>NC_044039.1:132021634-133322989 GCF_901765095.1 Microcaecilia unicolor
GGGTCAGATCAATGCATTAATGACTTTATTAGACACTTAAAGGAGATTTTAAAATAATCTAACAATATGGAAAGAGCAAGAAAGGACTCAACAAATTACTGGGTTTTAACATACACTCACTCACTCACACACTCTATTCTTTGCTCATTCTGTTCTGCCATGAAGAAGGAAGTGTAAACTCCTCAAAGCTAATGAAAATGTGTTAGTGCAATAAAAAGGCATCACCTTATATTCTGTGTTTGTTACTCTTATTTCTTTGCATTCAAGTGTGGGCTAACATGGCAGCCAAATTACTTTCTCTAATGAGTCATCATGTACCTAATCACAGCCTCTCCACTTCACACTACTTTAATGAGTCCCATTAACTTCTGCTTAATGAGTGATACCTAGATTGTGGACATGTAGCAGCAAGAGGAGACAAAGGGAGAAAATGTGTGTAGGAAACTGTCTATCTTTGATAGTGATGTGATCTCTAAGGGTCCGGTGCAGTAAAACGAGTGTGTCTTTAACGTATACTTTTGTGAGCACATAGATGCAGAAAAGAGGTTTTGTACAGAATCTAACCCTCTACAAAGCCTTGTGTTAGACACCAGTGCACAGCAAGTTAACATCAATGGTAATGAGGCTATTACTTATTCTGTGTAAGTGTATGGAAGTGCGCAGAAGACTTAAAAGATGAGCATAATGCTTAGATGCCAAGTCTTGTTCTTATGCAGTAGTATCTGTGAGGATTCAGTGCCTGTTTCTTCTTTTTGCTGTGAGCATAATAGTTCTTGCTGTATTTTAGTGGCCCCAATGAAGAGCATGGTAAAAGAGACTTGGGGAGGTATGTTAGGAATACTGGGCAGTTTAGAACACACACATTTTTATTTTTAATGCTAAGGTCAACTAGAGATGTTTACAAGTTTGAACAGAAAAAAGTCTAATGCTACACCACAGAAATATCAGCATTGCAAAAATGTTATGTGCAGAATTGCGTTCCACAGAGGTTTCCTTCCCCCAGCATTGCCCAAAAAACCCCGGTAGTTTAGTGGACCCCCCCCCCCCCCAACTACCACTCCCTAAATCTCCCCTAACACTCCAAAAATATCCTTAGTAGTCTAGTGGACCCGAACCCCCTTGACTCCACTAAACATATCCCTGATAATCTAGTGGACCCCACCCCCTGTGACACCCCCCCCAACCTTCCTGTTGCTGCGATAGTGTCAGCATAAAAAAAAAGCCACCCACTCAAGCATGCTGCAAGTCTGCTGTGTCACGCCTCCTCTGATGCACACTTCTTGTTGCCATTCAGTATTACACTGCATGCAGAGTGTGTATTCGTGGATTTTTGTTGAATTTTGTCTTCATATTTCCATTTTCACTTTTTGGTCACTTATTCTATATTCGGTGAGGGCCGTGTGATTGATGCCAAGTATTGTGCTTGCATGAATTTTGTGTGGTGAGCATGCACTTGGGAAGTATTAAAAACATGTGCCAACAAGTGTCCACAATTAGAAGGAAGGGATGCCGTGTTCCTTCCTTCTAGTTAGCAAGTGCATGCTCATTGGCAATTTTGTTTGGTCAGTGTATTCTGTGAACACTACTTGTGACCCCTGAGGCAGGTGTTTTGTCATTCCGAAACACGGACCATGTCGGGTCCTTTATTCAAGCAACCAGTAAAGCGCCTTTCAAGCACTATCTCCTGAGTTGGACTTAAGTCTTTTGGTCAGCCTCTATTCTTGTTGATTTGGTTTGGTCATCGTGGAGGTTCTTCCTGCTTGCTGTTCTTGAACAATGTGTAACATCATATTTATATGAACCGGTAGTTAATAGCTGTATTTTGGTTAATCTAGAGTTGATGCAACAATGTTTTGAGGTAACCCATTATAAAGTACATTACAATAAGAGGTCAAACACCAATATAAACAATGCTGATGTCTGAAGAAAGGGCCTAATAGACCTAAGTACTTGAAAACAGGACCTGGCTACAGATGAAATCTGAGCTTGAAAGGAAAATTGATTATCAAAAGTAAACCCAAGAATCCTAAGTGAAGTAACTAAAGGTACTGTGACCAAGAAACATAGAAGAGCAGGCCGACATTGAGGGTCTCCCCATAATCCACATTGCAAAGAGACTGATGTGGGGAGATAAGATTGAGGTCTACAAAATCCTGAGTGGTGTAGAACAAGTAGAAGTAAATCGATTTTTTTACCCATTCCAAAAGTGCAAAGACTAGGGGGACACTCAAGGAAGTTACTTGGAAATACTTTTAAAACAAATAGGAGGAAATATTTTTTCACTCAAATAATAGTTAAGCTCTGGAACTCTTTGCTGGAGGATGTGGTAACAGCGCCTATTGAATCTGGGTTTAAAAAAGGTTTGGACAAGTTCCTGGAAGAAAAGTACATAACAACTGCTTACCCTGGGATTTGTAGCATGGAATATTGCTACGATTTGAGTTTCTGCCAGCTACTTATGACCCGGCTTGGCCATTGTTGGAAACAGGATACTGGGCTAGATGGACCATTGATCTGACCCAGTATGCCTACTCTTATGTTCTTATGTAACCATGAGCCTCTTTCCAAGAGGAAACTTCAAGTGAACATTAAGTAATGAAAGATCAGGCTGAGCTAAGTCCATGAAAAATACCAACTGAATATCATCTGTGAAAAATAATTACTAATGCCCTTTGATTGCATCAGAAAGGTGAGAGGGCTTAAATACAAATTAAATAGAACAGGAGACTGATCGACTCCCCGGGGGGGGGGGGGGGGGGGGGGGGGGGGGGAGTCCACATGCCAAAGGACAGCATCCTGAGACTGAAGAATTGAAAGAAACAGTATATGCCCTGTTTGTCAAGAAAGAAGCAAACTATTGTAGGACAGTATATTCTAAACCACATTCTGACAGGCAGGAAAGTGATTGAGACGGTTGATAAGATTGAAACAATCAGTACAGCCTTACCCCTCCATATAACTATGGACTTTACTACTAGACTTGTTTCAGAATGGTGTGACTCATGAACCCCTGATTGGCATGGATGAAGTAGATTCCTTTTCTTACCAAAAAGTTTCAGTTGTTGAAAGACTCTTTTCTATCTATTTAGCCAAAAATAGAATATTAGAAACTGTCTATAATTAAATAACAATGTATCTAATACATCTTTTTTCAGGATTGGTTTAATTACAATTTTTTTCAAACCCCAGTGAAGGCAAGTATTGATTATAAATAAAATGAAAGGAATAAAGAAAATGAAGCGAAGTCTTGCACAGAAATGACAGTATAGGATCATCAACCCGGGACAAACAGAAAATATTTTAGACAAAGCAACCGTAGTTACAGAGTTGAAACTTTTCCAAGAGACAGAATGAATCATTGTGGAAGTAATAGAACTTACGGAATCTACCGTATTTTTCGGACTATAAGACGCACCGGACCATAAGACGCACCTAGGTTTTAGAGGAGGGAAATAGGAAAAAAAAATTTTCCTTTTTCCCTCCTCTAAAACCTAGGTGCTCCGGTGCGTCTTGTCCGAGTTCGGGATCGCCCTCCCCTACCCACGTCACACGATGTTCTCTGGTGGTCTAGTGACGTCGGGACCTTCAGGCAGCATACAGGAGGACGGAGAGCAGCGCGCTGGGCAGGAAAGAGGGGGCTCTTTCCTGCCCCGACGTCACTAGACCACCAGGGAACATCGCGTGACGTGAGTAGGGGAGGGCGATCCCGAACTCGGGGGGAGGGCGATCCCGAAATCGGACCTCGCTACCTTCGGACTATAAGACGCACCCCCCATTTTCCTCCCAAATTTGGGGGGAAAAAAGTGCGTCTTATAGTCCGAAAAATACGGTAACTGAAAAAAGTCCAGTACAAGAACAGAAAGGTTGTTTTCATGGAGGTCCACAGTTCAGGGGGCCAAGATAAGCTAGAAATCTCACGTTGAATGGACAAAATTTGTGTAGTAGAATCAGATTTAAAGGCTGGCATAAAGTAACAATTTTCTCAGTAAAGATCTCTGCCAATGAAGTTGCAGAGGGCAGGGACTCTGAGTCCAATTTAGGACACCTTTCCTTCCCTACCAACTTTTGAACCACATGGGACTAGGGAAGAGGGTGGAGTTGCTTGGTTATTTGATCATTCTCTCTCTGTGAAAGAGCAACCTGGAATCCACCTATGAGGAGGCTCTTTTATATCAGTTTGTTTGCCACCATTTATTTTACTGTTTAATTGTCTGAATAGGAGGGAAGAGATTAGTAAGCTCGACTCAGGAGAGAGACTTTGGGGTGTTGGTGTCGGAGGATATGAAGGTGAAGAAACAATGTGACAAGGCGGCAGCCGTGGCCAGAAGGATGCTAGGCTGCATAGAGAGGGTTATAACCAGCAGAAGAAAGAGGTGTTGATGCCCCTCTACAAGTCATTGGTGAGGCCCCACTTGGAGTATTGTGTTCAGTTTTGTAGGCCGTATCTTGCTAAAGATGTAAAAAGACTGGAAGCGGTGCAAAGAAAAGCTACAAAAATGGTATGGGATTTGCGTTGCAAACCGTACGAGGAGAGACTTCCCGACCTGAACATGTATACCTTGGAGGAAAGGAGAAACAGGGGTGACATGATACAGACGTTCAAATATTTGAAAGGTGTTATTCCGCAAACGAACCTTTTCCGGAGACAGGAAAGTGGTAGAACTAGAGGACGTGAATTGAGGTTGAAGGGGGCCAGACTCAGGAGTAATGTCAGGAAGTATTTTTTTCACGGAGAGGGTGGTAGATATGTGGAATGTCCTCCCGTGGGAGGTGGTGGAGATGAAAACGGTAATGGAATTCAAATATGCGTGGGATAAACACAAAGGAATCCTGTTTAGAAGGAATAGATCTATGGCATCATAGTGGAGATTGGTTGGCGACGCCGGTATTTGGAGAATAAAACCGGTGCAGGGTGGACTTCTGCGGTCTGTGCCCTGATCGTGACTGGTTGGATGTGGAGGGGATAGAGTGGGGCTTTTGAGGGGCTTCGACGTTGGCTTCAGGGCTTTTGGTGCAGGAACAGTGCTGGGCAGACTTTTGCTGTCTGTGCCCTGAGAGGGGCAGGGATGGATCAAGTTCGGGTATGCATGTAGAGTATTACATACCATGTAGAATGAGTTTATCTTGTTGGGCAGACTGGATGGACTGTTCAGGAAACAGAATGCTGGGCTTGATGGACCTTTGGTCTTTCCCAGTATGGCAAAACTTACGTACTTATGTCTTTATCTGCCGTCATTTACTATGTTACTATCCAGCTTATTTTCGAAGGAGAAGGGCGGCCATCTTCCGACACAAATCGAGAGATGGGCGGCCTTCTCCTAAGGGTGCCCAAATCGGCATAATCAAAAGCCGATTTTGGGCGGCTTCAACTGCTTTCCGTTGCGGGGACGGCCAGAGTTCAAGGGGGCGTGTTGGCAGTGTACCGAAGGTGGGACGGGGGCGTGGTTAAGAGATGGCTGTCCTTGGCTGATAATGGAAAAAAGAAGGGTGGCTCTGACGAGCATTTGGCTGACTTTACTTGGTCCCTTTTTGTTCACGACTAAGCCTTGAAAAGGTGCCCGAACTGACCAGATGACAACCGGAGGGAATCGGGGATCACCTCCCCTTACTCCACCAGTGGTCACCAACCCCCTCCCACCCAAAAAAACAAAAAACATTTTTTTGCCAGCCTCAAATGTCATACCCAGCTCCATCACAGCACTATGCAGGTCCCTGGAGCAGTTTTTAGTGGGTACTGCAGTGCACTTCAGGCAGGCAGAACCAGGCCCATCCCCCCTCCCACCTGTTACATTTGTGGAGGAAACAGCGAGCCCTCCAAAACCCACCTGAAACCCACTGTACCCACATCTAGGTGCCCCTCGTTACCCTTTAAGGGCTATGGTAGTGTTGTACAGTTGTGGGGCGTGGGTTTTAGGGGGCTCAGCACACAAGGTAAGGGAGCTATGCACCTGGGAGCAATTTGTGAAGTCCACTGCAGTGCCCCCTAGGGTGCCCGGTTGGTGTCCTGGCATGTGAGGGGGGACCAGTGCACTACAAATGCTGGCTCCTCCCACGCCCATATGGCTTGCATTTGGCTGGTTTTGAGATGGCCGCCCTTAGTTTCCATTATTGGCGAAAACCAATGTCGCCCATCTCTAAGGGCGGTGATCTCTAAGGCCATCCCAAATGTTGAGATTTGGCCGTCCCCGACCTTATTATTGAAATGAAAGATGTCCGCCCATCTTGTTTGGATAATACTGTCGGGTACGCTTCTTTATGGGGCCACCCTTATAGATGGGCGCCCCCGTTCGATTGTGCCCCTCCACGTTGCTCGACAGCAGATATAAATATTAGTGTGTATTATGAACGTATTTTGTAAAATACATGTGTAAATTGTGACTCTGCTCATGCTCCACTATAGCTCTCCTTTGAGCCTGCCAACTGTAAAGTATGTGCTGTCTTGCACTGTGCATACTTTTAGGTGTAAGCTAATCTTTAAAAAGTTTATTTTTTATGTTACTACTAGTAAAACAGGCCCGTTTGTGACACAAATGAAATGGGCGCTAACAAGGTTTTTCTCGGAGTGTGTATGTTTGAGAGAGTGTGAGAGCGACTGTGTGTGAGAGAGAGAGAGAGTAAATGTGCGAGTGTGTGTGTGTGTGACAGAGAGTGAGACCGCTGGGTGCGAGTGTGTCTCCTCTGTCCCCTGCCCCCCCCTCTAGCCACCCAGCGAGTCTCCTCTGTCCCCTGCTCCCCCTCCAGCCACCCAGTGATTCTCCTGTCTCCCCTGCCCCCCCCTTCCAGGCACCCAGCGATTGTCCTCGTTCCCCTGTTTACCTCAGTCGAAGAGGCCGCGTCTTTGAAAGCCCTGCCCATCTGTAGCCTTCCCTTCGACTTTGTTCCCTCTGAGTCCCACCTGCTGACGTCATTTCCCCTTTCTGCGAGGGCAGGACTGTGAGGGAACGAACTCGAAGGGAAGGCTATAGATGTTGAGGTTGTGCCTCGTGCTGTTATCCTGTGGTTGGTCAGTGCTGTTTGTGACGAACCCGGAAGTACGTGACGTCAATTCAGGAGATGGATACAGCATTAGAGGCAGCACGAACCCTTCAAACTTTCACTGCCACGGAGTCAGCTTCAGAACGTTGGAGATGCTTTTTATTATATAGGATTGGGCTCATTTTCAACATAAATCGGAAGATGGACGTCCTCCCAGGGTCGTCCAGATCGAAAGCCGATTTTGGACGTCCCCAACTGCTTTCCATCGCAGGGACGGCCAAAGTTCAAAGGGGCATATCGGAGGCGTAGCAAAGGTGGGACTTGGGCGTGCCTAACACGTGGACGTCCTCGACCCATAATTGAAAGAAACAAGGACGTCCCTGATGAACACTTGGACGACTTTACCTGGTCCTGTTTTTCTGATGACCAAGGCACAAAAAGGTGCCCAAACTGACCAGATGACCACCAGAGAGAATTGGGGATGACCTCCCCTTACTCCCCCAGTGGTCATTAACCTCCTCCAACCCTCAAAAAATATCTTTCAAAATATTGATTGCCAGCCTGTATGCCAGCCTCAGATGTCATACTCAGCTCCATCACAGCAGTATGCAGGTCCCTGGAGCAGTTTTAGTGGGTGCAGTGCACTTCAGACAGGCAGAACCAGCCCCCCCCCCCACCTGTTACGTTTGTGTAGGAAACAGTGAGCCCTCCAGAACCCACCAGAAACCCACTGTACCCACATCTAGGTGCCCCCTTCACCCTTAAGGGCTATGGTAGTGGTGTACAGTTGGGGGTAGTGGGTTGTGGGTTTTTTTTTTTTTTGGGGGGGGGGGCTCAGCACAGAAGGTAAAGGAGCTATGTACCTGGGAGCAATTTATGAAGTCCACTGCACTGCCCCCTAGGGTGCCCGGTTAGTGTCCTGGCATGTGAGGGGGAGCAGTGCACTACAAATGCTGGCTCCTCCCATGACCAAATGGCTTGCATTTGGTCGTTTCTGAGATGGACGTCCTTGGTTTCGATTATTGCCGAAAATCAGAAATGACCAAGTTTAGGGGGCGACCAAATTTCAGGATTTGGACGTCCCTGACCATATTATCGGAACGAAAGATGGACGTCCATCTTGTTTCAAAAATATGGGTTTCCCCGCCCCTGGATCAGGATGTTTTGCGAGGATGTTCCCAACAAAACTTGGACGTCCCTTTCGAAAATGCCCCTCTATGTAATTTTGTAACTCTAAATTTTTTGAAAATATGCCTATATATGTAATTTTTTGTGCTTATCTCTGTTTTATTTTTGATTGCAAACTGTTTTGATATTTTTACTGATTGGGCAATATATAAAGTCCTATATAAGCATAAACTCTCGACTCCTCTTGTACTAGAATACAAGATTTCATCACAACAGAGTAGTTATCCACACACATCCTAAGTTCTTTTCCAAGGTCCTGTTGGAATTCCACATTAATCAGTCAACAGTTCTGTCAACATTCTTCCCAAAACCCCATGTCCATCCTAGTGAAAGCACACTGCACATCTTGGACTGACTGAGAACCTTACCTTTCTATTTGGAGCACACTTTAGCCCATAGACAATCCATGCAACTTTTTTTTTTCTTTTGACTCAAACAGGATGGGGGCAGCCATTGAGAAACACACTCTGTCCAGTTGGCTAGCAGATTGCATCTCCAAACTGGGTAGACTCTGATAATCTGCAAGGCTGCAGTGTGGTCTGTCCACACATTCAAATCTCAATACTATATTGAACAACATTCCTGATGCAACAGCTGGTTTGGTCGATCAGACCTTTGGAATTTGGGGTGTAGAATCCAGCTTCACCCTCCTTGGCCCATTTGTTTCTGGCTGTACCAACACCTCCCGCCCCCACGAAAGAAAGAGAGAGAGAAAAGGAAAGAAAAGAAAGCTACGGATTTCCACATGTGGAAAAATAGTATTCTGCTTGTCCTGAGAGAAAGTGAAGTTACTCAGCTCAGCTTCTAAAAGCTCCTATTATTACACCTGCTATGAGTGAGTAACTCCATTTTCATTTTGTACAGTGAGAATTAACATATACAGGAAGCATTTTATAGCAGTGTGGGGGTAATTTTATAAAGGTGTTTTTTTTTACATGCACATAAAAGGCCCTTTATAAAATTCTTCCACCCCTCCCCCCATGTACACTATGATAAGTCAGTGCATACTTGTCTGTGACCTGGGTGTAGGTGTGTTTGGTGGCATAGAGGGGCATTTTCGAAAGAAACATCCAAGTTGCGATTTGGACGTCTTCGCAAAACGTCGAAATCCAGGGGCGGGGTTTCGAAAAAAAATGGACGTCCATCTTTCGTTTCGAAAATAATGTCAAGAGACGTCCAAATCCTTAAATTTGGACGTCCTTGGATTTGGACGTTTCTGACTTTAGGTGATTTTTGAAACCAAAGACGTCCATGTCAAAAACGTCCAAATGCAAGCCATATGGGCGTGGGAGGAGCCAGCATTTGTAGTGCACTGGTCCCCCTGACATGCCAGGACACCAACCGGGCAACTTAGGGGGCACTGCAGTGGACTTCGTAAATTGCTCCCAGGAATATAGCTCCCTTACCTTGTGTGCTGTGCCCCCCAAACCTACTACCCCCAACTGTACACCACTACCATAGCCCTTATGGGTGAAGGGGGCACCTATATATGGGTACAGTGGGTTTGTGGTGTGGTGGGTTTTGGAGAGCTTGCTTTTTCTTCAACAAATGTAACAGGTAGGGTTGTTATGGGCCTGGGTCCGCCTGTCTGAAGTGCCTTGCAGTACCCACTAAAACTGCTCCAGGGACCTTCATTCGCTGTGATGGACCTGAGTATGACATCTGAGGCTGGCACAAAATATTTTTAAAGATGTTTTTTGACTATGGGAGGGGGTTAGTGACTACTGGGGGAGTAACGGGAGGTCATCCCCGATTCCCTCCAGTGGTCATCTGGTCATTTCGGGCACCTTTTTGTGCCTTATTCGTAAAAATAACAAGTCCGGGTGAAAACGTCCAAGTGTTCGTCAGGGACGTCCTTTTTTCGATTATGGGTCAAAGACGTCCAAGTGTTAGGCACGCCCAAGTCCCACCTTCGCTACGCTTCCGACACGCCCCCTTGAAATTTGGACATCCTTGCGACGGACTTCAGTTGGAGACATCCAAAATTGGGTTTCGATTATACCGATTTGGACGTCTCTGGGAGATGGACATCCATGTTCCGATTTATGTCAAAAGATGGACGTCCTCTTTTGAAAATGAGCCTGATAGTCTTTATGGAGTGCAGGTGGAATCACAAAGTATGTGTAGGTTATGAAATATACACTTGTGTGTACTCCAGCTGCTTAGATTAGACCTGCTCCCAAGCTGGTGTAAATATTCATGGCCAGAGTATAGCCACAATTTTACCCAATTTAGTGCTACACACAGGGTTCTGTATGTCCTCTTTTTCTTTTTTTAAATAGCCTCCTTACAATAGATGCTACTTGGCATTCAGAGCTAGGCAACCTATTATCTAATTATCCTCCATATGAGCGGAAATGCAACTAGAAGGAAAAATGTTTTAAAACAAGATGGTATGGAGATATTTCTTCAATGAAAGGATGATGTATGCATGGAAAAGCCTTCCAGCTAGAAACAAAAGCAGTGACTGAGTTCAAGAAAGCTTGGGGATAAGCACAGAGGATTCCTGGTAGTGAAAGTGGAGGAGAGAGCCAAAAAACCTGGGGTCTAAGACTGTACCAGGAATGGGCAGAGTAGATAGACCTTAATACCCTTATTTGTTGTCATATATTATATCCCCTGTGAGAATTTATTTTCCACTTCAGTGAGATCTTCTTAGAATTCAACAGTACTTCACTATCTATGCCAGTTTGTCCTTCAGGAGCACTTAAATAATTTAATTAGCATGTGCTTTTCTGCATATATATGTATGTTACCAAATTGCAGACTGGTGAATAGAATATGGATTGCTGATGTAATTGGTTTTCTCTTTGTCACTCATTTGGCCAGTGATGTCATAGCTTATTATCTATAGCAATACAGCCTTTCATAATTTACTATCAGACCAGTACAGACCAATGGGTTGTATCCATCTACCAGCAGATGGAAACATGAAAATAGTTTTCAAGTGATTTGCACTTTAAGGGTATTGTGCTGCATAGAATGTTCAGTATTTCTCTGTCTCTCATGGATGATGGGCTAACAGCCCTGCTCCTGACCTTGTTTCTAACTAGTTTCAGCTGAGATTTAATTGCCCTTTAGGGGTTTTGTGCTCCTGAGGCAGTTTTTTTTTTTTTTTTTTTGCTGAGTCTCAGTTGACTTGGAGTGCCTGTTTGGCTTGTTTCCTGAACCATCTTCTCAGTTGTATTTCAGTTGGGTAGGGGTGCCTATTTGGCTTGTTCTCCTAAACCAGCTTCTCAACTGTGCTTAAGTTGAGTTGGGGGTGCCCTCCTAGGCTTGTTCTCCTAACCTAGTTTAACATCTGGGTTTCAGTTGAGTGGAGGTGCCTTCTTTGGCATAAGCACCTGTTAAAAATAGGAAACTGTTCTATAGAGCTAAGGTATATATCACAGAGGTCTCTGAGATCCCTACTAACCCCCCTCCCCCCAGGCCATCAATGTCTCCTTTGAAAGTCAGCCTACATTTGGTGAGCCTGTTCTGATTTATTTCAGTGCACTAGAGTTGTCTCTGTTTCTATTCATTTTTAAACAGACACACACAGGTATCTGGATTTTTCATTCCTCACAGCAAGGACTTTTTCCTGTTCCACCTGTATGAGTTACTGACGGAAAGCCTTGTCTTCCGGTTTCTTTAAACAGTTACTATTTATCTGTGACTGTCTATGAGGAGGACTAGATTTTTGTTTACAGGTGCTGCTCTAAATTTTGTTAGTCTTTTCCTGCCAGAATTGTTTTCTAATTATGCTGCCTGATTATCCTAGCTGTATGACTCTCATTAGGCAAATCTGGACATTTATTAGCTCTTCTCTCCTTAGATTAAAGCAGCTCACATTAAATGCCTCTCCCTTTTATTCTTTCTTGGGTGTGGATCTTGAGCAGATAATTGCTAATCTTGAGAGTTGTATTTGTGAATATGCTGTAATATAACTGTTTGCTGTTTATTTGTATGTCGGTTTTCATTTCAGCTGTATGTTGTGCCTCGTGTAGTTTTATTCTTTGCAGCTTAAGATTTCCTGTCTATGTGTCTGTGCAGGAGATTAGACTTTATCTTGGCTGTATTTCCTGCAAGAATCTATTCTCTGTTTTCTAATGATCTGAAGTTATCTATAGGTTTACCCAGTGGCGATCCATGGTCGGCTGCCACCCGGGCGGATTGCCGCTGCGCACCCCCCCCCCCCCCACCACCAGGTGCAGCATGACCCCCCCCCCCACCCCCGGGTGCATTCTTACCTGCCCCAGCAGCCGCATGGATGTCAGTTCCGCTGGTTCCCTGCTCCCTCTTTCCCGGAACAGGAAGTAACCTGTTCCAGGCCAGAGGGAGCAGGAAACCAGCAGAGCCGACAGCCGTGCGGCTGCTTTCTGCACCCCTCCAGCAGCGTGCACCTGGGGCAGACCGCCCCCACCGTCCCACCCTCGGTACGCCACTGGGTTTACCCGAGAAAATAAGTTGTTTCAGCAAGGGAAAAGGGATCCCTTTTTTCCTTTATTTTCTGTTCTAGAAAATAAAAAAAATCTTCTGAACTGAGTTGTTTATCTAGACATAGATCTATTCCAGTTGGCTTTTTTTTTTTTTTTTTAAAGATAAAGGCATCTGTTTTCTCATTCTGTTTACATTTTCTATCTGGTCAAAGCTATACAATCCAGCTATTGATAGAGGAGAAAATCCGAAAGAAGTGCACACATTCTGTGATTTTTAGACCAAACTCCTTTGTCAAACGTGTGTAGCAGTATTCAGCGCACATCTTTATAGCGATAGAATTTAAAGAAACTGCATACATTTATAATATCTCATTCTCCGAGGACAAGCAGGCTGCTTGTTCTCACGACTGGGTGACGTCCGCGGCAGCCCCCACCAACCGGAAAGAAGCTTCGCGGGACGGTCGGCACGCAGGGCACGCCCACCGCGCATGCGCGGCCGTCTTCCCGCCCGTGCGCGACCGCTCCCGCCAGTTCCTTTTTTTCCGCGTCTGGAGAGAGTTGTGCTTTGCCGCTCTCTCTGTTTCAGCCGCCGGAATTTCGATCGCGTTTACGCGGATCGTCGCTTTTCTTTTTCTCTCTTGTTTTTGGGTTATCGCCGGTTTCCTTTACAAAAAAAAAAAAAAAAAAAAACCTGAGCGTGTGGAGCACGCGCTCCCCTTTTCCCTCGCTTCCAGCGGGGACGCCACGTTGCGGCCTAGTGGCCGCTCGGTCGTTTCTTTTTTCGAGGTGTGATTCCAGCCACCATTGACGACTTTGACTTCGCCGACGCGATTTTTCCGTCGATGTCCTCGAAGGTCCCGAGTGGATTTAAAAGTGTGGTCGCTGCGGCCGGCCGATCTCGCAGACCGACACCCACGCTTGGTGCCTCCAGTGCCTCGGGCCGGAGCACAATATCAAGTCGTGTTCCCTGTGTCTCGGTCTCCGGAAACGGACTCAGGTTGCGAGGCAAGTTCTGCGGGACCGTCTTTTTGGAACTTGCGCCGGCCCCTCGACGTCGACCTCGACGGCATCGGTACCGACGCCCGGTCCTTCGGTACCGGTATTGATGCCCGAGACATCGGCACCGATGACATCGACCCCAGGAGAACAGGTCCCGTCGGCCCGCCGGTCCTCCGGTGAGAGTGGAGGTGAGAGGCCGCGTGGGCAGTCGGCCCCAGTCACTCCCTCAGCTCGTGGGCCATAGGACCGAACCCTGTCTGACCCGGTACCTCGAGACCGAGGGGGATCGACCGCCTCCTCCTCCATGCCTTCCGGCGCCGGTGACGGGCATCGCAAGAAGGATAAGAAGCGTCGTCACCGGTCGCCCTCGGTGCATCCGGATATCGGAGAGGAGGCGACGCCGAAGCGTACTCGTCGAGAGGAGAGGTCCCCGTCGGTTGTGGAGGTACCGACGCGTCGGGGTTCCGGCACCTCGGTGCCGTCTCCTGGCCCCCATCAGCTTCTGACGCCGACACCCCTACCGGCCCCACCGCCTTTCCCGGCAGCGGGCCTGGACGAGTGCCTCAGAGCCATCCTTCCGGGGATCCTGGAAGGGCTGATGCGCCAGGCTGTGCCGGCGCCGGGGGTGCTTGCGCCCTCGGCGCCAATGTCTGTGGCGCCGGCGAGCTCTAGCCCGGCGCCGGGGCCGTCGACACCGCCGCCGACCGCCACGCAGGTGGAGTCCCCGTCGACGTCGATGGAGGGAGCTCCGTCCCTGCCGGCGCGGGAGTCCACCGCTCGACGACACCGAGACCCTGGTGCCTCGACGTCGAGCCGGGCCCGGTTCAGGACTCAGCTACATGAGCTTATGTCCGATACCGAGGATGAGGACTCGTGGGGGGAAGAGGAGGACCCTAGATATTTCTCCTCAGAGGAGTCTACGGGCCTTCCCTCGGACCCCACGCCTTCACCGGAGAGGAAGCTCTCACCTCCCGAGAGTCTCTCCTTTGCCTCCTTTGTGCGGGATATGTCTATTAGCATTCCCTTCCCCGTGGTCTCTGTGGAAGAGCCGAGGGCCGAGATGCTCGAGGTCCTCGACTATCCATCACCACCTAGAGAGTCCTCCACGGTGCCGCTGCACAATGTCCTCAAAGAGACACTGCTTCGGAACTGGGTGCGACCGTTAACTAACCCCACCATTCCCAAGAAAGCAGAGTCCCAATACAGGATCCACTCCGACCCAGAGTTAATGCGGCCCCAATTGCCCCATGACTCGGCGGTCGTGGATTCTGCTCTCAAGAGGGCACGGAGTTCGAGGGATACCGCCTCGGCGCCCCCGAGGTGGGAGTCTCGCACTCTGGACTCGTTTGGGAGGAAGGCCTACCAATCCTCCATGCTCGTGACCCGCATCCAGTCATACCTGCTCTATTTGAGCATTCACATGCGGACCTATGTGCAACAACTGGCGGACCTGGTCGAGAAGCTCCCGCCGGAGCAGTCCAGGCCTTATCAGGAGGTGGTCAGGCAGCTGAAGGCGTGCAGAAAGTTCCTGTCCAGGGGTATCTATGACACCTGTGACGTGGCATCTCGTGCTGCGGCCCAAGGTATAGTGATGCGCAGGCTCTCATGGCTGCGTGCCTCTGACCTGGACAACCGCACCCAGCAGAGACTGGCCGACGTCCCTTGCCGGGGGGATAACATTTTCGGTGAGAAGGTCGAGCAGATGGTGGACCAACTGCACCAGCGGGAAACCGCCCTCGACAAACTCTCCCACCGGGCGCCTTCAGCATCCACCTCCACAGGTGGACGTTTTTCCCGGGCCCGGCAGGCTGCACCCTATTCTTTTGCAAAGCGTAGGTACAACCAGCCGGCCCGAAGGCCTCGTCAGGCACAGGGACAGCCCCAGCGCGCTCGTTCCCGTCAACAGCGTGCGCCTAAGCAGCCCCCTGCGCCTCCACAGCAAAAGCCAGGGACGGGCTTTTGACTGGATCCACGGGAACATAGCCGCCCTCAAAGTGTCCGTACCGGACGATCTGCCGGTCGGGGGGGAGGTTAAAATTTTTTCACCAAAGGTGGCCTCTCATAACCTCCGACCAGTGGGTTCTCCAAATAGTGCGGTGCGGATACGCCCTGAATTTGGCCTCCATGCCTCCAAATTGTCCTCCGGGAGCTCAATCCTTCAGCTCCCATCACAAGCAGGTACTTGCAGAGGAACTCTCCGCCCTTCTCAGCGCCAATGCGGTCGAGCCCGTACCACCCGGGCAGGAAGGGCAGGGATTCTATTCCAGGTACTTCCTTGTGGAAAAGAAAACAGGGGGGATGCGTCCCATCCTAGACCTGAGAGGCCTGAACAAATTCCTGGTCAAAGAAAAGTTCAGGATGCTCTCCTTGGGCACCCTTCTGCCAATGATTCAGAAAAACGATTGGCTATGTTCCCTGGATTTAAAGGATGCATATACTCACATCCCGATACTGCCAGCTCACAGACAGTATCTCAGATTCCGCCTGGGCGCACGGCACTTTCAGTATTGTGTGCTGCCCTTTGGGCTCGCCTCCGCCCCACGAGTGTTTACAAAGTGCCTCGTGGTGGTGGCGGCGTACCTACGCAGGCTGGGAGTGCACGTGTTCCCATATCTCGACGATTGGCTGGTCAAGAACACCTCGGAGGCGGGAGCCCTCCGGTCCATGCAGTGCACTATTCAACTCCTGGAGCTGCTGGGGTTTGTGATAAATTACCCAAAGTCCCATCTCCAGCCAACCCAGTCTCTGGAATTCATAGGAGCTCTGCTGAATGCCCAGACAGCTCAGGCCTTCCTTCCCGAAGCGAGGGCCAACAACCTCCTGTCTCTCGCTTCGCAGGCCAGAGCGTCTCAGCAGGTCACAGCTCGGCAGATGTTGAGACTTCTGGGTCATATGGCCTCCACAGTTCATGTGACTCCCATGGCTCGTCTTCACATGAGATCTGCTCAATGGACCCTAGCTTCCCAGTGGTTCCAAGCCACCGGGAATCTAGAAGATGTCATCCGCCTCTCCACCAGTTGCCGCACTTCACTGCTCTGGTGGACCATCCGGACCAATTTGACTCTGGGACGTCCATTCCAAATTCCGCAGCCCACGAAGGTGCTGACGACGGATGCATCTCGCCTGGGTTGGGGAGCTCATGTCGATGGGCTTCACACTAGAGAGTTGCACGGGGACAGAAATCTTACCCATCCCCGCCCGTCCCTGCTGGAATCTTACCCGTCCCCACCCATCCCCACTGGAATCTTACCCATCCCCACCCATCCCCGCAAAAATTTAAACCATCCCAACCCGTCCCCACCCATCCCCGCAAGAATTTAACCCATCCCCACTCATCCCCGTAAGAATTTAATAGTACATAAAAGAAAGTTCCAGTCAGCTCCCTCAGTCTCTTTCTGGATTTGAGCCACAGCACTGTAGGCAAGGAAGGAACGGAAGTTGGAACTTGGAACCCTGGTGCGCACATGTAAGATTTGTCTCTGATTCACTGGCAGTGTGTGCTGAGAGGCCGCCACATGCACGCGCCAGTAGGTCAGGTGACATCTGATTCTCATGCCTGTGTCAGAGCTGAGGTCTGTGCACCAGCCTGGGAGCAAAGAGGATTAATAGTAACATAGTAAGTGACAGCAAATAGACCTGAACGGTCCATCCACTCTGCCCAATAGTCACACTCAGGATCAATTCATCATTAAATCAACGAGTGTGATATTATATACTTGATTATGGTTTTTCTTTCGTGTTTCTGGAACAAAGACCACAGAAGTCTATCTGGCCCCATCCTTATGTTCCAACTGCTGGAGTTGCCATCAAAGCCCACTCCAGCCTATTCATGTTCTCATTTGTGGGACACAGACCGTAAAAATCTGTCCAGCACTGTCCTCATGTTCCAGCCACTGAAGTTGCTGTCTAAGCCCTTTGCAGCCCATCCTACACCAGATTGCCATGTATGAGACACAGAACATACAAGTCTGCCAGGTATCAGCTCTAGTTCATCACAGCCAGAGTCGCCATCTAAGCATCACTTGACACATCCACACACATGCAGCCATTTAAGGTTAGCTTTTATATAACTTCCATTTTCTAATTAGAGATCCTCTGTGTTCATCCCACGCCTTTTTGAATTCCGTCATCATTTGTGACTCTACCACCTCCTTAATGAAAGACTTTCCACATTTATGCTGTTAAAGCAAGGAAGAAGAGGAGGAGGAGACAGCACTCAAATAAATTGGTATTCGGTAGATGAGAGGCTGGTGCAGGTGCAGCTTACACTTTCACGGGAAGCCCACAGAACTGGTTCCATCCCCGCGGGAACCCCGCAGGAACTGCCTCCGTCCCCGCGGGAACCCCGCAGAACTGGTTCCATCCCCGTGGGAACCCCGCAGGAACTGCCTCCGTCCCCGCGGGAATCCCGCGGGTTCCACGGGATTCCCGCGGGGACGGAAACCGTGCAGCTCTCTACTTCACACCCAGGGTCTGTGGTCCCTCCAGGAAAAGGATCTGCAGATCAACCTCCTGGAGCTCCGAGCGATCTGGAACGCGCTGAAGGCTTTCAGAGATCGGCTGTCCTGCCAAATTATCCAAATTCGGACAGACAATCAGGTTGCAATGTATTACGTCAACAAGCAGGGGGGCACCGGATCTCGCCCCCTGTGTCAGGAAGCCGTCGGGATGTGGCGTTGGGCGTGCCGGTTCGGCATGCTTCTCCAAGCCACGTACCTGGCAGGCGTAAACAACAGTCTGGCCGACAGACTGAGCAGAGTCATGCAACCGCACGAGTGGTCGCTCCATTCCAGAGTGGTACGCAAGATCTTCCGAGAGTGGGGCACCCCCTCGGTGGACCTTTTCGCCTCTCGGACCAACCACAAGCTGCCTCTGTTCTGTTCCAGACTTCAGACACATGGCAGGCTAGCGTCAGATGCCTTTCTCCTTCATTGGGGGACCGGCCTCCTGTATGCTTATCCTCCCATACCTTTGGTGGGGAAGACCTTACTGAAGCTCAAGCAAGACCGCGGCACCATGATTCTGATCGCGCCCTTTTGGCCTCGTCAGATCTGGTTTCCTCTTCTTCTGGAGTTGTCCTCCGAAGAACCGTGGAGATTGGAGTGTTTTCCGACTCTCATCTCGCAGAACGACGGAGCGTTGCTGCACCCCAACCTTCAATCCCTGGCTCTCACGGCCTGGATGTTGAGGGCGTAGACTTCGCTGCGTTGGGTCTGTCTGAGGGTGTCTCCCGTGTCTTGCTTGCCTCTAGGAAGGATTCCACTAAAAAGAGTTACTTTTTTAAGTGGAGGAGGTTTGTCGTTTGGTGTGAGAGCAAGGCCCTAGAACCTCGTTCTTGTCCTGCACAGAACCTGCTTGAATACCTTCTGCACTTATCAGAGTCTGGTCTCAAGACCAACTCAGTAAGGAATCACCTTAGTGCGATTAGTGCTTACCATTATCGTGTGGAAGGTAAAGCCATCTCTGGAGAGCCCTTAGTAGTTCGATTCATGAGAGGCTTGCTCTTGTCAAAGCCCCCTATCAAGCCTCCCACAGTGTCATGGGATCTCAACGTCGTCCTCACCCAGCTGATGAAACCTCCTTTTGAGCCACTGAATACCTGCCATCTGAAGTACTTGACCTGGAAGGTCATTTTCTTGGTGGCAGTTACTTCAGCTCGTAGGGTCAGTGAGCTTCAAGCCCTAGTAGCTCACGCTCCATATACCAAATTTCATCATAACAGAGTAGTGCTCCGCACCCACCCAAAGTTCCTGCCGAAGGTGGTGTCGGAGTTCCATCTTAACCAGTCAATTGTCTTGCCAACATTCTTCCCCAGGCCGCATACCCGCCCTGCTGAACGTCAGTTGCACACATTGGACTGCAAGAGAGCATTGGCCTTCTACTTGGAGCGGACACAGCCCCACAGACAGTCCGCCCAATTGTTTATTTCTTTTGACCCTAATAGGCTAGGGGTCGCTGTCGGGAGACGCACCATCTCCAATTGGCTAGCAGATTGCATTTCCTTCACTTACGCCCAGGCTGGGCTGGCTCTTGAGGGTCATGTCACGGCTCATAGTGTTAGAGCCATGGCAGCGTCGGTGGCCCACTTGAAGTCAGCCACTATTGAAGAGATTTGCAAGGCTGCGACATGGTCATCTGTCCACACATTCACATCACATTACTGCCTCCAGCAGGATACCCGACGCGACAGTCGGTTCGGGCAGTCGGTGCTGCAGAATCTGTTTGGGGTGTAAATCCAACTCCACCCTCCAGGACCCGAATTTATTCTGGTCAGGCTGCACTCTCAGTTAGTTGTTCTTCGTAGGTCAATTTTCTGTTATACCCTCGCGAGGTTCAATTGACCTGGGTTCTTGTTTTGAGTGAGCCTGAGAGCTAGGGATACCCCAGTCGTGAGAACAAGCAGCCTGCTTGTCCTCGGAGAAAGTGAATGATACATACCTGTAGCAGGTGTTCTCCGAGGACAGCAGGCTGATTGTTCTCACCTACCCTCCCTCCTCCCCTTTGGAGTTGTGTGTTTCATCTTTTGCTAGTCATTCAACTGGCGGGAGCGGTCGCGCACGGGCGGGAAGATGGCCGCGCATGCGCGGTGGGCGTGCCCTGCGTGCCGACCGTCCCGCGAAGCTTCTTTCCGGTTGGTGGGGGCTGCCGCGGACGTCACCCAGTCGTGAGAACAATCAGCCTGCTGTCCTCGGAGAACACCTGCTACAGGTATGTATCATTCACTTTATCTGTGTGCTCACTTCTAGCTTTACAGTCGTTAAATGTCTGCATTAAATACTGGTACTGGCCCTTTTACTAAAGCTTAGTGTGCACTAAATGCTAAGAAGCCCACTATATGCCTATGGGCTTCTTAGAATTTAGCACACGTCCATTCTGTTAGTAATCATGTCTGTTTTATTATTCCCACTTTAAGTAATTCCCTTATTCCTTGTCCTGTTTGTATGTCTTGATTAGATTGTAAGCTCTGTTGAGCAAGGACGGTCCCTTACATGTTCATTGTACAGTGCTGTGTATGTCTAGTAGCACTATAGAAATGATAAGTAGTAGTAGCAGAATACCTGAAGAGGAGCTAATGGCATGGGTAGGCATAGGAGAGTTAGAAGGGCAGTGGTTTAAGCTGAAAGCTATTATATATATGGCATCAGATCTTTATACAAGGAAAGTAAACAAAAACAAGAGAAACAAGAAGGGCCAAATTGTTATATATTGCACATGAAAAATTGGCACTAATCAGCGCTAATTGACAATAATTAAGATTTAGACGCATATCCGATTCTATAACAGATTGCGCCTAAATCTTATCGTGTGTAACAATTTGGGGTGTGGTTGGGGCATTCCTGGGGTGTTCCCAGATTTAATGCGTGTTGATACAGAATCACGCCTAAGTTTGCCTAACTTTAGGCACCAGTATTTAGGCCTGCTTATAGTAGGCCTAATACAGCTGCCTACAGTTAGGTGCACCTTAGTGCTAAGCACGAATCTATAAATGAAGCATACTTGTTATAGAATTGCACTAAGCACATCACATTATCGATGCCAGTTTTTAGGTGCTACTTATAGAAGTTACCTTAAAGCATATATGAGTCTCCAAAGAAGTGGCTAAAAAAATAAGGGCAAAAGAGGCTGCATTCAAGAAATACAGAAGAATGCAACAAGGGAATCATTGAAAAGATTACTGGATTAAACTCAAAGAAGCGAAGAGGGAAGTAGCGAAAGCACAGGCGGAAGTAAAATTGCTAAAGGTGTAAAAAGAGGTGACAGGACCTTTTTCAGATATATTGGGGAATGGGGAAAAGCTAGGAATGGAACTGAAAGATGCTGAAAACAGCTATATGGAGAATGATGAGGATAAAGCAAATGTGCTAAACAAAATACTTCTTTTCATTGTTCATGGAAGAAAATCCTGGAGAAGGACCATGGTTGACTTCTGGGGGTATATGTGGGAGTAGAGTGGATATTGTACCATTCACAGAAGAAAGTGTTTACAAATAACTTGAAAATCTGAAAGTGGCCAGATAAGATACATCCCAGGATACTGAGGGGAGCTCGGAGATATACTGGGAGGACGTCTTAGATCTTTAGAGACAGGAGAGGTTCCACAGGAATGGAGGTGAGTGGATGTGTTCCCTCTTCACAAAAGCAGGGACAGGAAAGAAGTGGGAAACTACAGGCCAGTAACCCTCTTGTCAGTGGTAGGAAAAATAATGGAGTCGCTGCTGAAGGCACTTTCTAGAATCTAGTGGGTTTCAGGATCCAAGGTAACATGGCTTTACCAAAGGAAATTGTTGCCAAACGAATCTGATTTGATTTCTTTGACTAGGTGACCAAAGAACTGGATAAAGGACATGCACTAGATGTAATAATGTACTTTGATTTTAGCAAAGCCTTTGATACAGTTCTCCACAGAAGACTCCTGAATAAGCTGAGAGGGCTTAACTTAGGACCCAAAGTTGTGAACTGGATTGGAAACTGGTTGATCGACAGGTGACAAAGGCTGGCGATAAATGGAATTCACTTGGAGGAAAGGGTGGTGAGTAGTGGAGTGCCTCAGGTGTCAGTACTGGAGCTGATTCTGTTTAATATATTTGTGAGACATTGTTGTGAAGGGTTAGAAGGAAAGTTTGCCTCTTTGTTGATGACACAAAGATAGCCGATAGAGTAGATACCCTGGAGGGAATGGAGACCATGAGAAGAGATCTCCAAAAATTAGAAGAATGGTCAAAGACGTGCAGAGTGATGAACTTGGAGTGAAGAAATCCAAAGGAGATGTACGAGATAGGAGGAGAGAGATTGAGCACAGCTCAGGAGAGTGATCTTGGGGTGATGGTATCTGAGGATCTGAATGTGACAAAACAGTGTGACAAGATGATGGCTATGACCAGAAGGGTGCTAGGCTGCAAAGAAAGGGTTATAACTAGCAGAAGAAAGGAGGTGTTGATACATACAAGTCATTGGTGAGGCCCCACTTTAAGTATTGTGTTCAGGTTTGGAGGCTGTATCTTGCTAAGGTTGTAAAAAGATTTGAAGCGGTTCAGAGAAAATGATGACAATGGTATGGGGTTTGCGCCACAAGACGTGTGAGGAGA
Organism: Microcaecilia unicolor; assembly: GCF_901765095.1. Taxonomy (NCBI): domain Eukaryota; kingdom Metazoa; phylum Chordata; class Amphibia; order Gymnophiona; family Siphonopidae; genus Microcaecilia; species Microcaecilia unicolor. The sequence continues at coordinate 132,044,301 of NC_044039.1, forward strand.
GACTTGATGATATGAAGATGTATACCTTGGAGGCAAGGGGAGACAGGGATGATGTGGTAAAGGCATTCAAGTATTTGAAAGGTATTAATACATAAACAAACCTTTTCAAGAGATAGGAAGGTGGTAGAACTAGGGGACATGAATTTAGAATGCAGGGGGCCAACTCAGGATCGGGAAGTACTTTTTCATGGAGAGAGTGGTAGATGCCTGGAATGCCCTCCCACAGGAGGTGGTAGAGATAAAAACAGTAATGGAATTCCAAAATGCATGGGATAAACACAAAGGAATCCTGTACGGAAGGCATGGAACCAGACAGATTTTAGCAGTGATTGGATGGTGATTCTGAGACAGGGCCAGTGCAGGACAGATCTCTACTGTCTGTGCCCTGATCATGACTGGGCAGATTCATCTTCAGTGGTTGGAGAACAAGGCTAGTGCAGGGCAGACTTCTACAATCTGTGTCATAATCATGGCTAGACAGATTTGAATGGATTGGAGTGGAGCTTAAACAAGGCCAGTGCTGGGCAGACTGTGGTCTGTGCTCTGAAAATGTCAAGGACAAATCAAGATCAAGTATGCATATATAGGATTACATCATACCTTATGCTATGAGTTTATCTTGTTCGGCAGACTGGATGGACTGTACAGGTCTTTATTTGCCATCAGCTACTATGTTACAATTTGGCTCATTTTCAAAGCACAAAGCTCCACTATGGAACTTTGTAAGTCTAAGTGCTTTGAAAATGAGCCTCTATATATACAGGTGGTTTGCATATCATGTACAGGTACTTTGTCTCATGGTTCCCTTGGTCTTGTCTTAGATAAGGATATCTATCTTACAATTATGTTTGATGGTTGGCTGCTGGGATATATCCTTGGCAGTGCAGACAGGAATAACTGGGTAGACTAGATGGACCAGCAGCTCTTTCTTCTGCCATCTACCTGGTTCCTAGGTAACATGAGTGAATGAAAGGTTTTTGGTTTCTAAGCAAGCGCTGCAATTCCGTTCACTTTTTCCTAGTGTTTTTTTCTTACCATAGTGGGGTTTTTTCCCCATCTTTTGGATCACTGAATTTCTCTGAAGTGAAGCATTCACCAAGTCATATACTGTAACATTACCACAACTCAGCATTGAATATATTGAAAGTGGCAAGAAACTTTTGCAGCTCTTGCGCATTAGTTCCAATTTTAATTTATTTCTTGGCATACCACTGTTCAAGTATAATACAGTAATTTACAATGAAAAATATAATAAAAAATGGTGATTAATACCATTCAAATGACTACCAAATCATAATCACCTACACTTCAGTCACAGCTCCCCCTTTGGCTGCAGCCCTATGATTCTTCTCAGTTGTATTTTATCCATCAAGACAGATGGATGCGATTGTAATCATCTTCTGTAGTCCTGGAGTGCTTCAGAAGATTTCCTTAGTTAGGATTTTTGGCAATTTTGAAGGGTCTTTTTTTTTTTTAATTTTAATTTTGTTGACCTGGTTCATGATTTTTTTTTTGTCCACTGCAGCAGTGCCAGCAGGCTGCCTGGTGAATTTTTCATCGCTTTGAATAGTCAGCCTTCTTTAGCTGGAAAATGTCATTGTTTGATGTCGTTTCATTTGTTTTTCTCACAGGGTGCAGCTTTCAAACAATGTGCATATCTGTAAAGTCTGTGAGTACATTTTACCTGCAGATTTACTTCAGTTTTCAAAGGGTGAACATTTTTCTTTGAAAACTGAGTTGGGAAAAGTAGACACACAGATCTACCCCTGCTAGTTTTATTGTTACTTTTCTCATGTTATCTTAAGCATGTATTTTTGGAAATTCAAAAATATGCTTATAAGTCTATTCACTGCCCCAACCATATATCCAGGAACATCTAAACTGAAATATACACATTTTAGCTTTAGTTCACACTTTTTTAGCAGTAGCTCAAGGTGAATTACATTCAAGTACACGTGGAGGGGCATAATCGAAAGGGATGCCCAAGTTTTGCTGAGGATGTCCTCACAAAATGTCCTGATGGAGGGGCGGGGAAACCCGTATTATTGAAACAAGATGGACATCCATCTTTCGTTTCGATAATATGGTCGGGGACGCCCAAATTTTGAAATTTAGGTCGTCCTTAGAGATGGTCGTCCCTAGACTTGGTCGTTTCTGATTTTCGGCGATAATGGAAACCAAGGACGCCCATCTCAGAAACGACCAAATGCAAGCCCTTTGGTCATGGGAGGAGCCAGCATTCGTAGTGCACTGGTCCCACTGACATGCCAGGACACCAACTGGGCACCCTAGGGGGGCACTGCAGTGGACTTCATAAATTGCTCCCAGGTATATAGCTCCCTTACCTTGTGTGCTGCGCCCCCCCCAACCCCCACTACCCATAACTGTACACCACTACCATAGCCCTTACGGGTGAAGGGGGGGCCCCTAGATGTGGGTACAGTGGGTTCCTAGTGGGTTTTGGAGGACTCACATTTACCACCACAAGTGTAATAGGTGGGGGGGGGGGATGGGCCTGGGTCCGCCTCCCTGAAGTGCACTGCACCCACTAAAACTGCTCCAGGGACCTGCATACTGCTGTGATGGACCTGAGTATGACATTTGAGGCTGGCACAAAATATTTTTAAAGATTTTTTTTTGAGGGTGGGGAGGGGGCTAGTGACCACTGGGGGAGTAAGGAGAGGTAATCCCCGATTCTCTCCGGTGGTCATCTGGTCAGTTCGGGCACCTTTTTGTGCTTTGGTCATAAGAAAAACAGGACCAGGTAAAGTCGTCCAAGTGCTTGTCAGGGATGCCCTTTTTTTTCCATTATGGGTCGAGGGCGTCCATGTGTTAGGCACGCCCAAGTTCCGCCTTCGCTACACCTCCGACATGCCCCCATGAACTTTGGTCACCCCTGTGATGGAAAGCAGTTGGGGACGCCCAAAATCGGCTTTCGATTATACCGATTTGGGCAACCCTGTGAGAAGGACGCCCATCTTTCAATTTGTGTCAAAAGATGGGCATCCTTCTCTTTCAAAAATGAGCCTGTAAGTATTTCCCTGTCCCCAGTGGGTTTACAAATCAACTCAAGCTTAGTATGCACTGAATGATTCACATCGTATTTTATGCCTATGGGCCATGTGGCATTTGACAGACACTAATATCCATTAGCGCATGCACTAAGCGTTAGTAAAGGGACTCCTAAGTTTGTACCCGAGGTAGTGGAGGGTTAAGTGACTTCCCCAAGATCACAAGGAGCAGCAGTAGAATTTTAACCTGACTTTCCTTATCAGCCTGGTGCTCTAACTGCTAAGTTATTCTTCCACTCTTAAATTTTGAGGGCCTATTTTCCCAATATTAGGCACCCAGTGCTGGATGTCAAGGCTGAGCTTCTGTCTTCACTCCCCCAATCTGGTTCTTACCTTGCCTCATTTTTAGCTACCTGAATTTAGTTAACTGGATAAGTGCTTTTGGGTATCCTTATGAATTGTGGTACCTAAATTTAGGTACTGAGTAGCTCTAAGTGCTTAATTAGGTGCCTAGATATTTGTGAATATTGGGTTCATAGCAAATGTCAACTAGGCGGGTTATACCATTCATGAAGTTATTTGTGACATTCTTGATAGTGTGGAGGGGCATAATCGAATGGTGCCGGCCAAATAGATGGCCGACCATCTATTTGGCAGGCGCCACAAAAAGCAGGCCCGAACCGTATTATCGAAAAAGATGGCGGCCATCTTTCGTTTCCATAATACCATTGGGGCCGGCCAAATGTCAAAGATGGCTGGGTTTGAGATGGCCGGCATCGGTTTTCGCCCATAATGGAAACTAATGCCGGCGATCTCAAACCCGACCAAATCCAAGGCATTTGGTCGTGGGAGGAGCCAGCATTTGTAGTGCACTGGTCCCCCTGAAATGCCAGGACACCAACCGGGCACCCTAGGGGGCACTTCTAAAAATTAAAAAAAACAAAATAGCTCCCAGGTGCATAGCACTGCTGTCAGGGAGCTGGGTATGACATTTCAGGCTGGCATAGAGGCTGGCAAAAAAGTTTTTGTTGTTTTTATTTTGGGTGGGAGGGGGGTTGGTGACCACTGGGGGGAGTAAGGGGATGTGATCCCCGATTCCCTCCGGTGGTCATCTGGTCAATTGGGGCACTTTTTTGGGACTTGGTCCTAAAATAAAATGGACCTAGTGAAGCTGGCGAAATGCTCCTCAGAGCCGGCCTTCTTTTTTCCATTATCAGCTGAGGCCGGCCATATCTTAACAACGCCCTCGTCCCGCCTCCCATACCCTTCCGAAACGCCCCCTTTAACTTTGGCTGGCTCTGCGATGGAAAGCAGTTGGAGCCAGCCAAAATCGGCTTTCCATTATACCGATTTGGCCAGCTTCAGGAGATCGCCGGCCATCTCCCAATTTGTGTCGGAAGATGGCCAGCGATCTCTTTTGAAAATAAGCTGGATAGTTGCCCTAAAGGGAAGTAAGGAACTTCAGAGGCACCACCTGACAAATTTCAAAAATAACGCTTGAATTGGTATTAGTTATGAATTTACTGTTGAGGACTATCAGTTGCCATGAATTCTTATGCAATTATGCAGAGAGCACAGATGGTATGATACTTTTTAAAAGTTGCCTGGAAAACAACTGTACATCATGCATAAATTTTCATGCTTTTCTTTCAACAGTAATTCTTAGTTATAAATCATTTTTGTCACTTTTCCCCAATCACTGTCTTCCTTGTGTGCGTATCTGTCTCAGTTACTCTCAGGGAATGTTAATGTCTCTGAGAGAGACCAGTTATTTAGGATAGTGTTTCTTAAGCCCAAGGTTTACCCACAAGAACAAAAATAATGTGTGGTACCCCACTCTCCATGGAGAAGACTCCAAAAGAGGAACCAGGGAAACAATGAAAACCCGCCACCCTACTAGTCTGTCTTCCAAATTTTACAATAAAGGGGAAAGGGAAATGGGACTTGATATAGGTTTTCTGAGGTTTTTGCAACTACATTCAAAGCGGTTTACATATATTCAGGTACTTATTTTGTACCAGGGGCAATGGAGGGTTAAGTGACTTGCCCAGTCACAAGGAGCTGCAGTGGGAATCGAACTCAGGTTCCCAGGATCAAAGTCCACTGTACTAACCACTAGGCTACTCCTTCTCCTGTCCCAATGTGGCAGCATCCAAATTAGTTGAAATTAACCAAAGTTCTAGTGTCACTGTGGAAGGCTCTGGCTACTAGCCCCACACCACCAGCTTTATATAGCGTGGTTGTTTATGTATATATATGCATATAGAGAGAAAGATAGACATGCATGAACACAGCATGCAAATAATGGACGCTGGTTCTGTTCCTCTACTCATTACCCATGAATTTCCTCTTCTGTCTCTGTGACTTCTCTGGCACTGGAGGAAGAAATCCAAATTGCTTTCAACACTTATTTCAGTAAGTTTCTTGCACCAGACGAAAGCTTTTTGATTCTATACTGCTACACCATACATTGCATGTCTTTCAGGTATTTGCGTCTTTTTAAAGACGATTATCCTGACCCTTAAAATTTTACCAGTGATTTCATATTAAGACCCCTGATGCAGGCACTTTGCTGAAACACAGTACTGTGTTGGGTTTTTGAAGAATAAATACTTTGATATTTAAATCTTTTGTCTCCTCGTTCTCTATGGAAGAGCCCTGCTACCTTCACTACTCCTTTCGTTTGGTGCTTCCCTCCATGTAGTGACATACGGTCCTCTGCTCCTGTGGGTGTCCTGTCAGTAAGTTTCTTGGACATCAGCTAGAACCTGGCCCTATTGTTGTGTACAGAAGAGTCTAACTTGCCCCCCCCCCTTCTTTCTTTCTTCTTCTGTTGTGTGCTTTACTCTTTCCACTTTGAGATGCCCTTTAACGTTGGTAAATTATGCATTTGGCACAGTCCCAGCTCCTCTCCCTGTGGTTGTTCCTGTTTTTTCCACACCTGCCTTTGAACTCCTGGTCCTTTTTTGCAATGAGTATCTTAAGTGGGGCCACACACACACATTCATATATTTGAAACATAGTCTTATATAAACAAACCTTTTCTAGAGATGGGAAGGTGGTAGAATTAGAGGACATGAATTTGGATTGCAGGGGGGCAGACTAAGGAATAATGTTGGGAAGTACTTTTTCATTGAGAGGATGGTAGATGCCTGGAATGCCCTCCCATGGGAGGTGGTGGAGATGAAAACAGTAACGGAGTTCAAAAATGCATGGGAATGCAAAGGAATCCTGTATGGAAGGCATGGAACCAGACAACCTTAGCAGTGATTGAGAGGCAGGACCAGTGCTAGACACACTTCTACGGTCTGTGCCCTGATCATGACTGGACAGGTTTGGATGGGCTGGAGTGGGGCTTTGATGACAGCTTCAGTAGTTGGAGAAGAAGGCCAGTGCAGGGCAAACTTCTTTGGTCTGTGTCCTGAAAATGGCAAGGACAAATCAAGATCAAATATGTATATGTAATATCACGTCATACTATGAGTTTATCTTGTTGAGCAGACTGGATGGACCATAAGGGTCTTCATCTGCTATCATCTACTATGCTGATATGTTTCTAACTTATGTCTTAAGTTCCTGTATCTGGCTTGGTTAGTTACCTTGGCCTCCACATGCGGCTGCCAGAACTATCCCATTGCTTGTGCTCCCAATGCCAGAGTGAGTCGCATCTGGTGCTGATTGAATGCTCTCCCCATGGGGAGAAGACATGGACTGGAAGAAGCTCAGGAAGAGAAGAGGAGGTGTTGCTGTATAAACTGTGTGACCAGCACAGTGTGGGGCCCTGTTATGGCTGCCTTGCATCTGTATTTTGATTCCCATCCTCTGGAGCTCACACTGTATTTTGGAAGGCATATGCACTGAAAAAGGGTGGCTTTTGTGGGATGCAGGGCCATGTACAGAGATTTACTGTGGGGCCTCATTTACATAAGTCAGCAAGCATTGATAAGTGGGGCCATATGCAAAAAATAGAGTGCTGATTGTTAGGTTCATAGGATCCAGCTCTGTGGGTTCCAGTGTGTGCTGAGCACCCCCAATATTGGGTAGTCTCTTTCATTGTGTCCAGGGAGGGCTAATTGGCGCACTCAATGATTTTGAAATGTTAGCACCAATAGGTAGGGCCAGCCCTGCCTATGATGATGATGAATGCAGTTTTCAAAGTTACATACACTGTCTGAAAATAGTCAACTCACAATATGGCTAAAAATCACACGTAGTTATTCCATAGTGCACAAACTTTAAACTGTATCGAGAAAGAAGTGTAAATAAAATCCTACTTGGAAAAAAAAAAACAAAAACAAGAGACTGTACTTTCTACCTCTGACAGTTTTCCAAGTGAAAGTTTTTCATAATTTAATTTTGAAAACTGATGCAAAGACTGCGCTTGTAATGAGTGTATGCAGACTTTGTACGTAGGCAGTCAGTATGAAAAATGCTCGCAAAGTGACCTGCAGCGAGGGAACAGGGTTTGAACTCATCCAGAGTTCCTGAGTCATAGTTTTATTGCTCTAACTTCTAGAACAGTTGTTCTAAACCTGTCCTGCAGGACCCCCAGCCAGTCAAGTTCTCAGGATATCCACAGTGAATATACATGAGAACTTTGCATGCAGTTGAGTTGGTGCATGAAAATCTATCTCCTGCATATTCATCGTGGATATTCTGGAAACTTGGTTGGGAATCTCCCAGGACAGGTTTTGGAGCCACCATGTTAGAACACACCTCCTTCCTCTTAATAATGTTTTATGCAGGGCCACTCTGAAATCTGAACTGCATGTGAGATATGTGGCTTTAGTACACACATCTGAGAAGGAGCTCCATCCAGAAGTGGACTGAGATAAATGATATTGGAGTTTTTAATTGGCCAGAAATGCATGAGGAGTTTAGTTTGAAAAATATGAAACTAGCCCAGTGGTTTTGCAAAAGGGTAATTTTGAGATTTCGAGCATTGCTAATTTTAGTTTTCTCCCCTCTTTTGGCTGCAGATTGATCCAGCGTTAGAAGAAAAATTAAAAAAGAGCAAGGTTTCCTTAGAATCAGAATATGAGGTACAGTATAGCATTTTATTTATTTTGTTACTAGAATGTCATCAGTTTTCTGCCCACATTGGGCAGTGGTTGGGTATGTCTGTCTCTTACCTAAAATTAGACAAAACCCACCATTTTGGTTCACTGCCCTTCAGCTACTAAATCATGTGTTGTACAAAGGTTTGAATGCATGGAGTTTTTCTAAAAACAGAAACAGCTTTGATATTTGGGAAGCATGAGACCACAAACATTCAGAGATGCTAACATTTAAATGCTATAAAGAAGGGTCTTTGCATGTCTGGATGACAGGGGCACGCTGTAACCTTATTTTCCTCCTTTGAGATGGTTAGTTAGATAAACATCTTAGAGGGACAGTGTACAGAAGGTGCTAGATAGCAAATAAGTGTTTGAATCTTTTAAAACCAAATTTAATAAAGCTGAGATTCCCTTCATAATTACTAAGGTCAGTGGTGTGCTGGTAAATTTTTAACAACAGGCTCTCTCTCCAGTCCACCTCGGTGCCCCCCCCCCCCAGCACTGCGCCCCCCCCCCCCATCCACCTCTGCGCCCCCCCAAAATTGCAGAGCTGGCTATAGCCGGGGGGGGGGGGGGGGGGGGGCAATGCATTACTCTCTCCAGGAAAAAAAAATTAAATTATCCCAGGTTCCAATCTAATTCATGTTTAATGTGGGATAAAATGCCATAAATAAGTAAATACATAAATAAGTAAATAAATAAATATAAACTTTTAATGTTGAGCACCTGATTCTCAAAGTGAACATATTCCAAACGCTATAATGAAAATAAAATGATTTTTTTTCTACCTTTGTTGTCTGGTGACTGTTTTTCTGTTCATGCTGGCCCAGTATCCGATTCTGCTGCTATCTGTCCTCTTAACTCCGTTTCCAGGGCTTCCTTTCCATTTATTTCTTTCCTCCTTTCTTCTTCATTTCTGGTCCTCAGCTTCTGCCTATTTTCTTCCTCCATGTGCAGTTTTTCTCTCTTCCTTTTCCCTCATCTAATCTCCTTCCTCACTCTTCTCTTCCCTCCATCCATGTCCAGTATTTCTTCTCTCTCCCCTCCTCTCCCCTGCCCTGCATGCACCCAAACCCAACGACCCTCCTCTGCCCTGCCTTGCATGCACCTAGATGTCCAGCACTGACCCTCCTCTCCCCTGCATGCACCCATGTCCAGCAGTGTACCCTCCTTTCCCCTGCCCTGCATGCACCCATGTCCAGCAGTGTACCCTCCTCTCCCCTGCCCTGCATGCACCCATACCCAGTGACCCCCTCCACCCATGCCCAGCAGGGACTCCCTTTTCCCCCCTGCCACCCTCTCCCGAGTTGTATCGCAAATTCTTCTCCCTCACTCCCTCCCGATCCGGTCCCTCACCGCCCGCTTGTTTTTTTAATTCTTCGGGGCAGGCAGTCTTGCCTGCCCGCTTCCAGCGCTGACTGTTCTCCCTTGCCGATTCGTGCTTCAAAATGGCCGCCGAGACTTCAGCTGAAGTCTCGCGAGGCTGCCTCTGGAAGTCTCGGCGACCATTTTTAAAGCGCGAATCGGCAAGGGAGGACAGTCAGCGCTGGAAGCGGGCAGGCAAGACTGCCTGCCCCGAAGAATTGAAAAAACAAGCGGGCGGTGAGGCGGATCCGGAGGGAGGGAGGAGGGAGGGAGGAGAGCCAGAGCCGGCTCGCTATTTTCAACAACCGGCTCGCAAGCCGGAAGAAAATTTAACAACCGGCTCTTGTGAGCCGGTGCGAGCCGGCTCCAGCACACCACTGACTAAGGTATTTAAATATAGCTGATTCAGAAGTCTCCACAGTTAAAATGCTTCCTGGAATTTTGTAACAGGGCATCTACTATAGATAATTATGATTATGGTGCCTATTTTGAGCCTATTCTATAAAGAAATGTAGGTGCCTATCGTAGCGTATTAGCACAAACAGTTACGAATGTGTGTGGTTAGTTACACCAGCCCTATAGCTGGTATAAATGTCTATGTCTAGATGTTAACCCAGTGTCTCCAAACTTTCATGCTACATAGAAATAATGATTCTCTCAGTGGTGACTCGTTTCACACGGGCGAAAAGCTCTTGGCTCGCCTTGCCTCCTCACTGGTCTGTATAGACTTCTAATACTTTTAAGCTTTTAATATTCAAACTTGATCTCATGTTGAAAACTTTTATAAATTTTCACATTTTTCATAAAAGCCTTAAAACTAAGGACTTAATCAGTTGAGGGACCATCAACCGGCATGCTGCATGTTTCGCATCAGCTGCATCAGGGACTGGTCCTCAAGCTTAGCACGCCATAAATCTATCATTTATTAGCTATTTGCTTAAGTTTATTACCCCCATCCACTGAAATCCACTGAAATAATTGGCTTATTTATTAGATTTATCGTATTGCATGCCTAGATGTTAGCATATACTTGTGTAAATGATAGAATTCTATGATTTACTCGTGTACCTATGCACTTGGCCCATGCAGACACACAGCATCAAATCATGGCATGTACTTGCCCGCTAGTCTGTGTTCTATAACAAGTCAATTACACTCACAAGTGGCCTCTTAAAGTTCTTGGATGATAGGATATCACTATTTACATTGAATCCTGCTGCTAGGTGGTGCCTTATAGAATTACCCCTGTATGGTGCAGTTCTATAAACTAGGCACTAACATTTAGGGGTAGATTCTACAAATGGTATCAAAAATGTGGGTGCTAAGCACCAATTCTATAATGGAAATGGCATGCAAAATTGCCGTTGCAGAATAGGCGTAAGTTGGCATGTGCGTACCTAACTTTAGGTGTGACCACCTATTCCATGTCAAAGGCTAGTGTACATACTGGTGCCTAAAGTTGGTAGTTGCACATGTAAGTCTTCTGTAACTTATGTGTGCAACTGCAAGTCATGCCCGTGGGCACGCCCCTTGTGTGGTTGCATGCTACAGTATTTAGGTGCTACGGACTAGATTCTATATATGACGCTTAAAATTCAGCACTGAAATGAAACTCACCTAAGCGCATTCTGTAAAGAGCACCTTAATTTAGATGTACTTCATAGAATAAGCCTAAATTTCCTTGTGGTGTATAGAATACGCTGAGTGTCCGTATGCGCGACTAAATTTAGTTGTGGACAAGTAAAACCTGGTGTAAATGCTGACGCCTAAATTAGGTGCAGACCAGCTGTATTCTATAACAATGCACATAGATTTTAGAAATGCCCACGACCCACCCATTCCATGCCCCCTTTTCAACTATGTGACTTAGAATTTACATGCAGCATGTTAGAATACGCTTAGATAGTCCTGCATGTAAATTCTAATTAATGCCAGTTAGTGGCAACAATTGCTTGTTAATTGGCAATTATCAGCGCTGAATGGCTTGTTAACCAATTAGGTTGTGCGCATTGTTATAGAATACGCTTCAATTTCCGCGTGGAAATCTCAGTGCGATATATAGAATCGGGGGGTATGTTACTAGAACAGCATCTAAGTGCAGTTACGCATAATTACAAATTAGTGCCAGTGAGCACCAATTAACTCTACTTAAGGGCTATTATTGCTACTTAATGCCAGTTGCCACCTAGTTTAACAATTAAGTTAGACACGCAGCTGGCACTATTCTATAACGTGTGTGCTCAAATTTGCAAGCTAGTTGTAAATTTGGGCGCCCGAATCTGGGGGTTAGTGTGTAAATGTTCAAATTCTAGCTGTATGTATTAGCAGCCACCTAAATTTGTTTCGTTGTAACCCCCTAGGAAATGCGGGCTTACCGCTCACTAAACCAGAAGTACCGCCAGGCTACCACAACAGCCTGGCAATAGTTCCCACCCCTAGCACGCACCATTTCTGGCGCTACAAAAATATTTATTTTTGTAGCGCCGGTGTTTACCTGGGGGTAATCAAGCAGTGCCGCACACTGCCCGGTTCTCACCGGGTTAGCGTTGGAGCCCTTGCCGTCACCTCAATGGGTGGTGGTAAGAACACCCCCCCCCCCCCCCCCCCCCCGAAATGACAGTGCGGCATTTCTTTAAAAAAAAAGCCTTTTACCCGCTTTGCTAAAAGGGGGCCTCAGCAGCACGGCTCCCTTTTGCCGCAGCTTAGTAAAAGGACTCCATAATGCATATTTGCAAAAGGGGGGCATACACAATACCATAATACATACACAAAAGGGAGGCTCTGCGGCACTTAGTCTCTAACAAACCAGCCCTATAGCTGGCACCCTAAATCTTAAGCGCATATATACCCGGATGTGCTACTATGTTACAGTACGAAGGAAAGTAGGTGCAGGTAAATGACAATTTTCCGGCTATGTGCTATTCTGTAAGTATGCACCATGTACTTTTGCAGCTGGTCATTCACATGGGTGGAGTATAGGCAGTGTGGGCGGTGTGCACATATTATAGTATGCAGTGGCGTAGGAAGGGGGGGGGGCGGTGGGGCGGTCCGCCCCGGGTGCACGCCGCTGGGGGGTGTCGGCTCCTCGCTGGTTCTCTGCTCTTTCTGCCCCAGACCTGTTCCGGGGCAGAGAGAGCAGGGAACCAGCGAGGCGCCGACACCCCCCAGCGGCGTGCACTCGGCGGATTGGCTTTCCCGCCCGCCCCTCACCGCCTTCCAGGTATGTTCTTCTCGGGGGGGGGGGGGGGGGGGTTGCGCTCCGGAGGGGGGAGGGTGCACCGCGCTGCACCCGGGGGGGGGGGGGGGTTGCGCAGCGGCGACCCGCCCCGGGTGTCAGCTGCCCTCGCGACGCCACTGATAGTATGTTATGATTTATGCATGTATTCCATCACACTGTAAGTGTTTACCCTAGCTCTATGGCTGGCATAAGTGCATGCATATAAACACATACGAGTCTAAAATAGGTATCCTCTTATAGAATCACTCTCTGAGGGTCTGACGTATATATAGCCTATTCCAAAAATTCGATTAGAATACATTGGCAGTTTCAGTGGAAGTGCCAAGCAGTTGGAGCCCAACGATGAACATATTGGTATTTGGGAAGTGTTGTGTTTTGCTTAATATATGATGATTGCATTTGTTTGCATGTATCTCTACTTGGAAGGGATATTTTGAACAAGTATAAAGAGCTTAGCAGTCCAAGGGGTGCTAAAATTCATCCCCTTGAACTGTTTCAGTCATACTGTGCTAAAGTTGCCTTGTGAAAATAAGATGCTTGGCTTCCTTGTAGGTCTCTGTATTAGTTTCCATTTACTGCTCAGTACGAATGGCTTGTTTAGCTAGCTCCTGTTCTCTCTCATCACAGCGTAAGACAATAAAGCTCTAGACTGAAACTGTCAGTATAAGTAACACAATGGCCATCACATAAACATAAGATGATTTACTGCTGATCTGTATGTCCAAAATTCAGTCTTCCTAAATTTAAATGGATAATTTAACTCCCCCACCCCCAGCAGATAAATTTATTGGGCTAGCGGCTGAATATTCTCTGCCACCGGAATGCCCATGTCTCCCCCTAAAATTGACTGGCTAGGTTTTTTTTTTAAAAAGAACTTACACTGTTTGTGCCTGAAGTAAGTACAGAAATGTTTTAATCTCATTTGGTTGCATCAAGCCAGTATCTAAATACTACATACTTACAACATACAGGGACCCTTTTACTAAAGTTTAATGTGTGCTAATAGATATTAGCATGTGCTAAGAAGCCCATTATATACCTATGGGCTTCTTAGAATTTAGCGCACACTAAGCTTTAGTAAAAGGGCCCCATAGTAGGGTAATAGTGAGGCATATTTTCAAAGCACTTAGACTTACAAACTTCCTTAGTAACCTTTGAAACATTGTAAGTCCAAGTGCTTTGAAAATGAGCCCCTTTGTATTCTTTAATTTCTGGAATGGGATCTTTGTTGTTCAGTTTGATATACATCATAAGCAAGGCCACTAGTGTCCTGAAACAAGGGTTAGAGTACGCTACAATAAACTTTAGCAGGCATGTTAATGCCTTATGGTAATACTAATATTAACAAGCTATACAGGAGGACCTTACCATGCATGCTAATGGGATCCAAAAAGATGCCAACATGAACATATAAACATTTGCATGTCCTGTTCATGCAAATGAAAGAATGTTCTACACAGATTGCAAAGATCACTGCATTATATGTATATTCAGTGCCGCAAAACATACATATTTTTTAATTGAAGCATCAGGTGTTTAAAAACATAAGCTAGCCACTGTGGCTGAAACATTGATCCATTTGTTTCAAGTAGTTAAGCTTTGGCGTATATATTCTTCTTTTTTTTTTCTTTTTTTTTTCCAGTTTAGTACTTTACTATTTCAGGTATATACTTGTTAAGCTTTATTGAAATGCAATTAAAAAAGAAAACAATTTGAGGAAGGGCTTATGCTTAGGAAAGTATGGTAATGTGAACAAGGACAGGCCCTAGAGCCAAGATAAACTGGAACCACATAGCGAGTTTAAACAAAATATTTTATTGAAGGTGTCAGGTAGGGGTCCTTTTCAAGTGAACACAAAAACTAGACCTTTCACACAACAGTGTCCTTCTATGGCCTGCTCCTGTAGGACCATAGCATGCAGCATAAGCTGCTGGGCTTTGGTCTGGCTCCTCAGAGTTACCAGTACAATCTTTAGCAGATCAGTGAGGCCAGCCTGTGACCGGCCATGTCAAAAGTACCAAATAGCAAGGTTCCAAGTCAAGCTTGGCTTACCTGACCATAGCGGTTGCAGTTTATACATAGGTGGTGGAGGCGCATGCAACGAAGCATTGCTGAGTCCTTCTGGGCTTCCTGTGTCCCAGATTTTTATACTTCCTGAACCGTGCCCTCTTGGTTGCACTCCTCCTATGTCACTTCCTCCTTGGGTGGGACTATGGGTTTTAAGGTAGCTTTGACACTGTGAGGGAGTATCCTTAAGGGAAAGTCTCAGCATATCCTTAAGGGAAGTGGAGGAGTAGCCTAGTGGTTAGTACAGTGGGCTTTGATCCTGATTAACTATGTTCGATTCCCACTGTAGCTCCTTGTGACTCTGGGCAAGTCACTTAACCCTCCATCGCTGCTTTGATTGTAACCAAAGAAAGCAGTATATCAAGTTCCATCCCTTAAGAATAAAATTGCAGAGCATATACAAAAACATGGACTGATGAGACAAAGTCAGCACGGATTTAGTGAAGGGAAGTCTTGCCTCACCAATCTAATGCATTTTTTTGAGGGGGTAAGCAAACATGTGGACAATGGGGAGCCGGTTGATATTGTATATCTGGATTTTCAGAAGGCGTTTGACAAAGTGCCGCACGAAAGACTCCTGAAGAAATTGCAGAGTCATGGAATCGGAGGTAGGGTATTATTATGGATTAAGAACTGGTTGAAAGATAGGAAGCAGAGAGTAGGATTGCGTGGCCAGTATTCTCAGTGGAGGAGGGTAGTTAGTGGGGTCCCGCAGGGGTCTGTGCTGGGTCCGTTGCTTTTTAATGTATTTATAAATGACCTAGAGATGGGAATAACTAGTGAGGTAATTAAATTCGCCGATGACACAAAATTATTCAGGGTCGTCAAGTCGCAGGAGGAATGTGAACGATTACAGGAGGACCTTGCGAGACTGGGAGAATGGGCGTGCAAGTGGCAGATGAAGTTCAATGTTGACAAGTGCAAAGTGATGCATGTGGGTAAGAGGAACCCGAATTATAGCTACGTCTTGCAAGGTTCCGCGTTAGGAGTTACGGATCAAGAAAGGGATCTGGGTGTCGTCGTCGATGATACGCTGAAACCTTCTGCTCAGTGTGCTGCTGCGGCTAGGAAAGCAAATAGAATGTTGGGTGTTATTAGGAAGGGTATGGAGTCCAGGTGTGCGGATGTTATAATGCCGTTGTATCGCTCCATGGTGCGACCGCACCTGGAGTATTGTGTTCAGTACTGGTCTCCGTATCTCAAAAAAGATATAGTAGAATTGGAAAAGGTACAGCGAAGGGCGACGAAAATGATAATGGGGATGGGACGACTTTCCTATGAAGAGAGGCTGAGAAGGCTAGGGCTTTTCAGCTTGGAGAAGAGACGGCTGAGGGGAGATATGATAGAAGTGTATAAAATAATGAGTGGAATGGATCGGGTGGATGTGAAGCGACTGTTCACGCTATCCAAAAATAATAGGACTAGAGGGCATGAGTTGAAGCTACAGTGTGGTAAATTTAAAACGAATCGGAGAAAATTTTTCTTCACCCAACGTGTAATTAGACTCTGGAATTCGTTGCCGGAGAACGTGGTACGGGCGGTTAGCTTGACGGAGTTTAAAAAGGGGTTAGATAGATTCCTAAAGGACAAGTCCATAGACCGCTATTAAATGGACTTGGAAAAATTCCGCATTTTTAGGTATAACTTGTCTGGAATGTTTTTACGTTTGGGGAGCGTGCCAGGTGCCCTTGACCTGGATTGGCCACTGTCGGTGACAGGATGCTGGGCTAGATGGACCTTTGGTCTTTCCCAGTATGGCACTACTTATGTACTTATGTACTTATGTACTTATCCCCCCTATAGATTTCCTCACAGAGAGCATGATGTGGGAGCTCAGCAGAGGCAGGAGGAAGAACAAAAGTCGAAACAATCTTATAGGAAAGCAGAAATGAAAAAGGCGTTACAATCTCCAAATAGAATAGAAAAGAGACAAGCTGCTGTCACACTCTTAAGTCCTCCCAGACCTGCCATCTCTTGCTGCAGCTGCGTCAAAAAGTTTCAAAATCATCTCTGGATAGAAACACTTTTAAGGCTGTTCCTAAAAGCCTGGTAAGATGACTCCATCTTCAGAAAATGTGGCAGATTATTCCAGTGATGGGGGGTGGGAAAAATCCAGTTACCCAGAGGTGTTTTGGGAGAGAGTCTAGTGACCTGAAGACACAGTTGTCTGTTACAGTGACTAGCACCAGCACTAGACCCATAATTTCCTGCAACTCCAAGGGGAATGGAAAATTCTGTGGCAGAAAACAAATTTTGCAGCTGTTGCCATGGAATCGCAGAACACCAAGAGCTTGGATCATGACCATCTCCGGAGTTTAACCTCCTCCACCCCCTTCTCCCTAAATACGTCTGGTTTAGGATTTTCTACAGTTGCATATGCAAGAACGTTCCTGTGAGTCACAAACCATATTAAAATAATAAATGTGTCATGTTCATTAACTCTGGCAAACCACTGTTCATTTAAGCACTAGTTCAGTGTTATCCACATACACAGGTAATTGATGGACAGTATTTTGAGAACCATAATTATATTGACTCTTCCAAGAAAATTAATTCAAATAAATACAGTAGATGGCATCTGCTGACTTTGTGGTACAAAATAATGACGACTAAGTCAAATAGTATTTGCCATACATTATTGATTGGAAATACCTGAAGCATGCTTAACTTGAGGTGATATTCTGTCAGACTGTGAAAACTCCTTTTACCACCATTGCTTGCAGTGGTACTGTTTAAACAGCGTTCCATGATTTGCATGTGCAACATGAGAAAAATATATATTGCATACATCACTTAAAGAACATTTGGAGGGGCATTTTCGATATGACGTTTAAGTTGGACTTTGGATGTTTTCTGCTAAACTAGCCGTTAAGCCCGTAAAAACGGGTGAGATTTCCAGCTACCCTCCTCGCCGCCGCTCCCTCCCCCCTCTCCATGAGATCTTACAGGATGTTCTCGTGCGGAATTGGGAGTCCTGTCTGTCCTGGTACTTCCCCAAAAAATTAACCCCATGTACCGGATTTATAGTACCCCTGGGTTTGATAAGCCTTAGCTGCCTCATCATTCCCAAATGGTTGAATCCGCCCTCAAAAGGGCCAAGAGTTCTAGAGACTATGCGCCCCCGGACAGGTAAGCTAGAACTTTGACTTTTCTGGGCGTAAGATGTTTAAGGCTTCTATGCTCTTGTCCCGTATTCAATCTTACAAACTCTTTACGAGCGTGTATTTGTTGGACTCTGTGCACAAACTGCTAGATTTGGCAGACACCCCCCCCCCCCCCCCCCCCCCCCAGAGCAGGCTGAATCGCTTTGCCAGTTGGCCAAGCAGCAGAAGGCATATTGTAAGTTCTTGGCCAGGGGTACATAAGTATTGCCATACTGGGAAAGACCAAAGGTCCATCGAGCCCAGCATCCTGTTTCCAACAGTGGCCAATCCAGGTCACAGATACCCAACACTTTTTTTATGTGGCTTCCAGGATCTCTGTCCAAAGTATAGCGATGCACAGACTCTCATTTCTGTGTGTCTGTCACGTCTTCAAAGCTGGAACTATGTTTGTGAGCCCTTGGACCACTGCCGAGGAGCGGCAGGGCAGGCAAAACCACCCTCAAACCAGGGACAGGGCAGAACAGGACTGGAACCCCGGACTGGGGTTGCAGCAGAGGCAAACCCAGCTGGAACAGACAGAGCAGGAACCCTAGTCTTCACCTGCGCTTAGCCGCTTTTCCCCAGGAGTTGAGCCCCTGGGTGCAGGCGGCCAACAGGGCTTTGCAGGATGGGACAGGATACCAACAGGCAACACACAACAGAGAAGGACTAAAAGCTGCCAGCGCAGCCACTAAACAAGAAATACAAACAGATAAGAAATAGGACTGAAAGCTACCAGGCAGCCACTAAACAAGAAACACAGAGAGCCCAGAACTAGACACAGAAATACAAACAAGAGTCAAGACTAGGACAGTACAAGCTAAGCTACACAAAGACTAAACTAGAATCAGGCAGGGAACTAGAGCAAGAAACTAAACTAGGCAGAAGTGCACAAGCACTAACATACCAGGGCCTTAGACGATGCAAAGGCAAAGCAGAAAGATTTCAGAATGGCTAATAAGCCCAACAGCAGCTGAGGCTCAGCTGCAGCAATCACCAGGCAACTACGGGAGCTGTGCAGGTTCAAACAACAAGAGCAAGTCTGGCAGTCTAGAAGATCCGGACCGGACTGGGCTGAAATCTGGAACGAGTGACAGTAACCAGACAATCCAATGCAGCCAGCACACAGAGACAGAACTAACTCACAAAGAACAGACAGAAGCCAGCTCAGAAGCTGACCACAGGAACTAAGGTGAGTCAGAGAGGGGTCATGGCCACAGACGTGACAGTATCTCTGACTTGGAACTGGTGGTTCAACAGAGATTGGCGGATGCTCAATGCCGGGGAGATAGCTTTTTTGGAGAGAAGGTAGAGGAGGTCACTGACCAAATCAAGAAATGTATCAATACCATCCAATCTTTCTCCCTCCGGGTGCCTTCTGCATCTGCCTCCTCCTCTAGGAAGTTTTTTGGCAAGTTGAGGAGGGATGCCTACTACTCGCAGAGACATAGGTAACCACATCCTCTCACCCTTCCTCAACCCTAGCGTGCTCGTTCATGTCAACAGTGTGTGCCTAAAGCCCCAGCAGCTCCCCAATCAAAGCAAAGGGGGAGCTTTTGACTGGCTTCAGCAGAGCATTTCCGTTGTAAAACTGACCATCCTGGACAACTTGCCGGTTGGGGGGGGGGGGGGGGAGGCTGAAGTTTCACCAACAAAGGTGACCCCTTGTAACTTCCAATCGGTGGGTTCTTCAAATAGTTCATCTCGGTTACAATATGCATTGGCATCAGACACAACCGTATTGCCCACCGAGAGCTCATTATTTCAGCTTGAGCAGGTATTTGCAGAGGAATTCTTAGCCCTTCTGAAGGCCCATGTGGTCAAGCCCATTCCACTAGGGGAGGAAGGGCAAAGATTAGTTACTTCCTTGTGCAAAAGAAGACGGGGAATGTGTCCCGTCCTAGATCTCCTGGTCAAAGGAAAGTTCAGGATGGTTTCCCTGGGCCCATGATTCCTGAAAACAGTGGCTATGCTCTCTGGACTTGAAGGATGCTTAAACACACATCGCGATAGTTCCAGCTCACAGGAAGCATCTGAAATTTTGGCTGGGAACACAGCACTTCCAGTACCACGTGTTGCCCTTTGGCTTTGCATCACCCCTCAGGTTCTGTACCAAATGTCTAGCAGTATTCGCAGCATTGCTATGCAGACTGGGTGTCCATGTGTTCCTTTATCCGGACAATTAGCTAGTGAAGAGCATGTCAGAGGCCAGTGCTCGGGAGTCCATGCGGAGGACTATTCGGGTGCTCGAGCTATTAGGGTGTCAGACTTGTGAGTTCTTGTACCAAGTAGAGTGCAGCTGAGCCCGGTACTCGGACCAGGTTCTGCTTGGCGGCCGGACAATCCCGGGTTTCACCTGCGCTGACCGCCGTTCCCCAGAGGTTGAGCCCCTAGGTGCGGGCGGCCTGCAGGACTTACGAGACAGTTGGAAACGGGGTGGTGAATGTATCGGCCAGGCAGGCAGCAGGCAAGAGAGTGATCCAGGTATAGGCAAAGTCAGTAGGCAGGCAGCAAGCAGGGGAGTAATCCAGGAACAGGCAATGTCAATAGGCAAACAACAGACAAGAGAGTAATCCAGGCACAGGCAAAGTCAGTAGGCAGGCAGCAGGTCAAGAGAGTAATCCAGGTACAGCCAAAGTCAGCAACAAGGGAAAAAGTAGAGAAGAAGCAAACTACTGAGCAAGTAACACCTACTAAAGTAGAAACCAAAGCATAGAGTCCAGGAAGAGCTCAGCTGATAAAGTGCTGGCATCTGACATCAGCAGAGACCAGCAGGGAGAAGGAGCACAGCCAATAGGACAAGAGCAGGGGAAGGAGAAACCGGAAGACCAATAGGAGAGAAGCAAGGGAAGCCAGGCAGAGAGAGAGAGCAGACAGGTGCATGGAAGCAAAGCAATCAAGGAGCCTGGAAGCCAGGCAGAGCGAGAGAGCAGACCCAGGTGCATGGAAGCAAAGCAATCAAGGAGCCTGCAGCCATAGAAGAACTACACACACATGGCTCAGGGCTATGCCAGTCAAGTGTGTGTGCCAACAGGACCCCGCGCAGCCTGAGGACGCCGCTTGCGTTGAGGTAGGGGACATGACATAGGGTTCGTTTTAAACTACCCTGAGTTCCATCTCCACCCTGTCCAGCAATTGGAATTCATTGGAGCCCTGCTCGATACACAGAAGGTTCTACCTTTCCTCCCAGGGCTGAGAGTAGACACTCTGGTCACACTGGCTTCTTGGGGTTGAATCTCACAGATCACGGCTCGGCAGATGTTGAGTTTTTGGGATACATGGAGAGGCATAATCGAAAGAGATGCCCAAGTTTTGCTGAGGACGTCCTCGCAAAACGTCCCGGTGGAGGGGCGGGGAAACCCGTATTATCGAAACAAGATGGACATCCATCTTTTGTTTCGATAATACAGTCTGGGACGCCCAAATCTTGACATTTAGGTCGTCCTTAGAGATGGTCGTCCCTAGACTTGGTCATTTCTGATTTTCGGTGATAATGGAAACCAAGGACGCCCATCTCAGAAACAACCAAATGCAGCCATTACTGGACTTACTACAATGGCAGGCATTGATGACAGAGCAACTGTTGGAGAGAGGTCCTGCCAGGGTTGTGGAGCTGAATGGCAGAGAAGCTATGCGAGAGGGACCAACTGGACTTGGGGCACATGACTCCCAGCAAAATGAGTGAGCATGATGATCCAGACTCTTATTACCACTTTTGAACAGGTTGCCAAAAGATCAGTGGCTGTTCCCATTTAGCCACCTTCGCTAACAGGTCCTGCTCTGAACTATGACGCCTTAAAGACAAATTGGGCCTCACCAAGGAATACCATAAGCTGGAGTTTAGACAAGCCCAGCTGCATCCCCAGGAGAGGCCCAAAGCCTTAGTTAAATGGTTGCAAGACTTAGCCTGAAAATGGTTGGAACTGAACAGCAAGACAGTGGCTCAGTTAATAGAGGAAATAGTGTTAGAACAATTTGTAAGGGCAATACCAAGAGATATGAGGGACTGGTTAGTCAGACAATGTGTGAAAACTATAGAAATGGCCATCCATGTCACAGAATATTATTTAGAAGCTCAAAGCGCTGCCTCTAACCTTTTTCAGAATGGGAGACCTGATGCTAGAGTAGGACAGGCTATGCAGGAACAGGCCCGCCCCCCTGGAAAACGGTTTTGTCCTCAGGGGAGTCCAGGAAAACCCTTATGGGGCAAGGAGAGAGGCGGGATGGGGCAAGGAAAGGGGCAGGGGCTCAAAGGTGCTTCCGGTGCGGAAAGAAGGGGCATTTTTCATGAGACTGCGTTCAGAAGATGGGGTTGGCAGGGAACGGTGAAGTGTCAGAAGGTACGTTCTCTCCATATATGGTGGAAGTGGAAGGTAAGCCAGTGTTAGACTTACTAGATTCAGGGACCAACCAAAAAATGATGGCTAGGACCTTATGGAAGAAGTTAGGAGGCCCAGGGGAAGGTGGTGGCGACAGGTACATCGGGCAGGTTAACATGAAATGTATTCTTGGGGCCTCCACGCCTTATCCCTTACATTGGGTGCATCTAAAATATGAGGGACAGAGCCATCGGGTCCCCGTAGCCGTATTGCCCTGGGCCCCATATCAACTTATCCTAGGTAGAGATTGGATTTATTTTTCTCACTGCTGGCGGCGCCATCAAAACCCTCCTCTAGGGCTGGTTTCCACCCAAGAGCAGAGTCAGCATTCGGGGGAGGGGTTCTAACGGGGACATGGAACTCTTAGGGCAAATATTCCCCTTTGAGGATGGAGTAGTGAGTCCACCAGGGCACTCCTGAAAAAGCCTGGAGGAGTGGAAGGCAGTAAGACAAGAAAGAGCCCACAGCTATGCTAAACTTTATGGAGGAGGTGAAATGCCATGGATCCCTGAGGAGATTTTTAAAAAGTTCCTATCCTTGGCCTAGAAATAGAAGGAACAGAGAACTGACCATTCCCTGGGCCAGATATTTGAACAGATAAACCATCAGCACCCTGGTCTTCCACGGCTCGAGATACTCAAGGGGCTATTGTATAGGATTCCCTTGGAGCAGGAAGGGCAGGAATGGAGAGAGCAACTAATGGTGCAATGGGCTTTCTGGAGTACTGGAGTCTGCCTAGCTCATGATTACCCTTTTGCTGGGTATAAGGGCACAAATAACACCCTAGATTAAATTTTAAGTAGGTTGTATTGGCTGAGGATATATGGGGAGGTCAGGCGGTATTGTGAGATCTGACCCCAGTGCCAACAAATGTGTCTTAAACTATCTCCTAGAGCCCCTTTTGATGCCTTTGCTCATAACTGAAGAACTTATAGCCAGGCTAGGGATGGATATAGTGCGATCCTTTGAATTAACTCGTAGAGGGCTCGAGAATATATCCTGGTGATAGTGGACCATGCCACAAGGTGTCCGTGGGCCATTCTTTTAAGGAGGGCATCTGCTAAAGCCATATGCTGGGAGCTTGTGAAGCTGTTTTGTGAATTGGGTTTCCCCGGGAAAATTTAGATCATCCACCCTCAGCCAGTTATGGGACACCTTTGGAATTCATTATATTAATAACTCTGCCTACCATCATCAGATGAATGGGCTAGTAGAACTATATAATCTGATATTAAAGACAATACTTAGGAAGGATATTAATGGGAACTGTGCCAGTTGGGACTAGTTGCTGCCGTTCACAGTGTATGCTTACAGTGAAAGCACACAGGCAGCCCTAGACATGTCCCCCCTTGAATTGGTATACGGGTGGGCTCCAAGAGGGTTGCTGGATTTGGGAACAGTGGGAAGGAGTAGGAGCTATGGACCCGGTGGCATATCTAGAGAATTTGAAAACCTGGATACAGCAGCTAATGGAGGTTTTGTATGCCAAGCTGCAGAAATGCCATGGACACCAGAAACCCCGATATGACCAAGAAAGGCATGCCTGTGAATTAAAGTGGGGGGAAAAGTATTAATACAGATCCCCTCGACATCACATAAATGTACAGCTCACTGGTTCGGTCCGGGAGTAGTAGAGCACCAGTTGAGGCCTGTTAATTATGAAGTGTGGCATGGCTCTGGCAGAAAGCAGATGTATCATGCGGAGACCCTGGAAGGAGAGGGGGAAATGGGGATGGCCGAGGTGGGGAAACTACAAGAAGAAGACTTAGGACCCCAGGTGAGCGACTTGAGAGAAGGGCAACCTAAGATAAATGATGAGCTCTCTCCAGAACAGGCAGCCCAAGTACAGGAACTCTTAGCCCAATTCAAGGATGTGTTGTCCCCCCTGCCAGAGAAGACTAGTTTAATTTCCCATAGAATTCTCATTACTCCCAGAAAGATAGGCAACCCCCGTATCATTAACCAGAAAGTAAGAGGAGTGAAATTATGAAACAGGTGCAAGAAATGGAATAGTTTGGAATTATTGAGGAATCCCTAAGCCCATGGAACAGTCCAGTGGTGATAATGCCTAAACCAAATGGGACCCAGAGGTTTTGCATTGATTTTAGGCAATTCAATGCCATTTCCCAGTTTGACGCCTACCTCATGCCCTGGGTTGAAGAGCTGCTAGAGAGTATAGGAACTACTCAGTTCCTATTGACCCTATATCTTATGACCTGGCTTGGCCACTGTTGGAAATAGGATGCTGGGCTAGCTGGACCATTGGTCTGACCCAGTATGGCTACTCTTATGTTCGGGGTTTGTACCGTTTTAAGAGGATGCCTTTCTAGTTAAATGCCAGCACCTTGCCCATATCCTCTTAAGGCGGCACTCGGACTATGCTAGAGCTTACATGGATGAAGATATAGTAATTTTTAGCTCCAACTGGGATATGCATCTTCTCAAGGTGGCAGTGGTCTTATAAACATTGAAAGTGGCTGGGTGAACCCCTAAAAGTGTAGTTTTGCGCAATGGCAAGTATTTGGGTCATCTGGTAGGGTATGGAGAGATAAGTCCGCTAATAGATAAAGCAAGGAGCATACAATCTTTCCTTTACCCCACACTAAGGAGCAACTGCGTGGCTTTCTAGGCCTTGTAGAATATTACTATAGGTTTATCCCCCAGTTTGCCATTTTAGCCGACCCTTGATGGAAATGTTAAGGGAGTCGCAATGTGCGTCGGATGAGCTGCAAGCATTTAAATGGTTATAGCAGGCCCTATGTCTGAAGTCAGTACTAAAGGGGATAGATTTTAACCCCTATCCCTTGCTAGACCCCAGCTCTTCAGGGCCTTACTACACTTTCATCTCATCTTCTACATTGTAATGGATTGGGATTTGAGGCTATGTTTAGGACGATGTTCTGAAGTAATTAGCATGTAACTGCTACATGAGTTTTCTATGGTGTCAAGATGTTGATGTATGTTTTTAACAGTCTACATATCACTACATTCTTTGAAATAGAGTGTACTCTATGGAGCTGCATAATTCACATTGAAGGTCTGATGTGAAAATTGATTTGACCCTGAAAAGTTGCTATTGGTTTAGTAGCCCTCGGTTTTTTAGATTGACGTTTGACTGCTGTGATGAAAGCATTTGTTATACTTTCACACATAGCAGGGAAGCTATGGGCAGGTTGTAATCACCTTTTCCTTTGGAGAGAAGGTGGTACTACTCCCTGACACTGGAAAAACACACCAAGGGATCATGAAATGTGTATAATGACTGTTAGATTGGCTATGTCAAAATTACAGTATAAATTGATGAATCAGTTCCATTGTTACATGGATTTTTTACTCTGTTTTTTTTAATTTACGGTGTTCAGTAGAAGTAGTATTTTCTGTTTTGTTTAACAAATCTTCCTAGTCTAATAGTTTTCATTCTTTCTAATACAGTGGAAGATGACAATACAAAAATGGTGTAGAATGTCAGGGGGCAAAATAACTCTCCTAAAATTTAATGGAATTGGATGAAACTTAATGTGTGGGGAGAAAAAAAAGCAGTAAAAAGAAGTTGGGTTTGAAAATGGGCCGAATTGGAATGGAGATTCCAGAGAAATAAATTCCATCAGTGCCAACCCCCCCTCCCCCCACCGCAATGGTCAAGTGCATTTGTATGGAGAAGGAGTCCAAGCTTTGGTAACATAGAAACTTAACTACAATGAAACATAGCAGTTAGGGAATTTGTCCATTTATACTGCCGCCTATTCTTTTCTACTCACTCTCTCCCCCACCCCCACCCCCTGAATGCTGCCTCTCACTTTGTTTCAAATGGGATACACCAAATGCTGTTAATGTAAATAAACTTCTTGCGGCAAATACTCTCTCATTCCCCAGACTGCCCTACCCCACAAAACTACTCCCTCTACAATTCAAAAGTAGCCCGTTGCAACTGTACCACCATCTATAAACTGCCTCCCTGCAAACTACCTTGCCCCCAATAACAAATGCCTTACTATTGCTTCACCACCCCACAAATTGTCACACCCCCAAAAAACTAACACCCTACAGCCTGTCGCTTCACAAATTCTCCATCATCCCTCAAACTATCCAGTCCCCAATTTTACTCCTGCAGCTGTTCTACCATCCTGAAAACTGCTCCAAAAACTAACCTGTGCAGCTGCTCCACCCCCTAAATCTATCCCACATCTTCCCCATCCTTCAAACTGCCTCCACCCTTCAACTGCCCTACCACACCACTACATATCCCAAAAAATACCACTACCAAACAGCCCCACCCACAGGTAAAATATGGATAGTGATTGTGAGCAACACTGCTTTGACCTTGTGCACAACAAAAGTTTAGGGAAGAGGACAGAGCAGAACTGTTAGAAGCTTAGTTGTGTTTTTTTTTCCATTTTAATCTCACCTGATCCAGTTTCAGATAGTGTCGGAGAAATCAAAATCCTAAGTACTTTTCCTGCGTCTCTGCCATTATTTATGTTGTTTGTCTGGTGACATTTACTGCAGCCTGACATTCAGACATGGAGACTGCATGAAAATGTAATAAGGTGATAGAGCACAAAATATGGCATCCAAGAGCAAGATGAAGTTCATTAGTCAGAATAAGTGACAATTTTTGCATTACTTTACTTTTATAACTAGCAGAATTACCAGACTAAAGGTCCCCATTGGCCAGAGGAGCACCCCTTTTTTTTAATCCCTCATTCTACCTTGGACTTTTGTATGTAGCCTATCAGACAGTGATGATATTGTGAGGGGAGCAGAAGAAAGCAGTTCTCTCTCCTGCTGTACTAGCTGACCTGACATGTTGAGTGGAAGACATGGATGGGGAGAGGGGGGAGGGTAGCACAGCTTTTGAAGATGAAAACAAGACCTAGCAAAGAAATATAACTACACTTCAGTAAAGTGTTTTTGCATTGCTGACAAATTAATGTAAATCATATTCCAATTTGTTTTAACCCTTAATATTAATGAGCTGGTGAACATCAAATGAATAAACTGAACATGCATTTTTATTGAGTGCAACACATTAATATTTTTAATGTGTAAGTCTGTGTTAATTCTTCACCGAAATGAATTAACTCTCAAGGAATTTTGTACAACTGTGTAATGCAGAATGTGCGCAGAATTCCCCACTTGCCTTGTAGAATTCTGTGCAGGGAACAGGAGGCAGAACAAAAGCATCTCTCTGATCCACTCTCTGTCTTGCCTCAACTCCCCCATATCTGCCCTGAGCACACATCCATAGCTTTCTCTGGTCTTTTACACTCCCTCCCCCCCCCCACTTAACTTTTCATCCTCTGCTGCCCCCCCCCCCCCCCCCCCATCACTTGATAAGAAGAGGAAGGAAGCAGCTGCACATTGGGCCATACATCGTTTGATTTTTTTTTCTTTTCATTGTCCCTTTTTATCTTTAAATGTGTTTCTCTCTATACACAAAAACACACTTCAACAGTGACAAAAGCTAATTATCTTTAGTAGCAATATTTTTGTTCCTTGAAACACTGCATTGAGTTCAGCTGTTAAATATTTGTATTTGCAGGAATGCTTTCTTAGTGAAACGCCACTGTCAGAGGGACCCTCGTCTTACTGCCGTACTTATCTAAATGTCAAAAGTCTGCCAAAGTGCTTATTCTGTGTCTGGACTTCTAAACTTAAGTAGAGTGTAGATGCAAGGAGTCATTCAGGGGTAGGAATCCCATCTATGTGCAGAACTTACACAGGCAGCTTCCTCATTTAGGCACTCACACATTTAACTGCAGAGACCTGAATGTTAGGGATGCCAGTGTTGGGTTACACTAATATTTTATAATGGGGAGCTAGGTGCCAGGTTCTATTTTAGAATAGGCTGCCACAGTATGGCCTCCGAGTGTCTTAATGGAGGCACCCACTTACAATATAAGCACAAATGTTGTGCACTTCTTCTCTTTTCCTGAACCAAAAGCTTCAGTGGATCCACTTGCATGGGTTCCTCGGTATTCCTAGAAGGGGAAGACTGTACGGAGGATGGTGTAGGTCTACATATGAATGTAGGGGCGAACTAAATGGTTCTGCAGCTGGCCTGACACTCCAGGGTTCGTTTACGGAAGCAAATATATACTCAGGTGTGTATGAGAATCAAGTCATCAATATTCATGGGGAGTTCACGCCTGGCGAGTTCATCTTTAATCAGGAGGACACCCCTTGCCAAAACACAGTGGCTAGGCTGTCATCGTTCCATTTGAGTTACACCGAGTTCTGTAGCAGGAGTTAGGAACAGGGCTTGGCTGTATCAGGAACCAGGAGCGAGGCTTTCAGGAATAAGTTGTTGCGAAAGCACTTGAAGCAGGAACTGAGTCTCCTTAAGAACGCTTAGCCCTGATGATGCCCAGGCATGCTCCTCCAACATACTGCTCTGCTCCAATCCAGGAAGTGCGACGTGCATGCTCCCCAGGGACAGGATGTGCATGAATGTGTAAGAACGCCGCCACTGAGTCCGCAGGGCCAAGGTCAGCACCCCGTCACGGCCCCAGAGAGAAGTATGCCGGACCAGAAGCAGTCACAGTAGAGCTATGACATAACGGAAGGTTAAAGTGATTTGCTTTAGATCACAAGGAGTTGCAGTGGGATTTGAACTGGGTTTCCCTGGTTCTCAGCTTGCTGCTCTAACCAGTAGGCTGTTCCTTTGCTACACTGCAAAATCAAGCCTATCTGTGCAGTTCACGTTCTAAAAACAAAAATTGCGAACAAAGCATGGTGGTCTGCATTCTAAAAACATACACAAACCTGCAAAGAAAGCATTATTTTAACAGCAAACTATGTCATCATGACAAGTAGAGAATAAGCAGAAACCTAATCAGTCTTTTCTCATCCTTGGGACTACCAAAAAATCCATTGAGAAAAAAAAATATTGAGTCCATTCTTAAATTTCTGCAGTGATGACTCTAAATGCAAGTATAATAGTGGTGTGCTCCAACAATAAAGAACTAGAACTGCAAAGGCTGATTGATGTGTAGTATTAAGTCTACCTCTGATTAAGGAAGGAATATAAAGGTGCACAGCCTGAGAAGAACCCAGAGAGTGGGTAGGAGCATTAGGCATAAGACAATCTGCCAGATAGTAAAGCTGATCTGTGTGTAACAGAGAGTGAGTTCCTATTTCCCCAGACCCTGTGCCAGATTAAAGACATCATGTACCTACCTGAATGTGAGTGTTCTAAAATCATATGTCAAGTTACTTAACATCCTGCAGAGTGTAAGCCGAGTTTTGCTTATGTCCCTGTTGTGTGCTCAGATAAGTAAACCCTTTCTGGCACTCTGAATTCAAATGTGGCTATTATCTACAGAAGCTTCCCAACCTGACAATCTCTTGCAAAAATATAACGTCAAGACAAAACAGCCTACATTTTACTTTTGCAAATGAAAGAGAGAAACGTTTTCCAGATGACTATCTAGTTTGCTAGTGCCTGGTTCTTGTTTTAAAAATTTCCTTCTCAATAAATAGAGTATAAGCTTGTGTCTAAATTGTCAAAATAGCTTTTCTAAATGTCTTGCTCATCTCAGGCAGGGTTGTTGCTTGAGGATCGAATTAGCGCTTATTCAACCACAGCCATATGGGTAGCAAGAACAGTCAGCTTCAGGTCACCTCTCACCTACTGAGTTATGCAAGACTTCCACATGGAATTTGCTACAAGTAGATTGTATAAAGCGCCATTGTGTCAGCATTTTATGCCGAAAGGATTTAGAAATTCAGTATCTGTAGCATGACTACTGCTTAAACTCTCAATTCTATCCTGTTTTTTAAATTTATGTCTGCTCTTTTATGTTTTTGTACTTACATAGTATATGCTTTTCTGTATATTATTTGTTGGAAATCACTCTTTTTGTAGAAAATACCTGCTAGAAAAAAGGAGGAAGAGGAGGGAAGAAATCAGTTCTGATCATTGTCCTGCAGTACTGGGGACGTCCATACAACTCGGTCCAACAGGGTTGGCAAAGTTCAAGAATGGTAACAGAATAAAGATGGTTGCCATTACTGTAGTATTCCCTGGCAGCCAAAGAGTGACGCTTAGGGATTGTCCCTAGCACAGTAAACGTGTCAATGTTGCCTGTATATTAGAGGCCAAGCAAAACTGCTTTTTTCAGTTTTGGCTGAAATTGTCTGGAAGCTTTTGGCCAAAATTGAAACTACAACCAAAACTCATCACCTGGTTTCGGCTGAAGCTGAAACTTGAACACTCAAGTTATATATTATTTATTTGTTTACTTAGATTTTGCTCATACCTTTTTTAGTAGTAGCTCAAGGTGAGTTGCATTCAGGTACACTGGGCATTTCTCTGTCCCTGGAGGGCTCACAATCTAATTTTGTACCTGAGGCAATGGAGGGTTAAGTGACTTGCCCAAGATCACAAGGAGCAGCAGTGGCATTTGAACTGGGCACCTCTGGATGTCAAGACCGGTTCTCTAACCACTAGGCTAACCACAGTGAGGGCCGCTGGGGATTGTCAGAGCTTGCAGTCTGCATTCCTCTGCTAAACCCACAGTATCCAAGGCAGAATATAATTTTAAATAATGAGACCGTATTTTACCTCCAAGCAAAATAGCCTCCACATACATGGACTGCAGCTAATGAAAACTGAAACTAAAAACTGTGGTGCTTTTAAAGTGGCTGACTTCGTGCCATACTTGCAGTGATAGCTGACGACATAACTTCACAGAGAGGCTAATTCCTAAGGAGCTTAATTCAAATTAAGACGTATATTCCTGCTAAAATTTTGTATCAAAATCATTTATTTAGAGCATTCTATTTACCATATAAACTATAGTGCAAGATCAAAACTGCATTACTTGGAATGGCCAAAAATGAAAATAACCTTTTGACTGGGCAGAAAAAGGATCAACACCAAAACTGAAATTTGGTCGGCCTCTACTGGGCAGGTTGACGAGGACTGGAGTATTTTAAACAAAAGAGATTTGGAGGGAGGACGCAGGACTTCATAGACTAGGTATTTCTGTAATGTATAATGCAATCAGTAGGCAAGCCCCTATGCAACTGGCTGCTAAGAAAAAAGGTACATGTTTTTTGAAGAACAACTCAGCAAAGCCAACTTAGTTTTCTTCTGTGAAAGATTAATAGACTTTAAAGAGGGATGTATTAAATGTGATTGTATTTTGATTTTATCAACTAAAAGTCTGGTTTAGGCCATAGTACTGTTACATATGTACACCAGCTGAATGAAAAGAGAGTGATTTTCATAGGGGGTTCTTAGGGCAGTGCTTATCAGTCTTCCTCTGGCCATCACCCAATTCGCACATGTACAACTTGGGAAGGTAGGAGGGCACTCGCACATGTGAGGTGTGGGCCTGCCAAAGGCCACACTAGGGCTCTGTCAGGGGATGTCACCCACTTGTGAGAATATTTGGCCTGCTTGTCCTCGGAGAACACCTGCTACAGATAAGTAACTTCACTTTTTCAGGTGCTTATTTTAAGTCAGATTTATAAAGACAAGCATCATAGGCGCCTGGTATAGGAGGCTTGGGGAGGCTAAGCCTCCCCAGCCAAAGCGACGGTGGTGTGCTGGAGCAGGCTCGCACCGAGCTGGCTCTCCTCCCTCCCCCCTTCCCTCCGGATCCGGTCACCAACCTGACTCGTTGAATTCTTCGAGGCAGGCAGTGACAGTCTTGCCTGCCCGCTCCGCTGCCAGCTGCTGACTCCCCCCGCTGGCGCTGCCGGCGTTCGCACTTTAAAAATGGCCGCCGAGACTTCTGTAAGTCTCAGCGGCCATTTTGATGTGCGAACGCCGGCAGCGCCAGCGGGGGAGAGTCAGCGCTCGCAGCGGGCAGGCAAAACTGCCTGCCCCGGAGAATTCGAAGAGTCAGGATCCGGAGGGAGGGAGGAGAATTATCGGAACAACTTGGGAGGGGGTGGCAGGGGAGAGAAGGGAGTCGCTGGGCATGGGTGGATGGAGGGGAGAGAACCAAGGGTCACGCTGGGTATAGGTGCATGCAGGGCAGGGGAGAGGAGGGTCACTGCTGGACGGGTGGATGGAGGGCAGAGGAGAGGAGGGTCACGCTGGGTATGGGTGCATGCAGGGCAGGGGAGAGGAGGGTCACTGCTGGACATGGGTGGATGGAGGGCAGGGGAGAGGAGGGTCACTGGGCATGGGTACATGCAGGGCAGGGGAGAGGAGGGTCACTGTTGGACATGGGTGCATGCAGGGCAGGGGAGAGGAGGGTCACTGCTGGACATGGGTGGATGGAGGACGGGAAAGGAGGGTCACTGCTGGACATGGGTGCGTGAAGGGCAGGGGAGAGGAGGGTCACTGCTGGACATGGGTGCATGGAGGGCAGGGGAGAGGAGGGTCACTGGACATGGGTGCATGCAGGGCAGGGGGAGAGGAAGGGAGAGAGAAGAAATGCTGGACATGGATGGAGGGGAGGGAAAAGTGAGGAAGGAGATGAGATGAGGGAAAAGGAAGAGAGGAGAAAAACTGCACATGGATGAAGAAAATAGGCAGAAGCTGAGGACCAAAAATGAAGAAGAAAGGAGGAAAGGAAAGAAATAAATGGAAAGGAAGCCCTGGAAACGGAGTTAAGGGGACAGATAGCAGCAGTATCGGATACTGGGCCAGCATGAATAGAAAAACAAAGTCACCAGACAACAAAGTTAGAAAAGATAATTTTATTTTCATGATAGTGTTTGGAATATGTCCACTTTGAGAATCAGGTGCTCAACATTAAATGTTTATATTTATTTACTTATTTATGGCATTTTATCCCACATTAAACATGAATTAGGGTGTTTTGTGGCTCTACATGAGAATTGTGATATGATCCCTTGTTTCATATTGTTGACAGTCTGCATTTTCCGTATGGGTGGTATATTGGTGTATTAGGTCTGCCCAGTGTAATATTTATGGTACAGTAAGGTTCTGAGTGTGTTTTTGCACAAAGTTGTGCATAGTGTTTTGCAGTTGAGTGATTGTGGTTTGTATGTGCTTTGAGCAACCACTTTATTCTTTGACATATGATACATAGCTAATATCTAAATTTAATAAAAGGTATTAATTGTGACTTTTATTTTTATTTATTTTTTCTGTGTGTTATCAGACATTTATGGATTTAAGCTCCACCCCTGGCCCACCCCTAACCCCGCCCCTTTAGCCTCCCCAAACAGTTGGGCCACCGACCGCCTATGACAAGCATCTACTTGTCTTTATAAAATATAAGGGTAACGCTGCACAATAAAGACTTCTTGCAAATAAAAATAAAATAAAATAGAAGGGTAAGTGGTAGAAATTGTGCTACATTGCAGATGTAGATAGCATATTTAATGATCTACACATATATACGCACACTCCACCCCTTCACATGCTTCCTGGCAAAGAAAACTCTTGTCATGTCAAAGTGTGCACTTTTACACCTGTTGGAATTTTTATAAAAGGTCGTTTTACACATGTGGTTATACGTGTGCAGAAATGACTTTATAAAATTACCTCTGAAGAGTATCAAGTCATATTGTTAACCGGGGAAGAAATATCTCGTGAGATTTGGATTTCGATGATTGAATTAAGAGTACTATAAATTCTGACCTGTTACACTAGTATTCTGTAAAGGAAAGTAGGTGCCTAGAAGAATAGCTGCCACATAAGTGGCCTGTTCTAGAATTACTCTTCACATTCTTAGCTCCTATAAAGAAAATTAATGTAGACTGTATGAACCATGTGCCATTGGTCACATGGCGCCTGAAAGATGAAAACAGTATTATGCAAGGCTGAAAGACGTTGGCATAAGTTGTGAACTACTAAGGCTTCAGCAGATTATTTGATTGATTGAAAATAGATTAAGATCTGACAAATTGTGAGAAGTTATTTTTCACAAAGAAAATTCAGTTGGTCAGAAGTCAACCTCATGTGCTATTTGCTTTCTCAGTTTGATAAATGCATAGAAAATCAAGCTTCAATGTCAGACATTTACTAAACTTTAGAAAAGAACGAGTTTGTGTTTTCCAGCTAGTCAGGATCCTACAGCACTGTTGATTCATTTTGCATATGATAGGATCATTTTTCTCTCATCTCTGCTGAACAGATTGTGAAATTCTTGCAGCAACGAATAAGTCTTCAAGTCTAGTGAATCTCTGCAGTACATCGACTCTAAAGTTTTTATGTAACAATATTAATGATTTAATATCTATGGTTGTTTAGGGGTCATTAACTGGAAGATATTTGCCTTCTCAATGCAAGCAAGTGTCCATTTGTCATAACAACATAAGAATAGCCATGCTGGGTCAGACCAGTGGTCCATCTAGCCCAGTATCCTATTTCCAACAGTGGCCATTCCAAGTCACAAGTACCTGGCGGAAATCCAAATAGTAGTAACATTCCATGCTACCAATCCCAGGGCAAGCAGTGGCTTCCCCCATGTCCAGCTCAATAACAGACTAAGGACTTTTCCTCCAGGAACTTGTCCAAACCTTTTTAAAAACCAGATACGCTAACTGGTGTTACCATATCCTCCGGTAGTGAGTTCCAGAGCTTAACTATTCTTTGAGTGAAAAAATATTTTCTCTTATGTGTTTCAAAAGTGTATTTATTGTGTTTTTTTTTTTTTTTGTAAACTTGATTTCCCGTCATTTCTGAGTGAAGGTCATAGCAGCTAACAATTAAAACAATGCCAAATTTATATATAAAATAGAAAAGAATGCCAAAATAACATAGGAAAGCAAAAGTCCAGTGAAGAAGAAACATTCATAAGTACTCTATAGGGATCAAGGAGGCCTAGGCGCATGTATTGAGCTATTGAAACAGACCACCGTGAAACCCTAAAACATCATGGCGAAGGCATGAAAGCCCTTTCAAAAAAAAAAAAAAAAAAAATTTTTAAGAAAACTTTAAATTTAATAAATGACAGTTCTGATGAGATGTAGGGGGGAAGTGAGTTCCAAAAGTGAAGATGCAAGAAAATAAAAAGCATAAGAACGGGTGGATTCATAGTGTGCAATTCTGGGAGAAGGGAGAACTAACCGGTGAGAATCTGGTGAGCGAAGGGCACGAGAGGGGATATAGGGTTTTACTACAGAAGCAAAGGAGGTAGTTGAATCCTCCAGCTGTAAGTCTTTAAGAACAGATCTGGCTGGGATGATATAGGTAAATCCTGCTTGGGGGCAGACAGATGGATTAAAGGACTTCACGATGTTCTTTCCAGCCCTAGATTTTTGTAATCCCTTAGTGTAATGTGTCTGTCATGTTGCATCTGTAACTGTGTGCCTCAGTAATGCAAAAGCCCCTAAGGTTCTGCAGTGGCATAATGACAGTAGAGAAGCTAGGCTTTCAAAAATCTATTCACACTGGCTGGTGGACCAGGGCATCAGGCAGTGGCATCCTTATCCTTTATTGTGGGGGAAATAGGGGCTTAATTAGAACCATAAATGTGGGGGGGGGGGGGGGGGGAATGAGGAAGGGGGCAGGTCCCACCTCCATTAGGGCCTGGGGCCTGTGAAAGAGAGAACTGCCAAGCTGGGAGACAGGGGAGAGGAGTTTGAAGGTTTTTTTTTTTTTTTTTACAAAGGCACGCTAACATTTTAGTGCATGCTAAATGCTAGAGACACCCATATATTCCTGTTGGTGTCTCTAGCGTTTAACATGTGCTTATTTCTAGCACACGCTAAAAACACTAGTGTGCCTTTGTAAAGAGCAGTGTGACAGGGGAATGGAGCACTGCACCTGAGTGGGTGAGAGGAAGGATGGGGCTTGGCACAGAGGAGTGTTTGTGTATTTGGTTTTTTTTTTTACTATTTCCCATATTAAATGAAACCCCTTAATTCTCTTTTGTCTTGCTTGTCTTGAATAAATTGAAAACTACACAGAGAAGTGCCTGTCTCCTACGTATGTATGTGTGTACAGTGCTGTGTACTTCTAGACGTGGTATGGAAATAAGTAGCAGTGGTGGCTGCTGTGGAGCAGGGTTATGTTTGCCAAGGAAGAAATGCATTTACTGGGGGTAATTTTATAAAAGAACATCTAAATAAAAAGTTGAAAAAAAAAAGCCCCTATTATTTAAGGCAATATAGGCGCCTGTGTGGCTTTATAAAATAAGCTCCCAAGGTCAGTCCTGATTGCACACAAATTTCCTCCTGCTCCTGTAGTGTATGTGTGTACTCTGTCTATACGTGCCTTTGCAACTTTGCTTCTGATTTGCCCAAACCCAGACCCCTGGGATGTCTGCACACAGAGTGAGCACACATTTTCCATGCTCCTACTTTTACGCTCATATGCAGTCATGCAATTTTATAAAATGTGTCCTTTGCGGAAAAAGCTTTATAAAATTATCTCCATTATGTATACCTGCTGCCATTCCCCACCCCTCCAACAAAAAAATGGGAGCAGGGGGAAGTAAAGGGTACAGGTAAGAGGACAGAGCAAATATGTTTT
The DNA here is from genome assembly GCF_901765095.1 of Microcaecilia unicolor. Classification (NCBI taxonomy): domain Eukaryota; kingdom Metazoa; phylum Chordata; class Amphibia; order Gymnophiona; family Siphonopidae; genus Microcaecilia; species Microcaecilia unicolor. The sequence goes on from NC_044039.1 coordinate 132,080,968, forward strand.
GGCTGCAGCACATAAATCCTGGAAGAATTATAAAAACCATCAAAAAGACAACTTACCCATTCTGGCTGAATGCAGAATTATCAGTGCAAAGTAGGAGCCAAGTCAGATTTTTAAAAATGAGCTGAATCTTAATTTTTGGACAGCAGACACTCAAGTTTTCATGTATCTGGTGCTGTACAGCAGAATCGCTGCCAACTTCGTGTCGACAGTAATTGAGCACAGGCTTGCAGCAGCACTTTGACCATTTCTCTCTCTTTCCAGAAGCTGTGCACACACATTTAAATGAGCAGAGAGCGCCACTGAGCCAAAAATATTTTTGGCAAAGATGGGCTGCAGTTTTAACTACCCCTTAATATGCTGCTGAGTTTAGTACAATAATGTACAGTGGTAAAATAAATGATCTTTGCTACCACAGTAATTTTTGGCATATGTCCATGTACAGTCAGTAACAGTTTAATTAGTTGAAGGCTGCCTGTCACCATATGTTACAGTATGCACAGGAAATATAATAATGTTGCTACCATGTTGACAGTGATAAGAATGCCTTAAAAGCCAAGCATGTTTGCAGAACAGCATTCAAGGGGTCAATATTTAAAGGTATTTATCCAGTTAACTTGGAAGTTAAATAAACAAATGCTGCTCCCTAAGAAAAATTCCCCTTCTTCTAACTATAGACCAGTTAACGTTTGGCTAGACAGAGGGAAGGAAAAGAATTTTAAAATAAAGGAGCGAGGAAGTAAAAGAGGAAAGAAGAGGAGGAGGAGTGAGAATACCATGAAACACACCCCTAACTTCTTCACTTAATGGTGAAGTCTTAGCCGCTAACCTCAAACAACCTGACAACCTCATAAGACACTCATACACACTGCCCCATATCTGCAGTGGTGTGCTGGTAAATTTTTAACAACAGGCTCTCTCCCCGGTCCACCTCGGCGCCCCCCCCGTCCACCTCTGCGCCCCCCCCCATCCACCTCTGCGCCCCCCGTCCACCCCTGCGCCCCCCCCCCAAAAAAAAATTGCAGAGCTGGCTATACCCGGGGGGGGGGGGGGGGGGGGGGCAGCGGCCAACACATTACTCTCTCCAGGAAAAAAAAATTAAATGATCCCAGGTTCCAATCTAATTCATGTTTAATATGGGATAAAATGCCATAAATAAGTAAATAAACATAAACTTTTAATGTTCAGCACCTGATTCTCAAAGTGGACATATTCCAAACACTATAATGAAAATAAAATTATTTTTTTTCTACCTTTGTTGTCTGGTGACTTTGTTTCTCTGATCATGCTGGTCCAGTATCTGATTCTGCTGCTCTCTATCTGTTCCCTTGACTCCGTTTCCAGGGCTTCCTTTCCATTTATTTCTTTTCTTTCCTCCTTTCTTCTTCATTTCTGGTCCTCCGCATACTTGACTGTACAGTGGATCCAGCTTTTGCCTATTTTCTCCATCCATGTGCAGTTTCTCTCCTCACTTCCTTTTCCCTCATCTAATCTCCTTCCTCTATCTTCCCTCCATGTCCAGCATTTCTTCTCTCTCCCTTCCCTCTCCTCCATCCATGTCCAGAATTTCTCTTGCTCTCCCCGCCATCCATGTCCTGAAACTCTCCTCTCTCCCCTGCCCCTCTCTATCCATCCATACCCAGCAATTCTCTTCTCTCCCCTGCCCCCTCTGCCCAGCAATTCTCTCCTCTGCCCATCCATGCCCAGCAATTCTCTCCCCTGCCTCCCTCTGCCCATCCATGCCCAGCAATTCTCTGCCCTGCCCATCCATGGCCAGCAAATCTCTCCCCTGCCTCCCTCTGCCCATCCATGGCCAGCAATTCTCTCCCCTGCCTCCCTCTGTCCATCCATGCCCAGCAGATCTCTCCCCTGCCCCCCTCTGCTCATCCATGCCCAGCAGTTCTCTCCCCTGCCCCCCTCTGTCCACCCATGCCCAGCAAGTCTCTCCCCTGCCCCCCTCTACCCACCCATGCCCAGCAGGTCTCTCCCCTGCCCCCCTCTACCCACCCATGCCCAGCAGTTTTCTCCCCTGCCCCCCTCTGCCCATCCATGCCCAGTAGGTCTCTCCCCTGCCCCCCTCTGCCCACCCATGCCCAGCAAGTCTCTCCCCTGCCCCCCTCTACCCACCCATGCCCAGCAGGTCTCTTCCCTGCCCCCCTCTACCCACCCATGCCCAGCAGTTTTCTCCCCTGCCCCCCTCTGCCCATCCATGCCCAGCAGGTCTCTTCCCTGCCCCCCTCTACCCACCCATGCCCAGCAGTTTTCTCCCCTGCCCCCCTCTGCCCATCCATGCCCAGCAGGTCTCTTCCCTGCCCCCCTCTAACCATCCAGCGATTCTCCTCCCTCCCCTGCCGCTCTGAAGCATGTCCAAAGATGTCCTTCGCTCCCACCCTCCCCTCCCGCTCCCCTCCGTCTTTTTTGAATTACCTCCGTCGAAGCGCCGCCATTTAAAGCCCTGCTGCGTGCTGGCTGGCCGTCTCTAGGCTTCCCCTGCTTGATTTGGATGATGTTCGTGCCTTAGTCCCGCCTTCATTCTGACGTCATTTCCTTTTTCGCGAAGGCAGGACTAAGGCACGAACATCATCCGAATCAAGCAGGGGAAGCCTGGAGACGGCCAGCCAGCACGCAGCAGGGCTTTAAATGGCGGCGCTTTGATGGAGGTAATTCAAAAAAGACGGAGGGGGGCGAAGGACATGGTTGTGCATGCTTCGGAGCGGCAGGGGAGGTAAGCATGGCCAGTGATGGCGCCCTCCTGCCATGCTTACCTCCCGCAATGGAGCCGGCTCGCCCCCAACAACAACCGGCTCGCAAGAGCTGTCAAAATTTAACAAGCGGCTCTTGCGAGCCGGTGCGAGCCGGCTCCAGCACACCACTGCATACATGCTACTTTATACCTCATCTACCCCTCACCTACCATTGGACACAATCTCCTCAACATCTCCCATGTAGTTTCTATGGTGATGTCTTGCAGGCATGTGCCAGTCCACATTTCTGTAAACCACTTTCACAGAAACAAACCTAATTATACAGACAACATAATACCACTCACAAGCATACCCAGTTTGTCTTTTTACCGTTGTTTTCTTTGTAATTTTGGGCAATTTTTTTTGCCCTCTTTCCTTTGTTCTCCCCTTCCCTTTTTTTCTGACCATTTATTTCTCTTTATTCTTATTGTATTTATTTATTGGTTTTGAAAAGTAGATCTGATTTTTTAAAGAAGGACTTTGAAGTTTTTTAGCTTTAATTTTTTAAAAGTTGACCCCAATTAGCTGTCAATCACCTCTGTGCTAGGGAAAATTCTGACTTTGATAGCAGAAGTGCTTTTGCTTCTTCAAAAGGTATGAACCTTGAAGGAGTGCTGCTTTTTTTTTTTTTTTTTTTTTTTTAACTTTTCTGCTCTGCTGTGTTTTGTTTTGTCTCTTTTTTGAGCTATGCTGTTTTCATAAGTACATAAGTATTGCCATACTGGGACAGACTGAAGGTCCATCAAGCCCAGCATCCTGTTTCTAACAGTGGCCAATCCAGGTCACAAGTACCTGGCAAGATCCCTAAAAAGTACAATACATTTTATGCCGCTTATCCTAGAAATAAACAGTGGTTTTTCCACAAACCCATTTTAACAATGGTCTATGGTCTTTTCCTTTAGGAAACCATCCAAGCCCTTTTTTTATCCCCCCTCTAAGCTATCTGCTTTTACTACATTCCCTGGCAACAAATTCCAGAGATTAATTACACATTGAGTGGAGAAAACTGTGCTCCGATTTGTTTTAAATTTATTACTTTGTAGCTTCATCACATGCCCCCTAGTCCTAGTATCTTTGGAAAGAGTAAACAAGTGATTCACGTCTACTTGTTCCACTCCACTCAGTATTTTAAAGACCTCTATCATATCTCCCTTCAGCTGTTCTTTCTCCAATCTGAAGAGCCCTAGCTGCTTCAGCCTTTGCTCATAGGGAAATCTTCCCATCCCCTTTATCATTTCCGTTGTCCTTCGCTGTACCTTTTCTAATTCCACTATATCTTTTTTGAGATGTGGCGACCAGAATTGAACACAATGTTCAAGGTGCGGTCGCACCATGGAGCTATACAAAGGCATTATAACATCATTTTTATTTTCCATTCCTTTTCTAATAATACCTAACATTCTATTTGCTTTCTTAGCCGCCGCCGCACACTGAGCAGAGGGTTTCAACGTATCATCAATGATGACGCCTAGATCCCTTTCCTGGTCGGTGACTCCTAACGTGGAATCTTGCATTACATAGCTATAATTCAGGTTCCTCTTTCCCATATGCTCACATTAAATGTTATCTGCCATTTAGATGCCCAGTCTCCCAGTCTCGTAAGGTCCTCTTGTAATTTTTCACAATCCTCTTGTGATTTAACAACTTTGAATAACTTTGTGTTGTCAGCAAATGTAATTACCTCACTATTACTCCCATCTCCAGATCATTTAGAAATACATTAAAAAGCAGTGGTCCCAGCACAGGTCCCTGGGGAACCCCACTATCTACCCTTCTCCATCGAGATTACTGACCATTTAACCCTACTCTCTGTTTTCTAAATTTTAACCTGTTTTTAATCCACAATAGGACACTACCTCCTATCCCATGGCTTTCCAGTTTCCTCAGGAGTCTTTCTTGAGGTACTTTGTCAAACGCCTTTTGAAAATCCAGATACACAGTATTGTCTAGCTCGCCTTTATCCATGTTTGTTCACCCCTTCAAAGAAATGTAATAGATTGGTGAGGCAAAATTTCCCTTCACTAAATCCATGTTGGCTTTGTCTCATTAATCCGTGCTTTTGAATATGCTCTATAATTTTGTTCTTTATAATAGTGTCTACCATTTTACCCTGCACCAATGTCAGGCTTACCGGTCTATAATTTCCTGGATCTCCTCTGGAACCTTTTTTAAAAATTGGCATTACATTCGCCACCCTCCAATCTTCCAGTACCATGCTCAATTTTAAAGATAAATTACATATTACTAACAATAATTCCGCAAGTTCATTTTTCAATTCTGTCAGTACTCTGGGATGAATACCATCTGGTCCAGGAGATTTGCTACTCTTCAGTTTGTCAAATTACCCCATTACATCCTCTATGTTTATAGAGATTTCATTCAGTTTCTCAGACTCGTCCTGTTTGAATACCATTTCTGGTACCAGTATCTCTCCCAGATCTTCCTCGGTGAAGACTGAAGCAAAGAATTCATTTAATCTCTCCACTATGGCTTTGTCTTCCCTGATTGCCCCTTTTACCCCTTGGTCATCTAGCTGTCCAACCGATTCTTTTGCTGGCTTCTTTTAATATACCTAAAATAAAATGTTACTATGTGTTTTTCCTCCAACGCAATCTTTTTTTCAAAGTCCCTCTTTGCCTTCCTTATCAGCGCTTTGCATTTGACTTGACATTCCTTATGCTGTTTCTTATTATTTCTAGTCGGTTCCTTCTTCCATTTTCTGAAGGATTTTCTTTTAGCTCTAATAGCTTCCCTCACCTCACTTTTTAATCATGCCGGCTGTCATAGGAGCTGACTCTGTGGGTGCTGTGGGTGCTTGAGCACCCCCAATACTGAGAAAATTCCTTATATGGGTCCAGGGAGGGGTTATTTCCATTGGGCTTAGCACCCCCAATAATTTTGAAAAGTTGGCTCCTGGCTGTCATTTGGTCTCTTTTCCTCCTTTTTTAATACGCTGAAAATATATTGGGCCTGGGCTTCCAGGATGGTATTTTTGAACAGCATCCACGCCTGATGTAAATTTTTTACCTTAGCAGCTGCTCTTCTAAGTTTTTTTTACACCTTTCTTCTCATTTTATCATAGTTTCGTTTTTGAAGGTTAAACGCTAACGTATTGGATTTCCCTTGTGTACTTACTCCAAAGCCAATATCAAATCTGGTCATGTTATGATCATGGTTATCAAGCAGCCCCATCACCATTGCCTCCCACACCAGATCATGCGCTCCACTAAGGACTAGGTCTAGAATTTTTACTTCTCTTGTCAGCTGCTGTACCAGATGCTCCATAAAGCAACTCTTGATTTCGTCAAGGAATTTTACCTCCCTAACATGCCCTGATGTTACATTTACCTAGTCAGTATCGGGATAATTGAAATCACCATTATTGTGTTGCCTAGTTTGTTAGCCTCCCTAATTTCTGATAACAGTTCTACATCTGTCTGTTCATCCTGCCAGGTGGACAGTAGTACACTCCTATCACTATCTTTTCCACCTTAACACATGGAATTTCAATCCTCAGGGATTCCAAAATGTGTTTTGTTTCCTGCAGAATTTTCAATCTATTTGATTCAAGGCTCTCCTAAACATACAATGCTACCCCTCCACCAATTTGATCCACCCTATCAGTGCGATATAATTTGTACCCCGGTATGACAGTGTCCCACTGGTTATCCTCCTCCTACCAGGTCTCAGAGATGCCTATTATATCTAATTTTTCATTTAGTGCAATATATTCCAACTCTCCCATCTTATTTCTTAGGCTTCTGGCATTTGCATATAGACATTTCAAACTGTGTTTCTTGTTCCTATTTACATTTTGCTCAGTAGTTGACAGTGTTAATTTGCAGTGTTTTGTCTGATTTTTATTTAAAGACACCTGATCTACTATGATCTCTTTTGCAACCTCACTATCGGGATGCCCTATCTTCCCTGTTTTGGTGATATCTTTGAAAGATACCTTATTCCGAACCATGCGTTTTTGAATGACTGTCAGCCTTCCCCAAGGTTCTAGTTTAAAAGCTGCTCTATCTCCTTTTTAAATGCCAATGCCAGCAGCCTGGTTTCACCCTGGTTAAGGTGGAACCCATCCTTTCTGAATAAGCTCCCTCTTCTCAAGAATATTGCCAAGTTCCTTAGAAATCTAAAACACTCCTCCTTGCACCGTTGTCTCATCCACGCATTGAGACTCTGGAGCTCTCTGCCTGTCTCTTGGGTCCTGCGCGTTGAACGGGTAGCACTTCAGAAAATGGTACCCTAGAGGTTCTGGATTTGAGCTCTCTACCTAAGAGACTAAATTTGGCTTCCAGAACCTCTCTCCCTCATTTTCCTTTGTCATGGGTACCCATATGTACCAAGACAGCTAGCTCCTCCCCAGCACTATCTAAAAGCCTATCTAGGTGACACGTGAGGTCCGCCACCTTCACACCAGGCAGGCAAGTGACCAGGCGATCCTTATGTCCACCAGCCACCCAGCTATCTACATGCCTAATAATCGAATCACCAACTTCGACAGCCGTCCTAACCCTTCCCACCAGGGCAGAAGCTCCTGGAGACACATCCTCAGTGTGAGAGGACATTGCATCCCTTAGTATGCTGGTTCTGACTACAGGGTTACTTCCAGCTGCACCAGCGTGATGCTCTCCTTGTAGAAGGCCTCCCTCCTCCAAGGCAACACAAGAGTTGCCAGATTGGAGGTGGGACTTCTCTACAACGTCCCTGTAAGCCTCCTCTATGTCTCTCTGATCTCTCTGTCTACCTCAACTCCTCCAAGTCTGCTACTCTGTCCTCAAGAGAATGGACTCGTTCTCTGAGAGCTAGGCGCTCTTTGCATCGAGTACAAACATATGACATCTCACCAACTGGGAGATAATCACACATGTGACACTCAATGCAAAAGACTGGATAGCACCCCTCTCGCTGCTGAACTACTGTCTGCATCTTAGTATTATAGAGTTATTTGACAGGTCCAGGCTATCAAAAAAAAAAGCCCAGACCTGTCAGAGTAATACAAAGGGCTGGAGGTCCAGTGGACCTACAGACCCTCCCCTCCCCACCCCACACACACAAAGAGCTGGAGATCCAGTGAACCTCCACCCCCTCTCACCCAAGGGGCTGGGGGTCAGTTGAACCTCAAGACCCCAGCCCCCCCATACAAAACAGTTTCCCTGGTGGCCCAGTGGGCACCTCCCTACCCAAATGCATGCTGGACAGGGCTCCCCATTCCTCCCCAATGCTCTGCAAACCCTAACGCCAGCTCAGAATTGGCGTAGGGTTTACCACGGGAGCAGCACCTATGTTTGGCACGCTGCCCACTGAGCATTGGGGAGGAATACCTAATGCCCTGTTTAGCATGCATTTGCATGCTACTTGTCCTCAGAAGCTGGCAAGCTGTTTGTTACATGCAGTCGCCGACTTTGATCATAGGGCGAAGTAAAACATGGGCAGTAGTCCGGAGCTAATGGCCTCTAGTGCCTACGTTTGCCTTTGATCATTGGCCCATAATAGTGTTATGTATCCTGCCCAGGGTCCTCTGTTAATTGCATGATGGCCATTTATATATTCCATCACTGTCTCATGCTCGATTGGAATCCACTTGGCAACAAGCTTTCTACTTGTGGTATCTTCCCTCTGGAACACACTCTTGGGACCTTCTCATGGAGACCTCATTCCTCAAATTTAGGGCTGCTCTGAAAACTGCAATCAAATTTACAAGCCCAAATCCAAGAATTTCTTCACAGCTTAATTATAAAATAAGCAATTTGGTCTTAAGATACAAACTAATAAAATCCTGGGATTCTGACATGCACTATGGTATGAATAGTCATGCTTGGGCTAAATGAAAATTAAACACTGCCAATGATAATAGAGGAACAGAGATCTTGAATTATAATCAGAAAATCTGAGATGGAAAAGATGTCTGTCAGGGAAGTATCACAGCTGTACTGCTGGTAATGAAGTATGAAAATCAGGAATCAGGATAATCAGATGAGGGCTGATATGCTGGATGCAGCTGAGGTACATGATGGTGTTTCTCATATGAAGGAGTAGATTGTCAGTGGTGGATGAGGATCCCTGTTTATTTCAAGAAGAACATAGGTTTAGCTGTTAAATGCAAAGAAAAAGTATTGTATCTTTTGCAATAAATTATTTGGTTTTGAAAAGAAAGATTTCACAAACTGAAAGCATAACAGTGAGTGAGTCAGTATTTAAATTCTGCAGTCATTTCTTTTACTCTCCATTTTCATTTAAAAGGATTCCTAGATAATCAGCTCTTCCTCTATCCATATATCAGTACCACAGTTATCTGGATAATAGTGATATTCAATGTCACTATCCAGAAAACCTAAGGGTATGTTTACTAAGGCACGCTATAGACGCTTTAGCTTTTTTAACACGTGTTAATGGTTGACGTGTGTTAAATGCTAATGTGCCCATAGAGGTGCATTAACGTTTAATGCACCTTGACTTTAAAGGCGCATTAAAAACACTAAAGCACCTTAGTAAACATACCCCCAAGTGTGATAGACTGTGAGAATAGGGCAGTAGTCTTTAAACATAATCAGGCCATGAGTTTTAAGGTGAGCAAAAATCTTTGTTTTCAAATCATTTAATGGGTGCATCTCTCCAAGACAAGAATAGAAAACGAGATCATATCTAAAAGGAAAGAAGGCATATATCAAATCTAAAGCAAGAGTTACATATGTGTTATCCAAAGTAGAAAGGAATTCCAGCCCTCGTGAATTTTGCCTTATAACTTTCCATTTTAGGTATTAATTTTTCCATCTTGTATATCCTAGCCGTTCTGTGATAGATGGTGGGGAAGAACATCTTCATGTCCTGACTATAACAGATCTAACAGCTAACAAAAGTCCATTTATCATATGTCTGTATATAGAATGGAAAGTAGTTTCAATATTAATGTACAGTAGCCTAAGGTTCAAATTAAATGGCACAGGGATTCCTGTAATTTGTTGTAAGAAGAACCGAATTTGCTTCCCAAAAGTTTGAGTAGAAGGACATTCATACCAAAGATGTAAAAAAGATCCAGCTTGCCAACAGTTCCTCCAGTAAAGGTCAGAATCTTCTAAGTCCCAACGATTAAGACGTTTAGGGTGATATAATCCCCAAATAAAAAGTCGTGCAAAGAAACTAGACAGAAATCTAGTGGTAGATGACCAAATGTTCAGAATAAAAGGGGAGACACTGTTGCTAGTTGATTTCAGCTTACTGAGTATGAACTGGAGTAACCTATCTGCAGAATCTGAAATAAGTAGGAGGATTTTGGATGGTTTCCAAGAAGCTCTACTCCAAGAAAAAAAAAAAGAGGCAATTCTATTAACATTTACGCATCCATTGAATGTATAAGTGCATTGAACTCCTAAGAAGACTAACGTGGCTATGTAACACATTCTCATGTAACTACTAGCAGGACACCTAAACCGCTATTTTGCAAATACCTATTTACATAGTACACAGTTTGAGGGAGGTATACTCAGGGGCAGAACAAGGCGGGGATCCCACTTATGTACATAATTTATAGTTATGTGCATCTCTGACACATTTAGGTACTCACACTTATACCAACTAGCATAGCCCGCACTTATACTGGGTTATGCTAGTATTCTGTAATGGACCCTAGGTGCCTAGGTTCTGTTATAGAATGAGCTCCTACCACATGGCCTCAGGGCACCCCAAAATAGAGGCACCCAATTATAGAATTGCCTCTAGTATGTCTAGTGTCATGTACCACATGGTAAAGGGGTGACTAATACCTACATGTACCCTCCGCATCAGTGCTAAAAGATCCTTTCTTGGTAACCATGGGATGGCCCAGAGTGGAAGGGCCCCCACCCAAGCCCATTCCTAGTGGAGCCATTTTTTTAAGTACCTGGGATCTAATCCACTAGGACCCGTAATTGGGCTACCTGATAGCACCATATTAGGAACACCCATTCTCATCAGCTGAAAAAGCATATGCCTCCCTTCCCACAGCGGACGCTTCTGCCAAATATATGTGAACATCTTGCGACTAAGTGGCATTAAAAAATGATGGGGACTTGGGAGAGGAAGGGCAATAAATAGATATAAGAGTTTTGGCAGAATAATCATCTTTATTGCCTGAATATGACCCATCCAGGATATTGTGAGACCCTCCCATCTATCCAATTCCTCAAACAAATCACAAAGCTTAGATGGAAAATTAGCTGAATATAAGATAGCAGTAATGTGGATGTGCAGCCTGATTTTCATGTGCCCTGGCTCTCTGGGGTACAGGTTAAAATCTATAACCTCAAGATTGATGTTAGGGATTAGCCTGAGGAACCTTTGCTCTAATTGAGCCAGAGGGCAGCCCTTTTCCAGAACTCAGACCTATGGATCTAGAAATTCGGTGGCAGTGCAGGCCCCATGGGACCACTGCCCAAGGGGGTTGGTAAGTAGGGATTGATAGCTTTATTATGTGTGTTATCCTCCCTTCCCAATTCCCCTCCTTGCCTCTTTCCTCCTTTCCCCTTGTCTTTCCCAGTAGCTTGGCTTCTGCCTGAGTAAAGTTTGTTAAAAAAAGAAAAGATGCTGTCAGAGCCATAGGCTGAACCCATGTGGCTGCAGGGAGATCCCTGGAAACATCCTGTTTGTTTGTCCTTAGATTGTAAGCTCTGTCAAGCAGGGACTGTCTCTTCATGTCCAGTGTACAGCGCTGTGTACATCTAGTAGCACTATAGAAACGGTAAGTAGTAGTAGTTGCTGGGGTCATACACAGATGCAGAGTATGGCGGCATGCCACATAGGAACAGGAGGTATGGAGCTGTCAGCAGCATGGCTGGCTCTTTCTGCCCTACCTGTGGTAAGGACACAGTGGGCTAGGGCACAGATAATAATTTTGAATCTCTGGACTGCACAGACAGCAATGGGGTATGGCTCCTAAGATACCCTAACATCTGTAACCAGCAGAAGCTGACCATTTTGTCAGTGGGATCTCTGTCACCCATGCAGTTCAGCCTGGAGAAAGATCCCAAGATGGGACAAGAAACTCTCTAAGATGATCCTTCCTATCCTTTAAAGAATTTTGATTCAAGAGACTTTTTTCTCAAAAATCTATTCTCTTGCCAAGCCACCAAATTCTGGAATGCCCTACCGACACCAATGCTCAACATCAACTGCTACGCTTAATTACGTAAAGCCTTAAAATCCATTACATTCAAGAAATACGTCTTACCAAATGCCTCGTAAATCTGGTTCCCCAACATGACATTTTTAATATGTCTAATGTCAAACTGAAGTCCCTTTCTGTGCATCTATGCATTAGACTGACTTTTCTACCTGCTAATTCGCTTTGTAATCTGCTATGAAACTTGTCTTCCCAATATAATCTTACTGATTTTCTTTACTCAGTAATCCACTCCGAATCTCTGGAGGTGTGAGTGTAATATAAGCACCTGGCAAAGTAAAGGAAAGTAAAATGGTGGTGCCCTCTGGCTGGTCAAGATCAGCGTGCAGATGCAATTGGACCCTAATTCCTGGTCATTCCTCCATACTAAAGGGTTTTTTTACAAAGGCGCGCTAGCACTAAACACTAGAGACACCCATATATTAGAAGAATGTTAAAATTAACATTAGAAGAATGTTAAAAATTAATGCAAAGACATGCAGAGTGATTCCCTTGTTGTGCAGAAACCCAAAAGAGAGATACCGGATAGGAGGGGAGAGATTAGTAAGCTCAACTCAGGAGAGAGACTTTGGAGTGATGGTGTCCAGGGATCTGAAGGTGAAGAAACAATGCGACAAGGTGGCAGCCATGGCCAGAAGGATGCTAGGCTCCATAGAGAGTGGTATAACCATCAAAAGAAAGAAGGTGTTGATGCCCCTCTACAAGTTGTTGGTGAGGCCCCACTTGGAGTATTGTGTTCAGTTTTGGAGGTCGTATCTTGCAAAAGATGTAAAAAGATTGGAAGCGGTGCAAAGAAAAGCTACAAAAATGGTATGCAATTTGCATTGCAAACCGTACGAAGAGAAACTTGCTGACCTGAACACGTATACCTTGGAGGAAAGGAGAAACAGTAGTGACATGATACAGACATTCAAATATTTGAAAGGTATTAATCCGCAAAAAAACCTTTTCCGAAGATGGGAAGGTGGTAGAACTAGAGGACATGAATTGAGGTTGAAGGGTCGCAGACTCAGGAGTAATGTCGGGAAGTATGTTTTCACGGAGAGGGTGGTGGATACATGGAATTCCCTCCCACGGGAGGTGGTGGAGATGAAAACAGTAATGGAATTCAAACGTGTGGGATAAACACGAAGGAATGGATCCATGGAATCTTAGTGGAGATTGGGTGGCAACACCGGTAATTAGGCAGCAAAACCAGTGCTGGGCAGAGTTCTACAGTCTGTACCCTGATTATGACTGAATTCAGAAATTTTAGTAAAATAACAGTACTGGGCAAACTTCTACGGTCTGTGCCCTGAAAATGGCAAGGGCAAATCAAACTCAGGTATACATATAAAGTATTACATACCATGTAAAATGAGTTTATCTTGTTGGGCAGACTGGATCATACAGTTCTTTATCTGTCATCATTTACTATGTTACTTTGTTATCACACAAAGATTTAGAGAAACTGTTTCACTTTTCCAATTTAGATGCCCTTGTGATGGCAGTGACCAGGAAGACCACCATACCAATGGAGGGAGACTTAGCCCTGAAGGATTCACAGGGCAGAGAAGTAGAGATAACCTGAAAAAAAATGTGGTCCTTTCAAATACAAGAACTGTATTGCCACAGTAAAATATAAAATACAGTAGTCTAAAATAATATTTTTTGCATATTACGACGGCCTTTAAACTAACAAGGTCTTACCCACCCCCTCCCCCCAGGAATGCCTCCTCTCGGTTTGCTGCTCATGATAATAAAGAATTCATAAGAATGGATGCAAACACTTTCTTCAACTATTTAAGATCAGAAGTGAAGTCTTTCCTTTCTTCAAAATGTTGTTTGAAACCTTTTGTACTGTATTTAAGAATTGAAAAGGCAGGTCTGAAGTACTTTTGAATTTTTAGAAAGGATTTTTTTCCATAGATTCCAATAGAATATACCCCATGCTGAGTAAGGTTGTTTGCGAGAGATAAGAAATAGTGAGAGGGAAGAACTGCATATTGTCAACGCTTCTGATGTGCTAAGTTTCTGTTGAGTCAATTTCTAAAAGTGGCAGGGAGCCTATTTTTTTTAAACACTGGCTGTGGCATTTTTAAAAAAATGTATATTCAGCGCCACTATATGGATAGACAGCAGCACTGAACATACATATAAGGTGGTCATCGTGTTAATGAGGCTGATTCTGGTTCCTCTTTCATAAAAGCTTATATGTACCTATATTGCCTTTATAAATTAGGTGCCTTTTTGAACTTTATATAGACATTCTGTTATGAAATCAGTGTTCCCGGCATGCGGATTCTGAAAAATTGTAGGAAGACCTTAGGAAGTTGGAAGATGGGACTTTCAAATGGCAGATAAGATTTAATGTGGACTATGTCATGAGCCCCTCATAACAAAGGGCCCACTCCATATAATTTTCTCTCTTGAGATTATGTTTGGGATTGTATGTACATCTCAGACAGTCAAAACTATGGTGAGTTCTATCGGTTCACCACATGAAGGTGCACTTGTAATACCTTCTCTGTTTATTGCAGATTAGTGGGAGAGCTCCTGAAGTAAGTTCTATGAAAGCCTCAGTTAATCTGAGACTTCTACCCTTCAAGCAAAGCCTCCAAACTCACTCTGGATGTTCATAAAAGCTTTACTTCTATGAAATGTGGGCATCCAGATGTTGTTACAAAATTTGTGCTCAGCGCCCTGCATCTTAATGCTTAACTTTTGGTGCCCTTTGTAGAATTGCCCCCAGTATGTATTGGAGTAAAATCATAAAACTCTGTAGTGAGGATTTCCCATTATTGTTTTGTGCTTGAACTACTTGGTTTTTGCTTTGCTGTTGCCCACACTCAGGAGTCCTTTTACTAAGTTGTGGGAAAAAAGGCCCCTGCAGTAGTGGCGGGGGCCATTTCTATGTACCAGGGCCCTTTTTACCGCAGCAGGTAAAAGGCCCCTAAAAAAATGGCCATGCGGTAAGAGTACTCTTATCGTGTGGCCATGTGGGGGAAGCACTTACCGCCACCCATTGAGGTGGTGGTAAGGGCTCCTGTGGTAATGCGGTGGTAACCGGGCAGCGTGCGGTGATGCCCGATTATTGCTGGGTTAGCGCTGCGCTATTAAACTTTGAAATATTTTCTGGCACACCAGAACTGCTGCTGGTTGGGCATGTGTTAAACCTGCATTGGGCTTACCGAGGTTTTGTAAAAGGGCCCCTCGGTGTCTTCAAAACTCTCGTGTAGAAATGTTTGCTATTCCAATTGACACTGCAGTAGAAATGACGTAGGGGGCAATGATTAATGTGCCCATGGGGCTTGCAGGTCAGCAGGTATATTATACCTGTGAATCTGTAAGCTGACTTTCAAAGAGAAATGTCCCATCAGGCAGCCAGCTATGAGCAGTGCAGATATTTTTACTCACAGTGAGGGAAAGGGACAACTTTCAAACCTCCACTTCCATGAGTAAAAGCTGTTTTGCCTTCAGAAATGACTTTAAGTATTGCTCTTTTAATCTTTGACTTGTATGCAGAGTTTGATCCACTTCATGTAATGTTTCACATGATATTCTATAATATACAGTATTTGTGCTCTTCAGATGTGTGTGTATTGAGCCTCGATTTAAGGGCTTTGTACAAAACACCCTTGAACACATGAGATTCATGCTTATGCACTTTTCTTGTATTTTATTTTGCTTACAGAAGATTAAAGATGCAAGCCTGGATGACTGGAAGAATATCCGAGGACCCCGACCATGGGAAGACTCCAAATCCCTGCAAGACAAGCAGCAATAGATGGAGTTGAGAGCAGTCTTTGTGGAATATGTTTAACGGGAGGTGTTTTATATCATAGCCATTCAAGCAGTGGCTGCAATTTCTTGCTTCCGTGAAAGGCTGAAAAATACTCTTAACATGACAATGTAAAAGCAAAGCCTGAAACACAGGAAGCCTCTGGACGTATTGGAACAAGAATGCAAAACCATAAAGATTGCTCTTGATCAATAGAATCATTGAAATCACTTTAAATGGCTAATTATGTTAAAATAAACCTGTATTATTTGATTCACTTTTTGTGGTGTTCTTGTAATTGGTCAATCTTAATATGTCCACAATAGCTGAAGTCAAGGAGAGCTTCCTGCTGGGCACAGGCATAACCATAAACATAAAGCTGAGAAGACAAATTGTTTAGAATGTTTTTAAGCGATGGAGAGAGAATTCATGGCCTGGATAAAACTTCCTGTTACTACTCTGTATGAATGTGATGATAGCACCACAAGCGTTTTCCTAGGTAAGTCAACTGTGTTTAGCAGTTCAAGCCCTAAGATACAACAGTCTTCATCCAGCTGTACATTGATTTTTACAGTTACATTGTGTTATTTCTATGTATGAATAACTGTAACTTCATTGTTTGGTAGCACTTCCAGCCTTATAGTAAGTGGTATTAGAGGAGCAATACTAGAAAAACCTTTTCAGAATAATTAAGTTGCAGTTTAAAGCAAGAAATTATTAAAATTCCCCTTTATATGCTGATTTTGTGTTGAAATGCCCTGTTATGTTCTTACTACTTAAGAATTTAAGGAAATTTTATTTTAAAATTTATATCTCGCCTTTAACAAGGCAGGTTACACGTAAACATGCATAAACAATATACAAAGACAAAATAGTTTATGGTTTATTAATGTTTACTATACCGCTTAAACTGACCAAGCAGGACAAAGCGGTGTACATACTAAACACATATAAAAAAGGAAAAGAACTCCTTTAATTAATAGGGAAGAGCAATCCATTCACACAAGAACAATGATAACAATAAACCAAGGATAGAGGGATAAGGGGAAGGGAAACAATATATAACAAGATAGCGTCACCTTCCTTTCAAATCTACCTTTTTAAAACTATATGAATAAATATCACCAAAACTCTACAATTGAACACAAAAGCTACCACTATCTTTTCCTCTTCAAATCTATCTCTTCAAAAACTCTGTGAATAACCACACGAACTATAGATGCCCTCTCCACATTGCACAACAGTATTTTAACTCCACCAAAATGTAAATTGTAAGCCATTTTGAACTTAAGCTTATTTTTGGATAACAGTGGGATACAAGAATGCATGCATGCATAAATAAATAAATAAATAGATGTCAGTGTGTCAAGAGACAGAGAACAAAAGGAAAGGGAGGTCAGCAAACCTTATGTATCCGGTACGCCAAACGCCTGTATAAAAAGTCAAGTCTTGAGCTGTTTAAATTAGAATGGGACTTGATATACCACCTTTCTCTGTTTTTTGGGGTTTTTTTGCATCTACATTCAAAGCAGTTTACATATTATATACAGGTACTTATTTGTACCTGGGGCAATGGAGGGTTAAGTGATTTGCCCAGAGGTACAAGGAGCTGTAGTGGGAATTGAACCCAGTTCCCAAGGATCAAAGTCTGCTGCACTAACCACTAGACTACTCGTGTTACCATGAAAGGAGAGCAGAAGATTGTTCCAGATATATGGAGAAAGAAGGAAAAGGCACAATGTCTAGTTGATTCTAAATATGCAAGTCTGGGATTGGGAAAAACTAAATGACGATCGTTGATAGACATAATAACTCTAGGTGGAGAGTTTGGTATTGGTAATCAGGTAAACCTACATGGAAAGCTTTGAATGTTAATATGGCAACCTCATAAATAGCTGATGTACCGGCAACCAGTGAAATTGCTTTAGTAAAGGAGAAGTATGGTCATGGTGGTGAGCATGACATATCAAACGAATGGCAGTGTTTTGAAGGCTTTGCAGGTTGTTTTTTATTGATAATTTAGGCAGACCAGCATATATGATATTGCAACAATCTAGATGAGAGTTTAAAAAAGAACAAGGGTATGAAGCAGATTGGTATCAAAATAATGGCATTTGGACCGTAATTACCGAAACTTTTAAAAACTAACCCTAGAAAGCTGAGAAATTTGTGGCAAGAATGATAATGATGAATCAAAGATGATACCTAAGTAACAGAAAGAAGGCACCGGGGGTATTAGGAGTTTAAAACAGTTGGATAGAAAAAGCCAGGGTGTTAATGCACTGGAAAACCAACAGGCTACTGTTTTTTCTGTATTAAGTACTAAACTGTGTTCTTTTAACCATAATGCATCCGAATTGAGACAGGATTGTGGAGGAGAGAGTGATGGGGATAGAGGGGAGGTGGAAGAAAAGTAGAATGTCCAGCATAAATATGTACTGAGATGTCAAAGGATTGAATCAAGGTAGCAAGAGGACTAAGAAAAAGATTGAAAAGTAGAGTTGAAAGAATAGACCTTTGGGGGACACACCGCAGTGCAACTCTTGTTTTGCTGATAGAGTGTCTGAGACGTAGACCTGAAATGATCATTTGGTCAAATATTAGGTAAACCACGAAAGCACAGGGCCGGAGAGACCTAGTGCAGTCAGATATGACAGAAATAAAGAATGTTCAATGAGGTCAAAAGCTGCTGATAGATCCAGAGAGATTGCAAGTACAATTTTATGGCATTCAAAATGTCAATGTAGCTCGCTAAGGAGAGCAGTCATGATGGTTTCAGTATTGAAATGTTTTCTAAAGCTGGATTGTCTTAGGTGAAGGGCTAGTGATTCCTCTACAAAAGAAGTTAATTGATCAACAACATTTTTTTCTGGATTCTTTTACTTGTAGCAAATATTTGAAACAGGACAGTAATGACTACTAACTGAAGGGTCCAGTTGTTTTTTTAGGAGTAGGGCAGACCATTGCGAGACTCAAATTACTAATAGATAAAAGAGTAGGGAGAAGTTCTAAATTTACAAACTTTAGCCATGATGAAGGGATAGGGTCTCCATAACTTTTTGTAGTTTTCATAACTGCCATGGTTTTCTGTAATGACAAGAGAGACTGTACTTGAAATGTGGACCAGAGGGGTTTGGGCTTAGGGTAGAAAGTGTGTTTGTGACGAAAACCTTTTTTTCCTCCTTTAGATGGTATTTATTGGAATGATATAATTAACGGCATTTCTGCTGATCTATTAAGGATCCTAATTTTTTATGCCATAGTCGTTTAGCTCTGTGATATTGTCGTTTCAGTAGTCGAAGACCAGGAGTATACCAAACATGTCGTGTAGAGGTACGAAGAGTAGAAAATCTTAGGAGCAACTACATCAAGACCTTGACTCAGAATGCAATGCCAGACATTGGTCTGCTCATCTAACAATTTGGTAGAAAAATCAGATGGAACCGAGAAAAGAGAGGGAGAAAGAAAATTAGGATCAACCTTAGTAAGTGCCCTTGTCCATCTACCATGAGTGGTAGATGGGTTTCTGAACATCAGAAGTAAGTAAGAACTTGAATTGGATTAAGGAGTGATCTGTCCAAGAGAGATTTGTGTAAGAAAAAGAGTAAGGCAACACTTTTGAATCCTGTAGAGTAAGAACTAGGTTGAGAGTGTGTCCAGCATTATGGGTTGGGAATGACGTCCACTGTTGTAAAGAGAGATCCGAGATAGTCACAGAAGAGCCTTGATTTATAATTACTGGGATCGTCAACATAAATGCTGAAGTCACTCATAATCAGTAAATTAGGGTAAAGAATGGTGGCATCCAGGAATGCTTGCCGATAGGACTATCATCCTTCTGTTGTCAATGCAGGAGAGCAATAGAATAAAAGAATGTAGAGAAGTTATTGCATACCTACTTTTAATACTAACATTTTGGGATAGAAAAAGGGGGAAACGATCTCTGTAACATTCAATTCTGTAGCATGGATAATGGCTAAGCCTCCACCAATCTGTGACTTCCAAGATGATGAAAAGACTTCAAAGTCTGGTGGTAGACAGGCGAAAGTTTCTTCTCCTGACAGTAGCCAGGTTTCAGTAAGACATAAGAGAAGGAAGGTGTTATGAGTTAAAATATCTTTAATTAGAACAGATTTAAAATTTAGAGAACCAAAGTTTAAAAGATCAACAAAGAGCACTGTAGAGCAATGTTTTCTTTTGAGTGGTGGACCTATGGTAGTGGTATGGATGGGGAACGGAACCACAAAGAGAGGAAAATGTCTATACCATGGTGGGGCTGGGGGGGGGGGGGGTGATTTCCCCACAACACAGGAATGAGGAAGCTGGAAAAGAAGGTGTCAAGAGAGCGATGCCATACAAGAAAAGAAGTACCAAGATATTAATAAGATACTCACCATCAAGGTTTCATGCGCGGAGGAGGATGGAAACCTGTTGGAGTACTTAAGCTGAAAAGTGTTTCTTATGGAGGAGGGGGGCTTACGTTACGGTGAAATGGGGTGACGTCAGCAGGGACTGCTTGCAATGAGGGAGACGGCGTCCCCTGAGGACCAGTGGGTTTTGCGGAGGGGTGCTTACATGACGGTGAAACGGGTTGATGTCAGCAGGGACTGCTCGCAAAGAGGGAGACAGCGTCCTGAGGACTAGCGGGTTTTGCCCACAAAAAAACAACACAGGCTTAGCACACACAGCAAGCAAAGCATTAAGCAATAAATCTAAAAACATTCTAATTGTACCCTAAAACCCCATCTGCCTAGAGAGATAAATGCAGTACAGTAAAGCAATACATAATTAATCTGCTAAAATAGCTTTAACAAAATAATGCATTTTCAGTAATCTGGGTATTACTCAGTTGACCCTCCAGCAGCCATCAGATGGTACTGTCTAAAGTCTTGAATATAATGGAAGCAACTAAAGAGTGGACTTGGACAGTTTTACATGTAAAGAAAGTGGCCTTAATTAAAGGTGCAAAAAATAGGCATTGGTTTAAAAAAAAAAAAGGACATTGGAATCAATAGTAATAATAATAATACAAATAATAAAAAAGATGATTTATGAAAAACAGCAAGGTGGTCTTGTACTAAAGCTTAGCTCGAGTTACCTGCATCAGGGCCCATAGGAATAAAATGGGCCCTATTGAAGATAACGCCAGCTAACCTTTGGTAAAAGACCTCCCCCCCCCCAGAAGAGGAATCCAGCCAAGAAACAAGCTAGTTGATATTTTGAAACTACTGCAGCTTTAAGCAAAAGGATGGTTGATGTCCTTAGCTATATATCATATATCGTTGCAATCACCTCGCTCTGTAACTGTCATCAAACCTTTTCTGACTTTCTGTATGTTAGCTCAGGCAGCTACTATTCTGATATGTCACAATAATAGAAAATGGTCTTCTCTGAAAATGTTTTGACAATTTATGCAGCCCAGCCCAAGGGTAATTTTAAAAGTTGTCCTTGTGGGTAAACAGTCTTGAATTATGTCACATAAATGATTCTGATATTCATTCATAACAGCACGAGTGCTAAAGAACCATGAATGAGCTAACCTTTTTTCAGAGTTAATTGATGCATAATGTACGTACTGAAGATTTGCCCTTATCCGTATTTTCTACAAGATAGGTTAAAAATTGAGAGGGAGTATGTAGAATGTTCCAGTCCCTTATTTTACAAAAGTAATCATCATTACACACAACTAAAAAAAACATAACAACATAAACCACCTAACTTAGCAATAATTAAGAATAAAAACAGAGAAATAAAAATATTTTCATCTCCATCTAAAACTGAATATAAGCTGACAATACATTGTTAGGAGGGGAATGAAAAAAAGCCTCACATTTTATCTTGCGAAGGTCAGCAAGTTTGTTTCCTGACTCAATTCAGTCAGTAGACTTCTTCAACTCTGGAGCAGCTCCTGAAAAGGCTGGAGACATCCATTATACTTTGTGAATCAACATTCTAGGGGGAACCACCATCTGACATGTTTGGCAAGATCTTAATGCTCTAGGGGCTCCTTTTATTAAGTGGCGGTAAGCCCAACGCAGGCATACCGCTCGCTATACAGGAAGTACCACTGGGCTACCGCAGCAGCCCGTCAGCACTTCCCACCCCTAGCGCACCTTCATTTCCGGCACTACAAAAATTTAGCTTTGTAGCACCAGACTGTACCCAGCAGTAATTGGGCAGTGCCATGTGCTGCCTGGTTACCACCGGGTTAATGCTGGAGCCCTTATCGCCACCTCAATGGGTGGTGGTAAGGGCTGCCCCCCACCCCCCCAAAATGGCCACACAGCAAGTGATTTACTTGCCACCCAGCTATTTCCTGTAGGAAAGCGAGACTTCCCTTTTACCAGCTGTGGTAAAAGGGGGCCTTGACACATGTATATAACACATGTCGATGCCAGCGCCGACCCCTTTTTGCCACAACTTGGTAAGAGGGGCCCAGATGCCTTATACCACATTAAGGGCCCCATTTACCAATCTGCGGTAAAAGAGGGCTTGCGGTGGCATCAGCGCATGGGTTTGCCACATGCTGAGGCCCCCTTTTATGACAGCGGGTAAAAGCCCCCCCCCCCCCCAAAAAAAAAATCACCCTGCACTAATCACAGGGTATGCAGCTATTTCCAGGGGGGAACCCTTACCACCACCTATTCAGGTGGTGGTAAGGGCACCTACCCTAACCCAGTGGTATCCATGCAGCGCTGATTATCACTGGGTAAGCCCTGGCACTCCAAAAATAAAAAAATGTTTTTTTGTGATGCTGGAAATGGCGTGTGCTGGGGGTGGGTGCCTTCCTACCAAGGACTGGCCAGGGAGCAGGGCTATGTGTGCCTGCAGGAGGGTGAGTTCAAATACCGATGCTACTCATCGGTGGTCCTTAATAAGGGTGTTTTCTTGTTGACATGAAGGTCATGTTGATCTGTAAAGATTTGGGAGGGAGGGCAGGAGATTAAATATGTTTTGGACATATTTTGAACCTATGATTAAGTGACAGCTGGTTCAATACAATTGACCCTCATAAAGAGAGAAGTATTTTATATTAATGTGGATTTTTAAATTAAATTACTTATATAAACCCTGTATATATTTTGCTTGTTTTAGTTATCAGGATTTATTAACCACTTGTACGAAGAGATTTACCCTAGGTGGAGTTTGTTGATTATTTTTATTAGGATTTATTTACTGCCTTTTTGAAGGAATTCACTCAAGGCGGTGTACAGTAAGAATAGATCAAGCATGAGCAATAGACAATTACAGCAGTAAAAATATTCAAAAACAATACAAAGTGTATGGCATGGTATACTATTTACAATGTCAACACAATACGTAATAGAACATTAAAGGTGATAGCGAAGGGTAAAGCAAAGATGTAACATATAGAAGGGTTAGAAAGTAAGGTGATTGATTTATAGAAAGTTGCACATGAGGTCAGATAAATGGTTAAATGTTATCTCAGCTAGAGTAGGAGTGGATAAACATGTCCTGCTGCAGTATATGCAGCCCGAGTCAATCCTTGTGTGTGTGAGTGAGACTAACAAGTTAGTTACTTCTTCCAGTAAAGGCCTGGTTGAATAGCCAAGCTTTCACCTGCTTCC
This sequence comes from Microcaecilia unicolor, assembly GCF_901765095.1. Classification (NCBI taxonomy): domain Eukaryota; kingdom Metazoa; phylum Chordata; class Amphibia; order Gymnophiona; family Siphonopidae; genus Microcaecilia; species Microcaecilia unicolor. The sequence continues at coordinate 132,104,221 of NC_044039.1, forward strand.
TGAAGTAGGGATAGTCTTGTGTTAAGCGCAGCCTTTCAGGTAGTGCATTCCAGAGTGTGGGGGCTACTCCAGAGAAGGCTCGCTTGCGGGTATCACATTGTGTAATGTCTTTTGGAGAGGGTGTGGTTAGTGGAAGTCCTTGGGGATGACCTTAGTGTCCTTGGCGGTGTGTGGAGGATCATTCTATTTTTCAGGTAATCAGGGCCATTTTGTTTCAGGGCCTTGAAGATCAGTTTTAAATCTAGCCCTGTATTGTACTGGTAGCCAATGAAGTTTTTGCAAAAATGGTGTGATATGGTCACGTCGCTTGCAACCTTCTATGAGTCTTGCTGCTGCATTCTGAGTCAGCTGGAGCTGGTGCAGGCCCTTTGTAGTCAGACCATTGTATAGTGCATTGCAGTAATCCAGTCTTGATGTTATCATGGCATGTACAACTGGGATAAGATTTACCTTCTCGATGTAAGGAGAGAGGCAGCGTAGCTGTCGCAAATGGTAGAAGCAGCTCTTGAAGGTTGCTTGGATTTGGGGAATCAGCATAAGTGTTGAATCTAACTGTATTCCAAGGTTTCTGACTTGTGATTTGAAGTAGAGTTCATACTTCCTAAAAGGGATTTTGATGTCAGGTATGTATCCACCTGTGTTAGGGACCCAGAGAAGCTCGGTTTTACTTGGGTTCAGGCAAAGTTTGTTGTGTTTAGCCCATTCTTGAATTGATGTTAGACAGGTAATCAGTTTATTCAAGGCTATAGGTAAGTCAGGTTCAATGGGTATGAGTAGCTGCACATCATCCGCACAGATGTTGAACTGAGTGTCCATTGACCGAATCAGCTCAGCTAGTGGTTTGAGGTAGATATTGAACAGAATAGGTGACAGTATTGATCCTTGTGGTAGTCACTGTCCATGGTGGTGATGAGTTGCTGCCAAACATTATGGATTGTTGCCTGTCTGATAGGTAGGATCTGAACCAAGCAAGTACTGTTCCATTGATACATGTTTCTGTCAGTCGTGCTAGCATGATATCATGATCCACGGTGTCAGAAGCTGCAGAGAAATCAAGCAATACTATCATCGAGGCGAACCCTTTTCTCGGTTTCTGTGAAGATCATCTAGTAGGGATACAAGGACCGTTTCTGTACCATAACCAGGTCTGAATCCAGATTGACATGGATCTAGCCAGTTTCTCTTTTCTAACCAGTAATTAAGTTGAACACATACTGTTTGTTCTATGAATTTCCCTAGAAACGGGATGTTGGATACTGGCCTGTAATTTTCAGGTTTGTCCTGATCAAGTTTGTTTTTCTTCAGCAGAGGGTGGACCACTGCCCTTTTTAATGCTGTTGGTAGCTGCCCATTAGAAAGAGAGGTGTTCACAATTTTTGTGGTGCCTACTATGAGGCCCATACTTGCCTGCTTCACTATCTTTGATGGGCAGGGATGAGGGAGCAGGTAGTAGGTCAAAGGTCTCTTAGGATTGTGTCAAGGCTCTCCTCTGTCATTGGGTTAAAAGTGTCCCATCTGTCTCTGTCAGGAGGGGGTGAGTTTGTGCACCCCTGGTTGACTGGTTGGGGACTGGGTGAGATTGCCAGTGAATCCTGGCGGAGACTTTTAATTTTGTTGGCAAAGTATGCAGCAAAATCATTGAAATTGAGTTTAGACTGGGCAGGCTGGTTCTGTTGTGGGGGTTGCAGTAGGCTGTTTACTATACTGAACCAACTGCTTGGTTGAATTGGCAGCCTGTGCAATGCATTGCGAGAAATACTGTTTTTTTGGTTGCTGTTAATGCTTGGCGGTACTTTGCCATGTGCTTCCTACAGTTTAGTTGATGAGGGATGTTTGTCCTCTCTATATCAGAATTCATCCTTAGCAGTAGGGAAAAACAGACAAAGGTGGAGGTCAAGTATCGTTGAGTATTACTCAAGTATGTAATAAAAATGAGTAAACTGCAGTTTCTGTGTTTCTAAGCAACTCATGTATCCACTGTAATCTAAAGGGTCAGTTTACCTTTTCTAACTAAAGGTAATTGTCCTTATTTTTTTAAACCAAAGTTTCTTGAGTAGAAACTGTCCACTGGGTACAAATTATGCTGTGAATCTGCAGTAATTTTTGAGATGTGGACTATTATCTACTGGCAGTTGTACTGACAAGTCCAATTTACATTAAACCTCCTTTCCAATCTAGATATACCAATAAATCTGTTGAATCCCTAACAAAAGGGCATCATGAGGACTGCTGTCTGCAAATAAAAGTCCAGGAATTGACATAAAGGCTCAAATAAAGAACCCCTGCCAGATACAGTTGGCTGTCCCGGGGGCTTCTCTAAAGAATTTTTGGTTAAAAAATATATATTTATTTAGAAGGAATCTTGGGATATTCATTATATAAGTATTTAAATTTTTTGAGATATAATCTCTGTTGTCACTGCTTCCTTCAACATACCTTCAACAATAGATTGAAAACTACTAGGTAGATCATGTGGTAATTCCTGATAAAACTCCTTGATTAGTTAATTGAGACAACACTTCAACAATATAATCAGTTGTATCCTGAATCACCCCACCCCTCCCTTGTCAGTCCTGAGGATGATAAGCGACATATCTTGCTGTCGATTACAGACGGAGTATTTGGATCATCATACGGAGGTCTGAGTGGAGACTGACTTTGTAAAACTTCTGAGACCAAGGCACCATCGTGGATTATTTTTGGGGGGGGGATTTATTTGACTTATAGAACATACATTCTTTTTGATCTAGGAGAATGCATTATGAGAACACTACATGATATTGTCCAAGTTAAGTATTTAGTGCTGTCTTATTTGTGATATATGACTAAAGTTATTTAGATTGTGGTTTTGTATTGGGTATGTGATTAGGTTGTGCATGTCCCAGAGAGAGGAATGGGTAGGTATAATGGATTTTGTGTGAATAAAGAAAAGATTTTGTAATACTTGTTAAATGAAGATTTTTTTTTTTTTACATTTCTATTCAACAATTGTATATGTAGCCAATGAATTATGCATGAGAGTGATCTGCATGCACTGTCATATTAGTATGCAGATTTCTGTCTTGCATATTCATTGTGGATATCCTAAAATCCCGACTGGCTAGGTGTACCCTAAGAATTGGGTTGAGAAGCACTGATGGTAGAGTGTGTATGTTCAGAGAAGGAGCATGGGTGTAGCATGGGTAGAGTCGTGCTTTATGCATGTATTTTATGTGCTCATATTTATGCTACCTTCTGAGCAGGTGTAACTGTCTGTGTCTTCAACGTAGGTGCAGTTTTTGCAGTATTTTATGCTTGTATTTTGGCAGCCAGTTGTCCATAGCATTGCAGATAAGTGCGCTATTATCTATGAGAGCAAGTTTTGTCAATAAGCTATATATATTTTTGGAAGCAATAGTAAAATATTTTGTAGAAAGCAATAAGACTGATGAAGAAGTATGATGATTGGCTGACTTGGACTGAGTAGGGACAATGCAACCATGTCTGATATTCTTTAAAAACATTTCTGAAAAATATTATTAAAAAATAAAGGAAAATATATATGATATAGTAGGGGGTGAAACTGAAATCTTTGGAAACATTAAAGGTGTGGGGATTCTTATGATTTGTCCACTGTGAATACCCTTTCACCTGAATATTTTGCACTCATCTAATATTGCTTTGTGTATTTTATAAAGACACATAGGCCCCTGTTTACAAAGCCATGCTAGCAGTTGGTGGTACGATACTGCCGACACATCCCAATCACTTTGGGCTGTGTCGGCAATGTTGCATGGCTTTGTAAACAGGGTGGATAGGTCATAGGCAGCGAAATGGGGGTGGGCCATGGGCTCCACCAATATTTTTCCAACAGAGAGTATCAACAACTAGAAAGCTTAAGGATGAGGCCAGAGATTGATTTGTTTGGCCCTTTCAACCAAAATGGTGTTCCACTGCCCCGACAGGTGCCTATATAAAATAGGCACCTTCCTACCAAATTAGTTTAGATGCCTTTTTATAAAATGTCGATACCTGTGGTTCTCAAACCTGTCGTGGGGGAACCCTAGCCTTTCAGGTTATCATACCTTCATAGTATGCAAATCTAACTCATGAATATTCATTTTGAGTATCCTGAAAGCCTGATTAGCTGGGGTTCCCTCAAGACAGATTTAGGAACCACTGCTCTATCTTTATAGGGCTGCCAAAAATTCCCTCTAAAGGGGATGATTTTGTAACTATATACCTATAATTTATCACCCACAGAATGGCTGGTGGAGGGCTATTTTTATAAAGGAAGGTAGACGTCTACTTTCCTTTCTAGAATATTAATGGAATCGGGTATATATGCACTTTGGCACAAGCCCTTTCACCAGCCTAGCAGTGGAAGATATTTCCATAACTTGTAGCAGGCTATAAGTTACGTGTGTAACTCCAGACCCTATCTAGAGCCTGCCCACATGAATTCTCATCTGCAGACTACACACTGTCAAAGATATGTGCATAGTTGCAGAATAGTACATAAATGCCTATTCAGCACGTCCACATGTCTATGCGCACATCTACTATAATAAAACTCACCCTCAACGTTCTGAAGATAACGTTCTGAAGTCACTCAGTCACTCCCTGAAGGGTTCATGGATTCATGTGGTGAAGCCACAACACTGACCATGTCTCTCTGCCCCGCCCTCGCATGACGGACCAATCAGAAAAGACACCCTCAACATTCTGAAACACAAAGGACCATCACAACACCGTTCCCAGGCAACACTAGGCAATGTAAGACGGACCAATCAGAGAAAACTATGTGACAATAAGGGAGGAGCATTCCCCAGCAGAACGGCTCATTATCTGTGCAGCACGGAGAGCACAGAACCACCGCTGGAACGAGAGAAGAATATTCCTGCTCTGGGTATGTGCAAAAATAGACCCGGGGGGGGGGGGGGAGAAACACTCACTCACTCACTCACACACACACACACAAACACACAAAAAAAATAACTCTGTGACACACACACACAAAAAAAGCCACATGCTAGCGCCCGTTTCATTGGTTTCAGAAACGGGCCTTTTTTACTAGTGTATACATAATTAACCAAAACTGTTAATAGCTACTTTATGGAATTCCCCCCTCAATGCCCTTATACCATTTGGATAATGCCAGGGCAGCACGAGGACATTCTGTCTAACTAAATGGATGGTAATGATATTCCACTGTTATTTGTATAATTAAGCAGTAAAAGTATTCCCTTCAGGTAAAAGTGAATGCAAAATTCCAATACACTTTTACGTTTAGTCACGCACACTGACAATTTTATGATAATTGTATTCCAAGTGGGAAAACTTCTTGAGCATACCTAGCCATCTGTTAGCTAAAATCTTCACTATTATTTTAAGCGGGCTGTATATTTTTTTAAAAATAAAATACAGTGACTGCATGTCCTGAGTCTTATATGGATATGGGGAGTAATTAGTACTCTTTTGGTGGAGAAAGTCATAGTTGCCATGCAATGGTGACACCTAGTGGTTAGATTTAGGGTTCCCAAGTACAGAGTTCCATAATGACCCCTTGGAGGTAAATATTCAGACGGTGGCAGTGAGCATTTTTCTGACCGCTGCTGGTATTATTCCTGGATATTCAATGCTGGACCATGTCCAGTTTTTGTGGAGCTGGCTAATGTATAGCCAGATAAGTTGATATTTAGCTAAGTGGCTATGAGGTACCACATAAAGGGCCTCTTCTATCAAGCTGCGCTAGCAGTTCCCAGTGTGGCAATGCTGATAAAGGCATTCACTTTGGGCTTATCAGCACTGCCACACAAGAATCGCTAGTGTGGCGTGATAAAACAGGCCCAAAGATAATGATGACTGTTAGAACCTAGGAGATTCCTTGCCCTTACCTCGGCTCATAGATTTCAGATCCTAAGGTGTGTTCAAGAAATTAAACACAACACAGGTTACAGTAAATCTAGCAGCCTTGTAAGATAAGTTTCTGGGTCTTCTTTTTGCTGAGCTACTTTTATTATCAAATTTCAGAATACAGATTCCTTCTATGGCATGATAACATAATTTGCAAGCAACCTTTTTTCTTTTCTCAGGCTCTGTCTTAATACATCAATAGGTACATCATATCTTTTTTTTTGGCCCACGTACTACTTCTTCCTTTATCTACACTACTGACAATTTTATTATTTTCTTTTATATCTAGGTTTCAAAGCCTATTGCTAAGACATTTGGTTCAACAAATAGTTATTCTTAGCCAAACATTCACAAGCTGTACCCTTGAAGTTCTGCTTCAGAGGAACTAAACAATCCTTCCTCATCATATGACTGTCACAACAGGCTTTCCATTTCTCCCTTACATCCTACTGGGCCTCCCATATATCCAGTTCTCCCAGGCCCTCTTCTTCCGGGGTCTCCTTGAGGGTCCCTACAACAATAGACTGACTTTTATGTGTTCCATGTGGTTAACCTGGCCAATTAACTGCTGAGTATCAGCACTTGACCGGTCAAGTATTGACTCTACCCCGGACCAACCCCAAAATAGCCGGTTTTCATGTGGATGCTAATAGCTAATTTTTAGCAGTGATAGCCAGTTAAGTGCCACTGAAAATTAGCAGATAGCCACGAACAAGCAATTTAACCAGTCAGCAGCCATTTCTGGCTTGTTAAGTTGCTTTAAATATCAATCTGTTGGTGTCTAACACCTGGAAGGGAGAGTGCAGTGAGTAGTGGGTGACACAAAAACCAATGATGCAATTCAGAAAGTTCTGGGATATATACAAAGGATCTCTAAATGGCAAGAGGATGAAAACCAACCGTACAGTAGCTGAAAGGTGCTCTAGGACGTAGCTCGGAGTGCCGAAGAGCAGAACTAAGAAGCATCACGTGGATTGAATTCCGTTGTGGTGAATAACCCGCCAGTTTTGACAGACTCTTTAGATGATTCCAGCAGTTGAGCAAGTGGTATGAGTAGGGAGATGATAACTGCAAGTCTGGAGTGAGCAATCCTGGAGTTGAATTTTGTTCCTCGGTCTTCTGGTACTTAAATACCGAAAGGGAAAGTCTCTGCCCCGATGATTAAACCCCCAGTAGTTACACATGATTCCATCTGGTCAGCCTTAATGTGGCTAGATAATTCTGGCTAAAACTTCTGAATTATTTGCTAGAATATAAAAAAAAATGGATAAGGCACATCAAGAAGAAAAAGTTAGTTTATCTGGGAGAGTTGAAAAGTGAAGTAAGTTTTGGAACATCAAGGTACTATGATCCATAAATTTGTGCAGGATAGATTGTCTTCACTTCGGAGACTGGAAATGATAGAGAATACTTAAGTTCTTTGAATCTGAAATTTGTGAACTTTCCCAAGGTGCCTTTTGAACTGCCTACAGACACCTTGAAGAAGTATTTTACAGATATATATCTCCTGTTATGAATTGTTATTTTTTTCCCAGTTAAATCAGGGCAAAGAGTTCATGAGAGATCTAACATTTGCAATGATAGTCTTGATGTGTCAGCCATCCTAGAAAAAAAATCAGTGGACGAAGATACGAATAGGGCTACATTATTAGTAGCCAGTGGGGCTCATTTTCGAAAGAGAAAAATGTCCAAAAAGTTGTCATAAAGCACCATATGGACGGATTTCTTCTCAAAATGTCCAAATCGGTATTTGCAGACATCTATCTATGCATTTCGTCTGTAGTGCGTCCAAATCACAAGGGGACATGTTGGAGGCATTTTGAAGGTAGGGTTAGGGTGGGCTTAGGGCATTTGTAGCACTTGAACATTTTACAGCTATAATGAAACAAAATCAAAACATCTAGGGCAAAAACTTCAACATTTTGGTCTACACCTGTTTTTCGAATGAATAGGACACATAAAGAGGCCCTAAATGACCACTGGAGGGATTCAGGGATAACCCCCTCTTACTCTCCCAGTGGTCACTGACCCCCTCCCAACCCCCGCCCCAAAAAAAAAAAACTGTGAATAAAAATAGTACTTACCAGCCTCTTTGACAGCCTCAGATGTTTTAGCCAGGTCCATTAGAGCAGCATGCAGGTCCCTGGAGTAGCCTAGAGGGTGCAGTGCACTGTAAACTGTGGGACCCAGGCCCATACATCCCCTACTTGTTACACTTGTGGTAGAAACTGTGAGCCCTCCAAAACTCACCAGAAATCTACTGCACCTACATATAGGTGCCCCCTTTACCCATAAGAGCTATTGTAGTGGTGTACAGTTGAGGGTAGTGGATTCTGGAGGGCTAAGCAGACAAGATAAGAGAGCAACGGTGAGTTGTGTACCTGGGAGCATTTATACGATATCCACAGTAGTGCCCTCTAGGGTGCTCCTCTAGGATGTCTGGGGGACCGGTCTGCTAAAAATGCTTGCTCATCCTACATCCCAATGGCCTGATGTTCTATGTTTTATACTTGTGTGTTTTTTTTTCCAAAAGTGGCCTGAAAAGATAAACACACAGAGCACAAAACCTTGTTACAAATGGTATTTTCAAAAAAATTAAAAAAGACGTTTTGCTTCTTTTAATATGGTTACATTTGCTATTCGGATTTGGACATTTAGTGCAAAACATCCAAAGTCTGGCTTAGATGTCATATCAAAAATGCCCCTCTTTGTATTCGAGCAAAATAAAGAGAGAATATTTACTGTGTATTGTCCTTATCATATGGCTTTAGCTCTTGGACAGAAGTTGTGGGCAGGGCCGCTGAGAGACTGGGCCGGGCCCGGGGCAAGGCTGCCCAAGGGGCCCCCCCGAGGCCATCGTCACCGCCCCCTCCACCCGCTACCCTCCGTCCACCACCGGGCTTGGCCCCCCTGAATTCAAATCATAGTGCCTCACCTCGACCTCGCTCTGTGTGAAAGAAGCGCAGCAGTGGCAGTCTGCAGATCGCCTCCCTTTGGGCCTTCCCTCCCTGTGTCCCGCCCTCGTCAATAGTTTCCAGTCATTAGGGCAGGGTGGTTTTGTAAGCCAGTTTTTTTGTGCGCTGCACAGAATTGCTAATGAGCACATTTTAATATTAGCAAGCTCATTAGCATAAGACTTTTGATCACTGCTTCCATGCATGGTAAAGCAGTGGTCAAAAGCATTAGCTACAAAATAACATTTCATTTACACTGGCTAAAACCAGTCTAAATGAAACGTTACAAGGTGGTTTGCTTTGAGCATCTCCTCCCCTGAGTGAAGTGGAACGGGTAGGCGTGAATCGCTTGTTTACTCTTTCCAAAAATACTAGGACTAGGGGGCACTCAGTGAAACTAGTAAGTAGTAAATTTAAAACAAACAGGAGAAAATATTTCATTAAACTCTGGAATTCATTGCAAGAAAATGTGGTAAAAGAAGTTAGCTTAGCAGGGTTTAAAAAAGGTTTGGATAATTTCCTAAAAGAAAAGTCTATAAGCCATTATTAAGATGGGCTTGTGAAAATCCACTGCTTATGTCTGTGATAACCAGGATAAAATCTATTTTACTGTTTTGAGATCTTGCCAGGTATTTGTGACCTGGCTTGGCCACTGTTGGAAACTGGATACTAGGCTTGATGAACCTTCAGTCTGTCCCAGTATGGCAATCCTTATGTTACGTTATGAGTTAATTATGTTTGGGTTGATTTTCTGATTGTTAGAATATTGTTTGGATAGCTATTGCTATTCAAATTGTTTGATTTGATGTAATATTGAAAATATTCAATTAAAACAAAAAAACATGGGAAGCCAGCCAGTTTTTGGATAATAGAAAATTTCCCTGGTAATGAAACAAAACAAAACAATGATTATTTTTTTTTTGGGCTAATGGAAAATTATGGATAATAAAACATCAGATATAAGAAAGATGCTCTGCTCTGTTCTGTCAGCACCTTGTATTGAAGCAAAAGTAGCATCACCAATGACAGCTTTTGTTGTTTTTGTTTAGTAAATGGCTATTCTGATGCAGCTTCTAATTAATTATTCTATTATAATGTTGTTCCATGGCTAGCTTTATTCTTAATGTCATCTTTTTTCTGATAGTGGTGAATATATCGAGTTGAATAATTCTACATGACTGTAGTGCTAGGGGATTATGATCAGAAGCCTCCCCCTGCCTTTTGCAAACAAAGACATGCCAGCTGGGCCTCTGTACCTGTGTAACCTAGTAATTGAGGGTATTAATTCTTATGTAGCACTGTTAGTATACAGTGCACAGTACAAGATAAATGCTGTAGTGGGAGGATATCTGCTGTGAATGAGAACAAGAAGATTGTTTTCATTGCTGTTTCAGTCCTACAGAAAGGTGGAGTCTTATTTGTAGTAACTTTAAAGGACCAGTAGTACGGAAGGTTTCATTTCATGTATTAAAATTTCAATTCTATCATATCCATATGGAGTTCTAGAACGATTATGTGGAGGAGTGGCCTAGTGGTTAGGGTGGTGGACTTTGGTCGTGGGGAACTGAGGAGCTGAGTTCGATTCCCGGCACAGGCAGCTCCTTGTGACTCTGGGCAAGTCACTTAACCCTCCATTGCCCGCCGCATTGAGCTGGCCATGAGTGGGAAAGCGCGGGGTACAAATGTAGCAAAAAAATTATGGGGCCCTTTTACTAAGCCGCGTAAACTCCTACGTGCACCCAACGCATGCCAATTCCGAGTTACTGCTCGGCTACCACATGGCCCTTGCAGTAATTTCATTTCTGGTGCGTGTCCGCTATGCACGTCCGAAAAATATTTTTTATTTCCTGGCATGCATCAGCTACGCGCGTAGGTCATTACCGCCTGGTTACTGCGTGAGACTTTACCGCTAGGTCAATGGCTGGCGGTAAGGTCTGAAACCCAAAATGGACGTACGGCAAATAATTTTTCCGCATGGCCATTTTCAGCAAGAATTTGAAAAAGGCATTTTTTTAGAGGTGCGCAAAAAAAATGATTCTGCGTGCGCCCAAAACATGCGTCTACAGTACCGCAGGCCATTTTTCAGCGTACCTTACTAAAAGGACACCTATGTCTTTATAAACATAGGGCTAGCTTTAAGAAATTGTGCTACCATATTAACATGCATTATTATTATTTAGGTCCTATTGCATAAACTTTGACCTGTAATAAATCATATTAATGTGCATTAGCACACACTAATGCAGTAGCGTGTATTAGTAAATCTAGCCATAGTCAAAAACAATCCAGCAATGAGTACATTGCAGTAATTACAGTCAATCACTGTGCATAACGCACAAAAAAATTTAAATACACATTTACTGTTTTCACACATACATATAACTTAGATTCCTGGGCCACACTTGCCTTTTTGGACTATTGACATGATATTGTGTTCCAAGATTGCATCATATATAACTACATACAGTGGTGGAAATAAGTATTTGATCCCTTGCTGATTTTGTAAGTTTGCCCACTGACAAAGACATGAGCAGCCCATAATTGAAGGGTAGGTTATTGGTAACAGTGAGAGATAGCACATCACAAATTAAATCCGGAAAATCACATTGTGGAAAGTATATGAATTTATTTGCATTCTGCAGAGGGAAATAAGTATTTGATCCCCCACCAACCAGTAAGAGATCTGGCCCCTACAGACCAGGTAGATGCTCCAAATCAACTCGTTACCTGCATGACAGACAGCTGTCGGCAATGGTCACCTGTATGAAAGACACCTGTCCACAGACTCAGTGAATCAGTCAGACTCTAACCTCTACAAAATGGCCAAGAGCAAGGAGCTGTCTAAGGATGTCAGGGACAAGATCATACACCTGCACAAGGCTGGAATGGGCTACAAAACCATCAGTAAGACGCTGGGCGAGAAGGAGACAACTGTTGGTGCCATAGTAAGAAAATGGAAGAAGTACAAAATGACTGTCAATCGACAAAGATCTGGGGCTCCATGCAAAATCTCACCTCGTGGGGTATCCTTGATCATGAGGAAGGTTAGAAATCAGCCTACAACTACAAGGGGGGAACTTGTCAATGATCTCAAGGCAGCTGGGACCACTGTCACCACGAAAACCATTGGTAACACATTACGACATAACGGATTGCAATCCTGCAGTGCCCGCAAGGTCCCCCTGCTCCGGAAGGCACATGTGACGGCCCGTCTGAAGTTTGCCAGTGAACACCTGGATGATGCCGAGAGTGATTGGGAGAAGGTGCTGTGGTCAGATGAGACAAAAATTGAGCTCTTTGGCATGAACTCAACTTGCCGTGTTTGGAGGAAGAGAAATGCTGCCTATGACCCAAAAAACACCGTCCCCATTGTCAAGCATGGAGGTGGAAATGTTATGTTTTGGGGGTGTTTCTCTGCTAAGGGCACAGGACTACTTCACCGCATCAATGGGAGAATGGATGGGGCCATGTACCGTACAATTCTGAGTGACAACCTCCTTCCCTCCGCCAGGGCCTTAAAAATGGGTCGTGGCTGGGTCTTCCAGCACGACAATGACCCAAAACATACAGCCAAGGCAACAAAGGAGTGGCTCAGGAAGAAGCACATTAGGGTCATGGAGTGGCCTAGCCAGTCACCAGACCTTAATCCCATTGAAAACTTATGGAGGGAGCTGAAGCTGCGAGTTGCCAAGCGACAGCCCAGAACTCTTAATGATTTAGAGATGATCTGCAAAGAGGAGTGGACCAAAATTCCTCCTGACATGTGTGCAAACCTCATCATCAACTACAGAAGACGTCTGACCGCTGTGCTTGCCAACAAGGGTTTTGCCACCAAGTATTAGGTCTTGTTTGCCAGAGGGATCAAATACTTATTTCCCTCTGCAGAATGCAAATAAATTCATATACTTTCCACAATGTGATTTTCCGGATTTAATTTGTGATGTGCTATCTCTCACTGTTACCAATAACCTACCCTTCAATTATGGGCTGCTCATGTCTTTGTCAGTGGGCAAACTTACAAAATCAGCAAGGGATCAAATACTTATTTCCACCACTGTATATGGAGTGGGCATGGTGGTAAATTGCCCAGTGACTGTCCTGTTTGTGATGCCAGCATGAAACCCGCACAGAGTGCCAGACACAACTTTGGCCATCTTGTTGGGCAGACTGGATGGCTCATGCAAGCCTTTATCTGCCAACATTTACTAGGTTACTACATGCTTTTTTAAGTCTCAAAAGCTCATGTACAACATCTTGTTGGTTGGTTCATTAAAAAACGGTAACACAACCTAAAAAAGACTGCAGATTAAAGACCTACTTATTATGCAGAGCTTAATTTGTAGACTAAAAGGAAGTGGGACTGTGGAACCAGGAGAGGGGGGTAAGCTGGGCAGGAGCAACAGAAGATGAGATGGAGGACTGTTCTCTGCTCTGTCCGAGCCTGAAAAGATAGTACAACTGTATTCTAGGCCATTGCTCTAAAAATTAAGTCCTGTTACTAAGCTGCACTTCATTGAGAACAGCACACATGTTACTAGGCAGTTTTCATGCAGCCACTACATCAGATCCTGATGTTTGATGTACTAAACTAGTTATCTACAGAACAGTGTTACCATGGCTGCATTAAATGGCAGTGTGCTTGTGGTAAATGCTACCATATTCTGCATCAGATGCTTCTTTGCATTAAAGGCCCAAAATGAAAGTGCCAGTTAATGGCTTATTGAAGGCCCCACCCCCTGCCCTGCCTAGAATTTCCTATGCAGAAAAAAGGCTCCTGGCTCTGCCTCTCTCCTCTTTCCGGTTCAAAAAGAGGACTCTAGGCCTAATGTGACTGCAGAAAGGAATGTTTTCCTCCTACCTATTCAGCACAAAATGTAAAATGGTGGTCACTGGCTGCTGAGTAGGTGGTGTACTCTGACAGTGCAAGCTTGTTTGGTGCTATTTTGAATTTGTTAGGAGGAAAACAAAACTCCTGCTATCACCTCCACGAAAGAAGTAAGTAACAGACCTGGGGACTGAGAAAGGAGGATAGAAAGGCTCTGAGGCCTTTTTTGTGTGCACGGGGTTAAGGAGTGGGGGAAACAATGCATAGAGTCCTTATTTGTACTGGAAGAGAAGGCAGGACCCATAGACTATTAACTTTTGGCAGAGAGTTTGAAATTGGACTGAACATTAATATGGCCCACTTCCAACAAATTTAACTGTACCTCTTGAGGCTTAATTAACTTGGATGGGTTAAGTGGGCTGTCTTCACACTCAATAGATGTTAATGCTGAATAGAACATCCAGTATTAACATCTAATGAGCTGATTTAATTTTTTCTAATTTTCATGTGCATTAGCATTACTGTCAGGGAAACAGTGGTAATCCTAAAATGCATGCAAAGGGCACACATTAATAAAACTTTGTACATGGAGCCAAATTAATGGCACATTAACACATTTAACCTGGGCATCACTGCTAATGGCCATTAGACTTTTCATCCCTGAGTGACCTATTGGAAGTCAAAGAATGAGTTTTGCGAGGATATTAGATCGGGATCTGTCATATGCAGCTTCACTCACAGCTTGTTATTATTTAATGTGCTTGGTGATAAAAAAAAATCTCATGTTAAGCTGCATTATTGCTAGTTAATGTGCTTTAATTGGCAAATAATGTGAGATTGTCATAATGTAGATGAGTCAATACATTACCAGCCCTATAGATTTTAAAAGGACAAAATTTCAATGCCATTTGTGTGCACAAATTGGCAGTCTGAAAATCGTTCTTGCTCAGTGTGACTAAAGGTAATGGAGGCAACTCAGTAGGAGCCTATATTCCATTATAGAATTAGCATAACCCAGTATCGGTGTCTAACATTTACATGCTTGCAATTGCACCAGCCATAGATTTAGAAACATTGAAAAAATGCAGGCAGATAAAGACCATATGGCCTATCCAGTCTGCCCATCCATGCCATCTTCTCTCCCTTCACGCCCTTAGAGATCCTATGTACTTATCCCAAATTCTCTTGAATTCAGATACTGTTTTAGACTCCACCACTTTGATTGGGAGGCAGTTCCATGAATTCACCACCTTTTCTGTGAAGAAGTATGTCCTCAGGTTGCTTCTGAGTCTGGAACAAGAACCCCTTTCACCTTCATCCTATGTCCCCTTGTTCCAGATACACAATATCAACCAGATATGCATCTATGCCGCGTAGGTATTTAAATATCTCTATCATGTCTCCCCTCTCCCATCTTTCTTCCAAAGAATACTTATTGAGATCTTTAAGTCTGTCGCCATACACTTTATGATGAAGACCACTGACCATTTTAGTAGCCGCCATCTGGACCGAGTCCATCCTGTTTATATCTTTTTTTTTTTTGTTTTTTTTGTTTCAACAGTTTTATTAATGAAGCTCAAAAATGGTGTTTACAGAATATAAATGTCTTTACAATCAAGCAACACACACCAAGTACTGAAATTGTACGATATTGCTCGTCTCCATTAATCTTTTAACTTTATCCCCCCCCCCTTGTACTTTTAACTAACATGTAATCAACAAGATCTATTAACCACAATTTCCCAACAACCCTTCCCCCCCATCTTTCCATTCAACCAATTGACACCATATGTTCAAATGCTTGCCCCCCAAAGATATAACCACCTTCAGGTATCAGCTGTACATTCACAAAGCCTTGAATTAAGATCAAACCATAATGTGTTAATTTACTCCTCTCCGTAAGAGAGCCAGGGGGCCTGTGGTCTGATGGCCCTCCTACCCCTCTCCGGAAGACGTCCATATCCTGCTGGGGAAGGGCTAATATAACTCCAAATAGGTTCCCCCCCTTATTACCCCCCCTCCTAAGCCCCCCCTCCCCCCCCCCCCCCCCCCACCGTGGTCTGCTCTACTGTCTTTCCAATTCCTAAATGGTGGTAGAAAGAGGACTATAATCCCAATTAATTTCCATTAGTTGCCGAGGGAAGTTTGGACAATGCACCAAGTTTATTAATAATATGACTCCTCACCCTATGGGACAAAGTGTTAATATATCCTTCCCAGGTAAGGAAAAAATTGCTTTGTGTCCGAGGGTTAAGCAGAGAGTCCTGGAGCTCCATCGTAAGTAAATCATGTAGGCGATTCCTCCATTGCCAAAAGGAGGGGTTCAGTTCTTGTGTCCAGTTAACAAGTATGCACTTCATACCCACCAAAAAAGCCTTATGGGCCATTATATTCTGGTATCTCGTACCCCCCTCCACTGGAGCATGGCAACCCAAAAGAATACTCGTAGGCTGCTGATTGACCGTTTTCCCTCCTATTCTTTCTAAATATCTAACTATCCTGGTCCAGAAGGCTGTTATAGCTGAGCACTTCCAAAAGGCATGGTAGAAATTATTGTCCGGCGCCCCACAGCGTCTACATTGGGCAGATTCTATGTATCCCATCTGATTCAGTCGAGACTGAGAGGTATATGCCCTGTATATCACTCTGACCTGGCATTCTCGGAGGTTTGCGTTTTGCGTCCATTTCAGAACTCCCCTCCAACCCTTTAACAAATCTCCCGGGGTGATCCCTCTTTGTGTGTCTGCTGACCATTTTGCTGCCACTCGTGTGAGGTCTCCCTGTGGTCTTGCCAGTAGCAGCCTTTTATGTAATATGGATATCGAAATAGGATCCTCTGATATCATCTCAAATAATTCCCCCATCTTAGTGGTCAGATCAACACCAAGTGCATCTCGGGGAAGTGAAGCTATATAATGTCTAAGCTGTTCGTATGCAAAACATACCCCCCAATCCGCTTCGTCTAGGTTTAATTCGGCCATTGTTTTAAGATTACCACTAGGCTCCAACCAATAATGTAGAAGTACTTTATCTCCTTCCCCCCAGGATCTCACTATAGGATTTTCAGCCCCTGGGCGGAACGCCTCATTCCCTAGAAGGGGTAGTAATCTACTACATCTAGGATCAAAGGACCACAGCCTAGCCAAGTCCTTCCATATGGCCTTTAAGGGCCACACTAATACACTAGTCCTCAACCTTGTGGGTAGGTCCTTCAATGTCCCATGTAAGACATACATCAGGTTTAAGGGGCTACACCTTGCTATTTCTATCCCCAATGGGGTATAATCCTCCCTCTGCAGATACCAGTCCCCTAGGTGGCGCAATAAACATGCTACATTATAGCGTTTAATGTCCGGCATTCCCATCCCCCCGTTCCTCCAAGGCCTCACCAGTTGTGAAAATCGTATCTGGGGTCGTTTCCCAGCCCACAAAAATTTTGAAAGCAGTTTTTGTAAAGATCTCACTTCCTGGTGCTTGAGATATAATGGGATTGTCTGTAAAAAGTAAAGCCATTTAGGGAAAAGCACCATATTAAACAAGGAGATGCGGCCTATTAACGATATCGGTAGCCCTGCCCATCTTCCCAGTGTCCTCTTGGTGTCTTCTAGCAAGTATTCTACATTAGCACTATATAGCAGCTTGGGGTCCTTGGTGAGTTGGATCCCTAGGTATTTAAACGCCTCCCCCACTCTCTTAAGTGGACAACATAGACTTTCCCACTGCTCCTCCCTCATGTGAAGTGTCATAACCTCAGATTTGTCTAGATTGAGCCGAAAACCAGAGTAATCCCCAAATTCAGCAAAAATGTCCAATAGTGACGGTAAGGACACCTGGGGGTCCTGTATTATAGTCAAAAGGTCATCTGCGAAGGCCGAAATCTTAAAGGAAGTTTGCTGTATCTGTACCCCTCTCACCTCCCTCATATTCTGGATTTCTCTTATAAGAGGGTCAAGCACCAACACAAAAAGAAGGGGCGAGAGGGGACATCCCTGTCGGGTACCCCTGGCAATCCCGAACGTCGCAGATGCCTGCCCGTTTACCCATACCTCCGCAACAGGCCCCTGGTACAGCGTTTCTATGGCATGTAGGAAAAACCCTTCCATCCCAAATGCCTTCAGGGAGGCAAACATGAAGTCCCAGTTAACCCGATCAAATGCCTTTTCGGCATCAAAACTAATTATTAAGGCCGGGGTTGATGATTCATGTAGGCTTTCCAATGCTCCCAGAATCTGTCTCATATTTCGAGCTACTGATCTTTCTCGTACAAAGCCCACCT
Organism: Microcaecilia unicolor; assembly: GCF_901765095.1. NCBI lineage: Eukaryota > Metazoa > Chordata > Amphibia > Gymnophiona > Siphonopidae > Microcaecilia > Microcaecilia unicolor. The sequence goes on from NC_044039.1 coordinate 132,122,171, forward strand.
GAGACTCCTCCACTATCTCCGGCAGGATCCGTGCCAGTCTGTTTGCCAGAATCTTTGCCAGTAATTTTGTTTCAAAAGGAAGCAAAGAGATAGGTCTATATGAACTGGCTAAGAGTGGGTCACGGCCTGGTTTTAACAGGACTATGATTTGTGCCTTCCTTAAAGACTCTGGTAGACCCCCCAGCTCTATACATTTATTGAAAACCTCTGTCAGGCAGGGTACAATATCCGAGCTAAGGAGTTTATAAAACTCAGAGGAGAGCCCATCCACTCCTGGAGACTTATGCAATGGGCTGGCACGTATACCCCAACTCACCTCGTCCTCTGTTATTAATCTATTAAGGCTACTTTGTTGTATCTCTGTGATCTGGGGCAGTGATTGTCCTGCTAAGTAACACTCGGCTTGAAGCCCCTGATCTTCAGGAGGGGAATATAAAGCTTCATAAAACTGCCGGAATACTTCATTCACTCCCTCCAGAGTATGCTGAGTACTCCCCTGTGCATCTCTGATTTGTGACACATATCTGGAACCACCCACTTGCTGTAACAGTCGTGTCATCAATTTCCCTTGCTTATTTGCGTGTTTATATAACTGATAACGATAATAAAAATTTGATTTTTTGGCTTTGGCATGTATTAACTGATTCAAAGATGACTGGGCTTCTAATAGTCTTGATTTATTTAAGGGCGTTGGGTTAGCACCAAATCTCTGGCGTGCCTGTCCCACTACCTTCCCCATCCTGACTATCTCTGCCTCTCTAGATCTTTTCTTATAGGAATGATATGAAATTATGGCTCCTCTCAGCACGGCCTTGGCCGCTTCCCAAAATAGTATCGGGTCTAAGTGATAACTATTCTCATTAAACTCTGAATATTCTTTCCACTGGGATTGTATATAGGAGGCAAACTGTGGGTCGTAGAACAGTTCTGTGGGAAATCGCCACCTAGGCTTCTGAGTTCTATCCCCATCACACCCAATTGTGATCCACACAAAAGCGTGGTCTGAGACCTGTGTTGGCCCTATCTCAGCCTGTTGTAACCAAGGAATCCTATTTGCCGAAACCAGGATATAGTCAATTCGGGATAGTGTATCATGTGCCCTAGATAAATGGGTATAGTCCCTCTCTCCCGGATGGTACAGGCGCCATGCATCAACTAGATCTAACATCGAGCACAGCCGTGGGACTCCCTTTGTCAAGTTCACTGGCCCTACTCTAGAGGCTCCAGTACTATCCAGCAATGGATCATAGACTGAGTTAAAGTCTCCCCCCATAAGTATAGGCATCTGATCAAAAGAGTGCACATGTCTCACCAGGGTCTGATAGAACCTCCTGTCATATTGGTTTGGTGCATATATATTAATTAGTAAGAAAGGGTGGTTATTTACATGAGCTTCTAAGAAAACATATCTTCCTAGCGGGTCCACAATTACTCGTTTTTTTGTAATATGAAGCCCTTTGCGGAATAGGATAATGACTCCCGCCTTTCTATTTGGTGACGGGCTTTCCACGTAGTCTCCCACCCACCATTTACACAACTTCTTGTGTTCTATTGCTGTTAGATGTGTCTCCTGTAACATTGCTATATGTGCCTTTTGTCTATTTAAAGTCTGTAGAATCTTACTTCTTTTGATTGGGGAGGAAATACCCCCCACATTCCAAGATATTAGCTTAACCATAGCCTATCCTATTTGGCTCATGTATGTTATTAAACCTGTTATAAAGAGAAAGGTGTCCCAGCCTACACCTCCCTCTGCTGCCTTGTATACTCTCCTCACTTCCTAATTGACTTCTCCTACCCCATTTACATGCCATACTCACACAGACCTGCTCCCCACCCCTTCCCCTATTCCCCCCCTCCCCTCCCCTCCCCCCCATGAATTCCCTCCCCCCCCTCCAATCTGTAAACCCTTGAGTTCCAACAGGGAACTCATCACGTATAGTGTCCTTTCCCCCTCTTTTTCAATTTACCATCTGCTCCCTGGGGAGAACCCCAACATGTATTATTTATGCCTGTCTCCATTTATTGAGACCGGGTGTTTACCTTATGTTTACCTTATACCCCTCTGTCCATTTATTCCCTTGAGACCAAAGATTAGGTATGGAGATATAGTCTCTATTCATACTTAACAGTCTTCTAGTCCATGTCTCAAAGTCTCTTTCAACTCACATGCTCCGTCAAAGACTTTCTTCTTTAAAACACCATTGTTCCACCATCAGGTTGCAGATTCCTGTACAATACTCTTGAGGAATTCTTTAGCTGCAGCCACCTCTGCAAAGAGTTTATCTCCTCCCTCGTACTGCACCTTCAGTTTAGCAGGATATATCAGCGCAAACCTGATTTTTCTCTCATGTAAAGCCGCACACACGGGCGCAAATTCCTTTCGCGCCGCTGCTACACGTGCTGAGTAATCTTGAAAGCAAAGTATCCGTTGGCCTTCACAGCGAAGCTCTCCTCCTGCCCTTACAGCCTGCAAAATCGCCTGTTTGTGGCCATAGTGGAGAATCTTCATTATCACCGCCCGCGGCCTCGCCGCGCCTTGGCGCTTCGGCCCCAGCCGATGTGCTCTCTCGATGCGCAGCGGGCCCGGCAGGTTATTCATTTTTAATGTGCTCTGAAGCCAGGTTTCTAGAAAGCTGCCCAACTCTGAGTCCTTTATGTGTTCCGGGAGCCCAATTAGTCGTAAATTATTACGACGAGACCTGTTCTCTAAATCGTCTAGTTTGTTTTCTAGCTCCACTATTTTCTTCTGTAGTACCTCCACAGGTTGTTCGGATGTCACTGCTCGGTCTTCCAGGTCACTTATCCGCTGTTGCATGTGGTCCAAATCGAGGTGGAACCCGTCAAGCCGTTCGTGGGCAGATTCTGCGCGGTCAAACAACGCTTGCAGTTGTTTATCAAGGGCCGCCTCTACCGCCGCTGTCACCTCCGCGGTAATTTCTGCCGTCCATACTGAGCAAACGCTCGAATTCGGCGAATGCTGTCCGGGCGCCATCTTGGATTCTGCGATCTTGCCTTTCTCTTTGTCTTTTTTAAGCGTTTTCGCCGCCATTCTTCTTCACAAAGTTACCAAACAACAACCACCCGGTCTCCAAGTGTAAGGCTGGCGAAATTAAAGTTTGTTTTTCCCCTTTGAGGCTGTTAATATCGTAAGATGATGGGGGAATCGCAGGAGCTCAGTTCCAACGTGACTTCACTCCTGCATCACACCACGTGATCTATCCTGTTTATATCTTTTTGAAGGTGTGGTCTTCAGAGTTGTACACTGTATTCTAAATGAGGTCCCACCAGAGTCATTTTTTTGAAACTGAAGTCTATTCACATTTTCTAAACAAGCAGAAAATTCAAGGATTGGTATTGCACATTAAGTAAATAAAAGAAAACAATCAATAACATTTCACCAACAAGCCCCCATTGAGAGAAGAAGAAGCATATCTAAAAGAAATATAGATAAACCATAAACAAGATAAATTATCAAAATAACTTAACTACACTTGGTGCTATATTTATTTATTTATTTGTTTAATTAATTAATTAATTTATTTTTTTTTGTAACACTTATACCCCGCATTTTCCCACTTATTAGCAGGTTCAATGCGGCTTACATAGAATATCAGGTTTACAAAGTAACATAGAAAGGATATGGTTGTAATATAGTAGATAAAGAGTTGATCGTTTAGATGAGGGTAGGCAAGGTAGGTAAGGGAGGAGGATGGTAGGGGAGTGGGAGGGGGGTGTATTGGGATTAGCGTGTTGTTTAGTGTGAGAGAAAGTATATAAGGAGGGGTAGGATTAGGGATGCACTTAGAAAGGATTAAATAGGGGAGCATATTCCAGGTTCTGTCTTCATAGTCTGATCTGGGTAGCGCAGATGGACTCATAGTTTAAGTCGGGTCATTTGTGTAGGCTTGCTTGAAAAGGTAAGTTTTTAAAAGCTTCCGGAAAGGTAGATGGTCGGTGACTATTCAAATATATCAATATGTAATTCCACAAAGTCAAAGCATGTTACTTCTCATGTCCTTTAAAAGAGGTTTCAAGCTACAAAAAGTCCCAAAAAATAAATTCCTTCCCCTGAAAAGCGATAAGACATTTACAGGGATATGTAAGGGAAAAAAATAGCTCCCAGGGCCAGAACTTGATGTTTCTAAAGCCCAAAAGGCTTTTTTTCCTGAGTTGTGTGGCCATGGAAACATCTGGAAAAAATCTTTTTCCCAAAAATTCACACTTTTTTTCCCCAAAGTATAGTTTCAAAACCATAGATTTATCATGTTCATTAACAAAAGTAACTAACAAGATAGACCTAATAGTTATAATCTCCTGGGTGACTTCCAAGAACGCAGTTAAGTCCATGACAGGTGTTACAAATTGATCAACTGCATGTTGACCCAATTGGAGTTTCTTTTTAACAGGAAAATAGTAACAATTAACAAAGGAAATAGTCTCAGATGTTAATAAATTCTGAACTTTCTTAAGGTATTTCCTCAAGAGAATTTCTAGTGAAAGCAAATAAACTGAGGGAAAATTTAGGAATCACAAGTTACAAGCCCTCCTGGCATTTTCCATCAATTTAATTTTTGTATGAATAACAAGTGAATCATTTATAACAGAGACAGAACCAGCCTTGAGAGCAGAAACTAGAGTTTCCAAACCTGAGACAGATTTATTCAATAACAAAAGTTGTGTCCAAATATTCGAGGCGTACCATGTAGTGATACAAAGGCATTATAATGTCCTCATTTTTGTTTTCCATTCCTTTCCTAATAATACCTAACATTCTATTTGCTTACTTAGCTGCCACCGCACACCGAGTAGAGGGTTTCAATGTATCATCAACGATGACACCTAGATCCCTTTCCTGGTCGGTGACTCCTAATGTAGAACCTTGCATTACGTAGCTATAGTTCGGGTTCTTTTTTCCCACATCACTTTGCACTTGCTTACATTTTGGATGCCCAGTCTCCCAGTCTCGTAAGGTCCTCTTGTAATTTTTCACAATCCCCTTGCGATTTATCAACTTTGAATAACTTTGTATCATCAGCAAATTTAATTACCTTGACAGTATACTAATGACAAAGTAGATCTGCAACACTACATTATAGCACAGCATCACAGAGTAACTAGTGAGGTAATTAAATTTGCTGATGACAAAAAGTTATTCAAAGTTGTTAACTCGCGACAGGATTGTGAAAAATTACAGAAGGACCTTACGAGACTGGGAGACTGGGCGGCTAAATGGCAGATGACGTTTAATGTGAGCAAGTGCAAGGTGATGCATGTGGGTAAAAAGAACCCGAATTATAGCTACGTCATGCAAGGTTCCACGTTAGGAGTTACGGACCAAGAAAGGGATCTGGGTGTCGTCGTCGATAATACACTGAAATCTCCTGCTCAGTGTGCTGCTGCGGCTCGGAAAGCGAATAGAATGTTGGGTATTATTAGGAAAGGTATGGAAAACAGGTGTGAGGATGTTATAATGCCGTTATATCGCTCCATGGTGCGATCGCACCTTGAGTATTGTGTTCAATTCTGGTTGCCGCATCTCAAGAAAGATATAGTGGAATTGGAAAAGGTGCAGCGAAGGGCGACTAAAATGATAGCGGGGATGGGATGACTTCCCTATGAAGAAAGACTAAGGAGGCTAGGGCTTTTCAGCTTGGAGAAGAGACGGCTGAGGGGAGACATGATAGAGGTATATAAAATAATGAGTGGAGTGGAACAGGTGGATGTGAAGCGTCTGTTCACGCTTTCCAAAAATACTAGGACTAGGGGGCATGCAATGAAACTACAGTGTAGTAAATTTAAAACAAATCGGAGAAAATTTTCTTCACCCAATGCATAATTAAACTCTGGAATTCGTTGCCGGAGAACGTGGTAAAGGCGGTTAGCTTGGCAGAGTTTAAAAGGGGGTTAGACGGTTTCCTAAAGGACAAGTCCATAAACCACTACTAAATGGACTTGGGAAAAATCCACAATTCCAGGAATAACATGTATAGAATGTTTATACGTTTGGGAAGCTTGCCAGGTGCCCTTGGCCTGGATTGGCCGCTGTCGTGGACAGGATGCTGGGCTCGATGGACCCTTGGTCTTTTCCCAGTGTGGCATTACTTATGTAAGTTCCAAGCTGCACCACTCCATATTTGTCCCTTGGGCCGCAACAAAGTTGATACTACCCAGCCAACCCCAGGGTTAGCTAGACCCTGACTGGCATCAGGCGAACCACCCAGGTTAGGCACAAAACAGATTGGAGTAGGCACTATTGGGCAGGCCTGAGTCAGGACAAGCTGGAGAGGAAGACAAGTCTGGAACTGAAGACAGGGTTGGAGCTGGAAGGCAGTGTTGGAACCGGAGACAAACAGGAACAAGGTTGCAACACACACTAGAAACCAATGAGGTTAGATTGAGAACAGGAGACGGTACAAAGCTATCTAGCCCCTTATATGGGTTAAAGCCAGTAGGTGGAGATTGCAATCACACTGGTTCACTCAAAACAATAGCAAACACTATTGAAAACAATAGTAAATGATTTTTAGAAATAATGGACTGCTTATGTGTAGTCCATCTGTAAAAAGTCCAAAGTCCAATTTTTTTAAACTGATTTGACAGCTTTTTAATTTATTTGAAAGCATACTATATGTAGATATAAATATGAAATCAAAACTGAATATTTCTAAAACAGCTTCAAACTTTATTGTAGCTGGTGGAAATAGCACTAATAAAGGCTGTATTTTGTGCTAATTTTTCTACACTGTTCTGTACAATACAGTAATACATGGCTAACATGGATGCAGCAGCGCATAGGTTTGTTTGCATTGTTTTGTGTGTATGCAGAATGACGATTGCACAGGGAAGGGGAAACACAGACTAACCTAAGTGGCTTCAACCTTTTGACATCATGCTATCTCTTGTTTTCAATCAAACCTCCTTGCTAGAAACTACTAGGCAACCTGTTGCAAAGGCACTGGCTAGGAGTCAGGAACTTCCTTATATACTTCCAGACAGGAAATGATGACAACAGCCACTGCGCGATTGCAGGGCTATAAGGGAAGTGCTGGGTTTTCAGGAAGTAGACAGATCCTTCTTGGCACAGAAATATAAGTTCCTTACCTGTAACAGTAGTTCTCCGTGGACAGATCTTATAGCCACACAGGTGAATTGTCGCCTCAGTGACATCACCAACCCGGTTATTCTGCAAGCTCTGCAAACATATAGCCTACTGTGCATGCCCCTTAAATCCCGCCCAAGTACAGGTAGATGTAGATGATAACCATGCCCCCCTACTCAATTCTATTAAGTAGCAATCAACAACTTAGGGAGGGAGGGAGGGAGGGAGGGACTGTGTGGCTATCAGATCTTCTATCCACAGAGAACTACTATTACAGGTAAGGAACTTATATTTCTCCATGGACAAGAAGCTCTTATAGCCACATAGGTGAAGACTCCCAAGCTATACACAGGTTATAGACATGAACGTATATCATGTACTATAGTAGTGCATACAATAACATTTCTGGTACCTTTGATTGGTGGAGGAGGATAGTTGTTGATTCATAGACTGGAAGTCAACACTGCTTGACTGAAATTTGAATCAGTAGCTGAAGCAGTATCCAGGCAGTAGTGTTTAGTAAAAGGACAGATGACCATGTAGCTGCTCTGCATATATCCATCATCGAGGCTTAATGTAGCTGAGCTGTAGAGGTCACCATCACCTGAAGGATGTGAGTTGTAACATGAAGAATTTGCCCATGATATTGGCTATGATTATTCTGGTAGCTAAAATGAATACAATTCGCAATCCAGTGTGATATAGTACAATAAGAAACTGGATGTGAATGATCTGGGCTAGTTGATCGAAACAATGGTAAAGGTCTATTTGAAGACAAAGTATGTTGAAGGTAATTGTTAAGTGCTCTTACACAATCTAGCGTGTGTAACTGTTGCTGTCTGGGTGATTGATGAGGAGGAGAAAAGAAAACTGGCAAAATTATGTACTGATTAATATGAAATGAGGATACAACCTTTGTTTGAAACTTTGGATGTGGATGTAAAATGAACTTGTCATGTAGAATTTGTGTATATGGAAAGCTATTTTCCAAGTTAGAAATTTAAAAGCTGCAGATGTCATTGGTTCAAAAGGAGATTTTGTTAGTTAGTGTAGAACCATGTTGAGATCCCAGATTACTGGAGGGATATGAGCAGGTGGTTTTAAATTTAATAAACCCTTTAAAAATGTTTAATAACTGGGTGGCGGAATAAGGTAGTATCATCTAGAGGATCATGAAATACTGAGATAGCTGCTAAATGTACTCTGATTGCAGCACATGATAGGCCTGAGTTTGAAAGATGGTGAAGGTAGTCCAAAATGTTGGAAATGGAAGTTAATTGGATCTATACCCTTTGGGGAACACCAATTAAGAAATCTGTTATTTTCAAAGCACTTAGAAACCTATGGAACTTTGGAAGGCTAAGTGCTTTGAAAATATGCCTCCATGCCATTTAGCTGAAGATATTTCCCTTGTAGAAGATTTTCTAGATACTAGTAAAACATCTGCTACTGGTTGGGGAAAAAGAGACGTTAACTGCTGTGGTGGAGAAACCAAGCTGTTAACCATAGTTTAGGAATATCTAGATGGAGAAGATTTCTATGTTGTTGGGTTAGTAAATCTGGTTCCTGTGGAAGGAATTGAGGGGGTTGAGTTACCAGATTGTGCAGTATTGGGAACTATGGTTGCCTGGGCCAACACAGAGTAATCAGAATTAAAGTGGCCTTGTCTTGAATTATCTTCTGTAATGTTTTTGAAATCATCAGAAGAGGAGGGACTCCATAGAGGATTTGAGATGACAATGGGATGGAGAACGCATCTTCAGCAATGCGATTCTGAGCAGGCCACATTGAGCAAAACTTGTGACAGTTGTTGTTTAGTGGGGATGCAAAGAAGTCTATCTCTGGAGTACCCCACTGAGCAAATAAGCTTTGCATAACTGTGGTCTTGAGTGACCATTTGTGTGGTTGCAGCTTTCTGCTCAAAGAATCTGCTAGCAAATTGATGTTGCCTGGAAGATAAGTTGCTTGTAAAGTTGAGTGGAGAGCAAGAGTTAGGTTCCAAATCTAAAGTGCTTTGGAACTGAGTTGGTGAGAACCTATTCCTCCCTGCTTGTTCAGGTATTATTTGGCTACCTGATTATCTGTACAAACTTAGATAACCTGTTGATGAAGATTGTGTTTAAAAATTCAAATTGCCAATTTTACTGCTCCTAGCTCTAATCGATTTATTGAGTATTGGGATTCCTGATGTGACCAGAGAACTTGAGTAGAAAGTTGGTCCATGTGTGCTCCCCATCCTAGTTTGGAAGCATCTGCTGTTATTATCTTGGAAGGAATTGCAAAATGGAGCCTCTATAAGTAGATTGTGTGGTTGAGACCACCAGTTAAGTGCTGATTTGATCTGTGGTGATAGGACTATTTTGGCAGCTAAGGGATGAAGTGCTTATATCCAATGAGTCTTTAGGTACCACTGTAGAGGGCGCATGTGAATTCTTTCTAATTGAATGATATTGACTGTTGAGGCCATATGACCTAACAGCACCAATAAGGTTCTGACCATTGTTATCAATATAGTCTGAAGGTGACGAACTAGTCGAATAATTACAGTTGATCTTTAGTAAGGTCGCTAATGGAATGGTTGTGTTGAGGTGTGCACCTATACATTCTAGATTCTGAGATGGGTTCATGTGGGATTTCCTGACGTTGATCAGAAAACCTAACTCTGAAAGAAGAAAAGCTGCTAGATTTTTCTCTGGAGAATCTGCTACTAGTAGCCAGTCATCTAGGTATGGATATAGAATTATACCCTTCTGACGAAGTTTTGCCACAGGTGCTACTGCAACCTTGGTGAATACTCTGGGAGGTGAGGCCAAAAAGAAGGACCTTGTATTGGTAATGCTGATTGTTTACTATGAATTGAACGACGCACCTGTACAACGGTTGGACAAGAATGTGTAGATATGCATTCTGAAGGTCTAAAGACGTCATCCAGGCATTTTGTTGAATGAATGGAAGAATCACTCCGAGAGTAGTCATGCAAAATATTTCTTTTTGAATATACTTGTTTAACAGACAAAGATCCAAAATTGCTCTAGTTCCTCCTCCTTTCTTTGGAATCAGAAAGTAGTTGGAGTAAAAGCTTTTGTTTCTTTGATAAAGGGGAACTAATTCTATTGCTTGAGCAACGAGCAATCTTTGACTTCCTGAAACAACAGAGGATGCTGCTGTTTTCTTAATCGAAATTGAGGTGGTGTCCTTAAGGATGGATGATGGTGAAAATTTCATTGGTAACCGTCTTGAATAATTTTTAGTATCCACTTGTCTGTAGTGATTCTTCACCAAGCAGGGTAGAAGCTTGGAAATCGTCCCCCTACAGGAATATTGGAGGGACATAAATTGTCAAAAAGTAGGATTTTGTTTTGGTTATCCTGAGAAGACAACTTTTTGATTTCTTCTGTCTCTTGTATTTCTGTGTTGGTAGGTACATCGATAACGACCTGCCTTGGAGTCATAAGATGATTAAGTATAAGTTTTACGTTGTTGTTTTCAAGATTTTGATGAATAATAAGGAAGCTTTTTTGTAATTTGATCTCTGAAGTTGTTGTCTATCAGTTTCTAGGGTATCAAGTGTAGTACAATCATCCCTGAGACCTTCAATTAATTCCTTGACATGCATGGAGCATCTGCTACCTTTTCAAAAACTTCTTCTCCAAGGGCAGAGGCACATAACCAGGCTAATCTGCATGATGCTATAGCAGAAGCTGCCCCTCTAATAGAAGTATTATAATTATCATGTACCACTGTAATCATTTGTTTTGAACAATCCTCTAAATTGGACATTATAGTTTGGAAGGTGAAAATGCTATCATGAATTAGCTATTGGAATTTTGCTAGATTATCCATGATAGTATATAAGTATTCTATGTGATGAAATATATGGTCTGATATTCTAGATGACAACATAGCTGATTGGAACAATTTACATGCCATGACATCTATAACCTTTGAATCTTTTGGAGGTAGATGATTAGTAAAATCCTTTTGTGTTTTATGCTTTCTCATTGTAGACTTGACTATTAAAGATGCATGAGGCAGCTGCTGCTTACCAAATCTTAGGGTATGCTCAATTTTATATTTGTTTTCAATTTCTCTTTATGTTGGTCATGTAGAAAACAGGGTAAGTCATCATGTTCCTGGAGAACTGATGCTATAGTTTCTTTAGATATACTTAAATATTCAGTAACTGCATGTTTATCAGAAGATTGGCAGGATTGTGATGGAATGGTGATACCTGTAGCTTCAGCTAATTTAAAGAGAAACTTTGAATAAGAGATCTCTTCTAATGATATGGAAGTCTCCTTCTGAGGTGATTGAGTAGTGGAAGAAGGTTCGGAAGGATGAGTAGAACGCTGCTTATGAGGTGATTGAGCAGGAGAGAGTAATTTATGCATTGGTGATAAAGTTGGTGAGACTGGTCTAGAGAGTGAGGAAGAAAAAGACCAAGAACGTTGTCTGTGATGCTATTTTTGTGAGTAAGAATCTTTAGGATCATGTGTAACCAAAGAATTATCAGGCTCAACTTGAGAGATATGCTGATTTGTACTGATTTGCTGTTGCTGCAGGAAATTTGTAAATAAAGTTATTCAATTTGGTGGTTATTCTATAACAGATTGATGCTGTTTAGAAGAAACTGATGAGGAAATTGACTTTTTATGAGAAGTACTGGAGTGAGCTGTTGTAGATGGCATTTATTTATTTGTTGCATTTGTATCCCACATTTTCCCACCTATTTGCAGGCTCAATGTGGCATTGAGGAAGAAGAGTGCCGTCTATGGGCTCTGCTTCTTCGTGCCGAGAATGTCGGCAGCGATGCTTAGAGGAGCTATTTTTAAATTGGCTCTGACTGCCTGATGTTGAAGAGGAGGTGGTGGATGAGCTATCTCAATGCCGCTGCTTTGGAGGCAAAGAAAAAGCTGTTGGCATCTGCAATCTTGTGGCACTGTGTGATAGATTGCTGCTACTTGACTCCATTGTGGACTGGTGCCTTCAGAAGCTGCTGAATTGAGTTGGCTGCAAGGAGTTCTTGAGGAACCATAACTGCGAGGCACTGAGGCAAGGGGGAGAGCAGGCTTTGAAGAACCCTGATCCTCAGGCACTGAGGCAAGGGAGACAGCAGTTAATATTGGCTGCGCTGTTGAAGTGGAAGCTGCTTGAGGTTCAGTAGAAGTGTTTTCCTTAGTCGTACTCTTTTTGGAGCTAAACGTTGAAGCGCTTGAAATAGAGATGTGGAGAAATCCCTTTAATTTCAATGCTCTAATTTCACGTGTTTTGTGAGATAAATTTTTACAGTCAGCACAACGTTGCAGTGTCATATTGAGCTCCTAGACAACATAAACACAAGCTGTGTGGGTCAGTTAAAGAAAGTTTACAGGAGCAAGAGGTACACCGCTTAAAGCTGGGTTTTGACTGAGACAGTAAATATAGTAGACACGAAGTCGACCTCCGTTGTTAATGAATTAGAAATATGAAGGGACAAAATATAGACACAGGTTGTTCCGCTACCGCAGACTGAAGAAAACTGAGTAGGGGTGTGTGGTTATGACCTATATCTACATGTATTTGGGTGGGATTTTAGGGACATGCGCAGTAGGCTTTAAGTTTGCAGAGCTTGCAGAATGATTGGGTCAGTGATGTCACCAAGGTGACAATTCACCTGTGTGGCTATAGAGCTTCTTGTCCATGGAGAATGATGCTGGAGACCATAGTGATGCCACTGAATTGTCAGCATTCTCTGCCTCCATGTACTCATAGCAGGTAAGGAATTGGAGTGGGGTGAAGGTGATGGAGGATGGAATGAAGGGGTGCCAGTTTGGGGCTCAGTACTTGGAATGGGAAGGAGGCTGGGAGAGAAAAAATGCTGCAGCATGATTGCCTGCAGCTTTTTTCTTTTTTTGTTTTTAATGTCAGCCTTCTTGCCAGTGTCTGAGCCAATCACCACTCAGGTACTGTCAGGAAAGGTGGAATTTATCAATGAGCTGAAGCTTATTGCCACAATTTTAACATGGCAGTAATTTGAATGCTCATTGATTATATCATGCTGTGATTTTTTTTTTTAACCATGTTTTGCAGTAGAGCCGTGGCTCTACTGTGAGCTTGCTGCATATGCCCTTGAGTGAGCTTGTTCTGCCTGCTTCCATTGTAATTAGCAGCAGAGACTGTAGTTGGGATCCAGCCAATGGGAAGGTAGTGAGGGTGGAGCACTGGAAGGCAACTCTAGCCACAAGAAGGGGCAAGGTGAGTGAACCGGATGAAGTTTCTGTTCTATAGAAGTGAAGTCCCTGCATGTGGGGGGGGGGGGGGGGGGGGGGTGGAAGAGGAATGCACTCCCCCCCCCCCCATGCATTTATATGGGAGCAGCAGTGCCAACAGTTGCAATTTACATAGATTAATTCACTGTAACATAGTGATTAAGGAACCACACCTTTCAAACTTCCCCCTCATCTCCTCGCCAAATTACAGATGTACAGAAAACACACACACTTTTACATGCACAGGGGTTGGAAAGAATTCCATAAGTCATGCTCTTCATGCTGTCCCCACTTTTCACCCATTGTCTTTGCTCTATTATTCAAACAAAAGTACTCATATACTTTCACTCTAAAAAATGCTTAAGAAAAGAAAACTAACCACAGAGATTTAAAAAGATTTTTTTCCCAACCTGACTCCACTATGAGAAATATTTACCTGCATACGAGGACAACTTTAAGACAGTTTATATTTGCAAGGAAAGCACTTTTTACATGCAGACATCACTTTGAAATTTGCCCCCTCTGTAAAAGTCAAACAATAAGTGCTGGACTTAGTAAATGAACCAGATTCACCAGCTTTGCAACTCCGTGTTCAGTGCTCCAACGATGACATGACACTGCAGCTCAGTGGAGCTAAAGATATATTTGTCTCCAGACAGCAATTTGGCTGTTCAACACAAGAGACAGACAGCAGTAACAGTACTAAGCAATTAAGTTTTAAGGCAAAATTTTAATTACAGAGCATGTTATAATGAAAAATGAAATTAATTTTGCTTTTCACTTTTCTATTGAACCTTCCTTTTCTAAACTCACTCCATTCCAATGACCTTATCTACTACTACTACTACTACTACCTACTAGACATACGCAGCACTGTACACTAAATATGGAAGAGACAGTCCCTGCTCGACAGAGCTTACAATCTAATCAAGACAAACAGGACAAATAAGGGATAAGGGAATTACTTAAGGTGGGAATGGTAAAACAGACACGGGCATTGAACAAGTGACTAGGAATTAGCAGTTAAAAGCAGCCTCAAAAATTTGGGCTTTTAGCCTACATTTGAGGACAGCCAGAGCTGGAGCTTGACATACTGAACCAGGAAACCTATTCCAGGCCTATGGTGCAGCAAGATAAAAAGAATGGAGTCTGGAGTTGGCAGTAGAGGAGAAGGATACAGATAATGGATGAGTGGAGTTCCCAGGGATGAGTGTAGGGAGAGATACTGAGGAGCTGCAGAATGAATGCACTTGTAAGTCAATAAGAGGAGTTTGAACTGTATATGAAAACGGATAGAGAGCCAATGAAGTGACTTGAGAAGAGGGCTAATATGAGCATAGCGACACTGGTGGAATATAAGTTGTGCAGCAGAATTTTGAACAGATTGAAGGGGAGAGAGATGGCTTAGTGGGAGACCTGTGAGAAGCAAGTTGCAGTAGTCTAAGTGTAAGATGATAAGAGTATGGATAAGGGTTTTGGTAGTGTGCTTAGAAAGGAAGAGGCAAATTTTGGTGACATTATAGAGAAGGAAATGACAGGTTTTAGCAATCTGTTGGATAAGTGCAGAGAAAGAGAGAGAGGCGTCAAAGATGACCCCAAGGCTGTGAGCTCAAGAGACAGGGAGGATGAGAATGTTATCCTCAGAGATGTGGAATAAGGGAAGAGGAGAGGTGGATTTAGGGGGAAAGATAAGAAGCTCAATTTTGGTCATGTTTAGTTTCAGGTGATGGTCAGACATCCAGGCACCAATGTCAGGCAGGCTGAGAATTGGACCTGGATTCCTGTTGAAATTTCTGGTGTGGAGAGTATTGTGTTCAGTACTGGTCTCCGTATCTCAAAAAAGATATAGTAGAATTGGAAAAGGTACAGCGAAGGGCGACGAAAATGATAGTGGGGATGGGACGACTTTCCTATGAAGAGAGGCTGAGAAGGCTAGGGCTTTTCAGCTTGGAGAAGAGACGGCTGAGGGGAGATATGATAGAAGTGTATAAAATAATGAGTGGAATGGATCGGGTGGATGTGAAGCGACTGTTCACGCTATCCAAAAATACTAGGACTAGAGGGCATGAGTTGAAGCTACAGTGTGGTAAATTTAAAACGAATCGGAGAAAATTTTTCTTCACCCAACGTGTAATTAGACTCTGGAATTCGTTGCCGGAGAACGTGGTATGGGCGGTTAGCTTGACGGAGTTTAAAAAGGGGTTAGATAGATTCCTAAAGGACAAGTCCATAGACCGCTATTAAATGGACTTGGAAAAATTCCGCATTTTTAGGTATAACTTGTCTGGAATGTTTTTACGTTTGGGGAGCGTGCCAGGTGCCCTTGACCTGGATTGGCCACTGTCGGTGACAGGATGCTGGGCTAGATGGACCTTTGGTCTTTCCCAGTATGGCACTACTTATGTACTTATGTACTTATGAGAGGTAGATCTGGGAGTCATCAGCATAAAGGTGATACTGACAACCATGGGAGGAGATCAGAACACTAAGAAAATAAGTTTAGAAGGAGAAAAGACAAGGACCCAGGACAAAGCCCTGATAGCGGGATACAAGGAATTTTCTAAATATGGGGGGTGCTGAAGCACCCACAGAGTCAGCTCCTATGCCTGGAGTAGCCTAGTGGTTGGTGTAATGCACTGTAAAGAAGGGGATCCAGGCCCATATCCCACGCTAACTGTTACACTTGTGGTGGAAAGTGTGAGCCCTCCAAGACCTACCAAAAACGTACTGTACCCACATATAGGTGACACCTGGAGCCATAAGGGCTATTGTAGTGGTGTGTAGTTGGGTATAGTAGGTTTTTGGTGGGTTTTGGAGGGCTCACCATTCAATATAAAGGAGTAACTGTGGGATGTGTACCTGGGAGCATTTATTTGAAGTCCACTACAGTGCCCCCTAGGGTGCCTACTGCTCTGCTGGGATGTTTGTGTGGCCAATCTACTAAGAATGCTACTGCCCCCCCCCCCCCAAAAAAAAAAAATACTTCCCAGTGACTTGCTTTTGCGCATTTTTCCCTTGGACATTTTTTTTCCCAAAATGGTCACAAAAGAAAAATGTACTGAGTACAAAATGTTTAGGAAATGGCCATTTTCCAAACAAAGATGTTTTTCTGGTTCAAAAATCGCTATGTTCCAGGGGCGTATCTGCATGGGGCCACAGGGGCCTGGGCCCCCGCAGATTTCGCCCTGGACCCCCCTACTGCTGCCGTGGGTACCTTTGCTGGCGGAGGACCCCAACCCCCACCAGCCGAGGTCCGCTTCCTCCTGCCGCTGCGAGGTTTTTTAAGTTCATCGGGATTCGTCCTCCGTCACTCTGTGCTGCTGTTCAAAGAAGCTGCAAGCTGAATGTAGTTTCGGACTGAGTCTGACGTCGCTGCTGCATGTTGTACATGAGTCTGACGTCCTGCACGTACAACGTGCAGCAGCGACGTCAGACTCAGTCCAAAACTGCATTCAGCTAGCAGCTTCTTTGAATAGCAGCACAGAGTGACGGAGGACGAATCCCGATGAAGAACTTAAAAAACCTCGCAGTGGCAGGAGGAAGCGGACTTCGGCTGGTGGGAGTTGGGGTCCCCCACCAGCAAAGGTACCCACGGCGGCAGGGGGGGGGGTCGGAAATGGCGGCGGCGGCGGCGGGGGGGGGGGGGAGCTATAATGTGCCCCCTCACTCTGGCTTCGGCCCCCGCTACTGCCGACTTTCAGATACGCCCCTGCTATGTTCACCACTTGATTTTTGGATGTTTACAGCAAAGCATCCCAAATCAGATTTAGACGTCATATCGAAAATGCCCCTCCACATATATAGGTATTTATTAAAGATATATAATTCTTTATACATTTGTTTTGGTAGTTGCTGCTTTTGCTTTGGTATAAGGCTCGTTTTATCTACTACAGCTCTTCTTCAAATGAGAGATTTCTTCAAAAAATATGTTGAACATATTTCCCTTTAGGCTCATTAATTCACCCTTGCATTACAATGTTCTCAAAATCTGCTGTGCAAGTTTCCTCGTGTTGTGCTCTGTTTTTTTGTGCATATGCATTTTTTTTAAATGTGCTGAACTCTGTGTAAAGATAGGGGTACAAATGGCTGCAGTAAAGAAGATATATGCAGCCACTGTCCTACGGTCATTCAATCAGACATTTGTATAGCAGGTCACTGGAGGTAAGTCACTGTAAAATTCAGTGTCAGTGGGAGACCTGCCTATATTCCACCCATGCTCCACCCCTGTGCCTATGTAAGATAGTCACACATTTACAGAATAGTGCTTAGGTGTCATGGAGGGTCATTTTCGAAAGAAACGTCTAAATCAGAATTTGGACATTTAACAAAGACGTCCAAATTCCAAACAGGAAAGAAGGTCATTTTCAAAAAAGATGGACGTCTATCTTTTGTGTTTGAAAATACTATGGACGTCCTGTGATTTTGACGTCCTTTGTTTTGATCCATTTTTGAACAAAAAAAATGTCCAAATGCAAGCTGTCCAAACCAGAAGAGGAGTGGCTTAATGGTTAGTGCAGTGGGCTTTGATCCTGGTGACATGGGTTCAATTCCCACTGCTGCTCCTTGTGACCTTGGGCAAGTCAAATGTACAAGGGGCATTTTTGGATATGACATCTAAGTCTGAATTTGGACATTTTTTTGTAAAACGTCCAAAATCAGAATAGGAAAGGTCATTTTCTACAAAAAAAAATCTATCTTTTCCTTTTGAAAGTGCTGTTTGGAAAAATGGTTTGTGATTTGGGGGAGTAAGAGGAGGTGATCGAGTCCTTCCAGTGGCCATCTGGTCATTTGGGGCACCTCTTGTGTGGAGTAGAGAAGTAGCCTAGTAGTTAGTGCAGCAGACCTTGATCCTGAGGTAAGTGGGTTCAATTCCCACTACAACTATTTGTTATAAAAACAGGTCTAGCTCAAAATGTCTTATTCTTGGATATCTTTGTTTTGTTCCATTATTGCTGAAAGACGTCCATGTCTTAGGAATGCCCAAGTCCCGCATTGAATACGCCCCTGGCACACCCCCTTGAGATTTGGACGTCCTTCTGACAGACTTCGGAGAACGACATCCAAAAAGAGGTTTTGATAATACTGATTTGGACATTTCTGTGAGATAAACGTCCAAATGCTAACTTATGTCACTTTTTGGACATCTATCTCTTTTGAAAATGAGCTTGATACTGATATATATGCATTTAAGTGCACCATCTATGCATGTATATGTTAATATTCTCAAACAAAACAAAACAACCTCTTGTTATAAAGACTGCAAGGTACTTATCAATACTACACTCCTATGAAGTGCAAGAGGGTATAAAAATGAGAGGGAAAAAGCCTCTGCGCCCACACCTCCATCCCTGTATTTTGTTTTTAAAGGGTAAGAAGGAAAACCGTGGGTCACCTGTCATCATCGGCATAAAAAAAACCCTTATCTCATTTTTATACCCTCTTGCACTTCATAGGAGTGTAGTATTGATAAGTACCTTGCAGTCTTTATAACAAGAGGTTGTTTTGTTTGACATTTTGATATCCTCTTGTCCTCTTTGTGTTTTCATCATATGTTGATATACTCAACATTTACATTCTAGTCTATTCTATCTGTTTTGTACACCTCACAATATCCAACATGGATTCACAACAGTTAGCAAACAAGAAGACCTCAGTAATTGAGGGACATACAATCAGTAAATATATAATCAATGATTTAACATCCACATTACCTTTCAAATAGATGTGTTTTTTAAAGGCCTTTCTAAAGGATAGGGATGATGGCAGACATTTCATTTTCAGAGGCAGCACTTTCCAAAGCCTTGCACAACGGACGTGTAAATGTTAGCACCCAGTTTATAAAACTGCCCTTCATGGGGACAATTCTACAACTGGGTGACTCTATTTAGATACCTTGAGAACATGCAACGAAAGCCTATTCTATAACGGCATCTGGGTGGTCAGATTCTGTTATAGAATAGTAGTATAACCTAGTGTCGGCGTGCTTTAAGCCTAACTTTAAGCGTGGAGTATAGAATACCGCTTTATTTGGCACTGATTTTTTCAGGACCATATATAGAATCTAGCCCTTAGTGACTGCTACTAGATATATAAGGGCTTTTGGAATATTGACCCAACAGTTTTCTTGATCTCTGTGGGGTTTGTTCACATCTTGCATTTTGAGCCTTTGCTTGGTGACTAATGTCAGTATATGGGGATTATTAAATATCAGTTGTTATTAAAGGCTTTATTCAAGACAGGGTAGCATCTTTTCAACATAACTTAGAAAAAGTCATCTGTGCCACACGGAAGGTTGGGGTGCTATAGAATCTCTATTAATATCTCCATTCCTGACCTGGTCCACTAAGGATTAGCCAGTCCCATGCATATGTGCATGATTTAATTGGACTTTTATGTTTGGAGCCCTCTACCCCTGATGTAATTGCATGTAACATTTTGAACATCCCTGTCTTATGTTTGTCTTCTATTAACCTTTGTGGGAGGAAAATGTGCTTGATTTTTCTTGGAAAATGTGGGACCCAGTATATGCATTTATTTTTTTCATGTTCCGTGGCATAGAATATGAAACAGGTTTAATTTAATTTAATGTAGTTTAATCTGAGATTTATATTCTCTCAAACAAAAATTTGAGATGGGTTATAATAAGATTGAATAAAAACGCAGCATTAAGTTAAAAAATTACAAATAAATTCAGTTAAACTATATTAACAACATTCACTAACATGCCTGTCTTTCTGCCAATCTTATAAACTGACAAGTGGGTTACAACAAAAATGTATCAAAGCAATTAAAACCGAATATTACATTAAAATCATTCATCATATTAAACAACAAAGTAAAACTAATATATCTAATCTTTTCTTGAGTGTCATATTTTCATCTACCTCTGCTTGCTCATCTAATAAGTAGGCTTACCGCTAGATATACAGGAAGTACCACCGGGCTACTGCAGCAACCCTGCGGTACTTTCCACCCCTAGCGCGCCATAATTTCTGGCGCTACAAAAATTTATTTATTTTTGTGACTCCGGAGTGTACCTGGCAGTACTTGGACAGGTTAACACGGGAGCCCTTACCGCCATCTCAGTGGGTGGCAGTAAGGGCTCCCCTCAAAATGGCTTTACGACAAGTGCTTTACTTGCCGCATGGCCATTTCCTGCAGGAAGGTGAGACTTCCTTTTTACCAGCTGCGGTAAAAGCGGGCCTCGGTGCACATGTAAAACAGACGCCGATGCCAACGCGGGGCCCCTTTTGCCGCAGCTTGGTAAAAGGTTCCCTCATTTATTTATTTATTTATACAAATTAATGTTACATTTCATTTTATTTAGTTCTATTTCATCAGCAATAGAAGTGTCTCACAAATTCTGATTAAATGTTTTAAAATGGCCATGTGCTAACATTAGCATATGGCCGTTAATAAAAAAATAGAAAATTGGCCATTTTATGGCTGTGGTGTAAATGGCCTTTGTGCATGGGAAAAACCAATGTAAGGGCACGCTAAGGCCACTTTTTACCACAGTAAAAGGACCCCTGTGTGATCACTTCACTTTTCACTGTGAAAAGTTCCTTTATGGCTCTAGGAGGGGCAGTTTCGAAAGGAACGTCCAAGTTCCGATTTGGACGTCCTTGCAAAACGGCAAAATCCAGGGGTGGGGAAACCCATATTTTCGAAAAAAGATGGACGTCCATCTTTTCGAAAATGCCGTCAGGGACGTCCAAATCCTTAAATTTGGACGTCCCTAGAATGGACGTTTCTGTCTTTCGTCGATTTTCAAAACCAAAGACATCCATGTAAAAAATGTCCTAATGCAAGCCATTTGGGCGTGGGAGGAGCCAGCATTTGTAGTGCCCTGGTCCCCATGATATGCCAGGACATGAACCGGGCATCCTAGGGGGCACTGCAGTGGACTTCATAAAATGCTCCCAGGTATATAGCTCCCTTACCTTGTGTGCTGAGCCCCACAAACCCCACTACCCACAACTGTACACCACTACCATAGCCCTTACGAGAGAAGGGGGGCACCTAGATGTGGTTACAGTGGGTTTGTGGTGGGTTTTGGAGAGCTCACTGTTTCCTCCACAAATGTAACAGGTGGGGGGGGGGGGGGTATGGGCCTGGGTCTGCTTGTCTGAAGTGCACTGCAGTACCCACTAAAACTGCTCCAGGGACCTGCATGCGCTGTCATGGACCTGAGTATGACATTTGAGGCTGACATACAGGCTGGCACCAAATATTTTTAAAGATGTTTTTTGAGGGTAGGAGGGGGTTAGTGACCACTTGGGGAGTAACAGGAGGTCATCTCCGATTCTCTCCAGTGGTCATCTGGTCATTTTGGGCACCTTTTTGTGCCTTAGTCGTAAGAAAAACAGGTCCGGGTGAAAACGTCCAAGTGTTTGTCATGGACGTCCTTGTTTTTTTTGATTATGGGTCAAGGACATCCAAGTGTTAGGCATGCCCAAGTTTCGCCTTTGCTACACTCCAACACGCCCCCTTGAACTTTGGCCGTCCTTGCGACAGAGTGCAGTTGGAGCCGTCCTAAATCGGATTTCAATTATACCGATTTGGACGTCCCTGGGAGAAGGATGTCCATCTTCCGATTTATATCGAAAGATGGACGTCCTTCTCTTTCGAAAATGAGCCCATAGGTCAGCCAAAGCGACCACACCCATATTTAGTGAGAAAGATCTGTTCCCTGTTTATTCTTTAATTTTTGGCATAGCTTGATCATACTGTAGTGCACTTAAGCAAAGCTTGATGGTCAACAACCTTTAATGTTTACAATTCAAAATGTGGTAGCAAAATTTGGTTACAATCAAGAAGAAATCTGGTTTCTCCTTGGAAATTCTGTGCACAACCTTTTGAGAATTCTACAAACGTTGTATGTGGGGTTTTTTTTTTTGTGTGTGTGTAAAGAATTCTCCCATCTTGCTTTCCCTTCCCAGTGTGACATATAGAACTGATTTTTCTTTGTTTCTTTGCTGTTATTTTAAGGGTCTGTAAACCACAGTAATTTACATTTTTATTGTTTGAATAGTGATATATCAAATGTCCAGTAAATAAATAAATACCCAGTTTACAATGTTAGAAGAACATCCTTGGTTTAGGAAGGGGAAGGGTTAAAAATGAGAAGGAAGAATACATTATCTAGATAAGTATGAATTAAGACTCTTGGTGGTGTAAACACAGTAGAGGCTAGTTCTGATTGAACTGAATGTTTAAAGGAACCTGAAGCCACTGTAGAACAAACCACCCATCTTCCCTCTCCTGTTCCACAGAAAAGAAGATTGGGACACATTACCAAGTTAGATAAGAAAGCTTTCTCCTTCTTTCCAGTTCCTGTATTCAGCTGCTGTCTTTATGACCAGTTATATTCATTAAACAGATAGAAAACAGAAATCTGGTAAGACTTCATTTTCTTTTCTATTGGAAAGGACGGTGACACATTTAAGGATTTAGCCATCATACTCAGCTATAATTTCTCAGTACAAAGCCAACTTATCCTTCTGCACCTCTTAAAGCGTCTGTTTTCCCCACAAGCAGATGGAGGTTTCCCATCTATTGCCATTGTTTGTGTCATGTCTACCATGTCCTTTCTAAAATGCTGCTCTAAATATTATACAGCATATTTAAGTATTGATAATCCAATGCTTGTTTATGTTTTATTATTTATAGCCTGTCTTTATCCAAGGTGGGTAACAAAATAACACACACACTAAAAATCAACAAACAACTATGAAACACAAATGCAGCAAGATAGAAATACCGATGAACACAGGCAGACCATGACGGCTCAGAAATTTGGTTCAACAAATACGTTTTTAGCATTGATTTAAAAGATGCAGCATGCCATTGTTACTTCATCGCTAAAGGCAACTTCTTCTATTCTGCAGAACCAGCTACAGAAAAGTACCAGTTGTAGTAATACTCAAACACAGATGTCTTATAGTCACATGCACTCACTGAACACAGCAACCTTGATGACACACATTGTTGCAGTACATTAAGCAAATAAAAGGAAGTCATGATATAATTCCAAATGTACTAGTAGCAAGAACTTAAGGGACCCTTTTACTAAGCCTTGTACACGTCTACGTGCGCCCAACGCACACCAAAATGGAGTTACCACCCAGCTACCATGTGGCAGTAATTTTAGTTTTGGTGTGTGTCCGATATGCACGTCTGAAAATAATTAATTCGGACATGTGTATCGAATGCACACCAAGTGGCATTTGACGCACATAGGTCATTACCGCATGGTTACCACATGAAATTTTACCACTAGGTCAATGGCTGGCTGTAAGGTCTCAGACCAAAAATGGACGCACGCCAATTTTGATTTTGCCGCATGTCCATTTTCATCAAAAATGTAAAAAAGGCCTTTTTTGCAGGTGCACTGAAAAATGGACATGCACATGCCCAAAACCCACGCCTACACTACCACAGGCCGTTTTTCAGCGTACCTTAGTAAAAGGACCCCTAAATTATCAATTATAAAAGGACAAATGTTTACATGGAAAGCTTTAACCTATGCAAAAGATATTCTATTTTTCTCAAAGTATCTTGTTATTGTAAGTGCCTGTTTTTCCCATGGAAGTAGAGAAGGGTCCATTTTCTCCTTACTGTACATGTTCTGACTCATTTTCTTTCGGTTTATATATGCAAATGCTCGTATTTGAGATAGGCAGGTTAAAGAGTTAGCTGCACATTAAAGAATCCGTAAAACCATACTAACCTTTTCAATTTTCAGTGACTCGTTCTTCTATTTAAAGAATAAAGATCTAACAAAACTTAAAGCAGACCATTTCAACCAATAGCTGTGCCCTCTTTGTCTTGGTGGTGTCTGAAGATCTGTATCAACTTCACTGGGTTATTTTGCAGAGGTGCCCAGGAAGAGCTCCCAATGCAACCTTCCCTCCTGCTACATGGCTGAAAATAGATGCTTCTTGTTTTCTGACACATTCTGCGATGCCTTTGTGACATCCCAATCTATGCTTGATTCTGATAATGTTAAGTGATTCAGAGAGAAAGAATGACAGATTATGTTCACAAGGAAACATTTTTTTTCATAAAATATTCAGCATTAAAGGAAGGGCAATAATCAAAACATTTAACGTTTGCAGTGTTTTACTTGGGACCATGGACTCTGATTATTGCCCACCCTGTCTGTAAGTAAATCTATGCACCTATGCACCTTTCTCAATCCATGTGCTTTTACCATGGGTGGGAGAGGGGAAAGGGCAGGAAATTGAAAGAAACATGTAGTTTTGATTACTCAAAGCTGAGTACAGTTATATGCCAAGAAAACTATATGCAGAGAAAGCAGGTGCAAATCTCTGTGTGTATGCAAGCCAGTGTTCAAAAGCAGTAATATGTTTATGGGTGGCCACTAAGGGGATGATATTCAAAGCACTTTAACTGGCCAGAAATGGTTCCTGATTGGTTAAATCACTTGTTTAGGCTATCTGCTGATATTCAAAGACTGACTGGAGGAGTAGCTTAATGGTTAGTGCAGCAGCCGAGAACCAGGGGAACTGGGTTTGATATCCACTGCAGCTCCTTATGATTCTGGGCCGGGGCGGACTGACCATTCAGGTAACCAAGCAGTGCCCAAGGGCCCAGTCTGGTTGCTTATCCCATACTGCAGTCCTCCTCAGCAACCTTACCTTGAAAGGCCATGGTGGTCTAGTGGCCTCTGGAGGGGCAGGAAATAACTCCACTCTTTCTTGCCCACTGCTTCTACTCTATCTGTGCCTGGTGCTGTAGTCACTGTTTTTTTAAAAAAATGGCTGCCAAGACTTCCTGTGGCAGTCTTGCAAGACTGCTGAGACCCACAAGACTACAGCGGGACGGCAGCCATTTTGAAAGCACGGTGGCCGGAGCACCAGGCAGAGGCAGAGTAGCAGCTGCGAGCAGGGAAGAGTAGGATTCTTTCCTGCCTTCGAAGAAGCCACTAGACCACCAGGGCCTTGCAGGGGTCTGTAGTGTTTGGGAGAGGGGTGGCAACTGTGGCAGTGGGGAGCTGTGATGTGCGGGTGGCAGTGGGGCGGTGGGCAGTGGCCATGGCGGCCCAATGACCCTTACTGCTTGGGGGCCCTGACCACTGTTAGCCCACCCCTTCTCCAGGCAAGTTACTTAACCCTCCATTGCCCAGGCACAAAATAAGTACCTGTATATAATATGTAAACGGCTTTGATTGTAACCAAAGGTCACAATAAAGCTAGCTGTATTTTGTGGGCAAGTTGGCACTTATGTGGTTAAGTGCCAATATTCAGCACTTAACTATCTAAGTTTAGCAGTTAAATCAGACTGCATAAATGTCAGTCCTATTTTTATGCCATGTCACTTCTGCAATTAGTGCCGAATATCCCGCGCCACTCGCTGCCAACAAGAGGCTCCCTAGCCCTTGTTGGCAGCTTTTATGCTTTCCCCTGTAGCCCTGCCCCTTCCGGCTTCCCAACCAACGGCAAGGGGGTCTCCTGCCACGTCATCTCAATCGCCGATGGGGAAGCCGGAAAGGAAGGGTCGTTCTGACGCAGGAGCTGCCGGGCAGCAGCCGCCATGTTATGTGCGGCTGCTCGGCATGCCCCTCGCCAGCCTACCTATATCGCACTTAACCACATAAGGGACAGCCGGCCGCAAAAAACCTGAATATCCGGGTATAACGCTAACAAAATGCTCACCATTACCAGCTGAATATCAACTACTTTTTTAGATACATTAAAAGCAGGAAACCGGCCAAAGAGTCGGTTGGGCCGCTGGACGAAAATGGTGTTAAAGGGGCGATCAAGGAGGACAAAGCCGTAGCGGAGAAATTAAATGAATTCTTTGCTTCGGTCTTCACCGAGGAGGATTTGGGGGGGGACACCGGTGCCGGAAAGAATATTTGAAGCGGGGGAGTCGGAGAAACTAAACAAATTCTCTGTAACCTTGGAGGATGTAATGGGTCAGTTCAGCAAGCTGAAGAGTAGTAAATCACCGGGACCTGATGGTATTCATCCCAGAGTATTAATAGAACTAAAAAATGAACTTGCGGAGCTACTGTTAGAAATATGCAATCTGTCCCTAAAATCGAGTGTAATACCGGAAGACTGGAGGGTAGCCAATGTTACTCCGATTTTTAAGAAAGGTTCCAGAGGAGATCCGGGAAATTATAGACCGGTGAGTCTGACGTCGGTGCCGGGCAAGATGGTGGAGGCTATTATTAAGAATAAAATTGCAGAGTATATACAAAAACATGGACTGATGAGACAAAGTCAGCACGGATTTAGTGAAGGGAAGTCTTGCCTCACCAATCTAATGCATTTTTTTGAGGGGGTAAGCAAACATGTGGACAATGGGGAGCCGGTTGATATTGTATATCTGGATTTTCAGAAGGCGTTTGACAAAGTGCCGCACGAAAGACTCCTGAAGAAATTGCAGAGTCATGGAATCGGAGGTAGGGTATTATTATGGATTAAGAACTGGTTGAAAGATAGGAAGCAGAGAGTAGGATTGCGTGGCCAGTATTCTCAGTGGAGGAGGGTAGTTAGTGGGGTCCCGCAGGGGTCTGTGCTGGGTCCGTTGCTTTTTAATGTATTTATAAATGACCTAGAGATGGGAATAACTAGTGAGGTAATTAAATTCGCCGATGACACAAAATTATTCAGGGTCGTCAAGTCGCAGGAGGAATGTGAACGATTACAGGAGGACCTTGCGAGACTGGGAGAATGGGCGTGCAAGTGGCAGATGAAGTTCAATGTTGACAAGTGCAAAGTGATGCATGTGGGTAAGAGGAACCCGAATTATAGCTACGTCTTGCAAGGTTCCGCGTTAGGAGTTACGGATCAAGAAAGGGATCTGGGTGTCGTCGTCGATGATACGCTGAAACCTTCTGCTCAGTGTGCTGCTGCGGCTAGGAAAGCGAATAGAATGTTGGGTGTTATTAAGAAGGGTATGGAGTCCAGGTGTGCGGATGTTATAATGCCGTTGTATCGCTCCATGGTGCGACCGCACCTGGAGTATTGTGTTCAGTACTGGTCTCCGTATCTCAAAAAAGATATAGTAGAATTGGAAAAGGTACAGCGAAGGGCGACGAAAATGATAGTGGGGATGGGACGACTTTCCTATGAAGAGAGGCTGAGAAGGCTAGGGCTTTTCAGCTTGGAGAAGAGACGGCTGAGGGGAGATATGATAGAAGTGTATAAAATAATGAGTGGAATGGATCGGGTGGATGTGAAGCGACTGTTCACGCTATCCAAAAATACTAGGACTAGAGGGCATGAGTTGAAGCTACAGTGTGGTAAATTTAAAACGAATCGGAGAAAATTTTTCTTCACCCAACGTGTAATTAGACTCTGGAATTCATTGCCGGAGAACGTGGTACGGGCGGTTAGCTTGACGGAGTTTAAAAAGGGGTTAGATAGATTCCTAAAGGACAAGTCCATAGACCGCTATTAAATGGACTGGAAAAATTCCTCATTTTTAGGTATAACTTGTCTGGAATGTTTTTACGTTTGGGGAGCGTGCCAGGTGCCCTTGACCTGGATTGGCCACTGTCGGTGACAGGATGCTGGGCTAGATGGACCTTTGGTCTTTCCCAGTATGGCACTACTTATGTACTTATGTACTTATGTATTTATTCATTGATTAGGATTTATTGACCGCCTTTATGAACAGATTCATATATATATATATATATGTGTATATTACACACATGTCTAAATTCTGATTTTAGAAAGCCAAGATATACATGACTAAAACTAAAAAATGTGCAATTGGCATGGGGGTGTGACCTGGGCATGTATTTGGCAGGACTAGTACTGTAGTAAGAAAATAAATGTGTACCCCCCTCCTCGTCAAAGTGAAATGCATGTCTGCGGCTAAACAGATTGATGGGATTTACACCTTGGGTAAATATTCAGCCGACGACAGTGAGCATTTCCTTCCACTGAACCCATTTCCCCCAACCCTCTCTACTCTTCTATTTCTCTCTCCCATCACCTTTCTCCAACCCCTCCCATCCCATCCTCGCCTCACCCTTCCCCCATACATACTCACCATAGCCTCCTGCTCCAGCTATTTTACCACTAACTCGTGCTATTTTAGCACAGGTCCCATTTTGCGCAATGACATCTAGGGCCCTGTTTACTAAGCCACATTGTAGGTACACTAATGTTTTTAGTGCACGATAACACTAGAGATACCCATAGGAATATATGGGTGTCTCTAATATAAGCACACGCTAAAAACACTAGCATGTCTTGGTAAACAAGGCCACTAGTTACTAAGAGCTGGAGTTAACAGTAAAATAACAAGTCTTAGCAGTAGCCATGTTGGTACTCCCCCCCCCCCCCCCAAGTGACAAATTTTGTCAAATTGAACACAGTTCAATTTTCTTGCACTATGAGGTGGTTTTTAACAACAGAGAGGAAAGCACAATTACCATCTCAATCACTCCTCCAAAGTTCAGGTCCTACAGAGCAGCTATCTGGTGGTTATGCTAGACTCAGAGCAGATCTAAATGCCAATGTTGAAATTTTTGAGGTACAGCTATATTGCAGTTGTAAAATACAGATTATATGTACACTTTCCAGGAAAGTCCAAACTATGGCTAGAACATGCATCCTTTAAATTTAGGCATACTGCACCATATATTTATAAGTAGTGCCTCTTCTAAAATAATTATTTATATGTGCATATTAATTTACATGTGTAAATGCCACTTAACCTTTCTAAAATCTCTTCCTAAACCTCCCTGGTTGGAGGGATAGCCCAACTGGTTCTACAGTATTGCAATGATCTACTCTTAACGAAATGCATATAGCGTTGAATGCAAACATGTTGATTAATTATTGGTGTGCCCAATGGATTCTTATTAAAAGAAAATAAAATTATTATTGACTTTCAACAAATGCAGTTTAGATCTGATGGTCTTGATCATCAAAATTGCATTCAAGAATTACTGAACTGGACATCACAGGTTTGGAGACTCAGTTGCAATCTTCAGTAACAGCTGAAGAAATTGACTACCATTTTAAGCCCTTACAGGACTTTTTAGACTTATTCTAGAAGAACATTATGAAACTAGAACTTGATAAGTTTTTGGCATGACAAACTTGATTTACCAGAGGCAGTATATACATATGGATGTGGTCAACAGAACCTCTGCAATGCAGAGTGACTTGATTCCTTTGACATTGAGTTGAGGAGTGGCCTAATGGTTAGTGCAATGGGTTGCAGACCTGGGGAACCAGGTTCAATTCCCACTGCTGCTTAATGGCTGGCAGTCGGTTAATATCGTGGGGAACCAGGTTCAATTCCCTCTGCAGCTCTGTGTGACCTTGGGCAAGTCACTTAGGTTTCCATTGTCCCAGGTACAATATACTTAGATTGTGAGCCCATCAGGGACAATGCAAATACCTGTATAGTCCTATGTAAACCGCCTCGATTTGTGCTTCAAAAGAGGCGGAATATCAAATTGATGAACTTGACTTGAAACTTGACAATTCATCTGCTCATGAAGCTTGGAATGACCAGGCAAAGTTGCCAGCTGATTAGGCTTATTTGTTAGGCAAGGACATTGGTCCCCACTGGGGCTAGTGGAGGGACCTCATTAGAATGAGTACACGCCAGTACAGCATCACCAAGTCTCAGGCTCAGAAATCTGCATCTCCAGCATAAGTAGCTGTGCTACTGTGGGGACTTTTTATTTTTGTTCCAACACCAAGAAAATCAAGATTAGTCTTTTAAAATGTATTTGTTTATAGAACATATTCTCCTCTATTGAAGGCAGAACACTGGCTGCCAGTTTCAACCCACATTAAGTACAAAATATTTATGCTTGTAGATAAAGGATTGCATTCGTCCCATTATTTAGCTAATCACCTGATTCCCTGTCTTCCCACTCAATCTCTTCTTTCTTAACAATTCATGTTTATGCGGATGACGTACAAATCTTAACACCTATTAACCCTACCAACTCACAAGAAATTTGTTTGTTCAGTGAAAAATTGATTCTGGTAACTACATGGTTAAATAATAACAAGCTCAAACTTAACCCAGAGAAATCCAAAGCACTTCTGTTCATGCCTTTTCCCAATCAAATACTTCAAACACCGATTCCATTACTACTTTCAGGAATTCCAATCTCACTAGTAACTTCTTTGAAACAACTAGGGTTTTTTTATCGATAATGCCCTAAATTTTCAACCACAACTTTCCTCTCTTATTAAATGCTGCTTCTTCCAACTATGTATGATTCATTCCATTAGTTCACTTTTACATTCTTCAGCACTCAACATTCTGGTCCATTCACTAGTAATCTCAAAAGTTGACTATTGTTTTTTTTTTTTTTTATTTATTATTTTCATTTAATGATTCACACAGCAATGTGATAATACAACTCACATTTGAAATTACAAAAGAAATTCTTTTCAAAAAGAGATGAGGAAACAAAAAAAAAAACATTTATTTTCCGTCCACAACTAAGGAAAAACAATTCCAAGAAAAGGAAAAAAGAAATTTAAAAGAAACATGAGATTATTAATGCACACAAGCTATCTCTAAATTCAGACTCCAGCCTGCAGTGTAGGAGGGCATGTAATAATCACTTCAACTCTAGCATCTAGGAAGTCTTTAAGCTGTTTAGGGTCTACAAATTGAAATTGTTTACCCTCAAGCATAACAGTACATATACAAGGAAAACGTAAAACAAAATTAGCTTTCAAGGCTTCTACCCTGGGACGGAGTTCCAAAAAGGCCCTACGTCTCATTTGTGTCGGCCTAGAAAGGTCAGGGAAAATCCTAATTTTGGAACCCATAAACAGATCGTCTAAATGTCTCAGGGAAAGTCTTAACACAGCGTTCCGATCAGGTTCCAGCACAAAAGTGACTAACATTGTAGTCCTGTAGGTAATCACATCCAGTGAACTTTCCAGGAAGGAAGTAAGGTTCATTTGTTCACCCATTTCTCGTCTAGGGGGATCTCCCAATGTCCCCTTAATATTCCAGATGTAGTAGGCTCGAGTTATGGGAGGCAATGATTCTTTATCCATTCCCAGAATGTCAATCATGTATTTTTTCACCATCTCCGTTGAGGGAATTAAAGGAGATTTGGGGAAATTAAGAAACCGAAGGTTAAGTCTCCGAGACTGATTTTCAAGGTATTCCAAACGTTTGTGTAAGAAATTATTGTCCTTAACCAAAACGGATTCCAAAGACCCCATTTCTTGAATCTTAGTGTCTAATTTTTCAATCTTAGAGGACTGCTGTGCTGTCACCTGTGCCTGGATCAGAACTGCTTCTGAAAGAGTTTTTATATCTTTAGTATTTTCTTTTAACATGGCTTGCATGGAGGAGTGAGTATTATGTACCATATCCCACAGTGACTCAAGTGTCACAATAGAGGGTTTACTTATTCCACTTGTTGGCAAAAGGGAGTGTGGTGGGGTCTCGGTGAAAGTAAGTCTATTGATAATAGCTTGTGGTAATACCTTTAAGGCCAAATCGGCCGAAAACGTAGAATCCGGGGTCCCACTCAGTTTTGCCGCTGTCCTCCCCTCTGGCAGCTCCGAATTCACCCCTTCGGTTTCGGGTACTGCCTGGTCTGCGGCAAGTTGAACACTTCCTGGCTGTGGAGGTTCCCTGCGGTCTTCGGGGCTCAAGGAAACCCCGTCTCCGCTATCCATCGACGTCGTCACGTCGACAATGGCAGAGGGAGTCGATGAACATAGAGGTCCCGGCGGCGTCCTGGGAAACTGTAAGGTAGTTTGCCTCAGCATCATCGAAGGTCCAGGAACTGAGGGAAGCTCCCTAACCTTCCCCCTCCGTTTCCCCATCGCTAACGACGGGGCGAGGGAGTCAGAAGAGGAAATAATTCACAGCGTCTTCCAGGAGCTCAAACAGGTGCGTGTGTGCGAAGCGCCATCTTGGAATCGCCAAAAGTTGACTATTGTAACTCTCTTTATAAAGGCTTGAGAAATAAAGATCTATGGCATTTACAAATGATACAAAACATCTCAATTAAATTAATTTCAGGTTCACGAAAGTTTGATCATGTCACACCTCTTCTTAAAAATGCACATTGGCTACTTTTCACACATTTTATTACCTATAAAATCTTCCTTCTGGTTTTCAAAATAATAAACTTTCAGGCTTATTTTCGAAAGAGAAGGACGACCATCTTTCGACACAAATCGCAAGATGGGCGTCCTTCTCACAGGGTCGCCCAAATCGGCATAATTGAAAACTGATTTTGGGCGTCCTCAACTGCTTTCCGTCGCGGGGATGACCAAAGTTCACGGAGGCGTGTCAGAGGCATAGCGAGGGCGGGACTGGGGGCCTAACACATGGGCGTCCTTGACCAATAATGGAAAAAAGAAGGGCGTCCCTGACGAACACTTGGATGACTTTACCTGGTCCTTTTTTTCTTATGATCAAGCCACAGAAATGTGCCCTAAATGACTAGATGGCCACCGGAGGGAATCGGGGATGACCTCCCCTTACTCCCCCAGTGGTCACTAACTCCCTCCTACCCTCAAAAATTTTTTTCCAGCCTCTATGCCAGCCTCAAATATCATACCCAGCTCCATGCCAGCAGTATGCAGGTCCCTAGAGCAGTTTTAGTGGGTGCAGTGCACTTCAGGCAGGTGTACCCAGGCCCATCCCCCCTACCTGTTACACTTGTGGTGGTAAATGTGAGCCCTTCAAAACCCACTGTACCCACATGTAGGTGCCCCTCCTTCATGCCTTAGGGCTATGGTAGTGGTGTACAGTTGTTGGTAGTGGGTTTTGGGAGAGGGGGCTCAGCACACAAGGTAAGGGAGCTATGCACCTGGGAGCAATTTCTGAAGTCTACTGCAGTGCCCCCTAGGGTGCCCGGTTGGTGTCTTGGCATGTCAGGGGGACCAGTGCACTATGAATGCTGGCTCCTCCCATGACCAAAGGGCTTGCATTTGGTCGTTTCTGAGATGGGCGTCCTTGATTTCCATTATCGCTGAAAATCGTAGACGGCCATCTCTAATGACGACCATCTTTAAGGTCGACCTAAATTTCGCAATTTGGGCATCTCTGACCGTATTATCGAAATGAAAGATGGACGCCCATCTTGTTTCGATAATATGGGTTTCCCCGCCCCTTCGTCGGGATGTCCTGCAAGGATGTCCTCAGGAAAACTTGGGCGCCCCTTTCGATTATGCCCCTCCATGGATCCCTCACCCCCCATTTTTAGCAAGACTATGAACTCCATATGCTCCAGCTCGTATCCTTCGATCGGGCCATCAGCATCTTTTATTTCTACCATCTTTTCGGCACATTAGACATGAAGCCACCAGGGACACTATTTTTTTTTCTGTTATTGGTCCTGCCCTATCGAATGCATTACCATCATCTCTTAGATAGCAAACTTCTTTGGCACAATTTAAGACAAATATTAAACCATTTTTATTTCAGGATGCTTTCTTGCTAACCTAGTCGCTGTCCTACAACTGAGTCTGTTAGATCAGACTAGACATGCTTCCCTACCCCTCTGAATCCTCTTTACTTTCTTTACTATTTGATAATGGAGTTCCTTTTTCCACCCCTCTTGGATCTATTCCCTCTTATACTTAATTACTAGTTTTCTCTTTTGCCTATGTACTTTAGTATTGTAAGTCGCATAGACATTTTATTGTGCGGAATATCAAGTTCTAAATAAATCTCAAAACCTTGAAAGTAAACCTTAAGGGTTATGCATTTAATGGAGGAGTAGCCTAGTGGTTAAAGCATCAGGCTTGATATCCCACTGCTACTCCTTGTGATCTTGGGCAAGTCACTGAACCCTCCATTGCCTCAGCTACAAAAAATTAGATTGTGGGCCCCCCAGAGACAGGCGTAACTCACCTTAAGCTATTACTGAAAAAGGAGTGAGCAAAATCTAAATCTAAATACCGCCCTGCTTGCTTTTCATTCCCTTTCCTATATTGGAACACAACTAGGGATTCAGCATTTTGTTATTTTGGTCCTTCACTATGGAATTCTTTGCCACTTGATCTTCAACGTGAACCTTTTTATAAACAATGTAAAATAGTTTTTAATTATTTCTTTTGTTTTTTTAAATTATATATATAATATCCATTTAGGATGCTTATTTAATTTGAGCTCTTTTTTAAGCATCTTTGCTTACTTCAATCCCATTTGCATCCCTTTATTTGAAGCCTGTTTCACACTGACATTGATGCCATTGTAAACTACCTGACTGAGTGCGCATGATTGGCAGTATATCAAGCCTTTGTAAATAAATAGATCAAAATGTTGCTTCCCATCTCCTGTAACAGACCTCGGATTTATCTGTGGTTGCAAATCCTTTGGCCTGGACATCTTATGGTCATAAAGCTTGGATGCCTTCAGAGCTTCTATTTATTTGTAAAAAATTATATAGCATCTTAGTGACACGCCTGTCAACCATTCCTTTAGCTGACATGCAAGACCCCACACCAAGGAAAATGTACATAACCTATTTGCTGTGGATCACAGAGCCCTGCAAGAGATCCGTTCTAATTTTGACATCATTGTCAAACCAGTTGACAATGGCAGCACAGTTCCTATGCTGTAAAATACATGCAGGAATTTCACCAGCTACCCTCAGACCAGACCAGACATCATTTGGATTCAGCTCCTACTACAGCCGACACCACTATTATTTGAGAAAAAGTCAATTTATAATTTGTTTGTTGGATTTTGACTCAAAGGGATTTTTTTTTGATCAAAAAGTATCCATGGGGCCTGGTCCTCTATGTTCTTCCCAGAATTCATAAAAATCCAATGACTTACTGCTGGAACTGTTGTCATAACATGTAGACAATTGCTTTTTGCCAGCCTTTAAATCATTTGTTAAAGATACAGCCTGGGGTGTATTAAAATACAGCAGTTTTGTGGTGTTTTATGTTCTATATTTTCTGCTACTTCTATCAGATTGAAACCTTTT
Source organism: Microcaecilia unicolor (assembly GCF_901765095.1). Lineage (NCBI taxonomy): Eukaryota > Metazoa > Chordata > Amphibia > Gymnophiona > Siphonopidae > Microcaecilia > Microcaecilia unicolor. Next base: position 132,157,461 of record NC_044039.1, read on the forward strand.
CTTTTTTAATATTAATGTATGTAATCCGCTTTGTTTAAACTGACCCTAAAGCGGACAGTCAAATAAACATAATCTTGAACCTTGAAAGATTTGCAAGAGTGAGCATATTATGGGATTCTCTTCATTGTCACATATCTTCATTAATCCTGGTCACTTTAGATATGGAAACTTTATGCACAAACATTGCACAATAAGTAGTCCTTTGAAGTCATCACAGAAATTTTGGATTGCAGAATCTAGCCACACAGAGTTCCTATCGTATTCTTTGTAAGACTATCTTTTGGCTGGGTGTTTTTATCAGCGAGTTCAAGATATTTGACATGTCTAGTGCGTTCGACATGGTTAACCACAACATATTACTAAGACTCCTAGATTACTTCGGAATCGGTGGTAATACTCTCAATTGGATCAAGGGCTTTCTAACCACCAGAACATACCAAGTGAAATCATGCACAAATATATCGTCACCCTGGAAACCAGATTGCAGAGTACCGCAAGGACCACCACTATCACCGATCCTTTTCAACCTCATGATGGTCCCACTAGCCAAAGCCTTATCCAACCAAGGCCTTAATCCTTTATTTACGCTGATGATGTTACATTATACATCCCCTACAAACATGATCTGGCAGAAATCACCAACAAAATCAAGCTCAGCCTAAACATCATGAACTCATGGGCAAATGCATTCCAACTAAAACTGAATACAGAAAAAACACACTGTCTCATCATCTCATCCCAATACAATACATACAACCCACAAACATAAACACCTCAGGATATACCCTCCCTATGGTGTAACAATCGACCAAAACCTATCACTTGAGATCCAAGCTAAATCCACCATAAAGAAAATGTTTCTCTCAATGTGAAAACTCAAACGTGTGAAACCATTCTTCCTGAGGGAAAGATTTCGCAACTTGGTACAGTCCATGGTACTAAGCCATGCAGACTACTGTAATGGTATCTATGCGGGATGCAAAGAGCAAATTATAAAGAAACTTCAGACCGCCAAAAACATAGCAGCAAGGCTTATATTTGGAAAAAACGCATTTTGACAGTGCCAAACCACTCCGAGAAAAACTGTACTTGCTTCCAATTAAGGAACGCATCGTTTTCAAAATCTGCACGACAGTTCATAAAATCATTTACGGCGAGGCACCGGGATACATGACAGACCTCATCGACCTGTCAATCAGAAACACCACAAAATCAGCACAATCATAACTAAACCTCCACTAACCAAGCAACAAAGGCCTCAAATACAAATCCACTTATGCATCCAGCTTTTCCTACTTGAGCGCGCAACTGTGGAACGCACTACCAAAAGTCATAAAAACTACGCTCGACCACCTGAATTTCCAGAAAGCACTAAAAACAGATCTGTTCAGAAGGGCATATCCCACCGACCCAACATAAAAAACATGGACACTTGCGACACAACGTAACCAAAGACCGTAACGGACATATCCTAACTCTTCCTCTCCGTATCTAAGTTCTGTCCAATTGTCTGTAGCATACATGTACCCCATTCTACCATGAAATCACCTTGTAATTGTTCACACCTTGTATTTGTTCATACCGGAATCGGTTAACGCCGTTTACAGTACTATGTAAGCCACATTGAGCCTGCAAAGAGGTGGGAAAATGTGGGATACAAATGCAACAAATAAAAATAAATATAGCAATAGGAACCACAATGAGTCATGGTCTAGCACAGCTTTAAAAGGGCTGCTTTCAAAACCAAAGATTACAATTCCATCCCTACAATTTACCAGGGGCGTAGCCAGACAGCAGATTTTGGGTGGGCCTAGTCAAGAAGTGGGTGGGCACCAAGTGTTCTCCTCCCCTCCCCCCCAATGCGATGAGGCCAGTATCAGCAGCTTAGGAAGCTTAGACTGCTGAAGTGGAAAACAGTGTTTTCAGCACCATCAGGGGGAGGTCTTCAGCTGGCGAAGCGTGGGATCCCCACTAGCTAGCACTAAATATGTGCTGCTGTTGGGTGGGCCTGAGCCCTAACTGGATGGGCCCTGGCCCACCCAGGCCCACCTGTAGCTACGCCACTGCAATTTACAGATCTAGCTTTGGAAGCAATATATAGATGACATTTTTCTCCTATGGGACATACCTCAAATGTTGCTCTACTAATTTTTTACATAGCTGAATAATAGGCACACACATTTGTGCTTCGTCATGTACTCAGTGGGTGTTCTTTTTGGATCTCTGAATTAATAAAAACCTCTAGGGGCTTCACCATTTATCTTTGCAGGAATTAAACGGACTGCAATAGTCTCTTATACTTTGAGTGTGCTTCAAAGAAAATTTCCCACTTGGACACCTCCTCCTGTTTCATGAAGTTTGTTTTACACATAGCAGACCCCTTGGTTTCCTGTCTGTCATAGCAGTATCTTAGGACTACATTTGTGAATAGGGAGACCACATTTTTTACCTTCTGTAAGTTCTCAGTGGTGGAGGGAAGACTTTTACTTCAAGGCCATTACCTTTTAAATAGATTACATGGACATGGAGGGCAAATCTGAAACAGGGCACCCAGAAGGCATCTGTATGGCACTTATTCTACCCTACAGGTTATATACATGTGTAGAATTTAGGCATGACTACTTACACTAGCCATAGAGCAGGTACTTACTTTTTTGAATAGAATAGGCTCTAAGTAGGTGCATTTTTGATGCCTAAATATAGAGGCCGTCTTGTAAAATTGCTCTCCATGGAGTAATTCTATAACAAGCTGCCAAGAAGATACCTATCTGAAGCCTATTCTATAAAGGAAAGTAAATACTATAGCATTTAGGCACCATTTTATAGAATAGCAATAGACAGAATATTGGCATTTAGATGCATACATGTGCATGTATATGTAGGTATTCTGGTTATTTATGAACATTCTTGGTGCCTAAATGTGGGCACCCTCCTTACAGAATGACCCTATATAGGTATAGTTGAGCAGTTTAATTTAAGATTGCTTCGCTATACTGCCCTGCAATGGCAAAAAGAAATGAGTGCTTCAGTAAAGATAGGCAGGGCCGCCGAGAGACTAGGCCGGGCCCGGGGCAAGAGGCCCTGCCTCTGCCCCCCATGCCTCTGCCACCCCCTGTCGCTCCCCCCGCAGCTGCAGTGCTCCGGTCTCACCTGCCTGCCTCCACAGCTCCGGGCCCCCTGCATTCAAAGCGGCAGTCACAGATCGCCACTCTTCTGGCCTTCCCTCCCTGTGTCCCGCCCTCGTCTGATGTAACTTCCGGTTTCCGCGAGGGCGGGACACAGGGAGGGAAGGCCAGAAGAGAGGCGATCTGTGACTGCCGCTTCGAATGCAGGGGGCCTGGAGCCAAGGTGGCAGGCAGGTGAGACCAGCGCATGTTGGCCAGCAGCCTGACCCCGGCGCCGAGCCCCCCCTAGAGGCCCGGGCCCGGGGAATTTTGTCCCCCCTGCACCCCTCTTGGCGGCCCTGAAGATAGGCACTTGCTCCCTGATATTCAGTCAGTGATGGTCAACGGTTTTTTAAATGCTTACTGTTGCCAGCTGAATTAGCTCCCAGTATTCAGTGCAGGGCTATGTCTGGGCATCAGCACTGATTATTGGGAGCTAAGTGTGGGCAGGCAGGCAGGCTGCCAGAGCTTAGGCGGGCCTGGCCGATATTCAGCCAGGCTCGCATAATACAGCTATGCAGGCCCTGGCTTAATATCGGACCGGCACCTGCACATCTATTTTTTTAAAAATAAAACCTGCCCAATCCTCCTCATGGTCTCTCTAATAGCCCCCTGCCATCCTACCTCCCACTGTGATTTCCTAAGTCCCTCTCCTGTGTAGTATCATGAGGGGTCGTGGCAGCCATTTTGAAAGGCAACTGCGAGGGGACAGGAGTGAAGGGGCTGAGTTGCCCCCAAAGACCCCCGCTAGACTACCAGGGAGACAGGTGGACCTAGGGGGGGGACTACTTAGACATTGGGAGGGAGCGGAGCAGGGGGTTTATTCAGGGGAGGGACTTAGGAAATTGCAATGGAGGGTAGGAATGAGGGGGATTTAGAGAGGCCGGGAGGAGGATCAGGAGGCTTTTATTTTTTTAAAAACAGTTGTGTGGATGATGGCCTGATATTCAGTGCCAGCACTCGCATAGCTAAGTGGCCTAATTTGAGCTGTCCTAAATTAGGCCACTTAGCTATGCTGGTTCTGGCATGGAATATTGATGGCACCTGCATAACCTCTGGCTCCTCCCCTGTGCTACCCCCAGCGCTTCCCCTGACCTGCCTACTTTTTGGTTGAGCAGTCTGTGGGGATATTCAGTGGCACTCTTCAGTTAAGTGCCGCTGAATATCCCTTCTTAAGTGGTGGGAACCAATTAAGCGGACAAGAGAGGATCCTGCCCGCTTAAATTGCTTTGAATATCAGCCGGTTGCACTTTTTTTGCCATTGCAGGCAGTATACTGATAGTGGATAATTCTACAATAGGGTGCCTAGTATAAGAGGGTAAGCAGATGCTATTTTGAGTCAATTCTATAAAGGAAAGTAGGCATCCATTTTTCTTTATAGAATAATAGCGCAAATAGCAGAAAATATATCTACATTTAAGGCACAATTACTTACACCAGCTCTATGACTGGTGTAAATACTCACACCTAGATGCTAGCCATAATGTACATAATTACAGAATACTTTCATTTATGCACATATTTTTCTGTTCTGCCTAAATGCCACCCATGCACACACGTCCTCCTACCCCCCAGCAAAATATGTATACCGCTCCCTTGGTATACAGTGGTGGAAATAAGTATTTGATCCCTTGCTGATTTTGTAAGTTTGCCCACTGACAAAGACATGAGCAGCCCATAATTGAAGGGTAGGTTATTGGTAACAGTGAGAGATAGCACATCACAAATTAAATCCGGAAAATCACATTGTGGAAAGTATATGAATTTATTTGCATTCTGCAGAGGGAAATAAGTATTTAATCCCTCTGGCAAACAAGACCTAATACTTGGTGGCAAAACCCTTGTTGGCAAGCACAGCGGTCAGACGTCTTCTGTAGTTGATGATGAGGTTTGCACACATGTCAGGAGGAATTTTGGTCCACTCCTCTTTGCAGATCATCTCTAAATCATTAAGAGTTCTGGGCTGTCGCTTGGCAACTCGCAGCTTCAGCTCCCTCCATAAGTTTTCAATGGGATTAAGGTCTGGTGACTGGCTAGGCCACTCCATGACCCTAATGTGCTTCTTCCTGAGCCACTCCTTTGTTGCCTTGGCTGTATGTTTTGGGTCATTGTCGTGCTGGAAGACCCAGCCACGACCCATTTTTAAGGCCCTGGCGGAGGGAAGGAGGTTGTCACTCAGAATTGTACGGTACATGGCCCCATCCATTCTCCCATTGATGCGGTGAAGTAGTCCTGTGCCCTTAGCAGAGAAACACCCCCAAAACATAACATTTCCACCTCCATGCTTGACAGTGGGGACGGTGTTCTTTGGGTCATAGGCAGCATTTCTCTTCCTCCAAACACGGCGAGTTGAGTTCATGCCAAAGAGCTCAATTTTGTCTCATCTGACCACAGCACCTTCTCCCAATCACTCTCGGCATCATCCAGGTGTTCACTGGCAAACTTCAGACGGGCCGTCACATGTGCCTTCCGGAGCAGGGGGACCTTGCGGGCACTGCAGGATTGCAATCCGTTATGTCGTAATGTGTTATCAATGGTTTTCGTGGTGACAGTGGTCCCAGCTGCCTTGAGATCATTGACAAGTTCCCCCCTTGTAGTTGTAGGCTGATTTCTAACCTTCCTCATGATCAAGGATACCCCACGAGGTGAGATTTTGCGTGGAGCCCCAGATCTTTGTCGATTGACAGTCATTTTGTACTTCTTCCATTTTCTTACTATGGCACCAACAGTTGTCTCCTTCTCGCCCAGCGTCTTACTGATGGTTTTGTAGCCCATTCCAGCCTTGTGCAGGTGTATGATCTTGTCCCTGACATCCTTAGACAGCTCCTTGCTCTTGGCCATTTTGTAGAGGTTAGAGTCTGACTGATTCACTGAGTCTGTGGACAGGTGTCTTTCATACAGGTGACCATTGCCGACAGCTGTCTGTCATGCAGGTAACGAGTTGATTTGGAGCATCTACCTGGTCTGTAGGGGCCAGATCTCTTACTGGTTGGTGGGGGATCAAATACTTATTTCCCTCTACAGAATGCAAATAAATTCATATACTTTCCACAATGTGATTTTCCGGATTTAATTTGTGATGTGCTATCTCTCACTGTTACCAATAACCTACCCTTCAATTATGGGCTGCTCATGTCTTTGTCAGTGGGCAAACTTACAAAATCAGCAAGGGATCAAATACTTATTTCCACCACTGTAATGCGGAACTTTAGAACTGGAACCAGTACTATCTAATAACGAAGGTCACATTATAATGAAAGGTCTATGCATACATCTATTATCTTGTCAATACCCGATTGAATAAAGACTCAATTTAATTTTTTAAATCATTTTAATGAATGCAAATCAAATTTACAAAGGCAATACAGTCACATAAAATCCTTTTCATGAATGCAAATCAAACTTACAATGCACAACGGTGGGGTTTAGTGTTACATAACCTCAGTGCTGTAGCAAATAAAGAACCTTTTTGTGAATGCAATCAAATTACTGTAGAACGTAAATTCAGTACATGTTCACTTAATGAAAAAGTCTGTAATTCATGATTGGGTCTTCAAGGCATATGATTGACATTTAGCAAATTGTACAATGCTTCTCAACTGCATAACTCTGACGGGTTCTAAATCCTGCGTTTCAATCCTTTTTAGAGTGATTTCTAGCGCATGCACTGCCTCAGACGAAGTTGGAACAAAATCATCCACTTCTTCAGGGAACTTGTCTTTGTCTGAAGCATTGCCCACAAGTTGACATGAATTTTATCAGCTCGATAATTTCAGCATCACTTAGCTCATATGCAACAAGACAAATTTCCTCACATTTGTTGTCCCCGTGTATCCAGGATTCAACATTTGCAGGTGCAACATCTACTTCAAGCCATGATAAATTTCTCTCATCCATTCAACATCAGGCTTTCCCAACTCCTCCTCTGAAAACCCTTCAAAATCACTGCTGTTGTCTGAATCGTCTAAATCACTTGCTACTCGGATAAATGTTTCTGAAAGTCCCACCATCCTGCAGTAGTTTATTGTTTCTGCATTTATTAGACTCCATGCATCAGCACCAATGTGAAAGAAGTCCTTTATAGAAAAACTTTTCAGAAAGTCGGGAACAGATAGGTTGCATGTCACTAACTCTTGTCGGTAGTGCTGCTTAAATATGGAAATGACTCCTTGGTCCAATGGTTGGATCCTGGAGGTTGTGTTTTTGGGCAGATATTAAACCCTAACTTTGTCATCCTGGGATATCAGATTTTCAGGCGGCGGGTGGGCATGACAATTATCCAAGAGCGATATTGCATTCCCTTTCAGATTCTTAGTCTGCAAATGTTTTCGAACAGAAGGTACAAAATCATTATGGAACCAGTCCTGGAAAATTTTGGTTGTCATCCACAAATTTCTGGAATGGTTTCGTGTTAACATGATGGAAACAACAAGGTTTTTGGTATATCCCAATGCAAAGAGGTGTAAGTTTGTGGCTGCCTATTGCATTGACACAGAAGAAGATGGTTAGTCTTTTTATGGCTTGCTTAAATTCTTCTTTTTTGCAGTCATCCTTCTTCAGCACTAGTGTTTTATCTGACAACATTTTATAGAATATTCTGGTCTCATCAGCATTATAGACCTGTTCTTCTGTGTAACTTCCGGCCTCGATAATTTCTTTCAGTTTCTGTGGGTAGGATCGAGCAGCTTGTTCATCTGAGGATCTTTTTTTGCCTGCAGTCACTACTTGAGATATCCCTTGCCTTTGCTGCTATCTTCATAGCCAACCATTGCTTGCTTTGAATTGACTGGATTCGCTGTTAATTTCTAGGTTGAATTTCTCTGCTTGTATGCATATCATGTGGCAAAAAGGTACCACAAAAGTGAAGGAACACTTGATCCCTACATAAAGGCAGTCCAGCAGATAAAGGAGTAGGGTGGGCTGGTTCTCTCAAGAAACCAAGGGAGACGTATGTATGATAATAAGTCTTTATTAAAGGAACATCAAATGACTCGACACAGCTACTGTGTTTGAGCACTAGTGCGCTTGCCTCAAGAGTCTTGTGATGTTTCCTGTATATAAGTAAAGAGTTGTCATCTAGAGAACAGAACTCTAATCAAGAAACATGATCCGTGTCTCTGCAACAAGGCACAGATCAATATATGAAGTCTAGAAACAAATTCTCAAGGATAATACTCTCAAAAACTACCATAGTAGCAAGAGGAGCATATCATGTGCTCAGAGATTGGAATGCCGTTTTGATGTTGCGAAATGAGCCACGTGCTAACCCTCCATATTTTCATTTGAGATTGCATTCTTTGTTGATTTTATGCAGGTAATCTGTGGTCTTTGATTGATTTTTCAACCATCTGCGCAAAGTTGATTCTTCAACATTGATGTCTCTGGAGATGTTTGCTTGTGTTTCACCATTATCAATGCACTGTATTGCTCTTACTTTCTCTTCCAATGCATACAATTTGTGCTTCAAGGAACTGCTTGCCATTTTCAAGAGCTACAAACTGGAACCATGTTTCAATCATGTGGATGTGTGCATCAACCATGTGTGATACAACAGTATGTCTGTGTCAACCATATGAGCCAGAAAGATGCTTCAACCATGTGCCCGAAAGTGTGCATCAAACATGTGTGCTGAAACCACATGCCAACCATGTGAGTTTTTTTATACTAGGCTTGTACAGTATAATCAAGCAAAAGGTACAAAAGTTCTGGGATCCATATTCATTATCACGTTGTAACCAAATTCGTATTATAATAGTGCACATTGTGATGAGAGTGCGGTGTACATGCCTTACTTTTATGCTAGTCAGTATTCTGTAAGATGTCATTTATTATTATTATTTGTTACATTTGTCTCCCACATTTTCCCACCTATTTGCAGGCTCAATGTGGCTTACATTGACCCGTAGAGGCGTTCGCCATCTCCGGTAGTGAAACAAATACAAGGAGTTAATGTGGTCGGATAAGGTTCATGTGTTATAGACACATTGGGAATCATAGAGAGGAAGAGTTATGAATAGTTTATTGCAAGCTTTGGTATCGTTGAGTTATGAATAGTCTATTACAAGCTTTGGTATCGTTGTGTTGCAGGGTTGAGGCACTTAAGTTGGGTCAATAGGGTACGCCTTTTTAAACAGGTTTGTTTTTAGTGATTTCCGGAATCATTGTTTTCACGGCTTTTGGTAATGCGTTCCACAGTTGTGTGCTTATGTAGGAGAAACTGGATGCATAGGTTGATTTGTATTTGAGTCCTTTGCAGCTTGGGTAGTGAAGATTTAGGTATGTCCGTGATGATCCAATTGTGTTTATTGTTGGTAGGTCTATGAGGTCTGTCATGTATTCCAGGACTTCACCGTAATTTTATGGACCATGGTGCAGATTTTGAAAGCAATACGTTCTTTGATTGGTAGCCAGTGTAGTTTTTCTCAGAGGGGTTTGGCGCTTTCGAATCGCGTTTTTCCAAATATAAGCCTGGCTGCTGTGTTTTGGGCAGTCTGAAGTTTCTTTATGAGTTGTTCTTTGCATCCCACGTAGATTCCATTGCAGTAGTTTGCATCAAGCTAAGGAATGTTTCTCTCGAGAAGAATGGTTTCACTCGTTTGAGTTTCCACATTGCATGGAACATTTTCTTAGTTGTAGAGTTAACTTGGCTCTCGAGTGTAAGGTTACAGTCGATAGTAACGCCGAGGATTTTCAGGCTGTCTGAGATAGGGAAGGTGTAGTTAGGGGTGTTTATACTAGTGGGTTTGTTCGTATTGTATTGGGATGAGAGGATGAGACAATGTGTTTTTTCAGTATTGAGTTTTAGTTGGAATGCATTTGCCCATGAGTTCATGATGTTTAGGCTGAGCTTGATTTCCTTGGTAATTTCTGTTAGTTCATGTTTGTAAGGTATGTATATTGTGACATCGTCTGCATAGATGAACGGGTTGAGGTCTTGGTTGGATAAGGACTTGGCTAGTGGCCACTTACATGCACAAATAACTAGAATACTACTATTTACACACCTTCCTGCTGCCTAAAACTAGATGGCTTCTTATGTAATTTCCTTCTAGTGGCTGAATATCACCCCTATTCGTATACTAGGGAAAGAGGATGGGTTTTGATACACTGCCTTTCTGTGGTTACAATCAAAGCAGTTTATATATTATATACAGGTACTTTTTTTTACCTAGGGGCAATGGAAGGTTAGGTGACTTGCCCAGAGTCACAAGGAGCTGCAGTAGAAATCAAACCCTGTTCCTCTGGTTCTCAGGCCACTGTGCTAATCATTAGGCTGCTCCTCCACTCTTATCTGTGTGCCTTAGAAAATCCACAAATAACAGGCTTATATGTTTACCTGTGGCTGCTAAACTTATAAGTCTGTTTGAATACTGACTCCCATAGTCTTTATTGATTGACTAAAAATTAGAATAAATAAACTGTGATCTTCACAGACACAGAATCAGAAAGACTAAAGATAGTTGGACACTTGGGACGTTTTTTTCCCCTTCTGTCTGTCTGTCTTGGAACATTTTGGCAACTTGACAGAAAGGAGGCAAAGACAATTTTTCCTCCATTTCTAATGTGAGATCATAAACTCCTTCCCTGGTATAAATCCCAGTGAGGATGCCAGCAGGAAAATCACTCCCTCGTATTTATATTATAAATCTGCCAGGTCAAGTAGCACCTGCAGCACAACAGTACATCAAAGCATCAGTCTTTGAGATAATACTCAGGTAACTGCATCATTCTCAAGGGCAAATCATGACCTGGGTCAAATAAAAGAGAAGACTTTTTGGTTGAAGCAGAAGAGTTTTCCTCCCAAAGATATCCTTGCAAATGTATCCATTAAGGGAGCAATTTTCTAAAGTTTATGGCTTAGTTCATAGTTTATTTAAAACTTGCTATACCGCTAAAACTGACACAGCAGAGCACTGCGGTGTACAGGCTAAAATGGAAAAGGAAACAGAAAGGAACTCCATAAAAATGACAGGACAGCAAAAGTAGAAAATGACAGATAGGGTAGAGCAAAATAAATCCATAATAAGAATAAAAAACAAAATTTACAATTAACTTAGGGGTCCTTTTACTAAGGTACGCTGAAAAATGGCCTGCGATAGTGTAGGCATGTGTTTTGGGTGCGCACAGATCAATTTTTCAGCACACCTGCAAAAAATGCCTTTTTGAAAATGTTTGCCGAAAATGGATGTGCAGCAAAATCAAAATTGTCGCACGTCCATTTCGGGTCTGAGACCTTACCGCCAGCCATTGATTTATGGTAAGGTCTCACGTGTTAACTGGGTGGTAATGACCTAGGCGCGTCAAATACCACTTGGTGTGCGTAGCGGATGTGCGCCAGAAAATAAAAATTATATTTCAGACGTATTTTGTCACAGTGACATTGTCTGACTCAGACATGGTCTTTGATTTTTAGAGGCCTAGTTCTGAGCTCTAAGTCTGTCTTGACCTGGGTTTCACTGAAGGCAACTGATAGCATTTTTCTACAGTATTGGGCACATGCCAAACATGAAATTATCACAAGAGCCACACAGTAGCCCAGCGGTAATTCCAAACTGGCACATGTTGGCACGCGTAGACGCTTACGCAGCTTAGTAAAAGGGCCCCATAGAGAAGGAAAGGAAGGGAAACTGGGGAGTAGCAGGGGGGATCTGAGAACAACAGGGTCTGTTAGACAATCCCAGTTAACCTGAGTCTCCATACCCTAGATTGAATAAACAGATTTTAACTCTGATTTAAACCTCTTAACTAAGGGGTTACTACAAATGGGTGACGGGAGATTGTTCCAGTTGTGTGGTGAAATAAAATAGAGTGCCCCCTTGTGGATTCAAGTTGAGTGGCTTTCGGACTTGGGAGGACAAGGCAGTGGTCATTTAATGATCGAAGATTACAACTAGGTGTATATGGAATTGTAAATTTGGAAAGATAATCCGGGATACCTCTTCTGTAGGCCTTGAAAATGAGGGAAGCTATTTTAAAAATAATATACTGTTCTACTGGCAACCAGTGTTGTTTTTTTTTAATAAATGAGTAACGTGATCTGATTCAAAGCATGTTGTACATGTGGAAAAGCCTCTTATAAAATTGTGCAGCCAAAAATACATGTATTACTACACATACCGATAACATGGTGTTTATTTATGCAAGCATTGTGTATTGGCATTCCCAAGAGTGTAGTTTGGGTGCAGCAGCAATGGAGTTGTGATGAGTTTTATAAAATGAGTACCTGCATAGAATGCATGTAGACATTTATTGCTTCAGAGCAGGTATAAATTTTTCTGAGAGCATTTGTGTGTTATTAGGGATAATTCTGAGAGCCTACTTGATAAAGTAGGGGGTCCATGGGCGTAGTTTGACTATTTCATTGGGGGGGGGGGGGGGGGGGGGGGGCAAAGGATGGGGCGGGGCATTAGCATATTCATTTGTGTGTGTATATATATATATATATACACACACACACAAATGAATATGCTAATATGGAGGAAGGAAGGGAGAAAAAGCTGGCTTTTTTGGGAATAACCATAATGAATATGTATGGTCAGTATTTCCCCACCCCCTTTCCCATACCATGCCAGTGTAGACCTTAGAAATGCATAAGCTCTATATGTAGATCCTTTAAGAGGTAGTATGTCATGATTTAGGGTCTCAAACCCTTTCAGATGTTTTGGTGCCACCTGAGTAAGGCCAACACAATCTCTCCACTGCAAAACACTATACACAAACTTGTGCAAAAACACACTCATAACCTTACCAAACCATAACAGCACTAATTCCAAGGACAGGACGAGCTACAACCTTATGCGTGGAAAGGCAGCACTGTAATTACACCAGGCTCTAAAACACCAGTACACTACCTAATGAAAAAAAAACAACAACAAAAAGGGCTGCAAATACTACACACTAGCAGAATACTGCACCTTGATCACACATGAAAAACACATGACACAACAGATATGACACAAGGAACTACAAATAAAAAAACATGAAGGTAAAATACTGAACTGGAACGTTACCTCAAGAAGTCAGACTCGGCATGCAGCAATACTAGAAAAATTGAAACTTACATGCAAAATATCACAGATGCACATTTCTAAAAGCTAATTAAATAGACCTTGTTTTCAAGTGTGGGGAGTATTACAATACCATTTATATTCCTCTCCCAGACACAAAATGTTTAAATGTATATATTTTTCAATCTTTTGTTCCAACATACATAATAATGATAGACATATACATATTGCTTTCAATAAATGGGGATCTTCAGATTTCTTTCAGGTATTTCCACCATGTGGGAACAATGTCCCAAGTCGTTAATGGTGTTCCTTTCATCCTCATTGATCAACCCATAAGATAAATTTTCTTCATTTATATATATATATATATATGTTTTTTCTGAACTAATTTTTTTGAAAAATACTTTTAAATATTACTTAGCTTAGTTTAGTTTGAAGAGATTAGCAGCAGCGATTTTTCATCCAGCTCAAACCTCTGCCGACAGGGCCAGGTTTCGTTACTACTTCTTCAGGGAAGAGGCTAGCATATTTATCATTGCGTCTCAGAAAAAATGGCTGCCTGAAGAAGTAGTAACGAAACCTGGCCATGTCGGCAGAGGTTTGAGCTGGATGAAAAATTGCTGCTGCTAATCTCTTTAAACTAAACTAAACTAAGCTAAGTAATATTTAAAAGTATTTTTCAAAAAAATTAGTTCAGAAAAAACGTATATATATATATATAAATGAAGAAAATTTATCTTATGGGTTGATCAATGAGGATGAAAGGAACACCATTAACGACTTGGGACATTGTTCCCACATGGTGGAAATACCTGAAGGAAATCTGAAGATCCCCATTTATTGAAAGCAATATGTATATATATATATATATATATATATCATTATTATGTATATTGGAACAAAAGATTGAAAAATATATACATTTAAACATTTTGTGTCTGGGAGAGGAATATAAATGGCATTTCTAAAAGCTGACATATTCCAATTAATAAATTCTGAATAAAATACTTTTTTCTACCTTTTTTGTCTGATCATTTAGTTTTTCTATTCACTTTGATCCCAGTGTCTTCTGTTTTATGCAGTGTCTTCTTTCCATTTGGTATTTTTTCACTCACCATGTCCACCATCCTTCTGTGTCCTTATGCATCCTGTCTACCATCTGTAGCCCTGTCCCTATCCTTCCTCCAGTTTCAGTATCTGCCCTCAAAGTGTTCCGATCCAGCCCTTAAATTCAGCAGTTCCCCCCACCCCCATCCATATCCAGCATTTCTCCTCACTCCCCTCCCCTCCATCCATGTGCATCTACTTCCTCTGTCTTCTCTCCCCTCCATCCATGTCCAGCATTTCTCCTCTCTCCCTTCCCCTCCATCCAAGTGGATCTCCTTCCTTTGTCTTTCCTTCCCTCCACCCTAGTCCAACATTTCTCCTCTCTTAACTGCCCTCCACTCCATCCATGTCCAACATTTCTCCTCTCTTCCCTCCCCTCCATTCATGTGCATCTCCTTCCTGACTTCCCTCCCCTCCATCCATCCATGTCCAGCAACTCTCCATTCTCCCCCTGCCCCCTCCATCCATCCATCCATGTCTAGCAATTCTCCTCTCTCCCCTGCCTCCCCTCCATCCATGTGCATCTCCTTCCTGTCTTCCTTCCCCTCCACCCATGTTCAGCAGCTCTCCTCTCTCCCCTGCCCTCCACTCCATCCATCCATGTCCAACAACTCTCCATTCTCCCCTGCCCTCTCCTCCCTCCATCCATACATCCATCCATATCCAGCAAATTTCCTCTGTCCCCTGCCCCCTCCATTCATCCATGTCCAGCAATTCTCCTCTCTCCCCCTGCCCTCCCTCCCATCCATGTCAGTGATTCTCCCTGTCCTCTGCCCTCCTCCTATGTCCAATGATTCTCCTTTGACCCCCACCCTCCCCTCCCATCCATGTCCAGTGACTTCCCCAGCTCCCACTTTTCAGTCCCCGAGTTCTAGTTCCCTCCTTTCCATCCATCCATCCATCCATCCATCCATCCATGTCCAGCAACTTTCCATTCTCCTCTGACCTCTCCTCCATCCATCCATATCCAGCAAATGTCCTCTCTCCTCTGCCCCCTAAATCCATCCATGTCCAGCAATTCTTCTCACTCCTCTGCCCTCCCCTCCATGTTCAGCGATTTCTCTTCTCTCTCCTGCCCCGCCCTCCCCTCCCCTCCATGTCCAGTGATTTTGTCTCGCTCCCCTGCCCTCCCCTCCCATCTTGTCCAGCGATTCTCCTCTGCCCTCTCCCATCCACGTCCAACGATTCTCCTTTGACCCCCATCCCTCTATCCATGTCCAGTGACTTCCCCAGCTCCCCCTTTTCAGTCCCCTTCAGTTCCAACCCAGCCCCATCTGCCCGCCCTCAGCTCCCCGACAGCCCTCCTCTCTGTTCCTTCCTGCCCCCCCCATTTAAACCTTTTATTATTAGTCACAGCGACAGCAGTGAGGAAAACAGCAAAGCGGGCTCGCCTCCAGCCTTTCCCTTCCCTCACACAGTGTCCCGCCCTCGCAGAAACAGGAAATACATCATCAGAGGAAGGCAGGACACTGAGTGAGGGAAGGGTGAAGTTGGAGGCAAGCCCCCTGTGCTGTTTTCTTCACTGCCGTCGCTGCGACTGAAAATAAAAGGTTTAAACGTGGGAGGGCAGGAAGGAACAGAGAGGAAGGCTGTCGGGGAGCTGAGGGTGGGAAGGAGTGACCGAGAGCTGCCTGCAGCATTGCGCCTGCCCTGCATTTGGGGGGGGGGCAAAGCCCTCCTCGCCCCCCCAAACTATGCCCATGCTTCCTGATTGGTAAACCTGAATATCAAGTGAGATTCCTGTGTGCCTTTAAAGTAATACTTAATGCTGAAATAATTTAAAGGCTTAAGTTTGTGGTTCAAATAGAACAAAATAATAGCAACCAAATTTAGGACCAATAGGTCACCAATCAAGAACTTTATGGTGATTTTACATATGGCTGTAAAAGGAGGAAAAGGTCTCATAAATCACCCAGTCCGTTCTCTATTTGTTTAACTTTGAGAAGCAATGTTCAAGACTTTCGGTGATAAAAGTAATCATCGACCAAACCTTCCACCATCCAAAACCATATACTGTGCACAAAATATTATTAAAATCTGTGCAGAGTGACTAGCGGTACTTTAATAGACAAGGCAATGTGGTACTTATCTGATCCATGTCAGCATCAGGCATGTGAGGTCATTATGATAAGCTCCTTTCCCTTGACAAAGCGACGGCGAAACGGATGTCCGTTGGGAATTGTGGAGCCGAAGATAAGTACCACATTGCCTTGTCTATTAACGTACCGCTAGTCACTCTGCACAGTAGCAATTTAGCTTAAAAAATATTCAAATTAGAACTGGATAGGATTCACTGCTTACATTTTCAAATCCATGGGAGCTAATTCAAGCAGTGATTTGTCAGTGTTTTCATTATCAGCATTCTTTGAATGGGATTGCTGATGTCTCCATAATCTTGTTACTCTGATCTTAGGGTGCACATTACTAGGTTGAATTTTCAGGAATTACAAATTGTACTGCTTATCTGTTTGATTTGTACATTTGCTTTCTGTCTTTTCAGCTCACCATCTGTATTGTATCATGTTGACCTACACAGCTGATTGTCAAGTTAAAGTAAGGTTTCATATATATTCCATGCATTGACGTTTTCCTATGCTGGCTATGTTTTCCTGGTGTTGGACTCAGTGGCATACGTAGCCTATTGGATGGGCAAGAGAATCCTGCCCCCTGTCCAGCATCTCTCCCTCCCCAATCAGGCTATCTGTTCTCTTAACTCCTCCCCCCCCTCACCTGTGTATCTTTTAAACACTTCAGTTCTATGCTGGAAAGGGGAGAGAGAGAGAGAGATGCCAGAAGTTTTCAGCTTGAGGGGCTTGGGGATCCCCACCAGCCACATCATAATATACCCCCTTATTGCTTGCATTCGCAGTGGACTACTCCCATTGCCCCATCCTTTTTACACCACTGTTTGGACTCCATTACATATTGTAGAATGATAGACTAGGTGACTATTGCCACTTATCATTTCTGTGGTGCTAATATTCATAAGCAGTACTGTACACGTACATGACAGACAGTCCCTGTTCAAAAGAGCTTACAATCTATTCAAGACAGAAAAACAGAATATATAAGAGATTAGAAAGTTACATTTATTCTGGTAAATTATGACAATCCACATGTGTATAGACAGAAGAATAAGGGATCCAGATTTAAAAGAAGCCTCAAAAATATCGACCTTTAGCCATTTGGATAACAGAGATGAGCATGATGTAGCAACTCAAGAAGTCCATTCCAGGTATGTAGTGCAATAAGGTGGAAAGAACAGAGCCAAGCTGACGATGGAAGAAAAGACACTTATATTTGTGTAGTTGGTGAATGTATAAGTGGTGTTAACTAGCAAGTGAAGCTACAAAGGTTCTTGTTTTTTCACATTTGAGGGAGTCAAAATGGGATATTAAAGGTAATTACACTCTTAATGCCTTGTCTACAGCCAGAATTAGTATTTTTATAGAACCTATGCATGCCTCAGAGCTGGTGCAAAAGCCACATTTACATATATGTGTATTCCCAACGTAAAATGGGAAAAACTCATCTACATTTTTGGCCTATTCAAACCATGCCCAATGCATAACTTCTTGAAATCTCAAGTATCCTATGTAAATAGCAGCATTCTGAAATCACCATTTGCCCAAGTAGGCATTCTACATATGCAAATGATCCTATTTATGTCTGGGCCTTGGTTGAGAAAGTTAGAAAGTCCTGGAAACATGAACTTCCTCTGGGTACCAGCCCTATATCTGTTACTTCCCAAAGGCAAAATACTATTTACTAAGCTGATGCGATCACTCTTTTCAAGAGGGAGACAGAAGCCCTGATTTGATACCGGCACCAGATTTGCACCACTGGTTTCTAGTCTTCTCTGTAGTTCCATTTCCTCCCCTGCAGGCACCTTACTTTAATTTCAGTACCTCGATGGGACTTGAAGTTAATGAGAAGTGCTCTGGCCCAGCAAAGCTGTCAGATGGCTTTTGAAACGCTTCGCTAAAAGGAAAAGGTTATATCACATCATCTTTCAGTATTTGCTTGTGAGCTTTATGCTGATCATATCTGTGGCACGGCAGAGGTAAATAAGCATATACTAACCGCAGAGCTCAGACATCTCAAAGAAACCAATGACAAATGCCAATCCTTCAAAGGTGAAATGCCTCAAAGATATAGCAACTGAAAATGTTGTATTGGCTGTTGCATACATCCCCACTTTGCATGTTTTTAAGAATCTTGTTTTCTGCCTTTGTGAGAACATTGCTTATTTTCTTCTGGGAGACAATTTGATTTCACAGTCCAGAAAACGAGGCTGAGAATCAATACATGTATTTATGATAAGGTTGTGTCATAGCAGAATTTCTATGACTTATATTAGGGAGAAGATTTCAGTTTGATCATAAAAGGGGTTTGTTTCAAAGAGGGAACTCCACTTGGTTAATACAATTAGGGATTTCTAATTTTCAGTCTGTGCTGCAGAATTGCATCATGGTTAAGGTAGCTGACATTTTCTTACTGTTTTTTGTTAGCAGTTTTTCTGTTTATCACCAGGGTGTTGTTAAGTGATTTACCTTCCAAACTGTCAGAAGCCAGGTTACTACACAATTGAATAAATGAAAGCATGTCCCATTAAATATCTTTGTTATAAACAGGGCTGGGTCTATGTTCAGCTGCCACGGTCAGTGTTTAAAAAAATGCTGGCTATTTCAGTCAAAAAATATCTGGATATTCAATGCCATTATCTGGATACTAGCCACTGCTGAATATCCAAATAAGGCAGTCAGCGGCAGAACTTATCTGGATAGTGCAGTGTTCGGTGTGCTATTCGGATAGCTTATCCAGATAACTTAAGACAGCCTTCTATCTGTCTGAAGTTATCCAGATAGCAGACTGAATATTGCCACCATCTGGATATGTTCTGGGACCTCCTTAGCTCCACCCATATAGTCAGAGGTGGTCTGTAAAGGATATATATATATTTTTTTTGTTACATTTGTACCCCACACTTTCCCACTCATGGCAGGCTCAATGCGGCAGGCAATGGAGGGTTAAGTGACTTGCCCAGAGTCACAAGGAGCTGCCTGTGCCAGAAATCAAACTCAGTTCCTCAGGACCAAAGTCCACCACCCTAACCACTAGGCCACTCCTCCACTCAGAAGTAATATCCAGATAGTGCCTCTAAATATCCCAGTCAGCACCATTTGCCTGGTTAGCAGGTGCAGTTATCTTGATAAGTGCTTTGCAGTAGCGTAGGAAGGGGGGGGGCGGTCCGCCCCGGGTGCACGCGCTGGGGGGGGGGGGGGTGTCGGCTCACTGGTTCCCTGCTCTTTCTGCCCTGGAACAGGTTACTTCCTGTTCCGGGGCAGAGAAAGCAGGGAAGCAGCAGAGCCGACGCAGCTCCCAGTGACGTGCACTGGGGGCAGATTGGCCCTCCCGCCTGCCCCCCCCCCGCTGAAAGGTAGGGTGCATTTCAGGGGGGTGCGCTCCGGAGGGGGGGGCACCGTGCCCTGCACCCGGGGGGGGGGGGGGGTGCGCAGCGGCGACCCGCCCCGGGTGTATGGCACCCTCGCTATGGCACTGGTGCTTTGAAATATTGATCTGAACAGGTCCTGAACATTTCTCTCAAAATATTTGGGTTTTCTTTTCACTAATTTTCTTTTGATAGGCTTAAGCTCTACCTTCTCTTTAGTTTCTAAAGTTAAAGGGAAACTCTGGTGTTCACTAAGGGGTCCTTTTACTAATACGCGCTGAAAAATGGCCTACGCTAGGGTAGGCACGTGTATTAGATGCGTGCAAGTCCATTTTTCAGCGCGCCTGCAAAAAATGCCTTTTTTGGGGGCCGAAAATGGACATGCGGCAACATAAAAATTGGTGCATGGCCATTTTGGGCCTGAGACCTGACCACCACCCATTGACTTAGCAGTAAGGTCTCGCACATTAACCGGGCGGTAATCTTCAGCGTGCATACATGGCCGATTACCTCCCAGTTAGCACCATGTGGTAGAAAATAGAAATTATTTTCTGCTGTGCATTTTGCACATGCATAATAATTAGAATTACCGCCCGGGAAACACGGTTAAGCCAGGCGGTAATTCTAATTTGATGCGCATTGTATGCGCATATGTGCCTACGTGCCTTACTAAAAGGGCCCCTAAGTTAACCAGTTGTCCTGTCCAATACAAGTACCTGTCTGGCTGGATAAAAAGTGTTTGACCTAAAGAAGGCAAGAATTTATGGTATGGAGGAGTGGCCTAGTGGTTAGGGTGGTGGACTTTGGTCCTGAGGAACTGAGTTTGATTCCCACTTCAGGCACAGGCAGCTCCTTGTGACTCTGGGCAAGTTGCTTAACCCTCCATTGCCCCATATAAGCCGCATTGAGCCTGCCATGAGTGGGAAAGCACAGGGTACAAATGTAATAAAAATAAGAGTACTCACATTAGGTGGAACTTGTGATTTAAAATATCCCTATAGATGCTTTCTATCTTTGAATGATGTATTTCTTGATCCTGAGAAAATGCAAAAATATGTAATCTCCAAAGAAGAGGGTAATGGTGGTATTTCTCCTTGAATCGTTACACAGAATTATATGCTAGTAATATCAGCTAGTTGGCATATGTGTTTTTTCCTCTCTAAGCTTAATGAAAAGATGGATATTTTCTTTATTTTTCCTAGTATCTTGTCCTATTATTGTGGTCAATGTATGAAGAATGATAGTATATATTTGTTAATTCTTAGGAGAGATCCAGTATATTATTTCTAATATCCTTTACATGTATAACATGGGTGTAAACTTGCAAAATTATAAATTAAAAAATTAAAAAAAAGTGTTTGACCCAAGTGAGCACTGGTCTAGTGTAGAGTGAAGTAATGGCATAGCTACATGGGGCCATGAGGGCCTGGGCCCCTCCAAATTTCCACTGGGCCCCTGGTTTTGCTGGCGGGGGTCCCCAACCCCTGCCAACTGAAACCTTGCCCAGGGCCGGTTTCTGGCACCACCATCTTGCCTGCCCTGCTCTGTTTTCCCTCACGTCCGGCACGCTTATTTTAGTGAAACTGAGTATGCTCAATTTTACTAAAAGGAGTGTACAGGATGTGAGGGGAAGACAGAGCAGGGCAGGCAACACGGCGGCGCCGGAGACCAGTGCTGGACAAGACTTCAGTTGGCGGGGGTTGGGGACCCCTTCTAGCCAAGGTATTTGCTGAGGCAGTGGGGGGGGGGGGGGGACAGTGGGGGGGCAGCAGACCAAAATGTGACCCCCACCTCGGGCTCTGGCCCCATCCCACCGTGAGGTCTGGCTACGCCCCTGGAGTGAAGAAGGTTTCTTGCTACATAACAGCACAGGCATGTTCCAGCGTAGGAAATGAAAAGGAGAGGTTCATACTTCAATCTCTGTCTGCTCTGCACAAAAATATGCTCCTCTCTGTGGAAATGGCCTTTTCAGTAAAAGATAGCTCCTAATCTACAACCCTTTGAGAAATAATTAATCATTACATCTGGCATATCTGATACATTGTTTGCGAATGTAAAGTATTTAGGAATATGTTTCAATGGACTGCTAGTGTGGTAAGTTTTCTTTTTTGGTCTGGCATGTTCTTCCTGCTCCTTTTGAGATCCATCTCAACTGGAACTGAACCTTGCTTACTTATGGTGCCATGACTGTTCCTTTCCAGGAATGGCTCCTGACTGGATAAATAATGCTTAGCCAGCTAACTACTAATATTCAATGTGAGATAACTAGTTATCTCCACAGAATATTAGTACTTAGTGGCTAACCACATGACTTAGCCGGTTAAGTGTGAATATTCAGCACTAACCGGCATAATAGCAGGCCTATCTTTAACCGCTAAGTAGTTAGGGGTCCTTTTACAAAGGCATGGGAGGGCTAACGCTCGGGTAGCACATGCCCGATCGGCACTATCGCTGGGGTAGTGCGTTTGCCCAGCAGTAATTCCAATCTTAGTGCACACCAAATCCCGCAGTGGAGAATAATTTTCTATTTTCTACCGCAGGGGTTGTTCCCGGTGGTAACCAGCAGCATGTCTACATTGGCACACGCTGCATGGTTACTGCATGGGTAGCATGTGAGCCCTTACCGCTAGGTCAGTGGGTGGCGGTAAGAGCTCAGGCAGTAATAGGCACGTGCTATTTTTAATATCAGCACAGGCCCATTTCCCGGCCCATTAAAAAATTGCCTTTTCCCAGCCGAGGGAAAAAAATGACCCAGCATGCGCCTAAAAGACATGCCCACACTACTGCAGGCCACTTTTTACTGAGGCTTTGTAAAAGGACCCCTTAACCGGTTAGCCCAGAATATCGACTTAACCAGTTAAGTCGCCGTGGACAAAACTGAAACTGGATATGCAATGCCAGTCGCCAGATACGCTGAATATCAGGGGGTTTGTTCTTTTCAACAAAAAGTGTTAGTTGTTCCTTATCACTGAAAGGTACACCTGGATTGTGTATATTTGACCTGTTTTAGCATTGTAGCTCCTACCTTATGGAATTCTCTGACGTATTACATCCATGTTGAGCCTTCACTCAGTTATTATAAGACACCTTTAAAAACCTACTATTTTTTATTTTATTTATTTATTACATTTGTACCCCGCTCTTTCCCACATACAGCAGGTCCAGTGCGGCTTACATAGTAAAAAAAAGCACCTTTGCATAAAGTGTATTTCAGAATTTTTCTATTGAGTGCTAATCTCTAGTATTTTTGTGGCAATCACCTGCTATCTCACTATTTTGCTATTATTATACATCTCTACCTCTATATCTTATTTGTTTTAAATTATGGAATTGATTTGTGGTTAAGTTTCTCTGTTTACTATTAATGTTATTTTATATTTTTGTGCTATTTTACAATGGGATTATAACTATTTTAGGCTACATATTGTGTCTGAATTTACTTCTTTCCCTCTCTTTGCTTTTATTGTACAGCACTTAGATATCTTTTTTGACAGGCAGTATTTCAAATAAAGTGAATAGTAGCATCCCCAGCCTCACTTGCCTAAAGTAGCAGAAGATGGGCTTGAGAATCAAACCCTGATTAACATGTGCGGCCATGCAGAACACTGACACAATCAGGCTTATTTTCAAAAGAGAAGGACGCCCATCTTTTAACACAAATCGGAAGATGGGCGTCCTTCTCACAGGGTCACCCAAATCGGCATAATCGAAAGCTGATTTTGGGCGTCCCCAACTGCTTTCCGTCGCGGGGACGACCAAAGTTCCAAGGGGCGTGTCGGAGGCATAGCGAAGGCAGGACTTGGGCATGCCTAACACATGGGCGTCCTCGACCCATAATGGAAAAACAAAGGGCGTCCCTGATGAGCATTTGGATGGCTTCACCTGGTCCTGTTTTTCTTACAACCAAGGCACAAAAAGGTGCCCAAACTGACCAGATGACCACCGGAGAGAATCGGGGATCACCTTCCCTTACTCCCCTAGTGGTCACTAACCCCCTCCCACCCTCAAAAAAACAACTTTAAAAATATTTTGTGCCAGCCTCAAATGTCATACTCAGGTCCATCGCAGCAGTATGCAGGTCCCTGGAGCAGTTTTAGTGGGTGCAGTGCACGTCAGGCAGGCAGACCCAGGCCCATCCCCCCTACCTGTTACACTTGTGGTGGTAAATATGAGCCCTCCAAAACCACCAGAAACCCACTGTACCCACATCTAGTTGCCCCCTTTCACTTGTAAGGGCTATGGTAGTGGTGTACAGTTGTGGATAGTGGGTTTTGGGGGGCTCAGCACACACAGTAAGGGAGCTACGTACCTGGGCAAAACCTGGGCGTCCCTTTCGATTATGCCCCTCCACATCATCAGCTCTGGCCCGATAAACAGATGGACCAATTTTCAAAGGGAGTTATGCATTTGCCTCTGGACGGCCAAGGCATAATTCCCTTATCAATTTATTTTCAAAACTTTTATGTATAATATCAGGTCATTTAAATCATTAAACAGACTAATACCATCTGCATAATTGTGGCTCCGTTAGATGTGGGGCCGAGGTAGCTCTAAAAGTTACCCAGATAGCAGCAATTTCAGCCACTATCTGGATAAGTTATCCATTTAGTTAACATCCCTATAACTCAACTCTGGAATTCGTTGCCAGAAAATGTGGTAATGGCAGTTAGCTTAGCAGAGTTTTAAAAAGGTTTGGGCAGCTTCCTAAAGGAAAAGTCCATAGACCATTATTAAAATGGACTTGGGGAAAATATTTCTGGGATAAGCAGTATAAAATGTTTTGTACTTTTTTGGGATCTTGCCAGGTATTTGTGACCTGGATTGGCCACTGTTGGAAACAGGATGCTGGGCTTGATGGGCCTTTGGTCTGTCCCAGTATGGCAATACTTATGTACTTATGAGGATAATTCTATAACAGGGCGGCTACTAAAGGCACCGTTTATGGCGCCTATTTTAAACCTAATCTATAAAAAAAACTAGATGCCTACTTTTCTTTATAGAATATAAAGACAAGTGGCTGAAAATGGCATACCGTTATGGCTTTGAGTCTCCCTTATAGATGGCACCATCATTTTTTCATGGAATTTGTATCTCGTGTATAGCTGCCTGTTTGCTTCAGATGTATCATTAATAGATATTGCTCTGATTGCATCCAAATTGGTGAATAATACATGTTGTATAAAGAAAGGACTTCTGAGGAAGGCTTCTTCACTGAAACATGGCCCATGTAGGGTCCATCTGCATAGTAAATGTCTTAATAAGTTAGAGACTGTGGCATCTGCTGGATTATTATATGTACTGCATTGGATGTACTTATTGGAGAATATGCACTTATGAATAAAATTAAAATTTTTATTTATCTTTTTTTTGTTACATTTGTACCCTGTGCTTTCCCACTCATGGCAGGCTCAATGTGGCAATGGAGGGTTAAGTGACTTGCCCAGAGTCATAAGGAGTGGCCTGTGCCTGAAGTGGGAATTGAACTCAGTTCCTCTGGACCAAAGTCCACCACCCTAACCACTAGGCCACTCCTCCACTCATCTTCCTGGAACAGACTTGTTTGTAGTCACTTCCACCCCCTTTTTTTGGTTTTTCTTGCTTGACTTCTGGAAGTGTTTGGTTTTCTCTTGCTTTCTGGCATACAGTTAACATGCAATCACATATAATAGCCCTGTTGCTGTAAATGATTGCGACCAGATGTTAACACTAACATGTATAAATAATAGGATTCTAAAATTTATGGGTGTACTTATGTGCTCTGCCCATATTCGACCCATATTCTGCCCATGAGTACGCACACTGACAAAGTGCATTGCCATCAAATCATAGTATGTACTTTTCCACTAATTGGTATTTGATAAGAGGTCATTTATTTATTTAAAACATTTTTAGACCACTCTATCCATTTGTCCTAGGCGGTGTACATTTTGAATATACATAATCAAAAGCAAGAAACAATACATACTGTAAACAACTCCCCATAGCTAATCTGAAAAAGCTTGACTAGAGAAAAATGATTTCAACTGTTTCCTAAATTAAAGAACTGATGGTACATATGCATTTCCACTGGCAAGGAATTCCAAATAGATGCGCCTGCAATATGAAACATTGTTGAATGATTAGCTTCAAGTCTAACGTGCTTAAATAATGGAATATCCAACAAAAATGTAACCATGGAACGCAGACTACGAGACGGCTGGTACAATCTCAAAGAAGAAGCTAATGCCAAAGAAGCATCGTTACTCAAGGCCTTAAAAATCAAAGTCAGTGCCTTGAACATAATCCGCAAGTGTAATTCCTTCAATGTCATTGAAATGTGATCAAAGTTTGACTATCCTGTCAGATGCCTGGCAGCTGAATTGTTCACTATTTGCAAAGAACGAATCATTTGAAAGGCCCAGGTGCAGTGAACATAGTAACATAGTAAATGACAGCCGATAAAGACCTGTACGGTCCATCCAGTCTTCCCAACAAGATAAACACAGATAGAACCAAAGCCTGCAATACTATCTGGAAATTTACTTCCAATGGTGATTTCTTCAAACATCTCAATAATCTCAACCTAACAAAGGCTTTCTGAATAACATTCTTTATTTGTGATTTAAAAGATAATTTAGTCTAAACTAGGTTTCAGCATTTATGTACCTTCTTTTCTCTAAAGATGGGTGGCTTTTTATGTTAGGAACATGGTTTTCATCTTATAGTTGTGCAAATGATATCCCCATTCTGATTCCTGTTACACATTCCATTCAGTCAGAGACCTCAATCATTAAAACGTCATTATTATGATGGAAGATTGGATACTTACACATAAATTGAACACTGAGAAAACTAAATTTTTACATCTTGATTATCATCCTGACCCCAATCTCTCTTCTATTAATATTGATCAATGAGAATTTAAGCTTGCATCGGTTATAAGAATATTGGGAATTTATTTGGATAATACTTTATCACTTGAACATCAGGTTAATTTCTTAATTAAGAAATCTTTTATATTATTGAGATAAAACTTTGTTCAATTTGTAAGTTCTTTGAATAAACTCAGTTTTGCTTATTTGTGCTATCTTTATTATTAAGTCAATTAGATTATTGTAGTATAATCTATTTAGGATACCCTAAATATGTGTTGAGAAAGCTTCAGTCTATTCAGAACATAGCAATATAACTTATTTTTTTCATTAAAAAGCCACGATAGAGTCTTCCAGTTTTATACTAAATTGCAGTGGAGGCAAGGATCCAACTCAAACCAGCATTCTTTTTATTTAAAATCTTAAATGGAATAGCTCCTTACTATTGATAGAGGCATAAGGAGATTAAAATTGTTTGAGAAACTATTGGCTTTTCAGGCAGCAAAATTTGGAATGGAGATATCTCCTTTCTCAGCTTCTCAGAATTACAAAATTTTTAGACGGAATATTAAAATGTTTCTTTTTCAACTATACTTGTGCAGCAAAGAGTGATAACATTTGATCAGGATAGAGTAGATATAGCTCTATTAGTATTTATGACTTTATAATTATTTTTTGTTATTTGTAATTCCTGGTAATTTCCAGCTTCTTGAGATTGTACTCTGCTAAGAACTGAGAGGTATAGAGGAGTATAAACTTGAAATTATGTTATGATATATAAAATGACCCTCTGTATGCATATCAGGGACAGATCCCTGCACAGGTCTACTAGGCCCAGGCTCGGGGGCCCAAAAGGTTTGGGAGGGCCCTTCTTAGGGTTTCCATATTGCTCCAGAAAAAGTAGTACTATCGAATCCCACAATCAAGTCCTTCACACTTTCAGTAATGTGTTAAGAGTGTTGAAGTCTTAATTGAAATTGGAGGAAAAGCCTCACGTAGTGTGAAGTAACTCCTTAATTTGCAGTATCTACTGTCATATGTCTGAGGAGTACTCACTCGCATCATTGGCATAAAAACCTCCAATCCATCAGAATGTGCACTTTATTATGTAAACATTCTCAATTCTCAATCTAGTTTAAGTCTCGCTTGATTATTCAAACTCTATGGGACTTATCTTTTGAAGTTCTACAGCCCGATTCCTTTCCATGGCTTTGTTTTGACTCCTGATAGGATTGGGTATGTAAGTTACTTTTGTGAAAGTGACTGAAAATACATTTCTAGAGAAGAAGATATGAGTTTATCCTTACATCGCCAGAGCCACACAGAAGAGACAGCAACAACTTTTGTTAATGAGATCTGAGGTTTTGCAAATTGGGGCTCAGTTTTGATTATCTCTGCACGTGTGTTGTAAAATATTTGAGAGAGATTAATCTACAGTACTTATGATTAGCCGAACTTGTCCTGACTGATTTTTCTTACAATTCTGGAATTATGTAGACTTGGTGGAGGAGTAGTCTAGTGGTTAGCGCAGTGGACGTTGATCCTGGAGAACTGGGTTTGATTCCCACTGCAGCTCCTTGTGAGACTGTGCAGGTCACTTGGCCCTCCATTGCCCCAGGTTCAGATAGGTACCTGTATATACTATGTAAACCGCTTTGAATGTAGTTGTAAAAACCTCAGAAAGGCGGTATATCAAGTCCCATTTCCCTTTCCCTATTTGAGGTTCTAAATGGAATGTTGCTACTATTGAGATTCTGTTGCTACTATTTGAGATTCTACATGGAATGTTGCTATTCCACTAGCAACATTCCATGTAGAAGCTTGCCCTTGCAGATCAGCAATGCGACCGCGCAGGCATCTGTTTCTGTGAGTCAGACTCACAGAAACAGAAGCCTGCACGGCCACATTGGTGATCTGCAAGGGCAGGCTTCTACATGGAATGTTGCTAATGGAGGAGTAGCCTAGTGGTTAGTGCAGTAGACTTTGATCCTGGGGAATTGAGTTCAATTCCCACTGCAGCTCCTTGTGACTCTGGGCAAGTCACTTAACCCTCCATTGCCCCTGGTACAAAATAAGTACTTGAATATATGTAAACCAGTTTGAATGTAGTTGCAAAAACCTCAGAAAGGCAGTATATCAAGTCCCATTTCCCTTTCATTATAGTAGACCAGATAGCAATATTGTATTTTGTTGGTCTTAGATTTAAAAATCCATTCCTAATGCTATTTTCCAATCAAGTGATTCTGCTTGTAAAATTTTTGTTGACATGAATAAAAAAAGTTACACCTGAGGAGTAGCCTAGTGGTTAGTGCAGTGGACTTTGATCCTGGTGAACTGGGTTTTGATTCCCACTATAGCTTCTTGTGACTCTGGGTAAGTCACTTAACCCTCCATTGCCCCAGGTATAAATAAGTACCTGTCTATGCTATGTAAACTGCTTTGAATGTAGATGCAAAAACCACAGAAAGACTGTATATCAAGTCCCATTCCCTTTCCAAAGCAAGTTTGTGGGTGTACATGAAAGAAGAAGTTGTCACATATGTGTATATTATATCAAATACAGTTAATGCCGATCCTATACCCGCTCTGTCCCTGGGAATACTTACACATACTGTATTACATGGAAGTAGACCTATGTTTTCCAAGCATGTATGTATGTGCTGAGCATTTAAAATGCTTGAGTCACTTATAACATGACCCCTTTGAAGTCCCAATAAGTCTTAAATAATTATCCTCTCTAAGTCCACCCACGCAGGGTATGCTCTCTTCACAAGAGTGTCAGACCATGGCTTTATAATGTCGAATAAACCACAAACCAACTGACTCACTTCTTAAATGTAATCAGAGTATAGGTGTAAGTAAATGTCCACAGAGTGATCAATAGTCAATAGTCTGGGATGAGATATTACTCTAGTCCTCATCCAATCCAATATAAGTAATGAATTAATTAAACATGCAATGGAGAGAGTGAAAGTATACAGCACAAACAGTCCAAAAAGAAGCACAAAGGGCTCTCAAGAATGGAACAAGTACTTTTTCATTGATAGCCTGGCACAGGCTGTGTTTCGGCATAACCTAACGCCTGCCTCAGGGGTCAATTCAACTGAGCAACGCTAAATACTTGAGTAGTTGCTCACAAAGCAGTAAATCATCAAAGTAATAATCCACACTTACTGAAAAAAGGAAACAGTTCCTAGTGTAGAGCAGGTCACCACAAAAACACATCAAAAAACATTGGGGTAAATATTCAGCCGGGGGTGATCAGCTGCCACTGGCTTCATACCTGGATGCTCAATGGGATCTGTTTCTTAAATGGAATAGGAATACCTTGACTGAAAGGTGCAGCCGGGCACTGTCTTACACTTACTAAACCATACCATCTCTGATTTGAGAGGATTCCATTTTAGCCCATTGGGCTCATTTTCAAAAGAGAAAAACGTCCAAAAAGTGACATAAGTCTGCATTTGGACATTTTTCTCACATAAACGTCCAAATCAGTATTTTCGAAACATATTTTTAGACGTTTTTCTCTGAAGTCCACCAGAAGCGTGTCCAAATCTCAAGGGGGAGTGCCAGGGGCGTGTTCAGGGCAGAACTTGGGCGTTCCTAAGACTTAGACGTTTTTCAGCCATAATGGAACAAAACAAAACTGTTCAGGACTAAAACTTGGATTTGAGCTAGACCTGTTTTTATTATGAATAAGGCAGAAAAAGGTGCCCTAAATAACCAGATGACCACTGGAGGGAATCAGGAATGACTTCCCCTTAGTCCTCCAGTGATCACTAACCCCCTCCCACTCCCCAAAATTGTGATGAAAAACATTACTTACCAACCTCTATGCCAGCCTCAGTTGTTATACTCAGGTCTAGTGCTAGATGCAGTGCACTGCAGACAGGTGGACCCAGGCTCCTACCTCCCCCCAACCTGTTACATTTGTGGAGGAAACTGTGAGCCCTCCAGAAACCCACTGTACCCACATACAGGTGCCCCCTTCACCTGTAAGGGCTATGGTAGTGGTGTACAATTGGGGGTAGTGGGTTTTGGGGGGCTCAGCACACAAGGTAAGGGAGCATTGGTGAGATGTGTACCTGGGAGCATTTTATGAAGCCCACTGCAGTGCCCCTGGGATGTCAGGGGGACCAGTCTACTAAAAATGTTGGCTCCTCCTACATCCCAATGGTTTGATTTTGTGCGTTTTGCATTTGGATGTTTTCATTTTCAAAAACAGACAAAAAAAATCACAAAACGTCCAAAAAACAAAACGTCAACAGTATTTTCGAAAAAAAAGATAGACGTTTTTCTTTTTTGAAAATGATCTTCTTCCCTATTTAGATTTTGGATGTTTTTTGCAAAACATCCAAAGTCGGACTTAGACATCATATCAAAAATGCCCCTCCACGTATCATAAGAACATAAGTGCATAAGTGTTGCCATACTGGGACAGACTTAAGCTCCATCAAGCCCAGTATCCTATTTCCAACAGTGGCCAATCCAGATCACAAGTTGTGGCAAGATCCCAAAAGAGTAAAACAGATATTATGCAGCTTATCCTAGAAATAAACATTAAATTTTCCCCAAGTCCATCTTAATAATGGCTTATGGACTTTTCTTTTGGGAACTTATCCAAACCTTTTTTAAACCCCAATAAGCTAACTGCTTTTATCACACTCTCTGAGTTTAATTACACACTGAGTGAAGAAATATTTTCTCCAATTTGTTTTAAATTTACTAATTTGTAGCTTCATTGTGAGCCCTCTGGTCCTAATATTTTTGGAAAGAGTAAACAAGCGATTCACGTCTATCCGTTCACCTCCACTCATTATTTTATAGACTTCCATCATATCTCCCCCTCAGCTATCTTTTCTCCAAGCTGAAGAGCCCTAGTTGCTTTAGCCTTTCCTCATAGGGAAGTCATCCCATTCCCTTTATCATTTTCATCGCCCTTCTCTTTACCTTTTCTAATTCCATTATATCTTTTTTGAGATGAGGTGATCAGAATTGCACACAGTAGTTTTCCTTGTTATTGTAATGTAATGCTTGAGGGTAAACAGTTTCAATTTGTAGACCCAAAACAGTTAAAACAATTTCTAGATGCTAGAGTGGAATTGAATGTTGTGTGCCCTCCCTAAATGCAGGCTGGGGTCTGAACCAGAGGTTGCAACCACTAGTCCTTAATTATTGCTATATGTTTTACTTTAAATTCTAAATTCTTGGATTCCAAAATTTCCTAAACTTGTGGACAGAGAGGCTGTTAATGATATTTCTCTTTATTTTTTATTTTTACCTTTTGTATAAATGCCGATTGCATATTCACGTATTGTGATGATATATGGAAATATATGAATAAAGAAATAATTTAAAAAAAAAGAGAGAAAAAAAAAGAATTGCACACAGTATTTGAGGTGTCTGCAGCCAATCAGACTGTGCTGAGACAGGAGTGAAAGTTATTCAGATCTGGTGTGGTTCAGCCCGTCCAGGTTCAGGGCATTAACCATGCATACCAGATGATTATGGGGCTCATTTTCAAAACAGAAAAACATCCAAAAAATGGAACAAAGTGGCAGATGGACTTTTTTTGTCCCCAAAACATCCAAATTGCTATTTTCAAAATCCATTTAAAGACATTTTTCTATGCAGTTTGTCTGCAGTGCATCCAAATCACAAGAGGGTGTATTGGGGGCATGTTGGGGAGGGATATGGGCATTCCCAGAACTTGGACGTTTTTCTGCCATAATGGAACAAAGCAAAAACGTCCAGAGCTACAAATTAGACGGTTTGGTCTAGACCTGTTTCAATCATGACTAAGTTACAAAAAGGTGCCCTAAATGACCACTGGAGAGATTAAGGCATGACCCTCCTTTTTCCCAGTGGTCACTGACCCCCTCCCACCTCCTAAAGATGTGAAAGCAACAGTACAGACCAGCTTCTATATGACAGCTTCAGATGCTATGGTCAGTCCTATTAGAGCAGCAAGCAGGTCCCTGAAGTAGTCTAGTGGTCAGTGCAGTGCATTGTAGAGAAGGGGACCCAGGTCCATATCCCACTCTAACTGGTACACTCATGGTGGAAAGTTTGAGCCCTCGAAAACCCACCAGAAACCTACTGTATCCACATATAGGTGACACCTGCAGACGTAAGGGCTATTGTAGTGGTGTACAGTTGGGTACAGAAGGATTTTGGTGGGTTTTGGAGAGCTCTCCCATACAATTTCACATTGAGATGTGTACCTGGGACCTCTTATGTGAAGTCTACTGCAGTGTCCCGCTGCTGTGCTGAGATGATTGTTGTACCAGTCTACTAAGAATGCTGGGCCCCCAGGTGTCCCAATGACTGGTTTTTGTGCATTTTTTCCTTGGATGTTTTTTTTTTTTCCTGAAAACGATCAGAAAAGTAAAATGCACTGAGCATAAAATGTTTAGGAAGTGGCCATTTTCAAAATGGTTCAAAATGGCCATGTTCACCACTTGAGTTTTGGACACTTTCAGCAAAACATTAAGTTATGTCCAATAAAAAAAGTATCATCTTATTTTCTTTTCCATGTTTTATTTTGTTTGATTTCTATTGATAGCAAAACATCCAAAATCAGATTTAGATGGCATATCGAAAATGGCCTTCACGTCTGTGAGTTTGATTCCTCAGTCACCCTCCTCCTTCCTTTCTCCTTATTCTTCCTTATTTTCTTTTAAAACATGTATTTAATTTCTTATGGCTTTTCTTACTGCCAGTTTGCTTATTTTCCTGCATGTTTCTCCTTCATTCTGAGTGGTAACCACTGCCGTTCAAAAACAGAACTGTCAGCCCAACCTGCGTTCCTGAGTGCAGGTCTACTGGGGAAATTTATTTGGTCATACTAGATTTCTTGCCTTACTATTCAAGGAATGCAAAAACAAGTCCCAGATAAATAAGACAGCAAATAGCAGATTGAACAGAAAGGCTGAAATATTACAAGAATAACCAGAACAGGACATTTCTCATGATTTCAGTAAAAACCCAAATCAGTCTTAAACATGTTTTTAACTCATAAATCGACTTTTTGATGAACTGACCTTTCAGATGATTGTTGGACTAAGGTCTTCCATAGACCACAGGGATAAAGGGAGTTTTTGTTTATGAAGTCCTGTATTTAAAGAACTGATCACTCCTATTTTTGGTTCACACCAACAGTCATAGGTACAGAAAATGTTAGCCTTAGAACAGGGGTAGGCAACTCCGGTCCTCGAGAGCCGCAGGCAGGTCAGGTTTTCAGGATATCCACAATGAATATGCATGACATAGATTTGCATACCATGGAGGCAGTGCTTGCAAATCTATCTCCAGCATATTCATTGTGGATATCCTGAAAACCTGACCTGCCTGCGGCTCTCGAGGACCGGAGTTGCCTACCCCTGCCTTAGAACATCTACTTGTGCTGTGATCAGAGGACTCTTTTGAATATGTTTTCAGCATTTTATTTCCTTCAATTGTTGCTCCATCTTCAGACAGGGGTTCAAATCCTAAATAACATAACATACATAATATAATTCAAATGTATACTCCGTTATACCTCTCAGTTCTTAGCAGAGTACAATCTTAAGAAGCTAGAAATTACCAGGAATTAGAAATAACATAAAATAATAATATAGTCATAAAACTAATACAGCCATTTCTACTCTACCATGGTCTAATATTATCCATTTATGCTGCCCAATACATATTGTTGAAAGAAAAACATTTTTACATTCCATCTAAACATTTTATAATTTTGCAAAGAAGCTAAGAAAGGCCAATAGTCTCTCAAACAATTTTAATCTCCTTATACCTCTAGAAGTTGGAAAGAGGAAAAAAATCAGCTTCCTGTATGATTTAGATTAATTAGTGAACACAAAATGGTCATACCAATAATAAAGAGCTATTTCATTTAAGATTTTAAATAGAAAGCATGCCAATTTAAATTGAATCCTTGCCTCTACTGGAAGCCAATGTAATCTGATACAGAACTGGGAGACTCTATCATGCCTTTTTTAATGAAAAAATAAGTCTTATAGCCATGTTTTGAATAGACTGAAGCTTTTTCAACATATATTTAGGGCATGCTAAATAGATTATATTACAATAATTTAGTTCTTTATTCACATTTATTATACCGCTATGGCTGGGAACAGAACTAAGTGGTTCACAAACTAAAAAATGTTTAGAAAGGAACTCCATTTCTCAGATAGGAAAGCAGAGAAAGCAACATTCATCCGCATAGAAACCTGAAGGAAAAATAGCTCCAAAGGGAAGGAAATAGCTAGAGAAAGGGAGGGATCGGGGGGGGGGGGGGGGGGGGGGGGGGGGGGGGAAGAGGGATTTCAGAAACCGTGCTCACTACTGGTCACCAAAGGCCTACTTAAAAAGCCAAGTTTTGAAGCAACTTTACATTTGAAAAGGGACAACTGTGCCCTAATTTCAAGTGCCAGGCTGTTCCAGGTGGCAGGAGCAAAAAAATAAGCACCATGTCTGGGGTGTTCATGTTGGGCTAATCTGGAAACACATTCACAAAAGAGAGGGTAATACAGCATACAAGCATACAACAGAAAAACAAAAAGCAACACTGGGCCTTCAGGAAAGAAATAATTGCTGTCCTTTATTGTGAAAAAGACCTGATACGGGTCGTGTTTCGGCACACGAGCGCCTGCCTCAGGGGTCTGACATAAAAACAAACATATAAATGTAATTAACAAACAAATGTATACACTCATAAAATACACAAAACCTAAAATCAATTGTTTCATAATATACATGGAAGTTAAAAAGCATAAAATGATGCAAAACCAGCAAGGACCAATATATAAAATGAAAATGTCAATACAGAGGGTTGATAATGAAACAGCAAACAAACACTAAAATATGAAAAAAAGCTGCCATAAACCAATATGTACTTAATATACTCATTAAAGTTTTCCAAATAACAACGTAAAAAAAATAATAACATATTGTGTGAACTGTATGTTACAGTGCCATCAATAGTGGGTCATATTATATTTAGATTATATGCGAGCAGTACTGAATGTTTGTATTTTTATAAGGAAAAGATGGAATTATCTTACCAAAGTGTATCTTCACAACCTATCTAAATTAAAGATATTCAAATAATCTGGATGGATTACCTAATTGAAAAACAAAAATAACAGTTGTTGTAGCTCGTTGTCAAAAGTAACCTATTAGGTATAAACTTTATACATCATCAAGAATGTTAAACATCTCTGTCTATTAGAGTAGAATACTATGAGGGGCATAATGGAAAGAACATCCAAGTACGAATTAGGACGTTCGTAAGAAACTGTCCAAAATTAGACATGTAAAATCGAAAAATAGTATGGGCGTTTTTCGATAATCGATTATCCCTGTAGGAAAACAATCAAATGAGGAGCGCATAAGCGTGACTAAATTGGGCGCCCTAACACGGTCGATTATTGCAGGTGCAAACGACCAAATCAGAAAGTGTGTAAAATAATGTACATAGGTGTACCGCAAGTACAGTACATGTTGTTCTGGCCATCCAGGTACGGGAAAATATGAGGAACGCATATAATATTGCGTCAATTACAGAAAAATCATGCTGCTGCACCCATATTTTCCTCATATGTGCCCATCTGCATGTCCGGACCTGCATGCACTGTACACCTACTGAACATGCAGCTATATGCATATTGTGTATATGTGAAAAGGGTCGGGTGGGGTGCGTCATACTCATCTATATAAGGCACGTTCCGCACACATAACCAGGCATGTGCACGTCAAAGACGTCTATGCTTACGACGGCGTCCACGTGCTGATAGGGCCATATATGGGATGGTCATCCATATATGGAGCTGTGCATGAAACGACGTCCCTCATGCAAGGTCGTCTATATAAGGTACTTGTTTTCCAACACGTGGAAAAATGGCGCAGCGACGAGAGCCCAACCGGACAGGAGGAGAGCTTGCTGCTGGTGCGCCTGTGCCTAAGGCACCGACACAGGCTCTTCGTCCAGCACCACCACCTGCCCTCCAGGCTCCAGGCCATGCGAGCCTGGTCCCGCATTAGGGACAGGCTTGAAAGGTAAGGTTATGGCCCACCCCCCCTCCTGTACCCACACATATAACAGCTCCATCATCAATGTTACCACCAGTAACTGGAGTGTGCATGCAAGGATAATGAGTAATATAGGAATATGCACAATATCACTAATAAAATGTATGTTATTGAAAGGACGACCATTCCCACATCCCTACAAGAATGTATTTCGTTATTTATGTATATCTTGCCTGTGAAGGCCACATTTCCAATCCCTCTTTGCAGCCTCTATGTGGCTTACAACACATCCGAATAGTGGAAACATGATACCAATTAAACGTATACCATACTTTATAACATGGTAATGATAAAACATATAAAGTAGTTTTACAAGCATACATAATGCATACAAACGGTACTTTCTGGCCTCATGGCCACCTCTATGGCATCATCTGCATAGGAACCAACTCGGTGGCTGCTGTGGGTGCTTGAGCACCCACCCCCAATATAAAATAAATGCCTTGTATGCATGGAGGGAGGGGTAATCTCCACTGGGGTTTGCACCCCCCCCCCAAAATGGTAAAAAGGTGGCTCCTATGATTCAGTACCAATGGAGGTGGTCCCTCCCCCCCCCAAACACTGTTGACCCTCTCTCTCTCTGCTATTTGAATAACAAATCAATGTGTGCAGAGGACAAAAAGGACCATCCCCTCCTGACCCCTGCTCTACAAACTTATATCTTACAGACGCTTCGGAGTGCACCGGGACCTGGAGTCCCTGAGGAGGCGGTTCTGCCGTGTGCGGCGTGAGAGGTCCGAGCTCATCCGGGCGGTGCGACGGCACCTCAGGGCTCGGCGTAAGTATTCAAAAACAGGACACCTGTACAGATTTCTAAATACACGTCTTGAATAATGCCAATGTGCTGTACAATATCAATTCCCATGTGGCTAATAGCCAACTAGTAAGTAATAACATATCTGTCCCAGATCAAGGATGCAGGTTGCAGGGGTCCTCCCATGAGTGTGGCTGCAACTTCCGACCATCTCCCTGAGATGAATGAGATGATATGCCTCACTTTACTATTCCCCTTTCTGGGGTGGCTGATTAGTGTGTCCTGGTAGACCTGCCTGAGGCCCTACTTTTAGTGGATGTCATGGCCTAACTCACATAAAAGTTTTGTGCTCAACACCCTTCCCACTGCCCCCCCCCCCCCACCAATAAAACCAACAACAACTGCCCATCAACCCCTTGTCGCATCTCACAATGCAAACATGCTGGTCAGCAATGAATGTGGTATGGCAACATGTCCTGTGTGGTGTGTGTCAGAGGAGGTTCTAGGGTTCTTTGTCATGTCATCTGATGCAGCTCATTCCCCATGGGCATAGGCCACGCCTTACCACACCATGGCCCATCCCCCGTCTCAGGCCACCCAGCTACTGCACTATGCAAGCCATGTTGTATGTGCTGATCTCAATCACATTCCTTTTACATACACAGGGCTCCACCAGCAGCAAGCCGAGCATGCTGATGAAGAGGGCCACCACCTGCAGGAGGAGGAGGAGCAGGAGCAGGATCCAGGGCAGGGAAGCCACGTGGAGGAGGAGGAGGAGGAGGCGGCCCCAGCACAGGAGGCGGAGGAGTCGGCGGGCTCGGAGGAGGGGGTCCTCGTCATAGATGAGGACTATATGGAGGCCCCCTCCCCACCTGTAACATCAGAAGAGCCCTCTCCCTCCCCTCGGCCATCCTCATCCCCTGCGGGAGCTCAATCACCTGCCCCACCGCCTTCCCCTGGGTCTGCTCCGTCCCCTGGGCCAGCTCCAGCCCCTGGGCCACCTCCACCAGCCCTAGGCGCAGATGCCATGATGCGCCTCCTGCAGCAGCTGGTAGATGGCCAGCAGCAGCTGGTAGATGGCCAGCACCAGCTGCTGCAGGAGGTCCGAGCCCTACGGCAGGGCAATGAGCAGCTCCAGGGCCCACTAAGGGTACTGCTGGGGCTGCTCATTGCCCTGCTACGGAGGGCCTTACTCAGAGGGCGTGCCCGCCCTTGACTTAAATGGGGGGGGGGGATTGTTGGGGGTGTGGGGAGGGGGGGAATTGTTGGGGTTCTGTGTGGGGGGAGGGAATTGTTGGGGTTCTGTGTGTGGGGGGGAGGCAATTGGTGGGGTTGTGTGTGGAGGGGGGATGGAATTGTTGGGGTTCTGTGTGTGTGTGTGGGGGGATTGGTGGGGTTGTGTGTGGAGGGGGGGAGGGAATTGTTGGGGTTGTAGGGAGTTGTGGGGGGAGGAGGGCATTGTTCGGGGTTGTTTTGTAGGGGTGGGGGGGGAGGTAAATAAATGTTTTTGTTACACTTTAACTATCAGGGTGTCTGTGTGTTTGTCTCCCTTGTGCATTACATATAAGCAAATGGTGCTGTTGAGTTGAGAGGAAGCAGGCAGCAATATGCATAGCATGAAATGTGCAGTGTGAATGAGAAAGTTGATGTATGTGTGAGAATGTTGGCCATACAGAAGGCCACCTGTTCATTCCAACCTGCATGGCCATATGTGCAGGGGAGGTGGGCCGGGGAGGCTGGATGGATATTAGTGTTCATGAACACAAATGGCCAGCCAGCCTCTTTCCCTCCGTCCCCTCCACCATACTGACCCACAACACAGAGTGCCATCAATAAGAGATTAATTGTGTAGCACGTGTGATCTCCCAAGTAGACATGTCCACATAACCCCAGGTAGCACATACACAGTGTTTGCTGTCTGATGGCCAGACATCCTTACCCACAAGCCACATTGGTGGTGGTGGGGGGGGGGGGGGGGGGCCCAAGAAGGACCTACAAACAGCTGGCTCATATTTTCACATTCAATACATCAGCTATGGTATATAGTGCTGAGGTGAAAAGGGGAAACAATGGGAAACCCATTAGATGGATGGTTACTTCATCACAGTTGCAATGTAATACTTGAGTTACAGAAGGGCACAAATAAAAATGGTGCTCATTATTTGCAGCTGTGATCACACTTTCTCCAGTAGTAGATCAAGGTGTGTTACATTCAGGTATTTCGGGTCTGTCTCAAAGTTTGTCCCTGAGCCAACCGACAATGAAGTGACTTGCCTTAGGTGGGAATTGAACCGGCAACCTTGTGATTATAAGGCTGGTGCGCTAACCACTAGGCCACAGCAGCCACTAGGTTATAGCCACCTGCAGGTACTTTGGGTTGCGACCTGTACACACAACCCTCTCCCTCACCATCACGTCTTAAGGCCTCAGTGGCAGTACCTGTAGCCACCTTGAGCATATTTTCCAGGCTACCAATTGTGATGAAATGTTCTTGTTCCCTACCTATGGAGGAATTTAGGAAGGTGATCCATTGCACACATCCATTGCATATATCATTCCCCTCCCCCTCCTATGCAGCTTCAGAATGGGTGGGCACTGCATAAATGGGGACTGGGGTTCACCACATAAACAAGAAAGATGGAACCTACCGGGAACCAATACAGCAGCTCCAACAGCTGGCCCACACCACTGAGGACCTGCCAACCCCACAGTACAGTGCACAGGAACCTGGTGAAAAGACAGCCAGCTAAGAGTTGACTCCAGACTACATACAGTGAATGCACACTCCTTGACTATGAGCACAAAGAGAAGAGATGGCAGACAAATGAGAGCTTACCATGAACGTCTGTTTCAAGACTGTGTAGTGCGCCTTTTATCATCTGGAACATTAGCTGCACATCTGTCTCATTGAAATGTCCCTTACCGATGGGTGCTTGATTTGGGGCGAGTGTAGGAATTTCGTCGGCCCCACAGACTGCCTGTTACAAGCAGGCAGAGAGAATGGGAGAAAGTAAGGGAGCCTCACGGGATGTGGAAGAGTGGAAACGGAAGGCGTGGTGGCTGAGGGCCAGCAATAATCTCCCCCCCCCCCAATACACAGGTGTACCCAAACATACATTGCCAAACACAAACCTTATTATAAGTGAGGGTAAAACCCTGTAAACGATTCTTAAGAACAACCGGTAAGGTCCTAGTGCAGGAAATGGCGGGTTAGATGGCAATGAAGAAAGGGAAGGCAGGTGGGGACGCCCATAATTATCTACCCATAATCGAAATCATGTGCTCCAAATCGCTATCTGAGCTGGGTACACTTAGGAATTATGTGTATAATTGAAAAAAAAACGCCCACATCAGACACGCCTATTCCCCCGTGTCAATGGGCGTTCTTGGTGACTATATAAACGCCCACTCCGTATTTTCAAAAACCCCATTGGTACAATGCCGCCGCATCAGCCCCCAACCCGGAAGGGTAACTTTACCGACGGTGAAGTGGAGCTCCTGGTGCAGGAGATACAACAACGGCACCGGAATCTGTTTGCTCCCACAGGGCAGAGGCTGGCTGCAACCACGAAGCAGAGGGAATGGGAGGCAGTACGGGACAGCCTGAATGCTGTGTACCATTGTGGGAGAGACGTGGAGGACTGTAAGCGAAAGTGGCGGAAGCTGAGGAGGGATGTCAGGAGGAAGGCGGGGGCCAATCCCCCAGGACATGACACAGCCAACCTCACCCCCATGGAGCTGATGGTTCACTCCCTCCTACCCCAGGAGGGCATCCATGGGATTGGCTCCCTCGACACCTCGGCCCAGGCTGAGGACTCAGGTAGGTTTTTCATTATGAAGTTGGGGTATCTGTTGTGCTGAAGTACACTTGTGTTATAGAAGTTGTGGCCAGGGGGAGGGAGGTGAGGAGTGGGGGGCAGGAGGAGGGAGGTGGGGGG
Source organism: Microcaecilia unicolor (assembly GCF_901765095.1). Taxonomy (NCBI): domain Eukaryota; kingdom Metazoa; phylum Chordata; class Amphibia; order Gymnophiona; family Siphonopidae; genus Microcaecilia; species Microcaecilia unicolor. Next base: position 132,198,832 of record NC_044039.1, read on the forward strand.
AAGTGTCTCTGGCTGTCTTTATGTACAATAACAGGCCACCTTTATGATGGTGTTGTGACCTGCTAACCCCTACTCACTTGCTCTGTACCCTTACTCCCTATCCCTACCGTTGTCATTGGCTTTCCTCCTACTTGTCCTGTGTGCGCATCTTAATTTAATTGTAAGCTCTATTTGAGTACTGGTAGTGTTCATGTGTGTTATAGGAGCAGACTCGGTGGGTTCTGTGGGTGTTTGAGCACCCCCAATACTGAGGAAAGATCATGTAGCTGTGCAGGGAGGAGTTTTGTGCACTGGGCTTAGCACCCCCAATAATACTTTTCAGTTGGCTCCTATGGGTGTGTGTAGGTTACTACTGTGGCACAACTTTGGGGGCCTTCCTTCCCTACTACTCCCTCCTATTTTCCCATCACCAAACTGTGCCTATTTCCTTCTGTCACCTCTGTGCTCTAGTGAGTGTGGGCCACATGCATTCAACTGAAGGAGCCTGTAATGGGGGTCATAAAGCAGTTCTATGCAGTCTAGCAAGTCAGTAGTAACACAACACATGCTGAAATGTTCTTCAAGGTAACAATTATACAACAAACAGCTTGTCCAAAACGTTGTGAGCGGTGTCCTTCTCTTGGCTGATCGTCCACCACCTCTACCCAGTTGCCTGTGGGGCTCTCTCTTTCGCACCAGTGTCAATTCCATTCCTCCTCACCATCTCTTTGCAGGGTCATCAGGTTGGGGGACATGCCAATGTATATGAATGCTGAAAGACAAAAGTGGGTTATTTGCACCAACACAGTTCCTCACTCTTGTGCTATACAGGTGATGACTCAGAGGAGGCTGGCCCTAGTGGTCTGCACGGCCAACGCCCTACACCAGCAGTCCAGCCTCTGCCTCCACCCCCTGCAGCACCAGCCATCCAGCCTCTGCCTCCACCACCTGCACCAGTCCAGCCTCTGCCTCCACCACCTGCAGCAGCAGAACCTGCAGTACAGGCTCATCCTCCACCAGCACCACCAGCAGAGGCTGCACCTCCAGCTCTGGATGACTTTGGTGAGGAGGAGGAGGATGGATATAGGGGGCCAGCTCTTCGGTAGAGGCCATCCAGCCAAATGAGGCAACTCCTGCGGCTGGCCACAGAGTTGTATGCCACAACGTGCGCTTGGAGGAGTACCGGCAGCAGAAACTAGACCTGCAGCGGCAAGCACTGGAGGCACAGCAGCAAGCCCACCAGGAACTCCTCCGGGCGCAACGCGAAGGCCACCAGGAGGTGCTCCACGCACAACACCTAGCCCACCAGGAGGTGCTCCAGCAACTGAAACGGCTGGAGCAGAGCCTGCGCCCTCAGGTCACAGCACCTACTCCAGCCGTGCTGCTGGAGCAGGGCCTGCCATCAACTTCCTCCTCCACTGACCACCAACCACCAGCTAAGAGGTGGGTGTTGCGATCATCCACCTCCACACCCACTCCTGCAGCACCCACCAAACCTGCTCCCATTCTGGGTCGTGTGGCCAGCCTACAGCCAACAAGGTGGCTGGATTTCCACAGTGCAGCTGAAGCCGCAGGCTGCTATGGGGATACGGAGGAGGACACTGGGAGCAGCACCTCTGAAGAGTCTGAACAGACTTCCCGTGCAGCACCAGCTGCAAAGGAAGGCCGTGGGAGGGGTAGGAGGGGACGGGGGAAGGGAAGGGGAAAGTGATGCCACATGCTGTAGGGTGAGGGTTGGTGGGAGGGGGGTGGTGGTGGTGGGGGTGAACACAGGAACACATGCACTTAATATAAATCAATAAATGTACACTTACTTTCATCTAAAACTTGTTTCAATGAGTCTTTGTCTTGCTCTTACGCCAAGCTGGTAAGCATTGAGCTCTGCTCTGTGGGCAGGGGGTGGAGGGGGCTCCTCTTCCTGCTCATCTGGGGCCTCTTCTGGTGGTGGCTGTGGCTCCTCTGGGAGAGGCTGTCCTCTGCGCTGGGCCAAATTGTGCAACATGCAGCACACCACAAAGATCTTGGCCACCTTTTCTGGACTGTAGAGCAGCTCTCCTCCAGACCGGTCCAGACAGCGGAACCGGTTTTTCAACAAACCAAAGGTCCGCTCAGTGATCCCCCGGGTGCTGCGATGTCTCCTGTTGTAGGTTTTTTCTGCCCCTGGTTGTGGGTGGATCAGGGGGGTCATGAGCCATGTCCTCTGCGGGTAGCCTCGGTCACCTTTGGAGAAAAGCAAAATGAGATACAGTGGTGGAAATAAGTATTTGATCCCTTGCTGATTTTGTAAGTTTGCCCACTGACAAAGACATGAGCAGCCCATAATTGAAGGGTAGGTTATTGGTAACAGTGAGAGATAGCACATCACAAATTAAATCCGGAAAATCACATTGTGGAAAGTATATGAATTTATTTGCATTCTGCAGAGGGAAATAAGTATTTAATCCCTCTGGCAAACAAGACCTAATACTTGGTGGCAAAACCCTTGTTGGCAAGCACAGCGGTCAGACGTCTTCTGTAGTTGATGATGAGGTTTGCACACATGTCAGGAGGAATTTTGGTCCACTCCTCTTTGCAGATCATCTCTAAATCATTAAGAGTTCTGGGCTGTCGCTTGGCAACTCGCAGCTTCAGCTCCCTCCATAAGTTTTCAATGGGATTAAGGTCTGGTGACTGGCTAGGCCACTCCATGACCCTAATGTGCTTCTTCCTGAGCCACTCCTTTGTTGCCTTGGCTGTATGTTTTGGGTCATTGTCGTGCTGGAAGACCCAGCCACGACCCATTTTTAAGGCCCTGGCGGAGGGAAGGAGGTTGTCACTCAGAATTGTACGGTACATGGCCCCATCCATTCTCCCATTGATGCGGTGAAGTAGTCCTGTGCCCTTAGCAGAGAAACACCCCCAAAACATAACATTTCCACCTCCATGCTTGACAGTGGGGACGGTGTTCTTTGGGTCATAGGCAGCATTTCTCTTCCTCCAAACACGGCGAGTTGAGTTCATGCCAAAGAGCTCAATTTTTGTCTCATCTGACCACAGCACCTTCTCCCAATCACTCTCGGCATCATCCAGGTGTTCACTGGCAAACTTCAGACGGGCCGTCACATGTGCCTTCCGGAGCAGGGGGACTTGCGGGCACTGCAGGATTGCAATCCGTTATGTCGTAATGTGTTACCAATGGTTTTTGTGGTGACAGTGGTCCCAGCTGCCTTGAGATCATTGACAAGTTCCCCCCTTGTAGTTGTAGGCTGATTTCTAACCTTCCTCATGATCAAGGATACCCCACGAGGTGAGATTTTGCGTGGAGCCCCAGATCTTTGTCGATTGACAGTCATTTTGTACTTCTTCCATTTTCTTACTATGGCACCAACAGTTGTCTCCTTCTCGCCCAGCGTCTTACTGATGGTTTTGTAGCCCATTCCAGCCTTGTGCAGGTGTATGATCTTGTCCCTGACATCCTTAGACAGCTCCTTGCTCTTGGCCATTTTGTAGAGGTTAGAGTCTGACTGATTCACTGAGTCTGTGGACAGGTGTCTTTCATACAGGTGACCATTGCCGACAGCTGTCTGTCATGCAGGTAACGAGTTGATTTGGAGCATCTACCTGGTCTGTAGGGGCCAGATCTCTTACTGGTTGGTGGGGGATCAAATACTTATTTCCCTCTGCAGAATGCAAATAAATTCATATACTTTCCACAATGTGATTTTCCGGATTTAATTTGTGATGTGCTATCTCTCACTGTTACCAATAACCTACCCTTCAATTATGGGCTGCTCATGTCTTTGTCAGTGGGCAAACTTACAAAATCAGCAAGGGATCAAATACTTATTTCCACCACTGTAGATGAGTGTGTATTGCTTGGAGCAGTTACGGGGAGGAGGGGGGGATTTGGATAGTGGGTTGTGGAGTGAGGTGGAAGAAGCCAGGGTGGAGGGTTGCCCAGTGGAGGAGGTATAGTATGGGTACATGCATGTTGCACTTACCTAGTAGCCATCCACAAATGAACTCCCCTCGCTCGAACCTGCAGAAGATGCCCGAATGCTGTAGGATGTAGGCATCGTGGGTGGACCCGGGGTACCTGGCACACACGTCTAATATCTCCCCCTGGGCATCACATACAACTTGCATGTTCATAGAATGAAATGCCTTCCTATTTCTGTAGGTGGCTTCGTGTGGCCAGGGGGGTCTGAGGGCTACGTGTGTGCAGTCTATCACACCGATGACCGAGGGGAATCTAGCAAGAGCATAGAAGGCAGCCATGTTGTTGTGCAGGGCCTGGGGGGTGGTGGGGAAAGTGATGTAGTGTGAGGTGTGAGTTAGAAAGGCATCCAGGAACTGGGTGAGACAGTGTGAAATAGAAGCCTGGGTGAGCCCTGTGTTAGCAGCTAATATGGATTGAAAACTCCCAGTGGCCAGGACAGAGAGAGAGGAAGTGATTTTGAGGTGGGCAGGGATGGGGTTATTCCTACGTGTCTGGGGCTGAAGGAGGGGTTTCAGCTGCTCACACAGCTGAAGAATGGTGGCCCTATCAAACCTGAACCTTGTTAGACACTGCTGGTCAGTGAGTTGTAGGAAGGTGGTGTGGGGCCTAAACACTCGGGGCCGTGAATACCTCCTGCGGTGGGTGGCCTCTTCGTGTAGCATGCATGCCACAAGTGCATTAAGTGCATCCATATCCCCACCACCAGTGCAAGTATTAGGACTAGTAGTCAAACACCAACACACACAGATCTCTCACTTCCAGCCACCACGCCCTCTGGCCACTCACTCGCCAAACAGTACAAGAGCACAGAGACAAACGGAGGTCAGGGAATAGAGTATACATGTGGGAACAGTGAATTGGGAGGGATAGGGGGAAGGGAAGGGGGCGATGGAGCAAAGGAGTAGAAGTATGGAAAGGTCAAAGGGTAAGTCACAAAAGAGGCAGGGCACACAGACGAACGTCACAGGTACTCAGCACGCTCGGCTTTCTCTCTGCAACCACCAATTCAGCTCTTCCACCAATGATCTCGCCACTCTCCAACTACACACAATCGGTAATGGGTCTAAAGACGATTTCCCCCTTGCTCTGGTCGCTTTTATTTCGGGTCTAACATATTACTCCCATCTTCGCGCTCAACCAGAGCCATTTCGCTATCCGTTATACGTTGTACACGACCATGTCGTATCAGCGCCCCTAACATGCCCCTGACACGCCCCTTATTTGGGCGTTTTTAAGTAAAGGTAGTAGCGACATGGACGCACTGAAACTTTGGTTTCCATTATATTGATTTAATCGTTTTTGGGAGATAAACGCCTATCTCCCGATTTAGGTCGCAATATAGGTGTTTTTGTCTTTCGATTATAAGCTGGTATCTCTCCCTCAGTTCTAAACCCATCGATCAATGTATGTTTTTGTGAATAACAACCAGTAATTACACCATTACATATTCCACTGAGTATGAAAAACTTGAGGGAGGGAGGCTTAAAATCGGAGCACAACTAGAGAAATTTACATCACTTTATATAACTCAATTTTTTTAATATATTAATGTATATAACTCAATTTTTTATTTTTTATCCACTCTTTTTTATAAATGCCCGTTAAATTCTATCGCATTATGTTTTCTAAGAAAGCGCTCAGATCCAATGAAATATTAATATATTTAAGATACTACCATTAGTATATATCCAAATAGGCTCAAGTAGTGAGCAAACTTAGACGTTAACAGCTGCATGGACTAATGCCAATATAGATAAGAACCGATCGTATGGTTGCAAAAAAATAGTAATGATAAGACTAATTAACAACTCTCAATTTCTGTTTCATCTAATTAGACGCTTACAACTTCAGTGATTGGTGTCAAAATATTTGGAACCCGATCGTGATTTAGACATTAACAGTCACATAGACTAGCGCCGATATACTTAAGCACCGATCGTGTGGTCGCCAAAAAATTGTATATATAATAAGACTGATTAACACCACTAACTTTCTGTCCCGTCTAATTAAATACTTACAACTTCAGCGACTAGCGTCAAAATATTTAAAAACCGATCGGGATAACATAAAAAGTGAAGACTTACCAACAACGTTAACAATCTGTTTCGTCCAGCCAAATGCTTTCAGTTTGAAAATCAACAAAGAGTGGGAATAACGCTATTGCGTTTTTCACATATTATCTTTTTATCATTTATTATTATTTTTTTATATACCATTTACATTAGTTCCATTCCTGAGTCAGCAGATAGGACCTTTTTATATAACTTATAGGATCTTTTAGGCTAATCAACGTCATCATCACTCCACCCTGTTCAACCAATATAAACACGCAATAGCGTTATTCCAGACAACAAAGGTAGAATGTTTTAAATGGAATATGTTAGCTTTTGGAAATGTGCATAGCAAATGTCTTTGTATTGTGTTCTGTAGAAAAGGAAATGCATCTCTGTTGTATGTCTCCAGTGTTGCAGTAATGCTATGTTTAACTTCTTGGGGTTCCCTTTCAATTTTTGTCTAAATATTTTTATTTCTAATTTGTGATCCCTTGTTCTGTATTTGGTGAGGGTCTGTTGGTGTGATAGTAATGGCAGGTGGGAAATTGGAGGGGAGGCAAAGAGGAGAGGGAATCGGGGAGGGGAGCCCTCCTTTATTTTCTGACCTGGGCCCAAGCAGGTCTAACATCAGTCCTAACCCTTGCTGTATAGCTGGTGAGGATTCCCAGGCATCCCCAGCTAAGGACCTCCTCCAAAGGCGGCCAGAACTCCCTTCTACCAAGCTTTGGCAACAGCATCCTTGAGCCATCGACAGCTAAGCATGTGTGGGGTGCTGGCATCAGTGGCTTAGGGTCATTGCTGCTGCCTGCCAAGCTTGGTAAAAGAGAGTTCTTGCCACCTTCAGAGAAAGTCTTCAGCTGACTGAGCTTGAGGACCCTCATTAGCTAAAGTATTTATATTTTGAGGTGGAGGTAGGGTGGAGCAGAGAAAATTTTGTGCCCACCTACTTTGGGCTCAGCCCACCCAAAACTGACTGTCTGGCTATGCCACTGGTTGACCTTCAGAACATACATGCTGAGGCCCTTCGCTTCCTTGTTTAGCATCCTGCCTGCCTGCTAGTTCTGGCTGTTCTGAGTGGGAGGGGGAATGCCTGGATTGTCTGCTGCCATTTGCTGCCCCAAATCTCAGTGTTCTAAGTGACCATTTAGTTCACCTAATGGAAGCACCGGCCTGGCTTTCCAAGCCTTCCTAGTTCCCACTGTTTACATGAGCCTTCCCTGCCTGCTTCCACTGTCACTAATAGAAAAGACTGTGAACGGGATCCAGTTAATGGGAAACACTGGGGTAGGTGCAGTGAAGCATAGCTCTAGGATAAGAGGGAAGTTTCTGTTCTGAAGCATCTGGGTGAGGTGAGAGAACTGAGCTCTGCACTCAACTGATCTTGAAGACAGCCAGTGAACAGCGTGGGCAGATGGGAAAAATTTTCCCCACCCAAAATCGGCCCTAAACCAGCCCAAAACCCACCCAAAGTCAAACCCCGCCTCCAATGTCACCGACCCCGCCTCCAACATCACCTCTGGCGTCATTAGCCCCGCCCCTGATGTCAACCCTACCCCGGAAAAGCTTCTATTGGACCAAATTGGACCAATAGAAGCCCCCGAAAAAAGCGCAAACCCCGCACAGCTGCAACGAAAAAGAAGCCCAATTTCCCGCAGCCCGCAGCCTTCGAAAATTTCCAGCATCCTGGCTTAAAAACCAGCCCAATTGGGTGGGAAACCCACCCATCTGGCAACACTGCCAGTGAATGTCCTCCTGGGGGAGGGTGCTAAGGAGGAGTGGCAATAGAAGAGATATGAGGAGAAGGGGGACTGTTTCAGGCAGAGGAAAGGAGCTAAGCAGCTGTTGGCAACTGCAAGAACTGGTGGGTGGAATCTTACCTGAGCTCATGAGCAGTAGATAGCAGAAAACACCAGAATTGTGTGTGTGAAGAGCAAGAAAATATGTGTTGTGTTTCTGCATCTTTCTGAGGTTGAGACAGTGTCTTATATAAATTTATTTATGCATTCTTGTATCCATTATCCAAAAACAAATTTCAGTTCAAAGTGGCTTACAACGTACATTTTGGTGAAGTTACAATAGTGTTGAGCAATGTGGAGACGGCATCTATAATTCACGTGGTTATTCATAGAGTATTTGACGAGATAGATTTGAAGAAGAAAAGGTAGTGGTAGCTTTTGTGTTCAGTTGTAGAGTTTTGGTGATGTTTGGTGAGTTTCCCTTCGAAATTTGACCTGAAGAAATCCACTGCTACAAATTTACCAACATGCGTACTCAGTGGAAGGAAATTAACAGTTGGGCAATTAACTCAGGTAACTGTTTAATTACTAATAATGCCTCCACTCTGTCTATATCCTTTCAGAGGAACCAAAGAAAACGAAACATTATTTTCTGTTGTTTATTCTATTTGTAAAGCCATTTTAACACCTAAATCTTTCTAGATTTATACTTCAAACCCATCACCTGTTAATCTTATTCTTTAGCCTTCAAGCTCACACTGAAGGTCTACCCTTGTAACTTCTCTGGTTTGTACCAAAGGCAACAGAGGGTAAAAATGACTTGCCAAGTTTCTCTGGGTGTCAGCTCACTACACCAACCAGTAGGTCACTGCTTGCACAGTCACCATGCTCACTTATAACCTGCTGCTGCTACTCTACCTTAGACCCTACAGATTTCTCTGCGTTGCTTCTGCAGAGGAAGTGTGGGAGGTAAGCCATGAATGAAGATCCCAGTGGTATAAATGGGCTGGGAAAAAGTGAATGCCTATGAGAAAAGAATTGGGGGGGGGGGGGGGGGTCTAGGGAAGGGCCTGCAAAAGTGACACCCTATGATTGAATTATAAAATTCATCCTTTAAAATTTGTAGTCAGCGACATCTAATGATTTGATGTATCACTATACTTGGTTTCATTTTATTATTATTTCCAAACCAACAGAATGTTTGGGTACTACTCCATTCAAAGCGCCTTTCTCTTCTACCCTCCAGCTCAAACGGACAACATAGCTACACCTATAAGCGCACGCGCAAATGAAAGGGGCTGGAGAGAATTCCATGAGCCATGCTCCACATGCTTTCCCAACTTGTTACTAAGATAAATATAGGAAAAAAAAATGAAAACAACTGAAAATTGGGAAGAAAAGGCCAAAATCCCAAAAATGAACTGAACATATGTTCCCTCTGAACAATCCTATGAGATATTTTCATTGATAAATCTAAGGCAATTTTGACACTAGAGCAAATGTTTGATAAATCTTTTCTCATTAGCTGCTCTCCATCTGTTAAGAAAAAGTCACAGTACATTTCTTGAATTATACTGTAAGTATCTTATGGCAAGATTGGCTTCCAGTTCTGACAGGCTGTTGGTGGGGTTAACATTAGATCTTGATATTTTTAGACAACTCTTCACTATTTACATAATATTATTCCTTTAAAAAATTGGGTTCAAAAAAGCTCTTTCTCAGGGAGAGCCAGATTTGTTACCTATAAGCCAGTATCACATGGACAATGCCTAACAAGATGCTCTGGTTGTGGGCAGGGTCATCACCATGACATCATCAGGAGGAGAGAGAGGAGATAAGAATGCCAGTTCTGTAGAATTCCGATTTGTAAAGCTAGATTTGTCACTTGCAAGCTTTTCCCATGTGGGCGTTGCTTGACCAATTAGACACTCCAGTTGGGGGCAGGATCATCATCTTAACATCATAAGGAGGAGGAGGCAAGGAGACTTCAAGAATGCCAGCTCTATGGCCCCTTTGGAGTCCTTTGTAGTCTGGAGGAGGCAAGAGATTCTGTTGGACTCTGCCAACAGTGAGCAAGTGGACAGGGAAATTTAAGCATCCTCAGCTTACTAAATAAACTACGATGGGTCCTACGGATAAGCACTTGGTTCTGAGGGCAGCACTGGCATCTACTAGTGGTAGGGCCATACTGAGGGTTGTGTGGGTGGTGCAACCACACAGGGTGCAAGGGAGATGGGGCTGCAAAAATCACTTTCCGTTCATTGTCTCCCCTGTGGTGGTTGTGGCACAGTGGGCAGAGTTAGGGGACTAGAGGACATGCTGTACATGGTGTGATTCTGGCTTTGGGCACTCATGACTGGTGGGGAGATTTCTAGCCCCTCATGAGATCGGGAAATTTCTCCCAGCTCTAGTATTGAACTTCCTCACTCAATTTGATGGCCTCTCCCATACATCCTGGTAGTGAGGATTCTGCTAGGTAGGCTAATAGTGCTGTAGTGAGGCTTCTGGGACAATGATTTTTCAGTCCCTATACCCACCTCCCACCCCTTCCCATATATTCTTCAGAGGTGTCTTTGGATTCAGGGGATACATTTCTGAAAAATATGGAAGGTGGTCCTTAGAACAAAATGATTATTTCAGAATTCCATGGCTCAGTTATGTGATTTTTCTAATGAAACTGCCTTCAAACTTGAGGAATTAGATGGTGAAGTGATTTAACATGTTTAGAATCTCATGTTCAATCTTTACAAACGTCTGGACTTCTGCCAGTGGTGTACCCAGAAGGCAATTTTTGGTAGGTTGGGTGTGCACTCATTTCCTTTTCCCACCTGCCTCCCCCTCTTCTTTGATTCCCTAAGCTTAAAAATTAAGTGGCCCTTTTATAAAGGTGTGTTAGGTGCTATGCGTTTGCAGCATGTGCCTAAATGAGACTACTGCCAGGCTACCACACTCCCTGGAGGAAATCTTAGATTTGGCACATGCCCATAATGCCTGAATAATTTATTTATTTCCTCCCATGCATGTTGTTTCTGGCCGTAATTGGCAGTTGGCACGCACCGACCAGTCACCGTGCGTGTAGTACGTGAGCCCTTACTAGATCAATGGGTGGCGTTAAGGGCTCAGGCCGGTTTGGATGCGTGCCAGTTTCAGTTTTACAGCATGCCCCTTTCCCGTCCTATTTTTAAAAAAGCCCTTTTTTTGTAGACACTGTAAAAACTGGCCCTGCTTGCACTCAATACACATGCCAACACTACTGCAGGCCACTTTTTACCACAGTTTACTAAAAGGATCCCTAAATGCCTTAGCTGACAGGGATCCTCAAGCCCCACCAGCAGCCTGCCAACTACCCAGAAGACTCAGCAGCCTGCCAACTACCCAAATGGTGCACTGCTGCTGGGAGGGACTGAGGCAATGATAGATAGGCCCATGCCCTTCCAGGCCCACTTTTAATTATGTCTCTGCATCTGCTATTGAGGACAGTTTACTTATATATCATAAATTGAAGGCTTTGACTAGAGTTAAGAACTTATGCTTCCTTAACTTTCCTGTTATTAATTACTTTCTCCTACCATGCTTTTAGAACGGTATCAGAAAGAAGTTATGAGTATACTCATGTAGAGGAGCTTGGTTTCTAAGTTTATTTATTTGGGTTTGCACACACATTTTTCAGTAGTAGATCAAGGTGAGTCACATTTGGTACACTATGTATTTCATTGTCCCTGAAGGGCTTACAATCTAAGTTTTGTACCTGAGGCAATGGCTTGCCCAAGATCACAAGGAGCAGCAATGGGATTTGAACAGGACACTGCTGGATGTCAAGACCAGTGCTCTAACCACTAGGCCACTCCTCCACTCCATTGTGTTTCAAAACAAATACTATTACCACTTTGATGGAGAAGGGGGATTTGGATCAGGTTGACTCACTTGATAGTCTTAATCTCACAGGGTTTTTAGAGTCTACTCAGGAGGAGATAACATAGTAGATTATGGCAGATAAAGACCTGTACAGTCTATCCAGTCTGCCCTGCAAGATAACTCATTGCTTAATAAGGTATGATGTGATACTACATATATATACTTGATCTTGATTTGTCCTTGCCATTTTCAGGGCACAGACCATAGAAGTCTGCCCAGCACTGGCCTCGTTCTCCAACTTCTGAAGTTGTCATCCAAGCCCCACTCCAGCCCATCCAAATCTTCTAGCCATAATCAGTGCACGGACCATAGAAGTCTGCCCATCACTGGCCTTGTTTTCCAGTTGCTGGAGCTGAATCTGTCCAGCAACGATGACGATCAGGACACAGACCATAGAAGTCTGCCCAGCACTGGCTTTCCTTCCCAATTACTGGTGTTGCCATCTAATTACCGCTACGCTTGTTTGGTTCCATGCCTTCTATACAGGATTTCTTTGTGTTTATCCCCTACATTTTTTGAATTCTGTTACCATTTTCATCTCCACCACCTCCTGCGGAAGGGCATTCCTGGTATCTACCACCCTCTCCATGAAAAAGTACTTACTGACATTATTTCTGGGTCGATCCCCCTGCAACCTCAATTCATGTCCTCTGATTCTACCACCGTCCACCTCTATAAAAGGCTTGTTTGTAGATTAATACCTTTAAAATATTTGCATATCTGTATCATATCACCCCTGTCTCTCCTTTCCTCCAGGGTATACATGTTCAGGTCCTCAAGTCTCTCCTCAAAGGTCTTGTGATGCAAACCCCATACCATTTTTGTCACTTTTCTCTGAACTGCTTCAAGTCTTTTTATGTCCTTAGCAAGATCCGCTTTGTTGGTCTTCTTCCTATCTGAATCAGATAAATTGCTAATTTGAAGAATTTACTTTAAGAGGACAAAATTAGGGGCCGTTTTACTATAGGGCATTAAGCTCTAACACATGCTTAGTGTGTGAAAAACAGGTATTTTATTTATATTTCAAATCATTTTTATTAAACCACCAAAGAGAGGTAACATTGATAAAAAAAAACAACATTTGCAATTATACAAAACAAGATCAGAATCCCCATTCCCATCCCCTCCCTCCTCCCTATACCCTTCACATTAGAGCCCAATGTAAAGCCCAAAGCTATCATAAGGGTGATCATAAGTTCAACAGTCGACTTCTTGCAATGGGAGAGTCTCCCAAAATGGGGTCCATCTGTGCTAAAACTGGAGGCCCTCTGTGGAGGAAATGCTTCCAACTCCCAGCCACTCCATTCTCATTAATAAAACCATTCGGGCATGCCACTGATGCAAAGATGGGGCACATGTGGAAAGCCAATCCAATAAAATTGGTTTTTAGGTATTTTATTTATTTATTTTTACATTTGTATCCCACTTTAACCCAAAGCAGATAACAATCAAAAACATTAATAATATCAAGAAAATCAAGAAACAGACAAACAAGCAACACTCTTTATAACACAATCAGACAATATCAGAATAACAACCCATCATGGTACCATCAAAGACTCAAGTCACAGTCAATTCAATACACTTCATTCCTCAAGAAAACTCTTAAGAAGTAACGAGTCTTCAAAAATCTTTTAAATGAATGTTATCACAAAACCTTTGATGGCCAGGAAGGCCGCCCCACAATATAGGGCCAGCAACTGAAAAGGCATGTGCCCTACTTTCGGCATAGTGATATGCCATTAATGAAGGTACACATAACTGCCTTTTGCCTGTGTGTGTGTGCTAAGTAGGCGCTAAGCAGACATTAAACATGCAGTAAATATTTTTCAAAAATAATTTTTAGAGGGGGCATGTCATGGGTGGAGAACGGACATGAAAGCATTAACCAGCTAGTGTATTCATATTAGTGTGTGCTAATCCCCAGATTCTATAAACAGTGACTAAAGTTGCACACACAGATTAGGGTTACCATATTATGTCCCCCAAAAGGAGGACACATGCCACCCCCCCACCACACCCCCCCGCCCCTTTCACACCCCACCCCGCTTCCTTTCACGCCCTCGCTCTGTCCCCTGTTACATTTCCCCCCCCCCCCTCACACACCCGGTCACTCTCTCTCCCCTCCCTGCCCTTAGCTCTTACCTTACTACTGCCCTGGTGGTCTAGTGACCTCTTCCGCCTTCGGGGCAGGAAAGAACCCCCTCTTTCCTGCCCGGAGTGCTGCCCTGCACGCATCCTTCCAGTTGCTGATCTCGGCGCATCGAAGTCTCACGAGGTCACTTCAACTCTCGGTGACCATTTTGAATCGGCGCCGAGATCAGCAACAGGAAGGATGCATGCAGGCCAGCACTCTGGGCAGGAAAGAGGGGGCTCTTTCCTGCCCCGAAGGCGGAAGAGGTCACTAGACCACCAGGGCAGTAGTAAGTAAGGGGAGGGGAGGCTAGCAATCTGCCCGTTTGTCCAGAAATCTGGACAAACGGGCAGATTGGCAAAACCCGCCCGGTTGCCCGGACATGTCCTTAAAAAGGACATGTCCGGGTAAATCCGGACATATGGTAGCAGATCTGCATGTGTACCTAAGCAGTGTTGATAATTGGCTGCTAACAAGCAATTGTCTGCACTAATTGGCACTAATTAGGATTTTTGCATGCAACTTTCTAAGCATATTCTGTAAAGTGGTGCATGTAAATTCTAATGCGCAGATCACAAAGGGGGGGGGGGGCATGGCCATGGGAGGGGCATGGGTTGGTTGTGGGCATTTCTGAAAATTACGTGCACTGTAACAGAATATGCCCGATCCGCGTCTAAATAAGACATGGGCATTTGCACCAGGTTGTAGTTGGCATAAATGGCTGCACCTAAACTTTAGTCGCGGGATGGTCATTATGCATATTCTATAAACCGCACCTAACTTTAAGTGTGGTTTATAGAATAGCGCTAAGTGCGGTTTTCTTCAGTGCCAACTTTTTTGGCGCCATATATAGAATCTGGTCCTAACTGGCAAACGCTGAGTTAATGCAGGTGCTCATATCACCTCCTAAATAGTTAAATAATATTTTTTTCAAGTCCTGCATGTTAATGGAAAAAAAACGAGCATAGGACCTGCTGAAATTAAAAAGAAAAAAAAAGAGCTTTATTTTAGGGATGTGCTAGAAATGAGTTTAGCACACGGAAAAGTCCTGCAATTAAAACGCACTAAGCCCATTTCTTAGAACATCTTAGTAAAAGGGCCCCATAACATTCTATGGCCAAAAAAAGCCTGATTTTTTCCTTATGTTGCTCATGCAATGCAATTGAGAAGGTCCTTTTTCCAGTAAACATCTGAAGTGCTTTCACTTTTTTTTTTTCATTTTCCATGCAAGTGTTTGATAGGCTATCAAGGGAATCTGTATATGTTTTTTGATTCCTTACAATCGCAGCAATTTCTTTAGGGAAAGGCTATGGTTTGATTTCCATACTCAGGTTCTGGTATTTTTCTAATTCTGTAAGGGAATTCCCCTTAGTCAGCTGTCAGGAGGGCAAAATGATGGGGATGGCTAACTAAGGGGAATTCCTTGATACAGCGATAGCAGAACCTAGTCTATGTCAGAAAGTGATCCCCTAGCCGATGCATTCACAAGACTCTAAAGATGAGTATTTGATAAGATAAATTGCATTATAAATAAAACAAATATTTTAAAAAGAGATATATAAATTGATAGTTAAATTCAGTGGGACCAATGATGATTGTGGTGTACATAAGTATTGCCATACTGGGACAGACCAAAGGTCCATCAAGCCCTGCATCCTGTTTCCAACAGTGGCCAATCCAGGTCACAAATACCCGGCAAGATCCCAAAAAAGTACAAAACATTTTATGCTGCTTATCCCAGAAATAAGTAATGGATTTTCCCCAAGTCCATTTTAATAATGGTCTATGGACTTTTCCTTTAGGAAGCCGTCCAAACCTTTTTTAAACCCTGCTAAGCTAACCACCTTTACCATATTCTCTGGCAACGAATTCCAGAGTTTAATTACACGTTGAGAGAAGAAACATTTTCTCTGATTCATTTTAAATTTACTACTTTGCATGCTCCCTAGTGCTAGTATGTGATTGTGAGGCAGAAGAATGATAGCTGAGCAGCAACACCGCTAAAGTCCATTTAGAATTCTTAAGTGGGGGTGATTTAAAAATGTTGTATGGCATAGGAGCTGACTCTGTGGGTACTTGAGCACCCCCAATATTGAGAAAATTCATTGTATGTGTCCAGGAACAGGTTATTTCCATTGGGCTTAGCACCCCCAATAATTTTGAAAAGTTGGCTCCTATGTTGTATAGATATATTTATAAACACATAGCATTGTGTGGCAAGGTGGTTTCTTCATGATTACATTCATGCAGCTTCAATAGATGAAAGCAAATCTATTGCATTGCGCTCGATCCTTAATTCAAAATTGAAAGCTGCTACTTACACCATCTAAAAATACTTCCTGCCCTCAACTATGCTGTTTGACTTGTAGGAGGGCAGGGTGGACCCAGCAACCACAAATTCATTGCTATGAAATTATACTTGAAATTGCTTGCTGGGTAGAAACATGTTTCATGTCCTTTATAATTTGTGCTATATTTGTCACAAGAGTTTGAAGGTAGTTTTTATAGCTTTAAAAGTCTATAATTCTCGTCTTTTGATCTGACAAAACCTGCTTATATTGGTGAATCTTCACTCAGACATGTAGAAGCACAAACTCAAGCAAATCTGTCCTGGTATGAGAGGGGATAACTGTGTTGCAGAGCAGCAGTGGTAGGAAAATAAGAGCATAAGGAATAAGAAGCTTAGGAGTCCTTTTACTAAGCCGTGTAAGCATCTATGCGGGTCCAATGCACGCCAAAATGGATTTACTGCATGGTTCTTGCGGTAATTTCATTTTTGGTCTGAACAATATTTTTTTCTTTTTTTATTTTTGGGCTTGCATAACAGACGTGTGCCAAGTGGCATGCGAAGGTCATTACCGCACGGTTACCGTGTGAGTCTTTACCGCTAGGTCAATGGCTGGCGGTAAGGTCTCAGACCCAAAATGGATGTGCGACAATTTTCATTTTGCCGCACGTCCACTTTTGGCAAAAATTTAAAGATGGCCTTTTTTACGGGTGCACTAAAAAAACGGATCGTCGTGCGCCCAAAACCCGCGCCTACCCTACCGCAAGCCATTTTTCAGCATGACTTTGTAAAAGGACCCCTAAGAACAGTCATGCTGAGTCCAACCCTGGTCCATCAACCCAGCATCCTCTCTCCCACTGTGGCCAGTCTGGGTTGCACGTACCCAGCAGATTGAAAAGTAGATCTGTTTCCCATAGCTCATTTCCAGGGACGAACGGTGACGCTCCCAGTTCTCTGGGTAATTATTTTTTATGGACCTTTCCTCCAGGAACTTCTCCAGTCCTCTTTGGAATCGGATTTTTTGGTTGCCTTGACTACATTCTCCAGCAACAGATTCCACAGCTTAATTAACTTCTACTTCATCGGGTTGCTGCTTAAAACGAATAAAATCATTAGGATCCCCCTTTCTCCTAAAGAGATACTGCCATTTAACTATTCCTACCCCTATGAATTGAATTAAATTAGGATGCTAACATGTATCTAGCGTGAACTAAGGAGTGAAACTGTAGAATGTTGACTTGCTCATAAAGGTGCATATATTTTGTTCTGGAAAAGTGTTAAAAGATAAGAAATAAAATATACAATAGGATAAAAATAAAGAAAAGTTGATTTAGGAACATGACAAAGAAGAAATAACAGAGCTGAAAAATATAGGGAAACTGATAAAATGTCAAGAATATAGCTTATGCTGTTTGTTGAGAGGCACCATAAACCAGAAAGGGCAGAAAAGATCTTCCTTTCTTTCCTCAAGAGCATCTTCTTTCTGTAGCAATAAATATGCATGACTTGTAATTCTGATTTACTGATTATAAGGTTGTAGTCCTGGAGATTTGGTTCCTCTGCTGTAGTTAATATGCCAGCCTTCCTCTCATACAGTCAGGCTTACTTTGCAATGAGATAGTCAAAGGTTTCATGATGGCAATGATATGTGAGAAGAGGAAAGCCTAAGGGGCCCTTTTACGAAGACGTGTAGGCGCTTAAGCGCATCCAATGCGCGCCAAAATGGAGTTACCGCCTGGCTACCATGTGGCCCTTGCGGTAATTTCATTTTTGGCATGTGTCTGCTACGCACGTCTGAAACATATTTTTTTCTGATGAGCGTAGCGGACATGCGTCAAGTGGCTTTCTACGCACGTAGGTCATTACTGTCCAGTTAACGTATGAGACCTTACCGCTAAGTCAATGGTTGGCGGTAAGGTCTCAGACCCGAAATGGACGCACGCCAATTTTGATTTTGCCGCACGTCCATTTTCGGCAAAAATGTTAAAACAAATTTTTTTTACAGGTGCACTGAAAAATGAATCTGCGCGCACCCAAAACCATCACCTACACTAGCGCAGGCCATTTTTCAGCGCACCTTAGTAAAAGGATCCTCAAGACTGCTATGGGAAACTAAATTTTAAATCTGAATATTAATCCCCCTCCATCATAATCATCGTCCCTATTCTCATGCCTTCCTCCGATCGTTTGGTGTTTACATACTTCTGAAGTTAGTTATAGGTAGTCACAGTTATAAGGAAGATACAATTATAAATATCCTATGGCATTCTGCAGTGGAATCCCTTAGAAACAACATTAGCTAAGAGGTACTTCTGGTAATGTATCTACGGGATGAACTCATCACAAGGACTTGAATATGCTGAAACATTTGCCAGGTGAGTACCTGAAGGTGTCCTAAGGTCAACAGAACTTAATCCCTCACAAGCTGCCCAAGGTAGGTGAACTATGAATATGTATGTTACTAGGAGCATTCTAGTTACATGGTAGCAGACCATTTTCTTGCCAAAGGCCCTTTCAGTTATGATTGACAGAGAGACTGCTGGAAGGTTGCAAAAGAAAATTCATTGTGTTAATGCAGAAATAGAAAGCGTCATAGGATGTGTCAGTAGATGGCACTATAGGATTAAAACATAAAGGGGGGAAATGTATTTTGGGTGGGGGGGGGGGCAGGTGTTGCAGGGATTCTACATATCTTTATTTTCTTTTTGGCAGTGCTGGGAATTTAATAGTTCTGCAGAAGAATGAGATTTCCTCTCTTGTTCCTAAAGGTTACGGCAGGAGGCAGCCTCAGGGTTGCTCAGTTTATTGATACAGGGAATAAAAAGAAGTTAAAGATCTGGGAAATAGGGCAGAGGTTTTGGGAAAGTACCTGTGATAGATAGATCCATGTCTGCCTGCAGAGGGGACCAATGGTTCTGAGCTAAATCCCAGATGTGTAGGTAGCAGAGGATCTCACAAAAGCACAGAGCGGAATTGGTTTCTTGCAGTTGGGACATTCTTGGAAAAGTTTTCCAGTCGTAGCTCATGCCTTGTCAGCATTCTCCTTTTATTCTTAGCATTGCAGTCAATAAAAAAAATATATACTACCTTTATTTTTGTTCTTCCCTAGAACGAAACTAGATTCCCTCGGATGCTAACCTGGATGCTCTTTTAGCTTGCTCTGTGCTATGATTTGGTTGCCTCCCAGCCTTTGCACACTAAAATGCTGTGGATATCAGAGAGTGGGCTCAAGATGTTTCTGTTTGCTAATTAAGTCAATAATGAATCCTGCCTGTTCTGGGCCTCATCTCCTGACCGTTTCCAAATCAGCCCGTCCATCTTACCAAGAACTCTGGACCACTCCGGTTACAGTGAGATAAGTGGGCGGAGGCTCCAGACACTGGAGGAAATTAAGCTTGGGTAGACTGTCAGCAGCACTGACTCCCACCGCCCGGGTCCCCCGTGCACTTCGCCGCTCACCCTGACAGTTGCAAAAGAGAGCCTGCAAGATTTTGAAGCAAGCAAGGCAAGTTGGAGTGACACGCAAACGACTCCTCCTCCCCCCCACCTTTCAAAACAGAGATTATTAACAGCGAGATGCAATGAGCCGTCTGTAGCAGCCGGGAGGATCCTTACTGGGGAAAAAAAATAAAAGCAGCAGCAAGGAAAAAAAAAAATCAAAAGTCAAGGGAGACGTCAGGAAAGGTAAGTAAAGGGCTAGGCGAATAGGAGAATGAATATACAGCTCCTGCTACAAGCTGCATCATCTTCATTTATCGCATTCCGACTCTGGGGGGAAAAAAACTGCAGGCACTGCCTGGGAAAATTTGCTTTTGGGAAAAGGTAAATTGCCTGTAGCAATGCAAACACTTTAAAGGTGTGTGAAATTGCTGTGGTTTGTGGCAGTGAAGCTAGAACGCTGCCGAAAGGATGCAGTGCGCACCACGAGCCAGTGTGTGCTTAGCCTGAGAACAGCCGTGACTGAGATCTGCTGTATGTAGCGGGGATTTCTACTTTGTTAAAATGTATTTTTGCAGTTTGTGCCCAGCAGGGTTTACGTGTTTCAACGTTAATGTCATCCGATCAGCTGTGCTCCGAGAGAACGTACTCGGGGGTTTCCGTGAGCGGCAGAATCAGCGGCTAGAAAGGAGAGCATTTATTAATATAACGCTTATTTCCGAGCTGAAACGGTCCCCTCGAGTCGGGATGGAAGCATTGAGCGTTTTCCTAATTTAATGCAAAAACAGAAAGCGTGGATAGGCTTTTAGGCAGATATTTGTAAGAACCGCCCGCCTCCCAAATCCTAAGGCGGAGGGGATGGACGTGCAATAAATTTCTTGGGAAAAAAAAATCTTATCCTATAATAATGAAAGAGAGAGGCGGGTGGAAAAGATGTGCTCTTTTTTTTTTTTTTTTTGTAGAAGAAGAAAGATGTGGAATTGACAATTGATCAGCTCCAAGCCCCCCCCCCCCCCCCTCTCAGCAGATGCAAAACGTGAGAGCAGAGCAGTGTGCTGCTTTCTGTTCGTAATTAATATTGCAGAATTATGGAAACCCAGGAAGCCTTTGGTTACTATGTCGGCGGTGTATGATTAATCTTAGGCAGCTGTTGTGCTCCATCTACTTGTACTGAGATCTTGTTTACCTCGATTTTCAAATATAGCTCCTGCGCCATGCTGTTCCCTAAATAGGGCAGGAGCGGATACTTTGGAGTGGGCTGGGGTGGTTGCACTTTCCTCGCTACAGAGGAGAATCCGGCAGTGCCCCTTGTTCTGGATTCTCGTTGCTTGTTTTCTGTCCCTGAGGAAAAGGAAAACCTAGACGTTTTCTTTCCACAGCTCTCCTTCCTCTTGAATTATTTTGAAGTACGGTACTGAGCTTTAGGGTGGGTGCACTTTCTTTTTTACGAACTACTTTTTTTTTTTTAACAAAACCTTTGGGAAAGTCCTGGGGTAACATGTGAAGTTATGATTAGTCTATAACAACCTTTTCTGTCACCACCAGCTTCACACACGCTTTTGCAAGACTTTTCTGGAAATTAGATGATTCCTGAAAAACAGTAGATACTTTTTCTATTAGATAAAATAGATGTCACCTTTTTCAGTGTGGAAGGTGGGTTGGCCAGCCCCTATAACATTTCCGCTGGCAACGTCAGTTGATTTCTGCAGGTTCATAAAAAACCTCTTTAGAACCTGATTTCTTTTCATGTGTTCTAATACCAGAAGAAAAATGCATTCTAATACTTATATTTCACAACTGCATTTTTGAGTTTGTGGTTCTAGGCTAGAGTTATTAAAAACTGGTAGGGCGCCTTTTACATAGTGGAGCTAGAAATTAGCATGCGCTGAAGGCAAAGAAGCTCATGGGAATTGAATTGGTTTCTTTGCATTCAGCGCCTGCTAATCGGTAGCACCGCTTTCTAAAACGTGCCCCTGCTGCATTAGTGCGTGCTAACACAGTTAACGCACATTGTTAGAAACTTGATCTTACCGTATAAAACGGGACATGCATTAATATATGTTAGCACGCAGTAATGCAGTAGCACTTTTCAGTAAATTTTGCCCTTAGTTTGAAATTTATGGACCCTGTTTACAAGGGCACACTAGCGTTTTTAGCGCGCACAAAAAATGCTAGCATGCCTTTGTAAACAAGGCCCTACGATTTTATTCTGTCACTTTAACTTTGTGAATCAGTGATTTCCTCCAGCTCACTGTTTTAGATTTTGCTTTGGTTGGTTTAGGACAGGGCTTCCAAGCACACAAAAAGTCTTCCAATAGAGTGCAAAAAAGCTATCAAAATTTATTCAGTGACTCAAGAAAACTAATCCACATATATGCATCAGAAATGAAGTTGTAAAAATCACTTCCACAATGCAAAATTAAGCATTGTTTTTTGAAGTGCCTGTGGTTACCAAAACTTGAAGCAGTGCAGTCAGTGCTTCTATACATGAACCAACGGGACTTGTTTCACCAAAAAGTATGGTTTTCATCAGGGTCTTGAGATGTACAGGAAACCAATTTTGCTGTGTATGTAGCAGAGACAAACTTTTCATCTTGGCTAGGGCGCTGCTCCTGTTGAGAACTCTCCTCCCCTCCCCCCGTAGTGTGAAGAGTTTCAGAGCTGATATTGTGATGTCACAGTGCCTCTTCTGTGATGTCACAAATGGTTTGATTTTCCTCAACATGGCTCACTTTTATTGCAATTAACAGTGATTTCAATTTCTGGAGACATTTCTTTTTTTCCTCAATTAAGAGGGGAAGTTATGAATGTGGGCTACCGTTAAGATGTTATATCTCAGTGCATAAAATGGGACCTAAGCTAATGGTAAAATAACATGTCTTAACAGTAACTCATTTTGATAACTTCCTCCATTATCTGGATAAATAGGGAGGTACCCAACTAGATTTCCCTGATTGAAAACTGTTATCCCTCAGAGCATGTAAAAGTATGCATAGGCTTTCAAATTAAAACAAGGCATCCCAGGGAGGAAAGATGTTTGGGCTAGGGGAATAAATATCACATATATGTTTAGATTTTCAAATTTGCATGGTATAAATGTAGCTGTGGAACTCTCCTCTGGATTCTATATATCACACCCAAATCTTTGACTCTTCTCTCTCCTTCTCTGCTCATATCCAGCAGATTGCCAAGACCTGTCATTTCTTTCTTTACAACATCCGTAAAATCCGCCCCTTTCTTTCCGAGCACTCTACCAAAACCCTCATCCACATCCTTGTCACCTCTCGTTTAGACTACTGCAATCTGCTTCTTGCTGGCCTCCCACTTAGTTACCTCTCCCCTCTCCAGTCGGTTCAAAACTCCGCTGCCCGTCTCATCTTCCGCCGGGGTCGCTTTACTCATACTACCCCTCTCCTCAAGACCCTTCACTGGCTCCCTATCCGTTTTCGCATCCTGTTCAAACTTCTTCTACTAACCTATAAATGTACTCACTCTGCTGCTCCCCAGTATCTCTCCACACTCGTCCTTCCCTACACCCCTTCCCGTGCACTCCGCTGCATGGATAAATCCTTCTTATCTGTTCCCTTCTCCACTACTGCCAACTCCAGACTTCGCGCCTTCTGTCTCGCTGCACCCTACGCCTGGAATAAACTTCCTGAGCCCCTACGTCTTGCCCCATCCTTGGCCACCTTTAAATCTAGACTGAAAGCCCACCTCTTTAAGATTGCTTTTGACTCGTAACCACTTGTAACCACTCGCCTCCACCTACCCTCCTCTCTTCCTTCCCATTCACATTAATTGATTTGATTTGCTTACTTTATTTATTTTTTGTCTATTAGATTGTAAGCTCTTTGAGCAGGGACTGTCTTTCTTCTATGTTTGTGCAGTGCTGCGTACGCCTTGTAGCGCTATAGAAATGCTAAATAGTAGTAGTAGTAGTAGTAGTAAATTTCTGCGCTGAACTTTGTGCATCAGAGATTTATGTTTACATATATTCAGGTATGTATTTTGTACCAGGGGCAATGGAGGGTTAAGTGACTTGCCCAGAGTCACAAGGAGCTGCAGTGGGAATTAAACCCAGTTCCCCAGCATCAAAGTCCGCTGCACTAACCACTAGGCAGTGGAGGAGTAGCCTAGTGGTTAGTGCAGCAGACTTTGCTCATTACAGAATAGTGCTTAGTGCGCAATATTTTCAGCGCCAGGTTCTCAGCACCATTTACTAATACTACTTATCATTTCTATAGCGCTACTAGACGTACACAGTGCT
This sequence comes from Microcaecilia unicolor, assembly GCF_901765095.1. Taxonomy (NCBI): domain Eukaryota; kingdom Metazoa; phylum Chordata; class Amphibia; order Gymnophiona; family Siphonopidae; genus Microcaecilia; species Microcaecilia unicolor. The sequence goes on from NC_044039.1 coordinate 132,222,621, forward strand.
TATTGAAGTCCTTCCTATGCAACTTGTGGGTAGTTTTCAAATGGAAATGACTTCATGTTCTTTATTGGTTAAGGCGAATATAAATTTTTTAAATAAATAAATGTATTTCTGGGTTATTACTGTTCAGTATTCCATAACCAAAAATATAGGGTCCTGTATTCAGCTAGGGTGGCCAGCAGGAGGAGTAGCCTAATGGTTAGTGCAGGGGTAGGCAACTCCGGTCCTCGAGAGCCACAGGCAGGTCAGGTTTTCAGGATATCCACAATGAATATGCAGGAGATAGATTTGCAAGCACTGCCTCCATGGTATGCAAATCTATCTCCTGCATATTCATTGTGGATATCCTGAAAACCTGACCTGCCTGCGGCTCTCGAGGACCAGAGTTGCCTACCCCTGGGTTAGTGCATCAGCCTGAGAACCTGGATAAACAGGGTCCAGTTCCCACTGCAGCTCATTGTGACTTAACCCTCCATTGCCCTGGGTACAAAATAAAGTACATGTACATAATATGTAAATAAACTCCACTTTTGATTGCAACTACAGAAAGGCAGCTCCTTGTGACTCTGAGCAAGTCACTTAACCCTCCATTACCCCTGGTACAAAATACATACCTGAATATATGTAAACCGCTTTGAATGTAGTTGCAAAAACCTCAGAAAGGTGGTATATCAAGTCCCATTTCCCTTTCCCTATTTGAGGTTCTAAATGGAATGTTGCTACTAATGAGATTCTGTTGCTACTATTTGAGATTCTACATGGAATGTTGCTATTCCACTAGCAACATTCCATGTAGAAGCCTGCCCTTGCAGATCAGCAATGCGGCCGCGCAGGTTTCTGTTTCTGTGAGTCTGACAGAAACAGAAGCCTGCGCAGCCACATCGGTGATCTGCAAGGGCAGGCTTCTACATGGAATGTTGCTAGTGGAGGAGTAGCCTAGTGGTTAGTGCAATGGACTGTGATCCCGCGGAACTAAGTTCAATTGCCACTGCAGCTTCTTGTGACTCTGGGCAAGTCACTTAACCCTCCATTGCCCCTGGTACAAAAGTACCTGAATATATGTAAACCGTTTTGAATGTAGTTGCAAAAACCTCAGAAAGACAGTATATCAAGTCCAATTTCCCTTTCCCTATGTCAGGTTCCATCTCCATTTAAAGGTAAGCACCAGCACTTAAAGTGGCTCCCAACCCTGGTCATGGAGGCACCCCAGCCAATCAAGTTTTCAGTATATCCACAATGAGTATTCATGAGATAGATCTGCATGAAGATCTCTCTCTCTTGAATACTCATTACGGGTGTCCTGAAAACCTGACTGGCTGGGGTGCCTCCAGGACCTGGCTTGGGAACCACTGACTTAATAGATATATTCAGTGGTGTGCTGGGAAATTTTTAACAGGCTTTCTCACTAGTCCACCTCTGCACGCCCCCCCCCCCCCCCCCCAAATTGCAGAGCTGGCTATACCCAGGGAGAGAGCCTGGTGGGGGGGGGGGGGGGGAGGCAATGCATTACTTTCTCTAGGAAATTTTTTTTAAATGCTCCCAGGTTCCAATCTAATTCATGTTTAATGTGGGATAAAATGCCACAAGTAAGTAAATAAGTAGATAGAAACTCTGAACGTTGAGCACCTGATTCCCATAACATGATGTCTGTTTTAGAAGCCCTTTACCAGGAAAAAAAAATGTCTGCACCAGCCCCTCCAAATGACACATTGATTACGATTTATAACAAATTACTACTCTACCTATGAAAAGTTATTCCCTTATTATACTTCCTCTGTGTACATCCCTATGCACAAGCCGGCGGCATTTTTAAAAATTTAATTTTTTTTTTACAATATTCTCTCCACCCCTATTATAGACCTCCTCCTTGCTCTCCCGCGCTGAAGGGTCCCACTCCCAGTGCATACCTGAAGGCAGCGTCCCTGGTGGTCTAGTGGATTCTTCAGGGCAGGAAAGATCCCCAGTCTTTCCTGCCCGCTGCCGGCTCTGACCCTCCTCCTTCCGCATCTTCTTTAAAATGGCTGCCGAGACTTACAAGGGCGGCCTCGCAAGACATCTCACTTTCTTCCCTCCCCTCCATCCATATGCATCTCCTTCCTCTCTCTTCCCTCTCCCCCCTCCATGATCCATGTCCAGCATTTCTCCTCTCTCCTCCGCTCCATCCATGTTCATCTCACTTCCTCTCTTCACTCCCCTCCATCCATGTCCAGCATTTCAACTCTCTCCTCTCCCCTCCATCCATGTGCATCTCCTTCCTCTGTCTGCTCTCCCCTCCATCCATGTCCAGAATTTCTCCTCTCCCCTAAATCTATGTGCATCTCCTCCTCCTCCTCTCTTCTCTCCCCTCCATTCATGTCCAGCCTTCCTTCTTCCTGTCTTCCCTTCCCTCCATCCATGTCCAGCATTTCTCCTCTCTTCCTTCCCCTCCATCCGTGTGCATCTTCTTCCTCTGTCTTTCCTTCCCTGCAACATTTCTCTTCTCTTCCCTTCCCTCCACTCCATCCATGTCCAGCATTTCTCCTCTTTCCCCTCCATCAATGTGTATCTCCTTTCTGTCTTCCCTCTCCTCCATCCAGGTCCAGCATTTCTCCTGCTTTCCCCTCCATCCATCCATGCCCAGCAACTCTCCTCTCTCCCCTGTCCTCCCCTCCCATCCATGTCCAACAATTCTCCTCTGCCCTCCCCTCCGTGTCCAGCGATTCTTCTTTGTCCCTATCTTCCCCTCCCATCCATGTCCAGTGATTCTTCTCTCTTCCCTGCCCTCTTCTCCCATCCATGTCCAGTGATTCTCCTCTGCCCTCCCCTAACCATCCTCTGCCCTCCCCTCCTTTCCATGGCCAGCGATTCTCCTTTGCCCCCTATCCTCCCCTCCCATCCATGTGCAGTGACTTGCCCCAGCCTCCACCTGCCCATTTTCAGCCCCCGAGTTCCAGTTCCAACTCCCAGCGCCGGCTCACCTGCCCGCCCTCAGCTCCCCGATAGCCTTCCTTTCCTTCCTGCCACTGCCCTGCCTTTAAATATTTTATTTTAGCTGAAGTCTTGCGGCGGCACTGAAAGCAGCAGGCTCTTCTTGCCTCCAGCCTTCCCTTCCCTCTCAGTGTCCTGCCCTCGCAGAAACAGGAAATACATCAGAATGAAGAAGCACCTTTTGTGTGGTTCTCCATGCTGGTGAGCTGTGCTGGTTCCAGTAGTGAGTATCGCCAATGCTGACAGAACTCCTGGGGGAATTCTCTATGCGTCACCGAAAGTTGGGTGCCAGGATGACGTGAAGTAAGCATAAATCCTCTATCAGCAATTGTGCATGAAATTGCCGTTATACACTATGTCCGGAAACAAGCGAGCCCCCTAAACATTTTGCAATAACAACCTTGAACCTGCACCAAATTAATTAAAATTTTACGTGCACAAAGTGACATCTATTTCATTCTTAATTTTTTACAAACTGCTGTCACAAATCTCCGCTTCTGAAATGACTTACAAGCTGACGTCATCTGTGATGTCATTGCGCTTTGATAAACAAAATGCTGTCAAAAGAAGATTGAGTTTTAATTAAAATACTGAGAGTTGAAAAAGGATGCGGTACTAAAAGATCAGTTTCAACATTCAGACTGCTCAGGTTGACATTAGCTATGTTGGAAACTTTAGCTTTTGGGTAGTGTTGTGTAAAATTTGACATCTCAGTAACGTTAAGGTGGATTTCTACAAAACTACACAACATTCTTTGAAATAGATGTCACTTTGTGCACGTGAAATTTTAATTTGGTGCAGGTTTGTAGTTCTTGCAAAATGTTTACAGGGCTTTTTCGCAGACACAGTGTAGAATATTAGTGTAAGGGGCCCTTTTCTAAGCCGTGTAGGCGCGTATGCGTGTCCTACGCACATCAGTTTTGAATTTCCGCCCAGCTACTGCATGGCCTGGGTGGTAATTTCATTTTTTTTAATAGCTTTTATTGAAAAAATACAACTTAATGCAGCATATCATAGTCCACTTTAGACACATCATCAGCTATAGACAAATTAGCATACTAACATAATAAAGTTCCTGCCAGTAACTAGAACTATTCCATTTAAACCCCCTACCCAAGCCCACACCCCTTTCCCTCTCCCCCCTCCAAAGAAAAAAAAGGGAAAGGAATCCCTACCCATTCTCCCTACACCCCTCAGGAAAGGAGAAGGGAGGAGTCTGGCGAGGAAGACCACTTCACATAACTGTCCCGTAATTTCATTTTCTATGCGTGCCCAGTACGCACTCCGGAAAATTTCTGGTGCATGGCGCTAACTGGGCAGTAATCAGCAATGTATGCGTGCTGACGTTTACCGCCCAGTTAACGTGTGAGACTTTACTGCTAGGTCAGTGGGTGGCAGTAAGGTCTCAGGCCCAAAATGGACACATAACAATTTAAATTTTGCCGCACGCCGATTTTCGGCTTTAAAAAAAGGCCTTTTTTGCAGGTGCACTGAAAAATAGATCTGCGCACACCCAATACATGCATCTACACCAGCACAGGCCAGTTTTTGGCGCACCGTAGTGAAAGGACCCCTGTGTCTGCAGTTATGCGCCTAACTTTAGGTGTCAGCACTTATGCTCTGGCGTTTGCTCGCCCCTAACTGTAGGCAGTTAAGGGGGTCTTTTACAAAGCAGCACTAGCGTTTTTAGCTTGCGCTACAAATCAGATGGCACTAAACACTTTGACGCCCACTATCCAGCTTATTTTCGAAGGAGATCGCTAGCTATCTTCTGACACAAATCGGGAGATGGCCGGCCATCTCCTAAAGCTGGCCAAATCGGTATAATCGAAAGCCGATTTTGGCCAGCGCCAATTGCTTTCCGTCGTGGAGCCGGCCAAACTTCAAGGGGGCGTTGCAGTAGGGTAGCGAAGGCGGGACGGGGGCGTGCTTTGAGATGGCCGGCTTTGCCCGATAATGGAAAAAAGAAGGGCATCCCTGGCGAGAATTTGGTCCACTTTATTTGGTCCCTTTTTTTCAGGTCCAAGTCCCAAAAAAGTGCCCAAACTGACCAGATGACCACCAGAGGAAATCAGGGATCACCTCCCCTGACTCCCTCAGTGGTCACTAACCCCCTCCCACCCTCAAAAAAAAACAACTTTAAAAACTTTTTTTGCCAGCCTCAAATGTCATACTCAGGTCCTTCACAGCAATATACAGGTCCCTGGAGCAGTTTTAGTGGGTGCAGTGGACTTCAGGCAGGCGGACCCAGGCCCATCCCCCCACTACCTGTTACACTTGTGGTGGAAAATGGGAGCCTTTCAAAACCCACCTGAAACCCACTGTACCCACATGTAGGTGCCACCCTTCACCCCTTAGGGCTATGGTAGTGGTGTATAGTTGTGGGGAGTGGGTTTTTGGGGGGGCTCAGCACCCAAGGTAAGGGAGCTATGCACCTGGGAGCAATTTTTGAAGTCCACTGTAGTGCCCCCTAGGGTGCCCGGTTGGTGTCCTGGCATGTGAGGGGGACCAGTGCACTACAAATGTTGGCCCCTCCCACGACCAAATGCCTTGGATTTGGCAGGGTTTGCGATCGCCGGCCTCGGTTTTCATTATGGGCGAAAACCGAGGCCGGCCATCTCAAACCCGGTCATCTCTGACATTTGGGTGACCCCAACCGTATTATTGAAACGAAAGATGGCCGGCCATCTCGTTTTGAAAATACGGTCAGCCCCACCACTTCGCGGCGCTGTCCTCAGAGATGGATGCCCTTAGAGATGGACGTCCCCGATCGAAAATGCCCCTCTATGGGCATCTCAGCATTTAGCGCTAGCCAATTTGTAACACAAGCTAAAAACTCTAGCGCTCCTTTGTAAAAGACTCCCTAAGTGGTAAATTATACTTCTCTATAAGATGTACATATAAGTGTCAGGCATGTTCCCAACCTGACCATTCCCCTCCCACACCTCTTTGCACGTGTAGGTGACACAGTACTGCTAGTATCCTTAGATCTTGTTTCCGCATTTGATATGGTGAACCACACATTGTTGTTGAAGCGATTACCTGACATTGGACTGAATGGTACAGTGTTATCTTGGTTCTCTAGTTTATTGATGGACCGAAACTTTGCAGTTGTAGATGAACTGGGAATCTTTCCCACAACGGGTTCTATGTGGAGTGCCACAAGGTTTGATGTTATCGACAGTATTATATAGTATTTCTATTAGGCCGTTGGTGGATCTGATAGAAACTTTTGGAATCAGCCCATATGTATATGTGGATGATTTTTTGTTAGTAGCATGAGTATCTCCATCATCATGTGATTTGTCTGGAATACAATCTTGCTTGCATCAATGGTTCAACGATCGATCACTCTACGGTTTTAAATGTGGGTAGGACTGTTGCTTGGGTGACAGGTATGCAGGATCGTCCAGGGACTACTGTGCAATTATTAGGGGCAGACGTATCTACTGTGGATTCGTTTTAAGTATTTGGATATTTGGATTGATTATGACTTGGATTTTATAGTGCATGTGAATATGATGGTCAAACGAGGTTACGTGCGTACGTTATGAGCAGTTTGGGGATATGTTGATGAAAAGAGTTTTGTGCTTTTAATGCACTCATTGTTTATGTCCCATCTTGATTATGCAAATGCTGTGCTGGTTGGTCTACCTTATAATAATTGAAAGAAATGACAAACTATGCAGAACGTGGCAATTCAGTTGTTGGGGAATTTGGGGAGGTTAAATCATGTCTCCCTATTTTATATCCATTGCCACTGGATTCCAGTGGAGTTTCAGATAAAATTTAAGATTTTAGCATTATTGCATAGGGTATATCATGAACAGCATCCTGCCAGGCTTGTGTCAGTGGCTGCATGTTATATTCCTGGGAGGAACCTGCATTCAGAGGGCATGCATTTGTTGCAGGTTCCGGGTGTGAAAGAGGCCCATTAAGTAGAACTAGAGGGAGTGTGTTTTTTTTGTGATGGACCCTGTATTTTGGAATAATTTGTTTGTAGTGTTGGGGGAGGGGAAATTTCCTTACCCCATTTCTGATGCTTGTTGAAAGCTAAATTTTTTTTCTCCTTTGGCATTTCTTGGGACTTCTGCAGGGGGTCTGTAGAGATCATGATCTGGAGAGTTTGTATTAGTGTTTTTCTATATTTTCTGTTTTTACTGTATTTCCATTGCTTTTGTTGTGTTTAATTTTAACACTGTAAACTGTTTTGATGTTTTATTATGTATTGCGGTAGATTAAATTTAATAAACTGCAACGGAAACTTTAAAAATTGTGCACCCCAAGTTAGGCACAAGATCCACACTAAGGGGCCCTTTTACTAAGCAACAGTAGGGCTAAAGTGTGGGTAGCATGCGCTAAATCGACCCCCACCAGAGGGGTAGGATGTGCGTCCTGCAGTAGTTTCGAAGTTGGCATGCGCAGTTTCCCACAGTAGAAATTAATTTTCTACAGTGGGAGGGAGGGGGTGCATTTCTGGCAATAATCAACAGTGCAGCTACATTTTCTATTTTCTGCCGGGGGGGGGGGGGGGGGGGGGGGAGGTGAGTTCCCGGTGGTAATCACACTACCACAGGCCACTTTTTACCTTGGCTTAGCCCTAAACTAGTATTCTGGAAAGGGTACTCCACGCAGAGCGTCCTTTGCAGAATGTTAGCTTAGCATGGATCTTCCCAGCGCCTAACATTAGACACCCATAATGATGAGTTATACGTTTGCCACCTGCTGATAAATGCATAACTTTTGAAAATCAGTTCCGTAGCTCCTGGGCCCTGATCCATTATTCAGTTTTCTGAGAATTAGCAGGCCTCATATGATCTGAGAAAATGCCTATAATTGTTTTTTAGGAAAAAACTTTTTATTATCCAGGGGAGATATGCTAAAAGGTCTATAAAATATTGAGTGGAGTGGAACAGGTAGAAGTGTTTTGCTTGCTTACTGTTTCCAAAAATACCAGGACTAGGGGGCATGCTATGAAGCTACTAAGTAGTACATTTTAAAACAAACTGGGAAAATATTCCTTCAATCAATCTGTAATTACACTCTGTAATTTGTTGTGAGAGAATGTGGTAAAAGCAGTTAGCAGGGTTTTAAAAAAGGTTTGGATAATTTCCTAAAAGAAAAGTCCATAATCCATTATTAAGATGGACTTGGGAAAATCCACTGTTTATTTCTAGGACAAACTGCATAAAATTTGCTTTACTGTTCTGGGATCTTGCCATGTACTTGTGACCTGGATTGGCCACTGTTGGAAACAGGATGCTGGGCTTGATTGACCTTCGGTCTGTCCCAGTATGGCAACGCTTATGTTCTTATCCATTATTGGGAATGACCTTTGACATTCCTGATGGGTATAGGTATTGCATTCGATATACCGCCTTTGTATGGTTTACTTACTACATGTAGGTATTGGAGTGGAGGTAATGGTTCCTATTAGTAGCAGTACTTTCTCTCTCCCTAGTGAGCTAAGTTTTTGTACCTGGGCCAATGGAGAGTTCAGTGACTTACCCAGGATCACAAAGAGCTGCAGCGTGAATAGAACCCAGTTCCCCAGGTTCTCAGCCCACTGCACTAACCATTAGGCTGCTCTTCCATGAGTACTGTATCAGATTATTAAAAAAATATCACTAATTTTAGTGGCCTGTTTACTAAAGTGAAGTAAAGTTTTGTGCTTACCACAATGACATGGTATGTCTGAAAGCTGTGCAGTAACTCTCCCATCTCCCTACTTACTCTTACTTCATCCCCACCTGTACCCACAGATAATGCCTTTAATACCCTACCCAAACATTCTTTCAGATTCTAGAGTGTAAAAAAACATTAAAAACTAACGGAAAAGACAACTTTTATTTCTTAAGTCCGTCCAGAAACTTGAGTGTCCCAAGCTGATATTCCAGCTGCCTCTTTGTGCTTTCCAAGCTTCATTCTGACATCACCAGAGATTTTGACTACACTCCCGTGGGAAACCCACAGCTTTTTCATCAGTGTGGAAACCCCACAAACCTGAAAGTTATTCCTGAGGGATTTCCACAAACCTGGAAACCATACCTGTGGGATTCCCATGGGTTCTGGGAGATTTCCATGATCCCTATTCTGATGCAGCTCTCTAGCTTATACTGAAGTGCAGCTGCCTCCCACCCTCCTCCTAATGAAAGACTTCCTGTTAGGAGGAAAACAGGACACAGCAACACTTGAGAGTTGGCCTCTACTATAAGCCCCCTGCCAGAAAGCAGTACTTTTGAAATGGCCGGGAAGAGGTATAATAGTTGTGGCAGTGGCAGGTGAGCAGGCTAGACATGGGACTGGGGTAAAGAAGGGCAGATTAGAAGATGCTTTCCTGTTGTCTTCCACCCCTGAATGCTGCCACCCTAGGTGGATGCCTTGCAGGGCCGCCCTAGCAGAAATAGGAAATTACATCAGAAGAGGGCGGGACACAGTGAGGGGAGGCCCGCCCGAGGCAATCTGCCGCTTTCACACAGAAGGCGCTGCGCTGCCGATTTCAAGATTTTAAGTGAAGGGGGTCCAATGGCAGACAGAAGGGAGTTGAGGGTAGGAAGATAGAGACTGGGGACTGCGACAGCAGTAGTGATTGGGGGGAGGCGGGGTAGGGCTGGGGGCGTCCTTGCCCCGGGCCCGGCTCAGTCTCTCGGCGGCCCTGATGCCTTGCCTGCCTAGTGGCAGGTGCAGCCCTGCTTGACATCACCCCACCTGTTAACAATCCTTTAAAAATGCATAATTGGACACAATACTTTTAAACATTAAACTTGCTTTGAATATTTGTGTGCGCTCACTTCCTGCAGGTAGAAAATGGCACTTTGAGTGGGTGTAATTGCTAGGATCTATTGCTGTGCTTTGACTGCTGCTCTTCGTTGCTGCTCCTCAGAAGCTGCTGCCCTAGGCAACCACTTGGTCTTGCCTAATGGTTGACTTGGCCCTACAGTAACATATTCCAGGATGTGCATGAAAGAATGTCAGTGTAACGTCCTGGTGCGGAAAGTGATTATTCTGTGTCCTTGTGTCTGGCAGGGCAGCTAGCTAAGGAGTGTTTTGAAATCCTGTAATGCTCACTCTGCTGGGAGTTATTACTTATTCTGCAGGAGTGCTCAGTCCTTCAAGGCACCCTCATCATGACCACAATATTATCTCAATAATGACCTCTAGTTCTCATTTCGCAGAAAATGACAAGTTTAGAGCGGATGCTTTTACTGTCATGTGCCCTGGGTGGATCATGCCTTCATTAAATCTGGTTGTGTGGTTATTTTCGATGTTTTCCCACCAAGAACAACAAACAGAAATATATCAAAATGATGGGGAATTTTTATGTGCAATAATACATTGTTATAAGCCATTCTCTTGGCTTTGTATTTCTCCTTTGGGCTGAAAAGGGTCACAGCGGTGCTTCACTTGCTGGTGAGTTTTCCTGAGCATGCGTAGTCTGCCTTGTAGAAGCCCAATTTCATTTTAACTATTGATGACAAAACAAGCTGTCAAAAAGGAAGGTGCATTAAGGAGGGGGTACAAAATTGAGGTGACTTTGAATAGTAATTGGTTGAATTTATATATGACCCGCTGAGCGAGTAGGTACCAAAAGTGGGTTTACAAATAACAGAGATAAATGCTATAAAAGTTTGGAGGGGCAATTTTCATTTTTTGAAAGTTTTGTGTAGTATAGGGTCAGTAGAAAGGAGAAGGCCAAACCGACTAGGGAGGCCGGACACAACTGGGCTGTAGGCCAGCGGGAAGGAAAGGGTTAAGGAAAACAGGGAAAGGAGGGGGGCGAAAGGGGGAGGGAGGGCATAAAAGAGGGACAGTAGGTAAGGAAAGGTCTTTTCCGCTGACATCAGCAATCCAGAGGAGATGTAATGTAAAAGTGCTTGGCTGCGGCCATAATAAATTCCAAATTTGTCAAAGAAGTGGCTTCTTGGTGGTGAAAGGAGAGTGGAGGAATGAGCAGTGCCGAATGCCCCAGTTGTGGGTCTATGCAATTGTTTTTCACAACTTTGATGTTTTTCATGTTCTATAGCCTAAAAACTGCAGGTACCTAAAGTGGGGTATGTGATTTCTGGGGTTAATTACTTTTTTATTGATACATGTTTCTCATTTTTAAAAGATGTAATTAGTCCGTATCTGAGACTGAAACTTTCCCACCTATTTGTAGGCTCAATGTGGCTTACATAGCACCGGAGAGGCCTTTGCAGGCTCCGGTGTGAACAAATACAGGGTAGCCCTTCTCTGACATCTAAATGCAGTTTATATTTCTCCAGAGGTACAGGGCATCAAAGAAAAAAATAATTCACTAACCATTCCAATTCACTCCCTCACTTCTGCTGCAACTGGACTAATTTATTTATTTGTTACATTTGTATCCCATATTTTCCCACCTATTTTCAGGCTCAATGTGGCTTACATAATGCCGATAATGTTAGATTTTTATTGTGACTTTCATGCCTGCTTACTAGAAACTAGGCTCTCCACAACTGCTCAATTTCACAGATGCCCCAAATGGCCATAAGATAGAACTCCATGCCATCATCATTCAACATGACTCCACAGAAGCCAATGAAAGTCTATACCAATACACTGCAATATTAGGAAAGTGTGTGGTGTTAAAAGGAGAAAGACTTAGACCACTGTGTTGTTAAAAGTCAGGAGAAAGACATAGCCTATATTGTAGGAGGGCACATGAAGCTGTGAAAACCAGTAGTCTAATGTGAAGCTGATTCAGCTGAAGCCCAAATCCAGGAAGAGTACAGGATAACCCCTCCTACACAGATGGAATGTACAAAAGAGGGCTGGGGTTTGGAGAAAGACAGATTTTAGGACAAAATGGAATACAATGCATAGAGCTCGGGTGGGCAGACACTGCTTGGTTATGTAGTTAATATCCCTCTATCTTCTGGTATAAGTCAGTCACATATCATACTTTTGCTACCTTCTTGCTCAGCGGGACTCATGTTCATTGTTTTTAATCCAGAGTCCTAGGGGCCCTTTTATTAAGCTGCGTAGGTGCATCAATTTGGAATTACTGCTCAACTACCGCTTGGCCCGGGCGGTAATTTCATTTTATTACACGCGTCCACTACGCACACCAGAAAATAATTTTTATTTTCTGGCGTGCGGCGCTAACAGGGCAGTAAAAGGCATTCTACGTGCATAGACCATTACTGCCTGGTTAATGCGTGAGACCTTACCGCTAAGTCGATGGGTGGTGGTGAGGTCTCAGACGCAAAATAGATGCGTGCCAATTTTCATTTTGCCACACGTCCTTTTTCGGCCAAACTTTGAAAAAAAGGCATTTTTTACAGGTGCGCTGAAAAATGGCTCTGCGTGCGTCCAAAACATGCGCTTACACTAGTGCAGGCTATTTTTCAGCGCACCTTAGTAAAAGGACCCCTTAGTGTGCCTTATACTTGAAAAACCAGACATACGCCTTACCAAAAGGTTTATCCCAGGATTCAATATATGGCACCTGAAAAACTGCACAGAAACCAAAGTGTATTCTATAACAATGTGCAGAACTTAATTGTTTAGCTAATCAACGCTGTAAATTGGATGTTAACTAGCAATTATCAGCACTAATTGGTATTAATTGAGATTTATGCGCACAACTCGCTAAGTGTATTCTATAAAGTGGTGATCCTAATTTCAAAGTCATGTGGAGGGGCATTTTAGAACGGGGATGACCATCTCTAAGGGCGCCCAACTCTAAGGATGGTGCCGCAAAGGAGCGGGGCAACGCGTATTATCAAAACAAGATGGACGTCCATCTTTCGTTTCGATAATACAGTCGGGGACGCCCAAATCTTGACATTTAGGTCGACCTTAGAGATGGTCGTCCTTGGTTTTTGGCGATAATGGAAACCAAAGACGTCTATCTCAAAAACGTCCAAATCCAAGCCCTTTGATCGTGGGAGGAGCCAGCATTTGTAGTGCACTGGTCCCCCTTACATGCCAGGACACCAACCGGGCACCCTAGGGGGCACTGTAGTGGACTTCACAAATGGCTCCCAGGTGCATAGCTCCCTTACCTTGGGTGATGAGGTCCACAACTCCCCCCCCCCCCCCCCCCACACACACACACAGGTTCGCCTGCCTGAAGTACACTGCACCCACTACAACTGCTCCAGGGACCTGTATACTGCTGCGATGGACTTGAGTATGGCATTTGAGGCTGGCATAGAGGCTGACAAAAAAGTATTTTTAAATTTGTTTTTTATGGTGGGAGGGGGTTAGTGACCACTGGGGGAGTAAGGGGAGGTCATCCCCGATTCCCTCCGGTGGTCATCTGGTCAGTTGGGTCACCTTTTTGAGGCTTGGTCGTGAAAAAAATGGACCAAATAAAGTCGGCCAAATGCTCTTCAGGGATGCCCTTCTTTTTTCTATTATCGGCCGAGGACAACCATCTCTTAATCACGTCCCAGTCCCGCCTTCGCTACCCTGCTTACACGCCCTCGTGAACTTTGGTTGTCCCCACGACGGAAAGCAGTTGAGGGTGTCAAAAAATCGGCTTTCGATTATGCCGATTTGGGCGACCTTGTGAGAAGGATGCCCATCTCCCGATTTGTGTCGAAAGATGGGCGTCCTTCTCTTTTGAAAATAAGCGTGATAGTTAAAAAGGGGGTATGGCCATGGGTGGGGCATTTCTAAAATCTATGCTTATTATTATAGAATCGGTGCATAATTTAGGGATCGGGATTTACACCAAGTAAAGTGGCCTAAATAGATGTGACCAAGTTTAGTCACGGCATATTTTCAAAGCACTTTGGGAGGCTAAGTTCCATAGGTTTCTATGGAACTTTGGGAGGCTAAGTGCTTTGAAAATGAGCCTGATTGTGAACCGCTTGGTGTATTCTCTATACCGTGCAGAAATGTGTCTATTCTATAAAATTTAGGTGAACTTAAAGTGTAATTTTTTTCCACGCAGATCTTTCAGGCACCATATACAGAATCCAGCCCTTAATGTCATTGCTCAGTTGGAACTGGATAAACTGAATTAGTGAGAGCTAAAGTTACTGGACTCAGGCATTGCCAGAAAGTCCCTAGTATAGAACATCCAGTGACCCATATCGGGTTCCTAACCATGAGAATTCATCTCCTCTTTAAATGAAGGATGCCAGTGCCTCTGCTTTCGGTCTTAAAGGAACCTGTGAACACTGATCAGCTTTCAATTAAACCATACACTCCCAAGGAAGGGTAAATAAAGTTTGCCAAGTGATATTAACAAAAATTGCCCAACAAGAAATATCAGACATATTGCAAAATGTAATTTAAAGAAAGGCAATTAGACTAAATGAAGAGTAGTAAATATCATTTTGGAACCAGCAATATGGTAGAATGCCACGGGCAAAGTGCTGCTGGAAGTTTATTGGTGCGCTGTTTGTGTTGTGGAAGCTTAGTTGCTGGTCATGTGACGGGTAGTTCTGTAACTCATGCTCCTTGCAACTGTTAATTTACAGAATACTAGCACTTATTTGCTTAAGTGTAAGCTTGAGAGAAATTCTATAAATGACACTCAAAATGTTGCACTGAAAAAACTGGTGAGAAAAACGTCCAAATGCAGATTTTTTCCACTTTTTGGATGTTTTTCTCCTTTGAAAATGAGCTCCATAGTAACATAGTAAATGTCGGCAGATAAAGATCCACACTGTCCATCCAGTCTGCCTAACTAGATGGCCACAGTTGAATCTGGCACTCTGCACAGGTTCCACGTCAGGATTAAACACCGGTGTACTTCTATCTCTCTCGGCCAATTTTGGAGTACAATATGTCGAAGTCTGCCCAGCACCAGTCCTCCCAACTACTAGAGTTGCCCTTGAAACCCGCTCCAGCCTTGATCCTGATCTGTTTATGAAAACAACAACAACAACAAAGAAACAAAAGGCCCATAAATGACACAGGAAACAAGCAGAATAAAAATGTTTGGGCTGCTCATCCCTGCTGAATTTTTTGGGCATCAGTGTGCTGCCCAGCATAGTGACTGCATCTTCATTTTCTTGCTGATGACTTGGGCATGTGACTGAACAGCAGTCATTACTTCATTGGTATGTGTGCAGAGTAGTGGGACTTAGCATTAAAACACACACGCACAGTTGTTGATGAGAAATTTGTAAAGAGGTTACATGTGAACAAGGGATTATAGCACGAGTTATACCTGTAATGTTCTAGTGTGCATATTTTCACTGTGATGTGCTTCAGGTTCTGAGAAGGTAGATCTGTAGCCCTCAGCAAACCACAGCATCCACAAGACTGCCTCAGTGATCCCATGTTGCCATTATCTCTCTATATAATAATTTGTCCATCTGTGTCCCCGGATGACTAACTGTCTAGGTTCATAACCATATGCAAATGAGCTTACGTCAGCTTGCCTCCAGCGTTCCCTTCCCTCTCGGTGTCCCCCCCTCGTGGAAAGATGAAATGACGTCAGAGGAGGGCGGGACACTGAGAGGGAAGGCTGGAGGCGACGCGAGCCGAGCCGAGCTTGCCGCCGCGACTTCAGGTTTGGAGGGGAGGGGAGAATCGCTGGACGTAGATGAGATGGGAGGGGAGGGCAGAGGAGGGGAGGGGAGAATCTCTGGACATGGAGGGGAGGGGAGCACTATGGTTATTTTACTATTGTTATGCTGTTAACAAAATTGTAAGTTTTATGTTAAACCAGTATGTTCTTTCTAGCAAAACAGGTGCCGGTACTCAAATGCCAGGCCACTCTTCAGGGGTGGGTTGATTACTGAGAGACCCACCCCACAATAGCCAGACCCCCTGCAATCAGTCATAGAATCTATGACAAGGCAGACTTGGTATGTAGAGCATGAGCTCTTTCATTAAAACTTGGGGACCATGAGTCAATTTTAGCAGACAATAGAAATGGAGCCGGTACTCAGTACCCCCTCAAAAAAAGCCCTGTGTTAAACTATACCTGCTGTACAGTGCCTTGGCTGAATTTCTTCATAAAGTTGGTTAATAAATCCCAATATACATCTAACTAACTAACTAACTAACTAACTAACTAACTAACTAACTAACTAAATAAATAAATAAATATAAAAGTGGCATTATTGAACCCAATAAGAGTAATTATTCCAGACACTGATTTACAGTTATTGGCAAGTGCAAGAAAATATTTACATCAGCTTGTTTAAGTTGCCTGTAATCAGTGTCCTATATCCCTTGGCTCAATCATGTAAAAACTGTACTGGAAACTCCAGGAAGCATGACAGAGATGCAAATTTTCCAAAGCTGTGGGAGAAAATCAAAGATTTCCTATAATGGATTAGCAGGTAAATTTCTCCATAATATAGGGGGAAAGAACAAAATGGCTGCAAAATATATTGTAGCCTGACCAAGGGCAATATAGACCAGCACCAAAACCTAGGAATTTCTTTATTCCTCTCTCCATCCCAGTAGCCTAGTGGTTAGTGCAGTGGACTTTGATCCTGGGGAACTGAGGTCAGTTCTCACTGCTGCTCCTTGTGACTATGGGCAAGTCACTTAACCCTCCATTGCTCCTGGTACAAAATAAGTACCTGAATATATGTAAACTGCTTTGAATATAGTTGCAAAAACCTCAGAAAGGTGGTATATCAAGTCCGATTTCCATAATTTATTTTACTGTTATATTGCTGCTAGTTTATAAATTATTTCTTTCTATTCTTTCATCACTATAATATATTGATTTGCTGACACATGTAACATTGTCATGCCAATAACATTATCCAAATCATGGCTGGAGTGAGATTGGAATTATGGAAGGGAAATACCAGATGCTATCAATGAAGTCTAACAGTGTCTTGACTTCTTTTGTCGGTAAAGCGGTGCATGAAGTCGCTTTGGTTTCCAACCGAGGACCCTGTTTACTGAGGCGTGTTAGCATTTTTAATGCGCCTACAATTAGCACACGCACTAAATGTGTAGGCCCCCTATAGGGATATTGTAGGTGCGTATAATGTGCGTTAAAAATGTTAACGCGGCTTAGTAAACAGGGCCTTGAATTTGTTTCTTTAAAATAAGAGCACCCTACTAGGAAAGGAAAGTGATGATTTTAAAATTGGCATCTTTAACTTCAGTACACATGAGATTTTTTTAATCTGCTCCTGAAAGCTATTTTTATAGTAGATTTATACAGAGATTGTAAAATAATTCAAGGAAGTGACATCTTCTGGTTAATTCGGTGACTACAAGATCATGAGGTTACCTGGCCTTGACACCTTTACTTTGGAAACCAAAACACCTGTAAGTGACATGTCCTTGGATATGTTGTGGTTAAGAAATGGATTTTGGAAGGCTTATCTCATTGTGATTAATAAGTTCATAAGCTAATTGAGTTAGCCAGAAGAAGTCTCTTTACTTTAATTAGCAATGAAAGCAGTTTATATTTTGTATTCTTTTGTTGACATTTAGATGGTGGTTGTTGAACTGTTTAACGATAGGGAAAAATATGAGGTGTTGTAGCATCCAATCTATTGACTCATTCTACATTATTAAATATGGAATTTAGAGGTTTTATAAGGCCTATTTTCTATAAGCCTTGTTAAAACCATTCATTCAAATGGGCTGCTAGTAAGATTGAAATAGAGGTGTACATAAGGAACTATAGTTTACAACCAATACAAATGTACAAGAAGTCAGTGTGGAAGGGGCGTAGCTTAGAGGGCCTTGCCCAAGCCCCCCAATCTTAACTCAGGCCCCTCGTCGGGTATACAGGCTTCTTGCACTCTCTGTCCCTCCCACCCCCACCTCCACTTCTTCTCTTCTCTCTTCGCAGTTCAATGTCATACTGCCACCCACTGAGATGCTGCAACTCTGCCACCGCCACACCGCCACTGCTGCTTCTCCCAATGAGCAGCAGCAGTGGCAAAACAAGGGGGAGAGAGAGACATGATGAGTAGAAAGATAGGGAGAGAAAGAGGGGGCATGCTTGAAGGAAAATGGTTGGAGAGAGAAGATGCTGGGTAGAAGGATGGGGAGAAAGGGGGTGACCCTGGCTGGAAGGATGGAGAGAGAAAGAGGAGAGATGCTGGATGGAAGGAGGGAGAAAGAGGGAAGATGCTGGATTGAAGGCTAAGGAGAGAAAAAGGGGAGAGATGGAAGGGTAGGAAGAGAGAGGAGATTCTGTATGAAAGGATGCAGAGAGATTGAGAGGGAGGCACTGGAAGGATGGGGAGAGAAAGAGGGGAGAAGCTGGGTGGAAGGGTAGGGAAAGAGAGAGGAGATGCTGGATGGAAGGATGCAGAGAGAAAGAGGGAGAGGCATTGGAGGGATGAGGAGAGAAATATGGGAGACACTGGATGGAAAGGTAGGGAGAGAGAGGAAATGCTGGATGGAAGGATGCAGAGAGAAAGAGGGAAGACACTGGATGGAAGGGTAAGAAAAGACAGAGGGGAGGCACTGGATGGAATTGTAGGGAGAAAAGAGGGGAGATGCTGGATGGAAGGGTGCAGAGAGAAAGGGGAGAGGGAGATGAAAAGATATGGTTAAAAAAAGGACTGAACAGCAAGAATGAATGAAGTCTGAGCAAACAGAAAAGCAGAAATATAAATTAAGGAATTCTGAAAGGAAAAGATCAAAGTCAAAGATGGACATAGGAGAGTAAGTGAGAAGACAGGAAGGGAGAAAAGAAGTGGCAGATGGACTGGAGATCTTGTAAAGAAAGTTAAAAGACAGAGGAAAGCAGGTACTGGGACAAATGTGATTGGAAAAAGACAAAAGAACCAGGTGACAAAGGTAGAAAGAATTTTATTCTTAATTCAGTAAAGCCAAAATATTAATTTCACACAAATTTACACTACTTTCTTTATATTTTTCAGAGTGTATGTTGCTGTTTCTAGTTCTCTAGTGTTGCACTGCCTGCAGAGTGTGGCTTCTTGAGGTTTAAATTTAATTTTTATTATTTATTTATTTGTTGCATTTGTACCCCACATTTTCCCATCTATTTGCAGGCTCAATGTGGCTTACATAGTACTGTGAGGTGTTAGCCACCTCCGGTGTTGAAACAAATACAGAGATGTTGTTACAGACACATTCGAGGATCAAGAGAAGAAGAGTAATGTATTGTTCATTGCAAGGTTTGGTTTCATTGTGTTGCTGTGGAGATGTGTTACATTTACAGTTATTGAGCATTGTGGTATGCCTTGTTGAAGAGGTAGGTCTTCAGAGATTTACGAAAGTTAGTTAGTTTGTAAATTAGTTTTTAGGTTAAGCGGCAGTGCGTTCCATAACTGTGTACTCAGGTAAGAAAAGCTTGACGCATGCGTTAGTCTGTATTTTAGACCTTTACAGCTGGGGAAGTGAAGATTAAGAAATGTGCGGGATGATCTTTCAGCGTTCCTGGGTGGCAAGTCTACCAGGTCTAACATGTGGGCTGGGGCATCTCCGTGAATGATTTTATGAACTAGAGTGCATAATTTGAATGCAATACGTTCTTTGAGTGGAAGCCAGTGCAGCTTTTCTCTTAGGGGTTTTGAGCTTTCATATTTTGTTTTTCCAAATCTGGCTGCAGTGTTCTGGGCAGTTTGAAGTTTCTTGATGAATTGCTCTTTACAACCAGCGTAGAGTGCATTGCAGTAATCTAGGTGACTCAGCACCATTGACTGTACCAGGTTGCGGAAGATGGTCCTTGGGAAGAATGGTCTTGTTCTTTTTAGTTTCCACATTGAGTGGAACATCTTCTTGGTTGTATTTTTCACATGACTTTCAAGTGTAAGATTTCGGTCAATGGTAACTCCAAGAATTTTCAAGGTGTCTGAAATGGGAAGGGACAAGTTTGGTGTGTTTATGGTGGTGAATTTGCTCTTGTTATATTGTGAGGTGAGTATAAGACATTGTGTTTTTTCTGCATTAAGTTTCAGCTGAAATGCATCTGCCCATGAATGCATGATATGGAAGCTTTGATTGATGTCATTGGTGATTTCCTTTAAATCATGTTTGAACGGGATGTAGATCGTTACGTCATCTGCGTATATGTATGGATTGAGATTTTGGTTGGATAATAATTTGGCCAAGGGTGTCATCATTAAGTTGAAGAGGGTCAGCGAGAGGGGAGATCCTTGAGGGACTCCACATTCAGGTACCCATGGGGCTGATGTAGTCAAGTTAGATATCACTTGGTATGATCTTGTGGTCAGGAAGCCTTTAAACCAGTTTAGAACGTTGCCTCCAACTCCGAAGTATTCTAGGATGTGTAGTAATATTCCATGGTCAACCATGTCGAACGCACTGGACATGTCAAATTGTAGGAGAAGTATGTTGTTACCAGTTGTAATAGCTTGTTTAAATTTAGTTAAGTCTGGGCCCCCAAAATGTGAGGTCTAGCTATGCCATCAGTGTGGATAAATTGTACGATAAAGGATGACAAAATTATTAATTTGTGATAGAGTGAAGAAAGCTAGTGGAAGTTTTTTTTTTGTTTTGTTTTTTTTTAGTCATGATATTTTAATTTCAACACAACATACATGCTCTCTAGTTTTAAAGATATTGTTAAATCTTGTTTTACAAATTCTGCTTCTATCCCCTTATATAAGTGGGTTCTCACTTATTATTTCTGTTCATTGGAATGCTTTCCCTAGTTTAAGGACAAAGACTGATTGTGAACATTCTTACTTTAATACTTTTTACATATTTGGATTTGTTGAAGCTGATAAGTATTGCTGGAGGCCTGTGATAGTAGGTTTGTATGTATAATCTGTTTCTATAAGACTTATTCCTTTTCTGGCTAGTGGAATTTACAGACTTGGTGTACACTAATTCTTATAGGTTATCCTGTGTGAATGGAGGAGTTTTCTTGTTTTTACATTCAGTTTTTCTAAGGTCTTTCTGTGGTTACAGAGCTGTGTGAAAATATGGGAAATGCAATCTGATTAAAAGCATATCTTATTTTGTTTTGTTAAAGCAGTTTTCAGTATAATTTTTAGGGCCCTGTTTACCAAGCCGCATTATAGGCACGCTAGCGTTTTTAGCACACACTAAAAATTAACTTGTGCTAATGCTAGAGACACCTTAGGAATATATGGATCTCTGTAGCATTAGCGCATGCTAAAAACGTTAGCACACCTTAGTAAATAGGGCCCTTAGTGTGCTGTGATTCTTTGCTGATTTTTTTCTCCCAGTAATTTGTACTAGATTCTTACTCTTTCTTGAATTTCTAGATATTTATACACACTTTCCTGCTCAAGTACTTTATGAGGAAGGCTTTGTGCCGAAACACGGCCCGTGTAGGGTCTTTTGGATCAGTTTACTTTGGTGAATAAACTTTTATGGATGGTCTTACCCCTCGTCTACTTTGGTGATGTGAATTTTTCTCCCTACCTCCACCCCTGTCATTAGGGCGTATGTTTACTAAGGTACGTTAGCATTTTTAACGAGCCTGTAAATTTAACGCTTGTTAAAAGCTAACGCACCTATACATTTCTATGGGCACGTTGGTGTTTAACACGCGTACACCATTTACGTGTGTTAAAAACGCCAACGCTCCCATAGCACCGCTTAGTAAACCTAGCCCTTTGTGTTTTGTTCTATGAAACAAGTTAACCAAAAAAAATCAGGATTTTGGTTAACTCTTGAAATCCTGGTTGTTCGGCCAAATCTTTGGGCCTAGAAAGGGGAGGTTTAGAATTAGAATTCTTTGAAGGTGTGAATAAAAATGTGGATAAAGGAAAACTGATTGATATAGAGGGGCATTTTCGATATGATGTCTAAATCTAATTTTGGACAATAGTAAGAGGATTATCATACAGGACTCCAAGTATAGTCGCTAAGTATATTCTGTAATGATGTGTGCCAAACTTCTAATGTGGGCAGGCAAAAAGGGGCATGGTTATAGGTGGGGAAATAGGCGTTTCTTGGGCATTCTGAAATTTACGCTCCTAGTATATAAAATGGCCCAGTGTGCCTAATTCTACGTGCCAGGATTTACGCCACATTTTCATTGGTGTAAATGGATGCACTGAAATATCAACTAACAATCTCTCTCTATAATAATTTGTCAATCTGCGTCCCTGGATGGCTGGCTCGCTGGGTAACTGTATGCTAATGAGCTTACGTCAGCTTGCCTCCAGCGTTCCCTTCCCTCTGTGTTCCCTCTGTGTTCCGCCCTCGCGGAAAGACAAAATGAAGTCAGAGGAGGGTGGGACACTGAGAGGGAAGGCAAGGAAAGGCTGGAGGCGAGCCGAGCCTGCCGCCGCTGCAACCTCAGGTATGGAGTTGAGGGGAGGACTGCTGGACGTGGATGAGATGGGATGGGAGGGCAGAGGAGGGGAGGGGAGAATCGCTGGACATGGAGTGAAGGGGAGGGGAGAATCACTCGATATGGAGGGGAGGGGAGAATCGCTCAACATGGAGGGGAGGACTGGGAAGAGAGACGAGAAAATGCTTAGACGACAGCCTTCCTAGGGCCTGTTTCATTTGTTCCGAAACGGGCTTTTTTGCTTGTATTCTATAATTAGTGCCTAAATTTAGGCACTGATTATAGACTATTTATTTGTTACATTTGTATCCCACATTTCCCCACCTATTTGTAGGCTCAATGTGGAGAGGCCTTTGCAGGCTCTGGTGTGAACAATTACAGGGTGATGTCGTAAGATCAAGTTCATGTGGCACAGCCACATTAGGGAATCGGAGAACAGAAGAATTGTGTTATGTCCATTATGTGCTTTAGTTTGGTTGTGTTGCAGAGATTAGGCATTTAAGTTGGCTCGGTAGGGTATGCCTTTTTAAACAGGTTGGTTTTTAGTGATTTCCATCATTTACAGCCAAGCCACAAGATACCACCGTATCTGCTCTGACCCAGGGGACAGAGACAGACACCTTAAAAGCCTGACTGCATCCTTCAAACAGAAAGGCTACAACCCCAAAATAATCTCCAAGAATATTGCCTCCTCCCTCAAAACACCCAGGGAGAATCTGCTACAGTACAAGGAAAAAAATCCACAGACAGAATCCCCCTTGTAGTGACATACAATCCAGAGCTGGAAAAACTGAGGAAAATCATAAGAGATCTACAACCTATACTCCAGGAGGATGAATTACTGAAAGAGGTATTCCCATCCCCACCAGTACTGGCCTTCCGACAGCCACCCAACTTAAAACACAAGCTAATCAGAAGTAAACTTCCATCACAGACTGAAAAGGAACAGAAGGGCACACTTCCCTGTAATTTATCTAGTTGCAAACTATGCCAAAATATTTCACAGGACCCCAAAGTCATCCACAAAGGAAAGATATTCAACATAAAGGGATCTTTCACTTGCTCATCTTCCAATGTGGTCTATATCATTCAGTGTAAAAAATGTAATGAAGGATGCTATATTGGAGAAACAGGCCAGATGCTTAAGACAAGATTCAATTTACATAGACATCACATGAACAATACTGGTGCCAGTAGGGTTCCCACACCTGTTGGTCAGCATTTTACAGGACCAGGACACTGTACCAGTGACTTCACAGTGAGAATCCTGAAAGGTAACTTTAAAACCATACAAGAACGTAAGACCTTTGAAGTCAGAATGATTGAATATTTTAACACCCAACAGAAAGGACTTAACAAGGATCTGGGGTTCCTAGCCCATTATAAACCATAAAGCTGTATGTCTCTGTTGATCACCCCACCCTTCACCTATCCACACCCATCCTGTTAGAATATCAATGATATGCTTTGATGTCCCCATGCATACCTCCTACCCACCCCCATCCTCCCACCCTGTCAGACTGTCATAGTAATGCTTGAATGTTTTCACTTATATACACTGTCAGCTAGCACATTTGCTTATTTCCGATCTGAGGAAGAAGGGCAACCTTCGAAAGCTAATCAAGAAATGTATTAAGTTATGTCCAATAAAAAAGGTATCATCTTATTTTCTTTTCCATGTTTTATTTTGTTTGATTTCTATTGATAACCTAGTGATTTCCGGAATTTTAGGTGGTCGTACGTCGTTTTCAAGGCTTTTGGTAATGCGTTCTACAGTTGTGTGCTTATGTAGGAAAAACTAGATGCGTAAGTTGTTTTATATTTAAGTCCTTTGCAGCTTGGGTAGTGCAGATTTAGTAAGATCGTGTTGATTTGGATGTATTTCTAATTGATAAGTCAATCAAATCTGTCATGTAACTCTGGGCTTCTCCATAGATGGTTTTGTGAACCAGGGTGCAGATTTTGAAAGCGGTGCGTTCTTTGATTGGGAAGCAGTGTAGTTTTTAACGGAGGGGTTTTGCGCTTTCAAATCACGTTTTACCAAATATAAGTCTAGCTGCCGTGTTTTGAGCGGTCTGAAGTTTCTATAAGGTTTGTTCTTTACATCCCACATAAATTCCATTGCAGTAATCTAAGTGGCTTAGTACCATTGATTGTATCAGGTCGCGAAATGTTTCCCTTGGGAAGAATTGCTTCACGCGTTTGAGTTTCCACATTGAGTGGAACATTTTCTTTGTTGTGGATGCCACTTGACTCTCTAGTGCTAAGTTATGGTCCATTGTAACGCCGAGGATTTTCAAGCTGTCTGAGATAGGAACGGTGTGACCTGGGGTGTTGATACTTGTGGGGATGTCTGCGCTGTGTTGGGATAAGAGGATGAGACAATTAGTTTTTTCTTTATTGAGTTTTAGTTGAAATGCATTTGCCCATGAATCCATGATGTTCAGGCCGAGCTTGATTTCGTTGGTGATTTCTGTCAGTTTGGTTTTGTAAGGAGTGTATATTGAGAGGGTTAAGGCCATGGTTGAATAAGGACATGGCAAGTGGGGTCATCATTAAGTTGAATAGGATCTGTGATAGCGGTGATCCTTGCGGTACTCCACAGTCTGCTTTCCACATGATGATATGTTTGAATTTGATTTTACATGATATGTTCTTGTGGTTAGGAAGCCCTTGATCCAGTTATGTATGTTTCCACTAATCCTGAACTTATCTAGTAATCTTATTAATATATTATGGTTTACCATGTCGAATGCACTAGACATGTCGAATTGGAGGAGAAGGATGTTTTTGCCTGTTGCTATTTCCTGCTTGAATTTGGCTAGAAGAGTGAGTAATACTGTTTCCGTGCTGTGGAGGGGGCGAAAGCCTGAATGTGATTCGTGTAATATTGAGAATTTGTTTATGTGATCTGTAAGTTGTGCTTAGTCAGTGCTGATTTTTTAGGCGCCATATATAGATCTCCCCCTAAGCGCTGACTAGAAGTATTCAGCAGGACATAACTGGCTATCTTCCTCTGAATATTCACAGATAGCCATCTATTTAACCAGCCAGGAACTGTTCCTGGCTGGTTAAATAGCACTGAATATTGGGGGGATCCAGAATGAGAGTTTTCATCTTTGGTAACAGTCTATCACCTGCAGTAGCAACCTACTGGCTTAGAAGGACAGCCTAAGAGGGAGAAAAAGAATTTGGCACAGATGCCAGATGTTTAATTGAGACTTTTATGTAGATGATGGTTTGAAATCCTTACCTACCGAAGGAGAAGCCATTGACGCTAAAGAGAACACAAGCAATGCTGGCAGAGGCCAATCTGAGACTGCATAAAATCGTCTCCAACATTCCAGAAGTAATGAGAGCATTTCATGTAGAGGATCATGCCAAAGATTTAAAGGATCTGTGCTATTTTTATACAGGTCCCATTTTATGCAGTGAAACTTAGGGCTCCTTTCACTAAGGTATGCTAACGATCAACTTGCGCTAAATGCTAAGAAGCCCGTTGGAATAAAATGGGCTGCATGGCACTTACGCTAAATCTGTTAGTGCATCTTAGTAAAAGCAACCTCTAGTTACTACTGTAACATGGTGAGAATTTCAACAGCAGTTTGTGATGTATTGAATTGTCTATGTTGTGCACAGTCCATTCAGTCCATTGTTTAGTGCTTCCATTGCTGGTCTGTGGCAGCTCTGATAGCCAACAGGAAGAGGCTGCCTGCATTTTATCCTGGCTGTCATCTCAAGGCCTCTATCCACTCAGCAGATAGACAGCTTGGAGCCAACTTCAGTTATGGCCTTTTTTTGAACCTGTTGTTTTTCCTGTTCCAGCATCTATCAGGAAGTCACATGTTCACCGTAAAAGTTTCCAGAGACAGTAGAAGCCTCTGGAAATTGATGGAGCAATTTCAACAGTAAAAAAAAGCAAAACAGCGAAGATGACTAACAAAAACAAAAATAATTCAAAATTAAAAAAAAAAGATCAAATTTGTATTTAAAAATACAAATACATAAAAGAATGAAAAAATGAAAAAGACGACACTTGTTTATAAAAAAAATTAAAACACTTTATTAACTAAAGGATAGCAGGGAGAAAGGGACTCGACACAGCTGTGTTTCGGCCGTGCAGGCCTGCGTCAGGAGTCTTCTTACCGTGTGTTGATTTTTAATTCTATCCAATTATAAAGAAAATATGTGTGTCTCTCTTTTTAAAACTGTAGCGTTAAATGATCCTTGTAACAAAGTGAGGCAAAAAGCATCGGAGCAACGTCTCGTCTCTGTGAAATCTCAGCTCCACCCAGTGCAATTTCATCAGTTCCATCAACAATATGAGTGTTTATGATGATTTGGGGAAGAGACTGGTTTGTAGCAGCAGTTACTTCCCCCCTATGTGTTATGAGATCCCTGCTTGCCCGCCAAACTTATCTTTGGTTCCATCTCCTGCCTTTGACCCATGCCAAGAGGGAGATCCCTCCTTTCCAGCCTGATGCAGAAGTCCTGAATGTAGAATCAGCCTGTCATACTCCCATGAGTTGGCACACAAAGCATTTGCTAAGGAGCAAGGATTCAAGGAGAAAGGGACAAGTAATAGACCCAAAACCTGGATGCTGGCTTGTTTTAGTGGAAAGGTATGGGGAACCTTTCCACCTCTATGTAGTGCAAGGAAAAAGGAGACACGTTTCAATCAGGGTATCTATAGTGTCATCCAGGTAGCCTGTACTTCTAACTGTAGCAGACAGGAGGAGAAAAGATCTGTTTAACATTGAAACATCCTTGTTCCAGAGATGCAGGGTCCCTTTTACTAAGGTGCGCTGAAAAATGGCCTTCAGTGGTGTAGACACATGTATTGGACACGCGCAGACTTTTCAGCGTGCCTGCAAAAAAGGCCTTTATTTTCTGAAAATGGACATATGGCAAAATTTTGGTCCTGAGACCTTACCCCACCATCTGTTGACTTAGTGTAAAGTCTCACGTGTTAACCAGGCGGTAATCGTCAGCACCACATGGTAAAAAATAGAAATTATTTTCTGCCACGTGTTTTGGACACACATAGAAATTAGAATTACTGCCCAGGGCGCGCGGTAGTCGGGCAGTAGTTCTAATTTGGCACGCATTGTACGCATGTTGGCCCCACAGTGTCTATCACCTAGAGGCCCTCCTTAACGCATGGTTATGCACAATTATAAGCAACTGCACAAATGTATTAAGGGTTATGTGGTAGTTTGCCTGTTACCTCATGTTAAACCAGCGGTTCCCAAACCTGGTCCTGGAGGCACCCCAGCCAGTCAGGTTTTCAGGATATCCACAATGAATATTCATGAGAGATCTACATGCAGTAGAGGCAGTGCATGCAAATCTCTCTCATGAATATTCATTGAGGATATCCTGAAAACCCGACTAGCTGGGGTGCCTCCAGGACCAGGGTTGGGAACTACTGTGTTAAACCATGCATTACTGCATTTTTCTGACTTTTTCTCTGAGGGGGCATGGTATGGGTGGTGAGTGGAGATGGAAGCCTTAGTCAGCTAGTGTGTTATTCTTCTTATTATTATTATTTATTGCACTTGTATCCCACAATTTCCCACCTATTTGCAGGCTCAATGTGGCTTACAAAGACCTGTTATGGTATCATACCAGGATAAAGAATACAATTAGTGTTACAAAGAGTCAAGGAGAACAGGAGGATTTGGTCAAGCAGTTATAGAAGGATACATTTTGAGTAAAGGTGGATAGGTGTTGTATTATAGTTGGTTATGGGTTTTCGTAGTAGGCTTTGTTAAAGAGAGAGGTTATCCTAACACATGCTAAATGGCTAATGCTGAATTATTTATTTATATTAGGATTTATTTACTGCCTTTTTGAAGGAATTCACTCAAGGCTGTGTACAGTAAGAATAGATCAAGCATGAGCAATAGACAATTACAGCAGTAAAAATATTCAAAAACAATACAAAGTATGGCATGGTATACTATTTACAATGTCAACACAATACGTAATAGAACATTATAGGTGATAGCGAAGGGTAAAGCAAAGATGTAACATATAGAAGGGTAAGAAAGTAGGAACAGTTAGAAAGTAAGGTGATTGATTTAAAGAAAGTTGCACATGAGGTCAGAGAAATGGTTAAATGTTATCTTAGCTAGGGTAGGAGTGGATAAACATTGTTAATGTGGGAACACTTAGTGTTTCCTAAATAGGAGGTGATAAGTGACCCCACGTTAAGGTCCTGCAGGTACCCCACACTAATGATTACTTTAATGCACTGGTTCCCAAACCTGGTCTGGAGGCCCCCCAGCCAGTCAGGTTTTCAGGATATCCACAATGAATATTCATGAGAGAGATCTGCATTCACTGCCTCCACTGCATGCAAATCTCTCTCATGAGTATTCATTGTGAATATCCTGAAAAGCTGACTGGATAGGGTGCCTTCAGGACCAGGTTTTTGAAACCACTGCTTTAATGCATGACCTACAATAAAAATAGAGAGATAGATGTTTATGGGTTTTAAGATTCAGTTATTTCCTGATGGTTCAACAAATACCTAATGCCGATGTAGGCAATTTTTGTTGCTAAAACCAGGTGTTCTTCAAAATTGGGGCTACCTTTTTCTTAAGATATCCTTCTAAATGTATCATTAGATATAAGCCCACTAAATATGTGTTCTTTGAACCTTCACATCTTTCTGCTTTTTTTCATTACTGAACAAGTGTCAGGGGATTAAATGTTAGCTCTTCATTTCTATTATTGGCAAGCCGGAGACTTTCAGGTGCTTAATTGCCTTTTAACTTTTCTGATTGTTTTTTCTTCTCCTTAAATCTTGGAACCAATTAATATGGATTTGAGTGATGTTTATTTTCCTAGTACTTTATTTATATACTGTTGTATTTTGCATTTTCTTCTTTTGTCACTTTTCTGTAAAAGTATTGGTTTGGTTACTATGTAAAAATGCTATAAATATAAACAAAAAAAGGACGGATGGCTCCCAATAGGTGGCATATGTGGGCTTTGCACGTGGCGAAATCCTGTGTTAAAACACGTTAAGCCCAGATTTTAGTATACTTTAGTAAAAGGATCCCTTATTTTTCTTTATGATGACGATGCCTTTATTTTACAATATTGTTTTTGTTGTGGAGACTCTGAAATTCAGATAAGGAAGGATTTGAAATAAGCAATACAGGTAAATATATTTGACGTGATTGGAAAGCCCCCAACGAGTGAAATTTATTCTTCAAATGAGATGGCAGTAGAAATAGTCTAATATTTACATTTGTAAAAGTTCAGGAAAGAGAGGAATTTGCTGACTGTGTGCAAAAAAATAAAGTAAATGGTATAGAACTGATTGTTTTTCATGCCTTCACAGCTGTTCACATGAAAAGACCTCTGTATGACTTGCGGAACATTAAAGCTGATTAGGAAGTTGGATGGTGTAGTACTAAATAAAGGATCTGTAGGATTTCTACTTCTGCAAACAAATTTCAAAACAAGTATGCCATTCTGAAAGAAATGAGTCTGATGTTAATCCTGAGAGGACAAGTCCAAGCTGGAAACATAAATCAACTCCTTGCTGACAAAATCATCAGTATTTGCTTAGAAGATTCCCAGGATGGGGGTGAAATGGAATGAACATTCCATCTGTCAGTGAGATCCCTTCAGATCATTAAAAGGGAATGCCGCTGTTGCTGTATTGTTCCAGACACAGGAGATAAATGCTTCAGTTTCTGTTGCTACCAATCTTTGGTTTTCTTGAGCATTAGCACTCATTTAAACTTAGATGACTAAGCAATGGCATAGCCACTTGGTAAATTTTGGGTGCGCCTTTGGATAGGATGGGTGGGTGTAATACAGTGGCTTAGCCAGACTTCTGATTTTGGGTGGGCCTGAACCCAAAGTGGGTGGGCACAAAATGTTCTCTCTACCCCCCCTCCCCCAGCAAAATTTAGTCACATTTTCAGTGAGCTTTCAGAAGCCAAAACCTCCTGCCTCAGGTCAGTATAATGCTGTTACGGTATCCTCTCCTGACCTAAGGAAGGAAGTATTGGTCTCTGAAATTTTATTAACACAGGTACCATATTACTTTATCCTAAATTAAAAATAAAATTATTTTCTTTACCTTTGTTGTATGGCCATTTACTTTTTCTCATTGTGTTGCTCCCAGTCTCTAGATTCCGCTTTCCTTCATTTTTGCTGAACTCTTCTGCCAGGGTTTCCTAGCTATTTGTCATTTTTCTCTTTTTCTTTGCTTTCTTCAATATTTTTTTGCCTCTCTCTCTCTGTCCAAATCTAATTCATTCTTATTATCCATTCTTTAATTTCCTTCATCTACTTATGGCTTTGCATCTTTTTATCACCCTTGTTCTCCCCATGCCCCTTCCTCTTATTCTCCAGTCTTTCACTACTCCCCTTTTCCATGCAGTAGCTCTCCTCTTTCTCTCCCCATCCTTCCAGTGTCTCCCCTCTCTTTCCCCATCCTTCCAGTGGTCTCCCCTCTTTCTTTCTGCATCCTTCCATCCATTGTCACCTCTTTCTCCCTACCCTTCCATCCAGCGTCTTCCCTCTTTCTCTCCCCATCCTTCCACCCATCTACCCTCTCTCCTGATCCTTCCATCTAATCTCTATCTCTCCCTCCTTCTAACCAATGTATCTCTATCTCTCTACCCTTTTCTGTTCAGTGTCCCTTCTCTCTCCACATCCTTCCAGTCTCTCCCCTTTCTCTCTGCATCCTTTCATCCATCTCCCCTCTTTCTCTCCCCATCCTTCCATCCGTTTTCCCTCTTTCTCTCCCCATCCTTCCATCCGTTTTCCCTCTTTCTCTCCCCATCCTTCCATCCGTTTTCCCTCTTTCTCCCCATCCTTCCATCCGTTTTCCCTCTTTCTCCCCATCCTTCCATTCGTTTTCCCTCTTTCTCCCCATCCTTCCATCTGTTTTCCCTCTCCTGATTCAGGCGCGCCAGCTCCCAGTGCCGGCCACTGCTGCTTTTCCTGTTGAGCAGCAGGGCCGGCGCTACAAAAAGAAGAAGCGCTCAGCTGATTGAGCTGAGCGCCAACGCTAACGAGAAAAAATGTTTTAAAAAAAAAAGTGCGGCACCAGGTCCGCACCGCAGGCAGCCTTGAGGCATTGGCTGCTGGCTCTGCAGGCTCCGCCCTTCTCTTACATCACTGCCCCTGGAGCGAAACAGGGGCAGTGATGTAGGGAGACGGGAGGAGCCTGCAGAGCCAGCAGCCAATGCCCCAAGGCTGCCTGCGGTGCCGCGCTTTTTTTTTTTTTTTTTTTTACATTTTTTCTCATTAGTGTTGGCGCTCAGCTCAGTCAGCTGAGCGCTGCTTCTTTTTGTAGCACCGGCCCTGCTGCTCAACAGGAAAAGCAGCAGTGGCCGGCAATGGGAGCTGGGGCTGGCGTGGGCCTGGAAGAAAAGTGGGCGGGCGTGTGTGTGCGATTGGGTGGGCGGGCCAGAGGTGAAATTGGGTGGGCCTGGGCCCACCCAGGCCCACCCGTAGCTAAGCCCCTGGTGTAATACATTTCTTCTCTTTCCCAGCTTCCCCCAACTGCTCAACTTAAAATTTAAATACCTTAGCTGGCAAGATCTGAGCATGCACAGGGTGCTGCTGCTGACTTCTGAGCTTGGCTGAGGGGGAGTTATAATGGACTAATGATATCTTCAAATGAGGAGGGTGGTTGGGGATCCCCACCAGCTACACTTGGGTGCACTGCTGTCAGGTCATGTCTATACATAGCCAGATAACACTTATCCGGTTAAGTGCCATATTCAACAACCAGACAAGTGTTATCCGGCAATGTGTGGACATGACCCGGCATTGAAAATCCAAGAATATTGCTGGCAGTGGCCAAAAGAAAACACCGACTGCTGCTGCTGGCTGAACATTGATCTCTGCTCACCGACTAAAGCTGAATACAAATAAAAAAACTAGCATACTGTGGTTCAGTGGCTCTCAAAGAGTTTTCCCATCTATTACTTTGTAAAGGTTGAGATTTTACCAGATTTTACCCCCTACATGCCCCAGCATGTCCCCTCATGATTTGGATGTACTGTTTATGAATTGCATAGAAAAATATCTTTAAAAATGTTTTTTTTAAATAGCGATGTGAACATTTTGGCAAGAAACCCGTCCATCTGCCACTTTGTGTCGCTTTTTGGATGTTTTTGTGTTTCGAAAATGAGCCCCAAAGACTAACAGAGAACAGAAGAAAGGCAAAGACAGTGGAAGGTGGATGGGGAGTAATAAATGAATAGAAAAAAAAAAGAGGAAAGAAAATGAAATTACAAATAGAAAGATATGTGGACAGTAATAAGAAGCATAAAAAAAATCACAGGTTTGTCGAATATGTTTTTACTCATATATTTACAATAGATAAAAAAAAATCTTAGGAAGCATTGATTTCCAAAAATACTAGGACTAGGGGGCATGCGATCAAACTACATTGTAGTAAATTTAAAACAAATCGTAGAAAATGTTTCTTCACCCAACGCGTAATTAAACTCTGGACTTCATTGCTGGAGAACGTGGTGAAGGCGGTTAGCTTGGCAGAGTTTAAAAGGGGGTTAGACGGTTTCCTAAAGGACAAGTCCATAAACCACTACTAAATGGACTTGGGAAAAATCCACAATTCCAGGAATAACATGTATAGAATGTTTGTACGTTTGGGAAGCTTGCCAGGTGCCCTTGGCCTGGATTGGCCGCTGTCGTGGACAGGATGCTGGGATCGATGGACCCTTGGTCTTTTCCCAGTGTGGCATTACTTATGTACTTATCATCAGCACATGCTGACAAAAATAAACTGTTTCATTCTTTGGATTTCAATAACATGAAACTGAGTATCTTAAAGTTATATGAGTATCTGGCATGTGAAAGATTGAGGCTGAAAAGGGATCAGATCCAACTGGAAGATTACATGCTATCCTTATTTCTCATTTTTCATATACTAAAACGGGTCCAAAAATAAGGTACCAGGCTCCAGATTATATCACTTGAAAGCAAACACAATGTCTTTTTAAGGGCATGTAACATTGCTTTCCAGCACAAGGTTTGTTACATTCCTTCCCCTTGGAATTGTTCCTGATGTAGGTGTATTTTACCATATTCTCTGTCAATGATCCAGTTGGTGGGGGGGGGGGGGGGGGGGGGGGGGGGGGGGTAATTATCAAGGTACAGTAAAAAGTGAGCTTTTACTTCCCCTTGATTTAACATGGGATTCACCAACTTGCATTATCTATGTAGTGCAGATTACTGATGCTGCTGTGAATCACCTTGTATGCAGCGTTACTTTGAGCAACATGATGCTCCTGGGTTACATCCTACGGGGGTTGTGGTGCGTCTCCCTGCTCACCCACCCCCCCAAGGAGCACACACACCCTACCCTGATAAAAAGCCTCCCAATCGCAACCACCAAACCTCCACCCCACATGTGGGGGCATAATCGAATGGGGACGACCATCTCTAAGGGCGTCCATCTCTAAGGACGTTCCGGCGAAGGGGCGGGGAAACCCGTATTATCGAAACAAGATGGACGTCCATCTTTCGTTTCAATAATACGGTCGGGGACGCCCAAATCTCAACATTTAGGTCGACCTTAGAGATGGTTGTTCCCAGTTTTCGGCCATAATGGAAACCGAGGACGTTCATCTCAGAAATGACCAAATCTAAGCCATTTGGTCGAGGGAGGAGCCAGCATTCGTAGTGCACTGGTCCTTCTCACATGCCAGGACACCAACCGGGCACCCTAGGGGGCACTGCAGTGGACTTCACAAATTGCTCCCAGGTGCATAGCTCCCTTACCTTGGGTGCTGAGCCCCCCAATTCCCCCCAAAACCCACTCCCCACAACTGTACACCACTACCATAGCTCTTAGGCATGAAGGGGGGCACCTACATGTGGGTACAGTGGGTTTCGGAGGGCTCACATTTACCGCCACAAGTTTAACAGGTGGGGGGGGGGGGGGGAATGGGCCTGGGTCCGCCTGCCTGAAGTGCACTGCACCCACTAAAAACTGCTCCAGGGACCTGCATATTCTGTGATGGAGCTGGGTATGACATTTGAGGCTGGCATAGAGGCTGGAAAAAATGTTTTTTAATTTTTTTTTTAGGGTGGGAGGGGGTTGATAACCACTGGGGGAGTAAGTGGAGGTCATCCTCGATTCCCTCCGGTGGTCATCTGGTCAGTTCAGGTACCTTTTTGAGGCTTGGTCATGAAAAAAAAGGGACCAAGTAAAGTCGACCAAATGCTCGTGAGGGACGCCCTTCTTTTTTCCATTATCGGCCGAGGATGCCCATCTCTTACCCACCCCCGTCCCACCTTCGGTACACTGCCGACACGCCCTGTGAACTTTGGTCATCCCCGCAATGGAAAGCAGTTGAGGACGCAAAAAATCGGCTTTCGATTATGCCGATTTGGGCGACCTCGGGAGAAGGATGCCCATCTCCCGATTTGAGTTGGAAGATGGGCGTCCTTCCCTTTCAAAAGTAAGCTAGATAATATCCCCCACCCAACCTTGGGGCTTACTGGCCCATACTCGGTGGCATAGGAGACATGGGCAGGAGCAATGTAGTTATTTTGATAGGTGGTGCAGGCAAGGGCAGGAGCAATTGGGAATCACTTTTGCCCATGACCCCTATGCCCCAGGTATGGGCAGTAGGCCCCCAGAGTTGGGTGGGGGTGCTTTGGGGAGGGTGAGGGTTTGATTGGGGGGACTTTTTATCAGGAGGGAGGTGGAGGTCAAGGGCCTTGTTAGCTGGTGGTTGAGATCAGTGAGGATTGCTATTGGGGTGTGTTCTTATCAGGAGGGGTATTGAGTGGGGGATGTTGAGGATGAAAGGTCTTGCCATCATGGGGAGGGGGGCTTGTTATTGGAGTAGGGGGTGTGTGCTGCTCAGGGGGTGTAGGGACAGCAACATCATGCCTTTAAGATGCAGCCTGGGAACATTGGCTGCGCTTTGAGGCCTGATGCTCCTGGGATGGTAAAAAAAAAAAAAAAACAGCTTTTGGCTGGGGTTATTTTTCCAGCTATAATCCAAATTGTGGTGTTCACCATAAATTGTGTTTTAGAATTTACATGCTAATAAGCTATTTTACATGCATTTGCATATTTTGCATCTCATTACAATGTACCCCGCAGTGACTTAGTTATCACTGCGTTGTGGTCATTTAAGTTGTATTGAAGCCCTTTAACATGAAGGAGCAAATAATGTGACTTAAAGCCCTAACGCAGCTTGGTAATTCACCCTTTGCTTGGGAATGACAGTAACAAAACTTTATGCAAGAGTTTGCATCAGCATTTTCTTTGCCTAATTGCAGCAAACATTATTTGCAGTTTGGGGCCTTACTCCCTGCTGCGTGGTAATACTAGCACAGCCCATTCAAAGTGAACGGGCTGTGTCAGCGTTAGCGCACGGCTGCTGGCACTACTACTACTTAACATTTCTAGAGCGCTACTAGGGTTACGCAGTGCTGT
This sequence comes from Microcaecilia unicolor, assembly GCF_901765095.1. Taxonomy (NCBI): domain Eukaryota; kingdom Metazoa; phylum Chordata; class Amphibia; order Gymnophiona; family Siphonopidae; genus Microcaecilia; species Microcaecilia unicolor. The sequence continues at coordinate 132,258,218 of NC_044039.1, forward strand.
ACAAATTAACAAAGAAGGACGGTTCCTGCTCAAAGGAGCTTACAATCTAAAGGCTTAATAAACATGGGTTTTACTGTTCTGATGGGGTAGGTGGGTGGATGATTTTTAAACTGGGGCTCACCACCCTTTCCCTTGTACAAATAGTATCTGAGCAATAATAATAATGATAATAAAAATGAGCTAGCGGCTATATATTCCGAATCAGACTGCAAAATCTATACAAAGATGCAGGGGACAGCTTTCTTTTGTATATTTAGAATTTTCAGTCTACATTAATCAGGTATACACTTGTTCAGAAATTAAAATTACCCCTTGAGAGTCAGCAACAAAAGAAGGAAAAATAAAATCCCAATTGAATTGAGTCCTCAAAAACAGTGGTGGGGGACGACGACAAGAATTAGAAAAGAACAAGGAAAGTCCTAAAAAATACAAGTAAAGGTGTTCACCCAGTTATTCCAGCTCTCATATTCAGCAAACAGTTCTGATGGTGATCATGAGGCTTCACCCTGAGAGCTCACTTCATTTTTATTTATTTATTTATTTATATATATCCTGCATTATCCAAAGCAGGTGCAGTTCAATGTGGTTTACATCAAATGTAGAAACTAGTAACAACCATGATAAACTAAACTAGTAACAACCTTGAAGGAACTGAAATTACTAACAGTCTCTTAATATTTATATCTGGTTTCTTAATAAAAAGATTTTAACCATAATGAAGTAAGCTGATCTGGATCAAAGAAAACACATGATCCACTGCCCAGAATGCTCTCAAGTGCAGCACTCCTGGTTTAAGTAGAAGAAACTGTTTCTTCCTTTTTTGAGTTTCTTTAGTATTACTGTACCCGGAAACATCCTAACCACAAAGTTCAAAAAGGAAACATCACAAGGTTGGAAGAACATACAACGCCACTAGTCACAGATTTGAAAGCCACAGTTAACTTACTCCTTACAGGACAGGTCTTTACCAAGGTCATAGAGGAAATGAAAGGGAAGACCTGAAAATAGAAGGTCTGACACTTGCAGGATTGTCAAGTTGCAATTAGAGCCTACGACCTTGGACCCACAAGCAAAGTCCACGACTGACTGTCCTCGAACCACATCAACACTCCAACATACTCTCACCTTCATACATTCACACACTAAACGGCACAATTACCAGTCAACTGGATACACCCTTGAGAAAAAGAAGCAGAGCATAACTGGGCACCATATCATAAACACCCACAAGTTCATTTACCCTCTTCCTTCATCATTCTCATACTTTTACACGCACACTCCTTCTTTACTTCACGAACGTAGTCCAGATAAACCTCACTTTATAAAAAACATTTACCCCTAACAACACTCCACTCTCCCCCATGAGTTCATTCTTGAAGTCTTTAACACGCAACAGATCACATAGGATCCCCTGAGAAAGTGCAAAACCGAAAGCACTCGCTATTACACAAAGGAGCCAGAATGAACGTAATGAAATTACTCCTAGGAATCTACTCCTTAACATTGGTCTAAATACTGTTAGCCAAACCTCTCGATGGTTATAACACCATACCAATACTACACAGCCGATTCAGGATTACCAGACAAACCAACCTCAACCAAATCGGCAACAGAACTTACAATAGCAAAACTTTATCCCACAAACAAACTGCACAACCAACACAAAAAAGCTCTAATAAATCCAAATCGACATACAAACGACAACTAATAAAGGTTCCCACTTTCACCATTACGGAAGATCCATACCTTACAATTCAAATAGGTTACATCAATGCCAGATCAACAGTAAACAAAACAGAAATTATAAAAGATTGGATCATATCGGAAACCTTAGATTTACTCTTCATCAGCAAAACCTGGATCCATGACCAAAAAGATCCCATATTACTGGACCTTTGCCCTCCGGGATACAACATTACACACTGGACCAGAATAGGTAAAAGAGGCGGAGGCATTGCAATAATCTACAGATCCCATCTCACTTTAGAAACCACTGCTGAATCAATCACACCTCAACTAGAAATTACCTCAATCAGATTGCAACATAAAAGTGTAGCCGGCAATCTAAATTGCGTCCTATTCTACAGATCACCAGGCACTTGGAGCAAACCATATATAACCTTAATGGATTTCATATCGGCCACTTGTACATCTAACTCAAACATACTAGTCATTGGGGACATAAACCTTCATTTAGAAGACCCAAACTCAACTGGTGTCCAAGATTGTAAGGAATTCTTCCAACTATGGGATTTCGAATGGCCACATCCGAATGCCACCCACAGAAAAGGCAACACACTTGACTTGCTAACCCATAAATTCACATCAGACCAAATCATTAAAGTCATTGACCACAAATGGACGGAAATACCATGGTCAGATCACTTCAAATTAAATCTGACCCTACATTGGCTGAAAAATGGGCATCTCAAAGCTGATGAAAACAAATCTTACCAAACTAGAGGTAAAGTGGACACAACTGCATTTTGGCAATCAATTTACGACAACAATTGATCTATTCCATCTGATTCCATCAACTATCTTGCAGATTGGGAATCGAAATGTCTCACCGTTCTAAATGAATTAGCTCCTTTACGAACAAAAACCATTCACAAACCAAACAGGACCCCATGGCTCAACGAAAATGTGAAACAATTAAAATCTAGAACCAGACAACTTGAACGAGCCTGGAGAAAAAACAAAAACGATCAAAATCTAAACGCTTTGAAAGAATCACATAGAAAATACAAATATGAAATAAAAAAATCCAAATGGAACTACTATAATGAACAACTAGGTTCTGACTACAAAGACGTGAAAAAGTTATACAAGCTACTGGATAAATTACTAGACACAAAACCAGTGTCCTCAACAAAATCAGGAATCCCAACAGCAGACGATCTTGCTTCAAAGGCAAAATTGTCGATGTAAGCAAAAATATGTCACAGGACTACACCAACCTTGATACCTTCCTTAATGAGCTAGACCCACGCTCAGAAGATTACCCAGCCGACCAAACTTGGACAAATTTCACCCAGATCACACAAGAAACAATAGCACTAGCAATCAATAAGATCTCTACACCCTACTGTCAATTGGACACCTGACCCAATTATCTAATGACCCCCCCCCCCCCCCGGCTTGATTCATCACTGAACTTACCTCCCACCTTAACTTCTTGTTCCAGCATGGCATATTCCCCAAAGACACAGGTAATATACTACTCACACCATTACCAAAACACACCAAAAGAAAACTAATGATATCACCAACTACCGACCTGTGGCATCCATCCCACTTACAAGCAAACTGATGGAAAGCATTGTAGCTAAACAACTTACTGAATACATTGACAATTTCTCAGTCCTTCATGAATCATAGTCGGGCTTCAGATCTCTCCACAGTACGGAAACCGTTATGGTAACTCTCTTAGCCAAGTTCAAAAAGGAAATCACATTAGGTAAAAACATATTCCTCTTGCAATTCAACTTGTCAAGTGCATTCGATATGGTTGACCACTATATACTATTACGAATACTCGACAAGATAGGCATAGGAGGGAATATACTCAAATGGATCAAGGGTTTCCTAACCATGAGATCTTATCAAGTAAAAGCAAACTCAAACATATCACCATCATGGAGTACCGATTGCGGAGTACCCCAGGGTTCACCTCTCTCACCCATATTATTTAATCTGATGATGATCCCCCTTGCTCATGCCCTATACAAGCATAATATTAATCCTTTTCTGTGTGCGGATGATGCCACCATTTACATACCGTTCAACTCTAATCCAACAGAAATCACTGTTGCAATAAAGATTAGTTTAAGCTTAATGGATGCCTGGGCATCGGCATTCAAACTCAGACTCAACAAGGAAAAAACTCACTGCCTTATTCTCTCTTCTCACCACAAAACAAACCTCCCTTCATCCATAAAACCCCCAGAACATACTCTCCCAATATCGGACAAACTGAAGATCCTTGGAATTACTATTGACACCAACCTAACCCTGGAGAGCCAAGCCTCTGCTACCACAAAGAAAATGTTCCATGCAATGTGGAAACTCAAACGGATTAAACAATTCTTCCCAAGGGAAACTTTCCGTAACATAATTCAAACAATGGTACTATCACATGTTGTGGACTGTAACGCCGTATATGCGGGATGCAAAGAACAGATCTTAAGGAAACTCCAGACCGCGCAGAACATGGCAGCTAGACTCATTTTCGGAAAGACAAGATTCGAAAGTGCTAAACCCCTTCGCGAAATACTGCACTGGCTACCAATCAAGGAACGAATAGCCTTCAAAATTTGCACTCTGGCCCACAAAATAATCCATGGTCTGGCCCCAACCTACATGACTGAACTTAACAACTTACCAACTAGAAACATCATCTAATCATCAAGAACGTTTCTAAACCTGCATTACCCAAACTGTAAAGGACTAAAATACAAATCAACATATGCATCTAGCTTTTCCTACATTTGCAATCAGCTCTGGAATGCTTTACCTAGAAACATTAGAACTGTGAACGCCCATCTAAAATTTCGAAAAGACATCAAGATTCACCTCTTCTGGAAAGCCTACCCAGCAGACCCGAACTAATTCATGAACAATGCATCACATCTTTCGATCTAAGAAATGAACAATACCCCTTCCACATAATCCTATTACTTCAAACTGTACGAATTTTACCACTCCAGTTATAATTAAGTGTACTTCTACCCTTATCCTACTCTGTATTGCTCACTAGAAGCTGTAGTCCCATCCCCGGAGTCTTAGCCTCATTGGGATTACTTCTCTCTATATGCTACTATATATTCGTCCCAGAGTTGTATTCTCTTTTTTGGAACCTTATCAGCTTCCTTGCACCTACTGTTACTCTATTTTCCACTCTGTATATATTCCTGGAGTTGGTACTGTCCTCTCCGGAACCTGTAAGCCACATTGAGCCTACTGCAATGCGGGAAAATGTGGGATACAAATGTAATATAAATAAAAAGCATCGCTGGTGCCAGGTCCTCATCATTTGATGTCTCCACAAACTTGTCATATCCAAAACGTCCATAAAATTATTCTCCAGTTTATTGATCTGTTACTTTCTTCCCAAATGGTAATTAATACATTGTTGTATTCTACCCTTTTACCAAGTGTGATGAGTCCCTTGTGACCAAGGGCACACGCCATCTAATCTCCTCACTCACTGGAGACTCTATTTGGATTCTGACCACTTGCCTAGACAGTTGAGGATTTCCTGGGAGTTCTCACCATCTTCATAGCCTTGTTAGTAGCCTACTTACTGGGTGGTGACTCTTTAACAAGATCCACCTGGGCTACTACTATACACTAGCCTCCTTATAGCTCATGGCCTGGCTCACTTCATTTCATTTATTTATTTATATCCTGCATTATCCAAAGCATGTGCGTTTTAATGTAGCTTACATAAAATGTAGAAACTATCAGGGGCGTAGCCAGACCAGCGGGAGGGGAGTCCAGAGCCCGAGGTGAGGGGCACATTTTAGCCCCCCCGGCACCACTGACCCCCGCCACTTTTGACCCCCCCCCCCCGGCGCCACCGCCCGTCCCCCTTCCCTTTCGATCCCCCCTCCCGCTGCTGCCAACCCTCCACCGCCAGGTACCTTTGCTGGCGGGGGTCCCCTTCAGCGCCGGTCTCCGAGTCCGGCGCGTTCGCTGATCTGGATTCTGTTTCTGTGAGTCTACTACTACTACTATTTAGCATTTCTATAGCGCTACAAGGCATACGCAGCGCTGCACAAACATAGAAGAAAGACAGTCCCTGCTCAAAGAGCTTACAATCTAATAGACAAAAAATAAATAAAGTAAGCAAATCAAATCAATTAATGTGGACGGGAAGGAAGAGAGGAGGGTAGGTGGAGGCGAGTGGTTACGAGTCAAAAGCAATGTTAAAGAGGTGGGCTTTCAGTCTAGATTTAAAGGTGGCCAAGGATGGGGCAAGACGTAGGGGCTCAGGAAGTTTATTCCAGGCGTAGGGTGCAGCGAGACAGAAGGCGCGAAGTCTGGAGTTGGCAGTAGTGGAGAAGGGAACAGATAAGAAGGATTTATCCATGGAGCGGAGTGCACGGGAAGGGGTGTAGGCCTGGAACAGAACAAAAAAAAAGTGTCTAGGGGGCTGCAGTTGGATTCTAAACCCTGAACAGATTCTGCAGCACCGACTGCCCAAACTGACTGTCGCGCCGGGTGTCCTGCTCAAGGCAGTAGTGTGACGTGAATGTGTGGACTGAAGACCACATTGCAGCCTTGCAAATCTCTTCTATGGAGGCTGACTTTAAGTGAGCCACCGACGCAGCCATGGCTCTGACATTATGAGATATGACATGGCCCTCCAGAGTCAGTTCAGCTTGGGTATAAGCAAAGGATGTCCTGCACGTTCTATGTGCAGGACATCAGGACTCACAGAAACAGAATCCAGATCAACAACGCGCCGGAGACCGGCACTGAAGAGGACTTTGGCTGGTGGGGGTTGGGGACCCCTGCCAGCGAAGGTACCTGATGGCGGCGGCGGGGGAGGGTTGGCAGTGGTGGGAGGGGGGGTCAAATGTGACGGGGGAGGGTCAGCGCCGAGGAGTGAAAGCATGGGGGCCAGGGCTAAATCTGCGGGGGCCCATGCTCCCATGGCCCCACCTAGCTACGCCCCTGGAAACTAGTAACAACTGTGATAAACTAAACTAGTAACAACCACCTGGGGTACTACTATACACTAGCCTCCTTATAGCTCTTTTCCTTTTAACAAGCAATTATTGGCACTAATTAGATTTAATTGGCATTTACGCATGTAAATTTAAGTGCAATCTGAAAAATGGGGCACAGAAATGCGAGAGGCAAGGGCGGAACCGGGGCGTTCCTAAAATTAACACGTATTGTTATAGAATAACGTGGATACATGCCTAATTTAGGTGCATATATTTGCACCACATTTCAGTTGGTACAAATGGCCACGCCTAAAGTTAGGCACGATCCCCGGGCAAGCGCTATTCTACAAATCGCCTAACTTTAAGCATGGCTTATACAATAACACTTTTTTTCAGCATCATATATAGAATCTAGCCCTAGATGTAAAGAGGGCGCACTCTTAAAGATGTGTAATTTTTCCTGATAATGTACGCATGCATGCATGTGCATGATGGTTCGTTTGTGCATGCGTGCACTGCTGGGGAATGAGTTAAGACTGCACCCTGATTCTCATACAGCCTTATTTTACACAGGACGTAGAAGTCAGAATTGAGACTTCCAGGTCAGGATATTTCACTGGTATTTTAGAACAAAACTGCTGACATAGAATCTATTCTAAAATACGGGAGAAAAGGACATTTGTGTGTCGAATGTGAGCAGCGCAAACATCCATTTTAGAAACAAAATTATCAATAATTTCAACGGGTTGAAAACCAGCACATAAATGTGTTTGTGCCGGCACATGCATGTCTGTGTTTGTTATTTTAGCAAAATAAATGTTTATTTTCCCAGCACTGTCACAGAGATCAGTTTCATGTGAATGTTTAGCACAGGGGCGTACCCAGTTTGGGTTCAGGCCCACCCAGCAGTGGAGGCAGCGGAGTGGAGGGAGCAGCCCCAGCAGAAACAGGAAGTTCTGATAATGGGGGCGGAACGTGGCAGAGAAGACGCTTCCGGGTTAGAAGGAGGCAGCGTGTATGATTCGCTACCGGCGCTGCTGCTGAAGAGTGCTGAGACGGAGAGAGGTAGACCTGCGATCGTGGCGGCGATAGGCAGCGTCTGGGAGAGGGAGGCAGATGCAGGAACGGAGCTCAGCCTGCTTCAACTGTAAATTTTGGGGGGGAGAAGAGGGAGGGCAGGTGGAATTGAATGGGAGGGAAGGATGGGGGCGGGAGGGAATTGCAGGGGAGAGAGGAGAATCGCTGATGGCTGGAGAGAGGAGAATCGCTGATGGCTGGAGGGAGGGGACAGGGGAGAAAATAGAATTGCTGGGTATGGATGGATAGGGGCAGGGCAGAGATGAGAATTGTTGGGTATGGATGGATGGAGGGAAGGGCAGGGGAGAGGAGGGTTGCTGGACATGGATGGAGGAGAGGGAAGGGAGAGAGAAGAAATGCTGGACATGGATGGAGGGGATGGAAGAGTGAGGAAGGAGAATAGATGAGATGAGGGAAAAGGAAGAGAGGAGAAAAACTGCACATAGATGAAGAAAATAGGCAGAAGCTGGATCCACTGGACAGTCGTCTGCAGAGGACCAAACTTTTACTTACGGATGTAGGGCAAGAAATGAAGAAGAAAGGCGGAAAGTAAAGAAATAAATGGAAAGGAAGCCCTGGAAACGGAGTTAAGAGGACAGATAGCAGCAGAATCGGATACTGGGCCAGCATGATCAGAAAAACAGTCACCAAAGATAGAAAAAAATCATTTTATTTTCATTTTAGTGTTTGGAATATGTCCACTTTGAGAATCAGGTGCTCAACATTAAAAGTTTATATTTATTTACTTATTTATGGCATTTTATCCCACAATAAACATGAATTAGATTGGAACCTGGGATCATTTATTTATTTTTTCCTGGAGAGAGTAATGCATTGCCTCCCCCCCCCCCCCCCCCCACCAGGCTCTCTCCCCAGCTATAGCCAGCTCTGCAATTTTGAGGGGAGGTGCACAGGTGGTGGGGGGGTGCAGAGGTGGACCGGGGAGAGAGCCTGTTGTTAAACATTTACCAGCACACCTCTGTCTAGTGCCCACCCAAAAATTGACTTCTGGCTATGCCACTGGTTTAGCATTTTTTTAGGGGGGGGGGAGCCATTGGGGGATTAAGGAGACAATTTCCCAACCCCTCCAGTGGAGTACTGCTCAATAGCAGCTGTTTGCCAAATCCTAAACATTCTTGGTAGCAGATGTAATTCCCGACATCGATCTTTTAGGACATGGATGTTTAATCCCTTTCTGGAATGGGGAATAAATATCAGTCAACTTTCCATGCCCTTGTCTCACCCAAAACATGCCCAGACTTGCATGTACATGGGTTTGAGAAGTGCATATGTCTGCTTTGTAAACATTTAAGTGCTGGTTTATGCACATCCTTCAAATGAGTTTTTTTAGCTACCCAACCCTAGAAAGCTGGGATGAGTTTGAGTTTAGTCTGAGGTGGAAATTGTGTTTTATTTTTTTTTTCTGATGGTGGGCAACCCATGGCATTGTTTTTTAAATCCTTCCACGTGTTGTAGTTATCTTATAAAATTCATGTACAGACCATTTCTATCTGCTCTTCTATTTTTGCATCCATCTTGGACTTTTGGACCTTCCTTGCTTAGAATGGATTACTGCACTTGGTGGAGATGAAAACGGTAATGGAATTCAAAAATGCGTGGGATAAACATAAAGGAATCCTGTTCAGAAGGAATGGATCCTCAGAAGCTTAGCGGAGATTGGGTGGCAGAGCTGGTGGTGGGAGGCGGGGCTAGTGGTTGGGAGGCAGGGCTAGTGCTGGGCAGACTTCTACGGTCTGTGCCCTGAAAATGGCAGATACAAATCAAGGTCAGGTATACACAAAAAGTAGCACATATGAGTTTATCTTGTTGGGCAGACTGGATGGACCATGCAGGTCTTTCTCTGCCATCATCTACTATGTTACTATATGTTACATGTACCAGAAATCCCTTTCCAAAACAGTTTATGATCTACATGGATGCCTGAGTCAAAGGTAAAGGGGACAATTCTATAACCAGCAGTGCCGGCCTAAGGCAAGATGCTGCCCGAGGTGGAGCTAAGATGCCACCCCCCTCCTCGTGGCATTTACCTGTATCATGATGTTCCAAACCTGGCAGTGATTCCCATACACTGCCCTGCCGCCGGCACCCGCCTCTTCCCTTTACTGCAGCTCTGATGAGTAAAGGGAAGAGACCCTGATATACAGACACCTAAAATTAGGCACACTAATGCCACTGAGTGCCAATTATATAATGGCATCTGTGTGCAAGGAGTAGTACACAGATGCCATTAGAGTGGAGAAGTAGCCTAGTGGTTAGTGCAGTGGACTTTGATCCCGGGGAACTGAGTTCGATTCCCACTGCAGCTCCTTGTGACTCTGGGCAAGTCACTTAACCTTCCATTGCCCCTGGTACAAAATAAGTACCTGAATATATGTAAACCGCTTTGAATGTAGCTGCAAAAGCCTCAGAAAGGCGGTATATCAAGTCCCATTTCCCTTTCCCTATTTGAGGTTCTAAATGGAATGTTGCTACTAATGAGATTCTGTTGCTACTATTTGAGATTCTACATGGAATGTTGCTATTCCACTAGCAACATTCCATGTAGAAGCCTGCCCTTGCAGATCAGCAACGCGACCGCACAGGCTTCTGATGTCCTGCACGTACGTGCAGGATGTCAGACTCACAGAAACAGAAGCCTGCGCGGCCGCATTGCTGATCTGCAAGGGCAGGCTTCTACATGGAATTTGCTAGTGGACGAGTAGCCTAGTGGTTAGTGCAGTGGACTTTGATCCTGGGGAACTGAGTTCAGTTCCTGCTGCAGCTTCTTGTGACTCTGGGCAAGTCACTTAACCCTCCATTGCCCCTGGAACAAAATAAGAACCTGAATATGTGTAAACCGCTTTGAATGTAGTTGAAAAACCTTAGAAAGGTGATATATCAAGTCTCATTTCCCTTCCCTTCCCCTTCCCATTATAGAATAATATCATGTTGGCATTGGCACACCTAAAGTTAAGAATGATCATGTGTGCCGGCTCAATGGCTGGCATAAAAGCGTATGTCTTAAATATCCCATGCTATGTGCGTAACTGATGCATTGCTGTATCTCATGAACTAGATTCTGTAAATGCACCCAAATTTCGGCAAGGAAAGAATGTGGAGCACTGTTCTGTAAATTGGTACTCCAAGTTGGGCGCTATTTGTAGAATAGCACATAGCATTGGGATCCACGCCCAACGATGGGTGTGAGGATTTATTTATTTCTTTATTGGGATTTATTAACCACTTTTATGAAGAGATTCACCCAAGGCAGTGTACAGCAGGTACAGTTTAACATAAAACTTCCAGTTTTGTTAACAGCATAACCATAGTAAAATAACCAAGAACAAACATAAATACAATAAATGAGGTAAACGTGAAAACAGTAAATTGAAACCTAATAATAGAACTACTGTGAAACAGTATCAAAAATATATACAATTAACAGCACTGGATTTCAAATACCAGAGATATAATAGAAGGATAGCATAATACTAATGAAACTGAAACCTGGTGTAAATGCTCACGTGTAAATTAGGCGTGAATCCCCTAAATTCTGTAATTTGCGCATCTTTATTGAATAGCCCTGACCTACCCATGCTCCTCCCATGGCCACACCCCCATTCAGTTGCATGCTAAAACATATACATGCGCATCTTTATGAATAGCGCTTAGAAAGATGTGTGTATAAATCCAAATTGTTGTCAATTAATGACAATTGATTGTAAGTGTCCAATTATTGGAACTTACCTCTGGATTCTAGATATTGTGCATAGCGTTCCATGCCAAAATCCAAGCATATTCTATAACAATGCACATAACTTAATTGGCTTAACAAGCCAATCACCATTTTTAACAGTACTTAATGAGCACCAATTGGCAATAATTAGAATTTACATGCATTACTTTCTAAGCGTATTCTATAATGCACAGCACCTAAATTCTAATGCACAGAGCCAAAAGGGGTATGGTTATGGATAGCGAAATGGGCATTTCGTGGGTGTTCCAAAATTTACATGCACTGTTGTAGAATATTCCCCCTGTACCTAAATCTACGTGCTGGTATTTACGCCATGTTTTCCTTGGTGTAAATGGATGCACATAGTTCTAGGCGCTGGGATATCAACCTAAATCTAGGTGCTGCTTATAGAATACACTTAGGTGGAATTTCTGTGTAGATTTTCAGGTGCCATATATAGAATCCAGGGGCGTAGCTAGGTGGGGGCATGGGCCCCCGCAGATTTAGCTCTGGCTCCCATGCTTTCACCCCCCTGCCGCCGACCCTCCCCTGCCACATTCGACCCCCATCCTACCACTGCCAACCCTCCCCCACCGCCGCCGTCAGGTACCTTTGCTGGTGGGGGTCCCCAACCCCTGCCAGCCGAAGTCCCCTTAGGAACGTGCAGGACATCAGGACTCACAGAAACAGAATCCAGATCAGCGAACACGCCGGACTTGGAGACCGGTGCTGAAGGGGACTTCAGCTGGCGGGGATTTGGGACCCCCGCCAGCAAACGTACCTGGCGGTGGCAGGGGAAGGTTGGCGGCGGCGGCGGGAGGGGGGTTGAAAGGGACAGGGAGGCAGCAGCGGCAGCGGGGTGGGTCAAAAGTGGCGGGGGGTGATGGTGCCCGGGGGGGCTAAAATGTGCCCCCTCACCTCGGGCTCTGGACCCCCCCTCCCGCTGAAGTCTGGCTACGCCCCTGATAGAATCTAGCTCTAATTGTCTTGTTACTCAATTAAATTGGGTGCGCACTCAAATATGCACATGGAATTTTGAGTGCCAAGTATAGAATCCAGGGGTACTCGTGTAAATTGGAGACATGAGACATGCCCCTCCAATGCTCTGCCTCCTTGCACTTACATGCTACCTTATAGAATAGCGTACAGTGCCTCTTTCCTGTAAACTTAGGAGTGTAACTACACATGCCAAGTTATAGAATTACCCTACAGCTGGTCCTCGGGACACACCTAGTCAGTCAGGTTTTCAGGATACCCACAATGAATATGCATGAGAGAAATTTGCATGCACTACCCCCATTCTATTCAAATTTCTCTCATACATATTCATTATGGGTATCCTGAAAACCTGGCTGGCGTGTCCCGAGGACTGAGTTTGAGAACCCTTGCCTTAAAGTGACTTGCTCAAGATCAGATGGAGGGAGTTGAGATTTGAACCCTGGTTTTCCTAGTTCTCAACCTATTGCAGTAATCACTAGGACAGTCCTTCAGGAATGTGCCTAGCAAACCTAGGGTAAATCCAAACGTTTTGCCAAGCTTGAACTAGCCTGATTTGAGTTCAAGCTTTCACATCTCAGGATCTAAACTAGCCATGCCTATCTAGGTCTCAGTTCTAGCTTAGCCAGAACTGGTGCAGATCAAACCCTAGGCAGGTCAGGCGGGCTGAAACTGTTAATGCAAACTGAGTTGAGCAAAATTGTTCCTGTTATTCAATTCTTCGGCATGTGAGACTGAAACCCTCTGCTTCTCTCTCTAGCAATAGCCTGGCATTTGCTGTGACACTTGGAGAGGAAGTAAGCATTTTCTTTTAAGCTGCACCTGCTTTTTCTCCCCTCTGAAAAAAAATCTCTGCTAGAAACCTGATCCTTCTTTCTGGAGTCCCAGTGAGTTAGTTGTTTAAAGAGACTCTGTTGTAAATCTAGCAGGCAGATAGTGTCACTTTGCCCACAAAATTTTATTTTGCCTAATGTAACGGATGAGATACTGCTGGTTACAGATCTTTTAAAAACACCTTTAGAAGATTTCTCTATTTTTGTGGGATTATCTTTAGACAAATTGTAAAGAAAAACTAGCACAGAAGTGTCCTTTACCCCCTAATTCTATAAACGTTGTCAAAAATTGCACGCCCAATTTGTGTGAGCTATTTAATTAAATGAGCTCATTAGCACCAATAATTGGCTATTTAACAAACAATTATTGGCACTAATTAGATTTAATTGGAATGTACACAGGTAAATTTAGGTACAGGTTGAAAAAATGGGGTACAGAAATGGGAGGGTCATGGGCGGAACTGAGGTGTTCCTTACATTTACGCACATTGGTATAGAATGAGGGGATACACGCCTAATTTAGGTGCGCACGTTTGCACCACGTTTCAGTTTGTGCAAATGGGTACACTTAAAATTAGATGCGATTCCCGGATGTAAGCACTATTTGTAAACCACACTTAACTTTAAGTGTGGCTTATAGAATAGCACTTTCTCGGCACCATATATAGAATTCACCCTTAGTGTCATGTTAGTATGGGAAACCCTGGAAAATGGGGTCACGTCAAGGTACCAGAATATCATGTGCTATCAGACAAGCGATTTCACTGTATGCAAGCTTTTGAGGCCACCTGTTCACACCTGCTAGTTTTTCTAGTCTAAAGATTAGAGTATTCGTGGTATATATGCCTTGAGTGGGAGATTTCCTGCTTTCAAGAGCCACCTCCTGCCCCAAATCAGGAATCTCCTATAAAATGTGCCAGACTTGGGAATCACTGCTCAGCTTTTTCTCTGTCTGCACTCGACTACAAACAGCTTCAAATCTTATAGCTGACACTTTCCTTGCTGAAATTAATAGATAGGAAGTGTCAGCTGTGAGATTTAAAGCTGTTTAGGGTGGCAGTGCTGGCAGAGAAATATTAGAGTTTGGGGTGGAACATGGGCAGAATGGAGTGGAGCAGGGGTGTAACCAGACCTCAGCGGGAGGGGGGTCCAGAGCCCAAAGTGTGTGTGTGTGTGTGGGGGGGGGGGACATTTTAGCCCGCCTCCCCCAGCCGCTGCCCCTCCCCGCCGCTTCTGAGCCCCCTCTGCCCCCGCTTCTGGCCACCGCTGCTGCAAGGTACCTTTGCCAGCTGAAGCATTTATCTGTCCCGCGCTGGTCTCACAGTTGCTTCCTTTCCTGTTTTCAGCATACCATGCACTGCACGCTCATTTTAATGAAAACTGAGCATGCGCGAGCATGCTCAGCTTCATTAAAATGAGAGCATGCACGGCGCGACTGGAAACAGGAGAGGAGGCAAATGCGAGACCAGCGTGGGACAAATAAACGCTTTAGCTGGTGGAGGTTGGGGTTAGGGACCCCTGCCAGCCAAAGCGGGGGTCCCAGGCCCCCATGGCCCCCTAGCTATGCCACTGGGGTGGAGCATGAGCTGGGTTGGGTGGTGGAGTCAGACTCTCCTGTTTAAAAAAATGCCTTCCCTTTGCATCTCTATCTGATTCCCTTTGTTAGAGGCATAATTTTCTTGAATGCTTTTTTGTTTTGTGGTAAATTATGCCTTAGGTAAAACATGTACAGTTTGAAAATTGCTGTAGGGTGATTTTTTTAAATAAATTCCCTATCTCTGCTTGTGATCTATGAAAAATTGCTGGAAAGGTGAGTGGGGAACTTTGGAAAAGAGCATACATTAATATTCTGCAGTCTATAACTGTTGCCATTGAAAATAATGAAAAATGTTTCCTTCCCCTGATTACTGGGGAGGGCACAGATAGACACCTAGCTTCCAGGTGCAGGACTATTTATTCATCCAAAAGTAATGAAGGGGACACCCTTCGCTCAATGAAAGACAGATTGACCCAACCTCCTTGACTGCAGTACAGGCAAGCCAGACTAGGAGAAGGGTCGCTAGAATTCTCCTCGGGGTTCTAATGCACTAGAATTATTCTAGGCTTATTTGATTTTAACCTCTGTGTTACATAAAGTCACATGGTTAATGTGCTAGTTAATTTCTAAATGGAGAAATAAAGGGCAACATGTATATTGTAGGTGATGGCTATTTATTGCAACAACGTAATACATTTCTGGCTGGCTTCCAGCACACTCAGCGAGACGCCATAAGCCTAGTGAGTCAGAATAAAGAGACTTTTATTTTTACTTTGTATTGTGGTGTACTTGACTTTTGTCTGTTTTAATTGTGCTAGTGACATGGCTGCATGGGGCTCTTTTGTTTCTTAGCTCGAAGCCTGTGAATCTGCAATCTATTTCTTCCACCACCTTCCCCTTATAGGGAACTCAGTGCTATTGCTCTGATAATGTACTCACAGGCACCTCTGTGTTTCTGCCCCTCCAGGCTCCTGCTCAGGAAGCAGAACCTGTGAGTGCCAGTTGACTCAGGGGAAGATGCACTAAAAAATCGTTGGAGCCCTTCCCTTACCGATTCCCTTAGCGAATGGTAAGGAATGGGCATGTATTAAGGAAAGGGAATGCAAATGAGCTGCTCGTTGTAGCTCACTTGCATTCTCTATTCTATCGGTAAACAAGTCGGCCGGTCGAGCATGCACAGAGCAACCAAGCATTATGCTGGCTGCTCTGCGCATGCCAAGGACGGCCTTAATGGACGTCCTTCACTCAAAAAACCTCATCCGATCTGTTTCAAAGCCTTTCAAACAAGGGCACACACCCGATCCGTTTCAAAGCCTTTCAAAAGTCTCAGAAGCATGGTTAGCTCCCCCCCCCCCCCCCCCCCCCCCCCAGGCATTTGCTTCAAACTGCCTGCCTGCTGGGATGAGCTGCAAAGAAAAAAAAAGAAACATCTCCTGCAACTTCTTCCCGCTCAAACGTCTTTTTTATTGCAAAGGGGGAAGGCGGCCAAAATGGGCGCCCATCCAAATAAAAATGTCTATTTTTGGCCCCCTTAATAATAAAAACGTCTTTTTTGGCAGTGCTTCACTCAGCTGAGACCTGGAAGTCCCTGAGCCAATCACAATGCGTTCAGCCGAGCTAAACGCGCTGTGATTGGCTCAGAGACTTCCTGGTCTCTCAGCTGAGTGAAGCACGGCCAAAAAAGACATTTTTATTATTTCGGGGTCCAAAAAAGAGCCTGCAGCATCGGAGCCTGTTTGATTTTTTTTTTATATATAGTGAAGAACGTCCATAAAGGACACTCCTGACGAGCACTTGGGCTGTTTTTCGGGTCTCCCATAATGGCTGTCCATGACGAGCACTTGGCTGTTTTTGCTCCCCCCCCCCCCCAATTTTTTTTTTTTTACATTTTATGAAGTTTTCCAATCCCAAGCAGACCCAACGAGAGGTACAGACCTCTCGTTAGATTTTTCCACCGTTTTCCAGCGTTAAGGCAGCATTCCGTTTTCGTTAGCTGCTACCATTGTCAGAAAAAAGTATTTAGTGCATGCCAGGGTTTATTACTTGCTCGTTAAGTTTAGTGCATCTGGCCCTCACTCTTGACACATATTGGCCCCTGAAGTCTTCTGGGAGAATGAGAAAAAAAAATAAATTTGTGGTTAAAAACCATGAATAGAAATCAAATTCTATTTCTTCTATTTATTAAATATAAAACTGCATTATCCATCAGACATTTGTGACCCACAATATCTACCTACTAGACTATGAGTTTCTTACCAAATGTTGTTTACTAAAGGTCTATTACTTATTGGAATACAAAGTAAAACCCAGTGCACTGCTTATCAAACTGCAAACAAACTCTAACAACTACCATTCCTACTAAAGTATAAACTGAAAATTAAACCTCTACAGATATCAAACTTTGGTGTCATGGACTGCTAGGTCCTCTTAACAGGTCCCTTTCTCATTCAGGGTGAAAAGGTTCCACGTCAATCACCACTTGACCAGGTTACCCAGATAAGTCTAGGGCTTCAGTTTGATCCTGACAGCCAATGGGTCCAACTCCCGTTCTTCTAGGGTTTAAAATCAGTCCAAACTCTTGGTTAGTCGAAGTATGTAAATATGCATGCAGATTACTAAACCAGTCAATGTTATTTTTTCCACAGATTCTTCTCATGCTACTAATGTACTCCTCGCCTTTCAGGAATGAGTTAGTCTGTCCCAGTGGTCTACCCTGAGTAGAATAGGAATGGAGTACACACAGGTGTTTTTCCTATGGTTTGCTAGAAACATTCTCTCCATATTCTGATAGGTGGAGATGAAATATTCACAAAGGTCTGTAAAATAATCATGTTGGTTTTGGTCTTTATTATCTGCTGTTTTGGGTACAGCCACTGGGTGATTAGTTATAAAGGCTTTTTCTCCTTTTGAATTTCCATTTCCTAAATGGGTCCCAGGGGTTTACTTTAACACAAATTAAAACTGTCATACAATATTGACTTTCTTCAGAATAATATACAATCTGAATAATACTTACTAAACTACAAACTAAAATTCAAATTTCTAAAAGTATCACACAAGTTTGTTCAGTCTCCTAGGCTGCTATGTACTATTAACATGTCCTTTTTGCACTCAGGGTGAAGTGGTTCCACGTCAATCACCACTTTTCCAGATCAACCCAGATAAATCTAGGGCTTCAGTTTGTCCCTGAGAGCCAATGGGTCCAACTCCCCTTCTCCAGCGGTTTTAAATCTTGGTTACTCGAAGTATGCAAATACACATGCAGATCACTATTCCAGTCAATGTTATTTCTTCCACAGATTTTTCTCACACTACTAATTCAATCCCCACCTTTCAGGACTGGGTTAGTCTGTCACTGCACCTCCCATGTAGTCTCTACCCTGGACTACAACCACCCCATCAAGGTTCCAGGGGGTCTACCCTGAGTATAATGGGAGTGGAAGTGGACTACACTCAGGTGGTTTAGCACATGTACATTTACTGGAATATCAAAAAGTGATGTTTAGTAGATACTAGGTGGTATGCTGTTTGTGCAACATCAACAACATGACTGTTTCCAGTGACTGGTATTGAATATGTATTTAGAAAAAAGTATTTATATTTGTTGGTTTAAACTTTAAAATTTATAGTATTAAACATAGGTATGCTATTTGGGTGACCTGATTTTGGTCAGCAAGCTTAGCGGTGATTTGTTGAATGTTTGTAACTAGCCAGCTATATCGTACAGCAAAGTTGTCAGATGGGTGGTTTTCCCGCCAATTGGGTGGCTTTCCGCGACCCGCTGCGGGAAATTTTTTACCGCTGTGGGTTTTTTGGGTGGCTTTGATTTTGGTTGGGTGGGATTTTTTTCTTTGCCGGGGTGTGGTTAATGATGTTGGGGGTGGAGCTAATGACGGCAGGCGCGGGGTTAGTGATGGTGGGGGTGGAGCTGATGGGGGTGGGGGTGTGTGGTTTTGGGCGGGTTTACAACTGGTTTTGGGTCGGAAAAATTATTTAAATCTGGCAAGCCTGTCGCACAGTATAGCTGGTTAGCTGCTATCCCCTGGATTCTATATAGCGCGCCTAGAGATCTGTGCCGAAATCCAAGCATATTCTATAACAACACATGTAAGTTAATTGGCCTAACAAGATAATCAGCATTGATAACAGCTCTTAAGCAATAATGAGCACTAATTGGCAATAATTAGAATTTACCTGCACAACTCACTAAACGCATTCTGTAACACAGTGCGCCTAATTTCTACCATGTGCAGGCAAAAGGGGGCATGGTTATAGGCAGAGACAGGCGTTTCATGGGCATTCCAAAATTTATGTGTGTAGTTATAGAATATGGTTCCAGGATTTATGCCACATTTTTGTTAGAGTTTAGGCACTGAGATATCAACTAAGTGTATTCTATATATCATGCCTAAATCTAGGCCCCAGATCTACACAAAACGTAACTCTTTATTTCCTGATTGTCCATACTAATTTATCATGATTTGAAGTTTAATATTCCTGATTGTTCAAGCTAATTTATCATGAATGAAGTTTAATCCAATACCTTTTATTTCTTATTATGAAAATGAGCTTCCTTTACCTGAATACCTAATCCACTCAATCTCCTCCACCTTAACTATGTATTTCTGTTTTCCGGAATTGGTGATCACCATTATGGAACAATGTAAGCCACATTGAGCTTGCAAATAGGTGGGAAAATGTGGGACACAAATGCTACAAATAAATAAATATGCTTAGTCGGCATTGATTTCCATGACGATATTTAGGTACCACATATAGAATATCCCCCATGCGCTGAGTGCGAATATTTAGCGAGATAGCCAGCTTTCCCCTGCTGAATATTTGCAGATAGCCATTTAAGTGCTATTTAATGGGCAAGGAGCTGTTCCTGGCCAGTTAAATAGCGCTGAATATCTGCTCGGCCTGTAGATATAGACGAGGAGCCATTGAGTCCAGAGCATTCAGAGTTTTTGTTAACATGCTGGCTGCCACAGGCCTTTTATACCCACATACTGGCACTAATTTCCAGCAGCATTTTAGAAAGGGCATACAAATCAGAACTGAGACTCCAGGTTGGGACATCTCAGGTGCTGGTAGTGGTTCAGAACAGAATATTCTGATGTAAAGTGTTTTCAAAATTTACATGGAGAAATGTTTTTTTTTTTTTTAATGCAACCAAAATGTTTAAGGGGATGGAATGACTCTCATAGGAGGGCTAGATCTTCAGTTTGGAGAAGAGATAGCTTAGGGGAGATATGACACAGGTCTATAAAATCCCAAATGGAGTGGAATTACATAAATACAGATTGATTGTTTACTCTTTCAAAAAGTTACATAGGAAATCATTTAAAATAAATAGAAGAAAATATGTGACCATCTCCGGGAAAAGATGTCTCCAAAAACAAAAAATTACATATGACAACTGAAGATACAAAAATTCCTTTATTAAACCAAAGCTAACCCAAACTACTCCATGAATGTTAGCTTTGGTTTAATTTAGATTTTAGCGTTTTAACATATTGAAATAATAAAGGAATTTTTGTATCTTCAAACAGTTGTCATATATAATTTTTATATTATTTAGTACAACTAATTCATGTGTGTAGACCTTGTTGGGCATTGTAGTCAAAAACAAAAAATGAGGTTTTACTTTTAATGAATTCTGTTAGAGCAAACAATTTGTAATACAACAGTTCAAACCACATCCTTTTACGTGGAAAAAAATAAAATAAAAAGTTACAGAAATGCAAACTTGTAACTTTTACAGACTGCTTAGGGACCCATGACATGAAAAATCAGCCATTCTTAATATTTCAGATCTGCTACTTTGTCACCTTTTCCCAGAGAAGGTTATATATTTTATCACTCAATATAGAGTTAAGCTCTAGAACTCTTTGGTGGATCAAATGGTAAAAGCAGTTAATGTGGCTGGGTTAAAAGAAAGGTTTGGACAAATTCCTGGAGGAAAAGTCCATAGTCTGCTATTGAGACAGACATGGGAAGCAACTGCTTGTCCTGGGATTTGTAGTATGGAGTGTTGTCATAAACTATTATTAAGATAGACTAGAAAAGCCACTGGGGTTAAATGGCATGGAATCTTGCTACTTTTGGTACTTAACCAGGTACTTGTGACCTAGATTGGCACCTACTGGAAACAGGATACTGGTCTTGATCTGACCCAGTAAGGCAACTCTTATGTTCTTAAGTGCAGCATGACCATCCATTTTAGACAGTAACTTTCTAAAGTATCAAAGGGTCAAAATGGACACATAAATGCTTATGTGCTGATACTTAATTGTTCATGTTGCAAAATAGCAACATAAATATTTATGTGACTGAACATAAATGTTTTTTTTAGGTTTTTTTGAAACGTAAATGTTTATTTTTCACAAACCTCTCACAGTGCCCAGTTTTGCTTTAGAGGCGGGGGGGGGGGGGGGGGGGGGGGGGGGTGTATCTACCAGTAGCAGATTAACAGGGCAACCTTCCCTGATTCCTCTGGAAGATTACTGCATATTAGGAGCACTTTTCTGAAACCTAGATATCCCAGGTGTAAATCCCCAATATCAATCTTGTAGGACATAGATGTCCATTCCCCTTCTGAAGTGAGGAATAAAAATTCATTTTTAGCTCTATTTTTAGACTACACCCCCTTGCCTTTTGCATGGTTTTCAGTTTAGATGGGTATTTCCTGGCTTGGTAAAATTGGGACAGACGTTTATGCAATGTGAAAGTATGTGCCATTTTATGAAAAAATAAAACACAAATGGCACTTCTAAAACAAGCATCATAATACAACCACCGGCACTTACCCAGATGTTGGAGATATTCAGACATGGTATCAAGGCAAGGGAAAAAGGAGAAAACCTCCGCACAAGCAGCAAGTCCAGGAAAGACAGCAGAGGTGGTCCAGGTAAGAAGGAAACAACCAAGGCTTCACAAAGAGACTTTTATTGAAGAATGAATCTACTCGGCCAAGTTTCAGACATATCTCCAGTCTTCCATAACAGTCACATGCTACTGAAGCACGGAGGTTTATTCCACATTAAAGGGATAATTGCATATGGACTTGTGTTCAATTGGACTTATGTTGAAGATTATGATGACCCCGATCAAGGTTATTGCCAAAACTTGGCCGAGTAGGGTCATTCTTCAATAAAAGTTTGTTTGTGAAGCCTTGGTTGTTGCCTTCTCTCCTGGACCTCCTCTGCTATCTTTCTTGGATTTTCAGCCTGGTACAGGGATAACTCCCAGGATAACATCGGGACAGTCTTTTTGCTGTTCTAATTTTGTCTGCATAGCTAGCCAGTTAGTGAATTGAATATCGCTGCTCACTGGATAACTCCACCCTGGCACTGCCCAGATAATACTGGGGTGGTCTGACTGGATTTTCAGCTGCAATATCTGGGTAAGAGCCGCTGAAAATCCAGTTATGACCAAGTGAACTGGACTTATCCATATAGCAGCTGTTTCTACTGGGGAAAGTCCTGCTGAATATCAGGACCTTTGTTTTTAATTTTTGGGATAGTCTTATATAACACAGATGTAAGCATAATTGGCCTCTCATTCACAGGTAGAGACCCCTGTCTTGGAGCAGTTGTAAATGCTGAAGGTGAAGTATTTCCCATTCTAAAGCCTGATTGGTG
Source organism: Microcaecilia unicolor (assembly GCF_901765095.1). NCBI lineage: Eukaryota > Metazoa > Chordata > Amphibia > Gymnophiona > Siphonopidae > Microcaecilia > Microcaecilia unicolor. The sequence continues at coordinate 132,280,720 of NC_044039.1, forward strand.
TGGGGGGGAGGGGGCTAGGAATCGGTCTGGTTTATGTGTGTGTGTGTGGGGGGGGGGGGGGGGGGGAGGGTTAGTGGGATTGGAAGGCTGGAGCAAAGATGGAGGTCAGCAGAGTAGTAAAATCTTTGCCATCTCTAAATTTTTGCCACTGTGTGGAAAACCTGTTCAGGGACAATCTCTGAGGCCACACAAACAGTAAGATGATGGGTCCTATAGGGTGAGGTAAAGAATTATCTTCAAGGCTCTCACTCCTACATCTTTCTTGGTGTCTGGTTACCACGCCTTGACCCTCCCTGGAGGGGAGTGATGATACAAATAAGTCCACTCCACAAACTTCAGGAGCAGGCATCACTCACAATGAAAAGTAGCAAACTGAAGTCTTGAGTAGAGAATGACATGAGGACGATGACCTACAGTAAACGCAGGGATGGGGATGGGGGCAGAGCAGTGGCATAGCCAGAACTGAGATTTTGGGTGGGCCCAGAGCTAATATGGGTGGGCATGCACTAAGTGAGATTAAATAAAAATAATAAAGCACAACATGAACTGGTTGCAGCAGCTCATAGTTCGCTCTGGCTCCATCCTCTTCTCTGATGGCCACGGGATCCCCTCTCCTGATCATCTGCTCTGACTCCAAGAGCAGATCAAGAGGAGACCCGCCACCAGCGCCAACACCGTCTATCTCCTGTCCCTTCCCTCCTCCTACTGCTCTAAGAAAAGCCTGGCCGGGAGGCACAGAGAACCTTAACTCGACCGTCCTTCGCTTCCTGCCCTCTCTCTGTGCCCCGCCCGCCCAAAAGGAAATTACATCAGAGGAAGGTGGGGCACAGAGAGAGGGCAGGAAGCGAAGGACGGAGTTGAGCCTGGCTGCTTGCTGCTGCTTTTACACCCGCCCGCTCGCCACTGCGGGCAAGAAGAAGACTGTCGTCATCATCGTGGAGAAGGTCGCAAAAGACTGGGTGGGCCTGGGCCCACCCAGGCCCACCCGTAGCTATGCCCCTGGGGCAGAGCCTGCGGGGACAGGGACAGATTCCATGGGGATGGGGCGGGGATGGGGACAGAGTCCATGAGGACGGGGACAAACTTTGCCCCCATGTCACTTTCTACTTTGAAGCCTGTTAATGAACTGGACAGTTATTTATGTTTGAGTGATGCAGACAACGATGTTTTGATTTTTTGGAAAAACAAGTAAACATACTGGCTACAACTAGCAAAATTTGCATGGGGGATCCTGCTACCAGCACACCTCCTAAGAAGACATCTTCTATTGCAAGAAGGACTGTGGAAGACAGGAGAGCTAAACTGAAGTGGAAGAGTGGCCTAGTGGTTAGGGTGGTGGACTTTGGTCCTGGGGAACTGGGTTCAATTCCCACTTCAGGCACAGGCAGCTCCTTGTGACTCTGGGCAAGTCACTTAACCCTCCACTGCCCCAGGTACAAATAAGTACCTGTATACAATATGTAAGCCGCATTGAGCCTGCCGTGCGTGGGGTACAAATGTAACAAAACAAAAAAAAATCCTGAGATTGTTGATGACTTCTTATTCATCCACAAATTAAAAAATCATAACAGTGTTTCATAGGGCATATTTCTTCCCTCTTGGGCATACAGAACGGGTTGTATTTTGTACCCGTGGACATTTTAACAGGGTGGATTTGGATTCCTTGGAGTAGTACCTAGATTGTAAGCTCTTTGAGCAGGGACTGTCTATGTCAAATGAACAGCGCTGCGTGCGTCTGGTAGTGCAATATAGATGCTAGTAGTAGTAGTAGTACAAGCCAGCTGTTGTTGGGGCTGGAAGGATAGAGGGTAGTGATGGTGGGAGGTTTTATTATAACTGCTCATTGTTATTATTGTTTTCTGTTTGTAATTTATACACAATAGTAGCACAGCATATTGTTCTTTTTTATACTTTAATAAAAAGATTTAAATATAAAATCATAAGTGTTCAAGGCTTCTGCAGATGAGAACAGAGCACACGGGGATGGGGACAGAACCTGACGGGGCGGGGATGGAGACGGGGCCTGTGGTGATGGGATGGGCACGGAGACAGAACCTATGCGTTGGGGATAGGGATAAATTTTATCCCTGTGTCATTCTCTAGTCTTGAGATAGTTACAGTTTCTTTTGTTCATACATAGTAGCATTTACAACGGCATTTCTCTCCTCCTTCCAATGATGTGAAGGCTAGAGGCTCTTTCTTGCACTCCTCTCACTCACTCCTTTCTAGGCCCAACATTCCTGGGGAATATAGTCCACCTGCAGCTCTCCTCTGGTTAGATAGATGGGGACCAACAGGCCCCCCCTCTGCGATCTTTTTCTTTTATCTCCAACTCCTTGTGAGTTTACAGACCTATCCCCTGCCCTCGCTTTGGACTAGTCCAGCATTAAGACCAGCTTGGTAGAAAAAGGAACCCTTTCACATGGTTGCATTCACTCTCTACCTAGGATAATGCTGAGGCAGGTGTAAGAGTTAATTCACTGCTTCTAGGTCAGCTTACAGAAGTAAACAGTCACCTTTCTCATCCTCTTATTGAAACAGAGTTTTTCCCTGTTCCAGGCTCTGCTACTTAAGTGATGTAGACTAGGCAGTTTGGCTTGAATTTCTAGGGCAATTCTTTGGATGGTCAATTTTCAGGAAAAATATATTTTTTTCTTCCAAAACTATGCGTATGCATGGGGATGGGGGTGGGAGTGGGGTTATCAATGTAGGCTACCATTAAGATGGGTTATTTTATTACAGGTCGTGCTATTTTAGCACAAGGTCTCATCGCATAAAATGGGACCTGTGCTAAAATAGCACAAGTTAAGATAACCTGTCTTAAGAGTAGCCCACGTTGATAGCTTTCCCCTGTAGTCTCACCAACTGCCTTCCCAGTCCCTGCTATAGGATTGGACTGTGTAACTTCTCTATAGAAAGTTAGCGCATGTGGCCTTACCTTTAACATCCAGCATGTCCAACATAAGTGGCTAACACTACATACGTACATAAGTGTTGCCATACTGGGACAGACCAAAGGTCCATCAAGCCCAGCATCCTGTTTCCAACAGTGGCCAATCCAGGTCACAAATACCTGGCAAGATCCCAAAAAGTTCAACACATTTTATGCTGCTTATCCCAGAAATAAGCAGTGGATTTTCCTCAAGTCATTTTAGTAATGGTCTATGGACTTTTCCTTTAGGAAGCTGGCCAAACCTTTTTTAAACCCCGCTAAGCTAACCGCCTTTTCAACATTCTCTGGCAACAAATTCCAGAGTTTAATTACACGTCGAGTGAAGAAAAAATTTCTCTGGTTTTAAATTTATTACTTTGTAACTTCATCGCATGCTCCTTGTCCTAGTATTTTTGGAAAGAGTAAAGAAAGGTTTCACGTCTACCCGTTCCACTCCACTCATTATTTTATAGACCTCTATCATATCTCCCCTCACCCGTCTTTTCTCCAAGCTGAAGAGCCCTAGCCACTTTAGCCTTTCCTCCTAGGGAAGTCATCCCATCCCCTTTGTCATTTTCATTGCCCTTCTCTGTACCAGGCTTAATAGCACCCAGGTCACATTGACCATAAACCCAGACCTTTTAAACAGAGAACAAATGTCATTTACTTGTCTGCTAGAATGTGATTTTCAACTGGTTTGTTGCAGGTTTAAGGGTCAATGGCAGTATTGGTTAGGTCAATTAACATGCTTGTTGGCTTAGCTTTTCTTTTATGATCTCATTCTGTGTCACCTTCTTCTTATGTTGTCATTTATTTTAGGAAAAAAGTTATGGGTTTTTATTGTAGACATACCACCTGCCTTTAAACTCGCTGTCCTCTGAATCCACTCTTTGGGACGACTTCACAGTGCAATGAGTGCATGGGGTTCTGATGTGTAAAGTGCTTCTGCCTTCTTTAGATTTGCCATGATAAACAATAAATAGTAGCAATCTTTAAAATGTAATATATCCTCAGGAATAATGTGAAATACTGAAAAAAGGAGGACTTAAATGAGTTTGATTTAATGGCATTTTCTTTTTTGGCTAGCACCACTGCTATGAAAGGATTGTAGAGCATAGCAGTTGCTATGGATGGTTAGACTGGATAGGCTGTATAGTCTTTTATCTGCCTTCATGTTCTTTGTTTCCATGTTTCAGTTACTTATGCATAAACCTTGAAGCTTAGCTACTTCTCATCATATAAAATCTGACAACTCTGATTTTGTACACTATTAGTAAATATTTATGTTTGAATATTATTATGGATACAACATGCTTCCATCCTTATATACTAAGTACCAAGTTTGCAGGGTGCATATGTCTATCTTAATTAAGTACTTGTTTCGTCTTAGTTACACATTCACAGCTTTAATATACTGTTACAAGTATGGTGCTAAATGTCTTCATCGTGTCTGTTTGTGATGGGTAAATTTGTAAGTGTCAGACTGACTGATATATATTGGGTATTAGGAATGGGATGATGCTGCGTCTTGAAGGCTTTTATGTCTTGTTTTCCTTGCATAATGATTTATTTTCAACTTTGTTCTATTTTAGATTCTTACCTTTGCTAAGAAGACTGTTCCTGTTACAGTGGAAGCTTACAGTAAATGTTGTGCATGGCGTGGTTAAGATTTCAGCCTCTCACTTCTGCCTTCCTCCACTTTGGATTGATCACATTTGTCCTGTTTTTGCAAGGTTTGCACGTAGGTGCTGGTGTAACTGGAGGTTCTCCCAGTACAGTACAAAACAACTCATGCTCAGGATCTTCTGACTGCAAAGAGGGTGTTATTTTGCCGATATGGTATCCAGAAAACCCATCCCTGGGGGACAAAATTGCCAGAGTTATTGTTTATTTTGTGGCAATGATTTATATGTTTCTTGGAGTGTCAATCATTGCAGATCGTTTTATGGCATCCATAGAAGTCATCACATCACAGGAGAAAGAAATCACAATACGAAAGGTGAATGGAGAGACCACCACAACCACTATTCGGGTCTGGAATGAAACGGTCTCCAATCTGACACTCATGGCACTTGGTTCTTCTGCTCCGGAAATTCTTTTGTCATTAATTGAAGTGTGTGGCCATGGATTTGTAGCCGGAGAGTTAGGACCTTCAACCATTGTTGGTAGTGCAGCTTTCAATATGTTCATTATTATGGCAATTTGTGTTTCTGTAATTCCTGATGGGGAAACGAGGAGGATCAAACATCTACGAGTGTTCTTTGTCACAGCTGCTTGGAGCATCTTTGCTTATATCTGGTTGTACATGATTTTGGCTGTCATCTCCCCAGGTATAGTTCAAGTTTGGGAAGGTTTACTCACTCTCTTCTTCTTCCCTATCTGCGTATTCCTGGCGTGGGTGGCAGATAGACGACTTCTTTTTTATAAGTATATGCACAAGAAGTATCGCACTGACAAGCATAGAGGAATTATGATTGAGACAGAGGGTGAGCATCCTAAAGGGATTGAAATGGATGGCAAGTTGATGAATTCTCATTTTCTGGATGGAAGTTTGGTAAATATGGAAGGAAAAGAGGTGGATGAGTCTCGCAGAGAAATGATCAGAATCCTCAAAGATCTGAAACAGAAACATCCAGAAAAAGACTTAGACCAACTAGTAGAGATGGCCAACTACTATGCTTTGTCTCACCAACAAAAGAGCAGAGCCTTTTACCGCATCCAGGCTACTAGAATGATGACTGGTGCAGGCAACATTTTAAAGAAGCATGCGGCTGAGCAAGCTAAGAAGAGCTCCAGCATGAATGAAGTACGAACAGATGAACCTGAGGAGTTTATGTCTAAAATTTATTTTGACCCTTGCTCCTACCAGTGTCTTGAGAATTGTGGAGCTGTTCTGCTTACTGTAGTGAGGAAAGGTGGTGACATATCTCAGACACTTTATGTCGACTACAAAACAGAGGATGGCTCAGCCAATGCCGGGGCTGATTATGAGTTTACAGAGGGGACTGTGGTCTTCAAATCTGGGGAAACCCAGAAGGAGTTCTCAGTTGGGATCATCGATGATGACATTTTTGAGGAGGATGAGCATTTCTTTGTGCGACTTAATAATGTACGAATAGCTGAGTCCCAGCAGCTATTAGAGCTTAACAATCTACAGTACCATAAAGCAGTTTTGGCCTCTCCTTCCATTGCTACAGTGACCATACTGGATGATGACCATGCAGGCATCTTTACATTTGAGTGTGATGTTATTCATGCCAGTGAAAGCATTGGTGTGATGGAAGTGAAGGTTTTAAGGACCTCGGGGGCTCGAGGCACAGTCATCATCCCCTTTAGGACAGTTGAAGGGACAGCAAAAGGAGGTGGAGAGGATTTTGAAGATGCTTTTGGAGAGCTGGAGTTCAAGAATGATGAAACCGTGTAAGTAAAAATTATTTTTCCATTTGAACTTTGTAGTCATCAAGTCCACCTTCATCATATATATAAGTGAAAAGCAATAGGAAATTACAGGGGTTGGGGAGAAGAGCTAATCCAACCATCATATATTTTCCTTTCTGTTTATAACTTCTGCAATTCTAGGGTAATTCATAGCATCTGCTTTTCTGCTGTGTGGCAAACATGGGCATAATTTCAGGGAGATAACAATAACAATTGCAGGTCTAACACTCTCAGAATTTAAGGTTCCAAGTCAGGATCAGTAAAACTGGGAAGCTGTTTGGCACTAGAATCCATTTGCTCCACCCCTCCACTTCCAGTGATTTAGTCCAAAACTTTTACTTAAATCTTTGAAGATCAAATCAATATTGGAGCAATTGGCAGAGTATAAAAATGGAGCAAGAGATACAATTTCTTTCTACTGGAACTTCCCTAAATTGGGTGAACCCCTCTCATTCATCTCAGAAATACCTTCTGGAGCAGGATGCTGGACTTGGATATGGTCCTAGGTGCAGCACTAGAATGTAACCTTGCTCTCTTTGTTCCAAACCTCAGGGATGCTTATTGAATCCTCTTCTTTTCCTAGACCAGCACTCCCTTTTCCTTCTGGATATTCCAAGGCTTTTTGCTTCTGTTACTCTGCTCCTCAAGAGCAGGATATTCTGATGCAGTTACTCAGACCACATTTTCAGTGAAATGCAAAGGTCTAAGTAACCCCTGCTACCCCTCAATGATTTAGTGTTCCTTGTGGTGGAATGGCGTAGCTAGCCAAAGACCCAGAATACCTTTGGAGCAGGTGCTATACCAGTCTAATTTATCTCCAAGAAAGTCTCTCTATCCACCATTACCTCACAGGTCAGGAGAGCCCTGCTGTGTTCTGAAAACTGCAGGGGTATGAACATGTCACCATAATATACTAATACAGCCACTAGAGGTCTCTGCCAGTTTAGCAAGGCAGAAATCAGAGATCTCTGTGGGGCCGATACTCAGACCGTGGGGGGTTAGCTGGGCTGCCTCCCACGGTCGGCAGTGAACCCGGAAATCCAATGCTGGGCCATACATGGCGACTAGCATTGAACTTCCTGGGGTTTTTAGGTCACTGTACACATAACTAGTTAAGCCGATATTCATCGGCTAAGTTATAGTGGCCAAAGATAGTCCTGCTATTTATGCGGGTCTGTCTGGCCGCTAAACTTAGCCAGTCAGCCAGTGAATATTGGCGCTAATCAACCATGTCACGCAACATCACCAGGGACAGGGCTGGCCACTAAGTGCTAATATTCAGCCGAGATAGCTGGCTATCTCACGCTGACTATTAGTGCTTAGCCAGCTTAAGGCTATTTAACCGGCCAGGAGCTATTTCTGGCCAATTAAATAGTGCTGAATATCGGGCAGTATCTTTCATACTAAATCCCCATAAAAGGACTCGCACATCTCACAAATCTACAATGCTTAAACCAATATCCTGTTATAAATTCAATGAACAGAAGTTCTGGAAGAGGGACAAAACCCAGGATCCTGTGTTCAACATATGTTCACACAATGTACTGTGTGCCTTTACATCATTTTTTTATAGTTGTTGATGAGAGTAACTGGGTTTGCATCAACTAAATAATATTATTGACTGTGCAAATGTACTTACAATAAGCTGAAGATGTGCCGCTAAGGTAGCCCTTTGTCCTACTGTGACCATTTACCTCAATATACACATTCCGTATAACAAAGTGACAGTCCAACATTCTACAGTCAGCTCAGTTAAAAAAAAACAAAACAAAACAAAACAAAACTCAATGCCATGTGCTTAGCGATAATTCTATAACGGCTTTATAATGCCAAGATGCCATTATTTATTTATTATTACATTTATATCCCACATTTTCCCACTGATCGCAGGCTCAAAGTAGCTTACAAAGTCTGTAGTGCAAGCTACAGTACAAGAAAAACAATTATACAAATTGAGAATAAGATATAAAATAAACAATAAACAATTAAACATCAAAAGGCAAATGATAATGACAGGTAATTATTGTCCTTGGATCTGAATTTATAGTAATAGTTAATTCAAGTTAGGTTAAACCTAGGGAATAAGCCTTCTTAAACAAAACTGATTTCAATAATTTTCAGAAATGTAGGTAGTTCTGGGTAAATTTTACTTGTTTGGGTAGAGCATTCCATATTTGAGTGCCTACAGTGGGGGAAATAAGTATTTGATCCCTTGCTGATTTTGTAAGTTTGCCCACTGACAAAGACATGAGCAGCCCATAATTGAAGGGTAGGTTATTGGTAACAGTGAGAGATAGCACATCACAAATTAAATCCGGAAAATCACATTGTGGAAAGTATATGAATTTATTTGCATTCTGCAGAGGGAAATAAGTATTTGATCCCCCACCAACCAGTAAGAGATCTGGCCCCTACAGACCAGGTAGATGCTCCAAATCAACTCGTTACCTGCATGACAGACAGCTGTCGGCAATGGTCACCTGTATGAAAGACACCTGTCCACAGACTCAGTGAATCAGTCAGACTCTAACCTCTACAAAATGGCCAAGAGCAAGGAGCTGTCTAAGGATGTCAGGGACAAGATCATACACCTGCACAAGGCTGGAATGGGCTACAAAACCATCAGTAAGACGCTGGGCGAGAAGGAGACAACTGTTGGTGCCATAGTAAGAAAATGGAAGAAGTACAAAATGACTGTCAATCGACAAAGATCTGGGGCTCCACGCAAAATCTCACCTCGTGGGGTATCCTTGATCATGAGGAAGGTTAGAAATCAGCCTACAACTACAAGGGGGGAACTTGTCAATGATCTCAAGGCAACTGGGACCACTGTCACCACGAAAACCATTGGTAACACATTACGACATAACGGATTGCAATCCTGCAGTGCCCGCAAGGTCCCCCTGCTCCGGAAGGCACATGTGACGGCCCGTCTGAAGTTTGCCAGTGAACACCTGGATGATGCCGAGAGTGATTGGGAGAAGGTGCTGTGGTCAGATGAGACAAAAATTGAGCTCTTTGGCATGAACTCAACTCGCCGTGTTTGGAGGAAGAGAAATGCTGCCTATGACCCAAAGAACACCGTCCCCACTGTCAAGCATGGAGGTGGAAATGTTATGTTTTGGGGGTGTTTCTCTGCTAAGGGCACAGGACTACTTCACCGCATCAATGGGAGAATGGATGGGGCCATGTACCGTACAATTCTGAGTGACAACCTCCTTCCCTCCGCCAGGGCCTTAAAAATGGGTCGTGGCTGGGTCTTCCAGCACGACAATGACCCAAAACATACAGCCAAGGCAACAAAGGAGTGGCTCAGGAAGAAGCACATTAGGGTCATGGAGTGGCCTAGCCAGTCACCAGACCTTAATCCCATTGAAAACTTATGGAGGGAGCTGAAGATGCGAGTTGCCAAGCGACAGCCCAGAACTCTTAATGATTTAGAGATGATCTGCAAAGAGGAGTGGACCAAAATTCCTCCTGACATGTGTGCAAACCTCATCATCAACTACAGAAGACGTCTGACCGCTGTGCTTGCCAACAAGGGTTTTGCCACCAAGTATTAGGTCTTGTTTGCCAGAGGGATTAAATACTTATTTCCCTCTGCAGAATGCAAATAAATTCATATACTTTCCACAATGTGATTTTCCGGATTTAATTTGTGATGTGCTATCTCTCACTGTTACCAATAACCTACCCTTCAATTATGGGCTGCTCATGTCTTTGTCAGTGGGCAAACTTACAAAATCAGCAAGGGATCAAATACTTATTTCCCCCACTGTATATGTAAAGTTGGTGGCGTAAATTGATTTGTACTTAAGGCCATTACAGTCTGGGTAGTGTAAGTTCAGATGTGATCTTGAGGCACTGAATCTGTTTCTGGGTGGTAAGTCAATTGATACGAGCATATATTCTGGGACTTCCGAAGATTATCCTGTGAATTAATAAGCATATTATAGAATACTAGAGTAAGTCAACTTCGGCATGCCTAAAGTTGGGTGCCAACAGTTACGCCATGTCAAAGGCAGTTGTAATTGTTAACGCCTAATGGTGCCCTGAAGTATGCATGTATCTCAGAGAAACACCCATGACCCACTCATAGTTCAGCCATGTTTATGCCCCCCTCACAATTACGCACTAAGGGGCGCACTTACTACAATGTGGTAAAAAGGGGCCTGCGGTAGTCTAGATGCGTGCTTTCGGCGTGTGTTGGGCCTTTTTTTTATTTTACTGCGGTTGGGAAAATGGCTTTTTTTTTAGCGGGGCGGTAAATGGCTGTGCATTAAAATTAAAAGTAGCATGTGGCTATTCACTGCCTGAGCACTTACCACCACCCATTGACTAGCGGTAAGGGCTCATGTGCTACCTGAGCGGTAATCAGTTAGCATGCGCTACTGTGGCCGCACAGCCAATTACCGCCAGGAACACCCCTCCGGTAGAAAATAGAAAAATATTTTCTACCATGGAAAACAGCACATGCCAACTTCCAAATTACCACCAGGCACTCACACTAGCCCGGTGGTAGTGTCGATTTTGGAGCTCGCTAACCATGTGTTAGCCCTACCACAGCTTAGTAAAAGGGCCCTAAGTGATGCTAGTGCTTATATTATAGAATAGTACCTAGCACTTATGCTGCTGAACATGCCTGGTTAGCCCCAGACGGGCGATTTAAACGGCCAGTCGCCTCGTCTGGCCATTGAATTAAGTTTGAATATTGGGCTCCCAGAGTTCCTTTGCAATTCCTCCATATGCTCCAGTTTTAACTACTTGGAATTTCATAGTGTGACATCTGCAGGCTGTTCACCTCATTCTTTATCCCCCTCTTCAGATCATGAATGAACGTGTTAAATATTGCTCCCTCACTTTTCTCTGTGCATGGGGATAGCTGACAGTTTACCCTGCTCTTCATTTTCCAGTCCTTTTAACCTAGGCTTCTCCAAGTTCAGTCCTCGATGGCTGCAAACAGGCCAGGTTTTTAGGATATCTCGAATACAAATGTATGAGAAGAATTTGCTTGCCCTCTAGTTCCATTGTATGCAAATCTCTCTCACGCATATTCATTAAAGATATCCTGAAAACCTGGTCTACTTGTAGTCCTGGAGGACTGAACTTGGGCAAGCCTGCTTTCACCAGTTAACTGTTCACAGCAGATCTATTACTGACTCGACACAGACCTGTGTTTCGGCAAAATAATGCCTGCTTCAGGAGTCTATGGAGCTGATATTCAGAGCATGGGAGATAGCCAGGCTGTCTCCTGTGGTCAGTGCCGAACCTGGATATTCAATGCCGGTCTATTTCTGGTGACTGGCATTGCATATCCAGTTTATTTCTGGCCGGTTTGAACTTAACTGGCCAAGCTGATAGTCAGCACTGGCCGGTCAAGTTCAAATTGGCCAAAGGTATACCAGGTATTCACGTGGCCAAATTTGGCTGCTCAACCTGTGATGAATATTCCCAGCTAGTTGTTTATATCTGCGATACAACCAGCTAGCCACTATCCACTGACCGGGGATATTCAGCAGAAGATAGCTGGCTATCTCACGCTGAATATTGCCAGAAAGCTAGTTATGTACCATTTAACCGGCCAGGTGCCGTTCCTGGCTGGTTAAATGATTTTGAACATCAGGGATTGTGTCTGGTAAAATGTTTTTAATAAAGCATATATAACCTTTATGGTTCTAAAAAGCTGCATATGAAGCTTATATAAAAGAAGCTGGAGTGTGCGTTGGAACTACTAGAAGAGTTGCCTTTTTCAAACATCAATACATTTGGTGAATTAGTCGGCCATCGATCCTTCTCCTACTCCCTCTCCACTTTTTTGGCAGAACTTTTCTCATAGACACAAAATAGAAGAAAGCCCTTGGTAAACAGGCCCCTAAGGGGCCCTTTTACTAAGCTGAGTAGGCACCTATTCATGCCCAACGCTTGCCAATTTGCAGTTTCCGCCTGACTACCGCGTGGCCCGTGAGGTAATTTCATTTTTTACGTGTGTCCATTACACGCACTGGAAAATAATTTTTATTTTCTGGGGCGCGGCAAAAATCGTCCAGTAACTCCGACTTGATGCCTGTAGGCAATTACTGCACGGTTAACACGAGAGACCTTACCGCTAAGTCAATGGCTGGCAGTAAGGTCTCAGACCCAAAATGGACACGTGCCAATTTTTATTTTGCCACACGTCCATTTTCAGCAAAAAGTTTTAAAAAGGCATTTTTTTGCGGGCGCGCTGAAAAATGGACCTGCGCGTGCCCAAAACCCGCGCCTACACTACCGCAGGCCGTTTTTCAGCACACCTTAGTAAAAGGACCCTTGAGTTTGTACCTGAGGCAATGAAGGGTAAAGTGCCTTGCCCAACCTCAAAAGGACATCGGTGGTAACAAGAATGTTGTGAGATGCAAACGCACCCTGTGTGTCATTCCCCTAAATGTTCCCAATGTGCTCCTGCCCTGCCCACTTGCACTATGTCAGCAAGGGAAGCCAACAGAAGGGTGCAAGTTTGGCACCCCAACTTCCCTTGGCCCTGTGTGGCCACATCATCTTCACATAGCTAGTTACAGCCCTAGGTGGTAGAAACAGAATTTGAACCCTCCTTCGTAGCCCACCAGGATGACTACTCAGATATCGTTCCACTCCAAATGTATAACACATAATTTTCTTTACTAAATCCATGTTCCCAGTAGTAGCTCTGTTACTCGCTTATTATTCAAATATTTAGATCATGTTTACAAGTATAGGCTTCTACCATTCTGCCTGGAACCAACCTCAGGGTTCCTGTTCTGTGGTTTCCCCGAACTTCTTTAGGAAAACTGAAGTTACATTGGCTCCCCTCCAATCTTCAGGTACAATGGAAGATAGAAATAATAATAGGTTACAGACTGCCGATAGCAGGGCAGCAATTTATTTATCAAAGTAGCTGCATTGCCTGGCATTGTTCGGGAAATCCAATATTGAATGATTGACATCTTAGAAAATGCTCAATCAACATCAAATAAACTTTGTAACATATATATTAGATCACTTTTATTGTAAAGCACTGGGATAGTATGTTTAGGTGTAGCCACTAAATAAATGTCTCCTAACTGCGAATTTTTAGTGGCATTATCTTTATAGAGCTGGGTGGAATGAAGGCAGACCCAAGTTAGTGACTAATAATGAATAAATGACACTCCAGATAAGACCTTAAGCAGAAAAAAAACAGTCGCCAATGAGACTGTCTGATTAGGATATTTTTGTGTCTGCTCCACTTTTTTGACTGAGCTCAGTAATGATGAATTCCGGATATAGGCAATCATGTTAAAACACGGCCCGTGTTCAGTCCTTCAAAACTTGATGACTTGAGTATTGTTGTTTTTATTCTAATTAAAGACACCTTGTGAACTGGGTTTCCTATCCTTATTCTTTGATCATTCCAACTGTATTTGTTTATCAAGGGGCCCTTTTACTAAGCCGTGTAAGCATCTACGCACACCCAACATTCGCCAAAATGGAGTCACGCCGGCTACCGTGTGGCTCTTGCATTTTTGTCATGCGTCCAATATGCGCGTCCAAACAGTTTTTATTTTTGGACGCACATATTGGGTGCGCGCCAAGTGGCATTTGATGTGCGTAGGTCATTACTGCCTGGTTACCAGGTGAGACTTTACCACTAGGTCAATGGCTGGCGGTAAGGTCTCAGACCCAAAATGGACACGTGGCAATTTTCATTTTGCCACACGTCTATTTTCGGGAAAAATTTTAAAAAGGCATTTCTTTTACAGGTGTGCTGAAAAAATGATTCTGCACATACCCAAAACACACATCTACAGCAGGGGCGTATCTGTGTGGGGCCATGGGGGCCTGGGCCCCCGTAGATTTGGGCCTGGACCCCCCTGCTGATGACTCTCTCCACCCCCTCCTGTCACCAACCCGCCGTTGCCATCGCCTATCTTTGCTGACAGGAGACCCCAACCCCCGCCAGGCGAGGTCCTCTCTTCTTCCGTTGCAAAGCTGGCTGGGGACCCGAACCCCCGCCAGCCGAGGTTCTCTCTTCCATTGCAGCAAAGCTTCCTGTTCTGAACGGAAGAAGAGAGGACCTCGGCTGGCAGGGGTTAGGGTCCCCTGCCAGCTTTGCAACAGAAGGACCTCGGCTGGCGGGGGTTGGGGTTCTCCGCCAGCAAAGGTAGGCGACAGCGGTGGGGGAGGGTTGGTGACGGGAGGGGGGTGGAGAGGGTCGTCAGCAGGGGGGGGTCCGGCAATGGGGGGGGGGGGGTCGGCGCCGGCGGGGGGGAGGCTAAAATGTGCCCCCTCACTCTGGCTCTGGCCCCCCTCCCGCTGAAGTCCAGATACGCCTCTGGTCTACAGTACTGTAGGCCATTTTTCAGTGCGCCTTTGCAAAAGGACCCCCTAATTATTAATAACATGTTGACAGCATTAGTGTGGGATAACACTAATGTCTTCTACTTGACGAGCTTCACATTGCGCTTTCCTACTTGAGCTTTTGTAAACTTTTAAAAATTTGGCCTTTCTAGTGTGGCTTCAGTCATTTGTAAATTTTAATATGAAGTTTTATACTGTTTTAGACAGAGCCTTTTTCTTTAAGTTTTAATAGCATTAGAATTTATTGTAATGAATATCTGTTGTAAACCACTGTGGTAAGAAGCAGTATATAAAATCAATAAATCCAATCCAATCCAAACACAGTAGTGTACTTTGATAAGTATAGCAGTAAGTTTGTACCTGAGGCAACAGAGGGTTAAGGGACTCTTTTACTAAGCCACGTAGGTGTATATGCACGCCCAACGCGCATTAAAAATAGAGTTACCACATGGCTACTACGTGACTTTTGTGGTAATTTCATATTTTGTGCGCATCCGATCCGCGCATTCGAAAAACATTTGTTCTTTTTGGACGCGCGTATCGGACTCATGCTAAGTGGCATTTGGCGTGCGTAGGTCATTACCGCCAAGTTACTGTGTGAGTCTTTACCGCTAGGTCAATGGCTGGCGGTAAGGTCTCATCCAAAATGGACGCGCGGCAATTTTCATTTTGCCGCACATCCGTTTTCGGCAAAACTTCAAAAAGGCCTTTTTTACAGGTGCGCTGAAAAATGGATCGGCGCGCGCCCAAAACCCGCGCCTACACTACCGCAAGCCATTTTTCAGCATGCCTTTGTAAAAGGATCCCTAAGTGACTTATCCAAGGTCACAAGGAGCATCAGAATCTCCAGTTGCTTATCTTTTTTCTAGCAAGCTTTGAGATGCCTAATTCTTCAGTCGTATTTTTTTATTTGAACTTTGGTATTTTCATTTAGACAACTATTTAAATGCAATAAAATGTAATAAGGAAACAAAAGCTATACTTCATCCTTTCTGACTTTTGTGTATAAGGGCCATTGCAATGATACACCGACTAGTTTGCATCCAGTTCAGTAACTGACTCCCAATTTTGATGTTTGGAGTTTTAAATCAAGACTCCAAGAAAGCAGCTGAGCTCCTGTGAAACACACATTTCTGAGGCACTGCAGGTTGTTGCATGGAAACCAAGCTAGCATCTTGCAGAGACAGAAGGCTTCTAAAATACAATTCCTGCAACATATGCTGAAAATGTGTTTTGGAATAATATTGTGCTACACAAGTGCAGACTACCCAAGCAAATATTTAACTCAAGAATTTTGCACTAAATTTTTAAATTGTGTACTTTGTTTTGTAGATGTAGGATATGAACCCTAGGAGGGAAGTTATTAAACTGCCTTAAGGGAATAATCCATGGTAGTTGATAAAAATTCATTATTTGGCCATAATACCCAATTTTATTTTACTGCAATGCACAATGATTAATAACGAGATGCAAAGCAAAACAGCTCAGTATTATATGAACTGAATAGCACAGCTTGCATGAAACCTTAAAAGCTGTTATTTATTGAAAGACTAGGAAAAAAGGCCCGTTTCTGAAACCAATGAAACAGGCGCTAACAAGGTTTTCCTTGGAGTGTGTATGTTTCAGAGTGTGTGTGTGTGTGAGAGAGAGAGAGAGAGAGAGTGAATGTGCGTGTGCGTGTGTGTGTGTGACAGAGAGAGAGTGAGACTGGGTGCGAGTGTGTCTGTGAGAGAGAGAGTGTGTGTGTGTGACAATGAGAGTGTGTGCCATGGGCCCCCCATCTCTCCCTCCCAGTTCCAGTGTCCCCCCTCCCTCCCTCCCTCTGAGTTCCAGGGTCATCCCCTCCCTCCGAGTTCCAGGGTCGTCATCCCTCCGAGTTCCATGGTCGTCCCCCATCCCTCCCTCCCTCCGAGTTCCAGGGTCGTTCTCCCTCTGAGTTCCAGAGTTGTCGTCCCCCTCCCTCCGAGTTCCAGGATCGCCCCCCCCCCCCGAGTTCCAGGGTTGTCCCCTCCCTCCCTCCGAGTTCCAGGGTCGTCCTCCCCCTCCCTCTCTCCAAGTTCCAGGGTCATCCCCTCCCTCCCTCTCTCCGAATTCCAGGGTCATCCCCCTCTCCCGAGTTCCAGGGTCATCGTTCCCCCCCTCCTTCCGAGTTCCAGGGTCGTTCTCCCTCCGAGTTCCAGGGTCGTCCCCCCTCTCTCCGAGTTCCAGGACCATCCCCCCCTCCGAGTTCCAGTGTCGTCCCCTCCCTCCCTCTTTCCGAGTTCCAGGGTCATCCCCCTCTCCCGAGTTCAAGGGTCATCGTTCCCCCCCTCCTTCCGAGTTCCAGGGTCGTTCTCCCTCCGAGTTCCAGGGTCGTCCCCCCTCTCTCCGAGTTCCAGGACCATCCCCCCCTCCGAGTTCCAGTGTCGTCCCCTCCCTCCCTCTCTCCGAGTTCCAGGGTCGCCCCCTCCTCCCTCCGAGTTCCAGGGGACCGAGTTTCAGGTTCCCCCCTCCCTCCGAGCTTCAGTTTCTTCCCTCTCTTTCTCCTTCCCAGTTCCAGGATCACCCCCCCCCCCGGAACGCGATGTCATACGCATGAGGGTGTCGTTGTCCCTCCCTTCCTTCCTCCCTCCCTTCCAGTTCCAAGCCTCCTACCTCCAAATTTTAAAAGTCATCTTCAGTTACGAAGTCGGGTTTACGGTGGCCTGCAGCAGCGGTAACAGGCGTGCAGGCTCAGCCATTCTCTCTCTCTCAGCTGTGGTCCTGCCCTCATTTCCTGTTTCCGCAAGGGCGGGACCAGAGCTGAGAGTGAGAGAAGGGTCGAGCCTGCACGCCTGTTACCACTGCTGCTGTCAGCCGCCGTAAATCCGACTTCATAAGTGAAGTTGACTTTTAAAATTTGGAGGTAGGGGCCTGGAACTGGAAGGGAGGGACGACGACACCCTCATGCATGTGACGTCGTGTTTCGTTGCCTAGCAACTCTGCAGCGTTCCCTTCCAGTGATTGGTCTTCACGAACACGGAAGTACGTGATGTCATTTCAGGAGATGGATACAGCAGGAGCACGAATGCTTCAAGGCTTCACTTTCTCAGCTTCAGAATGTTGGAGGTGCTTTTTATTATATAGGATAACTCCACCTCAAAAAAATGTATAACCCACACCATCTACTGTTCTGGGCTGTTTGCAAAAAATAACATCCATAATAAAATCTACCTACAACAAAAATGAACACACCAATCATAACAAACACAGTAAAATCTACATAATGGTTAAAACAAACATTTCAATACACTGAAAACTCCTTAAAGATTATTACAAATCAGTGTTATTCAACATCCATAAGCTTGCTGGGGGAACCCCCCCCCCCCCCCCCCACTTTTGCCATTCCACAATTTAGATGCTACAGTCATAAATCTCTTTTTCATATATGTATCTAATCTTACTTGGCAAAAAGATGGTACCTCAAGTAAATTTTGATTATCTTTCCACCCAGAAGCATCAGACCAACTTCAAGGCCAGGGACAGTAACAGATCAATTAAGTGCATCTTTGCTTTAGTCAAGGATACTCATATGATTATTTTGTATGACATGGGTTCATGAAATTGAAATGTTCCACCATTACATCGTAATACTCAGAAAGTGGTTTAACGTCAACATGGTGATTATATGTGAATAATGGAGGAAAAAAGCCTCTGTATCCCCGGTCAAAAGTTTTACATTCATATGACTCACAGGGTAAAACTCTTCATAGGCTAAAAAACCTCCAGTTCTTTTAATGTTTACAATTTAAATTTGTATTTTATGCAAATAATGCTTCATTCATATGTAACTTTTGTGATTAAGCATAAAGCACTTACCTTGGTTGTCCAACGGGGTCCCATTTTGGCTTTATCAAGGAAACAGGCCTCCTTGATAAGGGCGAAACGGGACCCCTTCGGACAACCAAGATAAGTGCTTTAAGCTTAATCACAAAAGTTACATATGAATGAAGCATTATTTGCATAAAATACGAATTTAAATTGTAAACATTAAAAGAACTGGAGGTTTTTTAGCCAATGAAGAGTTTACACAGTGAGTCATATAAATGTAAAAATTTTGACAGGGGATACAGAAGCTTTTTTCCTCCATTATTCACACATAATCACCATGTTGACCTTAAACCACTTTCTGAGTATTAAGAAATTATTTTATCAAATATTGTGTTTAAGTCCTTTCTTGAGTTAAAGGGTTCCATCATTACATCTCCACATTGCCAACTGATATCATTCAGGACTTTAAGGTGATCATAGGTAGAGATGGAGCAGGAAGAAGACTCATAAAATTTTACAGCTCTGATTACTAGAACACTATCGGGCTCATTTTTGAAAGAGATGAACATCCAAAAAGTGACATAAATCGGCACTTGGATGTCTATCTCTCAGAGACGTCCAAATCGGTATAATCGAAACGCGATTTTGGACTTCTATCGGAAGTCCGTTGCAAGGATGTCTAAATCTGAAGGGGGCGTATCGGAGGCGTGGTGGAGGCGGGACTTGGGTGTTCTTTGAGCCATAATGGAAAAAAGCAAAGACGTCCATGACTAAAACTTGGACATTTTCACCCGGATCTGTTTTTATTACGAATAAGGCACAAAAAGGTGCCCAAAATGACCAGATGACCACTGGAGGGAATTGGGGAAGACCTCCCGTTACTCCCCCAGTGGTCACTAACCCCCTTCCACCCTCAAAAAACATTATTAAAAATATTACTTGCCAACCTCTATGCCAGCCTCAGATGTCAAACTCAGGTCCATGACAGCACATGCAGGTCCCTGCAGTAGTTTCGTAGTAGGTGCAGTGCACTTCAGACAGGTGGACCCAGGCCCATATCACCCTTACCTGTTACATTTGTGGAGGAAACAGCGAGCCCTCCAAAACCCACCAGAAACCCTCTGTACCCACATATAGGTGCCCCCCTTCACCCATAAGGGCTATGGTAGTGGTGTACAGTTGGGGATAGTGGGTTGGGGGGGTTGGGGGGCTCAGCACACAAGGTAAGGGAGCTGTGTACCTGGGAGCATTTTCTGAAGTCCATTGCAGTGCCCCCTAGGGTGCCCGATTGCCATCCTGGCATGTCAGGGGGACCAGTGTACTACAAATGCTGGCTCCTTACATATCCAAATGGCTTGCATTTGGACGTTTTAGACTTGGACGTCTTTGGTTTCGAAAATCGCCGAAAATCAAAGATGTCCAAATCTAAGGACATCCATGGTATTTTCGAAATGAAAGATGGACATCCATCTTTTTTCAAAAATGACCTTCTCCCCGCCTCTGAATTTGGACGTTTTACAAAGACGTCCAAATTTCAGCTTAGATGTTTCTTTCGAAAATGCCCCTCTATGTGAATCAGAGACCCAAAAGGGCAACAACTAAATGGAAAACTGTTGATTCCCTAAACTACTTTCTGTATGGTCACTTGGAACTGTTGAAAACAGGAAAAGTATAAATCCATCACCTCCCTATATCATGTGCAGTTGTATTGCCTGATAATCATCAGTCTGTTCAAAATGTAGATTACATGTTACCAGAGAATCCCCTCCTGACTAAGGTCAACCTGCTGCCTGATCTTGATTCTGCCCTGTTGCATCTTGTTGCTATTCATAGAGAAATTAGAACTAAAACTCTATCAATGCCATGGGCTGAAACCAGAGATGATTCAAACTACCTTCACTGATATGGATCAAATGGGGGTAATTTTAAAGGTATTTTCACATATATATGACAATGTACATTTGTAAGATGTCTCTTATAGAATTACTTCAGGTGGAACATTGCTCCATCCTAGTGCAGCCAGGATGTAGACATGGCCGGTAGAGGGGTTTTGGGCAGAGCTTCTAAAGAAGGAAAGAGGTTTACTGGAGAACGTGGGACAGAGTATCGTTCCTGATTCTTTCTCATCTGGGGTAAGACTTGTGAAGACTGTGAGCTTGGGGGAAGCAGCCGGCAGTAGCAAGTCCAAATAAAGTTTGACTCAGAACTGCGTGGAGGGCTGCAAGTTCTACTTGATACAGGAGAGGGATCCTGTCTCATCACTTGAGACTACATTGTGCTGTGCTTGTGCCATTTGGGGTAAATGGCGACTCCCATGGAGGCAGTTAAACGGTTTTCTTGCTGTGGGAGCCACTGGCTGGCGTCGGGGCATTGCACTGCATTCAAACCGGGGAAACGGTTGGCTGCAGCATGTCTTCGGATTTGGCGCAGTATCCGAATATGACGGGGACTTTGGGCTCTCCAGTAGGGCTGGTGTGCAGTGTACAGCCAGAGCACAGCTCAATAGTGCACTCATTTGTGAGGTTTACCTTCTTCACACCACCTCTGCGATGGGTGAAGCATACTCACCGGTTGTCAATTCATAAGTACATAAGTAATGCCACACTGGGAAAAGACCAAGGGTCCATCGAGCCCAGCATTCTGTCCACGACAGTGGCCAATCCAGGCCAAGGGCACCTGGCAAGCTTCCCAAACGTACAAACATTCTATACATGTTATTCCTGGAATTGTGGATTTTTCCCAAGTTCATTTAGTAGCGGTTTATGGACTTGTCCTTCAGGAAACTGTCTAACCCCTTTTTAAACTCTGCCAAGCTAACCGCCTTCACCACGTTCTCCGGCAACGAATTCCAGAGTTTAATTACGCATTGGGTGAAGAAAAATGTTCTCCGATTTGTTTTAAATTTACTACACTGTAGTTTCATCGCATGCCCCACTAGTCCTAGTATTTTTGGAAAGCGTGAACAGACACTTCACATCCACCTGTTCCACTCCACTCAATATTTTATATACCTCTATCATGTCTCCCCTCAGCCGTCTCTTCTCCAAGCTGAAAAGCCCTAGCCTTTTTAGTCTTTCTTCATAGGGAAGTCGTCCCATCCCTGCTATCATTTTAGTCGCAACTTCTTTTTATTTTCATTCACTCCACACAGCAGTTAATAAGCATAAGCGAAAGCAGAGTGCAAGCAGCTACTAATACATAGAAAAAAAGAAAAGATTAGAATTGGGAAGGAGCTAACAGCTACCTGGCTCCCCAAAAGCCCACCAGATCCTCCCAGTTTCAACTTGACAAGGCAATATTCAGTGGTGGCTGGTTAAGTGGAAACCAGCCAAAGATAGGCCTGCTATTTTGGCGGCCTAATTTGGCTGACAAACTAACCGGTGATGCGCTGAATATTAGTGGATAGCCGGTTATATCATGCGATATAACCAGGTGTCCACTAAATGCTAACTGGCAATATTCAGTGGGAGATAGCTGGTGATCTTCATTGAATATTGCCAGATAGCTGGTTAAGTGCCATTTAACCGGCCAGGAGCAATTCCTGGCCGGTTAAATGACTTTTTAGATATCAAGGGGTAAGTGAGTGTACGCTTTTTAAATACCAGGGGGTAAGTTTATAGAATTGATGCCAATTAAAGGCTATTATTGGTAGTTAAAGCCACTTAGCACCTAATTTAACAATTAGGTTAGGCATGTAACTGGCAGTATTCTAAAATCTGTGCACTGAAGTCATGAAATTGTGTGCCCAAGTTCATAGAATGAGGGGTTAGGGATTTAAATGGCCTGATACAATCTGGATAGCTTCTAAACATATGTGGATAAGGGAGTCATTGAAATGGTCACCTAATGGTTTATTCAAGAAAGAGCGCCAAAAATATGTGTGCTAAGTATCAATTCTGTAATGGCAATTAGAGGTGAAATTGCTGTTATACCGTAGGGCGTAAGTCAGCATACACGCACCTAACTGTAGGCATGAACATTTACGCCATGTCAAAGGCTTGTGTAAATGCTGGTGCCTAAAGTTGGCATTGCACGCATAAGTGATAGTATTTTGTAACTTATACGTGCAACTGCAAGACACACCCCTAATTCCGCCCACAGGCATGCCCCCTTCAGAGTTGCAAGCTACAGCATTTAAGTGCTAGGTTTATAGAATAGCACCTTAGTGCAGTTAATGCGTATAACTACAAGTTAGCGTCGCTTAAGGGCTATTATTGGTACTTAATGCCTAATTTAACAATTTAGGCATGCAGCGGGCACTATTGTATAACTTGGGTGGCCAGATTTGCATGCTAATCAGAAATTTGGGCACCCAACTTTATAGAATCCGTTGGCTAGTGACCAAGGTGTAAGTACCTTTGAATGTTGGCCCACTGACGTATAACCTCTGATAAACCTTAGGTTGTGTGGTGTTTATTTAAAACTAGTAAAAAATACCCGTTTCTGACACAAATGAAACGAGCGCTAGCGAGGTTTTCCTCGGAGTGTGTATGTTTGAGAGAGTGTGTGTGAGAGTGACTGTGTGAGAGAGAGAGAGAGAGTGAATCTGCGAGTGTGTGTGAGTGACAGAGAGAGTGAGACTGGGTGCGAGTGTGTCTGTGAGAGAGAGTGTGTGTGCCTGGGGCCCCTCCCTCCCACCCAGTTCCAGTGTCCCCCCTTCCTCTGTGTTCCAGGGTCATCCCCCCCCTTTTTTTTAAAGTTTTTGTACAGGTGGTGCATTCCCCCACTCCCTCCGAGTTCCAGACCCCCCTCCCTCTCTCCGAGTTCCAGACCCCACCTCCCTGCCTCCCTCCCTCCGATTTGCAGACCCCCTTCCTCCGATTTCCCGACCCCCCCTCAGAGTTCCTGACCCCTGGACCCCCCTGCCATGACCCTCTCGAGCCCCCCTTCCCGCCGCCAACCCTCGGGGCTTCGGAGCCCATCTGTGAAGAAAGTTACGGACACAGGCAGGCAGACGCATAAAACGTTGGGGGTGAGAATTATATAGGATGCGTCATAATGGGTCTAGTGACATCAGCTAGGGCTTCGGAGCCCATCTGTGAAGAAAGTTACGGACACAGGCAGGCAGACGCATAGAATGTTGGAGGTGAGAATTATTATATAGGATACCAGACCTTGGTAAAGACCCCAAAGAAGCAGAATTTTATATATATGGGATTTCCAGGCTACAGCACTTGTGGACTCAGCTGCTACATATTATCTGATATTATTTGAGTCACTATAGCATATCATGGAGTGAAAATAATACTAATTAAGTGGACAGTTGCTTTTAGAGGTCAATATTGTGAACCTATAAGCTTAGAGTACACTTGATTTAATTTAAAACCCATTAATATATTTTTTAATGCTTTACCAACTGCTTTCCACATTTGACTGGTGCCAAAAATTGTCTGTAGAACATCACGGTTGTTCCTGTAACTTCCAAACAACTTCAGCACTCTGGCTGTAAACTCAACTTAGGCAAAAGTCTATCTGTTTCTTTTATTGGCTCTCTGGCACTGATCCTTGGAAGGAAACCTTGCAGATGCCCTTCACAACATTGTTCCAGTTCTTGAGATTCTCCATCCATACAAACATTCACAACAGGAGACTGTTATACCCCTCCTTATTCCCCTGATACCGAAATGTGCTTGGCATACAGGGGATGAACTGTTTTAATGAACAGTTGTAAGTGCATATATTCATCATTTTTTTTTACAGCATATGAGGTTAGCTAGAGACATAAGAGAGGACGCTGGTTAAATAGAATATATTCTTCCTCTGGATTTAGAAGGGACTTTAGATGAATGGAAGAGCCTGCAGATGATGTCTGTAATTAGCGGGTGTGCAATCAAGGTATATGAGAAGGGCAAGAAAGCACACAAAGGTGTCTCAGAAGGAAATGTGATAATGTTTGCCAATCTATGGCTGATTAGTGATCAACAACAACCAAGTAGTGAGGCAAATACAGCAAGGATTTCCAAAGTTTATGTATTCACAAACCAACGTTTTTGGAACCCGACACAGCCGTGTTTCGGCGTGTGTGCCTGCCTCAGTGGTCAACAAACCTTATAAAAACAGAATAAAATCTATGAGTAAAATTATACATAAATAAATGCTAAAACCTCAGTAAAAACAGCACCCTAAGAATATAAAAGAATGTAATAGTACATATAAAAACATTGATACTATAGGCATTATAAAGAAAAGTTTATTAGTTAGAAACTAGTAATGTAAAATAATGTGTCAAAATGGAAATTGTATTTAAAGTGAATTGCAGAAGATAAAAAGTATCGATGAATATATAAATGCAAATACAGTACAAAATTGTGTGATAAGTTGATGGTAATGAAATATGTGTTTAAATACCCGTGAACGTATGTCAGTGAGAATACTGGTAAAATATGTTAATAGAGTGCGGTCCTATGCTGAAATGATCGCAATGTCTTTGAAAAATAGAATGAATGGAACGACTAAGCCACGACAAAGTGCCCTATATGACCAGCCAGCGTATTCTCAACCTTCTGGCAACAGATCTACCAGAACGAATGGACTACAAACGCTGACACCATCCAATTCCTCCACGAATGGGATGACATAAGCACAACAACATTAGACAAAATCGCCCCAGTCCAAACCAGAACAACACACAGGAAAAATGCAAATCCATGGTTCACCGAAGAGCTGAAAAAACTAAAAACACAAGTCAGGAGACTAGAACGAGCCTGGAACAAAAAGAGAGACGAACAAACACTAAACGACTGGAAACTACTTCGGAGAAAATACAAATATACCATAAAACAGACAAAAAGACTTCACTACAAAACATTAATAGGACCAAACTACAAAGACACACATAAACTCTTCAACCTCGTGAACAAACTGTTAGACACCTCACCAGTTACAACCAACGACAAACATACACCAAGTGTCGACAACCTAGCGACATACTTCAAGGAGAAAATTATACTACTACGACACAAGATACCCACCAGCCCTACAGAATACACCACTCTTCTAGACTGCCTAGATCCAGAAGAAGGAATATTCCCAGCAGACAGAACCTGGACCGAATTTGAACAACTGCCAGAAGACCTCATCTCTAAAACTCTTAAAAGATATGCTAAATCCAACTGCAAACTAGACATATGTCCAAACAGCCTCATGAAATGTGCTCCCCAGAAATTCATAATAGACCTAACAAACCACATAAACTACATGCTACAAAATGGACTCTTCCCAAAAGAAAAAGGAAAAATCTTGCTCACCCCTATTCCTAAAGATACAAAGAAAAACACGAGCGAAATAACCAACTACAGGCCAATAGCATCTATACCACTAATAACCAAGATAACTGAAGGTATGGTAACTAAACAACTCACAAACTACCTAGATAAACACTCAATACTGCATGACGCCCAATCAGGATTCCGATCGAATCATAGCACAGGAACAGTATTAATCACCCTTATGACCAAATTCAAACAAATCATCGCAACTGGCAACAATATACTCCTCCTACAATTTGACATGTCAAGCGCCTTCGACATGGTAGACCATGGAATCCTACTACACATACTCGAACATTTTGGCATAGGAGGAAATGTCCTGAACTGGTTCAAGGGGTTCCTAACCCTACGTTCGTATCAAGTCACATCTACAGTGGTGGAAATAAGTATTTGATCCCTTGCTGATTTTGTAAGTGTGCCCACTGACAAAGACATGAGCAGCCCATAATTGAAGGGTAGGTTATTGGTAACAGTGAGAGATAGCACATCACAAATTAAATCCGGAAAATCACATTGTGGAAAGTATATGAATTTATTTGCATTCTGCAGAGGGAAATAAGTATTTGATCCCCCACCAACCAGTAAGAGATCTGGCCCCTACAGACCAGGTAGATGCTCCAAATCAACTCGTTACCTGCATGACAGACAGCTGTCGGCAATGGTCACCTGTATGAAAGACACCTGTCCACAGACTCAGTGAATCAGTCAGACTCTAACCTCTACAAAATGGCCAAGAGCAAGGAGCTGTCTAAGGATGTCAGGGACAAGATCATACACCTGCACAAGGCTGGAATGGGCTACAAAACCATCAGTAAGACGCTGGGCGAGAAGGAGACAACTGTTGGTGCCATAGTAAGAAAATGGAAGAAGTACAAAATGACTGTCAATCGACAAAGATCTGGGGCTCCACGCAAAATCTCACCTCGTGGGTATCCTTGATCATGAGGAAGGTTAGAAATCAGCCTACAACTACAAGGGGGGAACTTGTCAATGATCTCAAGGCAGCTGGGACCACTGTCACCACGAAAACCATTGGTAACACATTACGACATAACGGATTGCAATCCTGCAGTGCCCGCAAGGTCCCCCTGCTCCGGAAGGCACATGTGACGGCCCGTCTGAAGTTTGCCAGTGAACACCTGGATGATGCCGAGAGTGATTGGGAGAAGGTGCTGTGGTCAGATGAGACAAAAATTGAGCTCTTTGGCATGAACTCAACTCGCCGTGTTTGGAGGAAGAGAAATGCTGCCTATGATCCAAAGAACACCGTCCCCACTGTCAAGCATGGAGGTGGAAATGTTATGTTTTGGGGGTGTTTCTCTGCTAAGGGCACAGGACTACTTCACCGCATCAATGGGAGAATGGATGGGGCCATGTACCATACAATTCTGAGTGACAACCTCCTTCCCTCCGCCAGGGCCTTAAAAATGGGTCGTGGCTGGGTCTTCCAGCACGACAATGACCCAAAACATACAGCCAAGGCAACAAAGGAGTGGCTCAGGAAGAAGCACATTAGGGTCATGGAGTGGCCTAGCCAGTCACCAGACCTTAATCCCATTGAAAACTTATGGAGGGAGCTGAAGCTGCGAGTTGCCAAGCGACAGCCCAGAACTCTTAATGATTTAGAGATGATCTGCAAAGAGGAGTGGACCAAAATTCCTCCTGACATGTGTGCAAACCTCATCATCAACTACAGAAGACGTCTGACCGCTGTGCTTGCCAACAAGGGTTTTGCCACCAAGTATTAGGTCTTGTTTGCCAGAGGGATTAAATACTTATTTCCCTCTGCAGAATGCAAATAAATTCATATACTTTCCACAATGTGATTTTCCGGATTTAATTTGTGATGTGCTATCTCTCACTGTTACCAATAACCTACCCTTCAATTATGGGCTGCTCATGTCTTTGTCAGTGGGCACACTTACAAAATCAGCAAGGGATCAAATACTTATTTCCACCACTGTAATTCAACCACGTCCAAGGCATGGACACCTGTATGTGGAGTCCCACAAGGATCACCTCTTTCACCAACCATTTTCAACCTAATGATGATCCCTTTAGCAAAACTCTTATCAAACCATAACCTCAACCCGTATATATACGCCGATGATGTAACAATATACATCCCATTCAAACAAGACACCAAAGAAATCTCCAACGAAATCAATCAAAGTCTACACGTCATGAACACATGGGCAGACGCATTCCGCCTGAAATTAAACGCAGAAAAAATCCGATGCCTGATACTCACCTCCCAATACAACACAAATGAATTCAGCGCTATAAACACACCAACCCTAAACCTCCCAGTCTCAGAAACGCTAAAAATCCTTGGAGTCACTATCGACCGCCACCTAACACTCGAAACCCACGCAAACAATGCAACCAAGAAGATGTTCTACGGCATGTGGAAATTGAAAAGGATAAGACCATTCTTTCCAAGATTCGTCTTCCGCAGCCTAGTGCAATCCCTCGTCCTCAGCCACCTGGATTACTGCAACTCACTATACGCGGGCTGCAAAGAGCAAATAATGAGGAAACTTCAAACAGCCCAGAACACAGCAGCCAGGCTCATCCTCGGAAAACCAAGATACGAAAGGGCGAAACCACTACGAGAGAAATTACATTGGCTTCCACTTAAGGAACGCGTTACTTTTAAAGTTTGCACACTAGTCCATAAGATCATCTACGGCGAAGCCCCAGCGTACATGTCTGATTTAATAGACCTACCACCCAGAAACGCTAAAAGGTCATCCCGAACATACCTCAACCTCCACTTCCCCACTTGCAAGGGCCTGAAATACAAGACGCTACACGCGTCAACCTTTTCCCACATGAGCACGCAGGCCTGGAATACACTACCGCGCAACCTAAGAATGATTAACGAACAAGCTTCCTTCCGAAAACTACTGAAGACTTACCTGTTTGAACAAACTTACGGAAGGAACCAAAACACATAGAGTCCATACTCACTGTTCATCAATGCAACATACATCCACTTCAGATCCCTCATCCCGTAATCAATTGTCCCACTGTCTCCTCCCAATGTTTCTATGTTGATGTCCCATTGTTATATTCCTAATGATAATCGAATGTCTCGCACAACTCTGCACAATGTATTCCATATCCAAGTTGTTACAAATGTATTTCTACTATTCATATCTTATTGTAAGCCACACTGAGCCCGCAAAGAGGTGGGAAAATGTGGGATACAAATGCAATAAATAATAATAATAATAATTTTCAAAAGAGATCGCTGGTCATCTTCCGATACAAATCGGGAGATGGCCGGCCATCTCCTGAACCCGGCCAAATCGGTATAATCAAAAGCCGATTTTGGCCGGCGCCAACTGCTTTCTGTTGCAGAGCCGGCAAAACTTCAAGGGGGCGTTTCGGCAGGGTACAGAAGGCAGGATGGGGGTGGGACAGGGGCATGGTTACGAGATGGCCGGCTTCGCCCAATAATGGAAAAAATATGGCTGGCTCTGATGAGCATTTCGCCGGCTTCACTTGGTCCATTTATTTTTACGACCAAGCCTCAAAAAAGTGCCCCAATTGCCCAGATGACCACCGGAGGGAATCGGGGATCACCTCCCCTTACTCCCCCAGTGGTCACCAACCCCTTCCCACCCAAAAACCAAACATTTTAAAACATTTTTTTACCGACCTCTATGCCAGCCTCAAGTGTCATACCCAGCTCCCTGACAGCAGTATGCAGGTACCTGGAGCAGTTTTTTGTGGGTGCAGTGCACTTCAGGCAGGTGGACCCAGGCCCACCCCCCTACCAGTTACACTTGTGGTGGTAAATGGGAGCCCTCCAACCCCCCCAAAACCCACTGTACCCACATGTAGTTGCCCCCCTTAGGTCTATGGTAGTGGTCTAGAGTTGTGGGGAGTGGGTTTTGGGTGGATTTGGGGGGCTCAGCACCCAAGGGAAGGGAGCTATGCACCTAGGTTGCTCGGTTGGTGTCCTGGCATGTCAGGAGGCCATCTCAAACCCGGCGTACACTGCTGATTACCACCTGGTTATTTATTTATTTATTACAAGTGTACCCCGCGCTTTCCCACTTAAAGCAGGTTCAATGCGGCTTACATAGTAGTAAAGATTACATAGTATTGATAGAGAGAATCAGTGGCTTAGCAAGGGCAGGGTGGTGGGGGCGGTCTGCCCCAGGTGCACGCCACTGGGGGGGTGTCGGCTCCGCTGGTTCCCTGCTCCCTCTGCCCCGGAAGAGGTTATTTCCTGTTCTGGGGCAGAGGAAGCAGGGAACCAGCGGAACTGACACCTCCCCAGCAGCATGCACATGGAAGGCAAGAATGCACTCGGGGGGGGGGGGGGGGGCTTGGGTGATGTGTTGATGCGCCGAGGGGGGGGGGGTGTATTGATGCGCCAAGGGGGGATGTCATGCTGCACCCGGGGGAGGTGGAGGTGCGCAGCGGTGAACCGCCCCAGGTGGCAGCCGCCCTCGCTATGCCACTGGAGAGAATATACGTTAAGTCTAGCAGAATAATAAGAGAGATAGGTATATAGAAAAGGTAAGGGTGAAGGGAGTAGGAGAGGTATAAGCAAGGGGTAGGTGGGCACAGGAGGAGGGGTAATGGGGGCGGGAGGGGGATGAGCAAGGGGTAGTTGAGTACTGGTTAGTGCCATGTGGTAGAAAATAGAAATTATTTTCTGCTGCGCGTTTTGGACACGTGTCAAAATTAGAATTACCACCCAGAGCACACGGTAGCCGGGCCCTAGTTGTAATTTGACATGCATTGTATGCTTAATAAAAGGACCCCTATGTGCACTATTGTGCAATACACCTGATCCACACCTAACTTAGGCACAGGTATTTAGGCCTGGTTATAGGTGGTCTAAATGTTTGA
This sequence comes from Microcaecilia unicolor, assembly GCF_901765095.1. NCBI lineage: Eukaryota > Metazoa > Chordata > Amphibia > Gymnophiona > Siphonopidae > Microcaecilia > Microcaecilia unicolor. The sequence goes on from NC_044039.1 coordinate 132,311,371, forward strand.
GTCAAAATTTTAGTCGCAAGAACAGTGCATGAGCATATTTTATAAACCACACCTAACTTTAGGAGTAGTTTATAGAATCATGCTAACCGCGTGGTTTTTCAGCACTGATATTTAAGGTGGCTTTTATAGAATTTGGCCCTATGTCTATAGCAGGCAGAAATGCACATGCCTAAATGTGACATCCTATTTACGCATCTGACTACTCTATAAATTGTGCATGTTGCTTGGTGACAGACCCATAGCCCAAAGAAACAGAAGAACTAGCCTTTGCGCAAAACAAACAAGAACACAAACAGCAAAGGTGACAAAAAAAGAGTCCCAAATCAAATGGTGTGGTGCAGGAATTTATTAGTAGGTATCAAAGACTCAACACGAACCGTGTTTTGGCCATAAGGCCTGCCTCAGGAGTCTGTTGTGCTCAGGAGTCTGTTGTGCTCTGAACAATATCCTGCCAAAGTGCAGTAATGCGAAACAGCTCTATTTTCAAGCTTGAAATTGTTCAGAGCGCAACATTGGTGCAGCTGTTCAGGTTCATTTGGTGAAATTGCAGGTTTTGACTCCTGAGGCAGGCCTTATGGCCGAAACACAGCTCGTGTTGAGTCTTTGATACCTACTAATAAATTCCTGCACTGCACCATTTGTTTTGGGACTCTTTTTTGAGAACCATAGACCCACCCATGTCCCTTCCACATGAATGCCTATCTTGCAGCTACTTGCTTAAACACTTAGCGGCCCTTTTACAGAGCGGCTTACTGCTCGCTCTTTCTGGACTACTGCCTGCCCAATGCGGCCACTGGCAGTAGTCCCACCCTGAGCGTGTGTCATTTCCAGGGGAAAAAGAAACCCCCCCGGAAATGGCTTGCGTGATGATAGCCCAGCGGTATTTCTCACCTCCAGCATGCGCCATTTCTGACGCTACAAAAATATTTTCAATTTTGTAGTGCTGGTGGCTATCCTGCGGGTTCCCACCGGGTTAGCACAGGAGCCCTTATCGCCACCTGAATGAGTGAAATAGCCGCATGGCAAGTGGTTCTCTTACCACGCGACCATTTCTTCTCTCAAAAAAACCAACCATTTAGTTGCTGAATTAAAAGGGGGCCTCAGTGCGCATCAAAAACATACGCTGACGCTAGCGCAGGCCCCCTTTTACTGCAGCTTAGTAAAAGGACCCCATAAAGCGCTGCTTTTTGCACAGAAATGGCTTTTAAAATTGCCATCTGATTCTAAATCTCATTTCTCAGCTCAGATCATATTTGTAATATGTTAGTAAGTCACTCAAAAAAATGACTTTTAGTGCACCAGCCCTTGAGGGCAGAACTCCAAGCTTCCCCATTGCTTGCAGGAGCAGAAAATCCTGCAGCATTCTTGTAAGAAAGGAGCTACACATGCTGAGCCTTCTCTTACTCCTCCTGATCTCAGCAGACACTTCCCATTGCTCAGCAGATCTTGGAAACTGCTCACAGAAAAAGAAAGTGCTGTCTCATCTCAATGCCAGTGATTGGTCCTCTTATTACATAGTCTTTCCCTGGGCTTTTCCCTCTGAGAAACATCTGTCTTCCTTGTTAGGGTGCGGGAGAAAGAATATTTATAAAGCACCTTGGCAGACTGAGAAGGCTGGCATTAACTGTATACATGTACCCAACCTTCCTTCCTTGTTCAGGAGTGAAAGAAGATATGTCTTCTGTGCAGTTTTTGCTGTTCACTGTAACATCTTTTTTTCATATCAGCTGTAAACTGATGCCTGTTCAGGAACTGTAGCTGAGCCAGAGAATGTTAATCCCCAAGGCTGTGTGACAGGGTGGAGCTGGAAATCAGGGATCATGCTAGGAACTCAAAGTGTCCTGAAATAAATGGAATCCTAGTCCAGCAGTCAGTGCTGTATTATCTAACCAGCAGGATAGTAGATGTTAAGAGCCACGAATATATTCTTTTGATAGGTTACTTCCATCCTTTGTAACACTTGTAAACAAATACAGGTTGATTTGTATGGGTGTAGCTACTCTTCCTATGTGACTCAGGGCTCATCAATCTCCCCTACGTTGTTTAATATTTTTATGAGCTCTTTAGGTCAAGTAAAAGTAAAATTAAAGGATGGTGAAATTTTACTCTCTTATGCTGATGACATTTTTGTCTTGGTTCCCACTTCTTCTAGCTTGGATCAGACTTTTTGGAATACATTTTATTAATACAAAATATAACTTTGGGTAAAATCATACTTAATTAAATTGAATACTGCTAAAAACCAAAGCTCTGTGGTTCAGTAACCATCAAAAGAGAATACTGGATAAGATTTTAATTGGGCCAGATCAATATCTCTTAATTGATCACACTATCAAAGGAATCCTGTTTAGAAGGAATGGTTCCGTGGAATCTTAGCGGAGATTGAGCACACAAGGTAAGGGAGCTATGCACCTGGAAGCTTTTTCTGAAGTCCACTGCATTGCCCCCTAGGGTGCCCGGTTGGTGTCCTGGCATGTGAGGGGGACCAGTGCACTACGAATGCTGGTGTTATGATTGGGGTCAGAACCCCTCTCAAACTTACCTCTTTCCTGGGGGTCAGCTTCTTAGCTGGCTTCTGTTTCTTTTGTCTGTCCTGTCTGAGCTGGCTCTGTCTCTCTGTGCTGGCAGCTTCCAGCAGCATGGCTCTAATTGTTTCACTATACTGCACCTGTGTGGGGGGACTGAGTTACCTCTACCTCTCTTTGGGGGTACTGGCTTCAAGTGCTTCACGGTTTTGCATTGGTGTGGGTTGGGCCTCTCTGGGTCAGTGTGCTGTTGCCTGGGGCTAGGGAGTGTGACATCATCAGGGAGGGCCTTGATAAGGAAGTGGTGTTGTTTCCTTCAGGGCCTTTGCAACGGTGGTGTTTGCTTTAGGTAGGGTGGTGCAGTGTGCACTTCTGACTTTGTGTCTAGTTTCCCTGCTTGCTTTTGCTAAAGGTCCAGGTTAGTGTTAGTGCAGTGGGCACTGGTGACTGTGTGTTTAGCTTTCCTGCTTTTCCCTTATGGTTCCCCTGCTTTTCCCTCTTGGTTTTGGAAGCATTGCTGTGTGTAGGGCTTTGGAAGCTCTGTTGCTGATAGAAGTACTTCAGGGTTTGGTGTTGTTAGGAACACTGCAGAGTTTGCTGTTAGAAGTACTTCTGGTGTTTGTGCTATTGGGAGCATTGCAGTCTTTGCTGTTGGTGTTTGGTGATTTAGAATCACTTTTGGCTTATGTGTTAGCTTCCCTTCTTTTTCCTTGTGGCTCCCCTGTCTTCCCTTTTAGTGCTAGGAGCTCTTCTGGTTGCTTGCCAGAGTAGTGCTTGGGAAGCACCTTGTTAGTTGTATCTAGCTTGCTAGAGCAGTGCTTAGGTAGCTTGGTAGTTTTGTATTTAGCTTATTAGTGTAGAGCTCTGCTTGTAGCTTGGTGCTTAGTAGCACCTGTGTTAGCTTTGTGTTTAGTTCCCTGCTCTGTTAGTTTAGGGCTTAGGAAGTCCCTTTCTTGAGCAGGGATTAGGAGCTCCTGTTTAGTATAGGGCTTAGGAAGTCCTTTTGTCAGTTTACTGTTAGGAACACTCCTGCTGGTTTAGGGCTTGGGAGCACGTAGATCAGTTTAGGGTTAGGAGCACTTCTGTTTCCAGTCCTGGTCCCTATGTCATCCGGTATCCAGTAAGTCCTGTCGGCTACTCGAACCCAGGAGCTCAACTCCTGGGGGGCTTAGTAGCTAAGCGCAGGTGAAGCTGTGCGGACCAGTCCAGTGTGCTCCAGTCCAGTGTGTTCCGGTCCGGTGTGTGTTCCAGTCTGGTGTGCTCCAGTCCAGTGTGTTCCGGTCCAGTGTGTGTTCCAGTCCTGTGTCCTCCAGTCCGGGGGATTCCAGTCCATGTGTTCCGGTTTGCTGGGCAGTGCCTGCAGTCCCTGCCGGTGTGCTTACCCAGTGTTGGTTGGTGGGTTTTGCCTGCTGCTGTCGCTCCTCGGCAGCAGCCCAAGGGCTCACGTTTGCTGCAGAGCCCAGCCCCGCGGGCTCTGAACTTGAGAACCTGACAGCTGGCTCCTTCCATGACCAAATGGCTTGGATTTGGTCATTTCTGAGATAGGCATCCTCGGTTTCCATTATTGCCAGAAATCAGGGACGGCCATCTCTAAGGACGACCATCTCTAAGGTCGACCTAAATGTTGAGATTCTGTCGTCCCTGACTGTATTATCAAAATGAAAGATGGCCGCCCATCTTGTTTCGATAATACGGGTTTCCCCGCCCCTTCGCGGGGACGTCCTGTGAGGACGTCCTCAGGAAAACTTGGGTGCCCCGTTCGATTATGCTCCTCCATGTTACTATAAAAGTTTTAGGTATTATTTTAGGTTCATCCTTGATGATGGAACCACACATGAATACACTTAGGGGCCCTTTTACTAAGTTGTGTAAGTGTCTATGTGCACCCAATACACGCCAAAATGGAGTTACCACCCAACTACCGTGTGGCTCTTGCGGTAATTTTATTTTTGGCTTGCGTATGATAAGCGCGATTCTGAAAAATATTTTATTGTTTTCAGGCACGCGTAATGGACACGCGCCAAGTTGCATTTGATGCGCGTAGGTCATTACTGCCTGGATTCTTTACCGCTATTTCAGTGGCTGGTGGGAAGGTCTCAGACCCAAAATGGACGCTCAGCAATTTTGATTTTGCAACATGTTCATTTTCAGCAAAAAAGGCCTTTTTTTACTGGCTCGCTAAAAAATGGATCAGCCTGCGCCCAAAACCCGTGCCTACACTACTGCAAGCCATTTTTCAGTGCGCCTTTGTAAAAGGACCCATTAGTTTAGTTCTGTATGACAATGTTTTAAGGATCATCATTTTTGTCTTTTAATTCAGACTTCGGGCCCTGTTCACTAAGCTGCGCCAGGGCCGCCGAGAGACCGGGCCAGGCCCGGGACAAGGCCGCCCCCGGGGCCTCGCCACCGGGCCCGGCCCAGCCCTCTCTCCACCCCCGGGCCCTCTGCATTGAACTTAAGCGCCTCACCTTCGAAAGCGCAGCAAGCAGCGGCAGACCACTCCTTCCTTCCGTGTCCCGCCCTTGCGGAAGTTAACGTCAGGCGAGGGCAGGACATGGAAGGAAGGCGTGGTCTGCCGCTGCTTGCTACTCTTTTGAAGGTGAGGCACTTAAGTTGAACGCCAGGGAGCGACGGAGGGCGGGCGGGCTGGACTGTGGCGGCGGCGCTGGGCCCGCCCCCCAGAGGCCCAGGCCTGGGGAATTTTGTCCCCCCTGTCCCCCCCTCTCGACGGCCCTGAGCCGCGCTATAGGCACACTACTGTTTTTATTGCGCGTTAAATGCTAGAGACACCTATAAGAATATATGGGTGTCTCTATATGGGTGTCACTGCAGGCGAAGATCTGCTACTTACAAGGTATGCAGGAGGGACACTTGTTGGGAGTTTGCGGCTGGTGGGGCTTGGGAATCCCTGCCAGCCACATCATAGGTATGCTGCTACTGAGTGGGCCTGGGCCTACCCAAGCCCACCCTTGGCTGCGCTACTGGAGTGGATCAAACTGGAGGTGGGGTTGCACTATTTGATAAAGAGGGAATTGAGTCAAACAAAATAAATATTCTACATAAAACATGTGCCTACACCAGCACCAGGCCCCCTTTTGCCACAGCTTGGTAAAAAGGGCCCTCAGTCAGACCCTTAGGGGGTCTTTTACTTAGGCATGCTGGCATTTTTAGATCGTGTTAAAAATAGGCACACGCTATACGCTAAAGATGCCCATAGGAATACATTGGCATCTTTAGCTTGTACCTATTTTTAGCGCACGCTAAAAACGCCAGCGCGCCTTAGTAAAAGACCTAAGGGATGAAGGAGGGCACCTACCAGATCTGAGCACAAACTAATTAGTTATTGAGCTAACTGTTAATATTTGGTGTTAATTGGCAGTCATTTGGGTTTATGCATGAATATGCCCTCTGCCCTATTAGTTCTGCCACAATTGTAAAGTCTCTAATATGATTCAAGTCTATCATCCTAAGGCTCCAACAATAAGACAGCTACATTAAACAGGAGATCTTCACTTTCCAGAAATAATACGTGATGTAATCCTCATGGTGCAGAGGCATGATGTAATCCCTCATTTCCAAGATAATATAATTGTCATTATGTATTACACCTGGAAAGTGAGATTTCCTTTTGAAAATAGCTGTCTTATTGTTGGAGCCTTAAGGATGATAGACTTGAATCATAATGAGAGACTTTAGAATTCTGGAAACATTTCAAAAGCTTAGTTCTTTGAGAAACATATGATAATTTAACCCTGTGTTTAGAAGTACAATGATGAGATATTGATATGCCAAGAGAGATATGTCTCAGCTCAATTTTTATTTCTCTATCGCCACCTGCTGGTTGATGGACACAACTATCTCACAGGTTCTGGAATAGTGGGAAGGACTAATGGAAAATAAATGATCAGGTTAAGACTTAATTTCTCCTTATCTGCTTTCATTTTTAGATTTCAAGTAGTAGTAACTGGTGCAAAATAATTAAAAAGGGGAACAATAAACCATCCATTAAAAATAAATGAAATATAAAAGGTGTCTTCAAATTTCAGAAAATGTACATTTTATAATGGCGTTAGAAAACTTAAGCGAGTTACCAGAATATAACCTGTAAGCAACTTTAGAATAGAATAAAATACAATGGTGATTGAATAACTATTTTGGTTTAGTTATTCACCTTTTCTGTCCACCAATTTATTACATAATATATTTAAGTGTGATTTCTCACTTTCTGGGTTTTTTTTTAATGGGACAGATATGAAGTCGGGATAGGAATGCGTTCAGATGCTGAGTAAAAGACAGTGGTTGGGGCTGGAACTGGCATTGGTTTAAGTGTGGAAAATGCAGAGAAGAAGAATTTCTACTGGGCAAACTAGATGGATCAACTGGTCTTTATGGTGATAATTTGAAGTCAGGAGTGTAGCTTGTAGCCAGGCAAGTAATTTACCTTTAAAAATTGCTTATGAGTGTAAAGTATGAGTGCAGCTTTTTGTGCCCTCTCCTTGGTCCTTTTACTAAGGTGCGCTGAAAAATGGCCTGTGGTAGTGTGGATGCATGTTTTGGGCACGCACAGAATCATTTTTCAGCACACCTGTAAAAAAGGCCTTTTAAAAATTTTTGCCAAAAATGGGCATGCGGCTAAATGAAAATTGCCGCACGTCCATTTTGGATCTGAGTCCTTACCGCCAGCCATTGACCTAGCGGTAAAGACTCACACGGTAACTGGGCGGTAATGACCTAAGTGCCCCAAATGCCACTTGGCATGCGTAGCTGATGCGTGCCAGAAAATAAAAAACATTTTTCGGGCTTTCGAAGTGGACACGCACCAAAAATGAAATTACCGCAAGGGCCATGCGGCAGCCGTGCAGTAACTCCATTTTGGCACACGTTGAGCGTGCATAGACGCTTACGCGGCTTAGTAAAAGGGTCCCTTAGTGCACTGCACACCAGCTTTGCCCTCTCCCTGCCCCTGGAAATACATACACTTAATCTTAACATAAGATAAGTATTGCCACACTGGGACAGACCAAAGGTCCATCAAGCCCAGTAATCTGTTTCCAACAGTGGCCAATCCAGATCACAAAAACCTGGCAAGATCCCAGAAAAGCTCAATACATTTTATGCTGCTTATCCCAGAAATAAGCAGTGGATTTTCCCAAGTCAATTAAAATTTTGTATGTTAGTCCATGCATACCTTTAACTTCTAATAGTTTTTTTTTAGTGGGAAATAATGTGACACCTTTTTATTAGACTAAATACATTTTTGGCTAGACATTGGAGGCCCAAACCACTTTCATCTGAAAGCTAGCCAAAATATGTATTTAGTCCAATAAAAGGTATCACCTTATTTTCCCTTTGTTGTTTTTATTTATTAGCCTTTAAAGTGGACTAACGTGGCTACTATACACAGGGCAGAGGATGAACCTGTTTCAGATAGGCCAATGTGCTGGGGTAAATGGTTTTGAAAATTGCTCTCTGTCTGCTATTATTTACCATGTTTCTGTGTTAGTACTGGGCTTCTTAATTAATTTGTCACTTTTGTTTATTCATTATTGGAGCACAACACATGGAGTCATGTCCCCCTAGGAGCTTTCATCTATCTCAGTGAACTCTTGTGATTGCTTTGTTTTCTATTCATTCTTCCATAATATCATCTTCATTCTCCTTAGTTATCCCCAATAATAGCTGCCTCCTGGACAGTTGGTGAGGATATGCAGACAATGCATTTGTTGCCAGATGGAGTAGTGTCCCTTTAATTACTGGACTTAACCATGCAATTTTATCCAGAAATTCACCTTCCTATATTTGACTGGCAGCCCAGGACTTCGCATTCTTATCGTTCCAAAATTTTCAGCAGAAATTTTCTTTGCCTTTTCTCCAGCTCCTGCTGTGCTTTGTTAGAGTTGGCATGGATCTAAAAAAGGAATTTGCTACTGATTCCTTGACTCAACTAGAAGAAATGTACTATCAGCCTTGGACTGCACCAAGCATTTTGGAAAACAGAGAGTAACTTAGGGGGTCTTTTACTAAAGCTTAGGTCGAGTTATCCTGTGGACTTTGATGCAGATAACTCGAGCTAAGTTTCAGTAAAAGACCCCCATAGTTTTTTTTGGGGGGGTGGGGGTTCATTCTATAACAGGAATATGCATGGGGAATATCTTGTTTTATTATGGGCAGGACTTTTTTTGAGGGGGTACTTGGGGGTACTGAGTGCCGGCACCTTTTCCATTGTCTGCTAAAATTGACCCATAGCCCCCAGGTTTTAATGAAAGAGATCAAGCTCTACATGTCATAGATTCTGTGAGCGGTTGCAGGGGGCATGGCTATTGTGGGGTGGGTTCCTCAGTGATCACCCCACCCCTGAAGGGTGGCCAGGCATTTGAGTACCGGCACCTTTTTTGCTAGAAAAAATGCACTGATTATGGACCATAGGAATAAAATGGGCCCTGCTGCTGATAACTCGAGCTATGTTTGCTCCTTTCTCTCATTTGTTCTTGTTTTGTTTGACATTTAGAGGGGAAGTTTTCAACGTGGTCTACTGTTAAGTTGGGCTATTTTACCAAAAGTCACGCTATTTTAGCACAGAGTCTCATTGCATGAAATGGAACTTGTGCTAAAATAGCAGAACCTATAGTAAACCAACCCTTCTTAACACTAGCCCATATTGATAATTTTCTCCCTTAGTTCATTTTTGCTTTAAGGAGGTAAAAGTCCCATTTTGCATAAGGGATTGAGGGGGTCTTTTACAAAGAGGTGGTAAGCCCAACGTGGGTTTACCGCACGCTAAATCTGAACTACCAGTGGCCCAATGTGACTGCCGGCAATAGTTCCGGGTCATGCGCACGCCATTTCTGGCACTCCAGAAATTTTTATTTTTTTCTAGCATGGCGGTAACCTGGCAGTAATCGGGTGTTGTCATGTGCTGCCTGGTTACTGCTGGGTTACCGTGGGAGTCCTTACTGGTTCCTCAATGGGTGGCGGTAAGTGCTTCCCACGTATGACCATGTGATAAGTTATTTACTGACTGCGGTAAAAAGGGCCCCGGCACACGGGAAAAAATGGCCTCCCGCCACTACCGCAGGGCCCTTTTTCCCACAGCTTAGTAAAAGGACCCCTGAGAGAGGTGTTGGAACATCTAGTCAGAATACTCACAGTTCCTCTGGTATTTTACAAACATGGAGTTTTTTGTAAAATAGGTAGAATGAGTGATTTTGCAAAAGTCTACCTAGAAAAAAGAGCAACATCATTCAGCAGCCTCTATGTATAAGTGTTGACAGTTTCATATGGAATTGGCAGCCTCACAATCTCCACATATAAATGCTAATGCTTATACATATAGGGCCTGATTTTTAAGAGCACAAGAATAGCCATACTGAGTCAGAGCAATGTTCAGTCTAACTTAGAATCCTGCTTCCAACAGTGGCCAATCCAGGTCACAAATACCTGGAAGAAACCCAATTAGTAGCAACTTTCCATGCTACCAATCCCAGGGCAAGCAGTGGCTTCACCATGTCTGTCTCAATAGCAGACTATGGACTTTTCCTCCAGAAACTTGTCCAAACCTTTTCTAAACCCAGATAAGCAAACCACTGTTACTACATCCTCCGGCAAAGAGTTCCAGAGCTTATCTATTCATCGAGTGAGAAATATTTTCTATTTAAGTATATAAATACATAAGTATTGCCATACTGGGACAGACCAAAGGTCCATCAAGCCCAGCATTCTGTTTCCAACAGTGGCCAATCCAGCTCACAAATATCTGGCAAGATCCCAAAAAAGTACAAAACATTTTATGCTGGTTATCCCAGAAATAGTGGATTTTCCCCAAAGTTCAATTTAATAATGGTCTATGGACTTTTCCTTTAGGAAGCTGACCAAACAGTTTTTAAACTCTGCTAAGCTAACTGCCTTTACCACATTCCCACCGGTCCCAGTAACTGATGCCTGTGGAACTCCTCTGTTCACCCTCCTCCATTGAGATAAATCACCATTTAACCCTGTTTCCATCTGGAGTTTGCTTATCCTCATCCATGGCATTCACCATAGTTGAATTGTGGCAGGAGTGATCCCTAGTTGCTTCTGTTCTGCTGGGTCCTTTTTTTTTTTTTAAATGGCACTGGTTGAGGGAGGCTTTCCTCCTCTAAAGGAGGAAAATTACCTTATGAGAATGCAGCCACGTTATAGCGTTCAGCCACGTAACAGTACTATTTTGAAAATAAGTCTCGGCAGGGGAGGTGTGTCTAGGGATTGTGTTTCTCCAGTGGGGTTAGGGTAGAAATTACAATGGCAAATTTTTCTTTTAAGTATGCATGTTGTTTTAGTCTAAAATATGAACCTGCATAGAAAGAAGGCACAAAATGCCCATGGTTGCTTTTCCTTTGGGTGATTTTCTAATTAAAAACATGTGTGCGCATTACTTTTGAAAATTACTGGAAAACCTAGGGCTATAAACTATCCCAGTACTTTGCAGCTCTACGCGCAGTAAGAAAATTGCCTGAACTGTGCATTAAGTGGGTACCTTGCAAACAGATTGTTACAAACTTGCAGAAGTCAATTCAATTGACAATGTGCCTTGACGCTGAAACAACACATCTGTACCTGATAAGTACCACAACTGGTTTCATTTAGCCCTCTGTATTCCAGTAAGAAAGCTCTCTAAGAAACCATATTTATTTTTTTTATTTTGGGGTCATTTGCTGCTAACACTTGCCTAATGCAGCAAAAATGGCCTAACACAGGATATGCCAAAGCGCTCCATGTTAGTTTTGGCATCTGTGTGCACTAACCGCACAGTAATTAATTCTTTGTATTTATTGGTTGGGGGCATGTCAGAGGTGGAGAAGGGGTGTGGATACCTAATCAGCTAATGAATGGACATTACCGCTGCTCTGATTAATGCGCCCGTGATGTGGTAACCCATAATGCCACATAAATAGGAGGGGGCAAGTGCTCCTGTAGTACTTTTTAAAAATGTCATGTCCTAATGCTAACATTAGATCATGGCCCTTTTTGGCGGCTATGCTAGAAATGGGCTTAGCGCATAAGAAAGGCCCATGGAAGGTCACGCTCAGCCCATTTCTTAGCGCAGGTTAGTAAAAGGACTCCTTGGTTATGGATCCTTTTTGCGAAGCTGTGGCAAAAGGGGACCTGCATTGGCATCGGCGTGTGTTTTTGACGCACACCGAGACCCCCTTTTACCGCAGCTGGTAGAAGGCAGGTTCCCCGTTTCTTAAAGAAATGGCTCTGCGGCAAGTGAACCACTTGCCGTGTGGCCATTTAGGAGGGGAGCACTTACCACCACCCATTGAAGCAGTGGTAAGGGCTCCATTGCTAATCCAGCAGTAACTGGGCAGCGCACGGCACTGCCCGATTACCACCGGGTACATACCGGCATTACAAGCATTTAAATATTTTTGCAGCGGCGGAAATGGTGCACGCTGAGGGAGGGAACAACTGACGGGCTGCTGAAGTAGCCCAGTGGTGCTTCCCTTTTAGCTAGCAGTAAGCCCACGTTGGGCTTACCTCCGCTTTGTAAAAGGACCCCTTAATTATTTAAAAATTTCTAGTCTGCTACTTCTGAAAATCATAGTAGGTTACATCTAACATACACAACAAATAAAATGAAATATACCAAAAACCATAAGAAATATTAAAATGCTTCACTACATGAAGCCTTAGGGACTAACGTATGGATCTTACATTTAACGTATCAGATCAGGAAATCAGCAACAGCAACCAATGCAATGAGTACAAAAATGGAAGTTGCGTGTTCAAACCAATTTGCTGCTGTATCCTGAGCAACCTGAAGTGCCATTTTTGAGAGACTTAATATAAACTCTTACATTGGTTTAGATATGATAAGATCCATTGATTGAAAAACAATGTGCAAGTTATTCGGGCTCAGAATTTGTTTCAGTCATCTTAGTAAGTATAACTTAAAGAAAACCACCTTCACTGAGTTCCTAAGATGTCCTTTCATTGCCATGCTAGATTCAAGGATTGTGCTATAATTCCTAAGTGAAGAAGAGATAGGATAAGTCCAACTATTGATTCAGTATTGAGTATTTCAACCATCAATTAAGAATCGACTGGTCAAGCTAGACCCACACAGACACCTAATTTCGCAGAGCTTATTTGCAAGTATCCAGTTTTCCATGGTTTTTAGACATAGTGCTATAATTTGCATAGTCTCTGGCTGCACATTTCTACCAATGGACCTGGTCTTGAGGAACTCCATTTGGTAAAGAAAACCCACCTAGAACTAATAGCACCTTACTTGCTAAGTACAATAAGTAAGAAATGAATTGAATCAGTTCAGTACTACACCTCCCACACCAAGGGCACCTTTTTAAAAGCATAAAACGATTAATGATGTCACATGATGCCAACATGTCAAGCAATACCAAAACATAAAGAAGTACCTAATTCAAATCCATGCCGTATAGTGTCGAAATTAGATAAATAATGTTTCAATAGTATGGAACCCATATTGAAACATATCTGAAACATTTTCTGATTCCTGACTAGTGATTAGTTGAGCCCATTTCTCGCAATTTCTTCACTAGCTATTCTGTGTTTATCTTTCACCTCTTTTGTGGAAACTCTTGCACCAGTCTATGAGACCCATAACCTTTCTCCGTATATAATTTTTTTTTGTGTGTGGAAATATCTTTATTAAAGCCAAGGGCAACACCGTAGAACAGCATAAGCCACACAAAAAAATCATCAACAATATAATAGAACTAATATAAGAAGTCAAAGATCTACCCCAGGAAAATGAGAGTTAGGGCTTCCCAAGACAGTATTTTTGATTTTAATAAGGATCAGATCCTCCTGACTGAAAATGTAACTGTTTATGTTTAAAGCAAAATGACATCTATGCATATCATGATGATAATCGCTAGGTGGTGGTGACATCATTTTGGTGAGGTGGCCAGTGTGAATGTAGGCTTATTGGAATTTTGTTCAGGATGATAGATCCCAAATTTTATTGAAATTATTCAAGTTTCGACAGTTATGTAGCAAGCAAGGTTTGTGTGTATATCTATCTGTATACATATACTGTACACAATTTTATAATATACATTTTCTGTATATTTTTATTATTATTATTACATTTGTACCTCACGCTTTCCCACACAATGCAGGCTCAATGCGACTTACATAGTAATTTGAAATACGAAGTTAATAGAGTTTTAATAAAACAATAGTAAAACAATGTAAAGTTGGGCTTAGTAGTGTATGACAAGTTGAACTAGATAATATATGACTAGGATAAAAGAGGGTAGACAGGATAGGATAGTGTAATTTGGGAGAAAGGGTAAGGAGGGATAAAATTAAGGAGAGATGGAAAGAGAAGGATGGGAGGCTGGTATTTAAGTCAGAACAGAATTGGGGGTGGAAGTTGGCGAGATTAGGTTGGGGCATTTGGGTAGGCTTGCTTAAAGAGATGAGCTTTCAGCATTTTTCTAAACAGCAAGAAGTCGTTTATTAATCGGATTAGTCTGGGTATAGTGTTCCAAAGCTGGCTGCCCAAAAAGGAGAAACTGGATGCATAGTAGGTCTTGTATTTAATTCTTCTACAATTGGGAAGGTGTAGGTCAAGATAAGTTCGTGAAGAAATAGATCTGTATGTAAAACATGTCTATGACAACACTGTTGACAAGTAAATGAAATTAAGTGGAATTGCCAGAGTTCTACCCCTCTGCATCTATGGGCTTTCAGTCCTGAGCAATTTGCCTCTAGCAGCCATTATCTACCATCTTACTTTGATTTATTAGAGAAACTGAAAGTATAAATCTATATACAAAATTGGTTTAGCCTGTGGTAAAAAAAATTGTATTCGTTCAGTTGTGGGTCTAACACTACAGACAGTGTCAATGTGATTGTTCTCAGGTAAAAGGTTTCCTCCCTAAAATTAGGTCAAAGTGCCTAGTTGAGTTTTGTAAAGAATCGGGTGATTGTTGACAGGCAAAGCTTTTTCTGCAGAAATGGGGATGAGGTCATATCTTAGGATATAACAGGAAGAAGCATATTGTTTCACTTGAGTGCTGCTGCCTGATTTGACATAAGAATGAGATATTACTCATACATTTGTTGGTGGATGCTGAATTGAACAATTATTGTTTACTGGAAAACAGTCACGTATTTGAGCTACACAGTGCCATTATCTGTTAGACTGTTAATGTTAGGACATAATATTGACTAACGACTATACACTTCCAGAATTTATTTGTGCAACATTTAAGTGACCTAACTGTTCTATCAGTTTGTTCAAGATGGCATGAATATGAGGTATGCGGGGATTTATACAGGAAGTAGTTATTTTGAATACCTGCATAGGATGTTAGATGATTGAACAATTTAGCTCTAGGCTGTAATTGTCAATTATCCCAAGCTGAGAGCGTAGAGTAAACTGTGCACACAAACATCAATAAACTCTACAAGAACTGTGAGTCACTCTGAGCGTCAAGTAATTGTATTGTTATGTTTAGTGAAATGAAAGTATTATTCACATTTTAAAGTAAGTTGTGAGACTATAATTTCCACATTGCGTAAATCTTTATGATCATTAATGAAACTGAAGTATTAAACAGTAATGTTGAATGCCAGAAGCTGACCAGCTGTCTTTGCACCATCACCTTTGCTCTGTCTTTTTGGCCTTCAGGCCTGGAATACCAAACACATGCCTTGGCATTTTCTTTTATATATGTAATGTCACGTTTACTGCAGACCAAGCGAAGGCTACCACATTTATTTTGCTGAGGCTTGTAGGCTGGACATTGCTTTACTTGATGTCTGGTAGCACACTTTTCAGAGGCCTAAGGGCCTCAAACAAGTCAGGTTTTCAGGATACCCATGCTATTTTGAATATGAGTGTGGACGGAGCAAGACATCAGGGGATTGCCTTTGCCTCCCACTAGAAAGGGTCATGGATTTTGATATACCATCTTTCTATGGTACAACCAAAGCAATTTACATATATTATATGCAGATACTTTCTCTGTCCCTAGTGGGCTCACAGTATGAGTTTTGTCCCTGGGGCAATGGATAGTTAAGTGACTTGCCCAGAGTCACAAAGAGCTGCAGGAATATCCTAGTAAGAGCTGTGGGTTCCAGGGGTGGGAGGGTTATTACTATATTGGGGGGTTCAGAGAGGAGAGGAGTACTGCTTTTGTTGGTGGGGGGTGGGAGGAGAGGTTGGATGGGGGAGATGCTGTGGGAGGTTACTTATCCTACTACTGTACCCTTTTGGAGGTAGCAGGCCCAACTTGGGGCTTGCTGTCTGGATTACTACAGCCAGGAACCTGCAGTGTTCCTTGCTGCAGTGCCCATTGAAGAACCTGGGTTTGTCTTTGCCAAAGTTATTTATAAAATTATTGCACCTGTTGGATAGGCTGTTGAATGAATACACATGCACTCCTACACGTCTTTATACATATTTTACAAATGTCTCTATATTTGGCAGAGCCTTTTGTAAAATACATGGAGGTGGAGGGGGAATAGAGCATGTTCTGACCTGGATATCTACATTCCCCTCTCTATCACCTGCCTATCATGGGCCATAATGTCTATCTAAATAGAACTACAATGTTTTCTATTCCAAAATCCAAAGTGACATTTTTTTTTTTAGTTTAGAAAGGAGACTGACTTCCTTACTATAATAGAATGAAAGCTAAAGGAAACTGCACAGTGTCTCAGAGTCACTATGACAGGGCTTAATCTATTACAGAAGGCTCTGGGAAATAGAAATACAGCTTTGGGAATTGCTGGACTATTACACGTACACAAACACATTGTTAGTTCATCTCTGGTACCAGGAATTCATTTATTCTGCCAGATTGTAAACTAAGTACTACAGATTTTGAATTATTACGGTGGATAGAGTAATAAAGAGAGACAGACAAGGAGTTTTGGTGACAGCTACCCAAATACCTCCAAAGACTATTGCTAACTAAACCCCCCAAAATGTGTAGTTATGAATTTTTCTCACTCAAGAATGTACAACCAAGCAAGCAGAGGCCGACCCTAGCAAATGCAAAGCCATAGAAAAGCTGGTGGCTATAAAAGCAGTCTGATGCAGTCAGCGACACAGCCATAGGTGAGCCTACAGCCCACCCACTTTGGACTCAGGTCCATTCAGCAGTGGCACACCCTTGTTGCAGCTGGCGGGGATCCCCAATCCCTGCCAGCTGAAGATGTCTGTGAAGACACCCTGAACACCCTCTAGTGCTGCTCAGTTGGTGGCAGCTTTAGTGAGCATCTCTATACCAGCACGTGGCGCATACTCAATTTTCACATGCACTGGGTGGTGGCGTTGGGAGCAGCTCACTAAAGCTACCACTGAGTGCTGCTCTGGAGAGCGTTCAGGCCATCTTTGCAGACTTCTTTGGTTGTTGGTGGTGGGGGATTCCTGGCAGCTCAGGTAGTTACTATTTGCATTCGAGTGGGGATGGGCTGTGAAGAGGACATTGTGCTCACCCATTTTGGTGGTAGACCCACCCAAAATTTGGGGTCTGGCTATGCCATTGGATATAACATGCACCAATTTTGCATCCACCAACTCTTCTGCTGTCACTGAAGAATGTTCTAAGCCAAGAATGTTCCAAAAATGTGAAGTACACCAGTTGGAGTTTCTTTGCCTTCTTCTTCATGGTTGACATTTCTTCTTTATCTTTTCATGCTTCTTCTATTCATGCTTCTTCTACTGGTGTTATCTGTTCTTTCTATCTACTTGACTTCCATCACACACCTTAGCACTGAAGGCTGTGGCTTAATTGGATCTCAGTCTCTGCCCTGCATGATGTAGTCATAGGAGGGGTTCTGGGTGGATGGGCATGACTGTTTTGCAGAGTCATAGCAAACCAGTCTCTTTGCCCCTCCAGCCTCCACCTGCATGTG
Source organism: Microcaecilia unicolor (assembly GCF_901765095.1). NCBI lineage: Eukaryota > Metazoa > Chordata > Amphibia > Gymnophiona > Siphonopidae > Microcaecilia > Microcaecilia unicolor. The sequence goes on from NC_044039.1 coordinate 132,328,791, forward strand.
AGGAACTTATGTATCCTCAAACAGTTGAAATCCACAAGCATCATATCAAGAAGTGTTCACCAATGGTAGGTCTTAGTTTTCTTCCTTTCTTGTTGAAGATGGCCCCGGACTTCCTTTTTTTTTTTCTCATCTAGCTCTGTTCTATTTCGATATGCAACTAGTTGCAGCTGGTTGTATTTTTCAAAGTAAGCAAAATAGGCAGACTCTTTTGGCTTTGTTCATAATCAAAATGGATTCTTCAAAATCAAAAGGACACTATTCACAGTGACTTTCTGTTGTGTACAGACTCTACCCTGTCCTTAAGGCCCAAAACGTTGGGATGTGTAACCCTTATTTAGAAATCCAGCCAACTACTTCAATTGTTATATATTTAAGCAGGAAGAAAAAAGATGACAAGAACTTGGGGGAAAAATCCCCCATAGCTGGCACATAGATTTCTTTCAGTCTATTAGAATCCTTTTAGGCACTTTTGCTATTTGTGTTATACAAGATTTGATGTTAGGTTGTGTGGCATGAGAGACCGAAATTAACAGAAGATGGTTTATCTATATTATAATTGTTACACTGCCTTTTCTTATGCACATAAATCTGTTTACAAACTAAAATAGACTGAAAGGAATACTAATACAGTAGAGTCTTGCTTATCTGGTGTTCTGGATTATCCAGAATACCTCAGTGATGTCACAGCATGGTCAATGAGATGTGCATTGGTTTCTTTTTCTCTAGGTAAGATTTTTGGGCACATTAATTTTAAAACTCTTTTTTGACTGCTTCATCTTTTGAAACATGCATTCAATATACCTTCTATTTTATCCCTCATCCACTTTTTCTGTATTATCCGGCTTTTTAATTATCCAACAGCCTGCCAGTCCCGTTTACATCGGATAATCTACTGTATTATATTAGAAAAGAAAGAGAGGAATAAAGGACGTTAAATAGGTCATTAGTAAAAGTAATAAAAACCACCAGACTCAAGGCACTGTATACTCTGCATTGGCACTGTATACTCTGCATTGGCAAGTATGAAATGTAGCTTCAGTTCTCTAACTCCTGCTAAATAGAATAGCTAAGCCTGTGCATATCACTGAAACAACACTTAAAATCTTGAAAAGCAACTGAGCTCAAATATAGTTCTAGTTGTATTGGCTAGTTGCCACTAGTTCAAATAACGGACTGTGTCTTGCACTTAGGAACAAGAAGTCATTGTGGTAGTTGGTTTTTTTTTTTTTTTGATCTGGGAATTGAAAAAGACAGAGAAAGACAATTTATATTAGCTTATTAATGAGAGCTAGGTATGGCCTTGTAAAGAGTGTTCCAGAAAGGAGATGTAGAGGGATTATCTGGGACGCATGTAGTTTTCAAAGGAAGAATACAACTTGGCACCTGATTCAACAAGAAGTTTTCTTCTAGAAGCAAAATGGGAGAAAATGCTTGATAAATTAGGCTGGAAAATCGCATTATGAGATTCTCCTCTCCCACATTCACTGAATGTCTTCAGAGCTTTCTAAAATGGGCCATAATGTCTTATCTATCTCTGATATTCTACAACATTTTATTTTAGTATCACTATCAGCAACCAACACACACCTAACCTTTTGTGATTTTTGCAGTTAAATCCTCCAAGAGTAAACTATGACCTGTAAAATGACCCAAGAACAAGCATTTGACTCTATGAGTTGTGTACAGAAGACCTAACAGAGAACTCTTCTGTTCAATCCCACACCCAGCCTGTTACATTAAAAATTCTGCTTCTTCCCAAGAGATGTAAAGACAGCAATTTAACACAATGGGGCCTTCTATTAAACTGCAGTAAAGATTTGCATTTACAATGTGATAATTGCAGAGCACCTGAATTAATTGTTACTCCATGCAGTTAATGCAGAGAAAATCAATTTAAGGGGTTATTTTGGAAACATCTACACAGGTAAAAAAAAGCAGCATTTATACTTGTGTATCACGTACACATGTGCAGGATGATTTCAGAAATTCGATATTACACGTGGCGAACCACACCACACAGAGATTTTAAGGGAATGTGACGGAGGCATGGTTTAGGTATAGCTTGAATGGGCTCAATTTCCGTTTTACAATAGGAATACATGTTTAGGGAAAATAGTCTCTGTTGGGTTGTACATCAGCTCAGATGCACACACATATTTTTAAAGTGTTTGTTTTGTTTTATATGAAGGATTAAGGGAGTAATTCCGGAACTTCCGGAAAACACTAAAAACTAACCTGTTTAAAAAGGCATACCCTAATGATCCAACTTAAATGCCTGACCTGCAACACAACAAAACTAAAGTACATAATGGACATAACACAACTGTCCCGCTGTATGATTCCCTAATGTGGTTGTGCCACACGAACTTTACCTACCACAACATCACTTTATATTTGTTCACACTGGTGTCGGCAAACGCCTCTCCGGTACTATGTAAGCCACATTGAGCCTGCAAATAGGTAGGAAAATGTAGGATACAAATGTAACAAATAAATAAATATAAATAAATTATTCGCCTTAATTCCTGTTATATATTTCTATCTCTAAAATGAAAAACAAAAAATTTACGGCCTTAGTACGTAATTGTGGCACTTCAAGGTTTGTAAAATGGGCCAGCTATACGCAGAAGTGGTACCACTTTCAAATGGTAGAAACACAGAGGGGTATTTTCGATATGACATCTAAGGCCAACTTTGGACGTTTTACTCAAAACATTCAAAATTCAAATGGCGAATATAGGCATTTTCAAAACAGAAAAAACATATTTTTTTAAAAATAATGGATATTTGCAAGATGTTCTTGTGCTAAGTGTGTTTATCTTTTTGGTCAATTAAAAAAAAAAAAAAAAATCAAAGTGAAAAACACACAAAATCAAGCCATTGGGATGTAGGAGGAGCCAGCATTCTTAGTAGATTGGCCACTTAAACATCCCAGAAGAGTACTGGAGCACCCTAGGGGGAACTGCAGTGGACTTCACATAAAAGGTCTGAGGTACACATCTCACCATTGCTCCCTTATATTGCATAGTGAGCCCTCCAAAGCTCATCAAAAACCTACTGTACCTAACTGTACTCCACTATAATAGCCCTTATGGCTGCAGGTGTCACCAATATATGGGTGTAGTAAATTTTGGGTGGGTTTTGGGGGGGGGTCTGACACTTTACATCACAGGTTTAACAGCCAGAGTGGGTTATGAGCCTGGGCCCCCTCCACAGTACACTGTGACCACTGGGGAGTAAGGGGGGGTCATTAATTTATTTCTCCAGCAGTTATCTGGTCATTTATAGCACTTTTTTGTAGCTTATCTGTTCTAAAAACAGGTCTACTACTACTATTACTACTACTACTATTTAGCATTTCTATAGCGCTACAAGGCGTACGCAGCGCTGCACAAACATAGAAACATAGGTCTAGCACAAGATGTCTTAGTTTCAGTTCGGGACATTTTTGTTTTATTCCATTTTGACTGAAAAACATCCAGGTCTTAGGAACGCCCAAATCCCATCCTTAACATGCCCCTGACACGCCCCCTTGAGATTTGGATGCACCATAGGCAAATAGCATAGAACAATGTCTGGAAAATGGGCTTCAAAAATATTGATTTGGACATTTTGGTGAGAAAAACGTCCAAATGATGCTTTGTGCCACTTTTTAGACATCTTTCTCGGTTGAAAATGAGCCCCAAAGTCACCCTCCACATCGTTTAAACTCTGAAAGTTATCATGAGAAGTCTGTGGGAATATAACTTTTTTGAATGGTCAATTTGATCAGAAGTGACTCCACCAGAAGTGACTCCTGAACTTTTTGTCTTCTCAGATACTCTTTTGGTATCTTGCCAAGTACTTGTGACCTGGGTTGGCCACTGTTGGAAACAGGATATTGGGCTTGATGGACCTTTGGTCTGTCCCAGTATGGCAATGCTTATGTTCTTACGCTCTTATGTATATTTTAAAATTCAATTTTGAATAGCTGGCTCTATAATATTAGGCTTTTTGTTAATGAACCCAGCCTTTTAGTCAAACAATATTATTTTTTTAATTGACTTATGGAATAAGTTTTAATAAGAAGGGGTATCTAGTTATAATTATGGGGCAATTCTATAAAAAAAATAGGTGTCCAAAATCTGTGTGCTAAGATAGTATTCTATAATAGCATCTTGGTGCCCAGGTTCTGTTATACAATACAGCCTAAGATGGCATTTGGCGGCCAATATTTAGAGGTCCTTTTATTTATCTGCACTAAAAAGTGTCTGGCACTGTGTTTAGCGTGAGGGTTTTCCATAAGCTGTGGCCACTTTTAATATGGCAGTAAAATGGTCGCATTTCTATATTTTTCATTCAGTGTTAATTTCCAATTAGCACGTGGCCATTACCATAGGAACTCTTACTGGCACCTATTTAGTACGGACTAAGGGCTAACGCGCTAACCCTAAAGTAGTCGGGCAGCACGTGGTAATGTATCTGTGCTACCCAATTATTGCAGGGCACACGTATTCTCCGCCCATTGACATGCCGCCCACACTAAAAAATAAAAACTATTTTTTAGCACTGGAGCAGCATGTGCTGATGGGCACCCCTCCGTGGTACACCTCAGCATGTCCCACAGCAGTGCTTCTTGCCGTGCAATAGGCACTAGCTGGTACAAGGCTTAGTAGAAAGGCACCTTAGGCACCAATACTTACACCATGTAAGTGTGTGATTTGTCCATGCCCTGCCCACATTCATGCCAGTGGTGTAACGAGGGCGGGGTGGTGGGGGCGGTCCGCCCCGGGTGCACACTGCTGGAGGGGTGCAGAAAGCAGCCGTGTGGCTGCCGGCTCTGCTGGTTCCCTGCTTCCTCTGCCCCGGAACAGGCTACTTCCTGTTCCGGGGCAGGGGGAGCAGAGAACCAGCGGAACCGACAGCCATGCGGCTGCTCCAAGCAGGTAAGAATGCACCTGGGGGGGGGGGGGGGTGTGATACACTGGGGGGGGGGGGGTTGTTCTGCACCCGGGGGAGAGGGATGGACACCGCTGCACCCGGCGGAGTGGGGGGTGCACAGCGGCGATCCACCCCGGGTAGCAGCCGACCAAGGATCGCACTGATCATGCCCCCTCTTTGTAGTTAAGCGCTAAAGCACTTAGGTGTTCACATATAGAATAGTATCTAAGCTGCAGTACGACTAACGCATGGGTAGTGCGCACCAAATCAACATTACCGCCTGGGTACTGCGAGCACCCAGTGGTAATTCCGAAGTTGGCACGCACTATTTCCTGCCGCTCGCTGCCTGATTACCGGACAAGTAGCGTGTATGCCATTACCACACCAAGTAAATGGGTAGCGGTAAGGGCTTAGGCAGTAAATAGTCATGCAATACTTTTAATATTAGCACACAGCCATTTACTGTCACATTTAAAAAAGGCCTTTTTACCCACTATGGTAAAAAATGGCCCAACGCACGTCAATTTCACATGTCCAAACTGGCGCAGGCCACTTTTTACCACAGCTTAGTAAAAGGGCCCCTAAGTGCAGCTGGGCACCTATCTGCCATTTACCTCTGCCTAATTATCATTTACCTCTGTTTAGGCACCCAACTGCCATTTACTTCTGCCTAACTGCCATTTACTTCTGTTTAGGCACCTAACTGCCATTTAAGCACATAAGTACACAAGTATTGCCATACTGGGACAGACCAAGGATCCATTAAGCCCAGCATCCTCTTTCCAACAGTGGCCAATCCAGGTCACAAATATCTGGCAAGATCCCAAAAAAGTACAAAACATTGTATGCTGCTTATCACAGAAATAAACAGTGGAGTTACCCCAAGTCCATTTTAATAATTGTCTATCGACTTTTCCTTTAGGAAGCTGTCCAAACCTTTTTTAAACCCCGCTAGGCTAACCACCTTTACTACATTCTCTGGCAACGAATTCCAGAGTTTAATTACACGTTGAGTGAAGAAAAATTTTCTCTGATTCGTTTTGAGTTTACTACTTTGTAGCTTCATCGAATGCCCCCTAGTCCTAGTATTTTTGGAAAGACTAAACAGACACTTCACATCTACCTGTTCAACTCCACTCATTATTTTATAGACCTCTATCATATCTCCTCTCAGCCGTCTTTTCTCCAAGCTGAAGAGCCCTAGCCACTTTAGCCTCTGCCTAGGCACCTAACTGCCATTTACCTCTGCCTAACTGCCATTTACCTCTGTTTGGGCACCTAACTGCCATTTGAGTGCCTAAAATTAGGTGCCTTGTGGCGCAATGCATAGAATTAGGGGCATATGGATAAATATTGATTTGAAATAATACCAATTGTGTTGGTAGTCTGAGTTCAGAGTCCTCATGGGAACAAATCTCTACTCATGTTCTCAAATGGAACATTATCGTATTACTTTTGGATTAGATATGGATCAAGGTCTGATTGAGGTTATTTTTCAAACACCATCAAAAAAAATTGTGTGGAAAAAATGACTGTTTTCCCAGATGTTTTCAACTCTACTAAATAGTTCCTTTCTATTATAGAAATCATAAATTACAGACATCAATAGTTCTTTTTCCTGTAAATTTTCCTTTAATTATATTATTTATTTTGAAAAGACTAAATCGACTTTCTTTGATCCGTTACAATTGAAGCAGTTTTTGAGTGGGAAGTGAAACAGTATGCTCAGTGGTTAATTGAGGTCTGAGTCCAGGCTCGAGAGGATAAATTACCATATTTTGCTGATTGCTTCCATTTCATGCTTATTTTCTTTCTCCCTGAATTATGGACTATGTTTTAATAATATTTTAATAATTAGTGATCATTTGTTATGTCAGTTGATGTAATATTTATTCACTTATGTTCTCTTTAACATGTAATGGTGTTAAAAACATTAACAATTTGTTTTTTTAAATAAGCTGATAACACTATTTTATACAAGGCACAAATCGGTGCAGAAAACAATGAATTATAGCTGGAAGCCGAAGCAATATTCCAATATGTATTACCAGGGGCGGAATGACAGTGATCTGGGCCCCTGGGCAGCAAAGTTCATTGGGTCCCCTCAGGCTGCCGCCCCCTCACCTCTGCCAGACCTGCCCCCCCCCCCCCCCACTGCCACCACCCCTACCCCTAGCCAAAAGGTATGCACGCACACACCCCATCCACCTTTGTTTCCAGCCCATTCCCCCCACATATACACCCACATCCACCTTTCTTTCCAACACTCCCCTGCACACTTCAGCCCCCACATTTGTTTCTAGCCCCCTCCTAAACACTACAGCGCTCCTTTGTTTCCAGCACCCCTTGTACACTACAGCCCCCCAGGAGCCTCAGTGAACCCTTCCCGTGCCTACCTTGAAGGCCTTTTCGGGGGCAGAAAATAGCCCAGTTCGTGCTCCCACTGCTCTACCCAGCACTGCTGCTTCTTCTTAATGGCTGCCGAGACTTCCCACAGAAGTCTCGCAGGTCTCAGCAGCCATTTTGAAGATGTGACAGCGGCAGGCAGAGCAGCAGCAGTGGGCAGGAAAAGGTGGGGTTCTTTCCTGCCCCCATAAGAGGCCACTAAACCACCAGGGTCCTTCAAAGTAGGCCCATGGGACTATAGCGTGCAGGGGGGAGGAGAGAGGCACAGGGCCCTCAGGCACTGCCCAGTTGGCCGTATGGTCAGTCCGCCCCTGTGTATTTCTGTTGCAACAGGTGTATGCAGGGGTGCAAGATAAGAAGCAATAATATTCAGGTTTAGTTACAGCCACTCCAGTAGAAAAGACTTTTTATATGTATATCCCAGTATCCCCCAATTCTATGTGTGGCACTCAAATTTGGGTGCCCATATTTCGGCATGGATCCAGAATGCATGCACAAACAGATTAGTAAATAAGCCATTAAGTATCAATTTAATTGATATGAGCAGTCAATTATTGAAGTCAATGGGCAATAATTTTTATTTATTTGTTACATTTGTATCCCTCATTTTCCCACCTTTTGCAGGCTCAATGTGGCTTACATATAGCTGTTAACGGTGTTAGCCAATTACGGTTTGAACAAATACATAGTATGAATGAATAGAAAGTGATAATGTGGTATAATGAGGTATTTGTATGGTAGGAAACAGTTGGGGGGAGCTTAGAGAGGGAAAGGGGGAAGAAGAGTCAGGTAATGTCCGTTGCAGTCTTTGGTTATGTTGTGTCGCAAGTGACCGGTATTTTTATGTTGGGTCAGTGGGGTATGCTCTTCTGAACAGGTCTGTCTTTAGTGCTTTCCAAAAATGTAGGTGGTCGAGCGTAGTTTTTACTGCATTTGGCAATGCGCTCCATAGTTGTGCGCTTAGGTAGGAAAAGCTGGTTGCATAGGTGAATTTGTATTTGAGTCCTTTGTTGCTTGGGTATTGGAGGTTTAGATATGATCGTGCAGATTTTGAGGAGTTTCTGGTTGGCAGGTCGATGAGGTGCCTCGCCATAAATAATTTTGTGAACAGTCGTGCAGATTTTGAAAGTGATGCGTTCTTTGATTGGTAGCCAGTGCAGTTTTTCTCTGAGTGGTTTGGCGCTGTCGAAACGTGTTTTTCCAAATATAAGCCTGGCTGCTGTATTTTGGGCGGTCTGAAGTTTCTTTATTATTTGATCCTTGCATCCCGCATAGATTCCATTACAGTGGATTAATACCATAGACTGTACCAGGTTACAAAATATTTCTCTCGAGAAGAATGGTTTTAAGCTTTTGAGTTTCCACATTGAGAAAAACATTTTCTTTATGTTGGACTTCGCTTGGGTCTCTAGTGATAGGTTACGGTCGATTGTTACTTCGAGAACTTTCAGGCTGTCTGAGACATGGAGGGTGTATCCTGGGGTGTTAATGTTTGTGGGTTTGTATGTGTTGTATTGGGATGAGATAGTGAGACAGTGTGTTTTTTCTGTATTGAGTTGTAGTTGGAATGCATTTGCCCATGAGTTCATGATGTTTAAGCTTAGTTTGATTTTGTTGGTGATTTCCGTCAGATCACGTTTGTATGGAATATATAATGTAACGTCATCAGCGTAGATAAATGGGTTGAGGCCTTGGGTGGATAGAGTCTTGGCTAGTGGAGTCATCATGAGGTTGAACAGGATCGGTGATAGTGGTGATCCTTGCGGTACTCCGCAGCCTGGTTTCCATGCTGACAATATGTATGTTTTTGATTTCACTTGATATGTTCTTGTGGTTAGAAAGCCCTTAATCCAATTCAAAGTGCCACCACTGATTCCAAAGTATTCTAGGATTCCTGGCAGTATATTATGGTTAACCATGTCGAATGCACTTGACATGTCAAATTGGAGGAGGAGAATGCTCTTGCCTATTGCTATTTCCTGCTTAAATTTGGTTAGGAGAGTGAGTAGTAGTGTTTCGGTGCTGTGTAGGGGTCGAAATCCTGATTGTGACTCATATAGTATAGTTAATTTGTTTATGTAGTCACTGAGCTGCTTGGTCACCAGTCCTTCAATGAGTTGACTACTAATGGGATAGAAGCTACTTGGCGGTAGTTGGTAATATCATTTGTTTTTTTCTTAGTGTCTTTCGGTATTGGGGTGAGCAGGATGTTGCCTTTTTCTTGAGGGTATATAGCCTGTTGTAGCATGAAGTTTAAGTGGGATGTGAGATCTATTATGAAGCGTTGGGGGGGCAGATCATATTAGGTAGCTGGGGCAGGTGTCCAGTTGACAGTGGCTGTTTGAGTATTGTTTAATTGCCTGGGTAACTGTGTTGGCGGTGAGTAGAGTGAATTTGGAGCATATTCGGTCAGCAGGGTATTCACAAGGGGTTGGGTCTAGACCATCAATGAAGTTTTCAGTGTTCATGTTGTTCTGAGGTAGGGTTTTGCGTAGGTTTATGATTTTTTCATTGAAATATTTAGCAAGACTGTCTGCGGATGGGATGTCAGTATTGGTTGTGGTAACCGGTGTTGTGTCTAGGAGTTTGTTCACGAGATGGTATAGTTTCTTTGTGTCTTTATAGTCTGGCCTAATTTTAGTTTTGTAGTATGACCTTTTGGTCTGTTTTATTGCGTATTTATATTTCCTGGAATTTTGATTTGCACGCGCATCTGCCTATAACACCGAGTGCCTAAATCCCATAATGCACAACTCAAAAGAGGGCATGACCATGGGAGGGGCATTCACAGTGACACCAACCATGGATCTAGTATAAATGCGGAAAGGACACAGATAACTTACAGTGTTCTGTAAGTTATGTGCACAAACCTTGCTCATGTCCCGTCAATTATTATGCCCTCATTACATTTATATGCTGTGTAAGTTATGCAGGTCATTGTAGAATACTGCTTAGGTGGATTAGAATGGGACTTGATATACTGCCTTTCTGAGGTTTTTGCAACTACATTCAAAGTGGTTTACATATATTCAGGTACTTATTTTGTACCAGGGGCAATGGAGGGTTAAGTGACTTGCTCAGAGTCACAAGGAGCTGCAGTGGGAATTGAACTCAGTTCCCCAGGATAAAGGTCCACTGCACTAGACTACTCCTCCACCCCAAGGGATATGTGAATGTGGGCACCTAGATAATAGAAATGCCCTTCATGTGTATGGTATGCCACACATATTTTGAAATGTAATGATATCTTCTGCCTCCAAACACCTATTTTCATAACATAATTAAATATAGAGTTAGATGAAATATCATTTTCATAAGTTACAGGAGTCATGAATATGCTAAAAAATGTCAAGACCGTAAGAGAATACAATAACAATATGATAGAATTACTTCAACTATATTTTTTTAATGTATTCAAATATTTTTGTGGACCATTCGACAATGGATGATTTCTTTTTCAAGTGTGAGGCAAACCACTTATGCATCAACATCCTGAATCCTGATCGGTCTATTTTTTATATGTAAAAACTTTCCCTCATTCAACATAACTTGAAAATCACTTATAGAAATTTGCACTTATCTTTAACAGGTGAATAGTTCTTCGCTGAATCTCACTATCAGACTTTGGAATAGATATGCAATAGTCCACGGACTCTGTATATCAGAACTTGAAATATACTGCACTGCAGCCTGACATAGCGCTATGTTTCGCTATCAAAGCTGGATCAGGGAAGATTATTCACTCAAGTTCGGCACGCTTGTCAGCATTCAATATCCTGGATAGGCACAGGCATAACATAGAATGTGCAGTATTTAGCACATGCTAAGCTTTAGTAAAGGGCCCCTCGGATAACTGGTCTCTACAGGTCACATTAAGGGCCCTGTTTACTAAGGTACGCTAGCATTTTAGCACATGCTAAAAATGAGCACGCACTAATGCTAGAGACATCCATAGGAATATATGGGTGTCTCTAGCGTTAGCATGTGCTAATTTTTGACATGCTCTAAAAACGCTAGTGCACCTACAGCGCGGTTTAGTAAATAGGACCCTAAATATGTTAGCATCCCTGATGCTAACAATTTTTTTTCTTGGGTTTCAGTAGACATGTCTCTAAGACTAAACAAGGAAAAAGACACAAAAACAGTTCCGCTTTATGAAATTTCTCTCTTCTCCCCCATCTCATGGGATCCTGCTAGATTAGTTATTATTGGAGACAGGATATTGGACTTGATGGACCTTTGTTCTGACACAGAATGGCATTTCTTACATTCAAACTTGTGCACTCATCATGCTGTCATGAGATGGTGGTTTAAGCATTTCAATGCTCTCCCTTAAACAAGTGATTTCATTGTCCCTGATCAGAAAAACAACTTTTATCCATTATGCCTAATACAGTCTTTTACCTTAACCTTGCACGATGTCAAAGACATGTTTTCAAAGCTATAGAAAACCTATTTCAGTTACTTGTTGGATGAAGAATTGAAAAGTTAATGTATGTAATATGGTCACTGTGGAGAAGAGATTTTCCATTAGTCCAGCCTACGCAGAAGCTGTTCATAGTTACAGTGGAAGACTTTCTGCTCTGCTTATAGATTTCCACTTAGCTTCATGGTCTGTAGAGCTGGCCTTAGACTCTGTACTTTAGAATAAGGAGTGTCCTCACAACACCTGCAACACAGGGTGGAATCTGATACATGATGAATTTTTGTCACATATTCAGAGCATAGAATTTACATTCCATAACTAGTAAGTTATTCTGTAGCTGGTATTCAAAAGATTTAGGGCTCCTTTTACTAAGCAGCGGGAAGCATAATGTGGGCTTACGGCTCGTTATACAGGCAGTACCGCTGGGCTACTGCAGCAGCCCGGTGGTACTTTCCATCCCTAGCGTCCTGTCATTTCCGATGCTACAAAAATGTATTTATTTTGTAGCGCCAGAGTGTACCTGGGGGTAATCAGGCAGTGCCATGCGCTACCTGGTTACTCCCAGGTTACACAGGAGCCCTTACCGCCACCTCAATGGGTGGCGGTAAGGGCTCCCCCCTGAAATGGCCACATGGCAAGTGCTTTACTTGGCCACATGGCCATTTCCTGGAGGAAGGGAGACTTCCCTTTTACCAGCTGTGGGTAAAAGGTTTTAGTCTGGTAAATCCAGCTGGTTAACACCGGCTTGTCTAACCTGTTAAATCTGTGTAGGTGAAACCAACAAGTTGCTTAAGTTTGGACACAAAAGGGGCTGATTGAAGGGTATTGTTGGGTGGGATTTTGAATTAGCTTGTCAGCATAATATTCAGCACTAATCAGATTAATTTATCTGCACAAGTTCAACCTGTTCATATTCTGAGCAGATATACATAGAGGCGGATTTTAGAAAGGATTGCAGGAATAGTTGGGAAATCGTTCTCATCATTTCTAGAACGACGGCATTACTGTGTGGTGCAGGGCAAAGATAGATCGAACGTGATTGATTTGATTACTGGTGTCCCTCAAAGATCTGCTTAATCTACAATTTTGTTGAATATTTTTCTTCTACCATTGTGCACCCTTCTTAGAGGTTTGGGAATTCATTACTGTATGTATGCGGATGATATCCAATTTTTCTTTAAAATTGATAATTCAGTGAAAGAGAGTATTCAGATGTTATGTTTATATTTGCAGACAATTAAGCAACAATTGAGAGCACATCATCTTAGTCTGAACATGGTGAAAACACAGGTTATGACTGTATCCTGTTCTACAGTAGCAGATGTCCCTGATTCTTTCTTTATAGACGTTTGTGAGATTACCCTTGGAAAGATAATTCGATCTTTGGGTGTTTTGATTGATTTAACATTGAATATGAAATCTCAGGTAGCTAAGGTGATAGTACTGTATTCTTCAAATTAATACTTGTTAGAATATTGAAGGATTATTTATCTTGTGGGAATTTTCGTTTAGTGGTTCAAATCATAGTAATGCTTCACTTTGATTACTGTAATGCACTATTCTTAAGGTTACCAAAATATGCTTTACAGTCATTATAAATTGCACAAAATGCTGTTGTTTGTGTGCTTCTGGGAACGAGTCATCACTCTGGCTCTTGTGTCTTTACATTGGTTGCCCATTGTGTATAGAGTGAAATATAAGATCTTACTCATGGTATTCAAAGTGATAGCCAATAAAATTTCTCCAGTGATTTCAGCAAGTCTACATTTGCATCTGCCTTCTCGTTCTTTGTGGTCAGTATCTTCTATTATACTTGATGTTCCTTCCTTTAAGACTGTCTTTTTAGATAAGTACACAGGAACTCAATCTTTTATATCGCAGGGCAAAGACTGTGGAATTCTTTACCTGCTCAGCTTCGAGCCTTATGGAATATGGATGAATTTAAAAAGGCTTTTAAAACTGTCTCACGCATTAACCGGGCGGTAATGACCTATGCATGTAGAATGACACTTCACATGTGTAGCTAATCAATGTAAACATACATATATTGGCATTTCAGAACATGTATGTGTATGAACCAGAACATACACATATATGTCAGCCATTTTAGAAACACACATTTCTCAGAGCCTGAAATCCTTTGCCAGTATTGCTTTCAGGGGGAGGGAGGAAACACTGTGGGTTTAATGAGGAGACCACCCCTAATCCTTTCAGTGGAGCACTGCCCAAAACAAGCAACTTTCTCTAATTTAGATGCAGTGTGGTATAGTAACTAAGTAAATATAACTAGTTATATTTACTAGAACTAACAGAACCCTTATCCTCACTCTTATCACCTCTCGACTTGATTATTGTAACCTGCTTCTCACCGGCCTCCCTCTTAGTATCTCAATCAGTCCAAAACTCTGCTGCGCGACTCATTTTCCGCCAAAGTCGCTGTACTCACATTAGCCCTCTCCTTAAAACACTTCATTGGCTCCCTATCCGTTTCCGCATTCAATTCAACCCCACTATCTATCCTTCTCCATTGAGAATACTAACCATTTAACCCTACTCTCTGTTTTCTATCTTTTAACCAGTTTTTTAAGCCACAACAACACTTCCTCCTATCCCATGGACTCTCCAAATTTCCTCTGGAGTCTTTCATGAGGTACTTTGTCAAATGCCTTTTGAAAATCCAGATGCAGAATATTGACCCACTCACCTTTATCCACAGGTTTGTTCACCCCTTCAAAGAAATGCAGTTAACCTGGCCAGTAAATGCTGAATATCGGCACTTAACCAGCTAAGTGCCAACTCTGCCCCAGGAACGCCCCCAAATATCCGGTTTTCAGTTTGGCACTAATCAGTTATTTTCAGCAGCACTACCAGTTAAGTACAGCTGAAAATTAGCAGGAAGTCCTGAACAAAAGATTTAACCAATCAGTAACTGTTTCTGGCTGGTTACATTTTGTTGAATGTCGATACCTAGCTTTTTAAAAAATATGAACTATCCGTTGTGACTCTAATAGTAATATTAGACCTTAAAATGATCCTTGGATCTAGTAATTAACTAGTTAACTTTTTATATGTGTTGCTGCAAGAAGTCAGTCTCAGACGATCAAAGTCGAGAAGTTTGCCTATCATTAATTATAAAGGAGATTGTCAAAACAACTGTATAAAACCACATACAAAGTCCTACATGAGAGCAAGACCTTAATACCAAGGGTATAACAAAGAATCAAATAACTGTCAGAAAAGTGCTGCAGCTTTCTGACAGCTTTCATTTTTATTTTGTTGGGAAAGTAAAATCTGATAATACCTTTTGCTTTAGGGATTCCAGCTCTTTTCTTTGGAATCCTGTTGTCTATTTGCAGCACATATGAAAGTGCTGAAATTGAAAGCAGGTCTTGCTTTTCTAGCTAGAGGAATTGGATAACTCTTCTGGAGTGGGGCTGCAATTTTGAAAAGCGTGATTGTTACAGACTGAAGTTCCATAAGGTTCCTCATTAATCTGTACCTGTTTCCATTGTATCATCTGTTGTCATCATTTGGGGTTTCTTACCATGTTTTTGGAGATGATATACAGTATTTTCTTCCTTTCACGATATCTATTTCTGACATTGTGTTACATTTCCAGGAAAATTTTAAAGGTATATCAGGCTGGACGGGCAAGAATAAGTTGTCACTGAATGTTTCAAAATGGATTTGTTGTTTGTTAGATATGACCCAGCCTCTGTTATGTCATTGGAGATTTTATCTGGTACCTTGATTAAGGTGTCTTGCCAGGTTCGTAACCTTGGTGTCCTTTTGGATTCCCGTTTTCTTTTAAACCTCAGCCGCAAATGGTGATCAGAAATTCTTTTTTTAAGTTATGCTTACTGGGCAAGCTGCAACCCTTGTTACCTTTGTCTGACTTCAAGGTGGTTTTGCAATCAATTGCTATTAAGCAGGATTGACTATTGCAATATAGCTTTCTTGGGCTTGCCAGTCTCTTGTATACAATCTTTGAAAGTTGTAGAAAATTCTGCTGTACGGCTTTTACTTGGTTTATCTAAGTTTGAGCGTGTTAACCCCTCATCTTGTTACATTGCAGTGGTTACCTGTAGCATTTTGCATCGGATTTAAATTGCTTTTGTTGGTCCATTTAGGGCTCTGTCATGATTCTTCTTTTTATCTACGTAGTGTTTTCAGCCTTATGTTCCTACAAGAACTGTGTGCTCTGTTGCTGCCTGTGGACATGTTATACCTGATTTGCAACACTGAAGAAAAGATGTTTGTGTGTGTGTGTGTGTGTAGGGTGGGGGGGGGGGGGGGGGTTCTGTTGCTGATCCCTGTGAGTGGAACAAACTGCGGAAATTAGGAGATGTGGAGGGGTACAATCGAACGGAGACGACCATCTCTAAGGATGCCCATCTCTGAGGACGTCCCCCACGAATGGGCGGGGCATCCCATATTGTCGAAACAAGATGGGCGTCCATCTTTCGTTTCGATAATATGGTCGGGGATGCCCAAATCTCAACATTTAGGTTTTCGCCGATAATGGAAACTGAGGACACCCATCTCAAAAACAACCAAATCCAAGGCCTTTGGTCATGGGAGGAGCCAGCATTCGTAGTGCACTGGACCCCCTCACATGCCAGGACACCAACCGGGCACCCTAGGGGGCACTGCAGTGGACTTCACAAATTGCTCCCAGGTGCACAGCTCCCTTACCTTCGGTGCTGAGCCCCCCAAACCCCCCTCCCCACAACTGTACACCACTACCATAGCCCTTATGGATGAAGGGGGGCCACCTAGATGTGGGTACAGTGGGTTTCGGGTGGGTTTTGGAGGGCTCTCATTTACCACCACGGCTCTCATTTACCACCACAAGTGTAACAGGTGGGCGGGGGGCTGGGCCTGGGTCCGCCTGCCTGAAGTGCACTGCACCCACTAAAACCTGCTCCAGGGACCTGCATACTGCTGTGATGGAGCTGGGTATGACATTTGAGACTGGCATAGAGGCTGGAAAAATGTTTTTAAATTTTTTCTCTTGGGTGGGAGGGGGTTGGTGACCACTGGGGGAGTAACGGGAGATCATCCCTGATTCCCTCCGGTGGTCATCTGGTCAGTTTGGGCACCTTTTCGAGGCTTGGTCGTGAAAAAAAAGGGACCAAGTAAAGTCGGCCAAATGCTCGTCAGGGACGCCCTTCTTTTTTCCATTATCGGTCGAGGATGCCCATCTCTTAATCACGCCCCCGTCCCGCCTTCGCTACGCTGCTGATATGCCCCTGTGAACTTTGGTCATTCCTGTGACGGAAAGCAGTTGAGGACGCCCAAAATCGGCTTTCGATTATGCCGATTTGGGCGAACCTGAGAGAAGGACGCCCATCTCCCAATTTGTGTCAAAAGATGGGCGCCCTTCTCTTTCGATTTTGCCCCTGAATGTGACCTGCCATCTTTTAAAAATCTGCTGAGACACTACTTGTTTTGCCTGGCTTATGATCTATCTTGAGATTTATTTTGTTGAACTGGAATGCTTTTGCACCTGTGATATGATGATAGTGTTATGATGTCTATATTGTTCTTGTCTGCTATGTTTTTAAAGTTTATTTTTTGATTATGTATGTTCCTTTTGTAATCTGCCTTGGATAAGGGTGAACTATAAATAATAAGCCATAAACCATACATTAAAATAGGATCTGACGACATACAGCCTGTTGTAATATACATGAGAAATGGATATTCAAGTGCTGGCTACATCCATCATGAACATCCCTTTTACAAATTGAAAAACTCAAACTATGAGCGGGGCAAAACAAGGGACATGGACAGCTTTTGTGCAGTAGAGGACTGTCCATATTATAAAATGGCTACATTGCAGTTCACGTGAAGATCTAGCGTGATGGTTAGAGCAGCCAGCTGAGAGCTAGGGCAGAGAACCAAATGGTGCTGGTTCTAATCCCACTGTAGCTGCTTGTAATTTAAATTGTGAGACCTCCAGAGACAGAAAAATACTACTGTGACCTCCCTTACTCCATCCGGTTGAGAATTACTCAATTACAGAGTCTTAAACAAAACCACGGTAGCTTTTTTAGCTCGCGGTAGAAATCTGCTGGCGGTAAACACCAAGATGCCTATAGAAATGTAAAGGGCATCTCGACGTTTACCGCTAGCTTTCTACCACAAGCTAAAAATTCTAGTGCAACTTATTAAAAGACCCCCTTAAAGTCTAAATATGGACATCCATCTTTTTGGACATGGATGTCTCTTCCCCTTCTGTAATTGAAGTTGGACATCCATATTTTCGTTTCTCCCTAGTCCTGCCCAAAACACACCTAGACCACACACCCTACCATATAGATGCACTGCAGTTTAGATGTCTGTCTCTTGGCTTTATAAAATCAGGATTTGGACATCCGTGTTATGTGGATGTCTAAATTAGAGAGATCCACGGGAACGGGGTTTGTGGGAATCCCGCGGAACCCGGGAGGCAGTCCCTGCGGGGTTCCCGCGGGGACATAGGCAGTCCCTGCGGGATTCCCGTGGGGATGGAGGCAGTTCCTGTGGGGTTCCCATGGAAGTGTAAGCTGACCTGCACCAGCCTCTCATCTACCGAGTACCAAGTTCTTTGAGTGCTGTCTCCTCCTCCTCCTCCTCTTCTTCTTCCTTGCTTTAACAGCACAAATATGGAACGTCTTCCATTAAGGAGGTGGTAGAGACACAAATGATGACGGAATTCAAAAAGGCATGGGATGAACACAGAGGACCTCTAATTAGAAAATGGAAGTTATAAAAAACCTAACCTTAAATGGCTACACGTGTGTGGATGTATCAAGTGATGCTTAGATGATGACTGGCTGTGATGAACTAGGGCTGATTCCGGGCAGACTTGTATGGTCTGTGTCTCATACATGGCAATCTGGTTTAGGACAGGCTGGAAAGAGCTTAGACAGCAACTTCAGTGGCTGGAACATAAAGACCGTGCTGGACAGATTTTTACAGTCTGTGTCCCACAAATGAGAAGATGAATAGACTGGAGTGGGCTTCAACGGCAACTCCAGCAGTTGGAACTTAAGGATAGGGCCAGATAGACTTCTATGGTCTATGGTCCAGAAACACGAAAGAGAGACCATAATCAAGTATATAATATCACACTCATTGATTTAATCATGAATTGATAATGAGTGTGACTATTGGGCAGACTGGATGGACCGTTCAGGTCTTTATTTGCTGTCACTTCCTATGTTACAATTAATCCTAAATGCTAATTTCCAGATGTCCAAAACACAAATAGAGCTTTTAAAATATCCACCAGTGGGTAGGAGCTAGTGCTCATGCCCTTATTTTGCCTTGTTCACTGGTGTGATCAAATGTTTTAGAAATGGACAATAGGGAGAATCCAAATCAGGCACAAATTGATAGCCAGAGATTTGAATGTTCTTGTTTTCCGAAAAATGAGTTTTCTTTTCTGCTCAGAGCTATGGGGTTAATTCAGCCAATTTGAGGTTGGAAAGGAGATTCTGGTAGATTGCTGTTCTGGAGGCTAAGTGGTGCTTTATGTTTGAAAAGTATATAATGAAGTATTTGGGGCCAACTTTGCTCTGAACTGTGCCATGCATTATCAGCCTCAGTAAAACATGCATAAACCTCATTATACATTTTTGGACTTGCAAACGTCAGTCAGATCATTTCAGCTTCAGCTGGAATTGGACTAGAATATGAAGGAGTGTGCCTGATGAATGATGTTAGTACAAAGACAGGGCAAGGAATGAAAAACATTTGACCTCATAGATTCTGCTGATAAATCCATCTCAAATTTTTGGAGCTCTCACTGAATGGAAATCTTGGGCCTACCACTTGACTGGAGCCTTTCTTCCTTGACCCCAGAAGAACTGAGGAAAGGCCTTTTAATTAAAGACAAAATCACTTCAATAGTGTTTTGGTGAACAGTGTCTTTGGATGGGTCCAGGCTGCTGTCCCTGAGAGGAGCGTTCATATTCCTGGATGCTGTTCATATTAATTTTCTCTGTTTCATTCCCAAAATGCAAACCAGAGAGATGTCCTCTCTCTACATGGAAAGGAAGAGGCTTCTCTCTTCCTCTGCTGTGTAGTACTGAAAGAGTTTAGGGCCAAGCTGATCTTTCTTATGCCCTCCCCCACCAGGTAGGGGGACCCACCAGTTCTTTATCCTTGTCCCCGGAGAGGTCAAGAGAAATAAAATGCACACACACAAGATAAATATATACAAATCAAAGGCCTTTGGGAGAGAGAACTGAGGGTCTCACATAATAGCATTGAGGCCACTCAGAACTGTCTCTAAATCCCCCTGGTCCTCTGCTCTTTTATTAAGAATCCATTAAGCCATAAATTAACTGGTTACATCACAAATCATGGGACACAAACTTTGAAAAAAAATCATTGGCTACATTATATTCTGCTTACATCTGCAAGTTTCCAAAACTGCTAGTGGTTCAAGTAAAGTCTAACATTTATAGAAATGTGGAAATATCATACATTATTACATATTACATCTGCATGCTCAAACATTTGCATATTTCTCTCTTACTTCCCTATTCCCTTCCAAACATGCGTGTTCTTAGTGACTTCCCAGAATCAGAACAAAACATTCATTACTTAAGCTTGTTTAAAATTAATTCAGCAAATGTCAGCAATCTGTAACAAGGTTAAATGCATCTGTCCTGCTCTGTCTTAAAATTATCTCAGTTTCATATTTTTAATATTTAACTCTTGATATTCCTTTCTGGGCTGGGGGCACATCCTTAATATAAGTACATAAGTACATAAGGTATTAGATTTCAGAGGACTTTTAACTTGCTATTCCCTGTATCAGGAACCTATCTATGGAACTCCCTTCCCATTGCTATAGGGTCCGACAACAACTACCTTAGCTTCAGGAGGAAGTTAAAAACGTTCTTATTTCCAAAGACTGGAATGTAATATATCTTCACCATTTTATATACATCTATTGCTCGCAGACCTGCTTTACCTATGTCTTTTCACAGCCTATCACATCCCAAGTTACTGTACCTCATGATGCTGTATTTATGTAACCTAATAGATGCAAACTGCACTGAACCCTGAAAAGGGGATTTTAGCAGTATATAAGACCTGATTTGATTTTATTTAGCCCCAGTTATTAGTAACTATATCTCACTGCATAAAATAGCACAAGTTACTGGTAAAATAATGTCTTAGTGGTAGCACACGTTGAGCATATCTCCCCTTAGTGTGAAGAGTGTCAGTCTCTGGGAATCAGAGTTGATATTGTGATGTCATAATGCCTCATTCCACCAGTGCCTAAGAGCCTTAGCAGTGATGTCACAATGGCTTGATTGCTCTATACTGGGCTCACTTTTATTATGTATAGTAATAATTTTGATTTCTAGAGACATTTTTTTTCTTTAATTAAGGGGAAAGTTCTCAATGTGGGCTACTGTTAAGATGTGTTATTATTACTGTTAACCCCAGTTATTAGTAACTAGGTCTCATTTTATAAAATGGGACCTGAGCTACAATGGCACCAGTTTGTGGTAAAATAACACGTCTTAACAGTAGCCCACATAGAACTTCTCCCCTCAGTGTGAAGAGTTTCAGTCTCTGGGAAACAGAACTCATATTTTGATGTCGTAATGCCTCTTTCCACCAATGCCTAAGAGCCAACCTCATAAGTGATGTCACAGTGGTTTGATCGCCCTAAACTTGGCTCACTTTTATTACGTATAGTAATAATTTTTTATTTCTAGAGACATTTTTCTTTAATTAAGGGGGCTACTATTAAGACATTATTTTATTGTTTAACCTCAGTTGTTAGTATCTAGGTCTTGTTGCATAAAATGGGACCTATGCTAAAATGGCACATGTTAGTGGTAATACATCACGTCTTAATTGTAGCCCATGTTGATAATTACACCCCTAAAATACAAAAAAGGAACCTAAAGAGGCTCTATACCTGAAAATCCCATTCTAATACCCTTGTGGCTTGAGGGAAAAAGCCCAACAGTTTACTACAGATGGTAAGAATAATCATTTTTGAATGAAATAACCTTTTGGACTAATAGACAGTGGAAAGAATTTTACAGAGAGAAAGCAGTATTTTTGTTGTAGTAGAGAATACACCAGCTGTCATTCCTAAAGGGTGTAAGGGGAATAGTCTGCTCCTTAGCTACCCAGTATGAAGCAAGAGATTGAAATGAATAGTGAAGCAGTGTGGAAGAATTGCACTGAGCGATTTGTTTGTATGAGTGGAATAAGACTGAACAGCATAAAATTGTTTTGTTGTTTATGATGCAGAGATGGTAGTGTTGCACTGGAATGTATCTGGAGTGTTTGCTGCATTGATTATTTGCTATTTCTACTGCAGGCTTAAGTAAAATCCTTGGGAACAAACATAATTTGTGAGTGTGCTATTATTGATTCCTGCTAGGAGTGAATATAGATGTTTTCCCTTCATTGCAGAGTCTAAAGCTCTGACATTGACATGCTAGAAATTAAAGTTTATGTACCCCGAGGGCATTCAGACCTTGCCCCAGTGAAACAGAACTACATTGGACTAGTAATAAGTTTGTATTTATTTATTTATTTTGTTTCAGATTTGCTATACTGCCTTACCTGTCATATAGAACAAAGCAGTGTCCAAACTACAGGATAAAGGGAGAAAGGAACTACAAAATTTGGAGATGGGACATACACACACTAAGAATATACTCAATTTATTTTTTTAGATTTTGTTTTTAACAATCAAGTAACAACTTGTACAGAATTATCAGAGCATTACAGGGTAGATATAAAGAAAACAATATTCCAAACAGATTCCCAATTTTGTTTTATCTACCTCTCTTCTAAACGTAGTCCACAAAAAGTGGAGATTCCTAAAGAAAAGCACAGGTAAAATTTCCAAAAGCATCAACAGAAAGGACTAAATAGCAGACTGTAGTCCCCAGTATCAATTCGTAGCATTATAATGATGGTAAAGAGGGGTCTTATTGAGGGGGCTATGAGTGGCTTATTAGCAGCTCGAAATGTAGACAAATGAGATGGTCAGAAATACATAGTTTTTGTCTTTAAATTTAACAATATATTTACAAGGAAACTTTAAATAATACAAAGACCACAACTGTAAAAGAGCAAGGTGATATAAGAGAAACTGTCTCCTCCTTTGTGTCTCTTTGGAGACATCCGGGGGCATCTTAACAAGGAAATTCAAGAAAGGTACCTGACAGTATCTAAAGAATGCATGCAATAACCATTCCCGGTCTGCCAACAAAGCTTATTGAACTAATAAAGTTCCAGCAATTAAAGTCTCTATTTCGGATCTCTGAAATATTTATTTATAAAATGGATAGACCTAATAATCTACAATTCTAAACAGTTTACAGTGCACATACAGAATAGTCATCAAAACAAAGACATACTCCACCTCAGAATACATTAAAAACATAATCCTCCCTGTTCACTAAGCCGCACTAGTGGCTGCCGTGTGTCAGTGCCTACACAGCCCATTCACTTTGTCTAAATTATAATGCACGCAGGCAAAAAGGGTTGTGGTTATAGGCAAGGAAATGGGTGTTTCGTGGATGTTCCGAAATTTATGCCTGTAGTTATAGAATATGGCCCAATGCATGTAAATCTGTGTGCCGGGATTTAAGTAACGCTTTTGTTCGTGTAAATGGAGGCGCGTAGTTTTAGGCGCTGTAATATCAACTAAGTGCATTCTATATACCGGGTCTAAATCTAGGCGCCGCTTATAGAACATGCTTAGCCAGCAATGTTTTCTGCACAGATTTTTTAGGTGCCATATATAGAATCTCCCCCATGTCCTAAGTTGTACAAGACAATGCGTATATAATCCTCCCTCCCCCCCCAACTTCACATCAAGATTCACAGTTTCATATTGAGAAGATGAAGCAGTAACAGAAATATACTCTGTTAAAAGAAATTGACTTTCTGTGCTAGTACATTGAAGAGTTAAACTGCAAGCCTAGCTTTGGAACATTTATTCTAGAGTACTTGCCACATTGACCCCAGAGAGAGATGTTTTAGTTCATGAGATTTTGGAATAGATAAATTAATGAATAAGTTCAGTTAGCTTTCCTCTCTAACACTTATTACCTTCCTTCTCATTTTAAGAAGCATCCTTTGAGTTGTACTGTAGAGGTCAGTATGGTTAATCACTGTGATTTAATTAAAGGAAATTATAATTAGGTTATTGGCTAGGGCTGAGGAGTTCCACTTCAGTGGTTGTCAGTCATGCTACAGATTTATGCTGTTCCAAGGAGTGTAGTGTGTACCTCCTTGGGATTCCACATTTTCTTTCTTTTACGGGTTGGCATTTTTGCTGGTATCAAATAAATGGGTCTGATATTCAATGCTAGTTACCTGCTACCTGGATAACTAGTGCTAAGTGGGGCCAGTCAGTGATTTTCATCAGCATTATCCGGATAACGTCACGGAAATCATCTCTGATCACTTTGGCAATATCAAAATAGTACCAGGGTGCTCCAAGGCGGAACCAGAAGGTATCCAGGTATTGCAACACGGAGTAGAGGATGACTCACAACTCTCAAGACAGGAGTAGCAGTAAAAAAATATCTTTATTCGAGGCACCAAAGCGAGATCCGACTTGGGTTCGTGTTTCGGCAGACAAGTTGCCTGCTTCAGAGGTCACAGAACTGTGTAAAAACATATAAAACCATGTATAAAGCAAAATATGTAACATGCACTTCTGAACAATAACTTGAATGTATAATGAGAAATTAAACAAAAAGCATAAAATACATAAAACTGAGATCATGGACTGCATTACAAAAACAGTGGTCATTAAAACATCATATAATAAGAAAAAGATAAAAACGAATAAATCAAAGATAAAACAGCAATGAATAGGATATGGTCAATACGGATACTAAGGTTTACTGTAGACATGTAATAAAATATATATGGCTATAAGCCAAGAAAAAGTATAGTGCACACTAACAGACACTGGAAGCACCTAAGCATGGTGTGGAGTAACATATACAGTAACCCACCTCAGTTGTCACTGCTTTGTGTATGGTACCTTATATATCATGCATGTGTATGTGTGCACAGCAAATGCACTGCCAGCTGTGAAAGAAAATAGTCCCCATTAGCTTACATGGCAAACATGGCAATGCACAGGAAGGATTTTAAACTAAGAGACTTATAACAAAGTGCTAATATAAACAGTAAATAATAATAATAATAATAATAATCAGTTATTCCCATATGCTAAAACAATAAGAACCGGTTACCTTACTGAAGAGCAGTAGTGTAAGAAAGCTGCAAGATACAATGCAATGTTATCATAGGATGTAAAGGGTGGGATGTATGACTGCATTTAAGTATATTTAAATAGGTCTCACATAAATATTCATAAGTAGCAAGCCAGTGGGAAAACTGTGTGTGCAATCCCTAAGTAAAAACGGTTAAAATTTATAACCGGCTAAAATAGTAATAGCCAGCTAAAAGACATAACTGGTTATAAGTATAATCCAGCTATATAAAAAGAGAGTAGATGATTAAAAACTTATCATTAAAAGACATAATTAAATAATAAAATGATAAAAACATGAATCCCCCTGTTTGCTAAGCTATGCTAGTGGCTGCTGTGCACTAATGCCGACCCAGCCCATTCACTTTGAATGGGCTGTGTTGGCTTTGCTGCACAGCTTAGTAAACAGGGAGAGTAAATTTGCCATTTCGGCACATAGAGGCAACCCCCCCCCCCCCCCCCAGAAACTAGGGAGCTACAGCTGGAAAAAAAAGGAGGGGTAAAAAACATGAAATATGTATTAGAAATCTGTTAAAAAGGTTTGTAAAAACTACCAAAAAATGCTAACTTGCACAAAAACCCACAACTTGCTAAAAGAAGATTCATTAAAAACAGCAGTAAAAAGGACCACAGCTGAAGAGTTACAAAAACAGAGATTAAGTGTATAAAATATGTGTAAAAGAGGTATGAATGAATGAATAAATAAATAAATAAGGTAGGTGCAAAATAAGGGGAGGGGGTTGTTAGCTGTAAAAATAATGCCAGGTCTATCTCAGAGTTCAGTCCAGAAGGTGCAAGAGTTCTCATGAAATGCATGGTCCTCTTGCAGTAAATAAAGTTCTATATCACCTCATCTCCAGGATTTGTGAAGATCTTTGTATACAAAAAAAATTAGGTCATTAATAGTGTGGGTGTGTCAGTGTTGAACTATTGGTGCTCTATTATTTTGGTCTTCACAATGCATTTGGCTTTGCCCATATAAAGAAGTTGGCAGGGGTATTGGATGACATATATATAACACACGCAGTGTTACAATCACATGAATGCTTCAAGTGAATCACTTTTTTGGATTGCGGGTGTACGAAGTTGTTTGTGTCCGGTGCATGGGTACAGACACTGCGTCTCCCACATGGTCTATGTCCCAGATGAATTCCTGCTAAAGGACTGGCAGTGGGTTCTGGAAGTGCTGACAGGACAAACCTTTCTTTAAGGTTTCTTCCTCTAGAATATGCAATTACTAACTTTTTGTTCCTAAACCTTTCATAACCTTCCAAGACATGCCAGTTCTTCCTATTAACCTTTTGAATCTTTCCTGCTATATGGGAGTATCGCAGATTGCAGACAAGCTCTGGAATTTTCTTTTCTTAGTGTTCCACAAGGAGATGACTCCTGTTCTATAAAAGTTTTAATTTACCACTTCAGCCTTGTCACAGATAAGATTAAAAGTGTTTTCCCTTTGCCTAACCTAGATGCCTTTCATTTTTTCTAGTATGCTTTTACATTATTCCTCCAGGTCATCTTGGATGATCAGTTGTGCTATCCGGGGTCAATGAGCCCAGTGTATTAGCCTTTTTTGTCCTTTTTTTGATTTGTATGTGGTTTTTAACAATTTATTAATTAAAGATTTATATTGATGTTCTTTTTTATATATGTTTTATGTATATCTTAAAGTAGGCTTATTGTCAATTTTTACGTAAATACCTTTTACTATTTTGTGATATATATCTTTTATCTCTTTTTAACTGTTTTATGTTACTACCCCTGATGCATCCTTATTGGCAAAATGTGGCCACGTCGGGTCTGTATGAATAAAGAACCTGTTTGGACTTTCAGTGCCTGCTTTCTGTTTATCTCTTCTGTTGTTGAAAGACACTCAGCGCCTCTTTGCTATTCCACCCATGTAAGTTAGGACAGCAAAATAGCTCTTCGGATAACATAGTAATGTAGTGGAAGAGTATGACTGCCCAACATTCACACTCATTATCAATTCATGGTTAAACGAACAATGAATGTGGTATAAAATCTTGATCCTGGTCTTTCTTTGCCATTTCTGGGACATACAGCATAGAAGGCCACCCAGCACTGTCCTTATGTTCCAACTACTGGAGTTGCCATCAAATCCCACTCCAGCCTATCCTAATCTGTCTTGTTATATAGACTGTTGTAAGCCACATTGGGCCTGCCTGTGGGTGGGAAATTGTGGGATATAAATGCTGTAAATAAATAAATGGGGCACAGACTACAGAAATCCACCCAACACTGTCCTTAAGTTTCAACTACTGGAGTTGCCATCAAAACCCACTGCAGCCTATTCAAATCCGTCTACCATATATGGGATACAGACCGTAAAAGTCTGCCTGGCACCAGCCATAGTTCTTCACAGCTGGAGTCACCATCCAAGTACCACTCGACAACATGTATGTAGTCATTTAAGTTTTATTTTTTTATACAATCAATTTTTTAATTAGGGATCCTCTGTGTTCATCCTGCAACTCCACCACTTCCCTCAGGAGGGCATTCCTGGCATCGACCACATTCTCCATATATCAGTAAATAAAGCCAGCAGGTCAAAAGTTTTGGTACTAATGCTAAATTTTGGTGGTGCCTCAATAACTTCCAGCGGTCGCTCTATACCCGGACATTTCGTGCCAGTATCTGGGTATCGTCCAGCGCTGGATATCCAGGTATGGATTGGAATGCCATAGTAAATTTTTGAATTCAGCACTGACCGTGGGGCTAATGTTTTTTCAATGGACAGAATAGAGTCATGAGATAGTTTGTTACATACTGGGATAAACCTTGGCATTGTAAACAAACAAAGTTACCACTCAAGCCCAAAAAGACACCTGGGCACCACAATAGTCCAACACACATTTTTTGCAGTGGAGAAGATCCTGTGTCTTAGCACTCAAAAACTACCAGTGGGTAGTTTTTGAGTGGCTAAAACACAGGATATGGATTCCTAGCGCTACCCCTGATGCAGCTTATAGTGAAACAGGGGCTCCCTGTTGGGCATCTGGGATTGTTGAAATTGTTGGCAGGCACCTGAAGGTTTAGAAGTCCATGAAGATTGTGAAATACTATCGTTGAGTGTCTGACACTAGTGCCCGTTCCACTTTTTGATATTCCTGTGAGTACAAGTGGGCTTCATTGACATTTGGACACGTACTAAGAATGGTTCCTACACTATTGTAAGTGGAGTTTTTTCCTATGATGGTGAACCATGCCCATGCCTTAAAATCACTGCAGGCTGGGTGGCTCTTCTGAGGTTTTTTCTCCACTGCAAAAGAAGTGTGTTGTATTATTGTGGTGCCTAGGTGCCTTGAAGCTCTACAAGATATACTTGTGAGTATTTGTGAATTTCTGATAATTGTAAACAAACACACATTTTAAAAATGTAGCATGTCTTTCATTCCTCTCCTAATAAAACCTTTGTGTGGAAAAATATGTAGGAGTACATTACACAAAGCAGCGTAGTTTGGTTGAAAGAATTCATCAGGCCATTGATTTCAAACCTCTTCAGGTTACCTATATGAGACAGCTATATGTGTACCATGAGTCAGAGGAAAGGTTTGGAAGGCCTAGATTGGTGAACATGTTCAAAGTGTAACTTAAATAGTATTCTCTTTCTAGTGAAATCCCCAGCGACATCCCCCCCAAACATTTTATGAAAAATATGATTAGTAATCCAGAAGAATCCTTATATCTGTTATGAGAATGCCAAGAAAGATACCAAGGTATTAATGTTAAAAAGAATCAGAATTCTTTTCAAATGATGTGCAAAATCTGCAGAAAATAATTTTTGAATTAAGAAAAAATATGATTTTCTGGGTGTAATTTTAAACCATATGACAAGGTCTCACATTTTTGTAGCAAAAGTTTCAAAGAAAATTCATTGGATTTTGCCTTTGAAAATTCATGGCCTTCCAGCAACATCATGAGCTGTTTGCCTGTTCTGCCCTCCCTGTGCTTCCATCCCCTCTTCTTTTACAGCACAGGTAATAATACCTGTGCTGGGAAATAATATCAACAGCTTACCCACAGTGAGGAGGGCAATTTTTAACTGAGGAGGATATTATAACAGCTTAATTATCCAGGTAAACTCATTTGAGATTTGCTTTCTCTAGTTCTTCCTGTTGTCTGTCATAATTAATTTTCCCATTTGCACTCTTTAAGACTGACACAATCCCCTGCATTTTATCTTCGAATACCTCTCTAATACGTCTGGCAGTATTGCTGTCACTTCTAATTAAATTGTGCAGGCTGAGCTTTTCAGATTCACCATGGAGAAACCAGGGAGTTAAACATCATACACACCATTATTATTTAACCTTTATCTGAAATGTCTGTGGATCTGTTCGTCTCTCTGGTTATCAATTTTTCAGCTTTGCAGATATTCAGTTAAATATTTCTTAGGTGAAGGAGCATAGCATTGGGATCATAAACCAAGACCTTGCCTCAATCCATGAGTGGCTTATAGCAAATAAAACTGTCTGAATGCTAATACAATATTTGAAGTTCTTTGATTTGGAAACCCCACAGATAAAAAATACATCTACCTTAATTTTGGATGAAGTTGACCTAGCACCAACTGAATGTGTAAGGAGCTTGGGAGTAACTCTTTATTCTTCACTGTTACTTGGCATTTTTAAGACTCAGTTTTCAGGGGACAAGAAAGTGCTGTGAAGACTGAGCTCCAGGACATTGGGTTCCTTGGCTTTTGTACTCTTTTACTCCGTATGTAGAAGGAAAGCAAAGCAGTGGTTTATTTCTGAACCCAAGCCCCAGTTGATTTGGGCCTGATGGACAGTCATCTGGTTCATTGTGCAATGCCTTTAACTGAAGCTGCTGAAGGGAGGGGGAATATACTGTAGGAGCTCAACATTACACTGAGCTTGAATGGCCCTTCCTCTTAGCTGCTGCTAGTGATGTAGTATGAATTCAGGCTCAGTCTGCACAGGAAGATGAAGTACAGCCAGCTGTAGCTCAGAATTCTGCAGGGGAAAGCTGTAGGGCTGCACTGGCAGCTCTCTGTTGGGGAAAATGTCACCAAATGGGTAAGTTTGCTCATACCATGATAGTAATGAATCTCAAGCCTACTGTTAATAGTCATTGTAGTACTTGCATCATACATGAGGGAGGCATCATTGTATCCTCAGAGTCTGGAAGGAGCAATGGCAGTCAGTTCTGAAGTTGCTGGACGAGTAGAAAGGGTTAGTGGAGTTCCTTGAGTTCATTTTTCATTCTTAGTTGACCATTGTACAAAGCGTTCAGCTGTGAAGGCCTGGGTCTTCCATGAATGGGAAAATGGCCCATGAAAAGAGCTAAAATCACACTTCATACACAAGAAAAACCCTTATTATATCTGTGCCAGCAAACAGATTTAAATAAATACAGAGTCAGAATTCTTTTCAAATAATGAGTGAAATCTGCAGAAAAGAAATTTTCAATAAAAAAATAATCTGGCTTCTTCATTTTCTGAAA
This sequence comes from Microcaecilia unicolor, assembly GCF_901765095.1. Lineage (NCBI taxonomy): Eukaryota > Metazoa > Chordata > Amphibia > Gymnophiona > Siphonopidae > Microcaecilia > Microcaecilia unicolor. The sequence continues at coordinate 132,359,300 of NC_044039.1, forward strand.
ACAAGATACTTCCTCTGAACTTTGCAGAATGTATTGAAAAGATATTTTGAAGCTTGATGGATGTGAAGAAATTGCTGTGTCCAGACTAGCAGGGAAAAGAAAGGAAAATGGGGAAGAAGGAGGAATGGATGCCTTAATGTTGACAGACATCCCTTCTTGGAATCCTCTAGTGTCAGCATTTCAAATGCAGCCACTCATATTCTTGGGTTATGTTATGAGGATGATAAAATTATTCAGGCAAATATTTAGCCCATGGCAGTCAGTGTCTTTTATTTTTTTTTCTTATGCTGGCTACCATGGGCTTTTTTTTTACCCAGATATTCAGGACTGGGTCATACCTGGAGATTGCCAGTACTTTTACAGGTGTGGATGGTATTCAGATCCGTACCCAGATAACTATCTGGATAATTGTAGGACAGCCTTTTTGATCCTCTAATTTTATCCTGACACTGAATATTGCTGCTGACCTGGCAACTCACAGCTCCACCCAACCCAGACTCCGCCTCTGGACTGTCCCAGTTCTGCCTGGATAATGCTGAAGTGGTATGACTGGATTTTCAGTGGTACTATCTGGGTAAATGCCACTGAAAATCCTGGTTAGCAGGAGTAGCAGCTGGTCTTACTTGGATAAGTCCTGCTAAATACTGGGCCCATAAGAAGTACTTTATGGTTAAAGTTGTATCCCCCCCCCCCCCCCCCCCCCCCGATATTTAAAAGCATTTAACCGGCCCGGTTAAATGCCCTATAACCGGCTATCCATGAATTTTCAGCAGGACATGGCCAACCATGACCCACTCTAAATTTACTTATCTGCTAGCTGGTTATATCGTGCGATATAACTAGTTATCCGCCAATTTTCAAACCATGGTCGGCTAAATTTGGCAGCCATATTTGACCATTTGAATACCAGGCCTATCTTTGGCCAGTTCAAACCGCTGAATATCAGCTTGGCTGGTTAAGTTTGAACTGGCCAAAAATAAACCAGATATTCAATGCCAGTCACCAGAAATGGCCTGACATTGAATATCCTGGCTCAATGCCAACCGTGACAGTTAGCCGGGCTAACTCCTCTGGTCTGAATATTGTGTCTGTAATGTTTTGTGGGAAGGAGTGACACTTGCACAGGCTTATTTTTGAAAGAGAAGGGCGCCCATCTTGACGCTCGGCCATTTCCTGCAGGAAAGAGAGACTTCCCTTTTACTCACTGTGGTAAAAGGGGGCCTTGGCGTGCGTGAAAAACATGCACTGATGCCAGTGCAGGCCCCCCTTTTGCCTCAGCTTGGTAAAAGGGGTCCTATATGAATAGTTATGACTTCTTAGACCCACTACATCTTGATTTCTTTAATAAAGTCTTTTGAATAGAATTTCTTGTATTTTATTTCTTTGTGCTAACCTTGCATTAGGGAATGATCAATAGTTATGGAGTGCATATGCTATAGATCATAGGAACTGGCTCTGTGGGTGATTTGGGTGCTTGAGCACCCCCAATATTGAGAAACTTCTATGTACTGTATGTGTCCAGCGAGGGGTTATTTCCATTGGGTTTAGCCCCCCCCCCCCAATAATTTTGAAAAGTTGGCTCCTATGCTATAGATGACTACAAGTGTTTATTATAGTGTTTTTTTCTCCCTCCCCCTTCTTTTATGATGTGGACTATCGGTGAAAGTTTTTTGATTACTTGATGATTCTTTTTTGTTTATTATGTGCAACAGTATTTGCTTGTGCATGATTTGTTACTCAAATCAGTATATTGATAAATTCAAATTAAAAAAAAAAGACTACATTTTCTTACTATGCTTTTAGACAGGTTAGTTCAGGCGATTATACTTTCTTGCCATGACTATTACTGCTGGTCCGCAGTTTGCAGTTGATATGAAATAGTGTAGGCACTAATCTAAGGAACTGTATTACTCATGTTCTGTGCAGCCCACACTGGCTTCCTCTTGTTGTATGGTGAAAATCAGAAATGACCAAGTCTAGGGACGACCATTTCTAAGGACAACCAAATTTTAGGATTTGGATGTCCCTGGCTGTGTTATTGGAACGAAAGATGGACATCCATCTTGTTTTGAAAATACGGGTTTCCCCACCCCTGGATGGGGACGTTTTGCGAGGACGTCCTCATCAAAACTTGGACGTCCCTTTCGATTATGCCCCTCCATGTTATCCCTGAATATCAGTGACTGTGGATCTGCTTAAATTCACACAGTACCGGTCAACAATTAACTGTTCTTCTGAGCCTATTGGATATATGATTCCCATATTGTCTAAAATGTATTGAGATATCCCCTTCTCCTCAATGCCACCAGCTTGCTGAGAGATTACATCTTCCATAACCTTGCTTGGAACTGTCACAAATCCGAAAAAACATGTCTCTTCCAGGCTCTGGCAATCTCACATCTTGCAGCGACCAAATATGCACTCACGAAAATCTATTCAATCTTACCCACCCAGGAGGCATAAAGTAGAGTAATCACTTTTAAGAAATAATTTATTTCCAACTGAATGAAAGCAAGAAAAATCTACAACCGAATGCTCTGTCCCTGGAAGGTTTTTAAAGATACATGCTGTATGTATAAATCCTAAATCACAAATCTTTTTATCTAAAACCAATAAAAATATTGTCTATGAAGTTTTTAAAAGGTTAAGACAAAGCAAACTCAAAGGTTTCTCTGAAGAACATAAGGAAAGTCTTCCTACTCACCCACATAGGACTGACTGGATACATAAACTAAGTTTTGAGAAACATCTCAGGATCAATTTTCTGAATGAGCCAACCTTCTGGTTTCTTTTGTGAGTGAAATGGATGAGGTTGAAGAGGTCTTCTTTTTTTAAAAGGATAGTTTATTTTGTGGTGGAAAAATACAGATATTTCCTGATGTCGTGTGAGCTGCACAACAATGGAGGAAGTCCTTTTTGCAGTTAAAGACTCGTGTACTTGCAATAGGGGCAACAATTTTGTGAAATGATCTGGCTCAACCTACATTTTTTTGAACCTGCTCAGTGTCCCTAAACCTCCTCCTGTGTCTATCATTGCCTCTCTGTGTCCCGGTCCCTATGCTCCCTCCATGCCCTGCATTTTTTCTCTGTCCCTGTCCTTTCCCTTGTCCAGCTTATTCCCTCTATCTTCCCCTCCTCTCATTCCCCCAACCCAAGACCATCATCTCTCCTTCTCTCTCCCCTTAGCTCCCTTCCACAGTCTGGCATCATTCTCTCTCTCCCTCCCTCCCTCTACTGGACTACCATTCCTTCCTCTCTTCTCCCACCCCCCCAGGTCTGCTCACTTTCTCTTTTTTCCTCCTCTCCCCCCCCCCATGTTTACAGTATTCCCCTCCCCCTTTCTTTCCCCTCCCCTTCCCTCCCAGTACAATATCTCTCCCTCCTCCCAGGTCTGGCATCCCCTCTCTCCCCTCCCATGAGTTAAGCATCAATCCATGCCCTCCCGCATGCAGATCTGGCATCAATCCCTCTCTCTCTCCCCTTCTTCCATTCAGATCTGGCAACAAACCCTCTTCCCCCCCCCCCCCTTTTCAGGTATGGTATTTCTCTTTCTGCTGCCCACAGTTAATCAAACACAGTAAGTTCCTAACAGCAAGGAGAACACACTACTTCCGCTAGCCTTGGAGCCTTGTCTCTGCTGCATTCCACTTACAGGAGGTTTCATCACAGGACACAGAAGGAAAGCCATGGGGAGGCCAGAAGTAGTGTGCTGCTGATGACTCACTGCTGTTAGGGACTTCCACGGTGGTGGTGGGGGAGAAGGGAGAGAGAGATGCCACTGAATTCATGGGAGCCTGGGGGTAGAGGGAGAGGCAGATGGAGAGATACCGGACTCATTGGAGGGTAAGAAGGGAGTGGGAGCTGCCGAACCGTGGGGGCAAGGAGCCTGAGGCATAAAGATCCCGGCTTTTCTGTTGCCGTTTTAAGGCCATTCAAAAATATGGCCAGGCCGGCTGAATACCTGCCAGTTGGCAACTCTGTCAAATCTTTCCAGTCGATCATGGCATAAAGCTGTCAGCCTTTCCATCAAGAGAATGTATTTTAGTTTGGTTTTCCATGATGTCATTTTCAGAGAGGCACTCTCGCTGCCAAAAGACATTGCAGCAGAACCTTTTTCTTCTCCCAAGTCCACATATCCACAGCTTAATAAACAAAGAGATGGTGATAAAGATACCTCAAATCCAAATACTGTATTTTCCCAGGTTCTCCTTTAACTTGCTTTAGAACGACTACACAGTGGGGCAGTCCCCTCACATATGAATATATGTTTTCCGAACTCCACATTCACGTCAAGTAGTTGAGTATTGTACAATTTTCCACAAACAGGAGTCATATCCCAATGTAACAAAGCTTTTAGGGTATTTTCTCTCAATTTTGCTGATATAGAAGCTCTCTGAGTTTCTTTAAATATATCTCCCCACTACTGTTCAGTAAATTCCTCATTAATTTCCCAGACTGTCATGTATTGAAGTTTCTCAAATCCAAAATTTTGGATTTGAGAAATAATAATGTAATCAACCCACACATATATATTTTTAACAATACACAAACACCCCAAATTTAGACACTTATACACAGCAAATGAACTATCTGCGAAAAAAGCGCTTCCATAGAAAATGGATTATGAATAGAACAACAAGCTTTTTCTTTTAGATTCAATATCTAGAGAAGCAGTAGTTGTCCAGTGGAGTTGCATGTGAAAACCTCAAGAACTGCTTTCATTGTTACTCCACCTGAACCATCAAGATGCCAAATCTAGTACTTCCTATTTTTTTGAAAGGAGAACTAGAAACCACAATCTGTATTACTAGCAAACAAGTTGACCTTCTCAACAGCAATTTGAGCTACCATCTGATTTGCTTCTGTCCTTCCCTTCTAATGATTAACCATTCCTCAAGAACAGTCTGTAACTGTGGATAAGCAATGACTACTTTGTGCTTTAGCCCTCCAAAAATTATGCTTATACACTTCAATGTAGTACTACTACTACTATTACTTCTTATCCTTTCTATAGTGCTGCTAGACATATGCTGTGCTGTAAATCTATGACACGTTTATAGTGTCCTTTAATCACAGCTTTCTGAACTGCATCTTGTATAATCAGTGGCAGCTGGTGGACCACAAAATAAATGATGTGACAGGGCGAGAACTCCCCCACCCTGTTCATACACAGAAGAAAACCAAAGGAATGATGGTGCACTCTAAATTTCATTTAAAGACAACCTAGTGATACAATCAGTCTACTAGGGTGTGTAGGTTGCTGCTAGCAGACCACAGATACCCAGAAAATAAATCTGTCATTACTGACTGGATGGTGGTGGCCAAGTACTATATACAGTAAGACCACAATTACCTAGGAGACTGTTCAAGCAACAGCCTCGCTAGTTACCGTAGTTCTGATAGCTGTTTGAATATTACATAACCTAAGAACATAAGAGTAGCCATACTTTGTCAGACCAATGGTCCATCTAGCCCAGTATCCTGTTTTCCAAACAGTGGCCAAGCCAGGTCACAAGTACCTGCAGAAAACCAAATAGTGGCAACACTCCATACTACAAAATCCCAGGACAAGCAGTTGCTTCCCATATCTGTCTCAATAGCAGACTATGGATTTTTCCTCCAGGAATTTGTCCAAACCTTTTTTAAATCTAGATACACTTACTGCTGTTACCACATCCTCCGGCAAAGAGTTCCAGAGCTTAACCATTCGTTGAGTGAAAAAATATTTCCTCCTATTTGTTTTAAAAATATTTCCAGTACTTGGTATTAAGACATTGGAAAGAATAGGTATTGGATTAAAAATGAAAGATCTGATGACAATTTTTTTTAATCAAGGACAAATAATGTTATTTAGATGAGTGATCTTCAGTAACCTATAATAATAATTCCCAGCACTAAAATGTCAGTCTATGTCTTACTACTTAGTACAATGGACCTTCAGAAGATGGTCAATTCACTGTAATTACTTCCAATAGTGAAGATACATCACAGTTCTTCATTGGTCCAATGTTCGTTATATCAAGTGCAATAAATGGTGCTGAGGTAAAATTATATAGGCAAGTGTTGCTTATATAATTTTACCTCAGCACCATTTATTGCATATTCTCAACAAAACATTTTTTATTCTTATTAAAAGACACACTTATCTTAAGCTGAGAACTTCCCGGTGGAGGGACGGGGAAACCTGTTTTATTGAGACAAGATGGACGTTTTGATAATACGGTCAGGGACGCCCAAATCTTGACATTTAGGTTGTCCTTAGAGATGGCCGTCCCTAGACTTGGTAGTTTCTGATTTTCGGTGATAATGGAAACTAAGGATACCCATCTCAGAAACGACCAAATACAAGCCCTTTGGTCGTGGGAGGAGCCAGCATTCGGAGTGCACTGGTCTCCCTGACATGCCAGGACATCAACCGGGCACCTAGGGGGCACTGCAGTGGACTTCAGAAATTACTCGCAGTAGCATAGCTCCCTTGCCTTGTGTGCTGAGCCCCCCCAAACCCACTACCTACCACTGTACACCACTACCATAGCCCTTACAGGTGAAGGGGGGCACCTAGATGTGGGTACAGTGGGTTTCTGGTGGGTTTTGGAGAGCTCCCATTTACCACCACAAGTGTAACAGGTAGGGGGGGGGGGGTAGGCCTGGGTCTACCTGCCTGAAGTGCACTGCACCCACTAAAACTGCTCCAGGGACCTGCATACTGCTGTGATGGACCTGAGTATGACATTTGAGGCTGGCATAGAGGCTGGCACAAAAGATTTTTAAAGATTTATTTTGAGGGGGGGAGGGGGTTAGTGACCACTGGGGGAGTAAGGGGAGGTCATCCCCGATTCTCTCCGATGGTCATCTGGTCAATTCGGGCACCTTTTTGTGGCTTGGTCATAAGAAAAACAGGACCAGGTAAAGTCATCCAAATGCTCGTCAGGGACTCCCTTTTTTTTCCATTATGGGTCGAGAACGCCCATGTGTTAGGCATGCCCAAGTCCTGCCTTAACTACACCTCCGACACCCCCCTCCCCCCCCCGTGAACTTTGGTCGTCCCCGCGATGGAAAGCAGTTGGGGACACCCAAAATCGGCTTTCGATTATGATGATTTGGGTGACCCTGTGAGAAGGACCCCCCTCTTCTGATTTGTGTCGAAAGATGGGCGCCCTCTTTCGAAAATAAGCCTGATAGGCTGCGCCTAAATGTCATTGAATACGCTTAGGCGAAAATGATTTCTGTGCAGATTTTCCAGGCGCCATATATAGAATCTGGCCCTTAAGGACTGAATATCAGTACTTCAGTGGTGAAGTGCTGACTCTAGCCCCAGAATGCCCCCAACATAGCTGGATTTGAGTTAGGTGCTAACTGCAAATTTCAGCGGCACTTAGCTGGTTAAGTGCCACTGAAAATTAGTGGCTAGTCCCGACCAAGCGATTTAACTGGTCAGCGACCGGCTAAATCACTTTGACTATTGGCTAGTATGTTTTTAGAGCCACTTTAAATCTTTTAAAAGACAACTCAGACCAAATAAAACGGATAAGGTTATTCCAAAGACTAGAGGCTTTTCTAGAAATAGAAATCTGGTGATATTCTGTCCCTTTTTGGGAGAGTTATTTTGCTTCAGGTGGACATGCAGGTGTAATTCTTTGCAACAGTCTATTAATTGTAAAACACATTAACAAGGATACAGGGTGAAAACATTGTTGAGTCCCAATTCAGATTCTGTCTGTCAGTATGCTAGGACATTAAGCAACTGAAGGCATTGCAAGAAAAACCTGCTTGGAGTTAATAAAAAATTAAAATCTAGCTTTTTGCTTTGTTGTAATTCAATGAGGCCAGTTAATGAAATATCCATCACTGTCAGAAAAATGTATGGGGCTCCTCTCAGACTCTACCTTCTAACACACTTCAATTGGGCAAGTCATAGGGAAATCCAAGTCTCATATGAAAACCCCTCTTTTTACATCTAAAGGTGCACAGTATTTATTTTTCAAGCTCCAGATTTTATGGTACATTAATTTAAGATGCTTGATTATTATGATAATAAGGTGTATGATATTAATTTGAATATCCTATTAAACTAAAGCTTATCTAATATAATATATATTTCTTGATAATAATTACCAAACATTTTTAGACCACTGGGAGCTTTACAGTATGCACAGGTACAAAAGCTGAGTTTACGGAAGGTGCCAGTGCCTTTTACTTTATCATGGAGCAGTTCATCTAAGGGGCCCTTTCAGTACCTACCGAGTGGCAAAAAGCACTGCCATGAATTGCGCTGAGGCGTCCTGAGGTAGTGTGCCCATCAGCATGTTCTAATCCCTTGCTGAAATATATATTTTTATTTTTCAGTCTGGGAGACGTGGCTATGGGCAAAAAGTAGGCATGCCCTGTGCTAATTGGGTAGCATGGACATATTGCTGCGCACTGCCTGATTACCATGGGATTACCACGGGAGCCCTTAGTGCCAACAAAATAGGTGTCGGTAAGGGTTCCGGCAGCAATGGCTGTGTGCTGATTGGGAAATTAGCACAAAGCCATTAAAGATATGGAAATGCAGCCATTTTACTGCCATTATAAAAATGTCCGTAGGGCACGGAAAAACAATGTGCTGACAACAGCCTGTTGACTTTTTCGTGCGGCTTGGTTAAAGAGCCCCTAGGTATGCTCAGGATGAGGCAAAAAAAAAAAAGTAGCCCCCTACAGTTTTTTTGCAGTTTTCACAGCAACAGGTTTGAATCTCAGCAACAAATTTTATGTACTTATTTAGTCATCATACTTACATATTACTATTCAACAACATTTAATCAACTTAAGAGCTATGTTGATGTTACTGACATTTTAGCATTGCTATCTAGCAATTCTTGCACGTTAAAATGTTCGAGCTAAAACACAATGAAATAACTAGGTCAAACAATACAATTAACAATGCGTCAGAATTTCGCAGTCACAGTGAATGCTCAAAGTGTCCACCTCCAGCTTTAACACAGGCCTTCATTCACTTTGGGAAGTTCTTAACAGCCTTGTCAATTGGTCCCTGTAGCAGGCAGTCCCAGATCATCTGCCAACACCTTGCCCATGATTGCCTTTCCGATCCAAAATACTTTTAAAAAGAAATTATCTGTAAATTATCATATTATCAAGTACAAATGATTCAAATTCAAATTACTGTGACATCATTAACAGTAAGCTGGTACCCTTTTTTCAAATAATGGTAGTTTTACAGTGCAAATATTTTTGAACGTGTGAAAAACACTGGGTGGTCATACAAAAAAGTCTGTATCTTCACCAAGCTTAAAGATAACCTCATTCCATTTTGGCATGCAAACATAAATAGTACCAATAAGTAAAGCAGTACATTTTCATGTTGAAATTCCAAGTGGTTGCTGAGAAAACAGCAAAAATAACTGTGGGGGGTTACTTTCTTTTGCATCACCCTGCGGATCATATCTAATTAGGTGATGTTTCATTGTGCACATCAGAGTATCAAGGGTGACTAAGACAAAAGTACTGTTGATGCAGTGAAAGCCATATTCAGTCACTCAGCTGAAGAGATACAGCACAGTTACATGTCTTCTCTCATCGTTAGACCTTGACATGGAAAAAAAAAATCTACAGTTTCTTTTTTTTAAGGGTTTTGTAATGTTGAGGCAATCAAAGTATCTAAAATTAAAAGCAAATCTTTCCTTCTAACATTGTGCAGAATGAAATAGTGCTTCCTGTGCCCAAAATGAAAATCTTTTGATGACCGGGTCTCCCTCCCAGCATCTTCAGTGAGGTAAAAATAGAAAAAGAAAACCCATTAGTAGCAACTTCAGCATCCATGTCAGACACCTCTGCTTTAATTTAGCTTCATATTATATTCATTATCACCTGAGTATTTTCCTCCTTTGTGTGAGATAAAAAGGAGGATATTCTGCTTCGTGTACCCAGGGCAATGAGCAGCATGCATGAAACTCTGGAGAAGCAGCCTAGTGATGAAGCCAGGGTTCAAATTCTGCATCTCCCACTGATGCTGTTTGTGACCTAGGGCAAGTTATATCACTATCCTTGACCTCAGTATAAATGTAGATGGTGAGCTTTGCTGGGCAAGAAAATACCTACCGTTATATGTGTGTAACTCACTGGAAAGACATGCAACCCTATTAATCCAATAGGCACAAATTGTACTTAAGCTTTACTAATGGGGAGGATGTAAATCTCAATGGTTTACCATATCAATGGTTTACCATATCTATTAATCTCCTCCCTTAAAATTTGCAGTCATTCACCATGCCCCACCTTTCCCCTTCAACATACTATCTGCCACCCACCCAACAATATACAGTGTATTAAACTAACATAAAAAATCCTGTCATGCCCTTTTTCCCAGATCTGCACCATTCAAGAACATGCCCATTGAAATATCTGAGTTTTGACCTATCTCCAAAACTGCATGCAATTTTTATACTGTATAACCTAAAAGCCCCAGGAGTGGGGGAGTGGTCTAGTGGTTAGGGTGGTGTACTTTGGTCCTGGGGAACTGAGTTCGATTCCCACTTCAGGCACAGGCAGCTCCTTGTGACTCTGGGCAAGTCACTTAACCCTCCATTGCCCCATGTAAGCCGCATTGAGCCTGCCATGAGTGGGAAAGCACAGGGTACAAATGTAACAAAAAAAAAATACATACCAATATGATGAGGCAACTGCTGAGAAAGCCCTGCCTCCATTGTGTTCCTACACAGTCTCCATCATGCTTGAAGTCACTAACAATTTTTTACCAGCTGGATGCTACCCATAATCAGGAACATAGATGAAAGCTTGCAAAAGAGCATTAAGGTTTTGCATTTAGGACCAAATTCTATAAAGAGCGCCCAAAAAAAATTTTTTTTAAATAATGTGCTAAGCGCTATTCTATGAATGGCACTGAAAGTTAGGTGCCGTGTATAGAATATGCTTAGCTCTGGGATCAGCACCTAACTTTAGATGCAAGGGTTTACACCAAAGTAAACCCTGGTGTAAATCGTCATGTCTAAATTAGGCGTGGATCCCTCTTATTCTATAACAGCACGCAAAAATTAAAAAAATATCCTTGATTCGCCCATGACCTTACGATGGCTTGTCCCCCTTTTTGGAGTTGCGTGTATCCCTGTGACTAAAAACATATGTGTAAATTTCAATTAATGCCAATCACGTGCCACACTTGATTATTAGCACCAAATTATCAGTGCTAATTGGTTCATTATTCAATTAAATTGTGCACGCAAATTGGGTTTATGCCCAAATTTATGCATGCAATTTTAAGCGCCACATAAAATTCCAGGGTTAATACTGGTTAATAGACAGAAGTAATGCACCTTAAGCGCTAAGGCTCTGCAGTAGCTGTTGGGGGCATGATCAGCATTCTCCAGGCAGTTTTCACACATATAAGTATTCTAATGTGTCTTACTCATTAACTGCACATTTGAAAATTAGCATACACTGAATGCAGTGTGATGTCCACACCCATTCTCTGCACATACTCTGCTGATTCCCTGCCCCTTCCTGCACTACGCAGTTAGCTCTAGACTTTTACCTCAAGGATTGTTTTAACTCATGCTGACAGCATGTGCTAAAACTTGCACTAACTGCATAGTACACCTTTTGCATCTTATAAACATTCTTTAGGTTTTCTCTATTTTGACTTCTGTGTTCAAGATATCCCCGCAATCAGTCCAACCTCTTCCCAGAGTTTTTACCTTCTTACATCTAAGGAGAAAGGGTCTGAGGAGCATGAACAGTCTCCTCAGTTATCCTTTAGAGAGATCTGATTATGGATCAAGTTGGGACTGCAGGTTTGCTTATTACTGTAGCATTAGAACAGGGCTGTGACTGGCTGTTCAAGATGTTTTAGAGAGTTAAGGATGCTACATTTATTAATTAGAATGTTTCCAAAATCCCAAAAACAACTCAAAGGAGGAGAAAGCACTTCCTTTTGTTGAAGTGTAAGGTTATTCCACTGGAAGGTTTCTTCTTTCTCCATTAAATTCTTGACTCAATTGGAAGGTGTGAATGATATATTTTTTAAAGCAACAACAGCTTACAATGTTTCTCCGTAACAAATCCATTGAAGCACAGAGTTCGAATACTCTTGGGCCTGTGATTGACCTATGCAGTTCAACAGCGGGCTATTAATTCCAGGCAATAGTAGATATTCTTTATACTCAAACCCTAGATCTTTCATTTTCTGTTCCCACGGTAACTTTACATCATCTAGAGCAACGATTCTTAACCTTGTTCTTGGGACATACCCAACCAGTTGAGATTTCAAGTTATCCACAATAAATATGTATGAGAGAGATTTGCCTGCACTGTTTCTGTTGCCTGCAAATCTCTCTGTGAATATGCGACTAGCTGAGTGTGTCCTGAAGATTGGGTTGAGAACCACTGATCTGTACTAACGTACTCAGTCTGTGGCTCACATTCACCTACCTAAAATGCTGCTGTTTTGAATATATTCAGACTAACATAGAGGGGAATAATCGAATGGCACCGGTGAAATTGATGGCCGGCCACCTTCGGGGCTGGCACCGTAAGCGGTCGGAGCCAAGCGTATTTTTGAAATATGCTTGGCACCGGCCAAATCGCTCGCCGGGTTTAGAATAGGATCGCCGGCGGATCACCGGGTTTAGATGAGATGGCCGGGTCCGATTTCAGCCATAATGGAAACAGGACTCGGCCATCTCAAACCCGGCAAAATGCAAGGCATTTGGCCGTGGGAGGGGCCAGCATTTGTAGTGCACTGGCCCCCCTAACATGCCAGGACACCAACCGGGCACCCTAGGGGGCACTTAAAAAATCTTAAAAAAAAAAATTAGCTTCCAGGTGCATAGCACCCTTCCCTTGTGTGCTGAACCCCCCAAATCCCACTGCCCACAAGCCTACACCATTACCATAGCCCTCAAGGGGCACCTACATGTAGGTACAGTGGGTTTTGGGGGGGTTTGGAGGGCTCAACATTAACCACCACAAGTGTAACAGGTAGGGGGGATGGGCCTGGGTCCACCTGCCTGAAGTGCAGTGCACCCACTAAAAACTACTCCAGGGACCTGCATACTGCTGTCAGGGAGCTGGGGATGACATTTGAGGCTGGCATACAGGCTGGCAAAAAATGTTTTAATATTTTTTTTGTGGGAGGGGGTTGGTGACCACTTGAGGAGTAAGGGGAGGTGATCCCGCTTTCCTCCGGTGGTCATCTGGTCAGTTGGGGCACTTGGTCCTAAAAATACATGGACCAAGTCCACCCGGCGAAATACTCGTTCGAGCCAGCGTTTTTTTTTTCATAATAAGGTGAAGCCAGCCATCTCGTAACCCCGCCCCGCTCCACCCCCTTCCCGTCTTCGCTACCCTACCAACACGCTCCCTTGAAGGTTGGCTGGCGCCGCAACGAAAAAGCAATTGGAGCCGGCCAAAATTGGCTTTCGATAATACCGATTTGGCCGGGATTGAGAGATCGCCAGCGATCTCCCGATTTGTGTCGAAAGATCGCCGGCGATCCCTTTCGAAAATAAGCCTGATAATAACATTTAAATTGAGGCTGATGAAGAGCAGCATGAGCCACCTAGTCTTCCAGGAGGCTGTTTTACAAAGGTGCGCTGAAAAATGGTCTGCGGTAGTGTAGACGCGTATTTTGGGCAGGGGCAGAATCATTTTCACTTGAAATCACGTGAAGAATACAACTAAGAGTAAAACCTTACTTCCCAAGGGCCATTTTTTGGAACCTGGTACAATCAATGGTGCTAAGTCACCTGGACTACTGCAATGCACTCTACACTGGCTGTAAACAACAGATCATCAAGAAACTCCAAACAGCCCAGAATACCGCAGCCAGACTCATATTTGGAAGGACAAAATATGAAAGCGTTAAACCCTTAAGAGAGAAATTACACTGGCTCCCACTTAAGGAATGTATCGTGTTCAAGATCTGCACGACTGTTCATAAAATCATTTACGAAGATGCCCTGACCTACATGCTAGATCTTGTGAACCTGCCACCCAGAAACGCTAAAAGATCTTCTCGCACCTTTCTTAACCTACACTTCCCCAGGTGTAAAGGATTAAAATATAAACGAATACACGCATCCAGCTTCTACATGAGAACGCAGCTGAGGAATGGACTACCAACACACTTGAAAACGATCAACGAATTAACTAACTTCCGCAAATCTTTGAAAACCTATCTCTTTAACAAGGCCTACCACGATAACTCATAACTAACTACAACACAACACCTACTTTTATTCAGAATGTCTTGTTCTATAACTGCTTGACCAGATCCGCTTGTTTTACCCTGATATGGGTACTCTTTACCCTGATATGGCGATGCCATAACAGGTCTCTGTAAGCCACATTGAGCCTGCAAATAGGTGGGAAAATGTGGGATACAAGTGCAATAAATAAATTTTTCAGCACCCCTGTAAAAAATGCCTTTTTAAAATTTTTGCTGAAAATGGACGTGCGATCAAATTAAAATTGACGCCTGTCCATTTTGGGTCTGAGACCTTACTGCCAGCCATTGACCTAGCGGTAAGGTCTCACATGGTAACCGGGAGGTAATGGTCTACATGCGTAGAATGACGATTACCGCCCGCGCACCAGAAAATAAAAATATTTTCTGGCATGTCTAGCGGACATGCTTCAAAAATGAAATTACCGCGAGGGCCACACGGTAGCCAGGTGGTAACTCAAAATTGACACACGTTGGGCGCGCTAGGCACCTACGTGACTTAGTAAAAGGGCCCCTAAGTAAGTTAGGGTTGCAACTACTGCTTCATGCAAGTTACACCACTCCCCCCATTCTTTTTGTTCAGCTTATGTATATAGGTTTGTAACTACACAGTCACATGCTTCAACTATCCACTTGATTTAACTAAATCCAGTCCCACATTCACAGTAATAGGACATATAATTGCATGTCATTAGAAAACAAAAATATATTGTTGCTCTTGATATTTAGATATTCAATTAAGCACCTGAACCACATCTCTTATATAGTTACTAATAACTAGCCTCATAAGCCCAGAGTACCTTTTCAATAGGACACCACTGAAGTGGCTATCATCATAGGCTCCACCACCAGCCAAAAAAACGCAGAGAAAAACTCTCATATTAATACTTTCACTGAGAGAAAAGTCTGCAATACTTAGGCTGGCAGGGTAAAAATATATAGTTACTAGTATAAAAGGCCCGTTTCGGTAGGCAATGAAACGGGTGCTAGCAAGGTAATCCCCCCCCCCCTGCAGCGTCCTTCCTGTCTCCCCTGCCCCCCCCGCAGCCACCCATCTGGTCTCAGGACCCCCTCCCCACCAACCCTCCTCTGCCCCTGCAGCCACGCATGTGCAGCGGCCCTCTCTCTCCCCTGCAGCCACCCATGTCCAGCGACTCTCCTCTCCCCCTCCTGCAGCTACCCATGTCCAGCGACCCTCCTCTCCCCTGCCCCCTGCAGCCACCCATGTCCAGCGACCCTCCTCTCCCCCTGCCCCCCCTGCAGCGTTCCTTCTGTCTCCCCTGCCCTCCCCTGCAGCCACCCATCTGGTCTCAGGACCCCCTCCCCACCTCCCTCTTCCCTGCCCCCCCTGCAGCCACCCATGTCCAGCGACCCTCCCCTCCCCCCTCTGCACATCACCCAAACCCCTACCCCCCCCAGCGCATCACCCAAGCCCCTACCCCCCCCCCTCGGGCACATCAACCCCCTCGCCACCCGCAGCCGCCAATACTAACGCTGTCCGGCTGCTGCTGCGTCTCCTGTTGAGCAGCAGCGGCCATTACAAAAAGAAAAAAGCCCAAAAAAAAGATTTTAAACCTGAAACACAGCTCCGTAGACAGCCATCTGGCATTGGCTGTCATCTCTGTAGCCGCTCCTCCTCTCCCCTCCGGGGTCTTCCTGCATGGGCAATGACGTGGAGGGGAGAGGAGGATCGGCTGCAGTGACGACAGCCAATGCCAGATGGCTGTCTACGGAGCCGCGTTTCAGGTTAAAAATCTTTTTTGGGCTTTTTTCTTTTTGTACCAGCCGCTACTGCTCCACAGCAGCAGCGGAAGGACAGCATTAGTATTGATGGCTGCGGGTGGTTAGGGAGTTGATGTGCCCGAGAAGGGGGGGGGGGGGGGGGTAGGGGCTTTGCTGATGCGCCGGGGGGAGGGTCTTGGGTGATGCATTGAGGGGGGTAGGGGCTTGGGTGCTGGGCCGGGGTGGAGGGGCTTGGGTGTTGCGCCTAGGGGGGGCACTGAGAGCTGATTGGTAGGCAGGGGGAGGAGTAGGGAAACACGCTCTGCGTGTTTCCCTACTCCCCCCCCTGCCTGGCTCGTGGTTTTGCAGGGTAGGGGCTTGGGTGTTGCGCCGAGGGGGTGGCACTGACAGCTGTTTCCCAGGCAGGGGGAGGAGGAGCGTGTTTCCCTACTCCTCCCCTTGCCTTTGAATCAGCTGTCAGTGACATCACTGATGTCAGTGCATTCTAAACTGCCTAGCAGACCACCTCCGAGGGAGCCACGGTCCCAGGCACATTAGAACGTTGGAGGTGAGAATTATTATATAGGATAATGTATAACTCTGGATCCAGTGCTTAAAGAAAATCCACCTGTGACCAATGAAACTCTAAACTTGGTCAATAAGGATAAGAAGTCAAAAAATATATAACAGACTATCAAAACTAAAGGGTTGAAAAATACTTAACTTCAGCACGTGGTCTCAAACCCAGTGACTATAGTATTGTTCTCAATTCAACCCTCCGTTGCAATGCTGTAGATAGTTTAGTCAGAATTCCTTTTCACTCCGACCTCATTATGATTCGACAATACGCCATCGCAATCATATCTCTCTCATTTCTCGACAGTTATCGGACTCCCACTGTTCCCACTGTTATAACTATATATTTTTACCCTGCCAGCCTAAGTATTGCAGACTTTTCTCTCAGTGAAAGTATTAATGTGAGAGTTTTTCTCTGCGTTTTTTGGCTGGTGGTGGAGCCTATGATGATAGCCACTTCAGTGGTGTCCTTTTGAAAAGGTACCCTGGGCTTATGAGGCTAGTTATTAGTAATTATATAAGAGATGTGGTTCAGGTGCTTAACTGAATATCTAAATATCTAGAGCAACAATGTATTTTTGAGTTTCTGATTGAATTTGCTCTAAGCAGTTTAAATAATTTTTTGAAATAAAAAAACAAAAACAAAAAAATCCAACAACTTAAACCTGTCTTGTTTAATAACATCACCTAAAGAGAGGGGGCAACACCAAACCTTGTGGGACTCCACATATGAGTTTTCATGGTCATGATACATAAGGGCCTGTTCTTCAAACATGAAGTCAATCATTCTGTTTCCTGGACTCTTATATCATGGAGTTGTTAACACAGTTAGTCATGTAGAACTGTGTCAAAAGCCGAAAGCAAATCAATAAACAGTAACACAGCACTTCTTTCCAGACATAGCCATCCATATAGCTCATTCAACACAGATAATATTACTGTTTCCGCACTATGAAATTGTCGGGGCTCATTTTCAAAACACTTAGACTTACACAGTTCCATAGGTTGCTATGTAACTTTGTAAGTCTAAGTGCTTTGAAAATACGCCTCATACATATCAGTGGTTTGCAAACTTTATCAGTTTACGGTGCTCCTTGGTTACACATTTTCTCTCAGGTCTTCCCCTCTCCCCTCTCCCTGATAGCATTGAGTTCTACCTTTGCTAACGAGGATGCCCAAGCCCCACTTGCTGAATAGGTCTCCTGTCCCAGGCTCGAGTTTCATGCTGCCTGAGCGGCGAGGAAATCAGCAGCATGCTTCAGGTGCCAACACCGGCAAACCTGTGCATGCTCAGTTTAACATGCCATTTTTATTGCCCTGCAGTGTTACAGTAAAGGAGATGGGCATTTGCCGTCAGTTTGTGTTCCTGTGATTTTACTGAAGGATGGAGCCTATAGTGATTGTTTTTAGGGGATGAGAAGGGAAGAAACTGCTACTTATTTTTATTTTATTTGTTGCATTTGTACCCCGCACTTTCCCACTCATGGCAGGCGCAATGCGGCTTACATGGGGCAATGGAGGGTTAAGTGACTTGCCCAGAGTCACAAGGAGCTGCCTGTGCCTGAAGTGGGAATCGAACTCAGTTCCCCAGGACCAAAGTCCACCACCCTAACCACTAGGCCACTCCTCCAGGGCATAGTTGGTATATCAGTGTGGGAGTATAAAAATAACAGCAGAAAATCTGATACCGCCTTTGTGAGGTTTTTGCATCTACATTCAAAGCGGTTTACATATATTCAGGTACTTATTTTGTACCAGGGGCAATGGAGGGTTAGGCGACTTGCCCAGAGTCACAAGGAGCTGCAGTGGGAATCCATTTCACTAACCACTAGGCTACTCCTCCACTCCAGACTAACTGTACATTTTTTGACTAGTGGTTAGGGTGGTAACTGCCGCTTCGAATGCAGGGGGCCCGGAGCCGAGGAGGCAGGCAGGTGAGACCAGGAACTGCAGTGTCGGTGGCCTGACCCCGGCGCCGGGCCCCCCTTGGAGGCCCGGGCCCGAGGAATTTCCCCTCCCCCCCTCTCGGCGGCCCTGTCAAAAATGAAATTACCACAAGGGCCAGTGCAGTAGCTGGGTGGTAACTCAAAATTGAAGTCCGTTGGCCACTCTATCTACGCGGCTCGGTAAAAAGGCCCGAGTGCTTAGTGGTTAAAGATAGGCCTGCTATTTATGCAGCTTATTTTTGTTGGATTATTTGTAGTAAATAATTAGCAGATTTTAGTACACACAGCTTCAGCTTTAGAAATGTTAATTTCTTTCTTCATCTCTCTCTCATTCACCCCTGAATAATTCACTGCTGAGTCACTTTAAAGTTGAAGTAACAAAACATCTGTTTACTCACAGTTTGCAGTTAGATTATAATCAGACAGGCTTATATATACATATTACTATACATTTGTATTATCAGCTCCTTCCATGTGCTTAGATGGTAATGGATGCTCACACCACCATAGATCCTCTCAGGTTAGGAGAGATCATGAGCTCCATGTGCTCCATGTGCTGTGTCTGCTGTGTCTAAACCCCCACAGGAAGTTGCATAGCTGTGTGACCTCTCTAAGTAATTTACATCAGAGGTCACAGAGTAATCACAGAGAAATAATAGGTGACAGGCAATGCATGCAAAATACAATTACATTCCAACAAACCCCTTCTCATGCATAACTGTCATGCA
Source organism: Microcaecilia unicolor (assembly GCF_901765095.1). Taxonomy (NCBI): domain Eukaryota; kingdom Metazoa; phylum Chordata; class Amphibia; order Gymnophiona; family Siphonopidae; genus Microcaecilia; species Microcaecilia unicolor. Next base: position 132,378,511 of record NC_044039.1, read on the forward strand.
ATTATTTATTCATACAAAGTCCAAGCTTTATACGCAGATTCACAAAATGTTCTCTGGGTAACGGTTTGGTCATGATGTCAGCTGTCATCTCACTGGTGTGACAATAGTGTAGACTGATGACCCCTTCTTTCGCCAACTCTCGCACGTTGTGGTATTTCGTTGCGATGTGCTTGGTGCGTGACTGAACCTTGTCATTCTGTGACAGTCGGATGCAGCTCTGATTATCTTCCATTATCTGGATTGGTCTCTTTTCAGCTATTCCAAAATCCAGCAAAAGTTTTTCAATCCACATCAGTTCTCTGCACGCTTCCGATACGGCCACATATTCAGCTTCTGTAGAAGACAAACTCACAATACTTTGTTTATGACTGGCCCATGAAATTTGTACATTTCCATACATAAACACATATCCACTTGTGGATTTATAATCAGAATGATCCCCTGCCCAATCTGAATCACAGTAACATATTAGTTTTGGATTACTATTGGCTGAAATCTTTAATTTACAATCAATGGTACCCTTTAAATACCTTACCATCCTTTTAACTGCAGTCCAATCTGATTTGGTAGGTGAGCTGACCCTTCTGCTCAAAATTCCTACTGCATTTGCTATATCAGCCCTGTATGTGGTAGCTAGATATAAAAGCTTACCTATGGCTGATCTATATTGGATGTTATCTGGTAAAGGTTCTCTTACTGTTTCATCCTTCAGAAAATCAGTGATCATGGGAGTGCTTACAACTTGGGCATCTTGCATACCTAAACTTTCAATAAGCTCATTTATTTTCTGCTTCTGGCTTAGAAGATAAGAACCATCATTTTGTTTCTCAATTTCTATACCAAGATAGTATGACACATTACCAAGTTCTTTTATCTCAACATTGTGGTTTAAACACTTTACAATGTCCTTGTACTCTTGCTCACTTTTGCTTGCAATGAGCAGATCATCAACAAAAGCTAAAATGTATGCATATTGTCCATTTGTGCACCTAGTGTACAAACATTTATCTGCTTCACCTTGCTTAAATCCTAAATTTGTCAATATTTCATGCAATTTATCATTCCAACATTTTGCACTTTGCTTTAATCCATAAAGACCTTTGTTTAATTTACACACTAGCTGTCTTTGTTTTGTATTTATGAAACCTGTTGGTTGTTCCATGTACAAGTCTTCAGTTATATCTCCGTGAAGAAACGCTGTTTTCACATCAATGTGGTTGACTTGCATGCCTTTTGAGACTGCAATGCTCAGAAGTGTTCTGATTGTCGTGTGTTTCACTACAGGTGCAAACACTTCATCAAAATCTTCTCCATATTTTTGAAGATATCCCTTTGCCACTAATCTGGCTTTATACCTTTCCACTTTTCCTTGTGCATTCCTTTTTAACTTGAATACCCATTTGCATCCTATAGCTTTCTTGCCAGGAGGTAATTTTGTAAGAATCCAAGTATTATTTTTATCCAATGCATCAATTTCTTCTTGTGCAGCTTTATGCCATTCAGCAGCTTCTTCTGCTGGCATTTTCTCAATCTCATCCCATGTTAAGGGCTCTTGAGCTTCTGCTGACTTTGTTAGGTAAGACAGTCTTGGGGGTGGAACACCTTTGTTTTCCCTGGATGAGCGTCTGACAACAGGTTGGTCTGACCTTTCCGCATCCTCTAAATCTGAGAGTTCTTCTCCAATTGATTCCCCTTCTCCAACTGTACTGTCTTCTTCAATGATCCTTTCTGTGTCTGCTTCCTCTGCCTGTTCCTCGTTAGATACAGGTGAGTTGCTTTCAGACATCTGCCTTGGTATGGCATTTATATACACTGGCATGTCTATTATGGTTCTAGTTTCATATTCTGGATGATAAGGCTCATCTGGGATAATCCAGCCTTTATCAACCCTTTTGTTTCATCAAAATATGTAACATGTCTTATGCCAACAATGCCAGTTTTCAGATTCAAAATTCTATATCCTTTGTGTCCTGGAGCATAGCCAACTAAAATGCCCCTTTCTGTTGTGGAATCCAGCTTATGCCTTCTTTGCTTTGGTACATGAGCATATGCTGTACTTCCAAATGTTCTTATGTGTGACAGGTTTGGCTTCCTACCATGCCATGTCTCATGTGGTGTGCGCTCAGCGCCTTTAGTTGGCATTCTGTTTTGTAGGTACACTGCTGTGAGAATGGCTTCCCCCCATAGTCTTTTAGGGAGATTGCTATCTGACAGCATACATCTGGTCATTTCCACAAGTGACCTAAATTTTCTCTCTGCAACAGAATTTTGCTCTGGTGTATAAGCTACTGTTGTGATATGCTGAATGCCTTCTTGTTCTAGAAATGTGCGCATGCTGTGTGAAGTGAACTCACCACCATTGTCGGTCTGAAGAACCTTTGGTTTTCTTTCAAATTTATTGCTCACCATGGCTACGTATTTCTTCAGCATGTCTGTGACTTGACTTTTCTCTTTCAGCAAATAGGCCACACAATATCTAGAGAAATCATCCAAGAATATTAGCACAAATCTGTTATTTCCCAATGATGGGATATTAAACGGTCCACATAAGTCACTGTGTATTAAGTCCAGTACTTTATTACTCCTATTTCCTGTGTATGCAGGAAATGAGGGTCTCACACCTTTTTGAGTAACACAGTCTATGCATTTCTCCATTTTACCAGCATCTGCACTTATCTGAATGCCGGTGGCCAGTTGCTTACTGTAAAGATCCTGGATCACCTTAGAATCACGATGTCCCAGGCGGCGATGCCAGATTTCCAGACTACATTTACCATCATTCTTCCTTACTTGCGCCATATGTGAGGCTTCACCTGAAATGTTCAGCTTATAAACATCATTATGCATAAAAGCTTCAGCATACACTTCATCATTTTTAGAGATTGTGCACTTACTATTTTCAAAATGAATCACAAATCCCTTCTTATCTAATGTAGATACACTAAGCATATTGCAAACTGCTTGGGGAATATACAAGACATCACTTACAGGAATTTCTTTAACTTCATTAGACACTTTGCATTTTAAGAATCCAATACCTTTTGCTTGGATCTTAGCAGTCCCTGCGTTTGCAGTTTTAAGAATACCTTCCTCTGGACACATTTCCTGAAAGAAATCTTTACAATTGGTTAAATGGCATGTGCTCCCCGAATCCAAAATCCAAGTACTTTCATTTGAATTATTATTTACCATAGTCAAAGATTTTTCTGCCATTAGAAAGCCCTTGTGTTTATCTTTGTCCTTCATACATTTCCTGGTTTGAAAATTCTTTAGTTCCATTGGCTTAGGTGAGCTAGAGGGAGTGTTTTGTGTTTCCTTACACCATTTAGATACATGTCCCTCCTTTCCACATGAGTAGCAAATCAGCTTGCCCTTGGGTGGAGTTTTCCCATAGCTCCGCCTTCCTCTGTTCTTTGCCAAGAAATTTGTTTCATTTCTCTCTGACTGACTTTGAGAACACATCTCCTCAGAATCATTTATTATGCATTCCTGCCTTAGTTTTGATGTTGCCTGTTCAAAAGATTGCCCTTCAATGGCCTCATTTACAGACCTAAAAACATCAAACTTCTTTGATAGTGAGGTAAAAAGAAATGCTCTTTTCAATGCATCACACATGGGAATTCCAGAAAGTTCTAGCTTTTGAAATGAAGACATAAGATGCATAATGTGATCATTACATTTACTTTTATCCCTTAATTTGGTTTCATTCAACTCTGCCAGCCAAATTGGTTGCTGCTTTGCATATGTAGTTGCATACATAGTTCTCAGTTTATATAAAATGTCCTTTGGTGTATCTTTTCCTTCCACTAATATGGCTTGTTTCTCTGAGAGAGCTTCCAAAAGCATGCACTTCACATAATAGTTTGCATTGTCCCATTCAGCCATATTTTCAGCTGTTCTGTCTTGGTCTAAGCATATATCTAATCTTTTTGCTCGAAGGAGACATATGAATCTTAGTTCCCACTGCCGATAATTAAACTCAGTTAATCTAGGCATCTTGAGAGAATAGAAAAATGGTGAATTTCTTCCCTCAGCCATTTTCTTAGCCTTCTGTCTGCTGTGTGGGGGGAGAGAGAGACAGACTGAATCTTTCCTTTAAAACTTAAGAGAAAAATGTGGCCTTTTTTTCTGCCTGGTAATATTTCTCTTCTTTTTCAATTCCTGGACCCTGGGCCCATAACCCTTTTTGTTGGATTATTTGTAGTAAATAATTAGCAGATTTTAGTACACACAGCTTCAGCTTTAGAAATGTTAATTTCTTTCTTCATCTCTCTCTCATTCACCCCTGAATAATTCACTGCTGAGTCACTTTAAAGTTGAAGTAACAAAACATCTGTTTACTCACAGTTTGCAGTTAGATTATAATCAGACAGGCTTATATATACATATTACTATACATTTGTATTATCAGCTCCTTCCATGTGCTTAGATGGTAATGGATGCTCACACCACCATAGATCCTCTCAGGTTAGGAGAGATCATGAGCTCCATGTGCTCCATGTGCTGTGTCTGCTGTGTCTAAACCCCCACAGGAAGTTGCATAGCTGTGTGACCTCTCTAAGTAATTTACATCAGAGGTCACAGAGTAATCACAGAGAAATAATAGGTGACAGGCAATGCATGCAAAATACAATTACATTCCAACAATTTTAACCTCTAAACAGAAATGGCTTGGCACTGAATATCAGTGCCTAACTGTCTATGTTGCGTGATATAGCTGGTTAGCCCCTAACCGCCCTTTAACCAGTCAGGAGCTGATCCTGGCTGTAGTTAAATAGTTTTATATATTGGCCAGTATATTGTTTGATGGAGGTTTTTGGTCTAAAAGAAAGTTGTGAAAGATTACATCACAATGCACCAATAATAAGCCGTTTGACTGTTGATTCTGGTGATCTTTGATATGTTACAAGTAGCTCGGCATCTTTGGTGTTTCCTCCACACTGTACTACAAAAGCATTACATTGCTAAAATAAAAATTAAGAAGTTTCTGTGTTATTATTTCTTTTGTAAGGAACCATTATGTGGAGGCACTGGAGGCAGTTCCATTAAATATAATAGAATTAAATTACCATCACAGTAATTATCAATTGGTCAGGTGTGTGTAAAGTGCTCATGGGAATTTTTTTTGTCAAGCCAACGCGTTATCTATTCAAGTACAGCCCAGTGGGGAAAGGTGATACTCATTCACCTTCTCCACACATTCTGAGACTTTTAATAATAATAATTCCTACATCTTCTTCTCAAAAACTCAAGCTGAGGAGAAGGTTTTCTGTCTAGTATATTTCTTTTCTTCCTGCATATGCTGACAAAACTGACAGCAACCCTTAGATGTTGTAAGAAGGTAGATACACTGGTTGTAAGTGGAAAAATGAGCAAGGCAGTTATGCAGCAGAAATGAAGACATTCCTGACATTATGAATTGTGATCTTGTTCTGAATTTGTGGTCCTGTCTTCCTCACTGCCTCTATGATGACTTGCCTGAACTAATGTCCCTTTTTGGGTTCTGAGTGACTTTCTTTGTATTGTATGCAAGATGCTCCCATATATTGAACTCTGTCTGGTACCGTTTGACAAGGATAGTGTTCCAGATCCTCAAATACTGTATTGGTGGGAGTAAAGCTGAGAGCTGAAGACAAAAAAAAATCTCCAAACACTGAACTACAATAACTCGATATTGCTTTACAGCAAATTGGAATTGAAAGTATATAGTACGATATCAATTTGGTAGGCTATAGATAGGGTATCAAACACCACTAATGACAACACAAATGAGCACCAAAAATACCTATTAAGTACTTTGGTAGAGTAACCACAAGATAATCTAAGGAGCTCATTTTTGAAGCATTTGGATGACTCAAAAGGCCACAGTGGACCTCCTTGTGCTTGAAACATCTAAATCCCGACTGTGTAAAGGCAGAATAGGGATGTCCAACGCTGCAGTACGTCCAATTAGCAAGGGGGCATGTTCTGGGTGTATTTTGGGTGGGACTAGGGAGGGCCTGAAATCTGGATATCCAACAGCGATTACTAAAGGGAAAGAAATGTCCATGTTTAAAAAGAAGGATGTCCTTATTTTGACCTGTTTCAGGTTCTCTGATTAAGCAGCTCTCCACTGGAGGGATTAAGGCATGACACCTCCTTAATCCCCCAGTGGTTGCTATCCCTCTCCCTCTCCCCTGAAAGTGAGGCCAGAAAGGAAGACCAGGCTCTTAACGTAATAGGCAGTAGGTCTGAGGAGTAGTCTAGTGGTTAGTGCAGTGGACTATAAAACAAAGGAACCCGGTTGAAATTCCACTTTAACCTTTTTTTAAAATTGTGAGTCTTCTAGAAACAGCAAACTACCTACTGTACCTAAATATGAGACAGCTGCAAGCCTGAAGGCTACTAAGTGGTGTACATTCAGGTACAGTAGGTAGTTTTCTGTTCCCAGAGGGCTCACAATTTCAAAAAACAAAGAGTTAAAGTGAGATTTAAACCTGGATTCCTTGGCTTACAGTCCACTGCACTAACCACTAGACTAATCCTCTGCTCTACATGGATGTCTCTTTGGCCAGTTTTCTAAGAATGCTGCTATAGAGATGACTGTGTCCCTTGTTTTCCCCCATTCAAAATTTGGACGTTTCAGTTTGTAAATGGATGTTATTGCTGGACGTTTCCAGTGCATTGATGTCCATCTCATGTATTTTCAAACAGGCTGTATCCTGTTTGAAAATACATGCGAGATGGACGTCCATTTAGGATATTCTAACTTGGATGTCCCTATTTTGACTTGGACGTCCTTTCGAAAATGCCCCTGCATATAACTGAGGTTGATATCTTATCCCATTTTTCTTTGATTTTTATTTTTCTGTGTAACTGTTTTGTGTTGTTTTCAATGCTACTTTTTGTATGTCATATTTGCATGGATGTCCAAATGCCGATTTTATAAAGCCAGGATTTGGACATCTAAAACTGCTATCCATATGGGTGGGACTGGGGAGGGGCCAAAAGATGGACATCCAACTCTGACTGCAGAAGTGGAAGGGATGTCCATGTTCAAAAAGGTGAACATCAATATTTAGACTAATTCCTAGAAGAAAAGTTCATAAACCATTATTAAGGTAGACCTGGAGAAAGACACAGCTTGTCCCTGGGGGTAAGTAGCATGGAATCTTGCTGCTTCTTGGGACTATACTAAGAACCTGTGCCCTGGATTGGCCATTATTAGAAACAGGATACTAGGGACATGAATTCATTTGAAATGACATAGGAAATGTAAACAATATATCCCATGTCATTGGAAATTATTGTTTGTTTGTTTGTTTGTTTTTTCAATTGCTATCAATAGCACATGCTTTTCCGAAAGAGTGCACACTTTGCTGAGCGAACACGGATGTGCACTGCATCGGAAAAGAATGTGCAGTCTTCCTGAATAGTGTATATTCTATTGAAAGAGTGTGTGCTCCTTGTGAAAGAGCGTGCACCCTTAACAACATTGTTCCCTTGATAATAGAATGAAAAGACAAAAGAACATTCCCAAAAATGACACAATACAAAAGAAATTTGGCTGCAGACCCCCACAGGATACTGGGCTAGATGGACTTTTGGTCTTACCCACTAGGGCAACTCTTATGTTCTTATGTAGGAGTTGGTAGGGCTCAAACCAGGGCAGCTCTGAAGAAGAAGAGTCAAAGTTCTAGCCACTGAGCCACCTGACAAGCCAAGGACCAATGAGGTTAAAGAAAGTAAAGTGCCTAAAAGTGAATCTTGTGATTATTAGTTAAAGGGTTTTCAGTAATCAGGAAGCGTTCCTAACTTGGAAGGTTACCCAACCCTCTTGTCTAGCCTCGAACCTTATAATTGTTACTAATTAGGAATACGTGGCCCTTAGAGGTACAGGGGTTGATATTCAAAATGATTTAACCTGCCAGAAATGGCTCCTGGCCACTTAAATCACTTCTTTGGGGCTATCCACTGATATTCAGCATCACTTAACATAGGCAGGCTGCACACACTCTCATCCCCTCCCTGAACCACACAGTTAAAGCACACAATAACAAGCATGAAACAAATTTTCTTTGGGAATATATGGCCACAGCTTTATTGAAACAATGTTAAACAAACCCTAGGAAGCACCCGAGCCTAGGGTTCTATGTTGTAGAGGTTTCCGCTCCCCAACAAGCCTTACTAGCTAGGGAGCATGACTCACTGTTCCACATGGCAGCCAGCCATAACTCCACCCCCAGTGTGGCTGAGTGTCCATCTGCTTTGGACTGCACCCTCGACCAGCATTACACCCGCCGCTTCGAGCCAGCTAGGTGATTAGTCTGTTGCCAGTGAGTGACCATTGCCTGGAGCGGCCGAGCTCCCTTTCACTTGCTGTTCCAGCATCTCCATCAATTCCTAGGCTCGGGTGCCTCCGCCATACCTGGGACCTGCGAAGCAGGCCCCGGGTCCCCCCATTTACACCCCCCCCCCAGGTCCTGATCATCAATATCTCTCAAGGGCCTCTTGGAAGTCGTTAATGAGGAGATCTTCCACAACCTCTGAAAGATGGATTGCATCTTGCTGGAAGTACCTGGGGATAAGAGGGAATGCCCATTCATGCCAGATCTTTACTCCACCAAGGTGCTCTGTCCATAAACCAATCTGGCGATTGATTTTCTTGATGCCTCTGGAGCACAACCTGGAATGGGACCCATGCCCTCGAGGAATGGTGTCCGACCAGAAGAGAATGGTCCCACTGAGAAGGACAGAGGGCTCAAATAGATCACTTTTTGCCATAGCAATAAGTCATCTGCATGGGGTGTGTCCAATGTCATTGCCCCCTAAGTAAATGAGCAGGGAATCTGGAGGTGGTGTGGTGTCAATCAGTGTAAAAACAGATGGGAGGAGCTGGTGCCATCTCATACCAGGAATCCCAATCCATGTAACTGTTGCATCTCTGGTGCTCAGCCTGAAGTGTAGACCAGGGTTTCGGGCTACTAAGCACTTACGAGCGTTGATAATATAAGAGTGTCTGATGATCCACACTGACCATTGGCACCCTTGGAGACCTGCAAAAGGAAGAGAGTTGTTAGTTACACTGGGTAGGGGTCACAATCACTGATGGTCTGATGTAGGTTCAGTATGCTGCCGACCTCCAATGGCCCAGCTGTTTGATCACCTGGGAGAAGAGGCCACGTTGGGATGCAGAAGTAGCTGCCTCTATACGGAAGGAGTGAGTCCCATAGTTAGTCGGGTGCTGACCAGCTTCCAGGAGAACCTTTTGAAACACTGCTGCAAATTGGTATCGTGTGAGGCGGCTAGCATCCTGGTGTAGCAATAGGGGGTGACCCCCTGACGGTCTAAAGTTCAGGTACACATGAAGGTTGGCCAATGGACAGGTAGGTAGATGTGGGACACCGTGTAGGGTGGGGAAGCCGGAAGAGGAGGGCAGCTCGGGCCGGGGAGCTACCACATGGCAGTCGCCGTGTTATGTGCGGCTGCTTGGTATGCTCCTCGCCTGCCTTCCTTAACTATATAGTGCAGCTAGTTTTATTATTAGCTGATGTCCATTTCCTGGCCCATTAAAAAATAGCCTTTCCCCAGTCACTGTAAAAAATGGCCCAGTGCGTGCCTAAAAGATGCACCCACACTACCGCAGGCCACTTTTTACTGTGGCTTTGTTAAAGGACCCCTAAGTGACTTGTCCAGAGTCTTAAGGAGGTGCAGTGAAAATTGAATTTGGGTCCCCAGCTGTTACACTAACCATTAGACTATTCCACCCACAAAGCTGTCTATTTTGTGGGTGGTCTATGGGCGGAGTCAGCACTTAGGTGGTTAAATACCAATAGTCAGTACTTAACTGCCTAATTCTAGCAGTTAAATGAGTGCTGAATATTGCACTTAACTACATAAGAGACAGTCAGCGGGTTGAAAGATGGCTGTTACAGTGGTGCAGTTCTGATGCAAGTCATGGATAGGAGACATCAGTGGTGGTATATGCTTTCCATGTATTTTATTGATTTTATTGTTGGTGCTGTATGTATTTTTTTTTGTATGTTTTTCTGTAAATCACTTTAATTTAAGTGGTCTATAAATGTGTAAAATAAATAAATAACTCTTGATACTCAATTCTGGTGCCTGAACATGGCCCAGCATAGAATATCTGAGAATAACACCGGCAGTGGCTAAATAACATTCCACGCCGCCAACTGAGTATCGACCACACAACATTTTATGTTGAATGGCTTAATAGAGAGAGCTATTCTTGGAGCCCTACCAGGTATATTACAATGCCATCTGAATGCTCAGTCAGAATGCTAGTAGAGGTACATTAAGTGTGAATCAGTGCTGCCTGGCCACATCTGGTTTTGGTCAGAAATATAGTATTATACATCATACCTAGTGTTCTTTAAACAAAAAGTATTGAAAAAGTCATTTTAAGGGCTCTTTCTGAATATCCAAAAGTAAAACTATTTGAGAAAGAATATGTGGTACAGCAGCATATGTATTAATCCAAAGGTCTGCAGCTACAAGTTTTTGTTTTCAGGAAAACAAAAATGTATGTTAACTGAGTTCTTAGTGTATACATATACATTCTTTATTTACCTCAGATCCCTATATTTACTGTTAATGTATATTAACCATGATAGCATGCACTTATGCAATAGCACATTTTAGTAAATCGAACCCTAAATGAGCTGAAGTAAAAATGTTGGTTTCATTGGCCTCCTAAAGCGTTTGCCAGTGATGTGATTTGCATTATTGCACATTTCATTTTTGTAAGCTATTAGACATCCAGAGGATGTCCATTAACTAGTTCATTTGGTGCTCAGTTTTAATTACTTGACATGAGATCAAGTTTCTTTCCATGGGGGGTCAGGGAAATTTGATTTGGACCTCTAATGAAGAGGAACTACATTCTATTGCTAAACCCTACCTTAAGCTTTGATGTTTCCAAAGAGCTAGGAGACATCAATCTTCCCTTCCTCCTGTTCCTCCCTCTCCCTCCTTTTCAGGTAGAAATATTGGAGATAGTTGCAGCAGATTGAAAGAAGACCATCCAATTATTTATTTATTTGGATTTCCCTCACACCTTTTCAGTAGTAGCTTATTGTCAGAAGTATTTACACTTCCTGGTAGCAGAGTCCAAGATCCAGTGGAGGTCATTTGACTTGAGGCAGAAAAGATTCTATCAGTGTCCTGTGCATGTGAATAGATCTACTGTCTGGTTATTCTGCCAAAAAGCATGAAGTTTGTCACTCCCTTCCCATTGGAACAGGTAAAAAGACTAATCTGGGTTGCCTGGGCCCAGTTTGTGTCAACTCACAGGCTCTATGGAGGTGTGCTCAAGGTACAGTACAGTACAGTCTTGCTTATCCAACCTTCGCTTATCCAACATTCTGGATTGTCCGACATACCCCAGTGATGTCACAGCATTGTCAGTGAGGTGTGTGCAGGTTTCTCTTTCTGTTTCCTGGCATCACTTTTAATTAAAAGGCAGCAATACTAGGTAAGATTCTTGGGCACATTAAGTTTTTTAAACTTTTTTTTACTGCTTCCTCTTTTGAAACATGCAGTCAATACATCTTCTCTTTAATCCTTCATCCACTTATTCTGTATTATCCAACTTTTCAATTATCCAACAACCTATCAGTCCTGTTTGCATCTGTATTGTTAAAATTAGTCCACAGAATCCTAAGCAGATTCTCTCTGGGTCAGCCCTATTGCTTAACAGTGATGCAATTCATAAAGGCCATTTTGGATGTACAGTATATGTATACATGTCGGTAATTACATGTGTATGTTTGCCATTTTGGAAACCTACACACATGAATGCTCCTAATTAATACTGAGATCTTAGTTTTAGTCTGGAGGAGGGGGGAAACAATGGGGAATAAAGGAGGGAACTTCCCTTAGTCCCTCCTATAAAGGGCTGGCCGAAATGATCACTTTCTAAAAAACCTATACGTGTCAGGGAGCAGCTGTGAATCCTACATTGATACATTGGGACACGCACCTACATTTCTTTTCTGAAATGGGAACTGTACTTGTAGATTTTGGTTCTTCCCCAGCCCCAGCCAAACCACACCCCCTTGCAATCTAGAATTAAAATGTATAAATGCTAGCTTTCTAAAATGGGGTTTTACATATGTATTTAATAAGATACGTGTAAATACTATATTTACATATGTAAATCACAACAGGGCTTCTACAATAAGGGCCATAATCATTCAGTACATTTGTTCTCTCAGGTATAAGTAAACATGTTTTTGTGTACATATGGGACTAAATTTAGTTAATGGCGCCAAATTTAGACACCGAAAAAAACCTTCAGTGCGGAGCACTAGTCTATAAGTGGTGCTCCAATTTGCGCCGTTTATAGAATAGCACTCAGCGCTGGGATCCACACCCACCCTTGGGTGCAAGGATTTACACCAATTGAAACCTGGTATAAAATCCTAGCGTGTAGGTGGATCCAAGATGGCGTTTAGAGAAGCTTGTGTGCTCTGAGCTCCTGAGAAAATTTGAAGCAGCCAAACACTAAGGAGATTTCCCCATATGATATGATGGGAGTGGAGGAGTGGCCTAGTGGTTAGGGTGGTGGACTTTGGTCCTGGGGAACTGAGGAACTTAGTTCGATTCCCACTTCAGGCACAGGCAGCTCCTTGTGACTCTGGGAAAGTCACTTAACCCTCCATTGCCCCATGTAAGCCGCATTGAGCCTGCCATGAGTGGGAAAGCATGGGGTACAAATGTAACAAAAATAAAATAAAATGGGGAAATGAAAAGGGAAAGCCAGGGGACTTACCTCCTCAACCCCGGTAACGATCCCTCCTACGCGTCAAGCAACTTTAGAAAACTTCGGGGTGAGAGCACTTGGGGAACAGAGGCTCGCCTCGATGGGTTCCGCGTCGTCGGATGCGGACCATAGCATAGAGGGAGCGTCAGTGAGCCCTCCCTCTTGCACAGCTCCCCCATGACCCGGAAGAGATTCGGTGCCGACGGAGTTACAACGCGCGGAGGTGATGGAAGAGCCAATGCTTGCTACGCCCCAACCCTGAGCGGAGCGACAACGGAGGGGATACCGGGAGTGCTGTTCTCCTCTTCTTCTGCTCGGGATTTACTTTCCAGTGGGAATGGAGGTTTGTTGAGACCAGCTGTGGTGACGATGGAGTCGTTGTGGGACACTTTACAAGGTTTGAACTCCACTTTCACATCTATTTTAAACTCCTTTAAAGGAGAAGTTATTGGATTGAAACAGACTATTCAAAATCTGTCTGAAAATATTCAGGATCAAGCAAATCAAATAATAGTTTTGAAGGGAGAAGTTGCCCAATTGCAGAATGTTACAACAATGCTAATAAAAGAGGAGGATATTCAAGTTCCTGCTTTGGACATGTTAAAAAAATATTTTGGAGAAATATTAGGAATACCAATGGAGGGCTTTCCACCCATAGTAAGAACTCAATATATAACAGGTTCTTCAAGACCTCCTAATGTGCAACCTCAATCTGTTCCTGAACTAAATTTGACTGAATTCTTGGAGAGTTCATTAGTGGTGGTGACGGAAAGAACCACAGTTTTTGTGTCTTTCGCTTTGGAACCGGACAGAAATAACATTTTTCGAGCCTATTTTCGTCACATTAATGCACTTTTTTTGGGAAGTAAAATTCAAGTTTTTCCAGATTTAGCCAGAGACACACAAAAAAGGAGAGAATTCCTGGTGCTTAAACCAAGAGTTCTCAACTTAGGAGCTTTGTTTAAATTAAAATTTCCTTGTAGATGTTTTGTGTCTCTAGAAACTAATAATTACATTTTTTGACCCCCCCCCCCAAATTGCTGCAATTTATTATTTCTAAAGAAAGTGTTAGGGACTCTTTGCATACGCCCACAACTTAATGCTATAGGTCGATTGTGTGCGTTCTCTTCTCCTCCTTGCTCTAATGATATTATCGTTATTTTTGTCTGTGAAATTCTTTTTGCCTTGTACTTGGATCCAAATGTGTTGTGGACAAATTTTAAAAAGAATTCGAGTTAAGCTGTTTATTGCCATTGTCGTAGATTTACGGATATTTCCTAAACATTTATATGTGAATGTAAATGTTAAAATCAATAAATATAAATATTTTTTTAAAAATCCTGGCGTGTAAGTTAGGTACCATTCACCTGGTATCTTTAGTGAACATGCCCATGCCTCTCTCATGGCCACACCCCTTTTTAAGATTTGCATGCAGATCTTTCTAGAATAGCGCTTAGCAAGATCCATTTGCAAATCGTAATTGGAGCCAATTAAGTGCAATAATTAGTTGTTAGCACCCTATTATTGCTAGTTAACGACTTGTCACCGCCTTGTGTGAATCGCTTCATAAAGGCGGTTAATAAATCCCAATAAATAAATAAATTGTTACTCAATTAAGATGCGCTCAAATTGGGCACGCACTTTTGTACCATACATAGAATCCAGGAGGTAGTGTATGACCGTTGGTGTTATAACACAACATTTTGAAACTGATTCACTGAAACGCAGTAGTCTGCACCACTGTTTATGGGTTAACACACATGTTAATTGTCCTGGTGCCTATTCACTAAATAATGCATGCATTACCTGTATTAGTATGGGCATTGGTTAGCATCCTAGAGAGAATCAGCCTCTCCGTGTATTGTATATGAACTGTGCTATGCATATATTGAGTAGCTGTAAAGATTCATTTTCTGCTTGTGTGGATATTACTTTAAAGCTCTTTTCCAAAGCATTCCTCTTATCAATACTTCTTTCTTATAGGTTTTTTTTTCCAATTTATATGCAAATGAGAGTGGAAATAGCTTTAGATCCATCATGTAGTGGTTTGAGAAGTGAGGGGCAGGATAGCGAATTAGCTCTTCGTTGCTTGTTCTCCCACTTATTAGAAAGCCCAAGTTGTCTTTGATCTCTGGATAGTAAAGCATATTAGGCATTATGCAGGCTTGGCAATGGTGAGAAAAGGACTCCTTCCAATAATAGGATTAAGAGAAAGTAATTTGTGACCTGCTGAGCGAAAAGGTATCAAAAGTGGGGTTACAAATAGCAGAGATAAAGTTTTATGTAGTATAGGGTCAGCAGCAGGAGCGGCCTGACCATTAGGCCACCTGAGGCAAGGGCCTCAGGCAGCACTCTTCGGGGAGCGCCATCTCCCCCTTCCTTCCTCCACCCTATTCGCGGTGTTTACCTATTTCATCACGTTCCTAAAACCTATGGTGGCAGCAATTCCCATTCGCTGCTCTGCCACCAGCACCCACCTCTTCCCTTTACTGCAGCCGTCTCTCTGATGTAACTTCCTGTTTCGTCAAAGGTTCAGGTGGCCACAGTGTAGGGAAGAGGCGGATACCGGCGGCAGGGCAATGTATGGGAATCGCTGCCACTGCCGGCTTTTGAAACATGATGAAACAAGGTAAACGCCGTGAATGGGGTGGAGAAATGAATGATGCAGCATCTTGGCCTGGGAGAGGGCGGTATCTCAGCCCTGGAGGGGTGGCCTCAGCCCAGGGCGGGGGCAGCGTCTTAGCTCTGCCTCAATTTTTTTCACAACTTTGATGTTTTTCTTATTCTATAGCCTGAAAACTGCAGGTACCTAAAGTGGGGTATTAATTACTTTTTTATTAATGTTTCTCATTTTTTAAAGATGTAATTAGTCCATAACAGAGTCTGAAATTTTGCAGGATTATGCAGTTGATATCCTTCTATTTTGTGGTATAAATTTATTTATGTATTTATTTATGACATTTATATTCCACGTTATCCCAAAAACAAGCTCAACTTCAGTGCAGTTTACAATTAAAAAAAATAAGTCACAAACCCCACTTTTTGTATCTTTTCATTCACCAGGTCACATTTTTGTAGTAAATGGGATAAGAGAGCAGCTCTGCAGTCTTACTAGGTGGTTGACGATGATCTCTCATCCTGTGAGCTATCGTCTACCCTGTCATTTTTGTTTTCTCCATAGGACACTCCTTATTTAAATAAACAAAAAATCATTTTCTTGGTATAACGTCATGGCAACTGTAGACCATTTTATCATGCAGCACATCAGTTGAGAAAAATAGAGAGCTAAATATTTCCTTGAAACAATAGTGATCCTGTGCAAGCGAATATGTTCCTTACAAGGTATTTTTGGGGGCTGGCTCAAGCTGTGCAATATGCATTATAGAATAGAGGGTCCAGGCTTGCATCCTGCATCCATGGAGGCTAGGCCTAATATGGATGTTGTGCATTAAGGTCTGTAAAGAGAAAGGTATCCTTGTAGCCCTCAGGCTGTTGAGAGTTCTTTGAGTCACATGAGTATGTTATCAGAGGGGATGGGGGGTCAGAAGAAATCAATAGATAACCGAGATGAAGAAATTGGGACAGGAATTAAAAAGTGCCTAAAGTAAATATATCGATATTTCCCCTCAAACTTCCAAACACATCTAAAAAGCACCTCTATCACCCTGCCACAGGCATCTCCTCATTCAGTCGGCCCTATCACCCATTCATAACCTGCAATCCACTCAATCAGCTCCCACCATCAGTCCTTACTCTGCTTACTTATTCTGACTTCCTCTCTCAATGGTCTTAAAGCCCCATCCACTCACTGACTCTCAGAAATACCCCAACAATGCACTCCATCAGCAAAACATGCCTTGTGCAATGCTTAGATTATGCACCCGTCAGCTTATTTCCTGTTCCATTTTCTTTATCTGTGTTCTCTATTGATCCCTTCTGACCTTTAACCCCTGCAAGACGACATGCCCATGGGACTTAAGAACTCTCAACAGCTTGAGGGTTGCAAGGATGCCTTTCCTTTTTCACCTCCATAGAAACTGTTCTACAGCGCATGTTACTGTAGCTTGAGCCAGCCCCACAAAATACCTTTTAAGGAATATATTTACCTTCACAGGGTCATGATGAATTCAGGGAAATATTTAACTATCTAGCTTTTTTGATTCTTAAGTTTTTGTAAAACCCCTTATTATGATTTCTTATTTGTATTTGCCTTATTTTACACCTTCTTCCCAATAATGTGAACTTCATACGTGTGGAGGGGCATTTTCGATATGACGTGTAAATCCATCCAAAAATCCAGTAGTGAACATGGCCATTTTCAAACCAGGAAAGTGTCCAGCTTTTTTTTTTTTTTCAAAAATGGTCATTTTCTAAGCGTTTTTGTGCTTAGTCAGGCTGATATTCAGCTCTATTTAACTGGCTGGGAGCGGCTCCTGGCCAGTTAAATAGCACATAGCAGGCTAGCGACGAATATTCAGTATTTTGCTGGCTAAATTTAGCGGCCAAATCAGACAGCATAAATAGCAGTCCTATCTTTGGCCACTATAAACTTGACTGGCCAGCACTGAATATTAACTTGGCCTGTTAAATTTAAGCCATCCACAAAAAAAAATGGATATTCAGTGTCGGTCACCAGAAACGGCCTGGAATTGAATATCTGGGACCCCAATTACCAAGAATAGATTATTCTCAAATTAGTATCAAATTCTATTTATTACTATACCAGTTGCACACAGTAAATAATTTAACTTGTATCATCCTCCACATCATTGTAAAGGTTAAACCTCTAACACATCTCATGTCCTCCTGGTGAATTACTGTTCAAAATTTCTTGCAATGTCCATAAAATTTAATCCCAGGGGGAGCATGAAGTTTGTAATCCTTGTGGGGGAATGATCAATATGTCCACGTCGTTCTGTGTTGTATTTTTCCTCAATTCACTCGTGAATAAAACAAATTCCAGTAAACACCGAAGTGCTTAATCATTGCAGTTCAACCAATATTTGTCTCTCTCCAATGTGTTATTCCAATAAAGCTCTTTATTCATCAAATCTTACAGCTCTACACAGGGCTGTGTTTCACCATGGGTGTCTTCAGGAGCCGTTCAAGAATCACTGTAGTCCAGTGACTTCAGAGTATTCAAAAGGTTTTCAACTGCCACTTTCTCCTAATGGTGTAACTGTTAATTATAACACAGAGGCAGCTCTATTTACAATCAATAAACTGTTATACATGGTAACTATAATATAATTACACTTACATTCTTCAGCTTCTTCATCATTTGAGCACTTTCCCTCAGATGGGAGACTATTCAGACCCTTCCTTACATTTGAACCACCAAGAACGCTGACACATGCACAATAGGTGCCCTCTAAATTTTATATTTCAACAGTTTTTATTGATGACAAATCAAGAATACAAATCTTTTTCAGTACACTGACCGCTGTATAGCAATACAGCATGTAAGATAGCAATACAACAGATGTATAGCAGTTCTCACAGTCATCAAACTTTTTTATAACATTCCCCCCTCCTTCCCTTTCTCCCCCCCCTCCTTCCCTCCAACTGTGCTCTTCATCTTTTTCTATGATGTGACAACACAAGGGTTAATTGTAACTCCTCCCTCCCCCCCTCCCCAATCTCCCACCACAAGGATCAAGACATTTAGAGAAAGGGATTAATTATCATCTATTTAGAGTAAAGTCAATCTCCTACTTATGTAAGGGGTCCCTCCAATTGGTTAAGAACAGTACTGCGGGTCCGTGGGGAAAGGACATGTATATAACATTTCCAGATTAAATAGAATTCTCATAGTCTCTTAAATTTTTTACGCACATCTCGTAATTCCATCAGGAGTAACACATGTAGTCTATTACGCCACTGCCAATATGAAGGAGCTTCTGTTTGGACCCAGTTGACTAAAATGCATTTTTCCCCATAAGAAATGCTCTGTATAATAGCAAATTATGATGAGCAACACCCGTCCCTCTCAGAGTCTCCACACCCAGTAAGGCATTTTTGGGACCTACCCGAATGTGCTTATTCAGTATGCGTCCCATGTAGGTGCCCTCTAAATTTTAAAGGTCCACCTATCATATTGCGCAACGTCATCGTTAGCCACAATTATGAATAATTACAAATCACAGGTCTTAACTATTTCACATTATCTCTGTCCACTCTACCTCTTTATTTAATCCAAAGAGATAAAAAATTCTCCAGGAAAATATGATGCGTTCTATATTTATCAATTTCTGAGCTGTATTACCTCCCCTCCCCTTCATATCGATTTGCACTAGAATTGAAAACTTGAGATCTTGTAATGTATGATTTTGCTCCATCCAATGCCGGCAAAATCAAACATTAGAAGATTTCAATATGTTTTTGCTAGATACCTTCCCAGTTCCAAGTGAAGGTGAGGGGATAGATGTTTAGCATTTCAAAACCTGCTGAACATCATCTCATAGCCATTGTGCTTCCTGAGGTGAATTATTCATAGATAGAAGAAAAACTAAAGAAGAGAACAGTAAAACTTAATCAGACCCTTCCTATCATGAAAATAAGTAGAAATATTTCCTCCCATCTTCCACTTTATACTTAAACATTCCCTTTTCAAGTTTAAAATGCAATATTTTCTCACATTACGTTCAGCTGTTCTTCATTTCCCTTTTGCATCAGTTTCAAGAGGGAAAAGCTTTTATTGAATAAAAGTCCTTATATTTTTAGAAACATGAAAGCAAACATTGAATGTACATCTGCTCACTGCGAGCTGTGTGTGGTTTTCCTGTTACTTAGTGAGGTGTAAGCAGTTATTTATCTCTTAGATTTCCTGTGGGATTACTGCATGGCTGTCCCTGCAAATTCAATCAAATGTTTACAGTCCCTTAGAGCATTCATAATTTAGCAACAAGATTTGTCTGTTCTGTCCTGTAATTTCACAGAGCTGGTTTCACTGAGGCAGGTATCCCATAAAACTAGAAAAACAACATCCTTTCCTCTTGCTTTGATTGTTCCTGGGTGCAAAATGAAAAATTTTTTGAAAAGAGACACTCGACTGACAGTGGAACCTTAAGGGAAACAGGATTGGAAAGATGTACCCATGGAGTATCCATATAGGGCCGGATTCAGTAAATGGTGCCGAAAAATCAGCGCTCAGTACTATTCTGTAAGGGGTGCTCCAGGATGAGTGCCCTTTCACGCCTGAACCTGACCAGCCTTGAACCGTTGCCTGCCTGACCCATATGCCTGAACCTGACCAACCTTGGACCGCTGTCTGCCTGACTGGTACGCCTGAACCTGACCAGCCTTGGGCCACTGCCTGCCTGACCCGTACACCTAAACCTGACCAGCCTTGTGCTGCTGCCTGCCTGACCCATACGCCTGAACCTGACCAGCCTTGGACCGCTGCCTACCTGACCCATATGCCTGAACCTCACCAACCTTGGACTGCTGCATGCCTAACCGGTACTTGCTTACCTTTGGCTCCGGCTTCTACCTTCTCTGTTCTTGTCTTCTGTTCCTGCCCAGACCCTCCTGAAGTCCTGCCAGCTGCCAGAACCCAGGGGCTTAACTGCTGGGGAATGGCGGTCATCGCAAGTGAAGCTCTGAGCTTTCCAACTACCTACCCTGGAATAGAACTCGGGCCTTCTGGCCTGGTAGGTCTATGTGGGAACAGCACAAGGGTTCAGAACCAGTGACTGTCACCATGACCCTCGTGGCCGACCGTGACAGTAATACTGTGTGTAAATCATTGGAACATCCCTGCCCATGTCCCTCCCATGGCCATGCCCCCATATGGGTTGTGCACAAGAGGATTTGGGTGCAGATCGTTATAGAATTACGTGCAGCCAGATCTATATGCTAATCCAAATTAGAGCCAATTAAAGTCAATAATTGATTATTAATAGCCGATTATTGGTTGATAACAGCTTGTTAACTAATTTATTTGAGCGTGGATCTCAGGATCACATGCAAATCTGGGTGCCAACATTAGTAAAATCTAGGGGATAATTTGTAGCAGTTACCACAGATGAAATGTATTTTCCAACTAAGCCATTTGTACAATGTGCAACTTTCTTTAAATTAGTCACTCTGGGCCCCTTTTACTAAGCCGCGTAGGTGCTTCCATGTGCCCAACGTGTGCCAAAATAGACTTACTGCCCGACTACCACGTGGCTCTTGAGGTAATTTCATTTCTGGCGCGCCTCTGCTACGTGCTTCTGAAAAATAATTTTTATTTTTCGGACGCACGTAGTGGACACACACCAAGTGGCATCTGATGCGCATAGGTCCTTACCGCCCAAATTCTTTACCACTAGGCCTATGGCTGGCGGTAAGGTCAGAGACCCAAAATGGATGTGTGGCAATTTTGGTTTTGCCATACATCCATTTTCAGCAAAAAAAAAAAAAGGAGGCCTTTTTTACAGGCACGCTGAAAAATGATTCTGCGTGCGTGCTAGGGTTACCATATGGCTCCAGTAAAAGGAGGACAGACTGAGCCAGTCCGGATTTTACTTCCATTGCTTTCAATGGAAGTAAAATCTGGACTGGCTCAATCTGTCCTCTTTTTTTCTGGAGTGATATGGTAACCCTACGTGCGCCCCAAACCCGCGCCTGCATTACCGCAAGCCACTTTTCAGCATGCCTTTGTAAAAGGACCCCTCTATTTTCTAACTCCTCTTACCTATCCAAGGGACACTTTTACTAAGGTGTGTAGGCGCCTATGCGTGTCCAGCGTGCGTCAAATTGGAACTACTGCCCAGCTACCACATGCCCCGGGCGGTAATTCCATTTTTGACGCATGTCTAAAATATGTGGTAGGAAATATTTTCTATTTTCTACTGTGTGGCACTTACCCGGCGGTAATTGGCAGTTTATGCATGCTGATGCTTACCACCCGGTTAGCTTGTGAGACCTTACCGCTAAATCAATGGGTGGCAGTAAGGCCTCAGGTTGAAAATGGATGCTTGCTGGTTTTAATTTTGCCGCACATCCATTTTTGGCTACAACAAAAAATGTCTTTTTTCCAGGTGCGCTGAAAATGGACCTGTGCACATCCAAAACACGGGCCTACATCAGCACAGGCCATTTTCAGCACGCCTTAGTAAAAGGGCACCATCTTTGCTTATACCCTACACTGTCAATTAAAATGTTCTATACATTGTATAGAATGTAGTATACAATGCCATACTTTGTATTGTTATTTGAATATTTTTACTGCTGTAATTGTCTATTGTTCATGTTTGATTTATTCTTTCTGTACATCGCCTTGAGTGAATTCCTTCAAAAAGGCGGTAAATAAATCCTAATAAATACAACAAACTGTAAATATTCTGACCCAGCTAAGTTGCTGCTGTGGGCCAAAGCCACCATATTTAACACAGAACCAAACGGAGCAGGGGGTTGTTGGGTTGTCATGGAAATGTGATGAGTTGGAATGTGATGATGTTGGGGGAGTGTTGGGGTGTCTGAGACTTCAATTCTATGTTGAGAACATGCGAACATAATAACTGCCATACTGGGTCAGATCAGTGGTCCATCTAACCTAGTATCCTGCTTCCAACAGTGGCCGCCAATCCAAGTCACAAGTAAGTGGCAGAAACCCAATTAGTATCATGGAGTATCATGAGGGATGGAAATGCTATTTTATGTTGAGGGGGCATCTAGGGTGGGGGGAACTGCCATGGTATGTCAGGAGGGTGCAGAGGGGAGTTCAGATGATGTCAGGAGATAAGGGAAAGGTGAGATTGATGCTGTCAGATCATGGATTTTAAAAAGCTGCAGATGTGGAAATGTGGAAACGTGAGAAACTGTCTGGATTACAGTACTCGGGTCCCGCTTTCAAAACCAGCGGTAATGGATGCTGCTGCTACTCTATCGGGGTACCTCTCGAGCCAGTATGCCATAGCTTTATGCTTGATGGGTGATGGGGCCATTTCCTCCTGTGCTCTGACTCGATTGCCCATTTGCCTGCCTCCTATCCCTGTGTTGCCTACACTGAGTTGCAGGATGCCCTCCTCCGCACACTGTGCAGGAGTGGTGAAACCTGCATGGTTGCCAAGTACATTGCCCTTGATTAAATTGCCTGCATGGGCGTTTTGCTGCTTGGATCGTATACTGTTTTTGCCCTGTTCCCTGTGACTGAAATGTCTGCAAGAATCTGTTGCCTATTGGGTCTACCAGGTTATAATTTCTGTCATGTGCGAAAGGTCTGTGATCTGACATTTCATCTAGCCAGAAATCCAGTACCCTATGTTTCCATGTTATGGTTGGGTTGGCTGCCATGGTCTTTCTGAATTTAATATCGTAATTCATCCATGCCCTTCCACCGTAACGCTTATGCGCCCTAATTATAGTGTCCATGTACCGGATCATATATGGGCCCATCTCTGGCTCTTTTTCTATCACAAATGTTATGAAAATATGAAATGCAGATACCCAATTCGAAATGGATTTAAAAACCTTGGGTCTCTTCTCCCCGCTGGAAAGGCCAGAGGAGTTTGTCATTACTGTTATCGCCCTCATCTGGCTCACGTAAGAGAAGTGAAAATATATCTATAAATTCCTTTTTGAGAATTTTTTCTTTCATCGTTTTAGATACACAACTAGATAAAGTGAATACTCCACATAATACATCACTTCTGGGGTTAAATACCCCTGAGCTATACCCCCCATTCTCTACCAATTGCTGTTCTGTATTAACTGCCTGTAGCGGCATGGCGCCTTGCTCTCTATCCAGTGGTCTTATACTAGAGCTTGCTGCTTGCCTGGTTTCGTACTCCTGCAGCGCGCTCCTAATGCCCACTGCTAATGCTGTATCTTGACTCTGTGTATTTATATTTGTCAACTGAGTCCTGAGCGCGACTCTTTCTGGCGACTTACCCCTTGAAGACTCTAGGGTAGTCGATGCCGCCTCTGATGCAGGTCTCGGCGTCGTGCTGGGCATATGTGGTGATGTGTTTAATAATCCGCCACCTAAGAACTGTAGCTGCTCTGTCACTGAGGATACTCTGTGTCTTTCGACCAGTTTGGTCAGCTCTGCCATAAGAGCGCCTAGATCAGCTGCCGACTGTCCTTGCGCTCCCTTAGACTTGGCTCCCGTCTTCGCACTGGCTTTGGGCTGTCGCGTGGCATTCTTCTGCTTGTCGCCTGTCTGCTTTCTTGCCGTCGCTTTTTGCCCTTACCGTCCTGCCGCGATTGCCGCTGTCTGTCTTCTGGAGCGCTGAGATGGCATTTCTGTCACAGACAAACCTTACCGTCTCCCAACGACGAAAATTATGAGGAAGTTCGGTATGCCAGACCTAATCGATCCCTTCTAGTGTGTGCTGGCCCACGTGGGTGCCAACCGAATCTATGCTTCTTTCTTCAGGACACAAAGCAGGGGTCAGGTTTCACTAGGTGAGTGACTCCTGTGCTTGCTGAATCAGCATTGCTTCCTGCACTGGCTAGATGAAAGGGGGCTGCCTGTTCCCTCCCCATGTCATTTATATCCTTCACGCCCCTCCTCTTCATCCCTGTCTCTCTCCTTTTTAACCCTTTCCTTCCTTTTACCTGCCCTCTTCCCTAACTGTATCTCTGTCTATCCCTTCCTTCTTCTGCCCCTCCCTCCCTTCCCTCCTCTGCTCCCCTGGCCTTCCGCCCGTTTGTGTACTGCATTCCCTTAAAGGGGTCTGCCTTCTTCTGTACTTGGGTCAAGGTCAGGACAAGCATAACTAGAGATCTCTGCTATCTTTACGACTTTAGAAACATAACCATGTATTATTCTGATGCTGTCATAGAAACCAGTTTCCTTTGTCAGTTTGGCATTCCGGGGGGGGGGGGGGGGGGGAGGAGGGTGTACATAAATCTGTGGGGGATTAAGAGGGCAACTCCCCTAATCCCTCCAGTAGAATGCTGCTCAACATCAGCTGTTTACTGAATCCTAGACATGGTTTGATTGTTTGGTTTGATTAAATTACGTTTTAGAAATGTTCCTTTATAATCTGCAAAGATTTCCACATTTTATATTTCAGCTTTATATTCCCCCCAGATTTCTCTTCTGGATCCTTCCCTTAGATTGCAGAACCTCCATTTCTGGATCCCTTCCAAGATCTCAGAACCTGCTACCCCTCCTCTTCATCCCTGCTCCTCGGCTTTCTCTTCTCCCCATCCCAAGTTCTCTGTCCTTTTTCAACTCTCCCCAATCCTCTCTATCTTTCCCCCATCTGTGATTTTTCCACTAACTAGTGCTATGTTATGACTGGTCCCATTTTATGCAATGAGACCTAGTTATTAATAACTGGAGTTAAGAATAAAATAACTCATGTTAATGGTAACCCACGTTGACAATTACACCCCTAACTGTTAGCATGCAATTTTAACATTTAGCAGTTTTGCTGTGTTTAACATTTAGCACATAAATTCATACTAGGGGACATGGAATAGGTCTAGAATGGTTGGGCACTGCTCCTTGATATTGATGCACAGGTCATTACCATGCGTTAACTATGGTATAGTTACTGTGGAAATTTGGCAGCTACCTCAGGTTAATATTTTGCAGTTAGCCCATGTTAATTGGAAAACCTAACACAGCTTGGTAAATAGGCCTGTCAATGCAGAAGAATGTCTTTCAGCTCCTTGCCTTGAGAAAGCTAAATTGAGCAGCTTGTTTATTTGTGTCCAAATTGAACAGAAAAGGCTGGCTGGCTGGCAATGAAAGATTACAGCCTGAGCCAGATTGAAGCAGCCTTTATAATACTGCATAAAGAGGGCAATTTTAGAACACTGCACCTGTTTTCAGGCACCAAAAAGGCACCTATTTGGGTCCTATTATATGAAGAAATGTATGCGCCTATTATAGAATACTTACATTGCAGGGCAAATATGCACCTATATTTTAGAGCTGGTGTAAATGCTTATGCCTAGTTTGCATACAAAAACAAACAGAAAACACACAAACACACACACATTATGGTTTCTGCAATGTACAGGCATACCTGTGCACTCCACCCAGACTCTGCCCATGTGCATACCCTTTTTTACACTACACACCATTGCATTTAGGTTCTAAACTTTGGAATGTTCTTCCCCCTTCTATACATTTGGAATCCTCTTTAAAAAAAAATTTAAGACCCTTCTTGAAATACGCTTTTTCTCCATTGCCTTTGGTATTAACTCCCAGTAAGATTTCCTTTCTTGAGTAGGGTTTCTTCTATGATGATTATCATTTAAGATTTTGTGTGTTCTTATTTTGCATGTTATCTTTCCTATTTCAATGGAATATGGTTTCCTTTTCTCCTCTATTTGTTTTAAAGTATATCATTTTGTTTTTAGTTTTGTAAACCGCACTGACCTGCCTGTTCAGACAGGGTGGTATAGCAAACTTTAATAAACATAAACATAGCTGGAATATTGGCATTTATGAGCATATGTGTGCACATATATGTGTATATTGGTATTCTAGTCATTTGTGTGCCAGGGGTGTAGCCAGATTTCGGCGAGAGAGGGGTCCAGAGCCCGAGGTGAAGGGGCACATTTTAGCCGCCCCATGCCACCGACCCCCCCCCCCCCACCACCATTGCCGACTTTGTCCCCCCCTGCCGCCGACCCCCTCAACCCCCCCTCCCACCGCCAAGCCGCTGTCGCCTACCTTTGCTGGCAGGGGACCCCAACCCCCGCCAGCCGAGGTCATCTTCTCGCAAAAGGCTTCCTTCTGTTTCTGACGTCCTGCACGTTGTACGTGCAGGACATCAGACTCACTCATGTGCAGGACGTCAGAAACAGAAGGAAGCCTTTTACGAGAAGACGAGGACCTCGGCTGGTGGGGGTTGGGGTCCCCCGCCAGCAAAGGCAGGCGACGGCGGGTTGGCAGTGGGAGGGGGGGTTGGGTGGGTCATCAGCAGGGGGAGGCCAGGGCCAAATCTACGGGCGCCCAGACTCACTCATGTGCAGGATGTCAGAAACAGAAGGAAACGAATCCACAATATCAGTATCTCTGGCAACATTCAATGACATATACACACAAACCAGGACTTGTAGCCACCAACTCAAAGAGAGTGCTTGAAACAGTTCACACCAGTATAATATAATAGAAATTTTTTATGTATGTAGAGTACCCTCAGATATTTACCACTATAGCAGCAAAGGCAGGCGACAGCGGGTTGGCAGCGGGAGGGGGGGGGGGGGTCGGGTGGGTCGTCAGCAGGGGGAGGCCAGGGCCAAATCTACGGGTGCCCAGGCCCCCCTGGCCCCTCGTAGCTATGCCACTGTTGTGTGCATTCATAGGGCCTAAGAATAGGTGCACTGTGATAGAATTACCCTCAAAGTGAGCAAGTTTTGAAGGAAAGAATAGAAGCTGGAAATGCACAAACTGCATTCATAGTTATCAATTCATTTTTGTTGTTTGCTGCTCCTATGCCTTTTTGTATATTATTATGTAGTCCTTGTGATCCTTGCTTACAAGTCAATGACAGATCTTTAGTACCCAACAGAATAGAGAGGGGTGCAGGATCAGCCAGAGCTGTTGTAATGAAACAAGCATGCAAATGTCCTTCTCTGTATACTCAAGTATTTCATAATACATTGCTATCACATCCTTGCCTTGAACAGTACTTCTGAGAAGCCTTTCCCATAACATGGCAGGTGGGTTCAAGTGGATGTATTTGGAGAATGTTTTTACATGTATAAAAAGCAGAAATGATTTAAAAAGAGGCCACGAAGGAACAAAAGTGGCACTCAGGTAGGACAAAGCCATAGTGGAGAGATTTAATGAATTCTTTGCTCTGGTCTTTATGGAAGAAGATGTAAGAGATCAACCTGTACCAGAAATGATTTTGAAGGGTGACAATGCGGAGGAACTGAAAGAAATCTCTGTGAACCTGGAAGACGTACAGAGCCAATCGACAAATTGAAGAGTGATAAATCACCTGGACCAGATGGAATACACCCCAGGGTACTGAAAGAACTCAAACATGAAATTGCTGATCTGCAGTTACTGATCTGTAACCTATCATTAAAATCATCTATAATACCTGAAGATTGGAGGGTAGCCAATGTAATGCCAATTTTTAAAAAGGGTTCCAGGGGTGATCCGGGAAATTACAGACTGGTAAGCCTGACATCAGTGCCAGTCAAAATAGTGGAAACTATTTTAAAGAATAAAATTATGGAACAAATAGACAAACATGGTTTAATGGGACAGAGTCAGCATAGGTTCAGCCAAGGGAAGTCTTGCCTCACCAATTTGCTTCATTTCTTTGAAATCGTGAATAAACATGTAGATAAAGGTGAGCCGGTTGATGTAGTGTATCTTGAATTTCAGAAAGCTTTTGACAAAGTTCCTCATGAGAGACTCCAGAGAAAATTAAAAAGTCATGGGATAGGAGGCAATGCCCTTCTGTGGGTTAGGAATTGGTTATTGGACAGAAAACAGAGGGTAGGGTTAAATGACATTTTTTCTCAATGGAGGAGGGTGAATAGTGGAGTGCCACAGGGATCTGTACTGGGACCGGTGCTATTTAACATATTTATAAATGATCTGTAAATCAGAATAACGAGTGAGGTGATTGAATTTGCAGATGACACAAACTATTCAAAGTTGTCAAAAAACAAGCAGACAGTGAAAAATTGCAGGAAGACTTTAGGAAACTGAAAGACTGGGCATCCAAATGAGCAGATGACATTTAATGTGGACCAATACAAAGTGATGTATATTGGGAAGAATAATATGAATCATGCTTTGGGTCACCTTTGGAGTAAGCAACCAAGAAAAATATCTAGGTATCATTGTAGACAATATGCTGAAATCTTCTGCCTAGTGTGCGGCGGCATCCAAAAAAGCAAACAGGATGCTAGGAATTATTAGGAAAAGGATGGTAAATAACACCAAGAAAATTATAATACCTCTGTATCGCTCCATGGTGCAACCTCATCTTGAATATTGCATTCAGTTCTGGTCACCGTATCTCAAAAAATACCTAGTGGAATCAGAAAAGGTTCAAAGAAGAGAGACAAAAGGATAAAGGGGATGAAATGCCTCTCATATGAGGAAAGGCTGAAGAGGTTAGGGTTTTTCAGCTTGGAAAAGAGACGGCTGAGGGGGGATATGATTGAGGTCTACAAAATCCTGAGTGGTGTAGAATGGGTAAAAGTGGATTGATTTTTCACTCTTTCAAAAAGTACAAAAGCCAGGGGACACTCAATAAAATTACATGGAAATACTTTTAAAACAAATAGAAGGAAATATTTTTTTCACTCAAGGAATAGTTGCTCTCAGATATTCAGCGCCATTTAACTGGGCAGAACGGCTCCTGACAGGTTAAATAGCACTTAACTGGCTATCCACTGATATTCAGTGGAGGATAACTGGCTATCCCCCGCTGAATATCCCCAATTAGCAACTAGCAGATAGCCGGTTATATAAGCCAATATAAACAGCTATCTGCTGATTTTAAAAGCTGGTTTTGCGGTCATATTTGGCCGCATGAAAACCTGGTATATCATTGGCCGGTTTAAAGATAACTGGCTAAGTCTGAATACTGACTTAACTGGTTATATTTAAACCAGCCAAAAAATACCCAGATATTCAGTGCTGATCACCGGAAATGGCCCAGCATTGAATATCCAGTTTTAGCACCGACCACAGGAGTTATAAGGTCTGACTCCCACAGTCTGAATATTAGCTTCTTAAGCTCTGGAACTCATTGTCGGAGGATTGGTAACAGCTGTTAGCATATCTGGTTTAAAAAAGGTTTGCACAAGTTCCTGGAGGAAAAGTCCATAGTCTGATATTGAGATAGACATAGAGGAAGCCACAGCTTGCCCTGTGATTGGAAGCATTGAATGTTGCTAATATTTGGGTTTCTGCCAAGTGATCTGGATTGGCCACTGTTGGAAACAGGATACTGGGCTAGAAGGACCATTGGTCTGACCCAGTATGGCTATTCTTATGTTCTTATAAATCAAATGTTCAGTCAGTGCAGAGACCATCCTAAGTGAAGTGCGGGCTCCAAATGTATATATTCAATGTCGCTATCCATGTAGGTAGTGGTGCTGAATATATGTAGAGCAGATATTCTCAACCCAGCCCTCAGGACATACCCAGCCAGTCAGATTTTCAGATGCAGTTTATTGCCCTGCTTCTCTCAGGTTAGGGTTAGGATTATGGCTAGGACTGGTCATTGGTCCTTGAGTCCTAAGAACAGAATCTTGCCTCTTCTAGAAAGGATCAAAGTCAATCTACAGATACAGTGCCTTCGTCATCAGTAATCCATATTCCCGGTAGCTTGCACACTCAGGGTGAATTTCCACCCGCGGTCAAACCTCTGTGCCCACAAGTTTAGCACTACTCCTGTGAGACAGCATAAAGCCTTTATTATTCAGTACCTTGTGAGCCAACTTCTGGCAAAGGAGGGACAAGAAAACACCATGCTATAGATTGTTGCTTATGCAAAGTATCTACCAGTCTCTCTCACAGACTGCCTATCTGTTTCCAGCTTTCCTTAAACAATATTCAGAAAGAAGAAGCCTGACATCCTCCACTATCCAGCTTCAGGTCCTGTTCAATTACTTTCTTTCTACCCAGTGTACCTGAATGTAACTCATCTTGAGCTACTACTGAAAAGGGTGTGAGCAAAATCCAAATAAATAAATACATAGTGAACTCCTCGGGCCATTCTTCCCAGAATACAGGGCTGTGGATTCTTCCTTTTTTTTAAAGGGTCACCAGTTACTAACCCTTCCTCTCTCATTATATCTCTAGCCGTCAGTGAGTTTGGCTCATTCTCCCCCCAATTAGATTAATTGCTATTGTCCCTTCCAGCCTTTCCTAATATGGGCACAGATTACTGCTGGATTGCAGGCTTCCCTGCTCCGCCCAGGCTGCTTGGGAGTTGTAGTTTCCTTCTCCCTTTTCTTCTTAAAAGGAAATAACATTTCCTTTAAAATCAAAACACAGGGTCCTACAGATCCACTTGAAAAACACTTCATGACAGGACCTGGACCTGTCATAGTATTCATTGTGGATATCCTGAAAATCTGACTGGCTAGGTGTCTCAAGGACAGGGTTGAGAACCACTGATGTAGAGTGAGGTCACCATTAGGCTTGCTAGTTACTTTATCCAGATAGCTATGATACTGACCCATTTTTTGACCCATTCTTGCCACATCCTAACCTGTCTGCTTTTTATATGGACAGTATTGGGACTCTTGGCCATTTCAGT
Organism: Microcaecilia unicolor; assembly: GCF_901765095.1. Lineage (NCBI taxonomy): Eukaryota > Metazoa > Chordata > Amphibia > Gymnophiona > Siphonopidae > Microcaecilia > Microcaecilia unicolor. The sequence goes on from NC_044039.1 coordinate 132,409,471, forward strand.
GGCCTGCTGCCATTCATATAGGGGTCAGTATTTAAAGGCACTTGTCTGGTAATCAGGTGCTGCTAATGGGATAAATGCTGGTGAGAGGGATATTCAGCATCACTGATCAGATAGTGTTTCAGCTCTCTCCAGACAGTGCTGGGGCGGGCTGTGGGTGGAGACTGGAGGGGTGGAGGCTATTCAGTTAACGGCTATGTTTAGACCACTAATAAGCTAACTATCCTAATAAAATTAGGACATCAAAAAGGCTGTCCTGAGTTTACCAGGCTAGCAGCAACTATATCACTGCACTTCCGGGTCAGAACTGAAACTAGATATTCAGCACCATCCAGTATCTATGTACTGGCACAAACTATCTAGTTTTGTCTAAACACTGACTGCTGTGGCTCAATGCCCTCCCCATAACTTTTAATAATTTACATATAAGGCCAGATTCAGTAAATGACGCTCAAATTTGGGCACCTGGAAAAATTTGCACTGAGCACCATTCTATAAAGGATGCTCAGGGGTGAGCGACCTTTATGGAATAGCGCTTAGAGCGGATTCCTGTGCCCAACTGTGGGCATGAGGACTTACTCCAGCTGAAATCTGGCATAAATTCTGGTGTGCAAGCTGGATGTGTAATCCTGGTATTCTACAACAGTATGCCTAAATATTTGGAATGCCCCTGACCTGCCAATGCCCCTTCCATGGCCACGCTTCCTTTTGGGTTGCATGTGTGACATTTTGGACATGCAGTATTAACGAATAGTGCATAGACAGATGCGCACATAAATCCAATTAGTACCAATTAAGTGTCAACTCCAATTCACCTCAATAATTGGTTGTTAGCACCCAATTGCCTAAATAGTTTACGCACGCATCTGCGCTCTGCACCCAAATTCGGATGCCCAGCTTTGGGCAACCTATGTAGAATCCAGGGAATAGGGCAATTATGCATGTGAGCAGTTGCAGTGAACACCTAATTGCGTTTGAATTTTGTCCCAAATAAGATATAGAAATGAACTGAATCTGTGTGTATGATGATGATGGCTAGTTGCATGTTGTGCGTGCATGCAGGTTTTGGGAAGAGATTGCCAAAAAATGCTGATTACAGCTCTTCTAATTGGTCATGAGAAGAATAATACTGTTGTGCAGAAAAACCCAATGGCAAACGAGGTGGTTCATATCACATTTGGGCTTCAGGAATATTGATATTGGATTTATGATGTGTTGCTATCAGATCTTTCCAGATATATAAACAAGGCAATATCTATGAAGGAAATGCAAAAGTTCATTTCAGTTACAAGGGTATAAATAATCAAGTCCTGTCCCCAAATAGGTAAGAGAAAACAATCTTCATTCTTACTAGTGAAAGTAATGACTGTTAGCTCACAACACAGGAGGATTGCAAGGAACACATGCACATCTGCACAAAACATAGCAGGATAGATTCAGGGGAACTTAATATTATATTTAACCCGCTGAGTGAAAAGGTACCATAAGTAGGAGGTTTTCACAAGTTTGATGTTTTTCATGTTCTACATCCTAAAAACTGCAGGTACCTAAAGTGGGGTATGTGAATTCTGGGGTTAATTTCTTTTTTATTGACACATGTTTCTCATTTTTTAAAGATGTAATTAGTCCATACCTGAGGCTGAAATTATCCAGTTGACATCTCTCTTATTTTGTGGTATAAATATGTCACATACCCCATTTTTCACTCAGCGGGTCACATATGTACCCTTTATACAAACTCCCTTCATAATCCAGGAAGATTTGTTCCAGGGGAACCCTGCTGTTATCAGTAAGAGAAAGTTAATAGATAGTCAGTGACACAAATTAGAAATCTGAAGTCCTGAAACGAAACAAAGCATTTGCATAAATGTAGGCAAAAATTGCGCTTCAACAGACAAAGCTATCTAGTGTTGCATCAGAAATCATTTCTGGTTTTACCTTAGTCAAATCAAGGAAGATCTAGATCTTATGACCTAAGAAAAGTTGGCCAGATGCCAAAAATATAGCCTCAGAGTCCCATCACGGTCAGGGTCTAATATTCAGAAAACCTATTAAAAGAACAGAAGTTGAATCAGATTCAACAGAAGCTTTGTGACATTTGAGTATTATACAAACTAGCGGCAGAATGTTGTTCAGTCTGAATCTTGTGGCTTCCTCTCTCGTTGATAATCTTCTAAGGCAAATGATAGATCGCGGAAGTTAGTGACCATAAATTGGGGTTATATTTCAAAAATGCAGTGAGAGGTTTTTAAAATATTAGGTTGTGTGAAATAATTGAAGACTTCAAAAAAAATTCAAGAGCTGTAAATTTAGGGCCCTGTTTACTAAGGTGTGCTAGCGTTTTTAGCACGTGCTAAAATTAGCACACGCTAAACGCTAGAGACACCCATATACTCATATGGGTGTCTCTAGCATTAGCACATGCTAATTTTTAGCATGAGCTAAAACCGCTAGTGTGCCTATAGCATGGCTTAGTAAACAGGGACTTTAAGTTGTAGCTCTGAGACTGGCCTGCACAGGCAGGGCAGGAGCCAATCAAAGAAAGCCCTTTCCCAGGTAAGAAGCCAGGCTCGCCAATCAAAGAAAGCCCTTTCCCAGGTAAGAAGCCAGGCTCACCAATCAAAGAAAGCCCTTTCCCAGGTAAGAAGCCAAGCTCATAATCTCTTCTTATGTCAGTGTTGTTGTTGGATCTGTCTTCTCTACAACACTCAATTCTCATTGCATTTCAAGATGCTTGAACCTAGGAAGATGATTGTTTTGGGTTTTTTTGGGGCTTTTTTTAAAGTAGTACTGAGGGGTGAAGGAGCTTGACAATAGTTCAAACTCCAGCAAGAACCGCAGTATCTCCACAAGGGATCCATTCAGAGCTTGACTGGCATATAACATGTACCAGTTCATGGTGTCCCAAGATATTTAGGAGGATCCAGAGGGAAAACACCTTATGCTCCTCTTTCTTTTGACCTGCAGACTATATAAGATCTCATATGTAGAATTGCAGTAGCTATCACAGATCTCCATTGATATAGCATTTTATTTAGCCACTTTAGTGAGAACAGAAGGATGAGACAATTAAATTAGAGCTTCCAGTGAAGTGCCAGTGTTACTCCATTCATATGGTAATCCACCAAGGTGTGTTCTTATAAATTGCTAATAACACAGTCCTGAGTTGTATTATATGGCATTGTCTTTTGAACAGTTTAAATTAAATTGAAAGAAAAGAAGCAAAGAAAGGGGATAAAAGAATGGACAGTGGGAAAAATCTGAACGAAAGACAATAAACAGCAGTCCCCTTCATTCTCTCCGTGCAATATTTCTGTGGCTAACCTGATTCAAAAAGTCATAACAAGGAAATACTGACATTTTACTAACTACCAGACTATTGTTTAAAATGATTCTTAAGTATCATCAAAAATGTACAGGTGGCTTATTTTAGTATATTTTAGCCATTATTTTAGCAACATATCCATGTTTGAATATCTCTTTATATACATATATCACATACCTGTTTAAACAACCAATATCAGAAAGCCACAATTTACACATGGAGATCAACACCGTACCAAGATTTCAAGAGGGTGTGGTTTGGGTGGGATTACAATCTACATGTGTATTTCCCAATAGGGCCAACATTAAGGGTGGTCTCCAAGGTAATGCCCTAGGCCCCCACACCACAGAGAGTCTCAAACCAGCCTCAAGCTGAAGTCAGCATCGCCTGAAGAGACGCTTTGGGATCCCTTCCCTACTCATATACTGGTCGATATTCAAAATGATTTAACTGACCTGCTGATTGTTAAATTTCTCATCCAGGCTAACTGCTAATTTTCAGTGGCACTTGAGTGGCACTCTCAGCTGAAAATTAGCAGTTAGCACCTAAGCAGCCAGGGTAACCACATAAATGAGATCGTATGCGCCACATAAATGAGATATTCAATGCCAAAGCCCAGATATCCAGGAATAATGCCGGTGACAGTCAGCAAAATGCTCATCACCGCCAGCTGAATATTGATCCCACTATGTTAGGAATATACAAAGAGATGTGGAGAAACTAATCAAATCCAGAAAAAAATCCCCACTGTATATATACAGACACTTATCAGGAGCTAAATCAAGAAAATTGGAAGGCAAAAGCCTCAGAGCCCCAGCCAGAATCAGACATTTATACTGCCTGAATTAATGGGCAATTATCTCATCAGCATTAAATAAACATCCAAACATGTATTAAAGAACAATGCACGGCACATCACAAAAAACACTGTCAGGCTTATCTGTGCGCAAAATGCAGTTGAGAATACAAAGTCAGAACATGATCCCACCGACAGTGGCAAGCATAGCTATAAAGCTGCATCAAGGGTTATAGGACCAATAGTTTCAAAACATGTCTCATCCTTTAATAAAAATGATGCCACTCCACTTTCAAATTTAAACCATTGGGTTCCTCAGTGTTCAAAGTGTATTTCCAATACTGTTTGTGGCACAGCAAAGACTCCCTCCGATGAACCTCTGTCTCTGGAATATGATCTATCACAAAATACTTTAAAGCTGAATATCCATGAGACAAATCCAGTCAGTGCTGAACTAGAGGCTTTTCTAGCCTGCCGCATTTTGAAGAACTCTTGTGCTCACTCATTCTGAGCTTTTCCCCTTCCCTACTCCCCTGTTTCTTCCCTGGGCCCTTGCACATCTAGCACTGGCCCTGATTCCCCATTTTAAAAAACATGTGTATGAGGAACAGTTTCTACGTCAGGCTTTACAGCAGCTCAAAGGCATGCATAGATTTTTTCATAAGTGCTCGTTCATGCCACAGCGTTACATGAGGAATTAAGGAAGTCATTAATCCCCCATTGTTTATTTCTGTTTCCCAGCTGAAACCAGGTTGCAGCCTCACTTCTTAATTGGTGACACCAACAAAATGAGACATTTCCATGTATCAGTGTCAACACTTATTTGGAAGCTGCTGGTTTCATGCCTTTTGTTTTTGCAGTTGCTGCTAAACCTATAAGACCCTTTGAATATTAGGGCAAAGCATTTTAGACACAAAAATGATCTAGAACATACTGTAAAGATGCTCTTAACAAACATCGAGATGTACTAGCTGTAACCCATAAAATATTTGCAGCAGAGTGCATATCCCCCTCCCCTACAACCTCTTTGTCCCTTACACATCTTCTTTTCACTTTCCTGTCTATCCTCCTCTCTCACATCCTTTTATCCCACCATCCTTCCCTCCCTATTACACTATTACTACTACTATAACTACTAATTTATATAGCGCTACTAGACATACACAGTACTGTACACTGAACAAGTAAAGGACAGTCCCTGATTGACAGAACTTACAGTCCAATCAAAACAGACAAACAAGACAAATAAGGGATAAAGGATTTAGTTAAGGTGGGAATGATAAAATAGACATGGGTACTGAGCAAGTGACCTAAGAAAAGTTGGCCAGATGTCAAAAGTATATCCTCAGAGTCCCATCACAGTCAAGATCTAATATTCAGAAAACCTATTTTAAAAACCCAGAAGTTGAATCAGATTCAAGAGAAGCTTGTCATTGAAAAAGGTGATCTTTATTGAAACAACTCGAAAGACTCGACACAGCTGCTGTGTTTCGGTGTCAAAACGCCTGCTTCAGGAGTCTTGCAGTGTTTGTTGTGCATGAATAAAGTTGGTCCGGAGTCAATGGATGTGCCTGAAAATTTGTCAGCTGAAGCGCTGTGTCGAGTCTTTTGAGTTGTTTTAATAATGATCACCGTTTTGAACAACGAGTGTCTCCCTTGGTTTTTTGAAAGAGCCAATCTACCCTACTTCTTGAACTCTCTTTTGCTGAAGCACGTAGGTACTGAACTAGAGACCTGCACGGGAACGGGAGCAGTTCTGCGGGGATCCCGTGGGGACGGAAGTAGTTCCTGTGAGGTTCCCATGGGGACGGAAGCAGTTCCTGTGGCGTTCTTGTGGAAGTGTATGCTGCACTTGTGTTAGCCTCTCACCTACTGAGAACCAAGTTCTTTGAGTGCTGTCTCCTCCTCCTCCTCCTTGCTTTAACAGCACAGATGCGGAAAGTCTCCATTAAGGAGGTGGTAGAGATACAAATGGTGATGAAATTCAAAAAGGCATGGGATGAACACAGAGAATATCTCATTAGAAAATGGAAGTTATAAAAAAACCTAAACTTAAATGGCTGCTTGTGTATGAATGTGTCGAGTGACACTTAGATTGCGACTCTGGCTGTGATGAACTAGGGCTGATAGCGGGAGATCTGTACGGTCTGTGTCTCATATATGGCAATCTGGTTTAGGATGGGCTGGAAAGGGCTTAGACAGCAACTTTAGTGGCTGGAACATGAGGACAGTGCTGAACAGACTTTTACGGTCTGTGTCCCACAAATGAGAAGATGATTAGGCTGGAGTGGGCTTCAAGGGCAACTCCAGCAGTTGGAACTTAAGGATAGGGCCAGGCGGACTTCTATGGTCTATGTCCCAGAAATGCCACAGAAAGACCATAATCAAGTATATACACATCACATTCATTATTGATTTAATCATGAATTGGTAATGATTGTGACAGTTGGGCAGACTGGATGGACCAATCCGGTTTTTATTTGCTGTCATTTACTATGTTACTATTAATCCTCTCTGCTCCTGGGCTGATGCGCAGACCTCAGCTCTGACATAGGCATGAGCATCAGATGTCACCTGACCTACAGCCACGTGCATGTGGCGATCTCTTAGCACACAGTCCAGTGAATCAGAGAAGTCTTACATGTGCGAACCAGAGGGTTCCAATTTCCATTCCTTCCTTGCCTGCAGTGCTGCAGCTCAAACCCAGAGAGAGACTGAGAGAGCCGACAGCAATTTTTTTTATGTATCACTAAATTCTTGTGGGACTGGGTGAGGACAGGTTAAATTCTTGCGGGGATGGGTTAGATTCCCCACGGGGACAGGCGGGGATGGGTTAGATTCCCTACGATGACAAATGGGGATGGGTTGGATTCCAGTGCGGACGGGTTAGATTTCTGTCCCAATGTCCCTGTCCCCATGTCTCTATACTGTCCCCATGTCTCTATACTGAATGTTCCTCCACTTTTGTGTGGTTATGCAAACTAGCAGCAGAATGTTGTTCAGTCTCAATCTCGTGGTTTGCTCTCTCCTTGATAATTTCCTAAGGCAAATGGTAGATCATGGAAGTTAGTGGCCATAAATTCTGGAGATATTTCAAAAATGCAGTGAGAGATTTTTTCAAGTATTACATTGTGCGAAATAATTGAAGACTTGAAAAAATTCAAGAGCTGTAAATTTAAGTTGGCCTAAAGTCGGACGCCAAGTTGTATGCTCAGTTTATAGAATACTAGCATTTACGAGCGTGAATGTTACAGATTTGTGAGTAAGTGCTTGTTGGATACTAAGCGGTTTTCTATAATCTTTGTGCACAATTTGTATAGCACACAGTTGCAAGGGGCATTCAGGTGGGCGGGGCATGAGTGGGGTATAGGCGTCTCCCACAATTATATACAAATGTTATAGAATAGTGCCATTTATGCACCAAAGTGCAGCTTTTAATCATGCATATTTACGTCGGTTATAGACATGGGGCCTGATATTCAGACATAAGTACATAAGTAATGCCACACTGGGAAAAGACCAAAGGTCCATCGAGCCCAGCATCCTGTCCACAACAGCGGCCAATCCAGGCCAAGGGCACCTGGCGAGCTTCCCAAACGTACAAACATTCTATACATGTTATTCCTGGAATTGTGGATTTTTCCCAAGTCCATTTAGTAGTGGTTTATGGACTTGTCCTTTAGGAAACCGTCTAACCCCTTTTTAAACTCTGTCAAGCTAACCGCCTTCACCACATTCTCCGGCAACGAATTCCAGAGTTTAATTATGCGTTGGGTGAAGAAACATTTTCTCCGATTTGTTTTAAATTTACTACACTGTAGTTTCATCGCATGCCCCCATGGGATTTAGCCCCGTTAATTCCTGTGGTCGGCGCTGAGCCTGGATATTCAATACTGGGCCATTTTCAGTGACCAGCAGTGAATATCCGGGTTATTTTTGTCCGGTTCCAACTTAACCGGCCAAGCCGATATTCAGAACTGGCCAGTTAAGTTTGAACTGGCCAAAATAGGCCTAGTATTCATGCAGCCAAATATGACCACCAAACGTACGCTGAAAATCGGCAGATAGCTGGATATATTGTGTGATATAACCGGCTATCCTGTAGCTGCTAACCATGAATTTTCAGTGAGTCATGTCCGGCCATGTCCTGCTGAAAATTTGTGGATAGCTGGTTATGGAGCATTTAACCGGCCAGGTTCCGATCCTAGCCGGTTAAATGCTTTTGAGTATCAGGGGGATGGTGTATATGAACACGCCTAAATATTGGCACTTAAATGCCAACTTATGCCAGTATTCTATAAAGGAATCTGGGCGCCCGGATCCTGATATAGAATTTGCGTTTAAGGCCCAACATTTTGGCCCCTAACCTTTGCCACATTTTATAGAATTGCCCCCAATATGTTGCCAATGTTCTGTACTTGGATGTGCACCATTTTTCCGGTATTGTGTGGGGGCAGCTAAGTGGGTTTGCTAGTCTGAGTCTACATGTTTGACAGCTTATAGATGCCCCCTGATTGCCACGGGAAGCACAGCATGCACAGTTGGGCCTTGCAAGATGGCTATTTTATATAGAGAGTGAAAATGCATTCGTCTTTACACTGTAGCTGCACTGCAGTACACTGAAACCTGTTTATTATTTGGTCATTTTGATGATAGAAGCATGTGTAATCTAACTTTGAGTCAAGAGAAAGAAGGCTGTTAATTTATATTGTCTTTCCCTTATTCTGCCTTCTTTGCTTGATTGTGAGTTATTCAAATATATGCAACGATGCCATAGAATTGCCAGAGAATTTTCTAACTCTTGCCATAAAATCTACCACTGAGCTGCTAAAAGAACCTAGGGCTTTACCTGGACTTACCCATCTTCTATTTAATACTGATGTCTGATATTAACACTCAGTGGAGGCGGATTTCCAGCCCTTTCCTTGAGAAGGATTATATGAGCAGTGCATTTATCTGTGTTAAGACTGAAAATTGAATAGAAAAGGCTGCCTGGCAATCTAATTTATTTTTAATTCAATCTGACATTTGCAATCCACTTTTTTTGAGAAGCCTCCTCCTTTTTTGAGGCAGGCAATAGAGTTGTGGAGCAGCATTTTAGAAAGAACATATAAATCGGTATTGAGATGTGCAGGTTGGGAGGTCTCAGTGTCTGCTAGTACTTTAGAACAGGCTCTACCAGTGTAGAGCCTGTTCTATAAAACATGGAGAAATGGATGTTTCTGCATCAGTTGCATTCAGCAGTAGTATCTATATTACAACCAAATCTAAAGGTGGACAAAGTCGTGGGACCGGACGGGATTCACCCCAGGATATTGAGGGAGCTCAGAGAGGTTCTGGCGGTTCCTCTTAAAGATTTGTTTAATAAATCCTTGGAGACGGGAGAGGTTCCGTGGGACTGGAGAATGGTGGATGTGGTCCCTCTTCACAAAAGTGGTGATAGGGAGGAAGCTGGAAACTACAGGCCGGTAAGCCTCACTTCGGTTATTGGAAAAGTAATGGAAGCGATGCTGAAGGAAAGGATAGTGAATTTCCTGGAAGCCAATAAGTTGCAAGATCAGAGACAACATGGTTTTACCAATGGTAAATCATGCCAAACGAATCTCATTAAATTCTTTGACTGGGTGATCAGAGAATTGAATCATGGACATGCTATAGACGTAATCTACTTAGATATCAGCAAAGCTTTTGATACGGTTCCCCACAGGAGGCTCTTGAATAAACTTAACAGGCTGAAAATAGGACCTGACATGGTGAACTGGATTAGGAACTGGTTGACGAACAGACACCAGAGGGTGGTGGTTAATGGAATTCGCTCGGATGAGGGAAAGGTGAGTAGTGGAGTGCCTCAGGGATCGGTGCTGGGGCCGATTCTGTTCAGTATATTTGTGAGTGATATTGCTGAAGGGTTAGAAGGCAAAGTTTGCCTTTTTGCGGATGATACTAAGATTTGTAACAGAGTGGACACCCAGGAGGGAGTGGAAAACATGAAAAAGGATCTGCAGAAGCTAGAAGAATGGTCTAAGGTTTGGCAATTAAAATTCAATGCGAAGAAATGCAAAGTGATGCACTTAGGGAGTAGAAATCCACGGGAGACGTATGTGTTAGGTGGTGTGAGTTTGATATGTACGGACGGGGAGAGGGATCTTGGGGTGATAGTATCTGAGGATCTGAAGGCGACGAAACAGTGTGACAAGGCGGTGGCTGTAGCTAGAAGGTTGTTAGGCTGTATAGAGCGAGGTGTGACCAGCAGAAGAAAAGAGGTTTTAATGCCCCTGTATAAGTCATTGGTGAGGCCCCACCTGGAGTATTGTGTTCAGTTTTGGAGGCTGTATCTTGCTAAGGATGTAAAAAGAATTGAAGCGGTGCAAAGAAAAGCTACGAGAATGGTATGGGATTTGCGTTACAAGAAGTATGAGGAGAGACTTGTTGACCTGAACATGCATACCCTGGAGGAAAGGAGAAACAGGGGTGATATGATACAGACGTTCAAATATTTGAAAGATATTAATCCGCAAATGAACCTTTTCTGTAGATGGGAAGGTGGTAGAACTAGAGGACATGAAATGAGATTGAAGGAGGAGGCAGACTCAAGAAAAATGTTGGGAAGTATATTTTCACGGAGAGAGTGGTGGGTACGTGGAATGCCCTCCCGCAGGAGGTGGTGAAGATGAAAACGGTAACGGAATTCAAACATGCATGGGATAAACATAAAGGAATCCTGTTCAGAAGGAATGGATCCTCAGAAGCTTAACCGAGATTGGGTGGTGGGAGGCGGGGCTAGTGGTTAGGAGGCGGGACTAGTGCTGGGCAGACTTCTACGGTCTGTACCCTGAAAATTGGTAGATACAAATCAAGGTCAGATACACACAAAAAGTAACACATATGAGTTTATCTTGTTGGGCAGACTGGCTGGACCGTGCAGGTGTTTTTCTGTTGTTATCTACTATGTTACACGTATATCAATGGGGTGGTCAACATGTATGAAATAGCAGCATAAATGTTTATGTCAGCCATTTTAGAAAGATAAATATTTATTTTCTTTAAGCTGTCATAGAGTCAAATATCCCTTGCCAGATTCACATGATGGGGGGGGGGGGGGGGCATCGACCACTGGGGATTAAGGGTATGACCTTTCCAAATCCTCTAGTACAGTGCTGCTCAATAGAAGCACTTTTCTGAAATTTAGATGTCCCAGGTAGCAACTGTGAATCCTGATGTCGATCTTTATAGACATAGACATGTGTTCCTCTTCTCAAATGAGGAATATACATACATTTTTTTGGCCTGCCTTAGGCCCACCCCTTTCCATATGACTATTTTCCAGTTTTAGATGTGAATATCCCAGCTTTGTAAAATTTGGATCTAGACAATTAAATGTCTAAACACCAGTTTGTGTATGTCTAAAAACCTTAATAGTGCTTCAAAAAGAAGCACCATAGTGTATAAAAGAGAAGCATACACATTAATAAACCAATTACGAAACAACAGAGTTAAAATGCAATGCTTGAATCAGTTTTGAGTACAGGTTCTCATCTTGACTTCGTGCTGATGTTTGCTAAACAGTTTTCCTTTTTTTCTACTGTGCTCACATCCTTCGGGAGGCAAGAGGGGTGAGCTCCATCGAGGCTGCTTAATGTGCTGTCTGCAAACAGATGTGTGCTCAGACTTTGAAACTAGGGGAGGAAGACGAATCTGAAAATATCATTTATTGCAAATCATAGTGTTAAAAGGCTTTAAATTACAAGATGGGGAATCCTCCTACACCTTAACTTGGGGTTTCCCAGTTCTGTCCTAATTGGGATTTCAGGGTGTCCACAATGAATACATATAAGGCACATTTGTGTAGATTAAGGAGCTCATTTTCAAAGCACTTAGACTTACGAAGTTCCATAGATTACTAAGTCTAAGGGGCCCTTTTACTAAGCTGCGGTAAAAAGGGGCCCTGCTCTAGTGGTGGTGGCCATTTTTGCCACACGCCAGGGCCCCTTTTACTGCAATGGGTGAAAATAATGAAAAATGAAATGGCCGTGAGCTAAGTTTGCACTTGCCACATGGCCATTTCAGGGTGGGGGGGAGCATTTACCATCACCCATTGAGGTAGTGGTAAGAGCTCTCTTGTTAACTCGGCGGTAACCGGGCAGCATGCGACACAGCCCGATTACCGCCGGGCAACCCCCTGCAGAAATATTGTTTCAATATTTCCGCTAGTGCCGGAAATGGCGTGCGCGGGGGGTGGAACGTTGGGCCGGCGGTAGTTTATTTATTTATTTTATTTATTTGTTACATTTGTACCCCACATTTTCCCACCTATTTGCAGGCTCAATGTGGCTTACATCGTACCGTAATGGCGTTCGCCAATTTGGTTGATAACAAATACAGGTTATATTGTGGTCTAATGAGGTAGGTGTGTATCAGGCACCATGAGGGTCAAAGGGAATGTAGATTGTATATTGTCCAGTACGATCATTGGTTATGCTGTGTTGCTGGGTGTGGGGAATTTAAGGTGGATCGGTGGGATAAGCCTTTTTGAAGGGGTTGGTTTTTCCTGAAGTTTAGATGGTCATGGATTGTTTGGATGGCAGTGCGGCAAGCCCGTTGCCACATGGCAACCCTTTAGTAAAAGGGCCCCTAAGTGCTTTGAAAATATACCTCCATGTCTCTAGTGTATGCACATTTGTCACTGGCATGGTCTTTGTGGGTTTCCTGAAATGCCTCTAGCTATGGCATCACCAGAATAAGTTCTGTCTTAGCTTTTTGCTTGTACTGTTCTTTCTGTATTTTACTCAGAGATAGAATATTACCATTTTCTCTCTTTTTCTGTCCTGCTCCCAGATGTGTACTGTATAGAGAAAGTGACTGAATGCAATATATAAACTACTTTGATTGTACCATATAAAGACGGTATATGAAGAATCTAATAATAATAATGGTCCTGATATTCAGTCGTCTGTGATCAGTATTTTCCTGACTGCTGCTGGATTTATTCTCAGATTTTCACTGCTGGCCCATGTCCAGGCACCAGCATTGAATTGTCTGTAGTACCTGAAGATTGGAGGGTGACCAATGTGACACCAATTTTTAAAAAGGGTTCTGGGGTGATCTGGGAAATTACAGACTGGTAAGTCTGATTTCAGTGCTGGGCAAAATTGTGGAAACTCTTATAAAGAATAAAATTACAGAACATATAGACAAACATGGTTTAATGGGACAGAGCCAGCATGGGTTCAGCCAAGGGAATTCTTACCTAACCAATTTGCTTCATTTCTTTGAAAGCATAAATAAACGTGGATAAAGATGAGCCGGTGGATGTAGTATATCTAGATTTTCAGAAAGATTTTGATAAAGTTCCTCATGAGAGACTCCTGAGAAAATTAAAGAGTCATGGGATAGGAGACAAGGTTCTGATGTGGATTAGGAATCGGTTATTGGACAGAAAACAGCGGGTAGGATTAAATGGTCATTTCTCTTAATGGAGGAGGGTGAACAATGGAGTGCCACAGGGATCTGTATTGGGACCGGTGCTATTTAAGATATTTATAAATGATATGGAAATCGGAACGACGAGTGAAGTGATTAAATATGCAGATGACACAAAACCATTCAAGGTTGTTAAAACATGTGCGGACTGTGAAATATTGCAGCAAGACCTGAGAAAATTGGAAGACTGGGCATCCAAATGGCAGTTGAAATTTAACGTGGATGAATGCAAGGTGATGTACATTGGAAAGAATAATCCGAATCATAGTTATCTGATGCTAGGGTCTACCTTGGGGGTCAGCAAACAAGAAAAAGTTCTAGGTGTTGTTGTAGATAATATGCTGAAATCTTCTGCTCAATGTACAGGAGCGGCCAAAAAAGCAAACAGGATGCTAGGAATCATTAGGAAAGGGATGGTGAATAACACTGAAAATACTATAATGCCTCTGTATTGCTCCATGGTGCGATCTCACCTTGAGTACTGCTTTCAGTTCTGGTCATCGTATCTCAAAAAAGATATAGCGGTATTAGAAAAGGTTCAAAGAAGAGTGACTAAAATGGGGATTGAACTCTTCTCATATGAGGAAAGGCTAAAGAGGTTAGGGCTCTTCTGCTTGGAAAAAAAGATGGATGAGGGAAATTATGATTGAGGTCTACAAAATCCTGGGTGGTGTAGAACAAGTAGAAGTAAACCGATTTTTCATTTGTACAAAAAAATACAAACACTAGGGGACACTCAAGGAAGTTACATGGAAATACTTTTAAAACAAATAAGAGGAAATATTTTTTCACTCAACGAATAGTAAAGCTCTGGAACTCTTTTCTGGAGTCAGTAGTATCTGGGTTTTAAAAAGGTTTGGACAAGTTCCTGGAGGAAAAGTCCATAGTCTGCTATTGACATAGACATGGGGAAGCAACTGCTTGCCCTGGGATTTGTAGTATGGAGTGTTGCCACAATTTGGGTTTCTGCCAGGTACTTGTGACCTGGCTTGGCCACTGTTTGGAAAACAGGATACTGGGCTAGATGGACCATTGGTCTGACCCAGTATGGCTACTCTTATGTTCTTATGTAATACACAGGCAGCTCAAACATAGCCAGTTAAGTGCAATATTCAGCAGTTAACCTGCTACGATGAACGCATTAAGTTAGGGCTGTGTTACTGCATAACTCTGTACAAACTGAACAACCCATGTACTCATATAATGATGGCACTCTCTTATCCTGTTCACTTAGATATATGAAAGCAGAAAGACTCAGGGGCCCAGATAGTATAGATGGGGAGAGAGGTGGGTTGGTAGGTGTGTTGAAAGGATGCATAAAGAATTTATTTTTGACCTCCTAGAATAGCAATTAATCAAAATGTGAATAATAAATAAAATAAATCTTTACTAATGCTAAAAAAAAAAAAAAAGTTAGGGCTGTGTTTTATTCAGTCCTATTTATGCAGTTATTCTAGCCGGTTAAGTGCTGACTCCACCCCAGAACACCCACAAAGTAGCTGGTTTTGGCTTAGTCGCTAACTGGGCATTTTCAGCAGCACTGTCTGGTTAAGTGCTGTTGAATATGCCCAGTTAGCACTGGACAAGCAATTTAAATACATCTAGAAAATAAGGAGATATCACAAAACAAGCATCAAAATATCTGACTGAAAGGAAACAGCAATCACTGAGATAATCAGGATGTTCTACAGAGGAATGGCCTCGAGAAGCCCCCAGCGTACTACAAGCTTCGGGGGCTGGGCTTCTTTATCATCGGCCAGAAAACCTCTGTGGATGTGTCTATTTTTTAAATTTTTAATAAACCGCTTAGTACATTTAAGTCCACACCAGATATTACTTAGCTTTATCAGGTGTTTAAACGTGTGGGTCCTTCTTACACTCCGACCATGACCAACAATGGCCGCCGTTTCGAAGACCTGCCTCAGGGTTCAGTGGTCCATGTATAATCTCCGCACTATATAGTTATTCGAAAGGGAGATTACCTCTTCGTGATATTCAAGCAATTTAAATAGCCAGGAGCCATTTCTGCCCATTTAAATCACTTTGAATATCGATCTCAATAATAATATACATATCTATGTGTATCTACATTTATACGTACCTATATGTATATAGATAGATACACAAATTTCTGCACAACTAGACTTGAGACTCCTTGTCACATGCTATGTGCAGTTGTCGGATTGATCTGAAAGTTGTCCTTCTGAAAGATCTGAAAGCCTGTGTTTTAGGATCCTGCATGAATCATCAGAGCAAGGAGAGGGAGGTCACATTGTGGAATAAGCTTGCTGGGAGCCCAAGGGAGCTTGTTCGTGCTGTGCAGTTGAAAACAGCCTGAAGGAGAAGCCTGGGAGTGGGGGCTAATAGGGGGCTGAGAGAGACTACAGATTTGTATTGGTGGTGGGTTGAAGTAGGTGGATGTGACAGTGCGATTTTTCAGTTAAACAAGAATTGTGGCTGTCTTTAACTACCTAGTGCAAGATAGAAAGTCAGGGTCCCCAGAGCGCTTTCAGGCTTGCTGTGTCAAATGTCTTTTTCTAGGTTAATTCTTCATTCATTTTTCTTTTAAAGAAAAAATATGACAGCAATGTTTGTTACAGTGACTATATATTAACTGTTACTCTGCTGACTGTTTATAGTGGTTACTTATTATTGAACGCAATCGGTTGTTTACTATGGGTAAGAGGTAACGGGGTCATAAATTTGATATACTGCTTTTCTGTGCTTCAACCAAAGTGGTTTACCTGTATTATATGCAGGTGCTTATGAGGTTTGGCCATGGCAGGTTCAGTGGCAAAGCCTCAGGTAGGCTGGGGCCCACTCACTTTGGGCTCATGCCTTTCCAAAATCAGTGCTCTGTTGGTGTGGCTAGCAGGGATTTGCAAGCCCTGCCAGACGAAAAACCTTCATCCCAGCAGAAGGAACACTTACACCCTATGGAGCCGGCAGCAGTGTCCCCAAGGCACTGCTACCCCACCCCCTCAGTTTGTGTGCATGTGTGGAGACTAGCCATGTCAGTGCTTCAGGACCCTGCCGCCAGCTGCATGCAGTGAAAGCGTTCCTTCTGCAGGGAGGAGGTCTTCGGAAAGTGGGGCTTGCAAATCCCTTCCAGCTCAGGTATTTATTTTGGATTTGGGATGTGAGAAGGGCAACTAGGGCGGGGGAAGAGATTCATTTTAGGGCCCACCCTATTTGGGCTCGGGCCACCTCAAATTGGCTGTCTGGCTATGCCACTGGGCAGGTTACCACATCTGGAGAGTAGAAATGTGCATGACCAAAGTTCTGTTTATCTTTATTTTGAACCAAGTTTCCGCAATTTTTGTATGTTTTTTTTTCCCACTACATTTCTGTTTCTTGTGAATATTGTGGACACAATTCTAGAACTGGGCACGGCATCTTAGGGGATCCGATGGTGTGCACCAAATGCCAATTCTATAAGTGCCGCTATTTAATACAAGTGTAAACTTGTGCGCACAAATTTAAGTGTTCTCACTTATGCCAAGTCAAGCGCAGTCATAACTGGGCACTCCTAAGTGCTGCATGACACACACATAACTTACAGCATTCTGAAAATTTCACATGTAAATGAGGAGTAGCCTAATGATTAGTGCAGTGAGTTGAGAACCTGGGGAACTGGGCTTGATTCCCACTTCAGCTCCTTGTGTCCCTGGGCACAGGGGCATAGCTACGTGGGGCCACGGAGGCATGGGCCCCCCAGATTTGGCCCTGGCTCACCCGTCGCTGACACTTTCGACCCCCCCCCTTCCCACCGCCGCCAACCCTCCCCTGCTGCTGCAGTCAGGTACTTGTGTTGGTGGGGGTCCCCAATCCCCCGTCAGCCGAAGTCCTCTTCAGCACCGTGCAGGATGTCAGGATGACTCACACAGAAACAGAATCCTTCCATCCAGATCAGCTGCAGCAATGTGCCGGCCCGGAGACCAGCACTGAAGAGGACTTTGGCTGGCGGGGGTTGGGGACCCCCGCCAGCACAGGTACCTGATGGCGGCGGTGGCAGCGGGAGAGAGTTGGCGGCAGGAAGAGGGGTCGAAAGGGGAAGGGTGCCGGGGGAGGGTCAAAAATGGCGGGGTGGGGGTCGGCAGTGCCGGAGGTGGCTAAAATGTGCCTCCCGCCAAAGTCTGACTATGTCCCTGCCTGGGCAAATCACTTTCTTTGATGCTGTGACTCAGGAAAGAGGTCCCTGTGTGCTAATGATAGCTCAGATTGGTTTCTTTGGTAATAATCTATTTGGTAGACCTTTGTTTAAGCCTGCTAACATATAAGATATCTTAACTAGGACTTCTGATGAAGGCATTGAGTCCTTTTATCTCACTACAATTATTGATCCTGAGCATATGAGCATTGTACACCACTGCTGAAGAAAGGACATCCTTGATGAAATCCTTGTTGGGTGGTTCTCACAGTGTTTCTTCTGTGTCCAAGTCACTTAACCCTCCATTACCCCAGGTTCAAGAAACACCTTAGATTATGAGCCCACTAGGGACAGAGAAAGTACCTGCATGTACTGGGGAATTCTATAAATGGAGCCTAAAGTTAGGTGTTAATTCTACATCCAGATTTCTGTGTGGAAACACGTTTCAGAGGATTTAAGGTGCCAAAACAGGATGGAAAAAGCAGATCAGACTGGAAATACACTTGCACACCTAGTTATAGGATAGTGTCTATGTGTAGTATTATTATTACATTTGTATCCCACATTATCCCACCTTTTTGCAGGCTCAATGTGGCTTACAATTCATCATGGATACTGGAAATAGAAAAGAATGTACATTTGGTTTTACAGCAAGTTTTGGGTACATGATGGTGAAATACATAATACTGGAAATAGAAATGCAGCTGCAAGGGGGACATTCCCATGGAAGGGTTGGGGCATTCCGGAAAATTGTACACACCCAACTTCCGTGCCAGCATTTGTACATATTTCAGTTGGTGTAAATCCTCACGCTCAACTTTGGGAGTTCAACACCCAATGCCATTCTATAAAGAGCACTCATCCCAACTCTTTAAAGAGAAAAAGCTACCACTCCACAAAACCCGGTAATAAAGATCTATAATGCATCAAGATCAAAAGACTCACTGAACAAAAACCAATTTATTTTTTTTTTTATCAAAAGGCTTTCAAACAGTTCAAATACAAAAAAAAAATCTGAAATTTCTCAGAGTTCCAAACAAGCTTTGCACAGCAATCAAAAAAATAACTTAGCTTTAGCGTGACTTCACTGGCCTCCTGAGACATGATAATTTTCTATATGTAGCAAGTTGAAACACAGGCTGGATCAAGCCCTACTGACTGGTAAATGGAAAAAAGACATATTTTTCGTTAGGAAATTAAGATTTTTTTGTCTCCCCTGTTATATTTAGAATTTGGGTGGTTAAAATTTAATGCCAAGAACTAGTGCAGAGTGATGTACTTGGGGTGCAGAAATCCAAAGGAGATGTACCAGATAGGAGGAAAGAGATTGGTAAGCACAGTTCAGGAGAGGGACCTCGGGGTGATTGTGTCTGAGGATCTCAAGGTGACGAAACAATGTGACAATATGGTGGCCACAGCCAGAAGGATGCTAGGCTGCATAGAGAGGGGTATAACATTACGGGCAAGAAAGCGGTCGGAGCTCCGCCGAGGCACCGCCCTGGAAAGCCGCCCCGGGGGATGGTGGCAGAGGAAAGCACCCGGGTCACAGCAGCAGCGGCAGCAGCTCATCGGACGTGTCGGTGTGCGCCTCGGAGCTGCTGTCGGACGATCCCTGCCCGGTGCTCGCCGGTCACTCGCAGCTCTGTTCCTGCCTCCTCTAACAACGTCGGCTCGGAAGAATCTGTGACGTACTGCGCATGCGCAAAATAGCTGCACTGTTCAGCGCATGCGCGGCACATCGGTCACTCTTCATTTATATAGTAGGATACTGCTAATACCACTAGGTTCTAAGTGGTTTAGAATAACACAAGAGCCAATGCAATCCTTCTGGAAGTAATATTAGACAAACCTCTTAAAAAGTAAGGTCTTTAAGGTTTTTCTTTTTACAAAGGCACGGTAACGTTTTTAGCGGGCGCTAATGATTAGCTCATGCTAAATGCTAAAGACGCCCATAGGAATATATGGGTATTTCTAACATTTAGTACATGCTTATTTTTAGCACGTGCTAAAAACACTAGCATGCCTTTGTAAAAGGACCCCTTAATTTTTCTTACCTAAAGAAAAAATAGAGTATTAAAATATGGCTGCAGACTTTTTATAAGAGTAGACATACTGGGTCAGACCAATGGTCCATCTAGCCCAGTATCCTGTTTTCCAAACAGTGGCCAAGCCAGGTCACAAGTACCTGGCAGAAACCTAAATCATGGCCACATTCCATACTACAAATCCCAGGGCAAGCAGTTGCTTCCCCATGTCTATGTCAATAGCAGACTATGGACTTTTCCTCCAGGAACTTGTCCAAACCTTTTTTAAACCCAGATACGCTAACCGCTGTTCCCACATCTTCCAGCAAAGAGTTCCAGAGCTTTACTATTTGTTGAGTGAAAAACATATTTCCTCCTATTTGTTTTAAAAGTATTTCCATGTAACTTCCTTAAGTGTCCCCTAGTCTTTGTACTTTTGGAATGAGTAAAAAAATCAATTTACTTCTACTCATTCTACAGCACTCACGATTTTGTAGACCTCAATCATATCTCCCCTCATCAATCTCTTTTCAATAATTTTGGTCCTTGAACAGCAAGGAGTTTGTCATAAATTTTAAATCTTTTTACTCCCTTAAGTGTAGGCGAAACAAAAGGAGAATTATAGCATGGTCTTCTGGCTCTGTTGTTAGGAGTAAACTCCAAATGGCACAGTCAGTAAGCCGGACAATCTCCATTTAAAATTCTGTACAATGGGCAAGAAAATTTAAAGAAAATCCTTGCTTTTATAGGCAACCAGTGAAGTTCTGAATAACACAAAGAGATTTTATCTTTCTTCCACAAGTAATAAATCAATCTTACCGCAGTGTTCTGAACTGTCTGTAATTTCCGAACAATTTGTTTAGAAGTACCTAAATATGGGGCACTTTTACATA
Organism: Microcaecilia unicolor; assembly: GCF_901765095.1. Classification (NCBI taxonomy): domain Eukaryota; kingdom Metazoa; phylum Chordata; class Amphibia; order Gymnophiona; family Siphonopidae; genus Microcaecilia; species Microcaecilia unicolor. The sequence goes on from NC_044039.1 coordinate 132,430,136, forward strand.
GTGGTGGTAAGCCCAACGCGGGCTTATCCCTCGCTATCCTGGGACTACCGTCGGCCTAACATGGTTGCCAGTGGTAGTTCCAGGTCAATCGTGTGCCATTTCCGGGAATGGTTAGCATGGCAGTAATCAGGTGGTAATTGGGCATCGTGGTAAGGGCTTCCCGACGCATGTGCATGCAAGAGTTTTCTTACTGCATGGCCATTTTTGTTTTTGGGACTTTTTACCTGCTGTGGTAAAAAGGGCCCTGGCACATGGGAAAAATGACCCCCGCCGCTACCGTAGGGCCCTTTTTCCCACAGCTTGGTAAAAGGACCCCTATATGAGATTACAATGATCCAATTTGGATAAGAGTAGTGATTGCACCAATAACCTAAACTGTTCAAATTAAAAAAAAAACCTTTCTAATATGTCTTAGCTTTCTCAGAAGGAAAAATGAACTTTTCGTCAAAAGATTAACATGCTACTCAAGAAAGAGAGTTTGATATAAATAGACCCCAAAAATCTTGACCACAGATGATAATGTATACCTACTTTGGTCTATAACCAGCAGAAGAAAGGAGGTGTTGATCCCCCTGTACAAGTCATTGGTGATGCCCCACTTGGAGTATTGTGTTCAGTTTTGGAGGCTGTATCTTGCTAAGGATGGAAAAAGACTTGAAGCAGTTCAGAGAAAAGCAACGAAAATGGTATGGAGTTTGCATCACAAGACATATGAGGAGAGTCTTGAACATGTATACCCTGGAGGAAAGGAGAGACGGAAGTGATATGATGCAGACGTTCAAATATTTGAAAGGTAATAATCTACAAACAAACCTTTTCCAGAGACGGGAAGGTGGTAAAAGTAGAAGACATGAATTCAAGTTACAGGGGGGCCGACTCAGGAACAATGTTAGGAACAGGGCCGGTCTTAGCAAGTGCGGGGCCCTGTGCAGACCAACTTGGTGGGGCCCCATCCTAGCCCCGCCCCACCTAGCTCCACCTACGCTAGCCCCCCCCCCCACCCTAGCTCCACCCCACCCTAGCCCCCCCTAGCTCCCCCACCCTAGCTCCACCCCAAGGTATTAAAATTGTTTTAAAATATATGATACAAGCAACAAATGAGCTCCTTTTATTAACAACCATATGTAGATCCTTCAAGAGGTAGTGTGTCATGATTTAGGCTCTACACCCTTTCTGATGTTTTGGTGCCACCTCAGTAAATTCTGAATAAAAAATGTTTTCTACCTTTGCAGTCTGAGCATTTAGCTTTTCTATTAGCTTTGGTCCTAGTGTCTTCTGTTTTATGCAGTGTCTTCTTTCCATTTGATATTTTTCTTCTCTCACCATGTCCACCATCCTTCTGTGTCCTTATGCGTCCTGTCTACCATCTGTAGCCCTGTCCCTATCCTTTCTCCAGTTTCAGTATCTACCTTCAAAGTGTTCTGATCCAGCCCTTAAATTCAGCAATTTTCCCTCCATCCATATCCAACATTTCTCCTCACTCCCCTCCATCCATGTGCATCTATTTTCCTCCTCTTCCCTCCATCCATGTCCAGCATTTCTCCTCTCTCCCTTCCCCTCCATCCATGTGCATCTCCTTCCTTTGTCTTTCCTTCCCTCCATTCCTGCCCAACATTTCTCCTCTCTTCCATGCCCTCCACTCCATCTATGTCCAGATTTCTCCTCTCTTCCCTCCCCTCCACCCATGTGCATCTCCTTCCAGTCTTCCCTCCCCTCCCTCCATCCATCCATGTCCAGCAACTCTCCTCTCTCCCTGCCCTCTCCTCCATGATCCATATCTAGCAAATCTCCTCTCCCCTGCCCCCTCCAGGCCATCCAAATCCAGCAATTCTCCTCTCTCCTGTGCTCCCCTCCATGCCCAGGCAGCAGGCAGTGATTTCTCCTCTCTTCCCTGCCCTCCCATCCTGTCTGATTCTCCTTTGCCTGTAATGTCCACTTGCCCCAGCCCCCCCCCCCCACGAGTTTGAGGTGAACCACTAGGGTTCATTAGCACTATTTTAGATCCTGGCACTGGCAGGACAGGAGTGACTGGGGATCACTTCTGTCTGCCCCCTAGACCACCATGGATATTTAAAAGGTATGAGGTGGGAAAATCATGGGAGTGTGGGGGGTCTTTCTGAACTTTGGGGCTGGAGGATATATATTAGGTGGCTCTATTGGAAGGGACAACCTTGAGGCCCACACCTAAGAGGTGCTGCTTAAGAGATAGCCTGGAAGCTGCAGCTTGGAGGCCCTATGCTCTCAAGCTGATGGACTAATTCTGCTTGTGAGGTGACTCACACAAGCAGCATTACTAATTATTGTGGCAATCAAATCAACAACTTCCAGTACATACATTCATCATCATCATACCTGGCTGGCTTGCCTTTGAATGGCAGTGCAGGGAGGCAGTGACACAAACTTGCTCCAGCAGCTGACCAGCTCCACTTTTATTTTATTTTAAGTCGCACTCGCGTCGCACTCGCACCAGACTTGCTCCAGCTGACCAGCTCCACTTCACTTTATTTTAAGTCGACTCGCTCGCACTCGCACCAGCGATGGCGATGGCTCACTTCCAGGCTCCAGCAGCTTTTCCCTTCCCGCTCAGTGACTCCTGCCCGCCCTCGCGGAAACCGGAAATACCTTATCAGAAGGAAGGCAGGACATTGAGCGGGAAGTGAAAAGCTGGGGTGAGCCATTGCTGCCTGCAACTCTGACTGTCGGGGGCTGGGACCGTCGCTGCAAGCCTGCAACTGTCTGTCGGGGTCCGGGGAGGCGGGAGCTGACGGCGGGCACCGGACCGGCGGCAGAAGCGGAGCGGCCGAGCAGCATCAAATCAATGATGCGGTGCGGTCCGAGCGGGGGTCGTTCGGAGAGGCAGAGTTGAGGTGCGCCGCGCGGGGCCCCCTTAAGCGCAGGGCCCTATGTGGCTGCGTCGGTCACCTCTGCCCAAGACCGGCCCTGGTTAGGAAGTATTTTTACACGGAGAAGATGGTAGGTACCTGAAATGCCATCCCACAGGAGGTGGTGATGAAAACAGTAACGGAATTCAAGAATGTGTGAGATAAACACAAAGGAATCCTATATAGAAGGCATGAAACTAAACAAGCTTAGCGGTAATTAGATAGCAACACCAGTAATTGGGAAGCAAAGCCAGTGCTGGGCAGACTTCTATAGTCTGTGCTGTGATCATGGCTGGACAGATTGCGCTTCAGTAGCTGGAGAACAAGGCCAGTTCCAGGCAGACTTTTATGGTCTTCTGGTTGTGGCTGGACAAATTTTGATGGGCTGGAGTGGGGCTTCGATTACAACTTCAGTAACTGGAGAACAAGACCAGTGCTGGGCAAACTTCTACAGTCTGTGCCCTAAAAATGGCAAGGACAAATCAAGTATACATATGTAGTATCACATCACACCTTATGCTATGACTTTATCTTGTTGGGCAGGCTGGATAGACCGAAAAGGTCTTTATCTGCCGTCATTTACTATGTTACTATGCTGCTGAAAATGACCGGTGAGCCCTGAACAAGCTAGTTAACTGGCTAACAAATGCACCACCAAAACCTGAATTAAGACCACCCCAGATAATTTTGTGTTGGATTGCCATGTTGGATGTGAGCCCCTATTTCTAGAAGCAAATGCTTTATCTCATCATACACTTAATTCCATAACCTAATGCCCTTTCTTTTTTATTCTGTAGTTATAAGTTATACATACCCCTTTCTCTTCCTTTTACTTGATTCATTGCCAGTGAAGGTATTTTCTTTTGCCTGGTTCTGCTACATGGGTACACCAGTTCCTCATGTGATTCACAGTGATGAGATCTGTCCATTTCCAGCAAATTGCATGTGTGCTAGCCAATGCAAGCACAAGCGAATTTCTGTGTGCTTAAGCATGTTAATAATATACTCTGGTTTCAAATTATATAGTTTTTAATGAACCATAAACATATTTACAATCTATTTTTGCAGCAACTGTGGCAAGCAAAAAAATCTCTTATGAAAACAAAAGCTCAGTGTTGTAGAATAGTTTTTAGGCAGCTGCAGATCCTGTGATATATTTTTAAAAGGAGAAAATCCAAACCCCAGAGACCTCAAACAGGCAAGAATCAGATAGGTGCCAAGTTTCAAAACTGGGTGCATTGATGCAGTGTCTACAAAAACGTTTGTTAATGAACTTTCCACTCATTTTCAAAGGCAACGTATGAGCATATTTTCTTTCAGAAATTTTCCTGGTTAAAAATTTTAAATGCCTACAGAGATTTGCACCTGCTTTTTTGGCAGATACATTATCCCTTGAAAGTATCATATGTAAATTCAATATACATGTGTTATTTCACTCTGCTGACCTAAAAACACTCCAAGGAACACCCCTTTCTCCTGCTAAAAATTGCACCTTGTTGAGCCCCCCCCCCCCCACATGTATTTTTAGTAAGGTATAGGCTGAAGAATTTTCCGGCAGTTAGGTCACCCTCATGCATACCAATTTATCTGGGTAAATGACTTACAAAATCTGTCCTCCTTCAAGAACAAGAGGTTGTAATTTGCATAGACCACTGCTACCTTGTCCTGCACAGGCTCCTCAGAAACATGTTGACACTCCGCTAGTAAACGTATGCTGGTTGCTTATAAATCATGCCTGTCAAATCTCATACATTCTCAGGATGATGACACGGTGCCAGAATCCTCTGAGCTAATACGTGATGCTGTACTCCATATGATAAAACATTGTTAGCTACTGTAGGCTGGCCTGCTTCGTCAATAACTTTCTCTAGCAAGAAACATGCAGCGTGACGGTAATATTAAACTGTACAAACTAGATCAAAGTGTGTTGGATAGATTCATGTAAAACATTCCAACTCCGAGGGGAACCTGAAGAGCATTTCTTGTGCATTGTTAGATGACTGGTATCAAAAAAGCAGTATAAGGAAGACACTATTTAAGATTGCTTGCTTTAGGTACGTTAGGAACAGGGCGTAGCCAGACTTCGGCGGGTCCAGAGCCTGAGGTGAGGGGGCACATTTTAGCCCCCCCCCCACCATTGCCGACCCCCCTCCCGCCGCCGCCAGCTTTGACAACCCCTGCCGACGACCCTCTCGACCCCCCTCCCACCACCAACCCTCCCCCGCCATTGCCTACCTTTGCTGGCGGGGGACCCCAATCCCCACCAGCTGAGGAGGTCCTCTTTTTCCCACAAAGGCTTCGTTCTGTTTCTGACGTCCTGTACATTGTACGTGCAGGACCTCAGACTCACAGAAACAGAACGAAGCCTGGCTGATCTGCAAGGCTTCGTTCTGTATCTGTGAGTCTGACATCCTGCAGGTACAACGTGCAGGACGTCAGAAACAGAATGAAGCCTTTGCGGGAAGAAGAGGACCTCCTTGGCTGGCAGGGATTGGGGTCCCTCGCCAGCAAAGGTAGCCCACGGTGACGGTGGGGGAGGGGGGTCAAGAGGGTCGTCGGCAGGGGGGTCCAGGGTCAAATCTACGGGGGCCCAATGCATGCTAATAAGACCAAGACCCGTTTACGGAGGTCTGTGTTCGTGAAGAGCTTGACAAACTAAAAGTAGACAGAGCGATGGGGCCAGATGGGATATACCCGAGGGTGCTTAAGGAACTCGAAGTTCTGTCGGCTCCAATGATGGACCTCTTCAATGCTTCCTTAGAAACTGGAGTGGTCCCGGCGAACTGGAGAAGGGCAGATGTGGTTCCTTTGCACAAGAGTGGAAGTAAGGAGGAGGTTGGGAATTACAGACCTGTCAGTCTGACCTCGGTGGTGAGTAAGCTAATGGAAACGCTTCTAAAGAGGAGGATTGTGAGATTTCTTGAACTAAATGGAATGCGGAACCTGAGGCAACATGGCTTCACTAGTGGCAGGTCATGTTAGACGAATATGACTGTCTTCTTCGACTGGGTGACCAAACAGTTGGATGTGGGAGGGGCATTTGATGTGGTATACTTGGATTTCAGCAAAGCCTTTGACACGGTTCCGCACAGGCGACTGATAAATAAATTAAGTACCCTCGGTATGGGACCTAGAGTAATGGATTGGGTTAAAAATTGGTTGAATGGTAGGAGACAGAGGGTAGTGGTAAATGGAGCTTGCTCTGAAGAAAAGGATGTCATCAGTGGAGTACCGCAGGGATCGGTCCTAGGGCTGGCTCTTCTTAACATCTTTGTGAGCAATATTGCGGAAGGGCTGTCTGGTAAGGTTTGTCTCTTTGTGGATGATACTAAACTCTGCGACAGGGTGGACACCCTAGAGGATGTAAATGACATGAGGAAGGACCTAGCGAAACTGGAGGAATGGACCGATATTTGGCAACTAAGGTTTAATCCCAAAAAATGCAGGGTCATGCACTTGGGTCACAAGAATCTGAGGGAATGGTACAGTATAGGGGGTGAAGTGCTTCAGTGTGCGAAGGAAGAGCGGGACTTGGGGGTGATTGTGTCTGATGAGCTTAAAGCTTCCAAACAGGTAGAAAAAGCGACGGTCAAAGCCAGAAGGATGCTTGGGTGCATAAAGAAAGGCATGGCCAGCAGGAAAAAGGAGGTGATAGTGCCATTGTATAAGTCTGTAGTGAGGCCTCATTTGGAGTACTGTGTGCAGTTCTGGAGACCGCACCTACGGAAAGATATAAACAGGATGGAGTCGGTCCAGAGGGCGGCTACGAAATTAGTAAGCAGTCTTGAATGCAAAAATTATAGGGACAGGCTTATGAACCTCAACATGTATACGCTGGAAAAGAGGAGGGAGAGAGGAGACATGATAGAGACGTTTAAATATCTCAAGGGCATTTATATACAGGAAGAGACCCTTTTTCAAATGAAGGAATGCTCTGGAATGAGGGGGCATATTACGAAGTTAAGAGGGAATAGGCTTAGGAGTAATCTAAGGAAGTACTATTTCACAGAAAGGGTGATGGAGGCGTGGAATGGCCTCCCGGTGGAGGTTGTGGAGTTGAGGACCGTTCCAGAATTTAAAAAGGCATGGAATAAGCATGTGGGATTGCTTAGGAACAGGAAGAATTAGGGGTTACAGAGGATAGGCAGACTGGATCGGTCATATGGCCTTTATCTGCCGTCATTTTTCTATGTTTCTATATCTCATGCATTTTCATTTTGAATATTCTGAAAACTCAACTGGACAGGCGGTCCCCAAGAACAGGGTTGAGAACCACTGAAATAAAAAGAGATGTTTTCCTTCTTTAAGACTTTCACAGCCTAGCTGGGATTCTACTTCTCCAAGTCCAAGTGGGACTCAGAAATGTTGAAAGTCAAGAAGGTGAAGAAAGCAGAGTGGGAGTAGGAGTTGGGATCTTACTATACACTGCTGAGATTTTGCAAATTCTTTTTTGGCTGAGTAGCATCTCTCCCAATCCCAGCACCCCTATAGCAGTGCACTTTCTCAGTACCCTGGGCTTGCTGAGGCAGGTTTGTTGCCATGGAAACCCCATTAAATTTGCATGTTTCTCAGCTTGGGCTTTATTGCTGCTGCAGGCTTTATTTTTAGCTCATGGCAGTTATATAATGAGAGGGAGACTGAGAAAGCAATCCAGAGAGACAGTGAGAGGGAAGAGTTCTCTACTAACAGCAACCCCCCCCCCCCCCCCCCACCAATAGTGATCGGGTGGACCACAGCTGCTCCTCCACCTCCATCACATCACCTGCTGTGCTACTGTGACTCATCAGCACTGTCCTTCCCTTCCGTGGGCTCAGCTGGCCGATTGTACGCGCGCGCATGTGTGTGTGTGTGTATGTTTGTGAACACATGTAAAATAATCTGGGACAGGTGGGTTGACTGCAAGCCTTTATTCCATACTGAAGCTCTGAATGCCACGGATAAATTAGGAACAGGCTGGGCTGCCTGCAGCAGCTTAGGAGGATTTATGGCAACAGCACTGGCTACATTCTGAAAATAAGAACCCAGACCCCACTGTACCCTATTTTGTTCTTCTTTGCAGGTCTCCTGTGATACTTATGTAGTTGGTCTCCGTACTGGGGCTGAGGGTGACCCGAGGGGCAGGGTACATGTTATTTTTAGTGACTGTGGTTGTAAGATTAAAGTCTCCTCCATAATCCTCTCCTCAAGCACACAGAACAGGTATAAAGGGTCCCCGGCAGCTGCCTGTCCGATCAGGTCTCTGGACTGGCACACAAAACCCACCCTGGAAAAACATCTGAAGAAGGCTGGTAAGGATTTGAATAACAATACCCATTTATTGGGTCCTTCACAAGAACACAGAAATGTAGAAATATAACACTATGAAAACAATAAGCCATATTGTCTATAAAAACAAAGAAAAATGTATCATCGTGCTCAAAGTATTTACAGTCTTTGTTCTCCTCTCCTCCATGTCCTGTGCTCCTTCACTGGTGGACAGGTTTTGAACTCTCTCTGCTTCTTTTTAAGTGCTTTTACACTCTTGGGTCTCTAAGAAGTCCCCGATCGATCGCCTCCTCCTTCTAGATACCCTGAGGTGTAGTCAGTTTTTAGGGCCTAGGGGATATACCCTGGTCTCCAATCCCTCACTCCTCTCCTCTCACACTCCTCACACTGTGCAATTGTTCAGTGCTTAAGAAGGTTCCTTATTTCCTGTCTATGACATAAATTTTCCTCACTTCTTACCAATTTCTCCTCATTCTCACCCTCTCTGGCCTAGGCAAGTAGGATGCACTTAGGCCATTGCTCCCACCTCCTTCCTCATAGGCTTCCAGTAACTGCTTCCTGTCCTTTCCCTGACCCAGTGTGGAACTTGTTGCAGCTTCTCTGTCTCTACTTCTCCTTGAGGACGGGACAAGGTCTCAATAATGAACCTTCTTTTCTCCTTCTTAAGGTACCTGTAACGTGGTGTGCATAAATTCTAAGTCACATAGTTGAAAAGTGGGCATGGTTATGGGTGTTTCTAAAATGTATGCGCGTTATTGTAGAATACACCCGCTCCACGCCTAATTTAGGCATTGGGATTTATACCAGTTTTTAGTTGGCGTAATTGACCAGGACTAAATTTAGTCATGTGAACTGGCGTGCAACGTATTCCATATACCACGTGGAAATTTAAGCCTATTCTATAAAATTTAGGCATACTTTAGAGAATATAACTAAGTGTATTTTTTTCCACACAGAATTTTCAGGCGCCATATATAGAATCTAACCCCTTGTGGGTAATTCTATAAAATAGGCTTTACCATATGTGTACCAGTTACATGAATAAATGTGTAGAATACTAGTATATATGCACATATACATGTGTACTGTATATGCCAATACACCTCCTAGGCTCTATTCTGTAACTATGCACATATCTGTGGTTTGTGGGTGGGCATAAACATGGGCAGCATCTGGGCAGAGGGTGGGAGGGGTGCAAATTTATACACGTAACTTACAGAATTATGTAAGTTCCCCGTGCATCACCTGAACTTAGGCAGGAGCATTTATATCAGCTCTATGACTGACATAAATGATTGCACCTAAATGCATACATGCTTATATACCATATTAAACTAGTATTCCATGTAGGAAAAAAAGGTGTCTACTTTCCTTTATAGAATTTGTGCCAATCAGATGCCTTCTGGGTGCCTATATATAGTGCACTGTTATAAAATCGCCCCCTTGAAGGCAGTTCTATAGCAATGCCTATGTATTGATCCATGTTGTGACCGTACCTCAAACGTGTGCAATCTTGGTCACTGCATCTAAAAAAAAGATATTGCAGAATTAGAAAAAGTAAAGAGAAGAATGATAAAGGGGATGGGACAACTTCCTTATAAGAAAGGCGAAAGCAGCTAGGACTCTTCAGCTTGGAGAAGGGACAGCTGAGGGGAGATATGACAGAAGTCTATATAATACTGACTGGAGTGCAAGTGGTAGGCATGAATCACTTGTGTACTCTTTCTAAAAATACAAAGACAAGGGGGTATACAATGAAGCTACTAAGTAGCAAATTTAGAACAAGTTGGAGAAAATATTTCTTCACTCAGAAGAATTCATTGCCAGAGAATGTAGTAAGAGCAGTTAGCTTAGCAGGGTTTAAAAAAGTTTTGAATCATTTCCTAAAAGAAAAGTCCAAAAGCCATTATTAAGATGGACTTGTGAAAATACACTACTTATTTCTAGGATAAGCAGCATAAAATCTGTTATACTCTTTTAGTATATTACCAGGTACTTGCAGCCTGGAATTGGTCACTGTTGGAAACAGGATACTGGATTTGATGGACTTTTGGTCTGTCCCAGTATGACAATACTTATGTTTTTATGTTATGTTAATGTTGTGCACCAACATGAGGAATGACTTAGTGAAGCTAGAGAAATGGTCTGGAATTTGGCAGCTTAGATTTAATGATAAAAAATGCAGGGTCATGCATTTGGACTGCAAAAACTTGAGGGAACGGTAGAGTTTAGGGGGTGAAGAACTTTTGTGCATCAAAGAGGAACGGGACTTGGGTGTAATAGTATGTGATGATTTTAAGGTGGCCAAATAGGTAGAAAAAGCGACGGTGAAAGCTAGAAAGAAGCTTGGGTGCATAGGGAAAGGAATAGCCAGTAGGAAAAAGGAGGTGATGATGCCCCTGCATAAGACGTTGGTGAGACCTCATTTAGAAATATTGTGTACAATTCTGGAGACGTCACCTTCAAAAAGATATAAACAGGATGGAGTCAGTCCAGAGGGCAGCTACTAAAATGGTCAGTGGTCATCGTCATAAAGCATATGGAGTCAGACTTAAAGATCTCAATATGTATACTTTGGAAGAAAGGCAGGAGAGGGGAGATATGATAGAGACACTTAAATATACCTGTGTGGCATAAATGCACAGGAGGCAAGTCTCTTTCAATTGAAAGGAATCTCTGGTACAAGGGAGCATAGGATGAAGCTGAAAGGGGACAGACTCAGTAGTAACCTGATAAAATAGTTTTTCACGGAAAGGGTGGTGAATTCTTGGAATGGCCTCTCAGTGGAAGTGGTGGAGACAAAAACAGTATTTGAATTTAAGAGAGCTTGGGACAAGTACATAAGATCTCTAAGGGAGATGGGCAGACTGGATAGACCATATGGTCTTTATCTGCCTACTCTTTTCTTCTATAGTTAGGTACCTAGAGGGTGTCTATTAGAAGCCTATTTTATTAAAGAAAGTAGATACCTGTTTGTAGAATACTAGCATAACTGATTATATGACAGTTATGTCAGTCATGGAGTATTCTATTCAAGTTCATCTTTATTTGATACACCTCTACAGGGACAATTTAACTGTTAAGTAGACCATTCTATTCGTTATGGAACCAAATGAAACTTGGGGCCCTGTTTACTAAGGTGTGCTAGCATTTTTAGCGTGTGCTATAAATTAGCATGCACTAACACTAGAGACACCCATAGGCATTGCGCGTGCAAATTTTTAGCATGCACTAAAAACACTAGCATTTCTACAGCGCAGCTTAGTAAACAGGGCCCTAAGTTTTCTATCTTTGAAAACAGTTAGGCTTTATGGCCTTTTTACATCATCCATTTCATACCAAGCACCTTCTATTTGGAACTTATTACCAGTCTGTATAAGTTTTTGAGTCTAACTATTCACTATTCAGGAAAAATCTGAAAACATTTCTTTTTCAACAATTTATTACAGTAATAGGACTTTTATGTTAATTTATGTTAAATGATTTTTTATCACATTTGTAGCTAATACTGGATTATGTTTATCTAGGTCCTGTCCTAGATGGTAAAAATGATTGTAATGCGCTTAGAACTTATTAGGTATGTTCTGCCCCCATATTCATGGTGGAGACAGGGTGTTTGTGGTTTATATGTGGTTTGAGCTCTTTAAGTAGGATAGAACAACAAAGTGATGTAATTGTAGTTCTCTTGTGATAGGTTCTTCGTGAGCACCTGTTCCTGTTCCCTGTGCCTTTTGGGACTTTTCCTATTGGATGGCCCTTTTCCCCTGTGTATGCTGGGCTGTAGCCAGCCCTTTTTCTTTCCTTTTGGGAGTTGAGGGTGTTTCTGAAGCATGATTTTCTAAGAACTGTAAGCTGACTTTGCTGTACCTGTTGCATACTGCCCTTTCAATATACTGTAAAATGACCAAGTTTTTACCAGTTTAAGTATTCTTCACAGCATCTACTTTTCTCAGCTTTGTGCTTAGGTCTTCTGGCTACTCTGGTATACAGGGTGAGCTGGTAGAGAACAGGCTCTGCAAGACAGAGACTCTTGTCCAGCACATCTAACTGTAAGTTATTTCCCTTTGTTTGAATTTGCATTAAAGAAGATTTTGGTTCAAGAGTTCTGAGTCTTCACAGTGATGTTCTATACTCCGGTTATTTGCATGCTAATCTCCTGACTAGAGAGAGCCTATCAGAAGAGAGAACAGAACAAGGTAATTGTGGATTATAAGCCTTGTAATGTAATGTAATACTATCTTAGTGGTTAACAATAATAAAACATTTGATAGCAGGAGAAGGATAACAGGGAAAGGAACTACAAATATAATTGAAAAGGGAAAAGAAAGAGAACTATGATTCTCCACAGGGAAGGGAGAAAGTACAGAGCAAAGGTTCTAGCAGATATTACAAGCTCAGCACTCCACATGGGTGCCCATTAAATCAGGAGAAGCACAGGGGATTCAGAAAAGGGAAAAATACTTGGCTGGTAGATTCATATGTTTGTCTACAAATGAGTCGGGGCTGGTGGTTAGGTGGCGGGGATAGTGCTGGGCAGACATACAGTCTGTGCCAGAGCTGGTGGTGGGAGGCGGGGTTGGTGGTTGGGAGGCGGGGATAGGGTTGGACAGACTTATACGGTCTGTGCCCTGAAAAGGACAGTACAAATAAAAAAGTAGCACATATGAATTTATCTTCTTGGGCAGACTGGATGGACCGTGCAGGTCTTTTTCTGCCGTTATCTACTTTGTTACTATGTTACTATGAGTCTCAAGAGCTGCCTTAAACTTTTGATGCGATGGCAGCATTCATAGGCAAGGAAGGAGGATATTCCATAGAGTAGGGCCTGTAACATTAAACATAGATTCCCAAACACATTCAAGAAAATTGTGTGAAAAGATAGTATCATCAAGAGCTCACTTAATAGAATAGGGAGTCAAATAGCAGGAAAGAATGGGCGGTTGACCCAAGTTATAAATCTCATGGACCAAGATTAAGATTTCATAGATAATGCACATCTTAACAGAGGGGTGACATGGTCGTATTTGTGACCATCAGTGATCAACTTAACAGCTACATTTCCATAAGTGACCTACCTAGTGTATGCTTACCTGTCAAATATGCACTGTGTCTTTACAGAATAGCACTGAGGTGGATTGTTGTGCTCAAATGAATATACTTATGTGCACATATGCCAGTGTTCTAATCATTTCCATGTATATTTGGTGCATAAGTGTTTGCACCTTATTTATAGTATTATCCCATTTTGCCCCAAGGTTCAGCTGTTTTTCAGACTTTAACTCCTCCTCACTCTGCTTGTCCTGGAAACAGGCTTTACCCTTGGCCTTTCCCTCTCCTTATTTAGTTTAGATTAGTTCAATCACATATTTGATATAACGCCCCTAGTCCAAGGGTTTCAAAGTGGTTTACAAAGCAATTATTAAATTGGGTGAAAGGCTAAGATCTTGATTACTACTACTACTACTATTTAGCATTTCTATAGCGCTACAAGGCGTACGCAGCGCTGCACAAACATAGAAGAAAGACAGTCCCTACTCAAAGAGCTTACAATCTAATATGGGTTCCAGGGTGGGAAACCCACCACTTATAGGCTACATTTTCCTCCTTACTGGACTTCCTTTAGAGAAGGAAGAGAATAAGCCCATCCCTACACTCCTGATTTACACTTCCCTTCTATTCTTGAGGATCTACTGCCATTAGGATGCTTCGCCTTCATTATTTCAATGGCGTTACTCTGGAACAGAGACCCAGAATGTTCTTCCTATTATTTAATAGGAAGACACATTATGGCGTCCTGCCACGGTTAAAAGCTCCTGATTTTAAGTCTGCAGTACAGTTGTTTGTGACCTTCTCTTGCATTATGGAACTTTTTCCTAACCCATTGTCATTCCCAAGATAATTTCTTGGGAACAAAGCTCAACTGTTCCACAGCTTCCCCATCTAAGAAACAGTCATAAATACAGGAGGACCTGAGCAAGATTTTGTTCATAAACTCAGAGCTTTTCTCTCACACTTTCATTTCCATATATATGTACACCAACTGATTCTCATACAAGACATACTCACTGCGTATCTCTTGCCCTCCCATTCATCCTCCTTGAGTTAAGATGGGTTGATATGGCTATAAGACGTTTCCTTATCTACTAGTCTTGAAACTCTTCCAGCTGATAGGAAGAGATTACACTCAGCACTGAAATGATTATTGTCAGTATACTTCTATTCTATCTGTGCATGCCTGTCTCTGTTTGCCATATGGCCCCTCACTTTCTCAGCTCATCTGGGACGCCTTCTGTCTCTCCATTTGTCTTTGTCTGGACATGGCACCTCGGTCAGCCTGTGTGCATGCATCTGTTTATTAGTTTGTATGAGAATGCGTTTGCAAATGCATTCTCAGGTCCAACAAAAGGAAGAGAAACAACGATATCAGTTCCTATGTATCCTGCAGTGCCTAACAGTTCCCCGTGTCATTCACTGGCACCCAAAAAATTGTGGGGAGCGCCAAGCACCAGGTCACATGCATGCAAAAGAAAATAGAGATCTTTCTGAGTATAGTAGTTCTAAATGTTCTTTTTTTTCTTAGATTATGGATGGGATTTCTATTCCTATTTTAGCTTTAGGTGTTTACTTTAGGGGTTCTTGGAGGGTACAAAAACCTATTGGGGATCGATATTCAGCAGGCGGTGCTCAGCGTTTTGCTGACCCCTACCAGAGTTATGCCTGGAAATTAAATGCCGGGGCATGTCCAGGCTTTGCCATTGAATATCCAGGTTTGCTGAGCCAGCTAAAGCATTGCCGGTTAAGTGCAATATTCAGTGGTTAAGTGCAATATTCAGTACTTAACCAGTTATGGGGAACAGTATAAATATAGGCTGACTTTTGTGTGGTCTTATTTATGCAGTTACTTTTGCTGCTTAAGTGCTGAATGTTGGCAGTTAACCGGCCAACTGCTGACTCCGCCCCCGGAATAACCAGTTTTGTGTTATTTGGTAACCAGCTATTTTCAGCAGCACTAACTAATTAAATGCCACTGAAAATGACCGGTTATCCTCAAACAGGCGATTTAACTGGCCAGGAACCGTTTTTGTCTGGTTAAATCGCTTTGAATAGGTTTTTGGTGAGTGAGTGAGGGTTCACACTTTCTACCACAAGTGTAACAGGTAGAGTGGGTATGCACCAACCACTAGACTATTCCAGGGACCTGTTTGCTGCTCTAATAAGACTGGCTATAACATCTGAAGCTGTCAGAGGCTGACATGTACTGTTTCTTTAACATCTTTGGGAGGTGGTAGGGAGTCAGTGACTACTAGGAGAGTAAGGGGGCTCATGCATTAATCTCTCCGGAGGTCATTTAGGGCAGAATTTCCCAAATCCAGTCCTGGAGTACCCCTTGCAAAGTCAGGTTTTCAGGATATCCACAATGAATATGCGTGAACTTGATTTGCATGCACTGCTTCCATTATATGCAAATCTCTTTCATGCATATATTCATTGTGGATATCCTGAAAACCTGACTGGAAAGGGGAACTCCTGGACCGGACTTGGGAAACAATGATTTAGGGCACCTTTTTTGTGTCTTATTCGTTATAAAAATAGGTCTAGACTAAAACGTTTCGATTGTAGCCCCGGAAGTTTTTGTTTTGTTCCATGAGGACAGAAGAACATCCAAGTGTTAGTAACGCCCAAATCCTGCCCCAATGCCCCTGACATGCCCCCTTGAGGTTTGGATGCACTGCTGACAAACTGCATACCAAAATGTTTAAATAATGAGTTTTGAATGGCAAGAAAAACGTCCAAATGCTGCTTTATGACACTTTTTGAATATTTTTCAAAAATGAGCCCCTTAATCTACAAAAAGGAAAATAATTTTAAGGAAACAGAATTCAATCCTACCCTACGATGCGATAGTTCTAAAGCTATACTAGGAGTATTCAGTTAAAGAGAGCATATATAACCCCACCCTTAAATTTAACCTAGCAACTTTTAATATTATCCAAAGCCATTTCTAATTGTGTAAATCAAAGAAGACATAATTCTTCCTTGCCAGCAAATCACTTGCATGGAAATCGTAAAAAAAAAGTAGCTCCCAAACTAAGCATACGAGTTTAAATCCATGAAATTGCTTCCTTCTCAGTTGACTGGACCTAGCTATGTCAGGAAAGATCTGAATTCTTTGACCACAAAATGAAGAATCTTTATTTTTAAAGTAAGATTTGAGAACCATAAATGAATGCTGTTTTCTATGTCTGGAGTAATCTGAACATGGGTGATAGCACCTGTGCTTATAAATATAACAGTTATAACACATTACTGTATTCCTGCAGCCAGATTCAGCACTACGTGGAGGGGCATAATCAAAAGGGACGTCTTCGTTTCGATTTGGAAATCCTCGCAGAATGTACTGATCCAGGGGCGGGGAAATACGTATTTTTGAAAAAAGATGGACGTCCATCTTTCGTTTCGATAATATGGTCAGGGACGTCCAAATCCTTAAATTTGGTCGTCCCTAGACTTAGTCGTTTCTGATTTTCAGTGATAATCGAAACCAAGAACGTCCATCTCAGAAACGACCAAATGCAAGCCATTTGGTCGTGGGAGGAGCCAGCGTTTGTAGTGCACTGGTCCCCCTGACTTGCCAGGACACCAACCGGGCACCCTAGGGGGCACTGCAGTGGACTTCATAAATTGCTCCCAGGAACATAGCTTCCTTACCTTGTGTGCTGAGCCCCCCAACCCCCCCCCCAAAAAAACCCACTCCCCACAACTGTACACCACTACCATAGCTCTTACGGGTGAAGGGGGGCACCTAGATGTGGGTACAGTGGGTTTCTGGTGGGTTTTGGAGGGTTCGCTGTTTCCTCCTCAAACGTAACAGGTGGGGGGGCCTGGGTCTGCCTGCCTGAAGTGCACTGGACCCACTAAAACTGCTCCAGGAACCTGCATACTGCTGTGATGGACCTGAGTATGACATCTGAGGCTGGAAATAAATATTTTGAAAGATGTTTTCTGAGGATGGGAGGGGGTTAGTGACCATTGGGGGAGTAAGGGGAGGTCATCCCCGATTCTCTCCAGTGGTCATCTGGTCATTTTGGGCACCTTTTTGTGCCTTGGTTGTAAGAAAAACACGACCAGGTAAAGTCGTCCAAGTGTTCGTCATGGACGTCCTTGTTTATTTCGACTATGGGTCGAGGACGTCCTAGTGTTAGGCATGCCCAAGTCCCACCTTTGCTACGCCTCCAACAATCTCCCTTGAATTTGGGCCGTCCCTGCGACGGCTTTCGATTATACCGATTTGGATGACCCTGTGAGAAGGACGTTCATCTTCCGATTTATGTCGAAAGATGGGCATCCTTCTCTTTTGAAAATGAGCCCAATGAGGCTAGTATTTTAGAACAGATCTGTTGACCTACAGCCTGAAATGGATGTTTATATGCTAGTAGCATCCAGCAAGAACATCCATTTTAAAACTCAAATGTCTAAATTATTAATGGGTCAAAACAAGGGACTTGGATGTCATTGTGGTAGCATAGGAACGTCCATGTTATAAAATTGCAACACAAACATCTAAGTGGAGGAGTAGCCTAATGGTTAGAGCATTCGGCTTGTTAAGATCCCTCTACAGCTGTTTGTGGTTTTCTTTTATTTAAATTCTGAGTCCTTCAAGGACATTAAAATACCTACTGTGACTTCCCTTACTTAGTCCATTGGAGAGCTGCTCAATCGGAGCACCATTCTGTAATCTGGATGTGCTGGTACCAAGTCTAAATATCGACATCCATATTTTTAGACATAGACATCTCTTTCCCTTTTGAAATCACAGTTGGATGTCCATATTTTGGCTCCTCCCTAGCCCCGTCCAGAACATGCCCAAACCACAGACCCTTGCCATAAGGACATACTGCAGTTTTACATGTCTGTATCCCAATTGTATAAAATCAGAATTTGGACATCCAAAATAAATAAGGCCATTTTGTACTACTAGTACTGTTAATGCTGTTGTTGGCCATGAGACAGGCTAGCACTTACGCAGCCTCAGATGCACTATACTCCACAGCGTGGGTTCACAACCTTTTAGAAGCCAAGCCTAGCGTGATGAACTTGGCAATAACTAGCATCTATAACATATGCTCAAATATAAACCAAGATGTTTAGGCCTAAAAAAGGCCCAAAAATGAAGGTCTCGGTTTATATTCAACTCCTTACTTGATGACTGGCGCTTTTATCCTCCCCCCTCCCCATCTGATAACTGTCACATTCTCTCCCTTCCCCCAGAAGTCCTACCACAGCTGGTTCTGTCCCTAGCCTTCCCAATTGGAAACTCCCACTCACTCACTGCATTCTAAAGAGAACACCCCCCTTCTTGGACTCACCATAGTTCCCTCCCCAGGCCTACCTTACAGCCTTGGTGATCTGGTAGTGAGCTGGGGCAGAAGCGATCCTCTTACGCTCCTGCCCTCACAGTCTCCATAGTGAAAATGGCTGCCACATGTTTTAGCAGCACTCTTGCGAGATTGTTTCAGGAACTCACGGCAGCCTTTTTCACTATAGCTTCCTTCACCTCACTTTATAACCATGTTGGCTGTAGTTTGGTCTTCTGTCCTCCTTTTTTAATACGTGGAATATATTTGGCCTGGGCTTCCAGGATGGTGTTTTTGAACAGCATCCACGCCTGATGTAAGTTTTTGACCCTCACAGCCGCTCCTCTTAAGTTTTTTTTTTCACCATTCTCATTTAATCATTGTCCCCTTTTTTTAAAGTTAAACGCTATCGTATTTGATTTCCTATGTATACTTACTTCAAAGCTAACATCAAATCCGATCATATTTTGATCACTGTTATCAAGCGGCCCCAGCACCATTACCTCCCGCACCAGATCATGCGCTCCACTAAGAACTAGGTCTAGAATTTTTCCTTCTCTCGTCTGCTCCATAAAGTAGTCCTTGATTTTGTCAAGGAATTTTACCACCCTGGCGTGCCCTGATGTTACATTTACCCAGTCAATATAGGGGTAATTGAAATCACCCATTATTATTGTGTTGCCCAGTTTGTTTGCGTCCCTAATTTCCTTTAACATTTCTGCATCTGTTCATCCTGGCCAGGCAGACGGTAGTACACTCCTATCACTATCCTTTTCCCCTTTACACATGGAATTTCAATCCATAGTTATTCCAAGATGTGTTTTGTTTCCTGCAGAATTTTGATTCAGGGCTCTCCTTAATATACAGTGCTACCCCCCCCCCCCCCCCCCCCCCCACCAATTCGATCCACCCTATCACTACGATTTAATTTGTATCCCGGTATGACAGTGTCCCACTGGTTATCCTCTTTCCACCAGGTCTCAGAGATGCCTATTATATCTAATTTTTCATTTAGTGCTATATATTCTAACTGTCGCATCTTATTTATTAGGCTTCTGGCATTCACAGATAGACATTTCAAACTATGTTTGTTGTTCCTATTTACATCATGCTCAGTTCTTGACAATATTAATTTGCAATCTTTTGTCTGATTTTCATTTTTATTTAAGGACACCTGATCTACTATGGTCTCTTTTGCAACCTCACTATCAGGATACCCTATCTTCCCTGTTTTGGTGATATCTTTGAAAGATACCTTATCCTGAACCATGTGCTTTTGAGCGATTGTTGGCCTTCCCCCAGTTTCTAGTTTAAAAGCTGCTCTATCTCCTTTTTAAATGCCAATGCCAGCAGCCTGGTCCCACCCTGGTTAAGGTGGAGACCATCCTTTCGGAATAGGCTCCTCTTCCCCAGAATGTTTCCCATTTCCTAACAAATCTAAAACCCTCCTCCCTGCACCATCAGCTCATCCACACATTGAGACTCCGGAGCTCTGCCTGTCTCTTGGGCCCTGTGCGTGAAACAGGTAGCACTTCAGAAAATGCTATCCTAGAGGTTCTGGATTTGAGCTTTCTACCTAAGAACCTAAATTTGGCTTCCAGAACCTCTCTCCCACATTTTCCTATGTCATTGGTACCCACATGTACCAAGACATCCGGCTCCTCCCCAGCACTATCTAAAATCCTATCTAAAATCACCAACTACAACAGCTGTCCTAACCCTTCCCTCCTGGGCAGCACTTGGAGACATATCCTTGGTGCGAGAGGCAGGTCCTGGCTACATGAGTACTTCCTACTTCACCAGGGTGATTCTCTCCTTTTAGGAGACCTCCCTCCTCCAACGTAGTACGGGGCTACCAGACTGGAGGTGGGACTTCTCTACAACATCCCTGTAGGTCTCCTCTATGTACCTCTCTGTCTCCCTCAGCTCCACCAACTCTGCTACTCTAGCCTCAAGAGAATGGACACGCTCTCTGAGAGCTAGGAGCTCTTTGCATCGGGCACACACATATGACATCTCACTAACTGGAAGATAATCATATATGTGACACTCAATGGAAAAGACTGGATAGCACCCCTCTCGCTGCTGGACTGCTGACTCCATCTTAGTATTTTTGAGTTTTTCAATAATTTAAAACTTGTTACAGTATTGAGGATATTAGCCTAATATAAAAATGTTTTTTTAGTTTATATAGTATATTGAATGTTTTATTTAGTGTTTCCTTCTTAGATGTTAATGAAATGTATTTAAAACTCTGTAAGAGCACTCCTTTCTTGTTACCCTAATTACAATAACTGACTATAAATGAAGTGTTGTCCTAGAGGTGGGCAGGTGTTGGGCAGGATGAGTGGGAAGACTAAACTAGATCCTGCAGTGCCTGCTAGAGTCTAGCTGTTAATGCTGTTGTAAAAAGTTTTTAAAACTAAGGGGAAAAGACTATGTAGGTTTGCCTATCACTAACCTACAATTCCTCCTTTAAACCCCAATCTTTAAGTTCCCAAAGCACAAAGCAAAATAGTGTTCACTTAACAGAGAAATGTCCTCTTCTCTCAGAACTTCTCAGAAACCTTCATCTTATCTCCTCCCCCACTAAATCCCTAACCCATCCCACCCAAGATTTTGTTAATTAAACTCTACAATCATGACCATCCTGCAACAGTCCTATAAAATGCCTGACTGGAAATCATACTTTTAGTTTTATATACACACAGACACGTGCGTGCACACACTGTGATATCCCCCTTCTCGCTCAGGGTGACCTGGTTCCCACTCAGCAAATTAAACAGGTCTCACCAACTGCATATTTCTCAGGCAACTCTTTATTCCAGCACCGGGGCACACTTCTTCTAGCTTAATACTTTATACTTCCATAGGTCTTCACACTGAGCCTCACCATATAGATACATGGGCTCAGTACCAGCTTCAATACTTTGGGGACTCCCAACCCCAGGCTTTGCAGCCTGCCTCTCTCAGTACTTTGGACACACAGTCCCCTCTTTGAACACACAGTTCTGGACACACAGTCCCCCTTCTTTGAACACACAGTTCTGGACACACAGTCCTTTCTTCTTTGAACACACAGTTCCTATAAGTACTGAGGACACACAGTCAAACACTAATGCTTTAGGGACTTCTTACCCCAGGATTTTCACCCTGCTGATCTCCTTTGGACACACAGTCCACCACAAGTCCATAGGGCTAGCCAGTCCCTTCCAGGGGATCTCTCTTCTGCTGCCAGCTCACCTCTCTCCCTTTCACAACTCAGGTGGGGTATAAAGTGGTTAATTAGCTACACAGGACCCAGCCCACAACCTCCTACACCTGTGGACATCCCAGGGCTCTCCCCGGTCCTAGCACCCTCCACTTCTTCTGCTACTAGCGCCCTCTAGTGGCCTACACCATATAGGACACCCTCTTACTTATCACAACACACACACACACACACACACACACACACACACACACAGTGAGGGGCTTTTCCAAAAGTTATGAACCCAGGGCTACTTGAAAATTGCCTGCTTTTCCGGGCAAGATCAAGATGGCGACGTGAACGGTTGTGAGGCTCAGTAGCTCCCGAGAATCAACATTGCTTCTGTGAGAGGATCACTTACCCGACTTCGCGATGGGTAAGAGAAAGGGGAAGACGGCGGTTCCCTCCTCCGCGGTTCCACCTCCGTTACCCACCTCTCGTCAGACGACTATGGAGAACTTTGGAGTTCGAGCCCTTGGAGAGCGGGCGCTCACTTCGGCGGACTCGGCCATTTTGGGTCTTGAGTGCAGCATAGAAGGAGCATCGTTGAGCCCTCCTTCCCACACTGCTCCTCCGCGACCTGGAGACGATTTGCTGACCATGGGGTCACAGCTACCCGAGAATGAAAAACCGGTGTTGGCTGTGGAAGGAGGACCTATGGGCACCTCGACCCCGGGAAAAGAAACATCTACGTTGGATATTGTTCCACCAACCCGGGAGATCGTGGCAGTGAGTACCGGAGGAATTGTAAGACCTTCAGTGGTGTCGCTAGACACACTATGGGACGCCATACAAGGTGTGAATAGTACTTTATTATTAATGAATGCCCCAGTTAAAGGTGAAATACTTGAGATAAAAAAGTCTAATAAGGATTTATCTGAACAAACTCAAGAACAGAACGTGAAAATTATTAAAATGTCAGGAGAAATTGAAGAACTAAAAAATTTAACCACGACTTTGATTAAAGATAGAGAAATCCAAGAAAGAAAATTGGAATATCTGGAAAATAATGGACGCAGGAACAATTTAAGGTTCCTGAATTTCCCTAAATCGCCTCTTATTTCCTCTTTGGACATGCTCAAGAAATATTTTTGTGATGTACTGGGAATACCCGTTGAGGGATACCCCCCCATAACGAGGGCCCAGTACATAACTGGGATAATTAAGGTGCCTAAAGAACAACCTGAGCCTGCTCCTAATTCTGATCTAAATTTGACAGAATTCTTGGAGAGTTCTCTTGAATTAATAACCGAAAGAGCAACATTACTAGTCACCTTCGCTCTTGAACCTGATAGAAACAACATTCTTCGCTCATACTTTCGCCATATTAATGATTCTTTCTTGGGACAAAAGATACAGGTTTTCCCTGATATGGCGCGAACTACACAAAAAAGGAGAAAAGAATTCTTGATGTATAAATCAAGAGTTCTTAAACTAGGTGGAACTTTTATTTTAAAATTTCCTTGTAAATGTTATGTCTCCTTTGCAAAAGTGAATTTTGTGTTTTTTACACCCAAGAAATTATTGGAGTTAATTGAATTAAAAGAAAAAGATGTTTCACCTGTAGAAACTCCCATAGTTAATGCTGTTTAAGCCGGCTGTGACCATCCGTTTTTCCCTTCCGTTCGTAATAGTTATACTATGTTATTGTATTACTTAGTAGAACTTTCTTAGTATCTTGATCTATTTCTTCTTATTGTGGACAAATTATAATGTTTATGTCAAGATTATATCAGTTTGATATAACGTATTATACTGCTATTATAATTTCTGATATTTCCAATACATTTATGTTGGTGGATATAAATGTAAAAAGTTAATAAATAAAATTGCCTGCTTTTCCCACCCCCTTCCTGCAAGTAAAAATACCTACTGATAAGAGTTTGTGTATCTGTCAGGACTTACTATTTTACTTTGATGCAGTTGCTCTTTGTTTCCTCCAAAGGATCTGCTGCCTTAGGCAACCACTTAGTGTCGCCTAAATGTTAGGCTGGCCCTGTCTGTGCACCCTTTTTTTATTCATGTATATCCACAGGCAAGTTTTATAAGAACCTGCTTGGCCACATAAAACTAGGGATGGGCAGTTGTTTGAAACAAATGTCACCCGCTGATAAATACACGGATTCTATATATGACGCCGAAATTTCAATGCAGATCCAAGATGCGCATGCAACTAAATTTGTTAACGAGTCATTAACTTTCAATTAATTAGCCTTAACAATCAATTATTGAAGTAATTAGCACTAATTTAGATTTGCACATGTATCTGCTTCTGCATTATTCTATAATACCAGGTACCTAAATCTCATAGAGCGCAACTTCAAAGGAAGTGGGTCAAGTGTATGCCGAAAATTTGTGCACAGTGCTATAGAATAGCTCCATTTACGAACTAAAATACTATGAGTTGGTACCGGCATTTACACCAGGTTTCAGGGTCATAAATATCAGTGCTCATCTTTAGGCATGGAAATCGGGTCTAAGCGCTGTTCTATAAAGGATGCACAGATCAGCAATTTCATGTTTTAGTTCTTTCAGTCCCCTGGGGTGTATACCATCCAGTCCAGGTGATTTATCACTCTTTAACTTGTCAGTTTGGCTCAGTAAATCTTCCAGGTTCACTGAGATTTCTTTCAGTTCCTCCGCATCATCACCCTTGAAAACCATTTCTGGTACAGATCTCTTACATCTTCTTTCATAAAGACCAAAGCAAAGAATTCATTCAGTCTCTCCACTATGGCCTTGTCTTCCATGAGTGCCCCTTTTGCTCTTTCATGATCTAACGGTCTCACAGATTCCCTCACAGGCTTTCTGCTTCTGATGTACCTGAAAAAGGTGTTACTATGAGTTTTTTGTCTCGCGGCAATTTTTTCTTCATATTCTCTTTTAGCCTTCTTTATCTATGCTTTGCATCTTGCTTGACAGTGCTTATGTTGCTTGTTTTCTTCTTCATTCGAATCCTATTTCCATTCTTTGAAGGATGTTCATTTGGCTCTAATTGCCTCTAATTGCTGGCTGTTGCTTTCTCTTCTTTCCACCTTTGTTAATATGTTGATGACTCATTAAATAATTAATTTCACACACATCTGCCAAAAAGGCACCCAAATTTGCATGCCCAACTTTGAGCAATCTATATAGAATCTGGAGGATAGTGTGTGCTCTCCTTAAAGAGTGCATGCTATTTGCATGTAGTGCACACTCTTTTCTGATAGAATGTGCATGCATGTGAATGCACAATGGCTCATGCATGCACGATGGTTCATGCATACACGTCTATCAGGAAAGCATGTGCAAGATGTGCAGATAGCACACACTGTTCAAGGACAGCAAACACTATTCCTCAGATTTTATGTAAGTTGCCCAGGTTTGTGTGTGCAAATTTGAGCGCACACTCACGATGCACTCACAGATTAACTGAGTAATGAGTCCTTAAGTACCAGTAATTGGGTAATGACAGCTAATTATTGAAATTAATTGGTACCCCTTAGGATTTGCACACACATCTGGCTGCGTACTCTACTAGCAAGTAACTCAAAAGGGGGGGGGGGGTGTCCAGGAGTGTCAGGAGCCTTCTGTAAAGTTGCACACAGTTACAAAATACTGCCTCAGCGTGCCTATCTTGGGCACCAGCATTTACACCCAGTTTCAGCTGACGTAAGTCTGGCGCCTACGGTTAGGCATGTGAATTGGCGCTAAGCTCTATTGTATAAAGGGTGCATGCCCTCTCTAGAATAATGCTTAGTGCCTACTTTTTTCGGTGCCCATTTTTGAGCTCCATTTGTACAGTTCCTCCCTTGTGTGCATAATGTACGTTAGTGCTGTCCGATTTGTGAATTGAATTGATTGGCTGATTTCTTTCTGTTGAATCGATTTGTTTTCCTAACAGTCAAGTTTATTTTCTGTCACCATCTGTTCCGCATTTGTACAGAGCAAAAAGCCTGTCGACGGCCATTGCTCATGCTCCTCCTCTCAAAATGAAACATAAGCATCGCCATGCTGGGGCAGACCAAGGGTCCATCGAGCCCAGCACCCTGTCACCGACAGCAGCCAAAAGAACAAGCAATTTGTCCCGCCCCTCCTAGAAATAGTGTATTATTCCCTTGTCCATTCAATAACATTCTATGGCCTTTTCCTCCAGGAAGCCGTCCAACCTTTTTTTGAAGTCCGCTAAATTAACCACCTTAACCACTTTTTCCGGCAGCGAATTCTAGAGTTTAACTACGCGTTGAGTGAAGAAACATTTCCTCCAATTCGTTTTAAATTTACCACAGCTGCCTTTGTTTAGGGGCCTTCCCCCACAGTGCCCCTCTCCTCCAAGTCTTAACACAGCATTTTGATTGGAATGGGCTCTCGGAGGTGGGTCTATGGTGGATTTGTTTAGCAGGCAGCGCTCTTGGATCCCACTGCCTTGAGCTTGGATATACTGAGGCACTACAGAAGAGTTCAGACTCTTTGATACAGCTAAAGTTGGAAGAGAGCTTCACAGCTGTGACCCTGTAGTTTTACAGATAACTGATAACATAGTCAGACTTATAGAGGGAGAAGTGTTGAGATCTTATATGCAAATCCATGCTATGCAAATATGTGCTTCTGAACAGCTTGAATTTTAAAGGGCTAAATTAGCAAACTATCAGCACTTCATCTTAATGAAAAGTAAGGCATTCAGAATGCTGAGAACTAGAGAAATATTTCAATAGCATTTTTCAAATGAGAATTTAGTTAGTGTTCTGGAATAATGTTTCATTATAAACTCTTGGTGGGGAGGGTGGGGTTTGGTTTGAAACGCTGTTGTGATCCTCCATCTGAGTTCATTTTCTAATGGTGGTTTTGTCCCTTCCACAAAACCGTCGCAGAGCTCAGGAGAGGACCAGGAGTGGCTTGGCATGATAGATATAATTAAGACTGAGGTAAATGAATAGATCAGCCCTGGAAGCCTGCTTGACACCTGCTCTTGATGATGATGTTTACAGTTATGAAGAAGTTGATTTACTACAGTATGGAGGTTAGTATTCAGCTGGTAAAAACACCAGATTACGTTAAATGCCAGCAATTTATGGGAGTAGTTATCAATGTGGGCTACCATTAAGACATGTTATTTTACCAGGATCAAGCTTGAGAATCGGCCAGACTGGACTGGGGGCTCCAGATATATTCCCTCCAAAAATGGCCCACTCCATGTCTTTGAAAAAGGGTGCTCCAGAAATTCTGCAGAAATGTCTGATATATTCGACTATTGCATCAGGAATCCTGCTGAAAGCAGTACACGAGAATGCGTGGACTACTAGACTTTCCTTTCATTATATTTAAGGAAGGATGAGCTAATAAATGTTGATTTCAGGGAAAAGTTACAAGTTTATCATGACAGACTCCTGAGAAAATTAAAAAGTCGTGGGATAGGAGGCAATGTCCTTTTGAGGATTAGGAATTGGTTATTGGACAGAAAACAGAGGGTAGGGTTAAATGGCCATTTTTCTCAATAGAGAAGGGTGAATAGTGGTGTGCCACAGAGATCTGTACTGGGACCGATCCTATTTAACATATTTTTAAATGGTCTGGAATTCGGAACAAGTGAGGTGGTTAAATTTGCAGATGACACAAAACTATTCAAAGGTGTCAAAACACATGCGGAGTGGAAAAAAATTGCAGGAAGACCTTAGGAAACTAGAAGACTGGGCATCCAAATGGCAGATGAAATTTAATGTGGACAAATGCAAAGTGATGCACATTGGGAAGTATAAACCAAGTCATATTAACCAGTTGCTAGGGTCCACCTTAGGAGTTATCACCCAAGAGAAATATCTAGGTGTCATTGTAGACAATACGCTGAAATCTTCTGCCCAATGTGTGGCGGTTGCCAAAAAAGCAAACAGGATGCTAGGAATTATTAGAAAAGGGATACAAAATAAGACCAAGAATATTATAATATCTCTGTATTGCTCCATGGTGCAACCTCAACTTGAGTATTGCATTCAGTTCTGGTCACCGTATCTCAAAAAAAGATATAGCGGAATTAGAAAAGGTTCAAAGAAATGCAGCCAAAATGATAAAGGGGATGGAACTTCTCTCATATGAGGAAAGGCTAAAGAGGTTAGGGCTCTTCAGTTTGGAAAAGAGATGACTGAGCAGTGTAGAACGGGGGAAAATGAATCAATTTTTCACTCTTTCAAAAAGTACAAAGACCAGGTTACGCTCAATGAAATTACATGGAAATACTTTTAAAAACAAATAGGAGAAAATATTATTTCACTCAAAGAATAGTTAGCTCTGGAACTTGTTGCTGGATGATTTGGTAATAACGGTTAGCATACTTGGGTTTAAAAAAGGTTTGGACAAATTTCTGGAGGAAAAGTCCATAGTCTGCTGTTGTGATAAGTACATAAGTACATAAGTATTGCTATACTGGGACAGACCAAAGGTCCATCAAGCCCAGCATCCTGTTTCCAACAGTGGCCAAACCAGGTTACAAATACCAGGCAAGATCCCAAAAAAGTACAAAACATTTTATACTGCTTATCCCAGAAATAGTGGATTTTCCCCAAGTCCATTTAATAATGGTCTATGGACTTTTCCTTTAGGAAGCCATCCAAACCTTTTTAAAACTCTGCTAAGCTAACTGCCTTTACCACATTCTCTGCTAACGAATTCTAGAGTTTAACTACACGTTGAGTGAAGAAAAAGTTTCTTCGATTCATTTTAAATTTACTACATTGTAGCTTCATCGCATGCCCCCTAGTCCTAGTATTTTTGGAAAGCGTAAACAGACGCTTTGCATCTACCTGTTCAACTCCACTCATTATTTTGTAGACCTCTATCATATCTCCCCTCAGTCGCTTTAGCCTTTCCTCAAACGGAAGTTGTCCCATCCCCTTTATCATTTTCATTGCCCTTCTCTGCACCTTTTCTAATTCCACTATATCTTTTTTGAGATGCGGCGACCAGAACTGAACACAATATTCGAGGTGCAGTCGCACCATGGAGCGATATAAAGGCATTATAACATCCTCATTTCTGTTTTCCATTCCTTTCCTAATAATACCTAACATTCTACTTGCTTTCTTAGCCGCCGCAGCACACTGAGCAGAAGGTTTCAATATATCATCAACAACGACACCTAGATCCCTTTCTTGGTCTGTGGCTCCTAACGTGGAACCTTGCATGACGTAGCTATAATTTGGGTTCCTCTTTCCCACATGCATCACTTTGCACTTGCTCACATTAAACGTCATCTGCCATTTAGGTGCCCAGTCTCCCAGTCTTGTAAGGTCCTCTTGTAATTTTTCACTATCCTCCCACGATTTAAGGATTTTGAAGCACTTGGAGACATATCCTTGATGTGAGAGGATAGTACATTTCCTGGTGGGCAGGTCCTGGCTACAGGAGTACTTCCTACTTCACGAGGGTGATGCTCTCCTTCTAGAAGACCTCCCTCCTCCAAGGTAGCAAAGGGGCTACCAAACTGGAGGTGGGACTTCTCTACAACATCCCTGTAGGTCTTCTCTATGTACCTCTCTGTCTCCCTCAGCTCCACCAAGTCTGCTACTCTAGCCTCAAGAGAACGGACACACTCTCTGAGAGCTAGGAACTCTTTGCATTGGGCACACACATATGACATCTCACCAACTGGGAGATAATCATACATGTGACACTCAATGGAAAAGACTGGATAGCACCCCTCTCGCTGCTGGACTGCTGACTCCATCTTAGTATTTTTGAGTATTTCTTTATTTTAAAACTTGCTACAGTATTAAGGATATTAGCCTAATATAAAAATGTCTTTTAGTTTATATAGTATATTGTATGATTTATTTAGTGTTTCCTTCTTAGATGTTAATAAAATGTATTTGAAACTCTGTAAGAGCACTCCTTTCTTGTTACCCTAATTACAATAACTGACTATAAATGAAGAGTTGTCCTAGGGGTGGGCGGGAAGACTAAACTAGATCCTGCAGTGCCTGCTAGAGTCTATCTGTTAATGCTGCGGGGGGGGGGGGGGTCAAAAGTAGAGGGGGCCAGGGCTTAATCTGTGGGGGCCCATGCCCCCATGGCCCCACCTAGCTACACCCCTGGTGCTCACACTAAGAGTTGTTCATATTACATTCAGTCCTGACCCCTCATAAATCCCCCAGTAGTTGCTGTCCCCCTCTCTTTCCCCTGAAAGTGAATTCAGAAAGGATTACCAGACTGTATGATAGCGTTAGGTATTATGGGCATTATGGACAAAGCAGAAAACAATGCTGAGGAGTAGCCTAGTGGCCAGTGCTGTGGACTGTAAACCAGGAGCCCCAGGTTCAATTTCCACATCCGCTGTCTTTATTTTCTTCTTTAAACTGTGAATTCTCCAGAAATAGACATATACCTACTGTACCTAAATATTTATGACACCTGTAAGCCTGAAGACTATTGAGGTGATGTACAGTCAGGTACAGTAGATATTTCCTTGTTCCTGGAGGGCTCAGTATTTAAAATAAGAGTTGCAAGGGAATATGAACTTGGGTGCCTTGCAAGGATGTCTTTTGGCATTCATTATTTGGATGTTTCAGTTTGGAAAATGGCTGTTCTTTTTGGATGTTCTCACATATTTTTGAACAGGAAACCCGACGTATTTCTTGTTCGGAAATGGCTATGAGATGTGTGGGTTTTTTGGACGTTATAAGCGGGACGTCGCAATTATGGCTTGGACGTCCTTTTGAAAATGCCCCTCTGCAATAGCACAGTACTTCAGCAAAGTCAAGTGCCTTGTGCTAACCTGAATATAGCCTGGTGCTGCTCTTCCAAACATAATTGGGCTCATTTTCAAAAGAGAAGGACGCTCATCTTTTGACACAAATCAGAAGATGGACGTCCTTCTCACAGAGTCGTCCGAATCGGTATAATTGAAAGCTGATTTTGGACGTCCCCAACTGCTTGCCATCGCAGGGACGGCCAAAGTTCAAGGGGGCGTATCAGAGATGTAGCGAAGGCGGGGCTTGGGCGTGCCTAACACTAGGACATCCTCAACCCATAATGGAAAAAAAGGACATCCCTGATGAGCACTTGGACGACTTTATCTGGTTGTGTTTTTCTCATGACGAAGGCAGAAAAAGGTGCCCGAAATGACCAGATGGCCACTAGAGAGAATCGGGGATGACCACTCGTTACTCCCCCAGTGGTCACTAACCCCCTCCCACCCTCAAAAGATATCTTTCAAAATA
This sequence comes from Microcaecilia unicolor, assembly GCF_901765095.1. Lineage (NCBI taxonomy): Eukaryota > Metazoa > Chordata > Amphibia > Gymnophiona > Siphonopidae > Microcaecilia > Microcaecilia unicolor. Next base: position 132,461,076 of record NC_044039.1, read on the forward strand.
TTTTTTGCCAGCCTCAGATGTCATACTCAGGTCCATAACAGCTGTATTCAGGTCCCTGGAGCAGTTTTAGTGGGTGCAGTGCAATTTAGACAGGCAGACCCAGGCCCATTCCCCCCCCCCCCACCTTGTTACGTTTGTGGGGAAAACAGCAAGCCCTCCAAAACCCACCACAAACCCACTGTACCCATATCTAGGTGCCCCCCTTTGGTTTCCATTATCACCGAAAATCAGAAATGACCAAGTCTAGCGACGACCATCTCTAAGAATGACCAAAGTTCCAAGATTTGGACGTCCCTGACCGTATTATCGAAACGAAAAAGATGGATGTCCATCTTGTTTCAATAATACGGGTTTCCCTGCCCCTGCATCAGGACGTTTTGGGAGGACGTCCTCATCAAAACTTGGTCGTCCCTTTCGATTATGCCCCTCAATGAATTGCACAAGCAACAGACTGCATTCCAAAATATTTGTCAAGAAAGCCAGAACTCACAGTGTGATTATCAGCCATAACTTCTGTCTTCCAGAGAGCAACTTCCTTTAATCTGTGTTTTCAGACTTGAACTTTACATCTTTAAATGTCAGGGGGGTACAACGTTTGTGTTGCAATTACTCATAAGATCTGAAATGAACATTAACGAGGCTTAAAAGCCTAATACCATGAGAAAATCCCCTTCTGAAGATACTTCTAGGTTGGTGGGTGGCATTGTTTTTATCTGCAGTGCCACACCTTTGAACGGAGTTGGATGGGTCTAAAAAGCTTGAATTTGCAAATGAAAACAGCACATGATAAACCTTAAAATGTTATTTGTGTTTCTCCATTTTAAAGGTTAAGGGGTCCTTCTAGTAAGCAGTGGTAAGCACTAACACATGCTTACTGTGCAGGAAAAACCTCTAGCACGGAGTGTGCTCAGGTGCCCTCCAGTGTGCGGGCTTCTCATGCGCTGAGAGCTACTTGGAGGGCTGCAAGGGGAAGGATCCTGACTCATTGTGTGGGACATGTTGTGCTGTGCTGGTGACAGCTGGGGTGAATAGCAAGTTCCTTGTAGGCAGTTAAGCGGTGTTCCCATGGGACCCCTCCCCCCCCCAGCCGGTGTCAGGGCATTGCTGTGTGTGCAATCCAGGAATCTCGCGGGATGCGGAGGAAACGGTTGGCAGCAGCACATCTACAGACTTGGCATCCAAATACGCAGGGGTTTTCAGGCTCTCCAGCAGGGCCAGTGCACAGTTTGATGCAGGAGAATGCGGAAACGGCGCCATTTTGTCAGGGCCAGCTGGCAGGGAGGAACTTCTTATTTTGTCTGATCACACTTTTTATTTTTGAGCACTGGGGGATGTTTGGGTGCAGAGAGTAGGTGTTCCCAGCACTAATTGTTTAGCTCAGCCACATTGTCGTGTGCCTACTGGTTAGCACATGGTTAGCTTGTCAGCCCTTTCCGTCTACTAAATGGGTGTCGGTAAGGGCTCACACACTAATAGCTCATGCACTAATGGCTATGCACATGGCCATTAATTGAGGGAATGAAAAATCAGCCATTTTACACTACGCTAAAACTGGCCTCAGTGCGCGGGGAAACCCACATGCTAGACATTACGCAGGCCACCTTTTAGCACAGCTTAGTCAAAGGGCTTCTAAATACACAAATGTATTGGTTTTCTTTTTCTGCACAGTCAGCTCAAAATGAGCTGGAAATGTCAGAATATGAGTGTATGAACATTTCCAAGATGGATTCATTATTTGAGTTTTTAAAAAATGTGGTCGTATTATCCACATTTGGGCTGATATTCAAGTTACCTGCCTGCTGGTAACTAATGAATATATAACATGGCTGCACATTTTAGTATAGGGCCATTGAGGGGGAAAGTTATCGAGCTGCGTTAGGGCACTAACATGCATTATTTGGCCCTTAATGAGTGTTAAAGGGCTCTAACACTGGGTGCAATGCCCTAACGTAGAACGAAATAAGTTACCCTACAGTACATATTAATGAGATGCAAACCATGCAATACATGTAAAGCAGCTCATTACTATGTAAGTAGCATACTGCGGCTTGCGATGTGCACCTAGTATAGCCAGTAAATTAGCCCTAGCTGAAAGCAGGGATAATTTTACCATCCCAGCAGAATTGGACTGCCAAGCTGTGGCCTGATACCAATGGGTGCCTGTGGTAGGAGAAGATAAGGATGAGGGGGAGCATAGGGTTGGAGTCTCTATCAATAAGACAAGATAAATAATTCCTCTGATATCTGTTTGTAATCTGCAAGTGATCCCTGTGCCATGGTCTGATCCTGCCATATGTGTGGGAGAGTTAACATGCTGTGCATGCCAGAGTCATGCAAAAAAGAGAGGGAATCTGGAGCAAATGGGTCATTTGATGAAGCAAGATGTGGATTAAAGTCACCTTAAAAGAAAAGGATACTCCAAAAGGCTGGAGGAGAGAAGATCACAGAGAGCTGGAAGAGCAGCAGAAGAAACAGGAGATGGATGATAGACCAAGGTGAAGCAAAGTGTGTATGTTTGGGTGGGTGGGGGAGGGGGGAGGGGCTGCTGCCAGGCTAAAGAAAAGGCCTTCTAAATGAGAAGAGACATAAGGTTTAGAAGAAAGAATGGTAATAGTGGAAACAGATAACACTAAACCACTATCCCGTCTATTCTTCTGCTTGGCATAAATGAAGTAGTGGCCAGAAGAGCATATGTGATTGAGATGAGCAAGATATGAATTAGCTATCCATGTCTCAGTGAGACAAATACATGAAGACCATAATTTAAGGCACCGAATAAGGTGGGTTTATTATTATATGGAACAGAAGACATTCAGGAGACCTATAAGCCAGTGCTTCAGGATTACCACAATGAAAATGCATGAAATTAATTTGCATATAGAAGAGACCCATTACATGCAATATGTCTCATGCACATTCATTGTGGTAATCCTGAAACCCCACCTGGCTTGGGGTGCCTCCAGGAGAGGGTTGGAAAGCACTGCAGTAAGCAGTGGAGAAGGAGGGGAGGATAAACACCATGAAGGTACCCCTGACAAATGGCATGGAACAGGAAGAATAATGAATGGTCTTACCTGCTGATTACTTGTGTGATTTGCATCCTGCCAGTGTGCCAGTATTACAGGGATGGGGAAAGGCATGATCTGGATTTAAAAAAAACAGAAGATAAAAACAGTTAAAAGCTATGGTTTTACAAAGTACCTTTTTAACTGATGATGTTGTAAGGGCACGCTTCTTTGACTTACAATCATGGGTCATGGGACACCGCCTTGGACATCAGGAAGGTGGGTGACTAGAATTGGTAGATGCTTTATTTTTTAATGCTTGCCCTTTAACTTGGCCCAGGGGGAGAGTTAAATTTAGCTCTTGAAGTGTAGTTAATGTTCTTGGAAAATTGCTGCTTGCAAACTTTAACACAAGCATTATTATTCAATGTGCATAGTAATAAGCTGCTTTACATGAATTGCATGCAACACAGCTCTTTACCATGTATTTCACATTGGGCCAGATGTTTTTTCCAGTATGCACTGTCTGTGTGAGCAGTAACGCCAGATATTTCCATAATGCATTTTAGTGAATAGATCCCATAATTGCTATGGAAGACCTTTCTTGTGGTCATTCAGTAGGCTCCTTGAGGCTTACCCCTTCCATATCTACATAAGGTGGCATTTGAAAGAAAGTACAATTCCATAGCTTCTCTCCAGTCTGTCAGCCTTTCTCAGAGCAGACTTTAGTCATTTCATTATTTAACAGCGTAACGGTGTCAACGATTACACAAAAAGCATAAAGGGTGCACCAGGAATCTCTTCTGAAGGCAAAGCAATTCATTGCATTGCATCCTTCTTTTTAGCAGACTGAGGGAGTTTATGATGCGCCTGACATTAGTGCAGGCTTAATTAATACTTTACATCTGGCACAGTCAGGGAAGAATCAAACAGAGTAACAGAAGAGAAGAAAAAAATATAAACAAGAAGCATTCCTCCGTCACCTCTTCCTTGTACAAAATGTAATGCCAAATATACATATGCTTTAGATAGACAGGGCATCAACATTTGCTTTATTAACAAGACTGCTCTTGATGCAGATCCTCATTCCAAGAGCATCTGCAAGGTCTGGTGAGATTGTAACAGAGAGGATTAGTGTGTGGCTTGAAAGAACTGCACAGAAGTGATGCAGCACCCAGGGAATTGTCATAAGGAAGGGTATATAAGCTCGCTTCTATACATAATGGCATCTTTTAGTTAACAGCATTTATATGTATAAAATAGTAGAAGGGCTTTGTCTATCCAGACAAGTGGAGGAAGCATTCATCTTAATACAGAGGTGAAGTGTGTAAGACAAGCAGACCAGAGGGACATAAACAAAATATGCTGAAGAAACAGTGTAGGGGCCCTCAGATGGAACACAAGACAGAGACTAAAACATACAAACCAAACAAAACCAAAACATACATAAGTAAGTTTCATTATGTTTATATATCTTTTGTTTTTGTTTTTTTTTATGTACCACGACACCTGACACAGGCAACACACAGAAATTTAGCTAGTAGTACGCTGAATATTAGCAGGTAACAGGTTATATTGCACGATATAACCGGTTATCCGCTATGCGTTAACCGGCAATATTTAGCAGGAGATAACCAGTGATCTCCCACTGAATATTGCCAGATAGCTGGTTACGTGCCATTTAACCAGCCAGGACTATTCCTGGCTGGTTAAATGGTTTTAACTATCAGGCTGTAGATTTATATGACTCCCGTGTTAAACTGCTTATTATGTTTTTATAAAAATGATCCTGTCTTTTGTGAATAGCGCCATAGAAACAGGTATTTACATCTGGATCTGGTGCTGTATGTATTTGATAAGAGGGTCAACATTTGCTGAGCCTTTTATAAAATATTTGCCTTCCTTTTGTTTAATCTGACTTAGGTGTCATTTGTGGTACTCTGCTTTTTTAACATTACCTCTTTCGACTCTCACAGTTCTAGGTGAAAGAAAGCAATAATGGTATGCTCTTGTTCCCCTCTTCTCCTTTATCATTCTCTCCAATGTTTCCACAGCAACACAGTATTCCCAGAGAACGGAAAAACAGCATTCAAAATCAAAGACCATCAGCGAAATGCTTAAACTCAGTGCAGATAGCTGGAAGAATTAGACTGCTAATACAGAAAATACTGTGCAGAGGGCAGTGAAGGAGAGATTGATTTGGTAGATTCATAGACACACACACACACTGGCAACCTCCTCACTGCTTCTGCAGCCTGTGATTGTGGCCGGCCCACTTTCTTTATTTCATGGCCATTTCTTATTGTGAAGTGATCATATGCCTATATTTCTGGAAGCTTTCATCATAACCTTAACTTGTTCTGTATAACTTGATCTCCTGGGTGTAAATATTCAGCCGATGGTGATGAGCGTTTTGCTGACTGCCACTGGCATTGTTCCTGGATATTTAATGCCGGCCATAGTTTTGGCATTGAATATCTGGTTTATGAAGCACCAGCTAACACTGGTTAAGTCAATATTCAGAACTTAACTGGCTATGGGTTGCCACATAAAGATAGGACTGTGTGTTATGTGGTCCCATTTATGTGGTTACCTTGGCTGGTTAAGTGTGAATATCGGCATTTAACAGGCCAAATGCTGACTCCGCCCCAGAATGGCCCTAAAATAGACGGTTTTCACTTAGGCACTAACTGCTGATTTTCAGTAGCAACATCGGTTAGGTACTGCTGAAAATTAGCGGATAGCCCCAAACAAGTGATTTCACCAGTAAGCCTCCATTTTTGGCCAGTCAAATCATTTTGAATATGGACCAGTTGGTCACTAATCCCCCTCAGTCAATAACTTGGTGCCTACATTTATGCAACAAGGGGGAGATTCTATTTATGGCACTTAAAAACTAGGCGCTGAAATCAGTGCCAACTAAGCGCATTCTATAATCAGTGCCTAGATATAGGCGCCGATTATAGAATATACTTAGTTGATATTTCAGCCCCTAAATCTATGCATATCCATTTACACCAATGAAAACGTGGCGTAAATCCCAGCATGTAGGCCATATTATATAACTAGGCATGTAAATTTCAGAACACCCATGAAACGCCCATTTTCCCTCCCATAACCATGCCCCTTTTTACCTGTGCGCATTCGAAGTTTGGTGGACATAGTTACAGAATACGCTTAGTGAGTTGTGCACCTAAATTCTAATAAGTTCCAGTTAGTGCTTATTACTGTTTGTTAAGTACTGTTATCAGCACTCAGTAGCTTGTTAAGGGGCCCTTTTACTAAGCCGCGTAGGCACCTACACATGCCCAATGCGCACCAGTTTGGAACTACTACCCAGCTACCATGTGGCCCGGGTGGTAATTTCTTTTTTTACATGCTCCCACTATGCGCCCCGGAAAATTTTCAGTGCATAGCACTAATTGGGCAGTATTTGGCATTGCACATGTGCTGCCGATTACTGCCTGGTTAACATGTGAGACCTTACTGCTAAGTCAATGGGTGGTGGTAAGGTCTCAGGCCCAAAATGGACACACGCTAATTTTCATTTTGCTGCACGTCCATTTTTGGCCTCCCCAAAAAAGGCCTTTTTTGCAGGAGCGCTGAAAAATGGACCTGCGCACATCCAATACACACATCTACAACAGTGCAGGCCATTTTTCAGTGCACCTTAGTAAAAGGACCCCTCAGCTTCTTAAATTACATGCATTGCTATAGAATCCACGCCGATATTGGTGCCGATCTCTAGGCACACTATATAGAATCTGGGGGCAAGTGTGAGAGTAAGTTATAGAATATTAGCACATATGTTATAGGTATATTAAAAGCAAGAAGTCAGCAAAAGAATCAGACCGCTAGATGACCAAGGGGTAAAAGGGGCACTCAGAGAAGACAAAGCCATAGCGGAGAGATTAAATTAATTATTTGCTTCGGTCTTCACCGAGAAAGATTTGGGAGAGATACCAGCTCCAGATATGGTATTCAAAGCTGATGAGTCAGAGAAACTGAATTAAATCTCTATAAACCTGGAAGATGTAATGGCGCAATTGACAAATTGAAGAGTAGCAAATCACCTGGACCGGATGGTATTCATCCCAGAGTACTGATAGAATTGAACAATGAACTTGCAGAAGTATTGTTAGTAATATGTAATTTATCTTTAAAATCAAGCATGGTACCGGAAGATTGGAGGGTGGCCAATATAATGCCGATTTTTATAAAAGGTTCCAGAGGTGATCCGGGAAATTATAGACTGGTGAGCCTGACGTCGGTGCCAGGCAAAATGGTAGAGACTATTATAAAGAACAAAATTACAGAGCATTTTCAAAAGCATGGATTTATGAGACAAAACCAACATGGATTTAGTGAAGGCAAATCTTGCCTCACCAATCTATTACATTTCTTTGAAGGAGTGAAGAAACGTGGATAAAGGTGAGCAGTTGATATTGTGTATCTGGATTTTCAAAAGGTAAATTTGACAAAGTACCTCAGAGGAAATTGGAGAGTCATGGGATAGGAGGTAGTGTAGTATTGTGGATTAAAAACTGGTTAAAAGATAGAAAACAGAGAGTAGGGTTAAATGGTCAGTATGCTCAATGAAGAAGTGTAGATAGTGGGGTTCCCCAGGGGTCTGTGCTGGGACTACTGCTTTTTAATATATTTTTAAACTAGTAAAAAAGGCCCGTTTCTGACACAAATGAAACGGGCACTAGCAAGGTTTTCCTCAGAGTGTGTATGTTTGAGAGAGTGTATCTGAGAGTGACTGTGTGTGAGAGAGAGAGTGAATGTGTGAGCGTGTGTGTGTGTGAGAGAGAGTGAGTCTGGGTGCGAGTGTGTCTGTGAGAGAGAGAGTGTGTGTGTAAGAATGAGAGTGTGTGCAAGTGTGTATGTGAGACACAGTGTGAGAGAGAGTGTGTTTCACACAGATAGTGTGTGCGAAAGAGTGTGTGTGAGACACAGACTCTCTGTGAGACTGAGTGTATGAGACCAAGAGAGTGTGTGAGTGACTGTGTGACACATAGTGAATGTGATACAATGTGAGACATAGAGTGTGTGAGAGTGAGAGAGAGAGAGACATTGTGAGAGAGAGAAAGTGTGTGTGACAGAGATACCTCCCCCCTCTCTGGTGTCAGCCCCCCCCCCCTCTCTCTGGTGTCTGAGCGTTACTATGCAGGACGCTGAGCTCTGGCTGTGGTTCAAGGAACTGACCAATCCTATTTAATAGAATGCACCTCCAACATTCTGAAGCCGAGAAACCTCATGTGGTTGGTCACTTCTGCTTGTGACGAACCCGGAAGTACGTGATGTCAATTCAGGAGATGGCTACAGAGAGCAGGAATGCCTCAGCCATGCAGTCAGCTTCAGAATGTTGGAGGTGCGTTTTATTATATAGGATGATCTAGAGATAGGAGTAACTAGTGAGGTAACTACATTTGCTGATGACACAAAGTTATTCAAAGTTGTTAAATCACTAGAGCATTGTGAAAAATTACAAGAGGACCTTATGAGACTGGGAGACTGGGCAGCCAAATGGCAGATGACATTTAATGTGAGCAAGAACAGTGATGCATGTGGGAAAAAGTAACCCGAACTATAGCTATGCAATACAAGGTTCCACATTAGGAGTCACTGACCAGGAAAAAACTCAATACCATGGTTCAATGAAGAATTGAAAGAACTAAAAACACAGGTCAGAAGATTAGAAAGAGCATGGACCAAGAAAAAAGATGAACACACACTCAAAGATTGGAAACAACTACAAAGGAAATACAAATACACTATCAGACAAACTAAAAGGATATATTGCAAATCTAAAATAGGACCAAACTACAAGGATACACACAAACTCTTTTCACTAGTAAACAATCTCCTAAATACTACTACGGTCACCTCCAACAACACAGACACCCCATCGGCAACCAACTTTGCAAACTACTTGAACGAAAAAATCATAAAGCTCTGACTCATGATACCCACCAATATAACGGATTACACAAATATCCTTGAATGTTTAGACCCAAAACCCGGGGAATGCCCAGCAGATCGATCATGGACCAACTTTGAGACGCTCTCACCAAATGAAATCTCATACTGGCTCGGAAAATACGCCAAATCGCAATGTAAATTAGACTTTTGCCCTACTAGTCTGATAAGATCCGCACCCAAACAATTCAAAAGAGACCTCACAAACCACGTAAATCACAGGCTTCAAAATGGGCTCTTTCCCAAGGAAAAAGGAAACATCTTACTTACTCCTCTGCCGAAAGATGCTAAGAAAAGCACAATGGATCTAACCAATTACCGCCCAGTAGCATCTATTCCACTTATAACCAAACTCATGGAGGGCATAGTAACGAAACAACTTACTGAATACTTAACTAAATACTCAGTTCTACATGAGTCTCAATCAGGATTTTGGACAAATCACAGCACCGAAACTGTTCTAGTGTCCGCAATGAACTCATTCAAACAAACAATTGCAACTGGAAACAACATACTCTTCCTACAATTCGACATGTCCAGTGCCTTTGACATGGTTAATCATGGAATACTACTACATATACTAGAATACTTCGGAGAAGGAAGCACAGTTCTCAAATGGTTCAAAGGATTCCTAACCACAAGATCATACCAAGTCACAACGAACGCGGACAGATCACCCCCATGGATACCTGAATGTGGAGTCCCTCAAGGATCCCCCCTCTCACCAACTCTATTCAACCTAATGATGATACCTTTAGCCAAACTTCTAGCCAATCAAAACCTCAACCCCTACATATACGCAAATGACGTCACAATTTACATCCCGTTCAAACATGACCTAAATGAAATTACCAACGAGATCAACCAAAACTTCCAAATAATGCATGCCTGGGCAGATGCATTCCAACTAAAACTTAACGCAGAAAAAACACAATGTTTTGTACTCACCTCACAACATAACACAAAAACCTTCTCCACCATAATCACACCATACTGTTCTCTTCCTATCTCACAAAACTTGAAAATTCTTGGAGTCACCATTGATCGAAACCTCACTCTTGATACCCACGTGAAGAACACGACGAAAAAGATGTTTTACTCCATGTGGAAACTCAATAGAGTAAAACCCTTCTTCCCGAGACACATGTTCCGCACCCTGGTACAGTCAATGGTAATAAGTCATCTGGACTACTGCAATGCACTGTACGCTGGCTGCAAAGAACAGACTATCAAAAAACTCCAAACAGCTCAAAACACTGCCGCCAGACTCATATTTGGAAAAACCAAATATGAAAGTGCAAAACCCCTAAGAGAGAAACTACACTGGCTCCCACTTAAGGAACGCATTGCGTTCAAGATCTGCACGATTGCACACAAAATCATTCACGCAGAGGCCCCAAGTTACATGCTAAACCTCGTGGATCTACCTCCCAGAAATGCCACAAAATCATCCCGCAAATTTCTCAACTTGCACTTCCCCAGCTGTAAAGGACTAACGTACAAGCTGATGCATGCCACTACCTTCTCTTACATGAGCACACAGCTATGGAATGTACTACCTACAGACCTGTAAACAATCAACGAAACAACTATCTTTCGCAAATCTTTGAAGACATAATTCTTCAATAAGGCCTAAAATAAGAACATAAAACCTCACTATTCCACCTCACCAACCAACTCAGTTATGAAATCCCACCTTCTACACCTACCCTAATTACTCCCTTCTTTCTTCCTTTATGTAATCTCTGCACATCACTAACTGTATCTGATATCCTGGAACGACAATGTAATAAAACTATGTAAGCCACATTGAGCCTGCAAATAGGTGGGAAAATGTGTGATACAAATGTAATAAATAAATAAATAAATAAATACAAATTTAGGTGTCATTGTTGATGATATGTTGAAACCTCAGATCAGTGTGCAGCAGCGGCGAAGAAAGCAAATAGAATGTTATGTATTATTATTAGGAAAGGAATGGAAAACAAAAATGAGGCCATTATAATGCCTTTGTATCACTCTATGGTGTGACTGTACCTTGAATATCGTGTGCAATTCTGGTCACCACATCTAAAAAAGGATATAGTGGAATTAGAAAAGGTACTGAGAAGGGCGACGAAAGTAATAATGGGGATGGGTTGACTTCCCTGTGAGGAAAGGCTAAAGCAACTAGGGCTATTCAGCTTGGAGAAAAGACGACTGTGGGGAGATATGATAGAGGTCTATAAAATAATGAGCAGAGTGGAATAGGTAGATGTGAATTGCTTGTTTACTCTTTCCAAACACTAGGACTAGGGGCACGCAATGAAGCTACAAAGTAGTAAATTTAAAACGACTTAGAGAAAATATTTTTCACTGAACGTGTAATTAAACTCTGGAATTCGTTGCCAAAGAATGTGGTAAAAGCATGGTTTAAAAAGCTTCCTAAAAGAAAAGTCCATAAGCCATTATTAAGATGGACTTTTGGGAAAATCCACTGCTTGTTTCTAGGATAAGCAACATAAAATGTATTGCACTGTTTTGGGATCTTTCCAGGTACTTGTAACCTGGATTGGCCACTTTTGGAAACAGGATGCTGGGCTTGATGGACCTTCGGTTTGTTGCAGTATGGCAATACTTGTGTTGTTATGTTCCTATGTGTATGACTTTTTTATAGTTAAGCAGCAACCCCCTAATTCTATGAAAGTTGCCAAAAATTGCACGCACAAATTTTGGCATGCATCCAATCAGTGCTCACAATTTAATTGAATGACAAACTAGCATCAATAATTGGCTTTTTAACAAGTAATTATTGGCACCAATTAGATTTAATTGGAATTTATGTATGTAAATTTAGGTGCAGAATCTATCCCTAAATTTTGCACCTGAGTATAAAAAAAAGGGAGGGTCATGGGCAGAATGGGGGTATTCCTAGCGTTTACACACATTGTTATAGAATAAGGGGGATATGTGCCCAGTGTAGGCATATACTTGGTGTGATTGGCCATGCCTAAACTTAGGCTCATCTTGGGCATAAGCGCTATCCTATAAACTGTACCTACCTTTTTTTTTTCTTAACTTTCACAATTTTTTATTGATGGTGTCATATATAGAACATTACAAACGTTTCATATACAGTCTCTTGGACTAGAAAAACAGAATCTGTACATTAACTGAACTGACATTACTCCATCAATTAGTTTATTTAACCATTATCTCCCCGCTTCCCCATATTCTGAAACAATACTCTGATATAACAGCAGCCATAGTCATATACAACATTACTCCATGTACCTCAATAACGCTTAAACCACCCTCCTCCCCCCACCCAGCCTCCCTTACTCATCTCCTCTACAGACCCCTCACCCTGCCCCCTCTCTTACTTTATTCATCCACCTTTTAATTCTGCATGCTTGCCCATACCAAACTACTCCCTGCCCCCTTTACTGCCCCATGGCAACCTATTCAGGATTTGGCTGTGAGCTCTTGGGGATACTTTATTGAGATACTGCATCCAGGTTGCCAGGAACCTCTAAACTGTGCCTACCTTTAAGTGCGGCCTATAGAATATGCTTTCTTTCATGCCATATATAGAATTCACCCCTAAGTGCTAACAGGGTGCTAAGTGGTATTCTATAAATTTGAGGTGCAAGTTGTCTACCCTAGGATTTATATATCAAGCCTTAATTTCTTTGTAGAAATCAAAGCGTGTACTATAACAGTGCGTGTAACTTAATTGGTTAGCTAGCTAAGCAGCACTATCAACTGGATGTTAACAAGCAATTATCAGCACTAATTGGCATTAATTAAGATTTATGCACACAACTCACTAACTCCCCTCTTCACAAAGCCGTACTAGTGAATGTTGACATAGCCTATTCACTTTGAATGGGCTATGTTGGCATTCCCGCGTGGCTTTGTAAGCAGGAGGGTTAATGTATTCTGTGGTGCACTTAAATTTTAAGTCGCATAGTTGAAAAGGGGCGTGACCATGGGTAGGGCATGGGTGTTTCTAAAATCTATGTGCTTTGTTCTAGAATGCACCTGCTCTGTACCTAATTTAGGCATTGGAATTTACACTAAGTAAAACATGGCGTAAATAACTGTGACTAAATTTGGCCATGTAGAGAGGCGCTCGGTGTATTCTGTATACTACTTGGAATGCAAGGAGGTGTGCACAAGGGGAGGCACATGGGTGGCTTCTAAATTATTCACATAATTTACAGAATTCTGTACATTAAGCACTAAGGTGCCACATTTTGCTGCAGATATTTCTGTGTCCTATTGACATGGCATAGGAGGGCACATCTACGTGTATGCACGAAAATGCCAACACTAGTATTCTATAATGGAATCTGGGCATCCAGATGCTGGTGTGGAATTAGCGCTTAGTGCACTGCGTCTTGGCGCTTCATTTATGGCCCTTTTTATAGAATTGCCCCATAATGGGCCTGATTTTCAGCCAGGGTGGCCATGATTTAAGGGCCAACATTGATATTTAACTTTATATGTATATTCAGTGGTACAATCTGTTTACTTATCGTCAATGAATGTACATCTAAGGCTTGGTGGCTGCTACCAGTGACTATCCATTTCATTTAGCTACTTAATACCAGATTCTGTAAAGGTCGCCCAAAGTTGGAGGCGGATCACAGATCCACATGTAAGCTAATTAGCCAATTAGGCACTAACAATCAAAATTTATTTATTTATTTGCAGCACTAGACATACCACAAGTGATCCCTGAGATGACTATGCGGTGTTCAATTTCAATTACAGATACTTTGTACTATTCCTAATGGGCTCACAATCTAAGTTTAATTAGTGTTAACAAGCATTTATTTGGCAGGAATTAGTCATTACGCGTGGATCTGCCCTACACTCTATTTTGTAACATGTGTATCAAAATTACATAGTGCACAACTTCAAAGGGGCGTGGCCATGGGAGGGGCATGGATGAGTCAGGGGCGTTCCCAGAAATTACACACGATATTATAGAATACCAGCATTTGCATGCCTAGCTGCCATCAATTGGGTACCAGTATTTACACCAGCCTTTGGCAGGCGTAAATGATTGCACCTAAAGGGTCCCTTTTACTAAAGGGGGTAGTTCCTCCCCCAGTATGCAGCATTTCCAGTGCTGCCAGAATTTTTGAAAACTTAAGGGGTCCTTTTACTAAGGTGCGCTGAAAAATGGCCTTTTTTATTTTTGCCAAAAATGGATGTGCAGCAAAATGAAAATTGCCGCGTGCCCATTTTGGGTCTGAGACCCTACCGCAAGCCATTGAGCTAGCAGTAAGGTCTCACGCAGTAACTGGGCGGTAATGGTCTACGCGCATCAAATGCCACTTGACGTGCATAGCTGCCCTGTGCCAGAAAATAAAAAATATTTTTCAGACACGCATAGCGGAGGCACACCAAAATTGAAATTACCACAAGGGCCATGCGATAACAGGGTAGTAACTCCAATTTGGCGCACATAGGCGCCTTCATGGCTTAGTAAAAGGGCCCCTAATATCGCATTGGGTTACCTGGTGGTAAGGTTACCACCAGGTTAGCAGGGGAGCTCTTACTGCCACCTCAACGGGTAGCGGTAAGTGCTCCCTCCGAAATGGTCGTGTGGCAAATGCACACTGTGGTAAATGGGGCCCTGGCGCATGGCAAAACAGCTGCCAACTGTAGCGCAGGGTCCCTTTTACCGTCAGCTTAGTAAAAGGGCCTCAAAGTTGGCTGCAAAATGCAAAGCACCCTTTACAAAAAAACTCTTTGTGCACATCATTTTGGCGTCTGTTTTTGGGTGCCATTTACAGAATCCAGCCCTTAATGGTTGAATGTTGCTGCTATATGCCTCTCTTCTAACCCAACCATTTTTAATATGGGTAATGTCTGGCTATATATTGAGTTAAATGGTACACTATTATTCGAATATCTTTTTAAAATGTCCAGATGATTGAGTTATGCATTTGCCCCCACTGGCAAACACATACCTTGCACTGAAAACTGACCCCAGTGCAACTTAAAGAAAACACAATTTTTTTTTGTTTTTCTTTTTAAAAAAATGTGAATTTGCTGCAGATATAAAGGGATTTTTTTTACATGAAAATATCACTTACGAAAAGACAAATATTGTGCTTAAAATGAGAAAAGGGCAAATGAAACGTTTGTTTTGCTTATGCATGCTGGCTGTCTTGCTGATTTATCTGCGTCTACAAGTGGGCTAGAGCTAAAGACATTGCTTAAGTACTCTGTGCAGTTGCAGCTCACAATTTTTCATTAAACATCAAATATCTTGAGGGACTGTCTAAGCGGGAAATCTCAATGAACGCTGCAAAAGCAACAAATCCCTTGATATTGTACTGTCGCTGAAGACTGAAGTTCAGCATAGCTGTCCTTGCCTGATGGACAGCAGGCTATGAATTCTCTGACCAGTCATTTGCTACCCTGAGCAACACTGGCTTTGAAGAGCCTGACTTCATTAGTTTTCCAAAGCTAAGTGGGGTTGGGCCTAGCTGATACCGCCCAGTCTAGGAAGGGGGGAGGTCACATGAGAAGAGTGGTTTCTGTATGTTGCCGAAGGTAATACACTGTCATATCCTGCTAAGTAAAGGTCAGAAGCCTCTGCTGGGTTCATGATTATCAAATCCTTAATGCTGAGGTGTGTAGAAAGAGGCCAAAAATCAAATACTTATTAGAATAGGGGATGCAATTTTAGGGTTACCATATGTCCGGATTTACCCAGACATGTCCTCATCTTGACCTCGCGAGACTTCAGCTCTCGGCGGCCATTTTGAATCGGCGCCGAGATCACGAACAGGAAGGATGCATGCAGGGCAGCGCTCCGGGCAGGAGAGGGCTCTTTTCTGCCCCAAAGAGGTCACTAGACCACCAGGGCAGTAGTAAGGTAAGGGGAGGGGGGTGATGGGGAGGGGGAGTGACGGGGTGTGTGACAGGGGGGAGGGGAAATGTGACAGGGGGGAGTGAGGGTGTCGAAGGGGGTGGGGCAGGCATGAAAGGGGTGGGGCGTCAAAGGGGGCAGGGCATGTGTCCTCCTTTTGGGGGGACAAAATATGGTAACCCTATGCAATTTGATATACTGTCTCTGTGCTTACAATCAAAGCAGTTTACATATTATATACTGGTACTTATTTTGTACCTGGGGAAATAGAGGGTTAAGCGACTTGCTCAGAGTCACAAGGAGCTGCAGTGGGAATCAAACCCAGTTCATCAGGATCAAAGCCCTCAGCACTAACCACCAGGGGCTCCTTGTACAAAGTCACAATGAAAAATGGCCTGCGGTAGTGTAGACGCGTGTGGAATCATTTTTCAGCGCACCTGTAAAAAATGCCTTTTTAAAATTTTTGCCTAAAATGGACATGCGGCAAAATAAAAATTGTCGCGCATCCATTTTGGGTCAAAGACCTTACCGCCAGCCAGTGACCTAGTGGTAAGGTCTCACGCAGTAACCGGGCGGTAATGGTCTACGCACGTAGAATGATGATTACCGCCCACGCGCCAGAAAATAAAAATATTTTCCGGCGCACCTAGCAGACGCGCGTCAAAAATGAAATTACCACAAGGGCCATGCGGTAGCCGGGCGGTAACTCAAAATTGACACACGTTGAGGCAGCATTGCTGCCTACGCATCTTATTAAAAGGGCCCCTAGGGTTACCATATGGCTCCAGAGAAAGGAGGACAGATTGAGCCAGTCTAGGTTTTACTTCCATTGCTTTCAATGGAAGCAAAACCCGGACTGGATCAATGTGTCCTCCTTTTTCTAGAGCCATATGGTAACCCTATCTAGGGCTACTCCTTCACTCCCGTGGAGGGGCATTTTCGAAAGAGACATCCAAGTTGCGATTTGGACGTCCTTGCGAAACGTCCAAATCTAGGGGTGGGGAAAACCGTATTTTCAAAAAAAAGATGAGCGCCAATCTTTCTTTTCGAAAATGCCGTCAGGGACGTCCAAATCCTTAAATTTGGATGTCCCTAGATTTGGATGTCCCTAGACATGGACGCTTCTGACTTTCGGCTATTTTCAAAACCAAAGACGGCCATGTCAAAAAATGGCCAAATACAAGCCATTTGGTCGTGGGAGGAGCCAGCATTTGTAGTGCACTGGTCCCCCTGACATGCCAGGACACCAACCGGGCACCCTAGGGGGCACTACAATGGACTTCATAAATTGCTTCCAGGAACATAACTCCCTAACTGTGTGTGCTGAGCCCCCCAACCCCCCTCCCCAAAACCCACTACACACAACTGTATACCACTACCATAGCCCTTAAGGGTGAAGGGGGGCACCTAGATGTGGGTACAGTGGGTTTGTGGTGGGTCTTGGAGAGCTTGCCATTTCCTCCACAAACGTAAGAGGTGGGGGATGGGGCTGAGTCCACCTGTCTGAAATGCACTTCACGCACTAAAACTGCTCCAGGGACCTGCATGCGCTGTCATGGACCTGAGGATGACATCTGAGGCTGGCACAGAGGCTGGCAAGTAATATTTTCAAAAGATGTTTTTTGAGGGTGGGAGGGGGTTAGTGACCACTGGGGGAGTAAGGGGAGGTCATCCCCGATTCCCTCCGGTGGTCATCTGGTCATTTCAGGCACCTTTTTGTGCCTTATTCGTAATAAAAACACGTCGGGGTGAAAACATCCAAGTGTTCGTCAGGAACATCCTTGTTTTTTTCAATTATGGGTCATATGTCCAAGTGTTAGACACGCCCAAGTCCTGCCTTGGCTACGCCTCTGACATGCCCCCTTGAAATTTGGCCGTCCTTGCGACGGACTGCAGTTGGAGACGTCCGAAATCAGCTTTCGATTATACCGATTTGGACTTCTCTGGGAGAAGCATGTCCATATTCCATTTGGATTTCTCTGGGAGAAGGATGTCCATATTCCATTTTATGTCAAAAGATGGATATCCTTCTCTTTCGAAAATGAGCCCAATAATGTCTTGTCCTGTAGTATTGCTCATTAAAAAAGGATAAGTCTGAAAAGCAAATCACAAGTGCAAATTTATTTCTAGATGTTTAAAATAAGAACCACACTCAGGGCCGGTCTTAGCAACTGTGGGGCCCTGCAGACCAGTTCGCTGGGGTCCCCCCAGCCCTGCCTCCACCCAGCCTGAGCCAACAGATTTATTTTCCACTGGACATAATTAACTTTGTATGAACTTGGCTGCTAATAGTGTGCTGAACTGGACAATGTTGGCACATTTAGCCACACCCGTTTACCAGCCATGGCATATATAAACAATAATCATTGAAAATATTACACCAGTACAGAAGAAGAAAAAAACTTGTTTTTTTTTCATTATAAATAATTTCTGTAAGCTGTTACAGCTCCAGTATACGCAAAATGACACAAACCAAATTAGCATACAGATTCTGCATGCAGCACAATACCAGAAAAACAGAACATTGCTATACATTGCAAAATAAGACAGCAGATGTAAATTCTCAAATTGGACATATTTCTCAAATTGGACATATTCCAAACACTAAAATTAAAATAAAATTATTTTTCTACCTTTGTTGTCTTGTGACTTTGTTTTTCTGATCATGTTGGTCCCAGTCTCTGATTCTGCTGCTCACTATCTGCTCCCTTAACTCCACTTCCAGGGCTTCCTTTCCATTTATTTCTTTACTTTTCTCCCTTCTTCTTCATTTCTTGTCCTACATCCTTAGGTAAAAGCTGGGTCCTCCACAGACTTGACTGGAGGAGGTATAGAGTGGATCCATCTTTTGCCTATTTTCTCCAGCCATGTGCAGTTTTTCTCCTCTTTTCCCTTTCCCTAATCTTCGTCAGTATGCATCTCCTTCCTCTCTCTTCCCTCTCCTCCATTCATGTCCAGCATTTCTCCTCTCTCTCCTCCCCTCCGTCCATGTTCATCTCACTTCATCTCACGTCCTCTCTCTTCCCTTCCCTCCATCCATATCCAGCATTTCAACTCTCCCCTCTCCTCCATCTGTATCCAGAATTTCTCCTCTCCCCTCCATCCATGTGTATCTCCTTCCTGTCTTCCCTCACTTCCATCCATGTCCAGCATTTCTTCTGCCCTCCCCTCCCATCTATCCATGTCCAGCAACTCTCCTCTCTCCCATGCCCTTCCCATCTATCCATGTCCAGCAACTCTCATCTCTCCCCTGCCCTCCCCACCCATCCATGCCCAGCGATTCTCCTTTGCCCCCTGTCCTCCCCTCTCATCCACATCCAGTGATTCTCCTCTGTCCCCTGCCATCCCATCCCCTCCCATCCCATCTATGTCCAGCGATTCTCCTCTGCCCTCCCCTCCATGTCCAGTGACTCGCCTGCCCCAGCCCCCAACTTAACTTGCCCCCCTTTTCAGCCCTCGAGTTTCAGGTCCCAACCCGTTTTACCCCATCTGTGCCCTCAGTTTTCCTCAGCTGCTTTCCTTCCAGCCGCCCTGCGTTTAAAAGGTCATAGCGGTGGCAGCGAAAAAGCAGGCTCGCTTCTAGCCTTTAAGCCTTCCCCTTCTTTCTCAGCATGCACACTGTGCCGCCTTTGCGGAAACAGGAAATTGCATCAGTACACGCTGAGAGAGAAGGGGAAGGCTTAAAGGCTAGAGGCGAGCCTGCTTTATCGCTGCTGCTGCTGCCGCTGCGAGTTTTTTAACGCAGGGCGGCTGGAAGGAAAGCAGCTCAGCGACGATATGGCAAGGAGCAACAGGAAGTGCCACGGGGCCCCTGGAGGCACAAGGCCCTGTGCGACTGCTCCTGTTGCCCCTGCCTAAGACCGGCCCTGACCACACTCTTTGAATGATGTAGAATTGTGCAGTTGGAAACCGAAGTTCCTTCATTTTTTGCAAAAGATAGTACTTTTTAAAATAATTTTGGAGGATTATGCATCTTGTTGTTTACAACCCAGTTAGTTTATCCAATAAAATAACACATCACCTTATTTTCTTTATGTTATTTTTTATTTACTAACCTTTATTTTTAAGTTTCTAATGACAATTTTGTATACTTTGTACTGTGTGTACAGATGACAGTTGCTCTGATTAGTGTTGATTGCATATTTCCTAGGGAAAATTGCCCTCCCCTGCCTGGAAACTTAGGTGTCCACCCAAAGAAAGATACAGTTTTTTGATATTAATGAAATATAATGGATTAATGCTTTCTTAATACTGTATATATTTTTTTTAGTAATTCTGGGGCCCTTTTGCTAAAGCTTAGGTATAAAATGGGCTTCTTAGCATTTAGCGCATGCTAATTCTTTTAGGTCCCCTTTTACAAAGGCGCGCTAATGTTTTTAGCATGCACTAAAAACAAGCATGCGCTAAATACTAGAGGCACCCATATATTCCTATGTGCGTCTCTAGCATTTAGCGTGCTCTAAAAACACTAGCATGCCTTTGTAAAAGACCCCCTTAGCATGCACTAAGCTGTAGTAAAAGGCCCCCTCTATGAGTTGCATTTTGATGGTCACTCTCTCCACCACCATTATCCTTTTTTCCCTTTGCAGAGAATGTAGTAAAAGCAGTTAGCTTAGTAGGGTTTAAAAAAGGTTTGGATGACTTCCTAAAGAAAAAGTCCTTAGGGAAAATCCACTGCTTATTTCTAGGATAAGCAGCAGAAAATGTATTATACTTTTTGGGGATTTTGCCAGGTACCTGTGACCTGGATTGGCCACTGAGAAACAGGATACTGGGCTTGATGGACCTTCAGTCTGTCCCAGTATGGCAATACTTATGTACTAAGGTGCATTGAGCACCAATGTGTGCTTATCACAGGTTAGAATGCACTACTGCTGAGTACGCTCAGGTGTCCCGCAGTAGTTTTGGAATCTGTACGCGCTACCCATGCGCTAAAAAATAAAATTTATTTTTTAGCACTGGGGGTGTGTTTGGGAGTGGAGTGGAGAGTGGGCATGGCTGTGCTAATTGGTTAGCATGTACGCATTGCCATGCACTAGCTGATTAGCACAGGCTTAGCATGTCATCCCTCCAGAATAGGTGATAATAAGGGTTCACATACTAATGGCCATGCACTAAAGGGGAAATTAGCACATGGCTATTATCAGAAAAATAGGAAAAGCTGCCTTTTACCAGCAGCGATAAAAGTGGCTTCAGTACACGGGAAAGACGTGCGATGGGGCTACCCAGTGGCGTAGCTACATGGGGCCACGGGGGCCTGGGCCCCTGTAGATTTGGCCCTGGACCCCCCCTGCTGATGACCCTCTCGACCCCCCTCCCGCCGCCAACCCGCTGTCAGACTCAGAAACAGAACAAAGGAAGAAGAGGGTCCCCCACCAGCAAAGGTAGGCAAAGGTGGCGGCGGGGGAGAGTTGGTGGCGGGAGGGGGTCGAGAGGGTCATCAGCAGGGGGGGGGGGTCAAAGTTGGTGGTGGTGGCAGCGCTGGGGGGGGGGTTGGCAGCGCTGGGGGGGCTAAAATGTGCCCCCTCACCTTGGGCTCTGGACCCCCCTCCCACTGAAGTTTGACTACGCCCCTGGGGTTACCACAGGTCACTTTTTAGCGCTGCTTGTTAAAAGAGCTCCCTTATTTTTATTTATTTTTTAAAATGTATATCTCAAATAAAATCAGATATTCTACCTATCTTGTTATTGAATTCTATAAAATCTTAGAAGTAAAGGGAATGGAGATCACTTAAATCGCAACCACCGTAACAATCTTATACATGTGGTTTCCATTTTCAACATCACTCCTTCCCTTAGACGTTATACCTCCTATTTTCAATAATAAATACCATGCTAAAACAAATGTTTGTGGGGAAAAAAAAGCAAAATGCGCATCCAAAAATGTTTTAAATAAGTGCACTTGTCTTAAAATAGTCTATTGCCGGCTAGATCTTCTCTTTCATATGTCACTGTTGCTTTTCCATCTGCAGTTCTCATTTCCATTTTTCCAACCGTTGGTTTTGATCAATCTATGTGGGCTTCATCAGGGAAAAAGCAGCTCTTTTTCATACTTTAACATGATTTCCACTAAGGCTGAAAAAAATGCCATTAGTGTCTAATTAAAGAGAAAAGTTGAATAGGGCCCTTCTGGCACAATAATTGCAGTGTAAATCAATAAAGAAACATCAGAACTTAGTTGTTCTTAATCCAAAAAGGTACTGTGAGAGGACCAGTGGTGTACCAACGGGGGGCGGTGGGGGCGGTCCGCCCCGGGTGCACGCCGCTGGGGGGGGTGCTGCACGCGCCTGTCCTTCCTTCGTTCGTTCGTTCCATGCTCCCTCTGCAGGCGTGTGCGGCACCCCCCCCCCCAGTGGCGTGCACCCGGGGGGGGGTTCTTTCGTGGGGGTGTCCTTTCACCGGGGGTGGGTGGGGCGCATCGGCGATCCGCCCCGGGTGTCAGCCCCCCTAGGAACGCCAGTGGAGAGGACTTCCAGAGAGGCAGGAAACCCAACTGGGAAAACACTTGTAAGTTTGGAAAAATGTAGACTTGGAGGGGTCCTTTTACTAAGTTGCGCTGAAAAATGGCCTGCGGTAGTGTAGATATGTGTTTTGGGCATGCGCAGAATTATTTTTCAGTGAACCTACAAAAGATGTCTTTTTAAAATTTTTGCTGAAAATGGACGTGCGGCAAAATGAAAATTGCCACGCGTCCATTTTGGGTATGAGACCTTACCGCAAGCCATTGACCTAGCGGTAAGGTCTTATATGGTAACTGGGCGGTAATGGTCTATGTGCGTCAAATGCCAAAAACTATTTTTGGGCACCTGTAGTGGACGCGACCAAAATTGAAATTAACGTGAAAGCCACATGGTAACTCCAATTTGGTGCACGTTGGGCGCATGTAGATGCCTATGTGGTTTAGTAAAAGGGCCCCAGAGTTAACGCACGTAACCTCGGTGTCCTTATTTTAAGTTACTCTGCTTATTTAGCAAACACAGTTTAGAGAATAATTTTATTATACTATCAAGGTACCACATGACTTAAAGACATTTTATAAAGAATGATAATATTTATTTATTTATTTATTGCATTTGTATCCCACATTTTCCCAACCTATTTGCAGGTTCAATGTGGCTTACATAATAACCATGATGGCGATCGCCAGTTCAGATATAGCAGATACAGAGTGACAATGTAGAAGGTTCGTGTAGGATAGACACATCATGGAATAAGGAGGAAGGGTTGAGTTGTGTTCAGTTCAAGTCTTAGTTTCATTGTGTTGCGGGATCGAGGCAATTAAGTTGGGTCATCAGGGTATGCCTTTTTGAATAAGTTAGTTTTTAGTGATTTCCGAAAGTTTGATAGGTCGTGCGTTGTTTCCAAGGTGTTTGGTAGTGCGTTCCATAGTTGCGTGCTTATAAAGCAGAAGCTGGATGCATAGGTTGATTTGTATTTAATTCTTTTGCAGCTTGGGTGGTGTAGGTTTAGGTATGTGCGTCATTTTTCTAGCTGGAACCTCCCACTGGGACTGGCCAGATGGGAAGTTGCTAAGGTCACTGAAATTATCAAATAGATTGTGGAGGGAAATGTTGTCTTTTCCCTCTTTTCTACCACCTAGAAGCAGGCTGAGAGCTAAGTAGCCAGAAGTCTTGAGCCATATGGATGGTTGGGCTCTAAAGTAACAAATGGTCTTGGAGTCATGGAAAAGAAAGGAGTATCAAGTTGTTTTTTTGCCTTCTTTCTGCTAAACTGCCAAGAGGAAGCAGTGTTGATCTAGGCCCTGGACAAAGGAAGAGAGTAGATGGTGTTTGTTTTTTCACTCCTTTTACGTAGAAGAGGAAAGTTTAGGGGATAGTTGGTTTTGCCTCCTTTTGGTACTGAAGAAAATTGAGGGATTTTCTAGAAGTCTGTGACTGCTGTTGAGAGTGCACTGAGGTGAGGACATCCAACTAGTTGCCTTCATTCAAAGTTTGGCATGTATGATGTCCTGGATTGTGAATCAGCTCACATACCAGAGAGAAAGTTCTGGGTGGAAGAGGAAGGATTTTTGGAAGACTGCTTGCTAGGAGTCCGTAAGAGGTTCACAGAATCTGGGAGTGTGGCAATAGAGAGAATATTGTTTTGGTGCAGTGTCTTACAGGGTCCATTCACAATTAGTTGTCAAAGGGAAGAAGAGTCCTTATTGATGATTCAAGAAGTCTGTAGAAGAAGAAATACAGAGAGAGGGGGAAGATAGTATCCCAGTGTTGACAGCTCTGTTTTGTTTTTTGCATTTTGATGTTTGTTCTAACCCAGTAGTGGCTATGGTGCCAAAATCCTTTATTCACAACTATCTAGAGGATTTTCCTCAAGTATTCCAACCATCATAGTCACAGTCTTTGACCAGAAGCTACATATCACAGCTCCCTCTAGGTCCTTGTACTCATGCATCCTAACTCTGGCCACTGGATGTCACTGTTGTGTAATTATCAAGCATCTTCCTTGCCACCCAGGACTATGAGGGGTCCTTTTACTAAGGTGCACTGAAAAGTGGTCTGCGCTGGTATAGACACATGTATTGGTCTAACGCAGATTCATTTTTCAGCGCACCTGCAAGAAAAGCCTCTTTTTTAGGGGCTGAAAATGGACGTGCGACAAAATGAAATTTGATGCACGTCCATTTTGGGCCTGAGACCTTACCGCCACCCATTGACTTAGCGGTAAGGTCTCGTGCATTAACCGGGCAGTAATTGACAGCGTGCATACAATGCTGATTACCACCTGGTTAGTGCCACATGCCGGAAATTTTCTGTCGCACATAAAAAATGAAATTACCACCAGGGCCATGGGGTAACCAGGTGGAAGTTCCAAATTGGTACATGTTGGACACACATGAAGGGGCATAATCGAACGGAAACGTCTATCTCCATGGGCGTTTATCTCCGAGAATGGGTCCGTGAAGGGGCGGACCGAACTGTATTTTCGCAAAAAATAGACGTCCATGTTTTATTCGACAATTTGTGAGCTAGGCGTTTTTGTTTTTCAGCGATAATGGAAAATGAAAGCGCCCAGCTCAAAAACGAATAACTCCAAGACATTTATTCGTGGGAGGGGCCAGGATTCGTAGTGCACTGGTCCCCCTCACATGCCAGGACACCAACCGGGCACCCTAGGGGGCACTTCTACAAAAACAAAAAAAAAAGGTAAAAGAGCTCCCAGGTGCATAGCACCCTTCCCTTGTGTGTTGAGTCCCCCAAATCCCCCTCAAAACCCACTGCCCACAAGTCTACACTATTACTATAGCCCTAAGGGGTGAAGGGGGGCACCTACATGTGGGTACAGTGGGTTTGGGGGGCGGTTTGGAGGGCTCCCATTTACCAGCACAAGTGTAACAGGTGGGGGGGGGATGGGCCTGGGTCCACCTGCCTGAAGTCCACTGCACCCCCTAATAACTGCTCCAGTGACCTGCATACTGCTGCCAGGGAGGTGGGTATGACATTTGAGAGTGAAAATAAAAAGTTGTGAAACGGCATATTTTGTGGTGGGAGGGTGTTTGTGACCACTGGGGGAGTCAGGGGAGGTCATCCCCGATTCCCTCCAGTGGTCATCTGGTCATTTAGGGCACTTATTGGGGCCTTATTCGTGGAAAAACAGGGTCCAGGAAAAGTGTCCTAAATTCTCGCTACAAACGCATATTTTTTTCCATTATCGGCGAAAGGCGCCCATCTCTGATTGGCTGATAACCACGCCGCCTTCGACACGCCCCCATCAACTTTGTCCACATCAGCGACGGAGTGCAGTTGAAAACGTCCAAATTCGGCTTTCTATTATACCGCTTTATTCGTTTTTGTGAGATAAACGTCTATCTCCCGATTTGGGTCACAATATAGGCGTTTTTCTATTTCGATTATAAGCAGGATAGGCACCTACGTGGCTTAGTAAAAGGGCCCATGAATGTAGTTCTAGCAGAATCCCTTATCAGGGCTCAGAAATCAAATCTCCAATGCTATTCTTTAATGACCTTTCCAGATGTGCTTCTTAAAATGTTACACATCTTAATGTAATTCCACATGTGTCTAACCCTGCACTACGTATTAAAGTATTAAGTAGAAAGGTGTTTTGACTGGCAGCATTTCTAAAGCTTTTTGTGTTTTCTAGCAACAATTTACACCCACGTTAGATAAAAAAAGAAATGTTTATATTATTTGACTACATACATTTCAGAAGATGCATTTGAATTGAATTTGAAAGTGTATTTATATTTGAATTTGTTCTATTATTGCCCACACAGTTTCAGTAATGGCTATATGATACTGTGCATCTTTCATTTTCCTTTTTTAAAAATAATATCTTTATTAGTTCTAAGGTAGGAACAACATACAGCAGCAAGCCAATCAAAAATGGTACAAAGCTGGACATTGCAACAGGCAAATGTATAATAGGACAAAAATTATTCAACCACAAGAAAGATGTTTTTCACTTACCCTTAAACATTTTTTTATATAAATCCCTAATATAGCCTATCCCCCCAGGTCTCCACACCCCACCAGCAAGTGTCTCAGGAACCACCCTTTTCCCCAGCACCCATCATAGCATACAATGTGGTATACCCGCACCATCTGTCTCAATATGGTCGCTGTCCCCAAGAGGTTTACAAGGCAAACTGGGTGGATAACCCCTCCGCTATTTCTCTCATAAAGCCGTGTCATGTTGCTATTGAAGGAGGGGTGGGGGCCACCCAGGACTGTAGTATGTACTTCTTAACCAGTAAGGTGGCCAAAATCACAAACTTGCGTTGTGCCTCTGTCAGAACATCCTTACGCAAATGATCCCTACTACTGAACAGCAAAGCAGCATAAGACCATTCAAATTCACTCTGTTACACTAGAGAGCTCTGAGAACCTGGGACCACAAAGAGGATAGTGTAGGACATTCCAAGAATGAATGGAGAAAAGAACCCAGAACAGCATTACAGTTCAAGCAGGTATCATCTCACAGTTGCATTACCTTGCCCTTCTGTCTTGTGATTATAGACTCTGTTCAATATTTTATGTTGTGCGTTCGTGTTAATCTTAGAGAGTTCCTCAAACACACCCTGCAAGAGTTTCCCAGAGACCTCCTCCCCCAAATCCCTACCCCAAACCTGAGCTAGGTGTTCCAAGTAAGATGTCTTCCTATTATCTCTAACCAACTGGTACCACTGGGATAATTTATTCAGTGTAGACAGGAGATGTAAAAATAAGTGGTTCAACTTTATGAAACTCAAAAAGATGCCCAAACGGAGCTCTACAGAAAGAAGATAATCTCACACCTGTAAAAAAATGGAAAAGATGTTTGATGGAAATGTTCCATGCACACTTGGTTTGGTCAAAGGAAAGGAAATGGGTACCACCTAACTCTCTCAGATGCCCTAAATAATGACAACCACCCCTCTGCCACCACCAAAAAGCCCCCGGACCTATGCCTGCCGGAAAGTCAGGATTAGCCACCAGAGGTAAGAATGAGTTCACCCCTCCAGCCCCCCCCTCCCTGATTAACTCTCCACCATGTCCAGGCCTTCCCCAGAGCACCAAAATTCTATTTTTGCCTAGATCCCTTATCTTCGATGAGTGCGAGAATCCAAAGCCAAAAATACATCACATGGAGAGCACCAGCTTTGCCAAAAGACAGCAGAGGCAAAATGGTCAGAATTAGTATGCAATTCATGAACCCATTTCATCACTGATGCTACATTATATAGAGCCAGAGGTCTGGTAACCAACCCCCCCCCCCCCCCCCCCAGCTCTGTTATGGGTCAGTTTGGTGTTCCCCATAAGGGAAGCATCTGCAATGGGCAAAGTACCTTTGGAAGGATAACCATCTTGATAAGAGCCACCCTCCCAAGAAAATTCACAGACAGATCATTCCCGTGCGTGCACAGCTTTCACACTGCCTCCAGTTTTCTCTATCACATTTTCCTATAAAGCCAATCAAAGTCCGCACTCAAATAGACTCCCAGATTCTTAATCTCAGTTTTCACCCAGGAAAGGGGAAAATTACGCATCAATATACATGCAAAGGGATTTCCCAAAAATTATCCGCAAACCTGCGAAGGCACCAAAATCCTGGATACTCTGCATATGAAGCGGAAGCGTGGTTGATGCATTATTGATAAGCAATAACATATCAGCAAAAGGATTTATTTGATATACCTAGGCAGTTATCCAAATGCCTTCCAGGCATGCCTCCTGCCATATCTTTGCTGCCAGTGGTTCCAGTGATAGTATAATCAGGAGTGAGGAAAGGGGACAACCCAGCCACATGCCCTGCTCTAATGAGATAGTGTCCGTGAAGGCATCCTTGATAATAAGTTGGGCAGTGGGGTTGCTGTAAACCACCATCACCCAGTCCAGGAAAGCCCTGTAATACCGAATCATTGGAGGACCTACAAGCACTGCCATACCACTTTATTGAATGCTTTCTACGCATCTAGGCTGGCCAGAATCACATCTTCCAACATCTGTGTACCCTCCTGAAGGATATGGTTAACCTTTAGAATATTAGCTGAAGCATATCTGCCAGGTATGAAACCCACCTGATCTGGGTGGATAAGCTGGGTGTGGAACCTGCCCAGCCTTGATGCCAGCATGGCCACCATGATCTTAAGATCCTGGTTCAGAAAGGAGATAGGTCTAAAAGATCCAACCAACTCTGAGTCCTTACCCAGCTTCGGGAGAACAGTAATATAAACATGGTTCGAAGTGGGACCCATGACCCGAGTTTCCCTAATCGAGTTACACATATGAATGAAGGGTGGAATAAGAATATCTTGAAGGATATTGTAGAATTCTGTGCCCAAGCCATCCAGTCCCTTGGCCAGCTTTAATTTTTTTAATAACCCCCTCCACCTTCTTCCCAGTTAACAGAGCATTGAGGAGCCTCAACTGGTCTACAGTAAGCCACAGCAACTCCAAGGATTGAAAGAACTCCAAGCAAGTAGACTGGGAAAAGGATCTGGAATCATACAGAAATGTGTGGAAGTTCAGAAATTCCAGGGTGAATGTTAGCTACTTTAGTGCATGGGATCCCCGAACCACCCTTAATCTTAGTAATATAGCTTTTGGCAGACTGTGACCTCACCAGGGAAGCCAACAGCTTACCCATCTTGTTACCCTACCAATGTAATCTATACTTATACAGTTTGATGTTGTACAAGGCCCTTGCATCCAGCAAGGTCTTCATTCGCTTTTTAATTTCAAAATGAGTTGTATGATTTTGCTCTGGGAGTTGGGCAAGGAAAAGTAATCTCTTGTTGCCTTGATGCCACTTCTAGAATGCCCCGCTCCCTCTTCTTTTTCCCCAAGAACCACCTTGGCAGCCTCCCAGTAAGTCCTGGGCCCTACCGCCTCCATGCAATTGTCAGCCATATAGTCCAGCCAAGCCTGGTGAAAATACACTCAAAAATCCTTATTCTGATATAGAGCAGGGTTCATTCACCACCACAGGGATCAAGAGAGCTCTCCCTAGGTAAGTTCCACCCAAATCGGGGAATGGTCTGAGATATCCACCATACCTATGACTGTCTGCACCACAACACAAAACAGGGCCTGAGAAACCAAAATATAATCCAAGCGTGTATGAACCTCGTGAGGGTGAGAAAAAAAAGTGAACTCATAGTCCTCCACGTGGAGCAACCACCATACATCCAGGACCTCCAATTCTGTAATCAAAAAGTTAACCCCTTTGCCATCATGATCCCTCATGGGCTTTCTGGGAGGCCTACAGTCTATCATGGGGTCACTAGTGATGTTAAAGTCGCCCCCAAGAATTAGTGGGTAATCGAACATGGCCAAATGAGCCCACAACAAAGTGAAAAATTTGTGTGTATATACATTAAGGGCATAAGTACTACATAGGGCTACACAGACACCCTGCAAAACACCTGCTACTACAATGTCTTTTTAATCAAAATTACAACCCCTTGCTGTCGGTTAATAAAGGCCGCATGAAAAGTCTCCCCGACCCATTCCCTTTTCAATTTCAAATATTCAAATGTTATTTAAATGGGTCTTCTGTAATAATACTATATCGGTGTGGAGTCTCTTCAGTGTCTATAAAAGCCTAGTCCTCTTAACAGAAGAGTGCTCACCATCTACATTGAGAGATAGGACCTTTAAAATAGCCATAACTGTGGGACTCAGGTAGTGATTGCAATGCACAAATTATTGACAATCTGTGAGCCAAAGGAACATCCCAGCCAAGCCCCCTCCCCCTGAGCTCCCAAATATACACCAAGTGGAACTGAGATACGGAGATGGGCAATGGCAAGGCAAAAAAATTGGCCAAGAGGCATCCTGGCTCATAAGGTGAACTGGAACAGAGTACAAGGAGATACAAGTTTGGCAACTGATGATGCCGTACAGCACAGCTTAGATTGATGTGTACTTTATTGTACCTTTCCTGATTGCTGCATATTGTACTGTGTTTGTCAAGGCTCCTTATGAAGGCACACAAGCAGAAACACAGCCGTGTCAAGTCATTTGACAATATGTTCACAGTACATTGGAAACAATAAAGACTTATATAAACAATCCAGCTTTGACGTCCTCATCTTCTGTTTCCTCAGTTGGTTTTTGTATGTGTTTGTGTGGATTGGAGTTTTCTTTATTGCTTTTTTTTTATAGACATCTATCATATCTCCCCTCAGCCATCTCAAAGCTGAAGAACCCTAGCCTCTTTAGCCTTTCTTCATATTGGATGACACATGTTGATTTGAAATCATAGCCAAGCCTTTTGTTTGCTGCTTGTTTTATCCAGCACATTGTGTTATCAGTTTTATGTCTTGACTCCTGACGAAGGCATAGACTGAAACACGGACCATGTTGAGTCCACACTTCAGTGAAACCTGTTACTTTTATTGATGTGCTGTCTTCAAGCAACCACTGCTTATTTATTTTATTTTTTAATAATTTATTTATACATTTCAACACATGTTTTACAAGATTAACTTTTGAACAAGAAACATGGAAGAAATGTGGAGGGGCATAATCGAACGGGGACGACTGTCTCTAAGGGTGTCCATTTCTAAGGACATTCTGGCGAAGGGGCAGGGAAACCCGTAATATCAAAACAAGATGAACGTCCATCTTTCTTTTCGATAATATGGTCGGGGACGCCCAAGTCTCAACATTATAATGGAAACCGAGGATGACAATCTCAAAAATGACCAAATCCAAGCCCTTTGGTCATGGGAGGAACCAGCATTTGTAGTGCACTGGTCCTCCTCACATGCCAGGACACCAACTGGGCACCCTAGGGGGCACTGCAGTGGACTTGAGAAATTGCTCCCAGGTGCTTAGCTCCCTTACCTTGGGTGCTGAGCCCTTCAACCCCCCCCCCTAAAACCCATTCCCCACAACTGTACACCACTACCATAGCCCTTAGGGATGAAGGGGGCACCTACATGTGGGTACAGTGGGTTTTGGAGGGCTCACATTTACCACCACAAGTGTAACAGATGTGGGGGGGATGGGCCTCGGTCCGCCTGCCTGAAGTGCACTGCACCCTCTAAAAACTGCTCCAGGGACCTGCATACTGCTGTGATGGAGCTGGGTATGACATTTGAGGCTGGCATAGAGGCTGGAAAAAATGTTTTTTAATTTTCTTTTGGGTGGGAGGGGGTTGGTGACCACTGGGGGAGTAAGGGGAGGTCATCCCCGATTTCTTCCAATGGTCATCTGGTCAGTTCGGGCACCTTTTCAAGGCTTGGTCGTGAAAAAGAATGTACCAAGTAAAGTCGACCAAATGCTCATGAGGGACGCCCTTGTTTTTTCCATTATCGGCCAAGGACGCCCATCTCTTAACCACGCCCCCATCCCGCCTTTGGTACATTGCCGACACGCCCCATTAACTTTGGCCGTCCCCGTGCTGGAAAGCAGTTGAGGACGCAAAAAAATCAGCTTTCGATTATGCCGATTTGGGCGACCTCGGGAGAAGGATGCCCATCTCCCGATTTCTCCTTCCCTTTCAAAAATAATCTAGATAGAATATAATAATTAATTTAGGAATTATAGAATTATGAAAGGAAACATTTTTCCCCTCCTTAGACCACAATCAGATTTGAGGGAGCAGAAAAAAAAATAAAAGGGAAAAGAACTGAAAACATTATAATGTGGAAAGGCATAACAGGTGACAGCCATCATTTGTTATAAAACCGCATGTTTCAACTATGGATGATCTTCTTCATGTCTATGAAAGAAAATAATTGTTCAGGAAGAAAAAATATATATTTAGTCCCTCTAAGTCACACAAGACATTTGCGTGGATTTGATAGTAGAAAAGTGGTACCCAAGTCCTTCACTACTTTCCTCATTGTCAGGAAATGTTTTCTTCTATCCTGTGTTAACTTAGTGACATCTGGAAAGATCCAGTTTTTGTCCACAAAATTTTTCCTGCGCATGTCTAAAATATAATCTTAAAGTAGCATTTAAATCTTGCTCATATACATAGGATACCAACAAAGTTGCACTATTTGTCACGTCTGTGGTTTGATTCCTTCAATATTGCTGATATATTTCTAAGATCTAAAGATAATTCCTGGACAACATTCATATCCAATCCCCTCTGGGTTTTCTTTGAAGAAGGAAGTAAGCACTAAATCTTATTTAAAGGAGGAATATTATCAGAGTTTAAAAAAACAAGTATTTCCACTAAATACTTCTTGAATAAGTCAATCGGTAGAATACCAGGGGGCTTTGAAAAGTTCAAAATCCGTAAATTAAGCCTACGGTTATTATTTTCAATTTGCTCCAGTCTTCTATGTATCAACATTTTATCTTTTGCTGTCACACTTTAAAAATCTTTCACTACATCATTTAAGCATATCTTTTGAATGGAAAAATCCAATTTGAATTCTTCCACCACTTTAACCACTTGATCCATTTTAAGTCAATGATGTTACCTCATTTGTGGACTTGGAGAGTGTACCTTGTAATTGCTGCTGAACTTCCCAGATAGTATCCAAAGTAACAACCACGGGAACTTTCGGCAAACAGCCTGCCACCATATCCAACTACAGCGCTGGTTGACCAATGCCGAAACCGACACCCTTCTGTAGGCTCGGACCCCCTACCACTTTGGCAGTTTGGACCTTGCTAGCGGAATCTGGCTCAAGCACTGGACAGGGCGGGCATGTGGCGTCGGGGGAGACAAAGAAGTATCGAGCCCAAAGGAGGAAGTCGTTCCCTCTCCTGCCCCCAAAACCAGACGCTCAACCCCACTTCTTATAGCTTGTCTAGCTGTGAAGCGATCCATTTGTTGCTGTCCAGGGGGGAGCACTGAAACTATGGAGGAGGCAGCTCTAACAACCCCCTTCCTCTTCTTATGAAGCATAATAGTAAGAGGAAAAATTCAACAGCACAAACAGAGTGTCTGACTCACAGACCTCTCCCTCAACCACTGCTTATTTTACATAAGACTTGTGTTGTTCCCTTGGCTCATGCATTGGTCATTCCCACCTTTGTGTAACCCTATGGGTTAAATTTTAAAAGATTACCTGGCTCCTTCTAGATCTGGTCTGGAGACAGTGAGCAGTGCAGTGAAACTGAGTAGTCTGTGTGCATGCGCTGAGTGTTCCGCATGCTGATGGAACTCTCAGGAGAATGACAAACAGCTCAGGCTAGCAGTTGGGAGAGAGCTCTATTGGTGAGAACATGTTACTAGGGAAAGACTGGAAGAAAGTTGATGCTGGAGATCATCACCTGAAAGAAAAGGCGCCCACCGTTCAAGAGAGCCAGAGAGAGAAAACAAAGAGAGCAGCTAAGTGACTGAAACTATTTTAAAAAAGTGCACATAAGAGAAAATAGTAAAGGAAACCTGAACAATAAGTGAGAGATAACTAAAAGAAGAAAAACAGAGTAGCGGAAAACTTACATGTTGGGATCCTTGGGGGTCTCTGGGGGTCTGAGGGACAGGAGAGGGGAGACTTTGAAGAGTCTGGTGTTTTGCGGAATTGAATGTACCTAAATGATTTATGTAACTAATATTTATACTTATCTGAGGATGCTCTTAATGTTTCTAGAGACTAAACTGATTTGTGTTGCAAAACTGTAATTGAAATACATATGTTAAATTTGCAAGTTGGTAAAATTTCATTAGCATTTACATATAATTCAACTAATAAAAACATATTTTCTTTTTATTGTTAAACTCCCTGGTATGTGTTGAGTCATTTTGGGGAAACACTGTGACATATTTGGTACCATCATTTAATACCTTGCTCTGCCACCAGGGGGTTTACATTTATGTTTGCTTGTGTTGCCTCTTGTGGGACTGTTTGATTTTCCTTTATTGTTGGACTTCATTTGAGAAAATGGACAATAAAATGATAAAGAACTTTTATCAACACCCCCCCCCCCTTTAAAAATAGGCCAAATAATAGTATTTTTGAACATCTTGGGCAAGGTGCACTGCATTAGAAAGACATTAAACAGACAGACTAGAGTGAACCTATCAAATGTTTGCATTCCTCTAAAAAGCCAGTGGGAATCAGGTCAGGCTGACATGATACAGCTTTAATCTCATTCAACATTTCTTCTGCCTCTCCTGCTGTTACCAAATGAAAACAATTCAAACTAGCTGAGCCTGTAATTGTTTCTATTCCACCCATATCATAATCACCAGAAGGCTTCAGTACTGGCTGCAAAGAAGCATCCAAATAATTTGCATTATTTAATAAGGGTATCAGAGCTGAATCTGTGTTCCAGATCTTTGTAGACTTGATATCATCTATTTTTTCATTAGAAAAAAAAGAAATAAATTGTTTTGCAGCGAGCACAAAACCTCCCATTAAATTAGATCCAGAGGCATTCATATTTTTTTTTTTCAAAACCCTAAACAGGTATCTTGATTGATCACTCCCTGTATTTAACTGACCAGCAATATAAATCCTCTTTGCTTTTTGAATCTCCTCTTTATAAACATATAAATGTTCCTTAAACTTAGTCTATTTCATATCCTGTAGCTTTCTCCATCTTCTCTATGTCTAGCCTGTCTCTTCAATAGTGTCAGCCCCAGATTAAACCATGCAGGTTGATATTTACCAACATTAATCTGAACTGACTGCTTGGGAGCTAACATATCTGCCATCTCATTTAAAATGCTTCAACTTTCATACTTTGCATACGTCATATGAAAAGAAGGATGATTAGAAAAAAGACATCATGCTTAGCAAAGTTGAAGGTCATTGTAAAGGAAGTGTATTGATCCATCGCAGAAATGCAATGGATCAATAGGATAACAGCAGCAATAAATACTCCTCTATAAACAGTTAGATGCCTGACTGAAGACCAAATTCAGCTTAGGACAACTATCCATAGGGTCACAATGAGTTGCCATTGATTTGACGGCATATACTGTAACCACAACATCAAAATCCCAATTCTAGACTTAAGAAAAATACTTTCACAACTAGGGACAATATATGTGGAAACCAGCTCAAAATTCATATCTTTATAGAACACTAATGCCATCTTTCTTTCCTTTTTCCTTAGCCTAGATATCTTTTGATAATAAAAATTAGCAGGAACACAGAAGTGAAGAAAAGAGGACCAGTCCCCACAGTTAGGCAACAAACACAAAAGAGCAGGGACGATCCGAGGAAGAGGAACCTGTCCCTGAAGTTAGGCAATTAACACAAAAGAAGCATGAATGACCCAGACCCGAGGAAGAAAAGATGACCAGTCCCTATAGTTAGGCAATGAACACAGAAGAGCAGTGATAACCTGAGCAAGAAAAAAGGACTTAATAAAGATTAGCAGGAAAACAATCAGTTACTGTAACAGAATCACCACACCCCACCCGATTTTCACTATGATCTAGCTCAAGAAGGCCCTTATTTAGGATCAAAATCATGAATTAACAGTTTTCTTGATAGTTGAATGCCCATTCAGTAGTCCCATGTGGAACAGTCTTTCTGAAGTACCCTGGTGTACTTGACCATTTAGTATAATTAAACACTGCGATCCCACCCTCTCTCTAAATATTCAGTGACACTTGCCAGTACTGAATGTCCAGATAAGTCAGTTCTGGAACATCCAGATAGCAGCAATATTCAGACTGCTAATTTATCTAGATGGCAAACTGAGGGGTCCTTTTACTAAGCAGTGGTAAAAAGTGGCCTGCGGTAGTGTGGATGCGTGAAATTGGTGCACGTTGGGCCATTTTTTTACCAAGGCTAGGAAAAAGGCTTTTTTAAACAGGGGCAGTAAATGGCTGTGTTATAAAATTAAAATTAGCACGCGGCTATTTACTGCCTGAGCCCTTACTGCCACCCACTGACCTAGTGGTAAGGGCTCACGCGCTACTCGTGCAGTAATCAGGCAGCGCACGCCAATGTAGCCATGCTGCTGATTACTGCTGAGAATACCCCCATGGTAGAAAATAGAAAAATATGGGAAACAGCGCACTTCAACTTCAAAACTACTGCAGTGGCACTCGTGGTACCCATGCGGTAGTGCCAATTTGGCATGCACTGCCCATGCGTTAGCCCTACCGCTGCTTAGTAAAAGGACCCCAGAATATCTCCGCTATCCGGATAAGTTCCAAAGCCACCCTGATTCCACCCATGCTGTATCCTAGCACTATCTGGGCATATTCTGTGGCACTATTGAGATGTGCCTTTGAATATCCTAATCAATAGTGCTTATCCACATAGTAGGAGCTGCTATGGAGATAAATGCTTTTGAATATTGGTCGGTATCGGGGCTTTTTTTCAGGGGGGTACTTGGGGTACTGAGTATCGGCACCTTTTCCTTTGTCTGCTACAATTGAACCATGGTCTCCAAGTTTTAATGAACAAGCTCAGGCTCTACACACCAATTCTGCCTTGTCATAGATTCTGTGACTGGTTGCAGGGGGCCTGGCTATTCTGGGGTGGGTCCCTCAGTGATCACCCCACTCCTGAAGGGTGGCCTGGCATTTGAGTACTGGCAACTTTTTTGCTAGAAAAAATGCACTGGTCGGTATTATGTAGAACCTTTCAGCTCCAAGTTAGATTCCTCCATTTTAAGGGCCCACCATTATCCTTGATATTTGCATCATGTTTATGTTTTTACAAGCAAAAAAGCCTGTTTCACGAAAAATGAAATGGGCAGCAAGGCTATCGTCTAATCACCATTATGTTTTAAATTCTCTCCCTTTCCAAATCAGCATTTCTTTTTCTATTGTTTCCTCTTTGCTCCCCTGCCCTCTCCTCCATCCATCCATGTCCAGCAACTCTTCTCTCTTCCCTGCCTTCTCCTCAATCCATATCCAGCAGTTCTCCTCTCTCCCCTGCCCTCCCCTCCATGTCCAGCGATTTCTCCTTTCTCCCCTCCCCTCCATGTCCAGCGATTATCCCCTGCCTTCTCCTCCTATCCATGTCTTGCGATTTCTCCTCTATCCCCTGCCCTCCCTCCCCTCCATGTCCAGCAATTTCTCCTTTCTCCCCTCCCTCCATGTCCAGCGATTATCCCCTGCCTTCTCCTTCCATCCATGTCTAGCGATTTCTCCTCTATCCCCTGCCCTCCCTCCCCTCCATGTCCAGCGATTCTCCCCGTCCCTCCTCTCCCATCGCATCCATGTCCAGTGATTTTCCTTTGCCCTTCCCTTCCATCCCATCCATGTCCAGTGACTCACCCCAGCCCCCACCTGCCCCCCTTGTAAGCACATGAGTTCCAGTTCAACCCCAGCCCTCACCTGCCTGACCTCTTCTCCTACAACAGCCCTCATTTCTTTCCTGCCGTCCTTCCTTCCAAACTTTTATTTTACCTCAAGTCGCAGCGGCGGCAGGCTTGGCTCGCATCCCACCTTCCCTTTCCTTCCCTCTCAGTGTCCCATGCTCCTCTGATGTAATTTCCTCTTTCCGCAAGGGCGGGATACTGAGAGGGAAGGGAAGGCTGGAGGTGAGCCGATTATGTAGTCGATGATGTAGTAGCTCATTTGCATACGGTTACGAACCCAGCCATCCAGGGATGCAGATTGACCGATTATTATATAGAGAGATATTCTGGATAATTACTGTAGAGGAACTATTTTTTATGCAGCATAGCTCCAGCCGTTTTCTCTTCTGATTACTTGGAAATGTTTGAAGACACGTATACATATTTTAGAGTTTCTGCAAGCTTATTCTCTTTGTCTTGGCAGGGAATAATCTCAAACTGTTCCAGGGCTTTTGGGGAGTGAAAACGTTTTGCTTTTCTTTCTCGAAATGTGCTAATGGAGATGATTTTGGCATTATTTGATTGTGTTTTCAAAGGTAAAATTTCCTGTCCTGTGCATATATCACCAGATGTATTACAAATACTTCCCAGCATGAGTGCTCAGTGAGTCGTGAAGTCCGAAATGAATGGTAGTTAAGAATCTGTCTGCTGTATAAGAATAGTATCACTCATTGCTTGAGTTATGTTATATGTTATGTTACAGATGACTTATCTCCCGCCAACTCCCTCAATTTGAGATTCAAGGCGCGATACAATAAATGTAAAGAAGACACTGATACAAAAGATCAGGAATTACATAAAATTAATATAAAAATTAGTATCACCCTACTAAACATGACAGAACAAATAAGTTTTCAAAGTTTTACAAAAAGAATAATAGCACTTCACTAAATGCAAACCTGCAGGAAGATTATTCTATAAACTGCTAAAAATAAAATAGTGTGAGAAAATAAATCCTTGAATCTCATATGTTTAATCGTAGAGAATGCTAAGAGCAACTGATTACAGCTTCTAGAATGTGAATTTGAATTTAATATTTTTGCCAATTGAATTAGACCCTCCGGACAAGTACCTTCTAAAATCTTAAAAACTAGACACAGCACATTAAAATGCATCTGAGCTTGTACCAGTAACCCAATCCAAAGCAAACATTTTTGTGTTTTTACTTGGTTAGAAATGCAAAGAAATAAATCTAGGTTAGGAGTGTGACTGAGAAAAAGCCACCAGCAGTTTCTGAATAGCTGTATCTTTAGAGGGTTAGGATAGTTTTCATTGGTTGAGGTTCATACATAGATTGATGAATGTTAGTGGAGCTAAATAAACGGAGAAGCTTAGGGCTAGATTTAGTAAATGGAACCCAAAGTTGTGGGGCCCTTTTACTAAGCCACGGCAAATTCCTGGAGGAAAAGTCCATACTCTGCTATTGAGGCAGACATGAGAAGCAACTGCTTGTCCTGGGATTTGTAGTATGGAGTGTTGCCACGATTTGAGTTTCTGCCAGGTACTTGTGACCTGGCTTGGCTACTGGTTGGAAAACAGGATACTGGGCTAGATGGATCATTGGTCTGACCCAGTATGGCTACTCTTATGTTCTTATGTACTCCATAAAAAAGAAGAAAACCATTCACTTCCACAGGAAACACTAAAACAAGCAACAAAGGGGAGGAAGAGACCACAAAGCTGTGTTCCAACAGGGTCAACATTTATTAGTCAATATACAGAATCATAATTGTCCTGTAATGATGGACCTAACATGGGCCATGCTTTAGCATGTAGGCCATTGTTAGGAGTCCTACTAGCCAACGCACAGTTTCTGCCCAATTGCCGGGTCAATCATGGTGAAAAAAGCACAAAGTGCCTAACCATTGGGATGCAGCCACATCTGGAAAAACAAGCATTATACCTTTAACAGTGAAATTCATAATGGACAAACAATAAATCTACCGCTCATGACCATAAATATAGTCTTCTCCTTATTAAGCTTCAGTCTAAGCCATGAGGCCCAACCTTCCAATATTTCTAATTCTTTCTTAATATCTGCCAAAATTCTAGCAAAATCTCCAGTGAATGATTTATATATATCATAATGTCATCTCCATATATAAAGGGACAGAATCCCACATCAGTTAATATTTTTCCCAGTGAGGCCATTAGAACATTGAATAATATTGGCGAAATTGGAGAGCTCTGGGAAAATTTGCAACCAAGAACCCAGGAGGTGGAATAGATCTGACTCATTTGGACTTGATATGAACGATTCTTCAAATGCCAGTATTCCATATCATTACACCTAATTTCTGGGAATGCCCATGATCTGCCCATGCTTCTCCCATGGTTACACCCCCTTGTGAGTTGTACACTATGAAATTTAGTTATGCATGATATAAAATAGGGTGTAAGGTAGATCCACATGTGATTCCTACTTACTACCAGTTAAGTGCTTGTAGTGCTTAATTGACTAATTAGTTTACACCTGGACTTGTGATTCAAGCCCAAATTTGAGCAACCTATATAAAATCTGAAGGCTGGAATATAGATTCCTGCCCTTTTCTTTGCTGAGGTGGAATTGTGTGTGTATCTGTCTCTGGGTGGGCTGTAAGCTGCAGCTGCTGGGACCCATAGAAGGATGGAGGAGCTGATCTTTGTAGGGGTCCTGAGGGATGGTGAGAAGGTTGCTATTTAGTGCCCTAGTTCACTGGATCCTCACTCCAGACTAGAGAATGAGACGGCCATGAAATTTGGCCCCGTCCCCATGTGTTCTGTCTCTATCCCCGCCCCATCCCCGCAGGCTCTGTCTCTATCCCTGCTCCTTCCCCATGGGCTCTGTCCTCATCCGCAGAAGCCTCAAACAATTATGATTTTATATTTAAATCTTTTTAGTAAAGTATAAAAAGGAACAATATGATGTGCAACTATTGTGTATAAATTACAAATAGAAAACAATAATAACAGTGAGCAGCTGTAATAACTTTCCTCACCACCACACTCTACCCTACCAGCCCCAACAATAGCTGATTTCTACTAACCCAAGGAATGCTAATCTACCCTGTTAAAATGTCCAGGGGTACAAAATACAACCCGTTCTGTATGCCTTAGAGGGGAGAAATATGCCCTATGAAGCACTGTCTAGCTCTCCTGTCTTCCACAATTCTTTTTTCAATAGAAGATCTCTTCTTAGAAGATGTTCTGGTAGCAGAATGTACAGCATCCCCCATGCAAATTTTGCTAGTTGTGACCAGCATGTTTGCTTGTTTTTCCAAACCATCAAAATATTGCTGTCTGCATCACTCAAACATAAATAACAGTCCAGTTCATTAGCAGGCTTCAAAGTAGAAAATGGCATAGGGACAAAGTTTGTCCCCGTCCTTGTGGGCTCTGTCCCCATCCCCACCCCATCCCCATGGGCTCTATCCCCATCCCTGCCCCTTCCCTATGGGATCTGTCCCTGCCCCGTCCCCGC
The DNA here is from genome assembly GCF_901765095.1 of Microcaecilia unicolor. NCBI lineage: Eukaryota > Metazoa > Chordata > Amphibia > Gymnophiona > Siphonopidae > Microcaecilia > Microcaecilia unicolor. Next base: position 132,502,095 of record NC_044039.1, read on the forward strand.
AAGCTCTGTCCCCGTCCTCATCCCCGCGGTTACTACGGGTCCCCATTCCCGTGTCATTCTCTACTCCAGACTCCAAATTTCCCTCATCCTTTCTGTCAGGGCGCTCAGTCACTTCTAAGAATTCCTCTGACCACTCCAGAAGACTGTATTTAATAAAGAACTCCAAAACAAAGAATAATAAAAAAAAAGAAGAAGAAGAAACAGGTTATACCGTCTTCTTTTACTCTTCTGGCTCTTATTCTTCTTCTCCTTCCAAACTCTTTGGTCTCTCCACTCCTTGCCTGTTCTGGAGCTCTCTGGATTTTCTTCCAAGATTCCCTTCATCTTTTGCTCACTACTGTTTGAACCCCAACTCCTCTTGACTCTGAAAAATACTTCCATATACTTTTCATTCAACTCCTCTCCAATTCTGGGTTCCCTGAAACTAGTGGGACTCCAGTTTGGCAATCCCTGCATCTTCCAGCTTTGGCTAAGCATCAGGCTGCTCTGTAAACACCCAGCTTAGAGACCCATTCTGCAAACACCACTTCACTTTCCTTCCTGGGGAGAAAGAAGATAAAACCTAAATGCTTCTGGTCCGATATTCAAAGGATTTATGTTCCTGACTTTGAGAATTATCTGGTCAATATTCAAAACAATTTAACCGTCCAGAAACGGGACGCTGACCAGTTAAATCACTTGTTTAGGGCTCTCTGCTAATTTTCAGCGTCAGGGGTCCTTTTACTAAGCTGCGGCAAAAAGTGGCCTGCGGTACTGTGGGCATGTGTTTTTAGCGCGGGTTGGACAAGTTTTTACCGCGTCTGGGAAAAAAAGCATTTTTTCAGTGAGCCGGGAAAAGGGCGTGTGATAAAATTGAAACCAGCCTGCGTCTATTTACGGCCTGAGCCCTTAACATCACCCACTGATCTAGCGGTAAGGGCTCACACGCTACACGCATGGTGACAGGTCAGCATGCACAACTGCCGATTAATGCTGGAAACGCCGCACACAGTAGGAAATAAATAAATTGTCATGGTGGTATGGGTTCGTGCCAAATCTGAAATTAACGCCAGGGGAGCCTGATGATAGTCTCATTTTGGCATGTGCTGCATGTGCGTAGTGCCTACCATGCCTTTGTGACAGGGCCCCTTAACCAGTTATCACCACTGAAAACTAGTGAAAACCATCTATTTTGGAGGTGCTCCAGGGGCAGAATCAGCACTTTGGCCATTAAGTTCTGAATATCAACCTAACTGGCAATGTGTTAGCTGGCTCCGCATAAATTGGATATTCAAAACGCTCACTGCCTCTGGCCGAATATTTGCTCTTATGGTCCTAAATTGGCCTCTTTGAAAATTTACAAGGGCTGAGTGCATAAATTTATGCTCAAAATTTCACAAGGCTCTTCAATTTAGGAGCATGAAAAGTGGGTAGCAAAAAGGGTGAATTTGGGGTGGGAAACGAAGTCAGAAACTTAGCACAGATTTTCAGTGATAGGCTCATAAATCTAGGCAAATTAATGGCAGGCCTAAATTGTTATGCTCCTAAATTTGGCCAAAAATAAAGCACAAATTAAAGAGCTCAGCATTTTCTGAAAAAGCTGTCAATGGTATATTATTTTACGCCTCAGTTCTTTCAGAAGGCCACGTTGTCTTGCGGTTTCTGTCAGGGGCATTTTCAAAAGACAAGGGCGCCCATCTTCCGACACAAATTGGGAGATGGGCGTCCTACTCTCAGGGTCGCCCAAATCGGCATAATCAAAAGCCGATTTTGGGCGTCCTCAACTGCTTTCCGTCGCAGGGATGACCAAAGTTCCCGGGGCGTGTCGGCAGTGTACCGAAGGCGGGACAGGGGCGTGCTTAACAGATGGGCGTCCTCTGCCGATAATGGAAAAAAGAAGGGCGTCCCTGACGAGCATTTGGCCGACTTTACTTGGTCCCTTTTTTTTCACGACCAAGTCTCGAAAAGGTGCCCAAACTGACCAAATGACCACTGGAGGGAATCGGAGATGACCTCCCCTGACTCCCCCAGTGGTCACCAACCCCCTCCCACCCCCCAAAAAATTAAAAAACATCTTTTTCCAGCCTCTATGCCAGCCTCAAATATCATACCTAGCTCCATCACAGCAGTATGCAGGTCCCTGGAGCAGTTTTTAGTGGGTGCAGTGCACTTCAGGCAGGTGGACCCAGGCACTTGTGGTGGTAAATGTGAGCCCTCCAAAACTCATCTGAAACCCACTGTACCCACAAGTAGGTGCCCCCCTTCATCCCTAAGGGCTATGATAATTGTGTACAGTTGTGGGGAGTGGGTTGAGGGGGTTGGGGGACTCAGCACCCAAGGTAAGGTATCTATGCACCTGGGAGCAATTTGTGAAGTCCAGTGCCCCTGGAGTGCCCGGTTGGTGTCCTGGCATGTAAGGGGGACCAGTGCACTTTGAATGCTGGCTCCTCCCACGACCAAATGCCTTGGATTTGGTCGTTTTTGAGATGGGTGTTCTCAGTTTCCATTATCGCCGAAAACCGAGGTCGCCCATCTCAAAGGTCGACCATCTCAACATTTAGGTTGACCATCTCTTAGGTCGACCTAAATGTTGAGATTTGGGCATCCCTGACCGTATTATCGAAACAAAAGATGGACACCCATCTTGTTTCGATAATATGGGATGCCCCGCCCTTTCACGGGGACATCCTCACAGATGGGCGCCCTTCGAGATGGTTGTCCCCGTTCGATTATCCCCCTCTGTATGTTTCCTCTTATGTCTTTGAAGCATCTAGGGCTGCAATTAGGGAGCTGTAGGAGCATGGATGAAGATCAGGCTTTTGAATTTTCTGAGCTTATAGAGTGATTAGAGGAGGAATAGATCTAACATGGCACAATTAACTCTACGGACTGGCAAGGTGGGAGCACTATGCAAGCAAAGTTCATAAGGCTAGATAGTAAGGAAATGCATTTGTTTGAAATGACATGAGAAATATCAATGCCATTTCTAGTGTCATTTTTTTTGTTCAAATTGACAGGAAAAACTTGGAATATCAGGTTTTCTTATGTTGTACATTTATTTACTTATTTGTTTATTTATAAGTGTTTATACCATTTATGATGAGAAATCATTCAAAATGGTTTACACTGCAAATAAATCAGTTCACAAGCAGAGAAGAATAAAGCACAGAAACTCAAAACAAAATCGTATCCTATCCAAGTCATGTCTGGAAATCAAAAAGCTTTAAATCTCTTTCAAAAAGGCAACAGGGTTGTAATTTACCTGTAGGAAGTTTATTCCAACTAGAAGGACCTGTTACTGTAAATGCTCTTTTATCCCATATTTTGCCTTGGGAGGATCTTAAACATCTCATAGGATGATAAGACCGTATCCTATGTTGGAAATCCAAGGGTTTTCCTCTATGTATCACCTTAAAAAATCATAACCAACAACTTGAACAAACAACATTCTTTAACAAGAAGCCAGTGCAAACTGGCCAATAACGGGCGACTACTTTCCCAACACTTACCTCCAAAGAGTAATCTCACAGCTGTTTCCTGGATCATTTGAAGCTTATTTAGCTGTTTTTGATAAAAGACACACTTCTGAAAAAAAAATACATACTATTTCTGAATAGGGCCACTCTTTCCAAAGAATTCACTTTAGTTACGATATTGCTCCTGAAACAAACCAAAAGTAACAAAACAAAAATGCCCATACGTGACATGAGAAACTAAACAAAATGAAAATAATTTGGCTTCTTCTACACAGGGAATAAGCAATTTTCCATTCATTGCAGAAATCCATGTGAAAGGCTATTAAGGCTAATTTGAATATCCCGCCAGCTTATTGTTTTTGTTTGCTAAGCCATATATCTGTGCATTCAACTGAACTAACATGGCAACCACAATACTAATTACAGAACAAGAATATAGAATTTAAAGACGGGGGGCCAAAATGGCATCAGAGTGAGAAGCAGTTTTGAAGGATCCCATATCGCTAGGCATTATTTTTTTGCACTTCAGTTTTCCAATCATATCTATTGATGCCTAAACAAAGAGGGAAGCAGAGAACTTATCCTCCTGCCCTACTTCTACTTCCTTGCCTCTTCAAACCATCATTACATTTTTCACAGTGCCTGCTAGTTTGGGTGTCTCTGCTGTTGGGCTGAGGATGGAGCCCAACTTTGACAACAGGTCTCGTTAAGCCCTGCTGGGCCAAATACACCTGCTCCCTCGAGAATGCCACAGGAGCTGTTGGATCATCTGCAGAAGGTCAGACTCCCCAGCTGGCTTTGGAGGAGATTTATGAATCATCTGCGTCATGATTGGACACAATGTCAGAATCAGGAGACACGCAGTTGATGGAAGCGTTGGTGGTGAGCGGAATGAGCCTGAGGAAGTTCATTTTGGTAGAGGTTATGGTCTTAAACAACATGCCCTCTTTGGCTCTCCTCAAGCCACTTGTAAAATCAACAACTGTTTGCTTCAGGTATGCTCTTCATGTGTTACCATATCGTTGAACTCTTCAAATAAGCTGCAAAAACTGGAGACTAATTTAAATCTACAAACTTCCAGGATTGATAACAGTGAAAAATCTGAGTCTGAATTGAAAAGTACAATTGCTCGGCAGGCCTGTGATAAGAATATGTTTATAAAAAAACATAGAAAATCTGGAAAATCTTAATAGGAATTTAAATCTAAGGTTCTCGAACTTTCCGGTTTCCAGATTGGCAACACCTAGATATTTATTTCATAGTTTTTTGGTAACGGTTTTGAAATATTCAGAAACTAATTTTCCACTTGTTCAGAAGATATACTATTTATCTACACCTAATTGTGAGATTGGAACAGTAGAAGAATCAAGGGGGCTAGATACCTCAGAGCTTTTGGAATCCTCTGAAGTTGAAGTTACAGGAAGAAATACTTTGCTTATCTCTTTTGTCTTTTTACAAGACAAGAGGTTGTGTTGAGAGTTTATTATAGATCTGGCAATGTTACTTTCCTGGGAGGGAAAATCTTGATGTTCCCGGGTGTGTGAGATGGATACAGCTTAGACGAAAGAAGTTCTTAGCAATGCATCTGTTATTACATTAGAAGCTACTTTTCAGCTGTGCTTTCCCTGTAAATGTTTTATTTTATTTTTTTTAATTAAAGTAACAGATATTTGGGGGGGGGGGGGGGGGGGGTTGAACTAGCACAGTTGCAATATTTCCTAGAAGGCAAAGGTAAATGCCACTTAATTATTTTGAACCATTTTAAATTTCTATTACCAGCAGGCAATTACTCTGTTATTTCTCTTTTAGATCTTTTTTTCTCTTTCCTGTTAAATTCCAGCTTCCTATGGATATTTCAGTTCTTGGCTCTCTCACTAAGGGGTCCTTTTACCAAGCTGCAGGAGAAAAGGCCCTGTGCTAGTGGCAAGGACTGTTTTTCACACATACCAGAGCCGTTTCTTCCGCAGCTGGTAAAAGTCCCCCACCCCACCCCACCCCAAAAAATGGCCACATGGTGAGATAACTCTTACCACATGGCCATGCAGTGAGGAGCTCCTACGCTAACCTAATGGTAACAGGGCAGTGTGCGGCGATGCCTGATTACCGCCGGGTTATCGCCGCACAAGCTATTTCCAGGGGTTTTCTTTTTCCCCTGAAAATGGCGTGCACTCGGGGCGGGACTACCGCTGGTGACTACTTTGGGCCGGCAGTAGTCCCAAAAGAGTGAGCAGTAAGCCCGCGTTGTGGTTACCGCCACTCTGTAAAAGCATTCCTAAATATGAACTGTAAAATATATCATATTTCTTTTGTTTTTTCTTTGTGATAATAGGGTTCCTATTAGTGTCTGTTTCTGTTTTTCTTTCGGAACTTATTCTTTCATTGTTTATATTGAAATGCAGTTCTAGGAATAAAGACCCAGAGGGTTTGATTCATCATTTGCATTCTTTGACTATGGAAGACAAATATCTTGGAATAGTTGAGTTTGACCAAATAGCATAAGAACATAAGTGTAGCCATACTCGGTCAGATCAGTGTCGATCTAGCCCAGTATCCTACTTCCAGCAGTGGCCAATCCAGGTCACAAGTACCTGGCAGGAACCCAATTAGTAGCCCCACTCCATTCTACCGATCCCAGGGCAAGCACTGTCTTCCTCCATTTCCATTTCAATAACATACTATGGACTTTTCCTCCAGGAATTTGTCCAAACCTTTTTTAAACCCAGATACGCTAACCGCCATTACCACATCCTCTGGCAACAAGTTCCAGAGCTTAACTGCTGTTTGAGTGAAAAAAATATTTCCTCTTATTTGTTTTAAAAGTATTTCCATGCACTTTCATTGAGTGTCCCCTGGTATTTGTACTTTTTGAATGACTGAAAAATCAATTCATCTCCACCTGCTCCACACCATTCAGGATTTTTAGACCTCAATCATATCCCCCCCCCCCCCCCCCCCCCAGCTATCTCTTTTCCAAGCTGAAGAGCCCAAACCTCTTTAGCCTTTCCGCATATGGGAGCAGTTCCATCCCCTCTTTCATTTTGGTTGTGAAAAGGAATATTCATGAAATCTGTGATATTCAAAAAGAATCCTCTTCCTAGACAGAGAATTATAAGCCAAAAACCATCTCTTTCAAGAGCTTTCTTCCAGGAAACTGCCTGTTGTTTGCCCAGCTTTAAACATAGGCAGAAATCCTTTTCTGACTTCATAGCTGTAACCAGAGTGAGCGGCCTAGTAATAGAGGTGTGCAGCCAGGAAATTTTTGTTTCATGTCATTTCTCATGTTGTTTCTGGGAATGCTCATTTTGTTTGGGTTTTTTGCCCTTACGTTGTCAAGGGAACAATGTGGATCAGAGTGCATGTTCCTTTGGCAATAGCACGTATTCTTTTGAAAGAGTATATGGCAGTGGTTCTCAAACCTGGTCCTGGAGGCACCCCAGCCAGTCAGGTTTTCAGGATATCCGCAATGAATATTCATGAGAGCGATTTGCATGCAGTGGGGGCAGTGCATGCAAATAGGACGGCCCACCCACCAGCCTGCCCGTTTGTCCAGAAATCCGGACAAATGGGCAGATTGCTAGCCTCCTCTCCCCTTACTTACTACTGCCCTGGTGGTCTAGTGACCTGTTCCGCCTTCGGGGCAGGAAAGAGCCCCCTTTTTCCTGCCTGGAGCGCTGCCCTGCATGCATCCTTCCTGTTCCTGATCTTGGCGCCGATTCAGAATGGCCGCCGAGAGTTGAAGTGACCTTGCGAGAGTTCAACTCTTGGCGGCCATTTTGAATCGGCACCGAGATCAAGAACAGGAAGGATGCATGCAGGGCAGCACTCCGGGCAGGAAAGAGGGGGCTCTTTCCTGCCCCAAAGACCACCATGGCAGTAGTAAGGTAAGGTAAGGGGAGGGGGTGACGGGGAGGGGGAGTGACGGGGTGTGTGACAGGGGGGAGGGGAAATGTGACGGGGCGGAGCGAGGGTGTGAACGGGAGTGTGGCGGGTGTGAAAGGGGGCGTGGTGGGTGTGAAAGGGGGCAGAGCATGTGTCCTTTTGGGAGGACAAAATATGGTAATCCTAACTGTGGATATATAGCATACAACTATAAATGGGGCGTGTCTTGCAGTTGCTTGTGTAAGTCACATAATACTGTCACTTATGTGCACAAATGCCTACTTAAGGCATGACCATTTACACCAGCCTTGGACATGGCACAAATGCTCACGCCTAAAGTTAGACCTGCGCATGCCGACTTGCACTCTATTCTATAATGACAACTTCCATGCAATTGCCATTACAGAATTAGCACTTACCCATACTTTTTGCATCTAATTTATGCCTCACTTTTTTGAGTTTACAAATACCTTGGAACTAGATCCAACTCTCCGTTCTGAAAGCCTCCAATAGAATTACACTGGCTCCCTTCCTGTTTATGGAGGAACAATGGCTCCTTATATCTTTTCAGATTTCCTTGACAATTCTTATTTTGGCCGACTGGGTATTGTCCACAGATGTAAAACCTTTCCTTTGTCGTTTTCTTATCCTTCATGTTTCCACCCATTTATTGAGATCATCGCAAAACCATGTTCTTGGTTAGCCTTCTCATTTGCATGGCTGACTTCATATTTCTAGGTGATCTTGTTTTAAGGTTGTAGCACTCACTGTATGGAATAATATCTCTTTGGATATCTGAACTGAATCTCCACTATTTCATGCAGGCTTTTCCCTCTGCTATTTTTTTGAATTTGGCTTATTGAGCTGTTTCCCGCGTTTCTTCTACTTAGCAATTCCATAGGGTTTTTTTTATGCAGTCCCTCCCTTCCTTTCATATTGTATGCTAATTAAGCATTGAATAATGTTTTTCTTCTTTAAATTTATTTGAATTTTATTTTATAGGTGACCCACTCCTTCCCTTTTCTTATATTGTTTTATTGTAAAGTGCTTATAAACCATTTTAATTTGAGGTATACCAAATACAGTTGAAATGGAGGGAACACTGGACAAGGGTGCGGATGGTTTCTATTTGCAGACATTTAAGTCTTGGTGCCAAGTGCTTCTGCTCAGTCACCAAACTGCTCTCTTTCTTATGCTTTTTCAATAATTAATGGCTACCTGCTGAAGGCAGGAAATTCAGAACTAGTCATTGTGATCCATTAAATATATTGCCAGAGCATTTTTGTGACATGCCAGGCATGTGTTGGCCTTTCTTTGTCTAAATACCTGGCTGCCACTGAGATGTTTTGTAATTTATACAGTAAGTCAGTCAGGGAAGTGGAAGATGACAGGTGTGACAGATGCAAAGGTTTCAGAGCTGGTGCACTTAGCTTACTGAAGCATCTAGTCTGCTTTCATTAGGTTCACCTCTTAGGCCTTTCCTCACTCTTCCATTAACATACATGTTATTCTCAGGCTTCTGACAAGGAAAAAAAAAATCTCATTACGATGAAAATGTCCCACATGCCCTCTTCGTCCTTGATTAATTTCAGAGGATGGTGTCATCCCTAGAGTGACTGATCCCTAAGGTCCTCATTTCTCTTTTACTTTAAGGTCTCCCCGTCACATCTCCTACATAAATGAGTCTCTTAATTAGGATTTAGTGCCCTGGCCTCTCCCTCTTGTCTGTTTCACCTGCTCCTCTTTAATTACCAGTGGTTAATCATGCCTGCTATATGTTTCCATATACCTTATTGTTTCCATATACTTTATTGCAGTAATGAACTTTTCATTGTCTGAATTGCAAATATAAGAGAAATGCTTCTGGACATCTCTTTGGTTAACAGTTCATCTTTAAATAACATAAACAAACCACAAAGGGTCAAGGGGTTGTTTATTTGATTACCTGCTTGGGGTCAGACCATCAAAGCAGATTACATACAACAAAATTATAAATAAAAAAAATAAGAAATTACAATGTAATAGAAATAGCAAAAAGTAAATAACACCCTAAAACAGCATGAAGGAGTAGCTAGATGATTAGAGCAGTATGCCAAAAACCAAGGGAGCTCAGTTCAAATCCCACTGCAACTCCTTGTGATTCTGGGCAAGTCACTTAACCCTCCATTGCCCCAAGTACAAACTTACTGGGCAATTCTATAACTGAGCACCATGGTGAGACATAGTAAGCCCTAATTCTAAAACAGTAGCTGTACGTACAGATGTCATTATAGAATACTAGCGTAAGCCAGAAGATGTGTGCACAGTATTAGATGCACTCACATATCAGGTTAAAGGCAGACCTAAGAGTGACCCATCATTGACGCAATTTAAAGTATTCATACGTTGTGCATGTAACTTGGAGACATGCCCATGTCTTGCCCAAACTCCACTCATATGCATGCACCTATGCACTAAGAAGTAAATATTCAGCCAGTGGTGGTCAGCATTTTTTGGCCAGCAGTAGCTTTATGTCCAGATATTCAATGCCAGGCCATGTCTGGGCACCACTATTGACTATCCGGGTTTGTGTGGCCGGCTATCCATTATCCGGTTAAGGGGCCCTTTTACAAAGGTGCAGTAGGCTGTACGCATGTGCAGCACATGCCAAAATGAGACTACTGTTAGGCTAGCACAACCGTTAGCGGTAATTTTAGATTTGGTGTGCGCCCATACCGCCGGGACAAATTATTTTTTTATTTCCTACCTTGCACGGCGTGTCCGGCATTAGTTGGCACGCAATGACTAGTCATCGCGGATGTAGCGCATGAATTAGATCAACGGGTGGCGTTAAGGGCTCAGGCTGTAAATAGACGCGCGCTGGTTTCAATTTTACCGCAGGCCTTTTCCTGGCTCATTGAAAAAAAAGCCCTTTTTCCCAGATGTGGTAAAAACTGGCCCAGCATGCACCAAAAGCACACACCCACACTTCCGCAGGCCACTTTTTGCCGTGGCTTAGTAGAAGGATTCCTTAGTGTGATATTTTTCACTTAACTGTCTAAGTAAAACCAGTTAATGATAGGACTGAGTTTTATGCAGTCTGATTTGTCTGTTTGACTAAGGCAGTTTTGTTGAATATCGACACTTAACCACATAATTGCTAACTCCACCCTCAGACCACCCTCAAAATAGCTGGCTATGGTTTTAATGGTTAGTGCTGATATTTGCACATACTATTTAATTGGCCAAGAGCCTTTCCTGTAGTGATAACATTGTTAAATCACTTTATATATTGATCCCAATGTGACTTGTGGATGCATGTTATAGAATAGTGCCTAGCACTTATGGGGTCAATATTCAAAGCTGGTTAGTGCTGCTGAAAATAACTTGTTAGTGCCAAACTGAAAACCAGATATTTGGGGGACATTCTGGGGATGGAGTCGGCACTTGGCTGGTTAACCAGCCAGGTTAACTACGTAGATAGAACTGCATAAAAGTCAGTCCTATCTTTATGTGGTAACCCATAGCCGGTTAAGTGCTGAATATCACACTTAACTGGCCATGGTGTAGCCAGCTGTGGAAACCCAGAAATTCAATGCCAGTGCCCAGACTTGGCCTAAAATTGAATTTCTTGGTGTAATGCCTATGGCCCTCAGCAAAATATTGATCACCACCTGCTGATTTTTGGGCCCTATGTATATAACGGCCACTTATTGGCACTTATCATGGAGTTTGTTAGTATTTTGCATTTTGAGGGGACATACGATGACGTTAAGAGGAAATGGACTTTGGAGGAATCTAAGAAAATACTCTTTCACCGAAAGGGTGGTAGATGTGTGGAATGACCTCCTGGTGGAGGTAGTGGAGACGATGACTGTGTCATAATTTAAGAAAGCGTGGGACAGGCATGTGAGATCCCTTAGGAAAGGGTTAGTGGTTACTAACTGGATGAGCCATTTGGCCCTTATCTGCCATACTCGGTAACCACTAACTCTGCCCAAATGTAACTTGCCATGAGCTACAACTGAAAAAGTGTGAGCTACATCACAAATTTTCTTCCTTTCCATAAAGTAAATTGGAAGTTTGCATAGAGGTGGGTTAAACAGGTGAGAGTGGCCAGGCCTGAACCATTAGACTATTCGGTTTCTCTGTAGCTCCTATTGACAACATCAGCATTCAGTGACATAATATGGTTTTATTCTGAAATTGAAACGGAGGTAAATATGTGATCAAATTTATGGTTAGAAGTACTGAGGATGTTTCTTTCTTTTTGACTTGTTAAATGCAGATATTTGAAATATGGTGTCGGAGAATTTTGAAAGTTAGCTAGAAGGATATGATTGCAAATTAAAGGATGCTCAAGATGAGAGGAGGTGGAATAAGTATTGCAGATTTGTGGGTCACGTGCTCAAATGCTTTGGCGGTAAAGTGGTTAATTTAGTACTAGAGAGAACATAGTAGAGGGCAAACGACAGAGAGAAAAACAAAGAACAGTCTGAGACGACATTAAAATGATCAAGATCTGGAAGCACAAGCTAGACAAAGTGAAGAGCTGAGCACAGAGAGATCTGGTGAACCATGTGATTGAGTCGCTTGCCAGCCAAGCAACCTGTCAAACACCTGTCTTGAAATAATGGCATTCCAATTGGCGTAGACTTCATTAGATAAAATATTAAGAGACCAGAATCTTCCCTAGAGATAAATTGGACTGATGTTTTTCAGGGAATTAAATGTTGTAAGTTGTGAGTTCCAGCATTGACAGTGGGCTACTGGCAGTTCCGACCTCCTGCTGCTACTGGTAGCTGTAGCAGCACAGTGGGTTCTCACCTTTGTGCTTTCAAAAAGCACACAGACGAGGGGCACTCCATGAAGGTACATGGTAATACTTTTAAAACAAATAGGAGGAAATATGTTTTCACTCAATGAATAGTTAATCTCTGGAACTTGTTACCAGAGGATGTGGTAACAGTAGTTTGCATACCTGGGTTTTAAACTGGTTTGAAAAAATTCCTGGAAGAAAAGTCCCTAGTTGCTATTGTGATAGATATGGGGAAGCCACTACTTATCCCTGGGATTGGTAGCACGGAATCTTGCTACTGTTTGGAATTCTGCTCTGGAACTCTTTGCTGGAGGATGTAGTAACAGCAGTTAGCGAATCTGAGTTTTAAAAAAAGGTTTGGACAAGTTCCTAGAGGAAAAGTCCATAATCTGCTATTGAGACAGACATGGGGAAGCCACTGCTTACCCTCAGATTGGTAGCATGGAATGTTGATACTATTTGGGTTTCTGCCAGGTACTTGTGACCTGGATTGGCCATTGTTGGAAACAAGATACTATGCTAGATGGACCATTGGTCTGACCCAGTATGACTGTTCTTATGTTCTTATCTGAAGCTAAGTTACCAGCAATAGACTGAGGTTGGTGCTGCTTGCTGCTTGGATCCCCTCTCAGGATTGGTATCTTGCAAAATTAAAATCTCTGTAAAAGATCAGCTCTAGAGATACTTGGGCCGATATTCAGACGTGAAAGGCAGCCCGGCTAACTCCCGCAGTTGGCGGTGAGACCAGATATTCAATGTCAGGCTGTTTCTGGTAATCAATATTGCATATCTGGTTTAAACTTAACCGGCTAAGATGATATTCAGCGCTGGCCATTAAGTTTAAACCAGCCAAAGATAGGTTTGCTATTTTGGTGGTCCAATTTGGCTGGCAGGCTGGCAAACTTAGCCGGCAATGCGCTCAATATTTATGGATAGCCAGTTATATCACACAATATAATCGGATAGTGTTAAACGCTGACCGGGAATATTTAGCCAGAATCGCTTTGAATATTGACCCTGTAAATGTTAGATGAACCGATATCAGGTTACGCCAGTATTCTATCATAGAATCTGGGCATCCTGATGCCAATATAGAATAGTCTCTCACTGCATGGCATCGGGAGCACCTAAATGGAGGTATCCCCATAGTGCAGCTGCAAATCCATATAAAGATAGATGCACACATCATCCACTTTTCTTTATTTGGTGATTCCCCTGCTGAATATTGACCTCAGACGTTTCAATTCAAAAGTCACTCCTTTGATTATAATATTGATCCTTGGATATCCACTTCCTGCATTTCTAGTTGATGTTCGTGCGTGTGTGTGTGTGTTATGTAAATGTGTTTGACAATAACGAGAAATGCCTTTCAAAGGAAATGACAGTTTGCATTTAACATCCCTGAGGTGCTCTTGCGATTAGATAATAACATGTTCAGTAAAAAAAAAAAATATATAGGGCAAATGAAGGGGCCTATTTCCCAAGCCGGGTTATGGTCTTAACATGCATTAAAGGCACTGGGGCAATTTTAAAGGCACCCACTTGAAGCATGTAAAATGCTGTTCAATGCACTTACGTTATTTATAAAATTACCTCTGTGTGGATAGTTTTATTACTGTGTGCATGGGTAAAAACGCTGTTCTGTGTCTAAAACACGTGCCTACACTAGCACAGCCCATTTTCGGCGCACCTTAGTAAAGGGCCCCTCAGTGTGTAAAGGCTATTTTTGTGGCAGCTTCACTCTACTTTCCGCAGATGCGCCTGGACTAGCTTGCTACACACTCTGTAACTGTGACCAGTTCCTTATATCTTGATTAACTGTACAAGAACTTGCCTTTAGTTTAGCCATCCACATTGTAACACAATTTACACAAAAAATATAGTATATAAAGAAATCTTACACATGTAAACAACAATTATATTCAGAATACAACCGTGGAAACATTAATGGCAGGATCTCATTACATTGCTAGCATCCGTTTCATTTCGTTAAGAAACGGGCCTTTTTCACTAGTTTTTAATAAAAGGCTTATGTCACTTCTAAAACAGACATGACACATGGGAAAACCTTTATAAAATAACCCCCTCCCCCTCCACCCATCCTGTGCATCCAAACTCTGTATGGAAAGTGGAAGCGACTAGATTTTTATTTTCTTTATTTAGCAAGAAGTAGAGGGAGAGGTAAGGCTTTAAGTGGAACATAACTTGCAGTGCAGTACAAGTTGATTTGACTTGATTAGACTGATTAAGTTATAATCGCCTTTCCAAAGCAGCGTTCAAAGTGGCTACAATTCATTCTGGCATATACAATCACACTTTTTCAGGACACCAGCTGCAATGCTAGGAATGTCAAAGTGCTCTGGTAAAGAGGAATGTGGGGTGACAGGGTTTTGTGGCAACCAGCAACCCTTCCTCTCCTGAGGAAGCTTCTCACGCCTCCATGACATTTACATTCACTTGTGCCTTCCCATGTATGGAACTCCAGTTTCACAAATGGGGCCTGACAGCCACAAATTGGCCCTCTCACTAGTTCAGATTTGAAAAAAAGAATTATGTTAACATTTATTAGTGCTGATCAACTCTCCTAAGACCACAGAAACCTTTAAGTCTTCCACAAGGAATCAAACATTGTACAAGATTTGTTCTGATCCTTACTAGAATCAGAACTTCATGCTAACCATCATTCTAAATCAGTGGTTTGCCACCAGTGGGTTGGAACCCACTGGTGTGTCACAAAGAGCTGGAAGGTGCATCACATAGACAAGTCCATGCTTTCCTAAAGATCAATACTGGGACAATTCTATAAGTAGGTGCTCTGAAGCTGTGTGCGGAGAGCCTATAAATATAAATTTTCCATTTTATTTATTGGGATTTATTAACAACCTTTATAAAGAGATTTACCCAGGGGGGAGTACAGTAGGTACAGTTTAACATCAAACTCACAATTCTGTTAACAGTATAACAATAGTAAAATGCACAAATATAAACATAAACATAATGAAAGAGGAAATGTGAAAACAGCAAATTGAAACCTAATAATAAGACTACATAGAGGGCCATAATTGAACAAAAACGTCTATCTCCATGGGCGTTTATCTCCGAGAACGGGTCCGTGAAGGGGCGGACCGAACCGTATTTTCGAAAAAAATAGACGTCCATGTTTTATTCGACAATTTGTGAGCTGGGCGTTTTTGTTTTTCAGTGATAATGGAAAATGAAAGCGCCCAGCTCAAAAACGAATAAATCCAAGGCATTTGTTCGTGGGAGGGGCCAGGAGTCGTAGTGCACTGGTCCCCCTCACATGCCAGGACACCAACCGGGCACCCTAGGGGGCACTTTAAAAAAAAAAAAAAAAAAAGTTAAAAGAGCTCCCAGGTGCATAGCACCCTTCCCTTGGGTGTTGAGCCCCCCAAATCCCCCTCAAAACCCACCGCCCACAAGTCTACACCATTACTATAGCCTTAAGGGGTGAAGGGGGGCACCTACATGTGGGTACAGTGGGTTTGGGGGGCAGTGTGGAGGGCTCCCATTTACCAGCACAAGTGTAACAGGTGGGGGGGATGGGCCTGGGTCTACCTGCCTGACGTCCACTGCACCCCCTAATAACTGCTCCAGTGACCTGCATACTGCTGCCAGGGAGGTGGGTATGACATTTGAGGGTGAACATAAAAAGTTGTGAAACGGCATATTTTTGTGGTGGGAGGGGGTTTGTGATCACTGGGGGAGTCAGGGGAGGTCATCCCCGACTCCCTCCAGTGGTCATCTGGTCATTTAGGGCACTTTTTGGGGCCCTATTCGTGGAAAAACAGGGTCCAGGAAAAGTGCCCTAAATTCTCGCTAAAAACGCATATTTTGTTTCCATTATCGGCGAAAGGCGCCTATCTCTGATCGGCCGATAACCACGCCCCAGTTCCGCCTTCACCACGCCTTTGACACGCCCCCATCAACTTTGTCCGCATCCGTGACGGAGTGCAGTTGAAAACGTCCAAATTCGGCTTTCGATTATACCGCTTTATTCGTTTTTGTGAGATAAACGTCTATCTCCCGATTTGGGTCGCAATATAGGCGTTTTTCTTTTTCAGTTATAAGCTGGATAGTAACATAAAATAGTAGATGACAGCAGAAAAAGACCTGCACGGTCCATCCAGTCTGCCCAACAAGATAAACTCATATGTGCTACTTTTTGTGTATACCTTACCTTGATTTGTACCTGTCCTTTTCAGGGCACAGACCGTATAAGTCTGCCCAGCACTATCCCCGCCTCCCAACCACCAGTCCCGCCTCCCACCACCAGCTCTGGCACAGACCGTATAAGTCTGCCCAGCAACATCCCCACCTCCCAACCACCAGTCCCGCCTCCCACCACCGGCTCTGGCACAGACTATAAGTCTGCCCAGCACCATCCCCGCCTCCCGCCACCGGATCTGCCACCTAATCTCGGCTAAGCTCCTTAGGATCCTTTCCTTCTGAACAGGATTCCTTTATGTTTATCCTGGTTCAAATCCCACTAACTTTTTTTTTTTTAAATTGTGAGCCCTCCAGAAATAGAAGTAAACGAACTGTACCTAAATTTATAATCCACCAGCAAGCCTGAAACTACTGAAGTGGTGTACATTCAAGTACAGTTGGTAGTTCTCTGTTCTTTGAAGGCTCATAATTAGAAAATAAGAGAGATAAATACAATGAAACAGGAAAAATATACACATTTAACAGCACTAAAATTCAAATAACAGAGATATAATACGATGCATGCATAATAGTGATGGAATATCTAATAAGCACACAATTAGAACATTCAAATAACATTGCTATGATCCTAATGCTTTTCTACAATACAGCTGAGGGGCCAAATGCAGATATATGTAGATGGGGACAAGATGTGTGGTACAGAGTCAGTTGGGTTAAGTAATTGGGTGGCTAAACTAAAGGCAAGTTCTTCTATAGTTAATGAAGATATAATGAACTGGTCGAAGTTACATTGTGTGTAGCAAGCTAGTCCAGGTGCAGGATGGGTGTATAGTCAGTCATCCTATATACTAAAGGCTTGGGAGAAGAGCCAGGCTTTCACCTGCTTCCTGAGGTAGAGATAGCCTCGAGTTAAACATAGCCCTTCTAGGAGTAAATTCCAGAGTGTGGGGCTACTCCTGAGAAATCTCGCTGGTGAGTATCACATTGTACAATTTCTTTTGATGAGGGGACAGATAGTGATGATCCTTGAGAGGATCTTAGAGGTCTCAAAGGTGTGTAGAGGGCTAACGTATTCTTTAAGTGCGCTGGTCCATTTTGTCTGAGGGCCTTGAAAATCAAACATAGAGTTTTAAATTTAGCCCTGTAAGGTACTAGTAGCCAGTGTAATTTTTGCAGGAAGAGTGTGATATGGTCACGCCGTTTGCAGCCTTCTATCAGTCATTCTGAATTAGTTGAAGCTGATACAACCTCTTTTTGGTTTGACCAGTGTACAGGGCATTACAATAATCTAGTTGTGGTGTTATCATGGCATGGACCACTGTGGTCAGACTCATCTCTCCAATATATGGAGAGAGATTTCGTAGCTGCCATAGGTGATATCTGGGCACCCAAATTCCATTATAGAATACTAACTACTACTACTACTACTTGACATTTCTAAAGCGCTACTAGGGTTACGCAGCGCTGTACAATTTAACATAGAAGGACAGTCCCTGCTCAAAGAGCTTACAATCTAAAGGACAAATGTACAGTCAGTCAAATAGGGGCAGTCTAGATTTCCTGAAAGGTATAAAGGTTAGGTGCTGAAAGCAACATTGAAGAGGTGGGCTTTGAGCAAGGATTTGAAGATGGGTAGGGAGGGGGCTTGGCGTAAGGGCTCAGGAAGTTTATTCCAAGCATAGAATACTAAGGCACGTGCATTTATATCAGCCATACAGTACACCTGGTGTAACTAGGATTGCAGGGCTCACATAACATAATATTCTATGAGTTATGCATATAACTGGGAGGCAAGCTCATATTCCACCCATGAATATGCCCCCTTGCATTGGCATCCTATGCCACTAAAGCTTGCCCTTACAGCATAGCACTTACTTGCATAAGTGCAGATTTGTTTTGCGCATTTACACACGCAGAGGGGTGTGCACCATTGAACATCATGTTATACAATTGCCCTTCACATGTCTGCAAATTGGGGAGAGTAGAGAGCCAGGGGGACAGGTACTTTAAATCTGCATAACTGGCCCATATTTCTGCTTCCCAGCTACTCCCAGTGATCATTGCTGCCATCAGCCCCAACTGGAAATGTTGGATGGTCTGCTGTGCCCCTTTCCTTCTGGCATTCACCACCACACTGCATCCTGTACCTACCTGTGCTGCCAGTGATCATTTATAATTAAGCTCTGGAATTTGTAGCCAGAGAATATGGTAAAAGTGGTTAGACTAGCTGGGTTTAAAAAAAGATTTGGACAAGTTCCTAAAAGAAAAGTTCATAAAACATTATTGGGGGAGTCCACTGTTTATTCCTGAGATAAGCAGAATAAAATCTGTCTTACATCTTTGGGATCTTGACAGGTACTTGTGACCTGGATTGGCCACTGTTGGAAACAAGATACTGGACTTGATAGACCTTTGGTCTTCCAGTATGGTGATGCTTATGTGGTTATGTACTTAAGTACTGCTGCACCAAACTGAGCTAGAAATGCTACATTCTGGACCCTTTCATGTAGCTATGATCCACACTTCCAACCTGGCCCAGTAATATGGGGTCCTGCTCCCTCTTCTGTGGCTGTGATCACTGCCAATCCTACATAAGAATGTAAGAGCATAAGCAGTGCCATACTGGGACAGACCAAAGGTCTATCAAGTCCAGCATTCTATTTCCAACAGTGGCCATCCAGGTCACAAGTACCTGGCAAGATCCCAAAACAGTACAATACATTTTATGCTGCTTATTCTAGAAATATTTCAATTTCAATATCTCATACACTTTGTCCCAAACAACTATATATTCTCTTAGTCAGTATATCACAATTTGTTTTCAATGTCTCTCTGTGGCAATAGTTTCACACTTCATAGTAATCAATTTAATACAATATCTTCATTCTTATGGGGATCCTCAGATATTAATGCTGCTCTCGCCATACAAACATAGTGTTCAATGTTCATCCAACAAAATGGCTGAGGTGCAAATTCTCATAGATCAACCCAGCTATTTTCTAGAAGTTTTTGATTTTTTACCATTTTTTATCATTTTCATACAGTTTCTTATAATTTAAAAAGATGTATCTTAATTGTATTTTTACTGCTTTGAGTAGAATTGAAAGCAGCACTTATCTTTAATAGCGGCAGCATTTAAACCACAGGAGAACCTTTGCCAATATGGCCAAGTTTCGATGTCTTCCTCAGTGAAGAGGTTCTAGCTACAAAATCATGTCTCTCCTGCCGCTGGACCCATGGCTGCAGAAGATGATGTTTATGAAAGTGTTTCCTGGTGCCCCTGGTGTGAATCGACATGTGCCAGTGGTGGAGTCATGGGTGGGGCTGGGCAGAGTGGGGTGGAGCTATGTGGGCCCTAAATCTCCCATTCAGAAAATTGTCCCCCTTGGCAGCTCTGTAAATGGGATGGGGTGTTTGAGAAAGGAAATAGAAAACTGGGGTTGGGTGGAGAGATGGTATGAAATTGTGAACAATGTGGGCGCAGAAAAGTACTGAGAGATTCAGGAAAGGGACAGGCCTGTGAAGGTTTGAAAGAAGGTGGAAAATGGAGCTGGGGTGGAGGTAAGGGGGTATTGAGATGGTTGTGGGGTACAGGAGAGGGAACCTAAGTAGGGAGTAAAAGACATAAGAAAGGACTGGTGGCATGGGAAGGAAATGAGTAACAGAGAATGATAGGCAGAGGAAGATAGATGATGGCTGAGGAAGGGGTTGAGTATAGAAGATTGGACGTGGGGTTCTAGGGATTGATTGAAATATGGGGGGAAAGAAGGCTGAGGAAAAA
The DNA here is from genome assembly GCF_901765095.1 of Microcaecilia unicolor. Taxonomy (NCBI): domain Eukaryota; kingdom Metazoa; phylum Chordata; class Amphibia; order Gymnophiona; family Siphonopidae; genus Microcaecilia; species Microcaecilia unicolor. The sequence continues at coordinate 132,522,196 of NC_044039.1, forward strand.
GTGAGAAAGAGAGGAGGGAATTGGTTGAGTGGGGAGAAGGGAGAGTGGAAGATGGAAAGGTAGTAAGTAGGTGAAAGGTGAAAAAAGGGAGATTGAAGATTTTAGGGTAGAGAGCAGAAGGAGAAACCATATAAATAAATGGAGAAAAAGATGAAAATGTCAGTGTTGGGAATGAGCATTTCTTACATTTCTGTATTTTGCACAGTACACGGGAAATGTTTGTAATGTAGGCCACATTGAACCTGAGCTCTTCTTGGAATAGTGTGGGATAAAAACGTCATAAATAATAAATGTGTTTCTACTTTTATTTCTCCGGTGTTGTACTGCTAACAGAGATTGTGGCTTTTCGGGGTTTCCATTTCTAAGTTTGGTTCCTTTCTTTTGTTATCGGTGAGGTCTTATGTGTATTCTATTTGCATGATTGCAATTAGGGATTCTGCTTAGTAGTAGTTTCTATGCTAGGATTCAGCTTTTCCAATAGGTGGTGTTTTGATGTTCTTTATCTTCACTGCCTTCCTTCTATATCTCTGAGGACTGTTTGTTCTTTAAAGAGAATTATTGTACGTATAAGAATAGCTACCCGCCCACCTACTGTCAGGAGCAGATGAGTGATAACAATATCTCACCTACTCCCTGTTTCCTTTTTCTCCCTCCGTAACATTTAAGTGTGTTCCTTGAAGTAAGACTTTCCAGCACTTTCCCTCCTCAGCCCTGTGAATATCTTTTTCATTTTTCATGAGCAAGCCAATCCTGTTGCATTCTGTGGTCATTTCTGGGTTTTCCTCATCTTAACCCATTCGCACTTATTCGATTATTTACTATTGTTTCAGTATGTAGTGATGTGTAATAAATTGCTCAGAACACTTATCTTCACTAGAACGGAAAAAAAAAGCCATGCTGAGTCATACATAAGTCCATTAAGCCCAGGAACCTCTTTCCAACAGAGGCCAATCTCGGTCACAAGTACCCAGCAGATCTAAAAATGTAGGTCTCTTTCTCATAGTTAATTTCCAGGGATGAGCAATGGCTCTCCCAAGTCTCCCTGGCTGATAATGTTTCTGAACTTCTCCTTCAGGAACTTGTCTGAACCTCATTTTGTTAATTGCCTTGACCACATCGTCCAGAAACAGATTTTACAGTTTAATTATATACTGCAATAAAAAAAAATCTATGGTTTGTTTTCCATCCTCTGGTCATTAGTTTCTTGGTGAATCCTCTTTTTAGTGTTAAACAACCTCTTTGACCATTCTACACCACTCATCTATCTATATATATAAAAGGCACTTTGAAGCCTCAAGCCGGAAACTTGAGGCGCCCGAGATATCCGGTTTGGCCTGCAGGCTCCAGTCATTGTAGCTCCGCCCTCGCATCAAAACGCAATGACGTTGAGGGCGGGACGGCCCTCGCAACCACGTCACTGAGGGACGAAGGGAGGAAGAGGAGAGGTGTGCAACTCGGAACGGAGGCATGGAGGGGGTGTCTGCAACTCGGGAGGGAGGACGGGGGGGGGGGGGGGGATTACCCTGCTAGCGCCCGTTTCATTTTTTCCAGAAACGGGCATTTCTTACTAGTGATTTTATAAACTTCAATCGTATCCCCTTTCATTTAAAGCTGAAGAGAACCTGTTGTAACTTTTTCCTTCATAATATTTGTTGCCTTTCTCTGGATCTTTTCTAGTTCTGCTATATCCTTTTTGAGACCAGGCAAACATGATCTGGTCACATCATACACCGAAACAGAGGCATAATTATGTTCTCAGTTTTTATTCAAACAAAAAAAACAGCACCACGGGCCTTTAAAAATGGAACACAGTTCTTTAATGAATGAGCCTTGACAAAAAGACCCGACACGGGCCGTGTTTCGGTGACTAGCACCTGCGTCAGGGGTCACAGTGATGACGTGGAAAACTTGGGGAATAACTCGAATATATTCCTCTACAATATATTATTCCTTACCCCACGTCTCATGTAGTAAAAGCTACAAAGCACCAAGGCACTTTCACTTTCTGTATCAAAATGGATCATTTTCCCTACATCACTTTGCAGTTTCTCACAGTACTTTGTCATTTTTTAGGACTGAATAATTTTGTGTCATTTCCGAAGTTGATCATCTCACTCATCACTCCTATCTCCAGATCACATATGTTTGTTAAACAGCATAGATCCCAGTACAGACCCTTGGGGCACTCCACTACTGACCCTTTTCTATGTGGATAAATGACCATTTAGTCCTATGCTCTATTTCCTGTCTTGTAGCCTGTTTCCAGTCTACAAAAGGGCATTGCCTCCTGTCCCATGATTTTCTAATTCATTGAGGAACCTTGTCAAATTTCATCTGACAATCCAGATATACTATACATCACTTTTATCCATACCTTCAAAAAAATTCCGATAAGGCATGACTTGCCTTTGAATAACTCATGCTGACATTACCATCACATCATATTTATCTATATGATCAGTAATTTGGGGGGGGGGGGGTTATAGTTTCTACCATTTGGCCTGGCAGTGATGTCAGGCTCACCAGTCTATAGTTTCCTGGATCATGCTAGGGATCCATCCAGGGGTGTGCTGGTAAATTGTTAACAGAGGGCTCTCTCTCGCCAGCAAAGTAAAAGAGAATTCAGGAGGGGCCCAAACCCACATTTTGGGATCCATCTGTTAAAGTAGCCATGGAGAATCGGCTCCCAAAATTCTTAAAAACTTAACAAACGGCTCTCGAGAGCCTGTGAGAGCCTGCTCCAGCACACTACTGGCCTACCCTTCGAATTTCCCTTCCCCCACTTCCCCAGTCCCCAGACCTATACCCCTCCTTCCTCCTGCAGATCTTTAGATTCATACAGAATTTTCAGGACTACCCTATGCTCCTACAAGAAGAAATACAATTAGCAACAACAGCACAAGCATTATGAGCTACTATGTAGGATGTGCAACACAAAAAATTCATTTTGTTTCATTTCCTGCAGCATTGTTTGTTTTGTTTTGGTTTAGTTAGTCTTTATTTTCATTTCAGGGGCAATGTCATTAAGAGTGTATACTCTTTCAAAACAGCATGCCTTCTTTGCAAAGAATGTGCACTCTTTCCCAAACAGTTCACACATGCACAATGATTTGTGTGTGCGCATACTCTTTTCAAAGAGTGTGCACTATTTTCAGTGAATGAAAAAAACCCACAAAATGTCACATTTTCTGCTCCTGTTTGTTTATTAACGATAAGCAATGACATGAGATATTACCACTGACATTTCCCATGTCCTTGCAAATGACAACCCATCCCTACTGCTATGCATATTGGAATGCTCAAATTACACTCTAAATTTAACCCACAGCCATAATGAAGGTCCAGGTTTGTTTTCAGGCTCTGTTAGAGGCTCAACCTCTTTTCCAATCTGTGGGGCTAAAATGCTAGAAGGCAGCCAAAACTTTCTAGCAGTTGTGCCATTTTTACACTGCAACAAAGCAGCAGGAAGCTAAATGTAAAAGCAGTAGTCATTGTATTCAAAATCCCACATCCTCAGCCACTCACAATCTCTGTATGGTAACACTGAACTATTACTAGCTCAGCACCTTGTTTATTTGAGTGGTAAAGGTTATAAAATGCCATTTCAACCTCCACTAACTGAATGGAACCCACTACCTTTTAAGGAGGTTGCAGACATAGTGACTGGGGGGGGGGGGGGGGGGGGCGGGGGCGGGGGGGGGAGGCTCCAAATCCTTGATCCTCGCATTGCCACCAAGCTTGGGTCAGTGATTTCCTTGCTTCCTCAACAATTTCATTCTAGACGTGGTACTACTGAAAGTAAAGATTTGGACCTCCCCCCCCCCAGCCACTATGTCTGCAACTTGCAGACATAGTGGCTGGGGGTGGGGTGGGGGAAGGCTCCAAATCCTTGATCTTCGCATTGCCACCAAGCTTGGGTCAGTGATTTCCTTGCTTTCTCAACAATTTCATTCTAGACGTGGTACTACTGAAAGTAAAGATTAAACCAAAGGGGAAGAGCCATTGTATTTCACATTTTCTTTTTTAATATGGTTGAGATATAGCTCCACTGCTTTCTTGTCCGGTATTATAGTTTTCATCTTCCTTGTCTTATTCAATATTTTCTTCTTACTTGCAAAACAGTGTAGAAAAGCAATTTTGATTACCACATCTCCTAAAAAATATAGTGGAATTAGAAAAGGTACAGAGAAGGGCGACGAAAATGATAAAGGGGATGGGATGACTTCCCTATGAGGAAAGGCTAAAACGGCTAGGGCTGTTCAGCTTGGAGAAAAGATGGCTGCAGGGAGATGTGATAGAGGTCTATAAAATAATGAGTGGGATGGAATGGGTAGATATGAATTGTTTGTTTACTCTTTCCAAAAATACTAGGACTAGGGGGCACACAATGAAGCTACAAAGTAGTAAATTTAAAACAAATTGTAGAAAATATTTCTTTACTTAACATGTAATTAAACTCTGGAATTCGTTGCTAGAGAATGTGATAAAACCAGTTAGCTTAGAGGGGTTTAAAAAAGGTTTGGCTAACTTCCTAAAAGAAGAGTCCATAAGCCATTATTAAGATGGACTTGGGAAAAATCCACTGCTTATTTCTAGGATAAGCAGCATAAAATGTACTTTTTGGGGATCTTGTCAGGTACTTCTAACCTGGATTGGCCACTGTTGGAAACAGGATGCAGGGCTTGATGGACCTTCGGTCTGTCCCAATATGTCAAAGCTTATGTTCTTATGTTTTTATGTTATACCTGGAGACATTATTCCTCTGTGGCCAAAGTGCATGATGTGCTCTGTCAAGTTTTAGAGCAGTCTGATTCCTTCAGTTGCCATACCTCAAGCTGGTTTTACCAATGCTCTGCACAATCTCAGAGCAGTTCTCTTAATTGCCCTTCTCTGGCATTCTCACGACCGAATATTAGTAGAGGTGTGCAGCCATAACATTTTTGTTTTGTGTCATTTCCCATGTTGTTTTTGCGAATGTTTGTATTTTTCATTTTGTTGTCACAGAAGCAATGTCGTTAACAGTGCATGTTCTTTCGGCAAGAACATACACTCCTTCAGTTTGCAAAGAGCATAAGCTGGTCAGGAAGAGTGCCCATTGTTTTCTGCGTTTAGTGTAGTCAATCCAAAGCTGTGAAATACCTTATAGTTTGATTTGAGAATTGAAACATTGGTTTCCCCGATTTAAGAAGTTCTTGAAAACATGGCTTTTTCAGCAGATTTTTTAGTTTAGTGGATTTTAGTTGAGTAGTTCCGGTGGAGTTGTTTCCCTATTGTGTCACTGTTTTTCTCAGGGTCTTTTGATGAAGCATTAAGTACATAAGTAATGCCACACTGGGAAAAGACCAAGGGTCCATCGAGCCCAGCATCCTGTCCACGACAGCGGCCAATCCAGGCCAAGGGCACCTGGCAAGCTTCCCAAACGTACAAACATTCCACACATGTTATTCCTGGAATCTTGGATCTTTCCAAGTCCATTTAGTAGCAGTTTATGGACTTGTCCTTTAGGAAACCGTCCAACCCCTTTTTAAACTCTGCTAAGCTAACCGCCTTCACCACTTTCTCCGGCAACGAATTCCAGAGTTTAATTACACGTTGGGTGAAGAAAAATTTTCTCCGATTTATTTTAAATTTACTACACTGTAGTTTCATCGCATGCCCCCTAGTCCTAGTATTTTTGGAAAGCGTGAACAGAAGCTTCACATCCACCTGTTCCACTCCACTCATTATTTTATATACCTCTATCATGTCTCCCCTCAGCCGTCTCTTCTCCAAGCTGTATAGCCCTAGCCTCCTTAGTCTTTCTTCATAGGGAAGTCGTCCCATCCCCGCTATCATTTTAGTCGCCCTTCGCTGCACCTTTTCCAATTCTACTATATCTTTCTTGAGATGCGGCGACCAGAATTGAACACAATACTCAAGGTGCGGTCGCACCATGGAGCGATACAACGGCATTATAACATCCTCACACCTGTTTTCCATACCTTTCCTAATAATACCCAACATTCTATTCGCTTTCTTAGCCGCAGCAGCACACTGAGCAGAAGGTTTCAGTGTGTTATCGACGACGACACCCAGATCCCTTTCTTGGTCCGTAACTCCTAACGTGGAACCTTGCATGACGTAGCTATAATTCGGGTTCTTTTTTCCCACATGCATCACCTTGCACTTGCTCACATTAAACATCATCTGCCATTTAGCCGCCCAGTCTCCCAGTCTCGTAAGGTCCTCTTGTAATTTTTCACAATCCTGTCGTGATTTAACGACTTTGAATAACTTTGTGTCATCAGCAAATTTAATTACCTCGCTAGTTACTCCCATCTCTAAATCATTTATAAATATATTAAAAGCAGCGGTCCTAGCACGGACCCCTGAGGAACCCCACTAACTACCCTTCTCCATTGTGAATACTGCCCATTTAACCCCACTCTCTGTTTCCTATCCTTCAACCAGTTTTTAATCCACAATAGGACATTTCCTCCTATCCCATGACCCTCCAATTTCCTCTGTAGCCTTTCATGAGGTACCTTGTCAAACGCCTTTTGAAAATCCAGATACACAATATCAACCGACTCCCCTTTGTCCACATGTTTGTTCACTCCTTCAAAGAATTGAAGTAAATTGGTCAGGCAAGATTTCCCCACACAAAAGCCATGCTGACTTGGTCTCAGTAATCCATGTCCTTGGATGTGCTCTGTAATTTTGTTTTTAATAATAGCCTCTACCATTTTCCCAGGCACCGACGTCAGACTCACCGGTCTATAATTTCTGCAATTGACATTTCCTACCCTATTGGGTTGTGTCTTGTCCGCTGTCTTTATAATTTTCTATATATTTTTTATTATTTTATTTATTTTATGTCCATAATAGTTTTGGGTTGTAAACCGCTTTCATATATTTTGGTTGTAAGGCGGTATATTAAATTTTACAAAATAAATAAATAAATTCAAGAAACAGTGTCTAAAGGTAGGTGCCTTGATAGAATATGCTAAGCGTAAAGTCTGTAAAGACAATTGCACTCAAAGTTCTGTAATAGAATACTAGTTAAGTGTCCATTTACGCGCATAACTTTAGGCCCGACACTTATGCCAGCTCAGTGGCTGGCGTAAGTGTGCATGCCTAATTCAAGACTAGCTCAAGCGATAGTGGCACCCTGAGCCAACTTGCTTCAGTGATGCCCCCAATAGCATTACTTCCATCACCCCCTCCTTACTCCTCCTCCCATAAGGTTCAGCATCTCTCCCTCTCGTGGGCTGGCCAGAAGCAGCCTGTCATGCTGCTGCTCCCGCCAGTGACCAGCATAAGCTTTGTAAGATGACGGTGGAGTGAAAGAGGTGAGGGAACAATGCCAGAACCACATGGAGGTGGAAGAGAAGGGGAGAGATGGGACTGGGGGGGGGGGGGGGGGGGGAGAAGGCTTAACCTGTAGACCAGGTGAGGTCAGAGGCTGAGTATTTTGGCACCCTTAGTCGCTGGTGCCCTGGGCCACAGCCTCACCTGGTCCAATGGTTAATACGGCCCTGGCCTAACTGATGTCAGTTACACACATAAGTGATAGTATTCTATAACCTGTGCATGCTAATCCCACCCACACCCCTCCCATGTCCACACCCTCTAGAAGCTGCACACAATAGATTTTGTGCAGGTAACTTCTAGAATACTGACTAAGGGTAGTTGCATGTGTAACTACTAATTGTTGCCAAATTTCACCAATTAAGGCCATTTACAGCCTATTATTGCTTGTTAACACCAATTAATTTCTCATTATTAAATTAATTTATGTGCATAACTGACCTTATTCTATAACATGCACATGTTAATTTGCATGCTAAGCATAAATTTGGGCATGGAACTGTATAGATTTAGGGGGGGGGGGGGTTGTTACATTTGTACCCCGTGCTTTCCCACTCATGGCAGGCTCAATGCGGCTTACATGGGGCAATGGAGGATTAAGTGACTTGCCCAGAGTCACAAGGAGCTGCCTGTGCCTGAAGTGGGAATCGAACTCAGTTCCTCAGGACCAAAGTCCACCACCCTAACCACTAAGCCACTCCTCCAGCCATTATCGGGAAAAACATATCATTGACATTTACTGTGTCATTTTAAACTAATGCACATCCCTAAATAGTCGTGTTATCTGGAACAGCTCGCCAGATCCTCTAATTTACTGGCCAATACTTTACTTAAAGTTTCCAGTTTCCCTGTTATTCTATAGAGCTGAGACAGAGGTTCTATACTGCTCCTCAGCCCCTTGCTCAGTCTTCTCTAACCTTAGGCCCAAATCAGCAAATCATAGTTAAATTTTGAAATCATGGCCTTTAGCACCTGAGTACTCACCACAGTGTCTCTGACGCTGTGAATTTAATTCAGTAAACAGTGTCCTCATGTTGGTTGTTGTAAACATAGCACCGCGTTGCTCTCACTCTTCCTCCACTGTATCTGAATTCAGGAAAGCTCTGGAACAAGTACATTGGATCTGTAAAAGAGAGGAAGAGATAGTAGATGGTATGGATGGGCAGATTAGATAGGCCATATAGAGATGTATTTTCAAAGCACTTAGATTTACAAAGTTATAGGGTCTTCATTTTTCTGTGTTTCACCTTCTTCCAGACAGTTGGAAGTTTCTGGCTCAGAATCTGAAAAGACCATGTGTAAGGAGCTTGTCATATCAAAAGGCTCCAGTGTAGTCTTTTGCTCACCAGGCCAGAAATGTGTTTTTAGATTGCTCATTTCCTTAAGGCTGCCATTTTTGTTTGGACCTACAGTTTTACAACTCATAATTATACAGTGTAAGCAAAAGGATGGTGATTTAATTAACAGGATTGCTTTCAATTATGTGCACTCTGATCCAAGCTCCTCAGGTAGGCTGCCATCCCGCAGACAATGTCACTTCTTCCTCATAAGGGAATGTGTTTGCCCAGGTCAGATAAATGTTATGTGCTTATACATCAGACAATTGTGTAAAAAGCTATTTCTGTGCATGAAAACATTGTCGAAACATTTTTTTTAAATTATTTCCTAAATATACAACTATAATGAAGGGATGACATTAACCCTCTCAGAGGCCAAAAGGGAAGAGGGACTTGAAAAGCAATTTAACGTAAAGAGAGAGATTTTCAAAGAGGCCTTTTACATGGACAAAAATAGAGTTAACCTACCAAACATAGCAACAGCTGGGAGAAAGAATTTTAAATTGCCTGAAAGCAGACGTGTGTACCAAGCTGTCACAATGTGCCTTCATATACAGTTACAGGAAGAACTTTCTAGACCCCTGCTTCTAGAAAGGCACCAGCCAAATCTAAACAGGAGTGGTCTGTTTCTGGAAAGTAGCCCAACAGCACTGAACCTTTAGCTTTTGGAGGTAAGTATAAAACTCTGAGGCCCACATGCACAAAGTTCCCGTTAAGAATCCGTATGCATTTCCAAATCGGTAAAAATTTACGGATTTAGAAACACAGAGGGATTCACAAAGAGAATCGCATGCAAATGAGCTGCTCGTTGCTTTTGTGACTCAGCTCATTTGCATGCAATATGGGGGAAGCCAGTCGGTGAGCTGAGCATGAGCACAACAGTCAATCACTATGCGTGGCTGCTCTGCACATGCTACAGGCGGCTCTGATACACGCAGACAAGCTGTGTATATGAAAGCAGTATTTGTAGCCCTTTTTTTTTTTGCAAGCACAAAAGCATGTTTTTTTGGATGGACAGACCTGTGTTGGGGCTTCCTACTACTACCACTACTACTATTTAGCATTTCTATAGCGCTACAAGGCATGTGCAGCGCTGCACAAACATAGAAGAAAGACAGTCCCTGCTCAAAGAGCTTACAATCTAATAGACAAAAAATAAATAAAGTAAGCAAATCAAATCAATTAATGTGAACGGGAAGGAAGAGAGGAGGGTAGGTGGAGGCGAGTGGTTACAAGTGGTTACGAGTCAAAAGCAATGTTAAAGAGGTGGGCTTTCAGTCTAGATTTAAAGGTGGCCAAGGATGGGGCAAGACGTAGGGGCTCAGGAAGTTTATTCCAGGCATAGGGTGCAGCGAGACAGAAGGCGCGAAGTCTGGAGTTGGCAGTAGTGGAGAAGGGAACAGATAAGAAGGATTTATCCATGGAGCAGAGTGCACGGGAAGGGGTGTAGGGAAGGACGAGTGTGGAGAGATACTGGGGAGCAGCAGAGTGAGTACATTTATAGGTTAGTAGAAGAAGTTTGAACAGGATGCGAAAACGGATAGGGAGCCAGTGAAGCGACTTGAGGAGAGGGGTAGTATGAGTAAAGCGACCCTGGCGGAAGACAAGACGGGCAGCAGATTTTTGAACCGATTGGAGAGGGGAGAGGTGACTAAGTGGGAGGCCAGCAAGAAGCAGATTGCAGTAGTCTAAACGAGAGGTGACAAGGGTGTGGATGAGGGTTTTGGTAGAGTGCTCGGAAAGAAAGAGGTGGATTTTACGGATGTTGTAAAGAAAGAAACGACAGGTCTTGGCGATCTGCTGGATATGAGCAGAGAAGGAGAGAGAAGAGTCAAAGATGACCCCAAGGTTTCGAGCTGAGGAGACAGGGAGAATGAGAGAGCCATCAACAGAAATAGAAAACAGGGGGAGTGGGGAGGTGGGTTTGGGGGGGAAAAATGAGAAGCTCGGTTTTGGTCATGTTTAATTTCAGGTGGCGTTGAGATATCCAGACAGCAATGTCAGACAAGCACGCTGAAACTTTGGTTTGGATGCAAGGTGAGATATCAGGGGTAGAAAGGTAGATTTGGGAGTCATCAGCATAGAGATGGTAGGAAAAGCCATGGGATGAGATTAATGAACCAAGGGAAGAAGTGTAGATAGTTTTCCGTTGCTGGGAAAAGGTGGGAAAAGCCTAGAATATGCTCGCTGCTGCTCTCGGCTCTGAAGAATCAGCATCAGGGCCAGTGTTGCCAGGTGGAAAATTTTTTTCCCACCCAATCCAGCGTAAAAACAGCCCAAAACCCGCCCAAACTCAAACCCCGCCCCTGACACCCCCCACCCCCGCCCCGCCGTCATCAACCCCGCCCCCGCCGTCACCGGCCCCGCCTCCCCGTCACCGGCCCCGCCTCCCCGTCATCGGCCCCGCCTCCCCCGTCATCGGCCCCGCCCAAACATCACTAACCCCGCCCAAACGTCACTAACCCGCCCCCCGCGGCCGAAAAAAACCGCCGAAAAACCGCGGAAAAGAAAAAAAAGAAGCCCAAAAAACCGCGACCCGCCGCGGGCAAAAATTTCCCGCGGCGGGTCGCGGAAAACCGCCCAATTGGGCGGTAAAACCGCCCACCTGGCAACACTGATCAGGGCTTGGTTCCACCCCCAGCTGTTCCTGCTGCTTCCTTCTATTGGCCGGCTGACATCCTGGAATGCCCATCTCCCTGAAGATGGACTCTCATTGGCTGGCTGCTGTCCCAACTCCTCCTCCCGGTAGGGCTTCCCTGATGACATCACTCTAGAGCTGTGAGCTGATTGGATGTGAACTTCCTGGTGTCTCCCTCCAGTAGTGAGTGGGCAGGACATCTTATGCTGACACTGTCCAATTGGTTTAGCCCCTCTCTGTTGTGCTTCTAGCATGGGGGATGCTGTTTCCCAGCAGAGGCTGTTTGACCCTTGTCTTCCTTGCATTTTTGGTAAGTCACCATTACTTTTATGCTTTACATTTACTAGCCCCCCTCCACCCATTTCTTGCCAGTAAAATGTCATTTGAAAAAAGAATCATGGCACAGCTTTCATACATGCAAAGAAACTGCGTGTAAGCCGGTGTACTTTTTTTTTTTTGTGCTCCATCTTCCCTGCTTTGTTTCTCCCCTTCTACTTGCAACAATGAAGAACTGACAGGTCCAGACCTCCTGTTAAAATTTCCACAGTAAAGGTAGGGACTGCTTTTGTGCATGGGGTCAGAAACAGCTATGCATCGCCTTGCATGCACATTATAATAGTAATTAGCGCGTTATAATAGCTTTGCATTCCGTTTTAGTTAGCTGCTACCATGACAGGAAAATGGCTCGGAGAACCCTTTTGTGCATGTCTTGTTTTACTAGCGCGCTAAACTGGCTAGAACTAGTTTAAAAACCATGTTGCTGGCTCGTTAGGTTTAGTGCATCTGGCCCTGAGTTCAGGAAGGAGCCTTATCTTCCTTCCCCAGACGGTATTCAGTAAATGTCATGTAGAACCAAACAGGGTGGATATCTCACTCTGGGGGCCCATCTTAGCTTTAAGAGGAAAGGAGAAAGCACAGGGGTTGTCAGCCTGCTCCACAGCTGTCCCCTGGTGCATATTGAAAGCAGAGAGGCCTGTTCCCATAGAGACTAAGTTGATCAGGGGTTGCCAGTCTGATCCACAGAATGTCAAACAGAAGAGGAGGGATAGAGCAGAATGAAGATCTGATCCTGATCCTCAGAAGAGATAGACAGAGTGAAGCTGCTGTTCGCCTACAGTTCTTTTGGGGGGAAAGGATTGAACCCTGGGGAATACAGAAGCTGGTAAGTGCTGAGAAATGAAAGAGATAGGAGGTAGGGCCCAGTCTTGGGTGTCACCTGACCTGCCTGATTTAAGAGAAAGGGAGCAATGAGGAATACAGAACTGCTAGACAAAGAAAATGAGGGGAAAGGAGTGTGATTGAAGCACAGAAGACCTGTTTGCCTACCAAAGAGAATGAGAAGAGTGAATTACAGGGCTTAACCTATTTATAGAAGCTAGAACATGAAGGTGGAGCACTGATAAAGAGGAATGAGGCTACTGTCCACCTTGAAAGAGATCAAAGATGGGGGCAAGGTTAGAACCAGCCATCTGGCCTATCAGAGAAGGTGAAGAGAAGTGATTGGTCCTAGTCTTGATTGAGCTGCACACACAGGCAGCATTGTGTTGACATAATTCAGTGGGCAGATGAGGGGCCTTTAAAATCTGAGCTACACTGTGCATGCCTGGAGCAAGGGAAGAAGCAGCCAGTCAGCTTACCACAGAAGGAGAAGAGGGGTGGTTGATTCTGGTCCTAAGTGAGCTGGGTGGGCAGATGGAATCCTGTTAATGTCATTGGTGCAATCAATGAGGGGATCTTTAAAATCTGTGTCGCACTGAGGTGCACGTGAAGGGACACAACCTAAGGAGTGGTTAGCGACAGTTAGGAGCTTCTTTGGAGACTCTGTGCAGACTATAAAGGTTATACTCCTACATTTATGCTTTTAAATTTAGGAGTGTAATTTATGCTCCTAAATGTAGGATTATAATTGGCATCTCAGCTTTTAGTGAGCGCTCATTTTTTGCGTGCACCAAAAACGCTAGCACACCTTTGTAAAATGGGCCCTAAATTAAGAGCATAAATTTAAGAGTATAATTTTAGAATGTAAATTTAGGAGCATAACCTTTATAGATTAAGGCACACACATGAATGGAACTATGGGCATGTCATGGGTGTAACGCCAAGTGACGTGTACAACCTATAGAATATTATTAATTGTGTGCATTGCATGGCACATGTGGAAGGGCATAATTGAATGCGGATGCCCATCTTCATGGGCGACTATCTCCGAGGACGGGTATGCGAAGGGGCGGGACAGACCGTATTTTTGAAAAAGATGGGCGTCCATCTTTTGTTTCGATAATACGGTTGGTGCCGGGCAAATGCATCGGATTTGAGATGGGCGGTATTGGTTTTCAGCAGTAATGGAAACCGAAGCCGCCCAGCTCAAAAACGAACACATCCAAGGCATTTGGTCGTGGGAGGGGCCAGGATTCGTAGTGCACTGGTCCCCCTCACATGCCAGGACAACAACCGGGCACCCTAGGGGGCACTGTTCCCATTTACTACCACAAGTGTAACAGGGGGGGGGGGGGGGGGCTGGGTCCACCCGCCTGAAGTGCACTATACCCACTAACAACTGCTCCAGGGATCTGCATACTGCTGTCATGGAGCTGGGTATGACATTTGAGGCTGGCATACAGGCTGGCAAAAAAAAGTTTTTAAAGTTCTTTTTTTTTGTGGGAGGGGTTAGTGACCACTGGGAGAGTCAGGGGAGGTCATCCCTGATTCCCTACGGTGGTCATCTGGGCAGTTGGGGCACTTTTTGGGGACTTGTTCGTGAAAAAAAAAAGGGTCCAAAAAAAGCAGCCCAAATTCTCGCTACTGCCGCCCTTCTTTTTTCCATTATCGGCCGAGGGCGCCCAGCTCTCCTCTGCCGATAAACACGCCCCAGCCCCGCCTTCACCATGCCTCTGACACGCTCCGTCAACTTTGTCCGTTCCCGCGACAGACTGCAGTTGGAGGCGCCCAAAATCGGCTTTCGATTATACCAATTTGGGTGCCCAAGGGAGAAGGGCGCCCATTTCCCAATTTGGGTCGGAATATGGTCGCCCTTCTGTTTCAAAAATGAGCTGGTTAGTCACACTCACTTACACCAGCTATTGACCTGTTGTAAGTAAATGCACCTAAGTGCATTTTGGTGTACCAGCGCAGCTTTGCACTATATTTTGTAACGACTTAGGTGCACCCTTGAGCCATTATAGAATCATCACCAAGGGGGTCTTTTACAAAGCCAGAGTAGCATTTTAAGCTTGCGGTAAATATCAGCTGGCGGTAAATGCCGAGACACCTGTAGGAATATAATGGGCATCTCAGCGTTTACCGCCAGCTGATTTTTATCGCAAGCTAAAATGCTAAAATGCTATTCTATAAAGATGCGCATGCGAGTCTTATAGTGAGCAACTCAAATGGGGGCTTGGCCATGGGAGGGGCATGGATGGGTCAGGGGTGTTTAACAAAGATGTGAGCAGTATTATTGAATACCAGGGGTCTGTGCCTAAATTACACGATAGAATTTACACCAGATTTCAGCTGATGTAAATACTCATGCCCAAAGTTGGCATGGAAATTGGCTCTAAGCATTATTCTATAAACGGTGCCCATCTTGGAACATCATTTATAGACTAGCGCTCAGTGCAGATTTTATTTCAGGACCATTTTATGAGAACCATTTACTGAATTGAGTTCTATATGTATATTTTGGCTGTTAGATGCTGTATTAGAAATTTACTATAAATTGTTCTTGGTTTGCTCTGTTTTTGAAAGATACTAAAACATACCAGTTTTCTACGGACAGCAGATTTGTCATATACTGAACTATTATTGTGGATCATTTTATATCGTTAGCTATAGCTGCCATTTTAGGAGGAAATTAACCAAGGGCAAAACAATCGGGGGGATCTTTTACTAAGTGGCAGTAAGCCCAATATGGACTTACCACTCACTAAACTGGAAGTACTGCAGGCTTACTGCTTGCTAAACTGGAAGTACCATTGGGCTACCGCAGCAACCAAGCAATAGTTCCCACCCCCAGCTTTGCCGTTTACCTGGCAGTAATCGGGCAGTGCCATGTACTGCCCGGTTAGCACAAGGTTAGTGCGGGAGCCCTTACCGCCACCTCAATGGCAGGGAGTGCTCCCCTCCCTCCGAAATGGCCGTGCGGCAAGTGCTTCACTTGCCGCACAGCCATTTCTTTAAAAAAACCCAGCCTTTTACCTGCTGCTGTAAAAGAGGCACGCTTTTGCCACAGTTTAGTAAAAGGATCCCTCAGTGTTGGGACTTTAAGAGTGTAATTTTACAACTGGGTGCCTAGTTTAAGGTGCCAAAAAGTACCTATTTCAAGCCTATTTTTAAAAGAAAAGTAGGCGCCTACTTTTCGTTATAAAATACTCGCATAAGTGGCTGAAAATGCGCCTTCATTTAAGGAACAATCACCCCATCCCTATAGTTGTTGTAAATAAATGCCTACTTTTTGCAAGAACACATGTAATCATGGTATTCTATAATCCACGCATGTACTTGCTTGAACTACCCAAACTCCACTCGTTGCATACCCAAAGTGAAAGTCCATGTCATGCAACCATGCATGTACTTTTATGCTGGTTACGCTCGTTGCATACCCAAAGTGAAAGTCCATGTCATGCAACCATGCATGTACTTTTACGCTGGTCAGTATTTTAGAAGCTAGGCCATTTACCTGTGCATATATTTATTTATTTATTTTCTGCATTTATATCCCACATTTACCCACCTCTTTGCAGGCTCAATGTGGCTTACAAATACCGTAGTGGCGATCACCATTTCCGGAATAAGAAATACAGAGTAATGTTCCAGTTAGAGTATATAGAATAAACAGTAAATTAGAAGAAAATCGGTAATCAATACATTTCAGGTTTTCAAATCAAGGGTAGTGAAAAACGTTCAATAATGACAATGTGCTAAAGTAACCAAAATAAGAATAGTTCAATGTTAACTAATTCTGGTGCAGTTCTGATGTCATGTTTTTTAAGAAGGGTCCTTTTGATAAATCTCTCTGAACAGGTTAGTCTTTAATAGTTTCCGGAAGGCTGCCAAATCGGGGGTTTGTTTTTATAGCATTCGGCAGTGCATTCCAACGTTGCATGCAGATGTAGGAGAAACTAGATGCATATATTGATTTAAATTTAAGTTCTTTGCAATTGGGATAATGGAGGTTCAAGAAAGTATGTGACGAACATTTTGTATTCCTTGCTGGTAGATCGATGAGGTCAAACATACCGTATTTTTCGGACTATAAGACGCACCGGACCATAAGACGCACCTAGGTTTTAGAGGAGGGAAATAAGAAAAAAATATTTGGACTATAAGACGCACCTTTTTCCTCCTCTACAATCTAGGTGCTCTGGTGCGTCTTGTCCGAATGTCTCCCATTTCCAGGGTCCATCCGTCCGTCTCCCTCTGGTTGCATAAAATGGGACCTGTGCTAAAATAGCATGAGTTAGTGGTACACACCTTAACAGTAGCCTACATTGATAAATTTCCCCTTTAGTGTGAGGAGTTTCTGGTAACAAGAGCTGATATTGTGATGTCACAATGCCTCATTCCACCAATACCTCATCAGTGATATCACAGTGGTTTGATTGTCCTATACTTGGCTCACTTTTACTACATATAATAATGATTGATAAGTAGTAGTAGTAGTAGTAGTAGAGACTTTTCTTTTTTCTTTAATTAAGGAGGAAGTTATCAATGTGGGCTACTGTTAAGATGTGTTATTATTACTCTTAACCCCAGTTATTACTAATTATGGGGTCCTTTTACTAAGGTGCACTGAAAAATGGCCTGCGGTAGTGTCAAAGCGTGTTTTGATTGCACACAGAATTATTTTTCAGCGCAACTACAAAAAAATGCTTTTTAAATTTTTTTGCCCAAAATGGACATGCGACAAGAATGAAAATTGCCACGCGTCCATTTTGGGTCTGAGACCTTATCACCAGCCATTGACCTAGCGGGGAAGTCTCACGCGGTAATGACCTACGTGCATCAAATGCAACTTGGCGTGCGTCCGATACATGCATCTGAAAATAAAAATTATTCTTTGGACGCGCGTATCAGACGTGTGCCAAAAATGAAATTACTGCAAGATCCACGAAGTAGCTGTGCGGTAACTCCATTTTGGCACGTGTTGGGCATGTGTAGATGCTTACGTGGCTTAGTAAAAGGGCCCCTAGGTCTCATTGCATAAAATGGAACCTGTGCTAAAATAGCACGAGTTAGTGGTAAAATAACACATCTTAACAGTAGCCTGCATTAATAACTATGGGGCTCATTTTCAAAACAGAAAAACGTCCAAAAATGGCAAAAAACGGCAGAGCGACATTTTTTATTAGCAAAAACATCCAAATACCTACTTTCAAAACTATTTTTAAAGACATTTTTCTATGCAGAGTGTCTAAATCTCAAGAGGGCATGTTGGAGGCGTGTTTTGGGCAGGACTAGAGTGGGCTTATAATGTGGACGATTTTCTGCAATAATGGAAAATTGTAAAAATGTCCAGGGCAAATTGTCTAAGGACAGTAAACAGGGCAAAAAATAGGACATTTTTGACTAGACATGTTTCAATAATAACTGTATCCCCCCCACCCCACCCCACTTTTACAAAGCTGTGTCGGCTTTACTGCACTAGCAGCTACTAGCGTGGCTTTGTAAAAGAGGGGTTAAGTGTCAAAACGGTGCCCAAACTGACCAGAAGACCACTGGAGAGATAAAGACATAAGCCCCCCTTAATCCCACAGTGGTCACTGACCCCTTCCCACCCCCTAACAGCAGCAAGCAGGTCCCTGTAGTAGCCTAGTGGTCGGTTCAGTGAACTGTAGAGAAGGGGACCCAGGCCCGTATCCCACTCTAATTAGTACACTTGTGATGGAAAGTGTGAGCACCCCAAAATCCACAAAATACCTAATGAGCCCACATATAGGTGACATCTGTAGGCATAAAGGCTATTGTGGTGGTGTACAGTTGGGTACAGTACATTTTTCACTATGCCTGGAGGGCTTACTGTACAATATAAGGGGGTTATGATATGATGTGTACCTGGGACGTTTTAAGTGAAGTTCACTGCAGTGCCCCCTAGTCTGTGCCACCTCTCTGCTGGGATGTCTGTGCGGCCCCCAGACATCCCAATGGCTTGTTTTGAGCACAAAAAAGATAAACATTTCTCTGGTTCAAAAATTACCATGTTTGCTACTGGAGTTTTTGGACGTTTTTTGTAAAACATCCAAAATCAGATATGGATGTCATATCAAAAATGCCTCTCCATGACCTATTGGCGTGTGCACTTATGTGCATGGCTAGGAGTATTCTCTAAATTTAAGCGCGCAAATGATGCTTAACTTTAGATGTCCTGTTATAGAAGGAGGGGATTAATGTCTATTGTGGTGGTCACTACCTTTTTTGGGTTCAGGTAGGTTGCTGGTGGCCTTCATTCTTAAGACTTCCTTAAGGATTGTTTATTCCAGTGTTAGCTTCCCTTTACTAAACACAGAGGGGCCGATATTCAGCCAGAGGGAGGCAGCCCACATAAGTGCTACGGTCAGCGCTGACTCCAGATACTCAATGCCAGGCCATTTCTGTTAACCGGCATTGAACATCCGGGGTTTTTTTGGCTGGCGCTAACTTAACTGGGTAAGGGGCCCTTTTACTAAGCCACGTTAGCGTCTATGCGCACCCTACGTGTGCCAAAATGGTTCTTGCGGTAATGTCATTTTGGCGCGTGTCTGATATGTGCGGCCGACAAATAATTTTATTTTCGGAATTGCGTTATCGGACCCGCACCAAGTGGCAGTTGACGCGCGTAGGTCATTACCGCCTGGCCGCCTGGTTACCGCATGAGACTTTACCGCTAGATCAATGGCTGGCAGTAAGGTCGCAGACCCAAAATGGACACGCAGCAATTTTGATTTTGCCACACGTCCATTTTCAGCAAAAATTTTAAAAAGGCCTTTTTTACAGGCGTGCTGAAAATGGATCTGCGTGCGTCCAAAACCCATTCCTACACTACCGCATGCCATTTTTCAGTGCACCATAGTAAAAGGACCGCTAAGTGAATATTCAGCACTGGCCAGTTAAGTTAAATGCGGGCAAAGATAGGA
The DNA here is from genome assembly GCF_901765095.1 of Microcaecilia unicolor. Taxonomy (NCBI): domain Eukaryota; kingdom Metazoa; phylum Chordata; class Amphibia; order Gymnophiona; family Siphonopidae; genus Microcaecilia; species Microcaecilia unicolor. The sequence continues at coordinate 132,541,629 of NC_044039.1, forward strand.
CTGCTATTTATGCAGTTCAATTTGCCTGCTAAACTTAGCCAGCCAGTGCTGAATATTACCGGTTATCGCGCGATATCGCCAGTTAACTTTACAGTGGTGACCGCAAATATTCAGTTGAGATAACCGGTTATTGCATGCTGAATATTCACAGTTAGGTGCCAAAACGCTATTTAACTGGTCAGTGGTCATTTCTGGACCAGTGGAGTAGCTACATGGGGCCACTGGGGCCTGGGCCTCCAAATTTCCTCTGGGCCCCTAGTTTTGCTGACAGGGGTCCTCAACCCCCGACAGCTGAAGTGTTGTCCAGCGCCAGTCTCCAGCGCCGCTGCGTTGCCTGCCCCGCTCTATCTTCCCCTCACATCCAGCACACTCCTTTTAGTGAAACTGAGCATGCTTAATTTCACTAAAGGGAGCGTAGGACATGAGGGGAAGACAGAGCAGGGCAGGCAACACGGCGGCGCTGGAGACCAGCACTGGATAACGCTTCAACTGGCAGGGGTTGGGGACCCCCCGCCATCCAAGGTATTTGTTGCAGCAGTGGGTGGGGAGCGGCAGGGCGGCAGACAAAAATGTGTACCCCCACCTCGGGCTCTGGCCCCATCCCACCGTGAGGTCTGGCTATGCCGGACGGTTAAATAGATTTGAATATCGGGGGAGACTGCGTATCCACTTAAGCCTTTGAAGTTCCAGCTGGTGATGGAGACTGAACTTTGACCTCAGATTTTCTTTTCTCCCTCTTCTTTCCTCTTCCTGCTCCTGCTTTCCCTCTCCTTGTGACATCTATTGTTTTTCCATCCACAGCAAAACAATTCAGATCAAAGTAATTGATGACGAGGAGTATGAAAAAAACAAGAATTTCTTCATTGCGCTGATGGACCCACACATGGTGGATATGAGTTTACAGAAAGGTGTAGTACCTACTCCCCAGATTAACACTAACATATTTCTTTCCATTTCCCCTCCCCTTTCCTGTTCTCTCATCTTCCTCCTCCTGCTCCTCCTCCTCCGCCTCTTCTCAGTCTTTGCTTATGTCTGTTCTTTGGCTACTGTTTTTAACACTGCAGTCTGTGCTCATGCCTGTCACATGATATCCATGATTTTTAGCAGGGGGGTGGGATGGGGAGCAGTATTGGCACTGCCATAATGGGTGGCCAGACTTTCCTGAAATAATAATTTTAGAAGTCCCCGACAACTTGGTGTCTACATTTGGGCAAAATTACAGGGCGCAGAGGTAACATGAGATCCCCTGGTTTTAATTTGCTTGGGTTTTTTAAAGCTGATTTTTAATGATGTTTTAAAATGTTATTACTTTTATAAACCACCTTGATGTCTTTTCAGTTCAAAGGGTGGTCAATCAAATTTTGATAAATAAATAGGTAACAGAACTCCAATGACAGCAAACTCAGCATAATTTCCCTACCCTTTTAGAAAAAAAAATCATCCTGCTGAAAATGAATGACCGCTATCATCTGCATTGTCTTCCAATGGGTGCAGAATGTCTGCTCATGGTTGAAAAGAACCTGCTGTCTTGTTAACCTTGACCTATAAGAAAACACATGCATATGTCTGAAGCATGATCTGCTCTTGCTTTATACCTTTCGGCAATTCAACCTCTCAACTCCTCCACTTTTAGCACAGAGTACTATAAACTAAGAATGAGAGTTGGAAAGCTGATTAGTGGCAGCCTCTTGACAGAAGAAAGGTCCTGTTCTCTCATCTAAGCAGGTGTGCTATAATACAGTGGATAGGATAGCTGACCCTATTTGGTAGCGTCAGTGGACAAAACCAACAGTAACATGTGAATCAGTATCAAAAGGGACTTATATGCATAGCAGCCATTGCTAAACATTTAAGTCCCCTATCTGTGGGTCTTTAGTGCCACTATCTTAATTGCCACAGCACTGAATGAATAGTGTCGGGGCAGACCTAGGACTCAGCTATACTGATAGCAGTGATATTCAGCTTCTCTCTCAATGGCTGTGTGGTTTAATTTAGGCTAGAAAAAAGGGTTGTACTAGATTAAACTGCCTAACTATATCACTCAAGGTGAAGTGGAGGGGTAGACTAGTAGTTAGAGCTGCAGGGTGATAGCCAGGGTTCAAATCCTGCTGCTGCTCCTTGTGATCGTGGATAAATCATTTAACCTACCATTGTCTCAGGTACAACATTAGATGTAAGTCTTGTAGAGGCTGTGGAATACCTACAGTACCTCAATGTCGCTAGCCTTGAGCTACTATTTGAAAAGGCGTGAGCTGCAAACAAATACAGCGCTGCCCCTATTTGGGTAGCAGCGTTGTCTAAATGTATTTTTTAAATGCTGCAGCAAGTGTTTAAAAAAAATTACAGTTGCCACTACTGCTGAGTATTGACTTGACGGTGTTCTGCCTTCAAAACTAGTGCCCATTTCTAGACAGAAAATTGAATTGTCTTTCTAACAAAAAATGGGTGTAAATTCTAAGCAGATTGTAGATGAGGGCAAATGTCACTTCATAAACAAACACTAACATTCTGCATGTTAAGCTTTGTTAAATAGAACCATATTTGGTTAGAATCCTTCTGAAAACAAGACTCCAAAAAGTGGCAAGATATGAAGAAATCTTTATAAACTTGCTAGCACATGCTCGGTAGTTATGATTTCTGTCTCCATGTTGCTCAGTGGAGTGAACAAGATGTGGCATGAGACATTAGAATGATTGCGGATATGACTGAGGTGACGGCTGAAAGCTTGTAGTCATTCCAGGTTGAAAACAAACATAATATGCTAAATAAAATCTTTTGATTTTTTTTCTGGATTATTGAAATAGACAGAGGTTGGTTCCATTTATAAAGCAAAGCTCCTTTGTAACTGCAAAGTAGCCACATTCATCCATATGCCACACATTTTCTTGCACGGCTGTCATAGATGTACTTTGCTTCCTTTGAGGAAGCAAAAGTCGTATTTATTTATTTATTTATGCATCCTTGTATTTCACTGATATCGAAAAACAGGTTTTGGTTCAAAGTGGCTTACAATTTACATTCTGGTAGAAAATGTCAATGATGGTTTACAAATTAGGAAGCGGAAAGGACATCGGTAGCTAATTTAGTTAGTTGTAGAATTTTGTTTTTAAAAGGTAGGTTTTCAATTCTTTTCCGAACTGAAGATAATTGGTGATGCTTCTTGTGATCTTTGGTATTGATTTCCACCATTTGGAACCTAGGTAACTAAATCCAGCCATATAGATAGACTTGTAAGTTATGTTTCTGCAGTTGGGCAGGTGAAGAAGTATTGACGGGGGAGGGGGAGAGGGACCTAAACAATATTAATACCCCTACAGCATACCCACCCCAAACTATTCCTATGAGTGTTCAGAAGCCCAACTACACTATTCTGTCACCTGAAATATCTGTGCAGCAGCCTGCTTTGTTTTACCGCAATATAGCCCACCATCCTTATGAATGATTCCTGAATATATTTAATTAATTTTGTAAATATTACCATTATGATATTCTCTTCCATGCCTAAAGTAGTATTGCTTGAACAGGAGCATTTCATGACATATTTAAAAAATGCATTTCTATGGGCTGAATGGGATTATAATACAGAGGATTATTTATCAAAAAAACAAAATAAAGACCATGGAGCCAATATTCAACCCACAGGAGCCAGGCTGGCTAAGTCCCGCTGTTGGCGCTCAGGCCGGATATTCTATGCTGGGCCATTTCCGGTGACCAGCATTGAATATCTAGGTTTTTCTGGCCACTATAAACTTAACTGGCTAAGTTAATATTCAGCGCTGACCAGTTATAGCAGCCAAAGATAGGCCTGCTATTTTGGTAACCCAATTTGGCTGCTTAACTTGGCTGACGAAGCGCTGAATATTCATAGATAGCCGGTTATATCGCACAATATAACCAGTTAGCCATTCACAAATAGCCTGTTAAGTTCTATTTAACTGGCAAGTAAAACTTTTGACCTCCTGGCTTTATTTATTGATTTTGGAGAGGGTGATCGATGCTTGGAATGCCCTCTGAGGGAAGTGGTGGAGACAAAGACGGTGATGAAATCAAAAAGGCATGGGATGAACACAGATGATCCCTAATTAGAAAATGGATGGTATAAAAAAATAAAACTTAAATGACTACACATGTGTTGATGTGTCAGGTAATGCTTGTATGATGACTCTGGCTGTGAAGAACTAAGGCCAATGCCAAACTTCTATGGTCTGTGTCCCGTATATGACAAGACAGTTTAGGATGGGTTGGAGAGGGCTTTGATGGCACCTCCAGTAGTTAGAATGTAAGGACAGTGTTGGGTGGACTTCTACGGTCAATGTCCCATATATGACAAGACAGATTGGGATAGGCTGGAGTGGGCTTTGATGGCAACTCTAATAGTTGGAACATAAGGACAGTGCTGGGCTATGGTGTATATCCCAGAAATGGCAAAGAAAGATCAGGATCAAGTATTTTATACCACATTTGTTGTTGATTTAACCATGATTTGATAATGAGTGTGACTGTTGGGCAGACTGGATGGACCGTTCAGCTCTTTATCTTCCATCATCTATTATGTTACTGTGGGGCTTATTTTGAAAAGAGAAAAACATCCAAAAAGTGGCGTAAATCAGCATTTGGATATTTTTCTCACAAACGCGTCCAAATTGGTATTTTTGAAATCAAATATTAGATGTTTTTCTATGAAGTCCATCAGAAGTGTGTGCAAATCACAAGGAGGCATGTCGGGCATGTTAAGTGTGGGATATGGGCATTCCTAACACTTGGACATGTTTCTGACGTAATGGAACAACAAAAATATCCAGGGCTATAAGTTGAACATTTTGATCTAGACAACGAAAAAGCTACAAAAAGTGCCCTAAATGACCACTGGAGGGAATCAGGGATGGCCTCCTCTTACTCCCTCAGTGATCACTAACCACCTTCCACTTCCAAAAAATGTGATTAAAAACATTACTTACCAGTCTTTATGCCAGCCTCAGATATAATACTCAGGTCCATTAGAGTATCATGTAGTGGTGGGTGCAGTGCACTGCAGACAGGTAGATCCAGGCCCATATCTCCCCCTACCTGGTAAACTTGTGGAGGAAGCTTGAGCCCTCCAAAACTCACCAGAAACCCACTGTACCCACATGTAGATGCCCCCTTCACCTATAAGGGCTATTGTAGTGGTGCACAGTTGGGGGTAGTGGGTTTTGGGTAGATTTTGGGGGGCTCAACAGACAAAATAAGAGAGCAACGGTGAGATGTGTACCTGGGAGCATTTATTTGAAGTCCACTGCAGAGCCCCATAGGGTACCCCATTGCTCTCCTGGGATGTGGCCAGTCTACTAAGAATGCTGGCTCCTCCTACCGAATGGCTTGATTTTGTGCGTTTTTCACTTGGACTTTTTTTTTAATGGACCAAATGGATTTTTTCTCCAGGAAATTGTCCAAACCTTTTTTAAACCCAGATACGTTAACCACTGTTACTACATCCTCCAACAATAAGTTCCAGAGCTTAACTATTCTTTGAGTTAAAAAATATTTCCTCCTATTTGTTGTAAAAGTATTTCCATATAACTTCATTGAGTGTCCCCTAGTCTTTGTACTTTTTGAGAAAGTAAAAAATTGATTCACTTCTACTGGTCCTACAACACCCAACCCTACCCCGACCCCACTCCCACCCCCTTGGTCCTGCCATCATTCCTGGGACTTACCCAATAGCCTCTGGTGGTCCATTAGGCCAGGAGCTGTCTGCCTCCACTCCCAACTCTTCTGGCTCTGGGTGCAAAATGGCACTCGCTGACCCTTAATAGTAGCCTCGCAGTACTGTTGCTTGGTCAGCCTTCTATAAGGGCTATTAAATGTCTGTATCATATCTCCCCTTTCCTGCCTCTTCTTCAGGCTATATCTGTCTCCTTTAAGGCTATCCTTTGGACCAACTCTGCTGTTTACATCCTTTTGAAGGCATGGTGTTCTCAATTGCACACAGATATCCAGTCTAGATCTCACAGATGCACCATCACCTCCTTTTTCGTGCTGGCCTTTCCTCTCTTGATGCATCCAAAAATCCTTCTGGCTTTTCCATCCATCCATCTCCCTTCCCACCCTGAGTCAGGGTGCCCTCCCAAAACGTACCTTAATGTACCTTAATGTATCCTGGTGGTCTAGTGGCCTCTTTGGGGCAGGAAAGAACCCCACTCTTTCCTGCCTGCTACCACTGACTTGCTCGCTGCTGCTACTTCTTCAAAATGGCTGCTAAGACTTCAAGTGGTGACCTTGTAAGACTTATGTGGAAATCTCATGAGGCCACCACTTGAAGTCTCAGCAGCCAGTTTGACGTGGCAACAGCGGGCAGGAAAGAATGGGGGTCCTTTCTTGCCCCAAAGAGGCCACTAGACCACCAGGGTGCATTAAGATATGCTCGGGAAGGGCACCCTAAGGCTTGGGGGGGGGGACAGGCCAGCAAGCTCAGAAACCTGGACAAATGGGCAGCCCAGAAAAAACTGCCCGGATCCGAGACAGTCCCCTAAAAAGGAGGACATGTCCAGGGAAATCCGGACGTATGGTAACTCTACCTACTTTCCTTTGTAAAATACTAGCATAACTGGCACATGTATTCGTATGCACTTAAACAGAATCACTCACACCAGCCATAGAACTGGATTAAAGGATTTTGTCTAAGTGCTGGATATATGTGCTTATTGTAGCATATTCTGTAAGGTACATGAGTAAATGTGAATCCCTCCCGTGCTATACTCTGCCCCCCCCCCCCCCCCCCCCCCCCCCCGTGTATGCTTCCTTTGTAAATGTGTGCTTTGCAAAGATAGTTGCATATTTACAGAATAGCACTGAGGTGGAATATGTACAGTGGGGGAAATAAGTATTTGATCCCTTGCTGATTTTGTAAGTTTGCCCACTGACAAAGACATGAGCAGCCCATAATTGAAGGGTAGGTTATTGGTAACAGTGAGAGATAGCACATCACAAATTAAATCCGGAAAATCACATTGTGGAAAGTATATGAATTTATTTGCATTCTGCAGAGGGAAATAAGTATTTAATCCCTCTGGCAAACAAGACCTAATACTTGGTGGCAAAACCCTTGTTGGCAAGCACAGCGGTCAGACGTCTTCTGTAGTTGATGATGAGGTTTGCACACATGTCAGGAGGAATTTTGGTCCACTCCTCTTTGCAGATCATCTCTAAATCATTAAGAGTTCTGGGCTGTCGCTTGGCAACTCGCAGCTTCAGCTCCCTCCATAAGTTTTCAATGGGATTAAGGTCTGGTGACTGGCTAGGCCACTCCATGACCCTAATGTGCTTCTTCCTGAGCCACTCCTTTGTTGCCTTGGCTGTATGTTTTGGGTCATTGTCGTGCTGGAAGACCCAGCCACGACCCATTTTTAAGGCCCTGGCGGAGGGAAGGAGGTTGTCACTCAGAATTGTACGGTACATGGCCCCATCCATTCTCCCATTGATGCGGTGAAGTAGTCCTGTGCCCTTAGCAGAGAAACACCCCCAAAACATAACATTTCCACCTCCATGCTTGACAGTGGGGACGGTGTTCTTTGGGTCATAGGCAGCATTTCTCTTCCTCCAAACACGGCGAGTTGAGTTCATGCCAAAGAGCTCAATTTTTGTCTCATCTGACCACAGCACCTTCACCCAATCACTCTCGGCATCATCCAGGTGTTCACTGGCAAACTTCAGACGGGCCGTCACATGTGCCTTCCGGAGCAGGGGGACCTTGCGGGCACTGCAGGATTGCAATCCGTTATGTCGTAATGTGTTACCAATGGTTTTCATGGTGACAGTGGTCCCAGCTGCCTTGAGATCATTGACAAGTTCCCCCCTTGTAGTTGTAGGCTGATTTCTAACCTTCCTCATGATCAAGGATACCCCACGAGGTGAGATTTTGCGTGGAGCCCCAGATCTTTGTCGATTGACAGTCATTTTGTACTTCTTCCATTTTCTTACTATGGCACCAACAGTTGTCTCCTTCTCGCCCAGCGTCTTACTGATGGTTTTGTAGCCCATTCCAGCCTTGTGCAGGTGTATGATCTTGTCCCTGACATCCTTAGACAGCTCCTTGCTCTTGGCCATTTTGTAGAGGTTAGAGTCTGACTGATTCACTGAGTCTGTGGACAGGTGTCTTTCATACAGGTGACCATTGCCGACAGCTGTCTGTCATGCAGGTAACGAGTTGATTTGGAGCATCTACCTGGTCTGTAGGGGCCAGATCTCTTACTGGTTGGTGGGGGATCAAATACTTATTTCCCTCTGCAGAATGCAAATAAATTCATATACTTTCCACAATGTGATTTTCCGGATTTAATTTGTGATGTGCTATCTCTCACTGTTACCAATAACCTACCCTTCAATTATGGGCTGCTCATGTCTTTGTCAGTGGGCAAACTTACAAAATCAGCAAGGGATCAAATACTTATTTCCCCCACTGTATATATGCAGTGTGATCACTGGTAGCTCTTAATCTCTGTCCTGCTCTGAATGATTGGTAGCCAACTATGGCATCTGTCTCCAATCAGTGGATTGCGCTTTAATACGTGACTGTTTCCTGATTTCTGCTTTCTCTTTCCTATCAAAAATGGAGTTCCCTTTTAGCTGAATTTTTAGTTTGTTCACCATCTTATTATACCTTCAGGAAAGGCAATATATCAATTGTATTCTAAATATTTATGTGTGTAACATGTGCATAAATGTTAGCATCTGTTATAAAGAATTGCCTCTTTTCTCCCTTCATACTCTCTCATGCTCTAATGTCCTCACTCAACCCCCCCCCCCCCCATGGTCCCCTAACTCACTCTCTATTCCCTAGACTTTCCCTATAACTCCTGTAACATCTTCACCCTCCCGTTCCTCCAATCATTTCCTTTTATCATTCGCCTTCCACTGCAACCACCACTAAAGTGACCCCAATCTCATCTTCTTCACGGAAACCTCTCCATGATTTGGGGCTTCTCCTGCCTGATGCCCTCATGTCATCTTTTTACGTGTCTGCAAAACATGAGTGGCACTGGGCAGGAGAACAGGAGGAGGTGGCCCAATGTGTTGTATGACCACTGTCTTCCTTCAAGTCTTATGAGAGGATTGTTGCAGGGCAGAGAAATGGGAACAGTGCATTGGCTATAGCACCCATTGCTACCATTCCTCTTTGACCAAGTCCTCAGACCTACTGCAGCAATTATGTAGGGACCATACAATTATACAGTGACTCCTCACAGACAGGCTGGTTCTACAGCAAAGACAGAAGTCTATGGCCCTAACCCATGTGAAGGAGCAAGGCAATAACACAGCTACAGAAAATTAGTATGTTGTATTTGTGGGTGGGCATTGCAGCTGTGCTTGCAGGGTATAGCAGTTCCAAAAGATGTGATTTTTTTTCCCCTTCATTATTGTAGCATAGTGCTACAAACTGTGGGAAGAAGACAAGAAGGTGATTAGAGTATTCAGTGTGGTATCCCAGTGGGTAGGAGGTGCCAAAATGCATTCAACAAACAATGTGGGTGACAGAGAGAGAGAGGCCACAGTTCTGCAACATTCAAAAGTTACATAAATGGCTTAATATCATCAGACGTTCCATTGCATTTTTTCTTATGCTGCCAAAAATGTATTCAGGTTCACTCAAGGGACATTTGACTCCAGAAGTGATTTGCTCCTTGCAAAAAATGTTTTAACACCTCAGAATTACACAGAACGGAAGTCAGGCCACTACAAGTTATATAAATAGACACTAGCATTCTGTACCTCGTAGTGTCCAAAAACCGAGGGAATGAAAGACTTGAAGTTTCCCAAGAAACGGAAGATAGGGAATATATTTCCAGGAGAGGAAAAAATCCCATGCTTGGAACAGGAGAACTTCCAGTTCGGATAGTGCAGATCTGGAATGTTTTCCCTAACATTTCTTCTTTTTAAAGTGTAGTCCTTAATAAATACATTTACCTCCTCTCACTGCTCTTTAGATCTATGTCCTACATACAGTGGGGGAAATAAGTATTTGATCCCTTGCTGATTTTGTAAGTTTGCCCACTGACAAAGACATGAGCAGCCCATAATTGAAGGGTAGGTTATTGGTAACAGTGAGAGATAGCACATCACAAATTAAATCCGGAAAATCACATTGTGGAAAGTATATGAATTTATTTGCATTCTGCAGAGGGAAATAAGTATTTGATCCCTCTGGCAAACAAGACCTAATACTTGGTGGCAAAACCCTTGTTGGCAAGCACAGCGGTCAGACGTCTTCTGTAGTTGATGATGAGGTTTGCACACATGTCAGGAGGAATTTTGGTCCACTCCTCTTTGCAGATCATCTCTAAATCATTAAGAGTTCTGGGCTGTCGCTTGGCAACTCGCAGCTTCAGCTCCCTCCATAAGTTTTCAATGGGATTAAGGTCTGGTGACTGGCTAGGCCACTCCATGACCCTAATGTGCTTCTTCCTGAGCCACTCCTTTGTTGCCTTGGCTGTATGTTTTGGGTCATTGTCGTGCTGGAAGACCTAGCCACGACCCATTTTTAAGGCCCTGGCGGAGGGAAGGAGGTTGTCACTCAGAATTGTACGGTACATGGCCCCATCCATTCTCCCATTGATGCGGTGAAGTAGTCCTGTGCCCTTAGCAGAGAAACACCCCCAAAACATAACATTTCCGCCTCCATGCTTGACAGTGGGGACGGTGTTCTTTGGGTCATAGGCAGCATTTCTCTTCCTCCAAACACGGCAAGTTGAGTTCATGCCAAAGAGCTCAATTTTTGTCTCATCTGACCACAGCACCTTCTCCCAATCACTCTCGGCATCATCCAGGTGTTCACTGGCAAACTTCAGACGGGCCGTCACATGTGCCTTCCGGAGCAGGGGGACCTTGCGGGCACTGCAGGATTGCAATCCGTTATGTCGTAATGTGTTACCAATGGTTTTCGTGGTGACAGTGGTCCCAGCTGCCTTGAGATCATTGACAAGTTCCCCCCTTGTAGTTGTAGGCTGATTTCTAACCTTCCTCATGATCAAGGATACCCCACGAGGTGAGATTTTGCGTGGAGCCCCAGATCTTTGTCGATTGACAGTCATTTTGTACTTCTTCCATTTTCTTACTATGGCACCAACAGTTGTCTCCTTCTCGCCCAGCGTCTTACTGATGGTTTTGTAGCCCATTCCAGCCTTGTGCAGGTGTATGATCTTGTCCCTGACATCCTTAGACAGCTCCTTGCTCTTGGCCATTTTGTAGAGGTTAGAGTCTGACTGATTCACTGAGTCTGTGGACAGGTGTCTTTCATACAGGTGACCATTGCCGACAGCTGTCTGTCATGCAGGTAACGAGTTGATTTGGAGCATCTACCTGGTCTGTAGGGGCCAGATCTCTTACTGGTTGGTGGGGGATCAAATACTTATTTCCCTCTGCAGAATGCAAATAAATTCATATACTTTCCACAATGTGATTTTCCGGATTTAATTTGTGATGTGCTATCTCTCACTGTTACCAATAACCTACCCTTCAATTATGGGCTGCTCATGTCTTTGTCAGTGGGCAAACTTACAAAATCAGCAAGGGATCAAATACTTATTTCCCCCACTGTATTTATTGAAATCAGCTCCTCCAGAATTTTTCAGTTTGTTTATCTCCTGGTCGCGGGAAGTCTTGACTATTTCCAGGTGTGTTAGGAGGTATCCTATTAACACCATTAATTAAGAATCAGTCTCTGGATAGTAATATTTTTTCCAATTATAGATCGGTAGCAGGTATACCAATACTCAATAAGATTTTGTAAAGTTTAGGGGCCATTTTATCAAACTGTGGTAAAAAAAAACAACCTTAGCGCATCCTTATGCCGCTCATTCTCATGCACTAGGGCCATTTTTGCCACATGGATAAAATGGCCACTTTAAAAAAAATTTTGAGTTAATGGTCCCATGCTAATTTTCCCATTATTGCATGAGCCCCTACTGCCACCTAATTTGTAGGCAGCAAGGGCTGATGCACTAATCACGCGCTAATCAGTTAACGTGCGGCAATGTATCTGCGCTAACCAATTAGCACAGAACATGCCTACTCTTCACTCCTCGACCCACCCCAGCGCTAAAAAAGAAAATCTATTTTTTAGCAAGTGGGAAGCGCACGCTGATCAGGAAATGATTGTGACGCGTCTGAGTGCGCCCTACAGTACGGCTTTTTTTGCTGCAATAAGCACGCAATAATAGCACAGCTTAGTAAAAGGACGCCTTAGTTTCTAAATAGCTGGCAGATTATATAGAAATACATGATATTTTACACAATTGCAAATCTAGATTTTGTAGTAATTTTAGCACAAAAACCTTCATAGGAGAATCATTAATATCTGGAATCAGACAATGGATTCATTTATTTATTTGGATTTATTAACTGCCTTTATGAAAAGATTCACCCAAGATGGTGATGTTATTATGACATGCACAACTGAGTTAAGATTTGTCTTCACAGTGTAAGGAGAGAAGCAGCATAGTTGTCGCAAATAGTAGAAACAGCTCTTGGAGGTTGTTTGGATTTGGGGAATCAGAGTAAGTATTGAACCTTACTATATTCCAAGGCTCCTGACTCATGAGCTGAGGGGGAGTTCATACTTCCCAAAAGAGATTTTGATGTCAGATATGTGTCCACTTGGGTTTGGGACCCTCAGTTTTACATGGGTTTAGGCAAAGTTTGTTAGCCCATTCTTGAATTGATGTTAGACAGGTAATCAGTATATTCAGGGCTGTAGGTAAGTTAGATTCAGTAGGTATGAGTAGCTGCACATCATCCGCGTAGATGTAGAACTGAGTGTCCATTGACCTAATCAGCTCGGCTAGTGGCTTGAGGTAGATATTGAACAGAATGGGTGACAGAAATTAGTGTTCATATTTGCAGCATATGATCTGCTTGATATTTTACTAATAAAATATCGCCCTACTTTCATCAACATCCTACCTCAACAAACCTCTTCAGATAACTTTACAAACTATAGCCCTACCTCCCCAGAACCATCCTCGAACATTCTATCGATATCTACATAACGATCTTTGTCCTATCCATGTCATAACAATAAAAAGCCATTTGTAACTCCAACCTAAAATGTAAATTGTAAGCCACTTTGAACCAAAATTTGTTTTTGGGTAACAGTGGGATACAAGAACGCATAAATAAATAAATGCTTCCAGAAAAAAGCTGACCAGAGAGCAAAATTAGCGAGGTGTTGAGAAAAATGTAGGGGTTTGATATTCAAAGCGATTTAACTGGCCAGTCAAATTGCTTGTTCAAGGATATCCACTGATATTCAGCAACACCAGTTAGAGTCGCTGAATATCCCCACAGAACTGCTAAACTGCAAGCCAGCTATTTTGTGGGTGCTCCGGGGATGGAATTGGCACTTATGTGCTGATGTATGTATGCATGTAATTGCCTAAGTTTAGCGGTTAATTCAGACCGCATAAAAGTCAGTTCTATCTTTACGCGGTTAAGTGCTGAATACCGCACTTAACCATATAAGAGATAGTTGGCCGCATAAACACGGATATTCAGTGCCAGTGCCCGCACATGGCCTGGCATTGTATATTTGGCAATAATGCCTGCAGCTAAAAGAACACTCACCACCTCCAGCTGAATATCAACCCCCTATTTTTTTTTTTAGAGATGTGACAGCTTTCAATCTTATACAGACATGAAACATTCAGTATATCCAGTTTAACCTAACTAATCCCACCCGTGCCTCAAACATTTATCAGACATATCATTATCCATAGAAGAGAGAGAGTACATCAAAGCTTAAAAAAAAACCACTACAGGGGAGGCTCAGAAACCTCAAAACTTAACTGCATTTCTTGAGGACTCGAATTTTGAGATTACAGATCGAGGAATATTGTTAGTTCAGTTTGTATTTGAGAAAGATTTGAACCATGTGTTTAAGTTATGTTTTAAGAACTCTGCTAAACTGTTTTATGGACAGAAAATCTGGATATACCCTGATGTTGCGAAGGCAACTCAGGAGAGAAGGAGAACAATTCTTGGATTTAAGACAGAATGTAAAAGCTTTGGGAGCATCGTTCTTGTTAGCTTATCCCTGTAAGTGTAGAGTTAACTTCCAGGGAAATAAGTATGTTTTTTCTGATCCATTACAGCTAAAAGTTTTTGTGGAAGCTAAGAGGATTCAGACCCCCACAGTGTAATAACATCAGATCAATTAAGATAGTTTGTGGAATAAAGGTTAGCCGATTTATTTAATTAATAGTTATGTTTAAAAAAAAAATTCTCCTCATGTTTCTTAACGCCCCCCCCCCCCCCCCCCCACATTCGAGGTCTAAGGAAGAATGAAAATTGTCACAATGTAGACAAGGAAGTGTATTGTAACTGATTCTTGAAATTATTGCCTTCTGTGTTTCCTATGCAAGTTGTTGTACTTGTGAAATTGAAAATCAATAAAGAATTTAAATATTAAAAAAAAAAAAACCACTACAGGCTTTTTGACTACTGGTGCCCTCCATGAATTCAAGTCCTACCCAAGGACCTAAGAATCGTAGAGATATCATCTTAGAATATATGTACTTCTGAATAAGGCTAATTTTTGTAGCTGGTAAGGTGATAGTCCTTCCAGGTTAAGCAATTCTGAGATGCTGCTACCACCACTGATTTCTTTATCCACTTTATTCCAATTTCCATTTCTAAATCCAGGTGCTTCGTGATCTTTTCCAATTCTTTTTCTCTATTACCACTGTCACCTGGTATTAACTCTTCACCTTTCAAATGGCACTTAAACATTCAGTACTGTGCTGGGTGTCTTAGTGCTGTGTTAGGTGCATTTCCATCTAAACTGCAAACATTGAACCGGGTGTGCACTGTGTTGCATGTACAGTTTTGTAAATGCAGAAAAAAGGGGATGATAGGGGTGTTCCTAGTCTCTACATGTAGGTGCTGATATGGGGCATCTATATGTTTATTATATAGATTGACAGTAAGAAAGGTGTATCAGGCCACAGATGGAACCACAAAGCGGAGCCAGAATTCAGAGGAAACAATATTTATTCAAAGACCCGACACAGCCCGTGTTTCAGCGAACACCTGTGTCACGGTCAGTTAAAATTAAAAAAACAGCATAGAACATCTTCCTTTAGGAACTCTTTGCAGCAAAAGCAACAAGGAAAAACCTCCGCTTATGACACAGGAAGCTGCTATTGCTGTTTGTAGCAACGCAGAGGATTTTCCTTGTATTTTCACTTGTTGCTTTTGCTGCTAAGAGATCCTAAAGGACCTCGTTCTATGCTGGGCTTTTTAACTGACCCCTGATGCAGGCTTTCACCGAAACATGGGTTATATTGGGTCTTTGAATAAATACTGCTTCCTCTGAATTTTGGTTCCATCTCGTGGTTCCATCTGTGGCCTGATATGCCTTTCTTACTCCTATGATAATTGTGTTGTTGTTTCCCTCTGAGTAGATATATAAATATATAAAGGTTCGTGGATTTGATATACCACCTTTCTCTGGTACAACCAAAGCGATTTACATTTAGTATATGCAGGTACTTTCTTTGTCTCTAGTGAGTTCACAGTCTAAGTTTTGTACCTGTGTGGAGCAGGAGTGCATTTTCAGTGGCACATATTCCCCTGGATACTATATAATGCGGCTAAAGTTACACATGCAAATACAGTCGTATTCAGTATTTGCACACGTAACTTAATTAGTGAACAAGCCGATCAGCACTGATAATTGCCAATTAACAAGCAATTATTGACACTAATTGGCAATAATTAGAATTTGCATGCACAACAGTCTAAGCGTATTCTATAACATGATGTGCCTAAATTCTAAGTCGCATAGTTGAAAAGACGTGGACATGGAATGGACAGGTCATGGGTGTTTCAAAAATCTATGCCCCGTTGTTACAGAATGCACTCATTTTGCATGTAATTTAAGCACCCACATTTACACCAAGTAAAGCATGGCGTAAACGGGCATGACTAAATTTAGTCACGTCAGTGGGCGCTCGGTGTATTCTATAAACTCATACAGAAATTTAGGCTTAATTTATAAAGTATGCTTAAATTTAGGCATACGCTATAGAATACGCTTAGGCTTTTTCATTTTGGTGCTGATTTTTTAGTTGTGCTATATAGAATCTAGCCCACTGGGGGGGGGGGGGGGGGGGGAATTCTACATAGTATGCCATAAAGTCAAGTGCCAACTAGGTGCATAACTGTAGTCATGATAATGGTAGTTAAGTGCCATAACAGGATCAAAACAGCAGTTAGGCAGGAAAGTGCACTTAGAGGCTGTTCTATAACTGATGTACAGCAGTGGCGTAGCTACATGGGGCCACGGGGGCCTGGGCCCCTGTAGATTTGGCCCTGGACCCCCCTGCCAATGACCCTCTCGACCCTCCCTCGCTGCCGCCCTGGGCTGCCTTTCCTGGCGGGGGACCCCAACCCCCGCCAGCCGAGGTCCTCTTCTTCCGGCGCAAGGCTTCGTTCTGTTTCTGTGAGTCTGACGTCCTGCATGTACAACGTGCAGGATGTCAGAAACAGAATGAAGCCTTGCGTGGGAAGAACGGGACCTCAGCTGGTGGGGGTTGGGGTCCCCCACCAGCAAAGGTAGCCCATGGCGGTGGCGGGGGAGGATTGGCAGCGGGAGGGGGCGAGAGGGTCATCGGCGGGGGGGGGGTCAAAGTTGGTGGTGGTGGCGGCGGAGGGGGAGGTCGGCAATGGCAGAGGGGTCGGTGGCACCGGGAGGGGGCTAAAATGTGCCCCCTCACCTCAGGCTCTGGACCCCCCCTCCCGCCAAAGTCTGGCTACGCCCCTGGTGTACAGTTGGGTACAGTAGGTTTTTGGTGTGTTTTTGAGGGCTCACAATACAATATAAGGGGGTAATGATGAGATGTGCACCTTTAGACCTTTTATGTGAAATCCATGCAGTTCCCCTTAGAGTGCCCCACTGCTCTGCTGGGATGTCTGTGTGGCCAGTCTTCTAAGAATGCTGGTTCCCCCCCCTCCCCCATTGTCCCAATGGCTTGATTTTGTACGTTTTTCACTTGGACTTTTTTCTTTCAACTTTAGTTTTAAAAGATAGATGCACTGAGGACAAAAACATCAAGCAAATGGCCCGTTTCAAAACAAAAAGACAGACTTTTTTCTAGTTAGAAAATCGGTATATTCACCACTTGAATTTTGGACAATTTCGGCAAAACGTCCAAAGTCAGATTTAGACATGGTATCGAAAATGCCCCTCCATGTGGAACAAAGCTTGATTTGAAACTGGTAGCACATCCCTGCTAGATAGTCACTCACAGTACCTAAAATATGTGCTGCTCCCAGCTCTGCTTGATTTTGTAAGCACAGAAGACCTGGTAATAATAAAGTTTCTTGAAAACATTAAAAACAATGTTTAGCAAGGAAACCTCAAAAGTTATTTTTCCAAAATCAGTTGAAAAGATTGGAAAGTAGCAAAGTCTTTCCCAACTCTCAGCCTTCAAGGCCTAACATACAGCTAGTTATGAACGGCAACAAAATTATACCCAGTTTAAATGAGGTTGTACCTTTCTGTGTCATGTTCTTTTGTCCAGTGTCCATTTTTAAAAGGAAATATCCATGTGATACAAGTTTAAGAGGCCAATATTCAGTCTGCAGTGGTCAGCAGTTCACCGATTTTGAAGCCGCCGACTGCTGTGGGCTAAATTAAGCCCACATATTCAGTGCTGAGTCATTTCTGAGCCACCAGTATTGAATATCTAGGTCAGTGCAGCTCTCTGGAAGTTACCCAGGCTCTGGTCAGTATTCAGACTGGGCCCCGGGTAGCCCTTTTGCTGTCCTAAGTTTATCTGCTTGCTTACCTGGTTAGTAGAATGAATATCGCAGCTAACCACAGAAATCCTGGCTCCACCTCAGCACCAGCCCTGGACTTTTCCAGCAGTGCCTGGTCAATGCTGCAGTGGTCAGAGGAGATATTTATCAGCACTGCTTGGGTAAGTGCTGCTAATATCCCCTCCCAGCCCATTCAGAGTGGTTGAACCAGGCAGGAGCTTCTCCTGTATGGTTAAACCTTTTTTGAATATCAGGCCTTAAATTTTCTTCAGAAATCACATGCATTGACAAACCAAGTCCAGGGCCAACTCAGAAGCAGTGCGGCAATGTGCAAAGGGGCCTGGGTTCAGTTCATGGCTCAGGTCTTGTGCTCTTCAAGTCAGCTGGGGCTGGGATGCTGCAGAGGTAATGTTCACAGCTCCTGGGTAGAGCGAGTCGTAAGTATCATTTAATGGTCATATCCTCTGGCCACATGCAGGGACTATGAATGCAGAGCTTTGCAAAGAACCCTGGTGCATGGCCCCTGGCTGAGGACCATCACTGCAATGGCCATGACTGGACTAAAGTAAGAATAGGGGGGAGGATATAACAATATGGGGGGGGGGGGGGGGCGGAATCAGTGGTCATTGTGAGTGAAGGCATATGGCACCATATTTGACATCTAGTACCAATTGAGCTTGAAGCTCAAACGAGAAGGAGGAAGCTGCAGGGTCAAAGAACCACCATCAGCCAGGTCCAAATTCAGTTCAGTTCTCGTTCTCATTTCCCGTCCAAGCCAAAAGCTATAGTAGAACCAATGCTGAAGTCAGCAGTCGTGGGGCTGCTTGTTAGCAAGTGCTGAGTCCATTCCAATCCAACCTGCTGTACACCATTGTCTCTCTTATGTCCCTACAGGAAAACCATAAGGGTTAAAATAATAGATGAGGAACAATACGAAAGGCAAGAGAATTTCTTCATTGCCCTTGGTGAGCCGAAATGGATGAAACGCGGAATATCAGGTGTGAGATGCTTATATCACAAGAAAAGTGGTTGCTTTTGATTTTCTTTCTCTTCCATCTGCTTTCCCTCCTGTGTATTCCCGCTCTCACCCTGTTTCGGTCATCTTACTCTGATCCTCCTCACACGTTGTGCAGTACTCAGGCCCAGCTTTCTTTTAATGAATTAATTCATTTTTATTTTCTGTTGAGAGCATCATCACTGTTACCCTTCTAACGCAAAGATTATCAGATAAATCTGTGATACTGCATGGCTGCTCCTCCCCTGCTGACATGCTGAGTATATCTACCCCTTCTTCCTTCCTTCACTCTTGTTGTGACTGTATTGTATCATAGTGTTTGTGAGCTGCTTTTAAAATTTTACAACTGTCATACCGCCTCCAGATTCTGCATTTCTTCAACTTCCCACAGTTTATTTTGCATTTTATTCTTGCCCCCACTCTCATCCACCCACCCTAATACAGACACGTGCATATGGGCCCCTTTCTGTATGCTGAGAAGAAGGGGAGAGGGCAGAATGTTCTGACATTTCTCTGATGGAAGGAGGGCCTGACATGTTCATAATTATCTATGTTGCTCCCAGGTGTCATGGGTATTATTTTGTTGATATGTCAGGCCATAGTCCTCCCCCCACACAGACACACACTTTCTTATTTTTCTCTTTAGTATTTTTTAGCATGATTTGGTAATATTATATATATGTGGTATTTTCACAGTTTCCACCCACATTTTCCCCATCTTGGTGATTAGTTAGTGCAATGATTAACAGCATAAAGCAGGCTTGTCCAAGTTCAGTCCTCGAGGGCTGAAAACAGGCCAGCTTTTCATTGTAGGCATCTCTCTTATGCATATTGATTAGGAATATCTTAAAAATGTGGCCTATTTGCAGCTCTTGAGGACTGAACTTGACAAACCTGGCTTAGATAGAAGAATTGAGCCCACTCAGCAATACCCATATCTTTTGATTCTGTTTGACCACAAGACGTAATACTTGACTGTCCCTTTCTCTTAAACTGCTAGCTATTGGATTTATTGGATTACTTGGTCCCCATTACCTTCTTGCACAATATGGCATCCACTGTTCAATAATTTTCCACTCACATCCTTCAGAAAGTGGGATGAAATTCATTGTTTTTGCTAATTTCATCAATATTCAAGTGCCGTGATCAGGATATTTAAAATTCCGGCCACAGCATTTATTCAGTATCACTATCTGGCTAGTGAATAGTAGTGAATGTGCACAGACAATAGTGAGCTCCACCAGCTCTGTGAATAGTAGCAATATTCAGCCACCAGGGAAGCAAATTCTCTAAGAATGCACAGCATTTATACAGTATCATTATCTGGCTAGTGAACAGTAGTGAATGTACATGGACGGTAGTGAATGCCACCTGCTCTGTGAATGGTAGCAATATTCAGCCATCAGGGAAACAAATTCTTTAAGAAGGCACTAACATTTACATGGCAAACACACACAGAAAAGACTAGAATATTGGCATATAGAGGCGTCTGTGTGCACGTGCATGTGTAAATGCTGGAAATCCGGCAAATGCTATTTTGTAACTATATGCATATCTTTGATAGCATGGTATTTGCAGGTGGGCATTCCCATGAACAGATTTTGGGCAGAGCATGGGTAGGATGCAAACTCGCATGTGTAACTTATAGAGTACTATCCCCCTGACATTCAGCACTACTTAATCTGCCAGAAACGGCTCCTAGCCAGCTACATAGCACTTAACCAGCTATTTGCGAATATTTAGCGGGAGATAGCTGGTTATCTCCTGCTGAATATTCCCGGTCAGGGCTCAACCCCAGATTCTATATATCGCGCCTCTGCATCGAAATCCAAGCGTGTTCTATAACAATGCATGCAACTTAATAGGGTTAACAAGCCAATCAGTGTTTTTAACAGCAGTTAACAAGCAATAATGAGCACTAATTAGAATTTATGTGCATATTCTGTAACGCAGAGTGCCCAAGTTCTAATGCGCAGAACCAAAAAGGAGTGTGGTTATGGGTGGAGAAATGGGTGTTTCATCGGTGTTCCAAAATTTACATGCACTGTTTTAGAATATATCCCTCTGCGCCTAAATCTACATGCGATATTTATGCCATGTTTCCCTTGGTGTAAATGGATGCACATAGTTCTAGGCCCTGGAATATGAACTAAGTGTATTCTATATATCGTGCCTAAATCTAGGCCCGCTTAGCGAATACACTTAGGTAACAATTTATTCCACATGGATTTTTTAGGTGCCATATATAGAATCTAGCCCTTAGCAGTTAACTGGTTATATTGTGCAATATAACCGGCTATTCGCTAATAGGTTTGGTAGCCAAATCAGGCTGCCGAAATAGTAGGCCTATATTTGGCTGGTTTAAACTTAACTGGCCAATGCTGAATATTGGCTTCGCCAGTTAAGTTTAAACTGGCCAAAAATAAACCGGATATTCAGTGCCAGTCACCAGAAATGTCCCGGCATTGAATATCTGGTCTCACCACCAACTGCGGAAGGCAGCCTGGCTAACTCCCATGGTCTGAATATCAGCCCCTACAAATTAACATGCGTATCTCTAGAATTTTAGGTGTGAGCATTTCAGGGGCATAGCCAGACCTCAACATTTGGGGGGGTGCAGAGCCCAAAGTGGGGAGGCACAGCTTGGCCCGCCTTCCTGCCGCATCCCCTGCCCCCAACACAACCCCACATACCTTGGCGAAGTGTTGCGCATGCTCAGTTTCTCTAAAACCAAGCATGCACGCAACATGAGAGGAAGTAGGGCAGGCAATGTGCAGAAAACAACGCTGCAGAAAGGCTTCAGCTGGCGGGGGTTGGGGACCCCCGCCAGCCAAACCAGGAGGTCTGGATCCAATTTGGGGGGGCCAAGGCTGTGCCACTGGAGCATTTATGCCAGCTTTAAAGCTGGCGTCGGTGCTTGTGTCTAAGCATTCCTGGGGACCCTAGTATTCTATAAAGGAAAGTAGGCTCCAACGTTTCCTTATGGAATAAACTCCATATAGAAAGGCATTTTACAAGGGACATCCAATTCAGGATATGGGCGTCCAAGTCTGTACATCACATCTATTTTACAAACTGAAATGTCCCAAACTATGAAGTCTGCAGTTACGTGCCAAACTTTAGGTATGACCACTTATGGCTGACATAAACAGTGGCGCCTAACAGCAGCAGTTGGGTGTGTAAATTCAACTGTTAAGTGCACGCAGGAATTATCAGAACACCGCGACATGTCCATGCCCCTCCCACGTTAATGCCCCTTTTGCAGTTATGCGCTGTAGAACTTAGGAGCTCCATATACAGAATAGGGGCAGCATGGCTAATTAGTGCTAATCAGTGCTTGTTCATGCCGATTGTTGATTCATGTAAAGCATTGATAGTTTGTTTATTTTATTATGTATATGAATTGCTCTCCACTTACAATTTGTAGATAATGCAGACTATAAATAAATTATATTGGGGCTGATAGTCAGATCACAGGAGTCAGATTGGCAAACTCCTCAGTCGGCGCTGAACCCGGATATTCAATGCAGGCACTGGCATTCATGCGGCCAAATATGGCTGCTAAACCAGCTTTAAAAATCAGTGGATAGCAGGTTATATTGGCCGATATAACCAGCTACCTGCTAGCCGCTAACCAGGGATATTCAGCGGGGGATAGTCAATTATCCCCTGTTGAATATTGGTGGATAGCCGGTTAAGTGCTATTTAACTGGTCAGCAGCCATTCTGGCCGAATAAATAGTGCTGAATATCAGGGGGATTATTATTATTATTATTATTATCATTTCCTACTTATTTATGTATTTATTTATGTATTTATTTATGTATTTATTTATTAGGATTTATTTACCGCCTTTTTGAAGGAATTCACTCAAGGCAGTGTACAGTAAGAATAAATCAAACATAAGTAATAGCAATTACAGCAGTAAAAATATTCAAATAACAATACAAAGTATGTCATAGTATACTAACAATGTTAACACAATATGTAATAAAACATTTTAATATACAGCATTGAGTATAAGCATAGTTGGAGCACGTAGATAGGTAAGAGAGTTAGAAAATAAGGGGACTAATTTAAAATTGCACCTCAGGTCACAGAGGTAATTAAATGTTATCTCAGCTAGGGTAGGAGTGGATAAAAAAAATAATTTAGCACCAATTACATAGTAACATAGTAGATGATGGCAGAAAAAGACCTGCATGGTCCATCCAGTCTGCCCAACAAGACAACTCATGTGTGCTACTTTTGTGTATACCCTACTTTGATTTGTACCTGTGCTCTTCAGGGCACAGACCGTATAAGTCTGCCCAGCACTATCCCCGCCTCCCACCACCGGCTCTGGCACAGACCGTATAAGTCTGCCCAGCGCTATCCCTGCCTCCCAACCTCCAGTCCCGCCTGCCACCACTGGCTCTGGCACAGACCGTATAAGTCTGCCCCGCACTATCCCCGCCTCCCAACCTCCAGCCCCGCCTCCCACTACCGGCTCTGCTATCCAATCTTGGTTAAGCTCCTGAGGATCCTTTCCTTCTGAACAGGATTCCTTTATGTTTATCCCACGCATGTTTGAATTCCGTTAACCATTTTCCTCTCCCACCACCTCCCGCGGGAGGGCATTCCAAGCATCCACCACTCTCTCCGTGAAGAAATACTTCCTGACATTTTTCTTGAGTCTGCCCCCTTCAATCTCATTTCATGTCCTCTCGTTCTACCGCCTTCGTATCTCCGGAAAAGGTTCGTTTGCGGATTAATACCTTTAAAATATTTGAACATCTGTATCATATCACCCCTGTTTCTCCTTTCCTCCAGGGTATACATGTTCAGGTCAGCAAGTCTCTCCTCATACGTCTTGTTACGCAAATCCCATACCATTCTCGTAGCTTTTCTTTGCACCGCTTCTATTCTTTTTACATCCTTAGCAAGATACGGCCTCCAAAACTGAACACAATACTCTAGATGGGGCCTCACCAACGACTTATACAGAGGCATCAACACCCCATTTCTTCTGCTGGTCACACATCTCTCTATACAGCCTAACAACCTTCTAGCTATGGCCACCGCCTTCTCACACTGTTTCGTCGCCTTCAGATCCTCAGATACTATCACCCCAAGATCCCTCTCCCCGTCCGTACCTGTCAGACTCTCCCCGCCTAACACATACGCCTCCCGTGGATTTCTGCTCCCTAAGTGCATCACTTTGCATTTCTTTGCATTGAATTTTAATTGCCAGACCTTAGACCATTGTTCTAGCTTCTTCAAATCCTTTTTTCATGTTTTTCACTCCCTCCGGGGTGTCCACTCTGTTACAAATCTTAGTATCATCCGCAAATAGGCAAACTTTACCTTCTAACCCTTCGGCAAGGTCACTCACAAATATATTGAACAGAATCGGCCTCAGCACCGATCCTTGAGGCACTCCACTACTCACCTTTCCCTCCTCCGAGCTAACTCCATTCACCACCACCCTCTGGCGTCTGTCCGTCAACCAGTTCCTAATCCAGTTCACCACTTTAGGTCCTATCTTCAGCAAATCCAGTTTATTTAAAAGCCTCCTGTGGGGAACCGTGTCAAAAGCTTTGCTGAAATCTAAGTAGATTACGTCCATAGCTCGTCCCTGATTCAATTCTCCTGTCACCCAATCAAAAAACTCAATGAGATTCGTTTGGCACGATTTCCCTTTGGTAAAACCATGTTGTCTCGGATCTTGCAACTTATTGGCTTCCAGGAAATTCACTATCCTTTCCTTCAGCATCGCTTCCATTACTTTTCCAATAACCGAAGTGAGGCTTACCGGCCTGTAGTTTCCAGCTACTTCCCTATCACCACTTTTGTGAAGAGGGACCACCTCCGCCATTCTCCAATCCCTCGGAACATCTCCCGTCTCCAAGGATTTATTAAACAAATCTTTAAGAGGACCCGCCAGGACCTCTCTGAGCTCCCTTAATATCCTGGGGTGGATCCCGTCCGGTCCCATGGCTTTGTCCACCTTTAGCTTTACAAGTTGTTCATACACACTCTCTTCTGTAAATGATGCTGTATCCACTCCACTATCATTTGTACTTTTTCCAGTCCATTGCGGTCCTGCTCCAGGATTTTCTTCTGTGAAAACAGAACAAAAGTATCTATTTAGCAAATTTGCTTTTCCTTCATCACTATCTAATTATATTACTCATATAACTGATCCTATTCTATAACTGGACAGGAAATTGCACACCTAACTTTAGGCACCATTTATAGAATTTGGGGTATATGTATATAATTGTTCATATGACTGACAGAAAATTTCAGAATATCTCCATAAAGGCAATTAATAGATCTCAATAAATAAATAAATAAATAAATGAAAGAGTCATATGCTTGGTGTTGGCATTGATCATGTAAGTCTTTTTTTAATACTGGGCCAGCAGTTTTCGTTTTCTTCCCTGTGCAATACAGAATACACATTGCAATTTTATAAGTAGAAACACCGGAGAGGGGAACCAAAGTCACTCACATAAGAGCACAAAAACAAAAGCAGAAAGGGCCTTCAATAAAAGGGGCGTCTATTCAAATTTTATTCAGCAGACTTGACGTAGTCCATGTTTCGTCAAAACTGCCTGCGTCAGGGATCTTAAAAATGAAACACAGTATCCAAAAATACCATAAAATGCAATAAGAAAAAGCTCAATCTGAGGACGCTGAAGCAAACGCCAATAGTAATTAAAGTACAGTAGGGTATTGAATATTCCAACTCCACTTTAATTACTATTGGCATTTGCTTCTGCGTCCTCAGTTGAGCTTTTTCTCATTGCATTTTATGGTATTTTGGACACTGTGTTTCATTTTTAAGACCCTGATGCAGGCAGTTTTGCCAAAACATGGCCATGTCGGGTCTGCTGAATAAAATTTGGGTTGATGCCCATTTCCTTGAAGGCCCTTTCTGCTTTTTTTTTGTGCAATTTTATAAGTGGGCATTGGGCATGTGTAATCTCTAATTGCACCTGGGTGCCCAATTTTTTTTTTATAGAATACATGTGTGACCCATCATTGGTGCCCTTATTTAGACTTGTGCAGTTACATCAGCCATAGAGCCGTCATAACTGAGGCATGCCTAAATGCGGCAAAGACGTGGAACTTAGTCCGGCTGATAGTCAATGATTTCAGGTTTATTAAAGGCTTGACATCCCACACATCAAAAAAATATCTATGTGGCTTACAAATACTACTACAAATACTACTGAAAACTGACCTGTTCAAGAAGGCATACCATAACGATCCATCCTATATACAAAATAAATAGACTCTACACGAATTAGACAAAACCGAACTCTTGTCGCTTGCCTGTTTAACCTCACTGCTATTAATGAAAGCTACACAATACGCACTACCACTTCATTTCCTAAGTTGAAAATGATAACTCTATAGTCGATGAACTAACCTATGTTACAACTCACTATCACTCAGAAACCTCCATGTAATACCATAATGTATTCCTCTGTACCATGTATATATGCACCTTAATGCAAAACCATTTGCAATTTTATACCCGGAAATGGAGGTCACTCAGAAACCACTATGCAATACCACAATGCACTCTTCTTAACCATGTATGTATGCACCTTAATGTAATACCATTTGTAATCCTGTACCCGGAAATGGCGATCGCCATCACGGCAAAATGTAAGCCACATTGAGCCTGCAAATAGGTGGGAAAATGTGGGATACAAATGCTACAAATAAATAAAATAAATAAAACAGAAACAAACAGAATACAGTCAACTGCAGATGCAGAATAGATGACCAAACTGCAGCAGCGACCCAACGAAGGACAAACACAGCAAGAGTTTATCCAAATGTCAGCTTTAATGGAAACGGGACCTAACCTGGCCAAGTTCTGCAAAATCCTTAGGTTTCCACAATACATTCACAGATTCAAAACATGTACTGCAATACCTGTGTTTAAAAGAAAAATGAGGTCCAATGTCAAAAGTAAAAGAATGCAGCCAACATCACTTTTCTCTGTGATGGTAGTACATTGTAACTGCTTTTATTGTAAACTGCATGGATGCCATTCTGGCCCTTTGTGGTATATCAAATTTCTGTAAATAAACATAGAACAAGCTCTGGTCCAAAATTCTTGCTGTGTTTGTCCTTCCTTGGATCGCTGTTACAATACTAAAATACATAAGAAATAGAGGAACCAAAATTTAAGAGAAAGAATGGCCGACGACTGGTTAACTCACTTACTCGCTTCTATCTGGTCATTTTTAACGGCACTTAACCAGTTAATGCCGCTGAAAATGACTGGTTAGCGTCAAACTTCAGGCTGGCTATGTTGTGGGCATTCTGGTGTCTGACTGGTTAAATAGCATATCGGCACCTAACTGCTAATGTTGAACAGAAGATAACCAGTTATGTCCGCTGAATAGTACCAGTTAGTACTTTGCCGGTTAGGCGCAGATATTCAGCACTAAACCAGCTACGTTTAGCGATTAAGGGGGGTCTTTTACAAAGCAGCGGTAAGCCCAATTCGGGATTACCACTCCCTAAAACAGAAGTACTGCTGGGCTACTGCAGCAGCCCGGCGGTAGTTCCCACCCCCAGCGTGCACAATTTCCAATGCTAGAAAAATATTTTTATTTTTGTAGCGCCAGTGTGTATCCGTTGGCAATCAGGCAGTGCCGCATGCTGCCCAGTTTCCACCAGGTTAGCGTGGGAGGCCTTACCGCCACCTCAGTGGGTGGGCGGTAACTGCTCCCCCCGAAATGGACGTGGCGAGTGCTTCACTTGCCACACAGCCATTTCTTTAAATAAGGAAGGACCTGCCTTTTACCCGCTGTGGTAAAAGGGGACCTTGGCACACATAAAAAACAGGCCCCCTTTTGGTTGTATCTTCGTAAAAGGACCCTTAAATAGGATGTATAAATAGCAGGCCAATCTTTAACCGATAAACAATTAACTGGTTAGCGCTGAATATCAGCATTACCGGTTAACTTTTTAGTGGTTTAAAAAACCCCCAGATATTTAGTGCCGGTTGCCAGAAATGGCCTGGCATTGAATATCTGGGTTTAATGCCGGTGGCGGATAGCAAAAGCACTGCCCACCACCGGCTGAATATCGTGTCCATAGTATTTTAATTGCAAATACTTTTATACAAAAAAATGTTCTCATTTGTGGTCTTTGGATGGCAAAACTGTTTAGAACTGATTGCCCTATGAATTAGTATGAGGGTATAAAGCCTTTTATCTGTAGGCTCAGGTTCTTATCGAAAAATATCATGACCGGCTGAAGATATTTTGTGTCTGTCTGAAATGACTGGTGGCCTTAATAAAATAAAACCTAGCATCACAACTAGCGCTAATATCCGTTCTTCATTCTCTGATAAGTTTATCAGGTTCATTTCTCATTATCTTTCTACAATTATAATTTATGAGCAACATCTGGCTATACATGTCAAAATAAAGAGAATGCATACAAGAGCAAGAGACACTCTTTGTTATCACCATTACCCATCTGGCACTAAAAGTCAAGACTTGAATGATGGAAAAAGTACATATCAACTAATAGTGGACCTGCAGATCTAATGCCTTACACAGATATATGTGATCACCTCTTAGCAGCCACAGAGTACGTGAGATACCTGTTACATGGGTTCAGGGCCAGCACAGCCATTAGGCAAGACTAGCGGGTCCTTTTAAAAATGGGCTTCGCTAGTGTAGGCACGTGTTTTGGGCGCGCACAGATCCATTTTTCAGCGCGCCTGTAAAAAAGGCCTTTTTTTAAATTTTTGCTGAAAATGGACGTGCGGCAAAATAAAAATTGATGCACATCTATTTTGGGTCTGAGACCTTACCACCACCAGGTTGACTTAGCGGTAAGGTCTCATGTGGTAACTGTGCAGTAATCGTCTACGCATGTAGAATGATGATTACCGCCCGGTTTCTGTCACGCACCAGAAAAGAAAAATTATTTCCAGCACACGTAGCGGATGCACGTAAAAACAAAATTACCACCCAAGCCACGCGGTAGCCAGGTGGTAACTCTCAATTGACTTGCGTTGGGTGTGTAGGCACCTTTGCAGCTTAGTAAAAGGGCCCCTTGGTGATCACCTGGGGCAGCAGTGTCTTGGGGACATCAAAAAATGAACTGCGGTGAAAGCAAAACAATAGTTCCTGACAGCCACACAAACTCAGCATATACTTTAAAGGGAAAGGGGATGGGATTTGATATACCGCCTTTCTGTGGTTATAATCAAAGTGGTTTACATATTATATACAGGTACTTAGTTTGTATCTGGGTCAAAGGAGGGTTAAGTGGCTTTCCCAAAGTCACAAAGAGCTACATTGGGGATCAGTCCCAGTTCCACTGGTTTTCAGGCCACTGCAGTAACCAGTGGGCTACTTCTTCACTGCACTTGTATAGGATTTTCCTGTAATGATCATTATTGTTGAATTTAATTATCAAACTCTAAGAGGAGGAGGTGCAGGCTAGGGGTGTTGGAGTCAAAGTGAAAGGCTAAAGGTTTGCCTACAGCACCCAAGAGCCTTGCAAAGACTCTGCAGGGGCTTAAAAACACCCCTTTCCTGTGCTTTTTCCCCACCTTCCCCAGATTCCTGTATCTTCTTATGCCCTAACTGTTAGTGAGGGGAACCGAGTATCTACCTAATGTATCAGGACTCATAATTTTTCTTCCCCTCTTACCAAGCCAGCTTCTTAGTCCCTTTCAGTGTCGTTTATGTAATCCTCTGCAGTGACTCAAGTGTTTTGACTTTGTCCAAGTGCCATTTTCCGGCTGACTGTTTCTCAGCGCTGGGACGTCAGTGTCAGCTGGCTAAGCTTATTGTTCAATGCTGAGCTTTGTTCCTTCAGCCTTGCCATTCTCTTCTTTCCTGCATGCTTATTATCCTTGACGAACATAACATGTAATTTGCATAATGCAGACAAAGAATGTAATTCCCCAGCTCCATTACGGTCGCTACTCATACACCTTATTTTCATAGGCAAATAAAGACTTCTGTTTAGAATTTTGGGGAAGTTTATCTTGGAGTTTGAAATACACTCATCTGGCCATCAGGCGTCTTGTTCTGGTTTGGTTTGGGATAATTGTTGTGTATCATTTATTAGCTTTTCCTAACCCGCTATTGTTGCAAAACAAATCATAGCACTTTACAAATCTCCATATATAAAAGGCATCACCAATGTTCTAAATGAAGCCTCCAGCCGGAAGTGTGAAGGGGGAGAGATATCCGGTTTCCCCATGAGTGTCTGCCCCGCCCTCGCTCTCTCTGTAACCAAGGTTGCCAATTGGGCGGTTTTCCGTGACCCGCTGCGGGAAATTTTTGCCCGCTGTGGGTCGCGTTTTTTGTTTTTTTTCGGTGGTTTTTGTGCGGTTTTTCAGGCCGTTTTGGGCGGGGCTAGTGACGTTTTGGGCAGGGCTAGTGACGTTTTGGGCGGGACTAGTGACGTTTTGGGCGGGGCCAGTGATGGAGGAGGCGGGGCCGATGACAGAAGAGGCGGGTCGATGACGGCGGGGGCGGGGGTCGATGAAGGCGGGGGTGGGGTGTGAACGTTTGGGCGGGTTTCGGGGCCGAGTACCTGTAACACTGTCTGTAACACAAACAGTGAAGGAAAACACAGCAAAGCACGAAATCAAATCGCTCTCTCTGTAACAGTGAAGGACTCAGAGGTGGGAGGGGAGAGAGGGCAGAAGCCCTCACTATCTCTGTAACACAAACACAGCACAGCAGGAAACTTAACACTGAAGGACTGGACTCCGAGGGGGGAGGGGACAGAGAGCACGGGGGAAGGGAGAGAGGGCAGAGGGCAGGGACACACACACTCCCACATGCACACAGAAGAAAACCTTGCTAGCCCCCGTTTCATTTGCATCAGAAACGGGGCTTTTTTACTAGTAAATAAATAAAATCAATAAGAAAAGAACTCCACAGTAATAAAGGAAAGTAAACTCGTCTACACACTATCAGTAAGAAAACTATCAAACATTCATCATCAATTTCCATAAAATAATTCAAAATAAAATTTTAAAAAACAACAAACAAATAATCACTGATCACCCAACCTCTGATCTCTGTCAAATCCTTTTCCCTGGATAAAACAGTGTTTTGCCTGCAAAAATGGACTTTTATAAAATGGTCCAGCCTATTCCCAATATTTAGAAAATGCTGAGCTCCTAAATCTATGCTCCTAAATTAGTCTCACAAATTTGCGACTTATTTTCAGACAAAATTAGGAGCATAACTTCTCAACTCAAATTCATGTAATTTAGGAGCTTAAAAGTTATTCTGCTCTGGTCAATATTCAAAATGATTTAAATGGCCAGAAACGACAGTTAACTAGTTTAGATCGCTTGTTCGGGGCTATCCACAAATTCTCAGGCAGCATTTAACCGGTTCTCACTGCTGAAAATAGCAGTTAGCGCCCTAAGTGAAAACTGGCTATTTTGTGGGCACTCCGGGGGCAGAGTTAGCATTTGGCCAGTTAAGTGCTGACATTCAGGAGTTAACTGACTAGTATTAACAGCATTAACACAGTTCTATCTTTATGCAACAACCTGTGGTTGCTTAAGTTCTGAATATTGACTTAGGAGTCCTTTTACAAAGCGTGCTAAAAAGTGGCCTGTGGTAGTGCAGGCCGTGTGTATTGGATGCACGCCGGACCATTCTCCACCTCGTCTGGAAAAAGGGGTTTTGGGGGGGGGGGGGGGGGGAATGGATGTGCAGAAAAATGAAAACCAGCGTGTGTGTATTTATGGCCTGAGCCCTTAGCACCACCCATTGACTTAGCGGTAAGGACTCAAGTGTTACCCATGCGGTAACCATCCAGTGCACACCAACTGACGATTACCACCAGGAATGCCCCCGCATAGAAAACAGAAAAACTTTTTCTACTGTGGGTTTTCGGCGCATGCCAAACTTGGAATTATCACCAGCCGCACGCACTAGCCAGTCAGTAATGCCAATTTGATACATGCTGCACACGTGTAAGCCCTTACGCACTGTTGTAAAAGGGTTCCATAACAATCTTTGCATTAGCCAACTCTGCATAACTAGATATTCAGTGCTGAAGCCCAGACACAGCCCAGCATTGAATATCCAGGAATAGCACAGGCAGCGGTCAGCAAAATGCTCACCATAAATGACATAGGAGCCCTTTTACTAAGGTGCGCTGAAAACTGGCCTGCAATGTGGTAGACATGTGTATTGGATGCACGCAGGTCCATTTTTCAGCACACCTGCAAAAAAATGCCTTTAATTTTTGCCAAGAATGGGCGTGCGGAAGAATAAAAATCAGTGCACATCCATTTTGGGCCTGAGACCTTACCGCTAAGTCAGTGGCGGTATCTGGACAATGCGTGGCGCTGCCTGATTACCGCTGGGTAAGAAAATATTTTTGTAGCGCCAAAAATGGAGGGCGCTAGGGTAGCTGGGCTCCTGCAATCCTGCTGCCACATGCCAACCCTTTAGTAAAAGGGCCTCATATTAATTTATAGTATTCTATAAACTACTTGCATTCCTGGGAGACATGCCAATAGTCCGCCCATGTTCTGCCTACATGTATGCCCCATTGCAGATAGGCTACATTATGGAATAGCATCTAGTGCCCATAGGCATCAAACTCTCAGTTAATGGAGCCATTGATGCATGTAAGTGATGAGTACCAGCACCAGGGGCATAGCTAGGGGGGGCCACGGGGGCCTGGGCCCCTGCAAATTTCATCCAGGTCACAAATACCTGGCAAGATCCCAAAAAAGTACAAAACAGTTTATGCTGCTTATCCAGAAATAGTGGATTTTCTCCAAGTCCAATTTAATAATGGTCTATGGACTTTTCCTTTAGGAAGTCGTCCAAGCCTTTTTAAAACTCTGCTAAGCTAACCACCTTTACCACATTCTCTGGCAACGAATTCCAGAGTTTAATTACATGTTAAGTGAAGAAAAACGTTCTCTGATTTGTTTTAAAATTTACTACTTTGTAGTTTCATCGCATTCCCTCTAGTCCTTGTATTTTGGAAAGCGTAAACAGACGCTTCACATCTACCTGTTCCACCTCCACTCATTATTTTATAGACCTCTATCGTATCTCCCCTCAGCCATCTTTCCTCCAAGCTGAAGAGCCCCAGCCGCTTAGCTTTTTCTCATAGGGAAGTCGTCCCATCCCCTTTATATATTAATTTAGCAAGACAGTTTGAGGACTCCTGTAAGTACTCATTAAAAGCAGGATTACATGTGAAAACCTTAAAATTAGTCACCTAATATAAAATCAGTACTTAAAAGCTGCAGTTTCTATGGTCTCAATAGAACTGAAGCTCCTTGCTATGAAACATTTACAATCCCAAAGTTATTTTGAACCCCCCCCCCCCCCCCAAAAAAAAAAAAATAAAGTCCCCCAGCAGTCCCAATGTATTTCTGATTTAAGCAGTTGAACTGTACCTTTAACTGCCCTTCCCTCTCATCTCCTCTCCTGGTTATAGACCAAAGAGCAAAGAACAACCATATCTCAAACAACCAATTATTACCTGAATTGGTTATTACTCTATTTACCATTAACCTTTTCTTTGCTTCATGTACAATTTCTCATTCATAATAGATTTTCTAATGTTAAACATCCATAGCTATCCCAATGTTTAGTTATTTATTGCATTTGTATCCCACATTTTCCCACCATATGGCAGGTTTCAATGTGGCTTACATACTGCTAAAAAGGTGGTTACAAATTTAGATTTGTAGAAGTCTAGTATATAATGCAGAAAGTACAATAAGCTTAGTGTAAACATGGAGTAAAGGGGAATGAGGAAATAATAAAAATAATAAATACGTACATGGGGAAATCATCTTGGGGGCACGGGGCCTTTGGATGGTTGTCTGGGGAGTTAGGGTGAAGAGACGTCTGCTGGGGTGATTGGGGTCAGTGAGAGCCAGGGGAAGAGGAGCGAGGAAAGGGAGATGCTGCGTGGGGCAGCGTTACGTTTTTTTTTGGCCAGTGTGGGGGCCTGAAAGGCGCTGCAGGAATGCAGCGCTGAAGTTTGGCTCCCGGGGACGATTGGGGCACGTTCCCGGGAGTGAAGAAGAGGTCCGGCGGGCATGTTTGGGCCGGGTGCTGGGCCGATTGAGGCCGCACAACGAGTTTCGGGGCCCGGAGCAATGGAGCCACGTTCCCGGGCCAGAAGATGTAAACCGGAAGGGGGAGAGCGCTGGGGCGGTAGTGGAGACGCTGCAATAAGCAGCGTTGAAGTTTTTTTTGCTCCCGGGCCGAAGGAGCGAGGCCCGGGGGTGAGAGCGGTTCTGGGGAGAGAGGGCCGGAGAAGACGTCGGCGCGAATGTGCATGAGGCGGCGCGCCTCATGCACGAAACGGGAACGCGCGGTTTTGCGACTAGGCCGAAGCCGGGGCCTAAATTTTGGGCCGGTTTCGGAGGTTTTTTTTTTTGCCTCCGATTTTGACTGAGGACGTCCGGGACCGGATCCAATGGGAGTGGTCGTGTGTGAGGAAAATCGGGAAAGCAGGTAAGGGGTTTTTAACCCAGAATTTAAATTAGTTTATTTTTAAATTGTATTAATGCGCTTTTTGATTTTTAGAAATTAAACGGTTAATGATTTTTAAATTCTGTTTTTGGATTTGGGGTCGGGGAATTTTTGGGATTTTTCTGGTAGATTAGTTTTTGAATTTGAATAATTTAAGGGGGGTCATTTGGGGGGGGTCTGGTTTTAAGGGGTTAGGAAAGGGTTAACTGGTTAAATTCGACGGAGTAGGTTCAGAGGGGAATATTAAAATTTTTGGAATAGGTTTTAAATTTTTTGGGAATTTTTTCAGGGGTTTTTAGAAGATTGTTGCGTGGCGGGGTTAAATGTTGGGATATTTAAATTTTAAAAACACCGTTTAATAGAGGATGGGAGGTTTAATTGGCATGGGAAATTTGGGGTAATTTGATGGAAATTTATAGGGGTTTTTTATTAATTGAAGAATTTCCCATTGATTTCTATGGGGATTTTTCAGTTAAAATGGGGATTGAGCAGTGCTGCTCAACATTCCGCTTGTCAGCAGGGAGAGTTGGAATGTTGAGCAGGACTAGGGATTGGCTGGCTGAGGGCGGAATCCCAAGCCAAGCAGCCGTCTCCTAGGTAACGGTCAGTGGGACAGTTGGCAGAGCGCTGGTGACTGTGAGGTGGAAGGAAGTGTGTTTGGTGGTGTGGTTAATGTGGTGAGTTTGGAGTGATTTTGAGAAGGTTGGAAGTGGGATTTTGACTGAGTTTGGTGATAGGAGGGCAGTGTGAGGGGAAAGTGGTGAGTTGGGAAGTGTTTGTAATTTTTTCTGGTGAAAGGTGTAAGGAGGTGATATATGTTTGTGCTCATTAGTTTAGGGAAAAATAAGTAAGGTTAGGGGGTTTAGTGAGGGTATAGTTATTTTAATTTTCTTAGTTAAGTGTTGCCCAGTGTTATAAATTATATATTTAAGTCATTTAGTGTGGGAAGGGGTTAGTTAAGAAGATAGGGTTTTTCTTCCATTTATTTTATTAAGAGTGAGGTGTAGGGTGACGGTGGCAAAGAATCCTGGAAAACCTGAGCTCCTACGCAAGAAAGACCGTGAAGGATTCGCATCAGAGAAAAAAACCGCAGCTAAGTGACAACACAGTGACTGGACATAGAAATAATTCTTACTTACCTGAGTTGGGTCACTGGGGTGGTTGTCTTACGAGGACCTGTGAGAAAAGGGAAGAGAAAAAGGACACAAAGTATCAATTCTTTAAAGTTGAGATACAAGGGAGAGTTAATAAAGAAATTATTCAGAAAGAAAAATTTACAATTAATACTTATCTGATAA
The DNA here is from genome assembly GCF_901765095.1 of Microcaecilia unicolor. NCBI lineage: Eukaryota > Metazoa > Chordata > Amphibia > Gymnophiona > Siphonopidae > Microcaecilia > Microcaecilia unicolor. The sequence goes on from NC_044039.1 coordinate 132,577,256, forward strand.
GAATCTTGGTATCGATACCAGAGAGGGAAATTCTGAAAAAGAGAAAAAAAGTTATACAATTGTAAAGTACATTTCTTTTGCACTAGAATATAAATGTTAAGGTTAGTGGTTAAAGTCTGTTAATTAATAATTTATTCTTTAGTATTTGAATTGAATTAAAATCTTGTTGTTTTTGGTTAATCATTTTTTCCGTTTGGTTATTTCAAAAGCAGGACAAATCCAAAATTAGCTTATTTTTCCCCTCATTTTCTTTGAGATTTTGAGGCGTGGTTAGTGAACTGTCGGCCTCTCCGTCCTTGGTGAGGTGATTCTGGGCACTGAAAGAAATTTTAAGTGCTCAGGGACACTTTACACTGAGGAACGAGTGGGGTACAACGACAATTTTGGCGTAGTCGGCAGGATTTCTCCTGAAGTTGGGGTACCAAAGGTAAAACTGTGAAGCTCAGGATTGACTAACAGTTGTGAAGAATTTTCCCATTTAGGTGAAGCAATTTAAATAAAGGTTTCCAGGTTTAAGTGTGTTTTATTTTGGGGAAATTTCTTTTGTCCTGGGTCTTGTTCCCCTGGGAATTTCTGTCTCTGGGGTGATTCCGGTTCCAGGAAGATCAAGACGATGGAGGGAGAAGCCGCTGGAGCTAGAGCTATCCCGCAGATCCTCACTCAGACGATTGTGATACCACAGGACAGAACCTTGCCGGACTTTCACGGTTTTCCTAGAGGTCCGGAAGATTTAAAGATTGAAGAATGGGTGGACAAGATGAAGTCCCGGTTAAGAATATTGAGAGTACCTGTGGAGGACCAAGTGGAGGTGGTACGTGACCACTTGAAGGGGATAGCGTTGGACACCGTTAAGTATTCGTTACCACGCGACTGTACGGTGGAAGAAATCTATAATTTACTGAAGCAAGTATATGGCGATACTGTGGCTTTGGGCCTGAGGATACAGGAATTTTACAACATCCGGCAGGGCGAAAGGGAACCCATCAGGGTATTTGCCTACAAGCTGCAAGGAATGTTAGAAGCAGTAATGAAAAGGGACCGGAGAAGGGTCGGGGATCCAGCTGAGACCCTTAAGGAGCAGTTCATCATCGGACTGCGTGATGAAGTCCTGAGGAGAGAGGTCTCGAAAAGGAATGAAGATAATCCTGGCTTATCCTTTGCAGAGTTAATGCAAGCGGCTATTCGTTGGGCAGGAGAAGAGCGGGGTTTGGCTCACTGGGAGTCCCCCAAGAGAATTCTACAGAGACCCCGGGAAGATGCAGGGGATTATGGAAGAGCTGGGCGACCCGTAGAGACGGCTACAGTAGCGATGCTGCATCAAATGACCAACATGCTGTCTCGGATGTGCGAACGTCAGGAGGAGGAGTGGGGCCGCCAGAGAGAGAGAACGAGAGAGAAAGAGAACCGGACGTATGCTGGTGCTCGTGGTGGGCAGAAAGATTACTATGTGGACCTAGAACTTCCTCTGGGGAGGTAATCTGTTACAGATGCCAGGAGCCTGGACATATCGCAAGAAATTGTCAGAGCGAAAGGAGGAACTATCCTTTACCACGAATTAGTAAGGAGAACCCTGAGAGTCCGAGCACCAGTGCTAATTGTAACAGGAACAGCGGGAGTCCTCAGGGTGAGACCTCTGGTGCTTCACAGTTGAGAGACAGCAAACCCACCGTCCGGTTGCAAAAGCCGGTGGAGAATGAGGATTGCAAAGAGGATAAACTATTGAGTGAAAGGGCAATTGGGACGAGCCCCTTAATGAAGGTGAAGATTGATGGAGTAGAAACTCTCTGTAGTGGATACCGGGTCCAGTGTGTCTACAATACTGGCAAGTTTTTTTTATAAAAACTTGAAAACACGGATTGCCTACAAGATGCAAGTCAACTGACGCTTGTGGCTGTAAATGGGACAGACCTTCCGGTGCTTGGTTACATAGATGCAGATGTGCAATGTTTGGGCAGCTGGTACCGGAAAGGTGCATTTTCGTGGTAAAGGATAACTTCTGTAATGGCCGGATAGAGAGTCAACCAATCCAAGGAATCGTGGGCATGAATGTCCTGAGGCATTTAGAGGGTCTGTTCAAGGACCTTGCCTGCTTTACACTTGAGCCAGGGAGAATCTCAGGAATTCTGTCGAAAATTGCACAAAAACAGTGACTAAGGTCAGACAGGTGGATGGTCTGGTTAAGCTGCAGGGAAAGGTGAGGAAAGTTATTTCTGCAAGGTCAAAAGTTCCTGATGGGAAAGGGTCAACGGGTACAGACGAATGCAGGAGTGGTAATAAGGCAAGGAAAAGTTTCCGTCCAGAAGATAAATGTGAGAGTTCCAGATGTCCACCCCGGCAGAGAGCAAATGGCGGAGACAGGTTCAGCAGAACCCGTGAGCAATGTGAATAAGGAACAAAGTAATGTGGAAACAAAAGGCATGATAGAAGCTGTGGAAAGCAGTGAAGCCGGGCTACATGTTACTGTAAAAGGAGTGAAAGAGGGAGACTTGCCTGAGAAGAAAAGGGTGGTGACAGAATCATGTCAAACAAAATTGCTGCAATTTGGTGAGAGAACAGCTGGGAGCACAGAAAAGCAGAGAGTGTCTTATAGACCTGAGAAGCATAATGTTATATCAGAACATCAAGAGGCAGCTGATGGCAAGATGATATCTGGGACACGATGTGTAGTGACGAATAAGAGTCCTTGCCTTAAAGAGGAATTGAATGAGGGGACCGAGATGAATATGGCCCTGGTGCATGTTAATGACGATACCATTCTTGTGGAAAACAAGAAGGCCACGGATGTGAGGCCTGAAGTGACTGCAAGTGCAGAAAAGAAAGGGGGAAGGAAGAGTGAGCAAATGCTGGAGTGGGCAAAAATCATCTTTGGAAGAAAGAAAATCAAAGAAGCACAGCTATATGTTGCTCAGGCCCATTTGAAGCTTGGAAGGAACGGTGAGGGTTCAGAAAATTACGCACCGACAAGAAAAATAATTATGAAGATTGTCTCTTTGCAACAACAGCAGTTGAAGTTCGTGTTGCGTCTCTTGCCGAGACACCTTCTTCAGGAAGGGGATTGGGTATTGCTCAGGAGGCAGAGGTTCCCGGGAAGGCACAAGATTCAGGATATATGGGAATCACACCCATATGAAGTCCTGGAGGTTTTGGGAGAAAAGTTAAATGTGATTAAAATTCGTAATTACAAAGGTGATGTGAAAACTGTACATAGGGATGCAGTAAAAAAATATGATTTGGATGTTGAGGAATGTGAAATTGGCCAAGTTCAGGAAGAAAAGCTTCCTGATTAAAAGTTGAATCAAAAGTGGGACCTGCAACAAATAAGGGGTGGTATACTATCAGAACAGTTATTATTAATCCTGGGTTAGGGGAGGATGGTCCTGTAAATACTGAGGAGATAAGGGTGTCAAACAGAAGTACTAAGGGTACTTGTTCTGCTTACCTTAGGGAAAATTTTATCCTGGGTTAAGAGGGGAGTGGGGGAATATGTGATGTCATAAAAAATCTGAGAGTTATAAAGATATAATATGTTACATTTGAAAGTGGTATACTTATACTGTAAAGAGGATGACAGTATATCAACTCTGTTGATGGGAAAAAAAAAGAGGGGGAAGGTTAAGTTTAGGTATGATTGTTAGATAGAAGGAGTTTGAATGGTTAGAGTATTGGTTTGGATGGACGGAAAAATTTGATAGAATGATAAGATTATGGATTTGGGTGAAAGTGTGGAGTTTGGATTTATGCGTGGTTGGGGTATGACTGCGAATATTGAGGACAATATTCGGTTTTTTTAAGCCCGGGCGAATGTAACATGGAGTAAAGGGGGAATGGAGGAAATAATAAAATAATAAATACTTACCTGGGGAAATCATCTTGGGGCGCACGGGGCCTTTGGATGGGTTGTCTGGGATGGTTAGGGTGAAGAGACGTCTGCTGGGGGTGATTTGGGGTCAGTGAGAGCCAGGGGAAGAGGAGCGAGGAAAGGGAGATGCTGCGTGGGGCAGCGTTACGTTTTTTTGGCCAGTGTGGGGCTGAAAGCGCTGCAGGAAGGCAGCGCTGAAGTTTTGGCTCCCGGGGACGATTGGGCACGTTCCCGGGAGTGAAGAAGAGGTCCGGGGCATGTTTGGGCCGGGTGCGGGCCGATTTGAGGGCCGCACAACGAGTTCGGGGGCCCGGGAGCAATGGAGCACGTTCCCGGGCCAGAAGATGTAAACCGGAAGGGGGAGAGCGCTGGGGCGGTAGTGGAGACGCTGCAATAAGCAGCGTTTGAAGTTTTTTTTGCTCCCGGGCCGAAGGAGCGAGGCACGGGGGTGAAGAGCGGTTCTGGGGAGAGAGGGCCGGAGAGAAGACTGTCGGCGCGAAATGTGCATGAGGCGGCGCGCCTCATGCACGAAACGGGAACGCGCGGTTTTGCGACTAGGCCGAAGCCGGGGCCTAAATTTTGGGCGGTTTCGGAGGTTTTTTGTTTTTGCCTCCGATTTTGACTGAGGACGTCCGGGACCGGATCCAATGGGAGTGGTCGTGTTGTGAGGAAAAATCGGGAAAGCAGGTAAGGGGTTTTTAACCCAGAATTTAAATTAGTTTATTTTTTAAATTGTATTAATGCGGTTTTGATTTTTAGAAATTAAACGGTAATGATTTTTAAATTCTGTTTTGGATTTGGGGTCGGGGGGAATTTTTTGGGATTTTTCTGGTAGATTAGTTTTTGAATTTGAATAATTAGGGGGTCATTTGGGGGGGGTCTGGTTTTTAAGGGGTTAGGAAAGGGTTAACTGGTTAAATTCGACGGGAGTAGGTTCCGAGGGGAATATTAAAATTTTTGGAATAGGTTTTAAATTTTTTGGGAATTTTTTCAGGGGTTTTTAGAAGATTGTTGCGTGGCGGGGGTTAAATGTTGGGATATTTAAATTTTAAAAACACCGTTTAATAGAGGATGGGAGGTTTAATTGGCATGGGAAATTTGGGGTAATTTGATGAAATTTATAGGGTTTTTTTATTAATTGAAGAATTTCCCATTGATTTCTATGGGGATTTTTCAGTTAAAATGGGGATTGAGCAGTGCTGCTCAACATTCCGCTTGTCAGCAGGGAGAGTTGGAATGTTGAGCAGGACTAGGGATTGGCTGGCTGAGGGCGGAATCCCAAGCCAAGCAGCCGTCTCCTAGGTAACGGTCAGTGGGACAGTTGGCAGAGCGCTGGTGACTGTGGAGGTGGAAGGAAGTGTGTTTGGTGGTGTGGTTAATGTGGTGAGTTTGGAGTGATTTTGAGAAGGTTGGAAGTGGGATTTTGACTGAGTTTGGTGATAGGAGGGCAGCTGTGTGAGGGGAAAGTGGTGAGTTGGGAAGTGTTTGTAATTTTTCTGGTGAAAGGTGTAAGGAGGTGTATATATGTTTGTGCTCATTAGTTTAGGGAAAAATAAGTAAGGTTAGGGGGTTTAGTGAGGGTATAGTTATTTTAATTTTCTTAGTTAAGTGTTGCCCAGTGTTATAAATTATATATATTTAAGTCATTTAGTGTGGGAAGGGGTTAGTTAAGAAGATAGGGTTTTTCTTCCATTTATTTTTATTAAGAGTGAGGTGTAGGGTGACGGTGGCAAAGAATCCTGGAAAACCTGAGCTCCTACGCAAGAAAGACCGTGAAGGATTCTGCATCAGAGAAAAAAACCGCAGCTAAGTGACAACACAGTGACTGGACATAGAAATAATTCTTACTTACCTGAGTTGGGTCACTGGGGTGGTTGTCTTACGAGGACCTGTGAGAAAAGGGAAGAGAAAAAGGACACAAAGTATCAATTCTTTAAAGTTGAGATACAAGGGAGAGTTAATAAAGAAATTATTCAGAAAGAAAAATTTACACTTAATACTTATCTGATAAGAATCTTGGTATCGATACCAGAGAGGGAAATTCTGAAAAAGAGGGAAAAAAAGTTATACAATTGTAAAGTACATTTCTTTTGCACTAGAATATAAATGTTAAGGTAGTGGTTAAAGTCTGTTAATTAATAATTTATTCTTTAGTATTTGAATTGAATTAAAATCTTGTTGTTTTTGGTTAATCATTTTTTCCGTTTGGTTATTTCAAAAGCAGGACAAATCCAAAATTAGCTTATTTTTCCCCTCATTTTCTTTGAGATTTTGAGGCTGTGGTTAGTGAACTGTCGGCCTCTCCGTCCTTGGTGAGGTGATTCTGGGCACTGAAAGAAATTTTAAGTGCTCAGGGACACTTTACACTGAGAAACGAGTGGGTACAACGACATTAGGTTGATATATTAGCATATTGTGAGAGAGGTTAATATTATTGTTTTCCATTTCTGAACTTTTCGTAATGTATGGTGGTGTGGGAGGCAGATCCAGGGGGGAAAGACTTCTTGAAAAGATGTGTTTTTAGTTTTTTTCTGAATTGTGGGTAGTTTTCTGTGAGTTTCAGGTTTTTGGGTAGTGAGTTCCAAAGTTGTGTGTAGTGAAGGGTTAGGTAGGTTCTAGCTGTTCTCATCACGTTTCTTAATAGCAGATCGATTAGTTCCGTCATGTAATCTGGTGTGAGTCCGTAGATGTTTCTGTGGACTATTGTGCATATTTTGAATGTTATGTGAGCATTAATAGGAAGCCAATGTAAGCTTCTTAGGAGGGGTTTCATGCTTTCGAAGCGTGTTTTTCTGAAGATGAGTCTTGCAGCCGTGTTTTGTGCTGTCTATAGTTTTCTTATGATTTGATCTTTGCAGCCTACGTAAATACTATTGCAGTAGTCTACATGGGTTAGCACCTGGGAAAGTAAGGTTTTATACATTTGAGCTTCCACATAGTGTGGAACATTTTCTTGGTCATGTTCTTAGATTGGCTTTCTAGCGTTAGGTTGCAATCAATTGTTATTCCTAAGATTTTCAAGTGGTCTGAGATTGGGAGGGATGAACCCTGTGCGTTAATTGCCGAGGGAGGAACATTATTGTATTGGGACGAGAGAATGAGACATTGGGTTTTATCTCTATTGAGTTTTAACTTGAATTCCGATGCCCAGGATTCCATGATGTTCATGCTATATGTCAGTTTATGATACTGTATTGGATTCTTACAACAAATTACTTTCTTACGCATTATTCTTTGTTATGTATCCTATACTGTTTATTGTAAGCCACATTGAACTCTAACTTGTTTGGGATAATGTGGGATATAAATGACACAAATAAATATTATAGCGCCTGTTTCTGTGCAGATCTGCAAAGGGAGTGTAATGATGGGAGGGACATGGACAGGTCAGGGGCATTCCCTTAAAATGCAAACAGTGTTATACAAAAGTGTTGCTAAAAATCAACAGATGGCCCCAGTCAGTGGCACGTTTCCATATAGCAGGTATTACTATCCAAATAAGCACTTAATCTCAGGCTGGTGGTTTATGTATTAGAAGATTCATAAGAAACTGTTCAATCATCTTGAATTGTAGAAGTTAAAAAAAATTCAGTCACATAATACCAAAATCGTATAAGTCCATGGATCAGCATCTGCATGTCAAGGGCATAACCATGTGGGGCCTCAGGGGCCTTGTCTCAGGCCCCCTCCAGTACTGGCACTAGATGCCTGGTTGGAGATTCACCATCTGAGGAGCCCCTGTCCTGCCACCTTCAACATCATCATCCTGTTCCGGAGCACAGCTGGCAGTCGCAGGTAGAAAAACTGCTGCCCAGTGAGTAATGTCTGCTATTTTTTGCCGTTGCTGCTGGTGGTTAGAAAAAGGTAGGGTGTCAGGAGGGGTGCAGTTTAGTGACTTAAAGAAGAAGGAGGGGCTGGATGGAATGGGGGAGAGAAAAAGAGGGCTGAGGAGGGCACATACTGGATGGAAGGGGAGAAGAAAGAGCAGATGCTGGGTGAAAGAGAAGGAAGAAAGGGCAGATGCTAAATGGAAAAGAAGAAAGAAAGGGCAAAATCTGGATGGAAGGTGGAAAGAGAGGGCAGATGCTAGACGTAAGGGGGGAGAAAGAGGGCAGAGGGCAGATACTGGATGGAAAGGGGGAAGAAAGGGCAGATGCTGAGTGAAAGAGAAGGAAGAAAGGACAGATGCTGGATGGAAGGGGGAAGAAAAAGGGCAGATACTGGTTAAAGAGAGGAAAGGACATGCTGGAAAGAAGGGGGGAAGAAAGAGGGCAGATCATGGATTGAAGAGAGGATAGAAAGGACAGATGCTGGACAGAAGGAAAGAAAGATGGCAGAGGGAAGATACTGGATAGAAGGGGGAAAAGGATAGATACTGGATAGAAGGGGGAAAAGGATAGATGCTGGATGGAAGGGGAGAGAAAGAGAGCAGATACTGGATGGAAGGAGGGTAGATGCTTAGTACAAGAAGGAAGAAAAGGCAGGTGCTGGATGGAAGGGGGAAAAGAAAGAGGGCAGATAATGGATGGAAGAAAGGGCAGAAGCCGGATGGAAAGGGGGAGAGAAAGAGGGCAGATGCTAGATGAGAGGGGAAAGAAAGAGGACAGGTGCTGGACAGAAGGGAGAGAAAGAGGGAAGAGGGAAGATACTGGATGGAAGGGAGAGAGAAAGGGTAGATGCTGGGTGAAAGAGAAGGAAGAAAGGTCAGATGCTGAATGGAAGGGGAGAGGGAAAGAGGCCAAATGCTGGATGGAATGGAGAGAGAAAGAAGATAGAATAAGTAAAAGACAGGGAATAATAGGAGAACTGAGCTGAGGGAAAGAGATGGAAAGCTACAGGTCAACATAGTACAAAGAGAGAAAATGAAGACTGGATAGCAAGAATGAATTAAATTTGGACAGAGAGACAGAAACAAACAAACATACATAAGAAAGTTGAATGAAAAAGGAGAAAAGTGAAAAATGACAAATGGAAGGAAATTCTGGCAAGAGAGTTAGGAGAAACCAGAGGCTGGGACCAACACAGTTAGAAAAAGTAAATGGCCAGATAACAAAGGTATGAAAAATAATTTTATTTTTAGTTTAGGATAAAGTAGTGTGGTAGCTATGCTAATAAAGTTTCATAAATATAAATAGAAAATGGAAATAGGGCGATATATTTTTGTTGGACTAATTTTAATACATTTTTTGACTAACTGTGAGAGACCAAAACCTTTCTCAGAGCAAGACAGGATACCATAACACTAGTTTACTATCCTTACCTGAGGAAAGAGGTTTTGGCCTCTGAAAGCTAATTGAAAAATATATTGTTAGTTCAATCTTATTTTCCATTTTTAGTTTTATTTGTTCATTTTTAATGTAGCGATTGGAATATGTCAGTTTTTGACATTTACATCTATTATCTTTATATTTTGCATAGTACAGGGGGGCATGCATCACTGTTTCTCACTATGAGGCCCTTTTACTAAAGGGTTGCTGCGTGGCAACAGGCTTATCACATGGCACCCATTTCCGGCACGGCTGGATTTTTTAAAATATATATACCACCAGGATAGCACAGGAGCCCTTACCACCACCTCAGTAGGTGGTGGTGGTAAGTGCTCTCCCCCAGCTAGGCCACATAAGTGCAAGCTTACCACATGGCCTTGTGTTTTTTCAGACTTTTTACCCGTTGCAGTAAAAAGGACCCTGGTGCATGACAAAAACGGCCGTTTCTGCTACCGCAGGATCCTTTTTACCACAGCCCCTATACGCAGAGCCTACCTTCTTGGGGTTGTTTAATTTTTGTCCACATATTTCTATTTTTAGTTCATAGTTACTTATTGTACACTGGGTGAGGGTCTATCTTTGATCTATATGTGTGAAAGAGACCTGGTTTTCTGTTAGCGTTGCCTGCCTATGCAGGATCAAACTGTACTAATCTGCCTTGTTTGGTTTTCCAATAGGTGTATTGATGTTCTAGTGCCCACTGCAGGGTTTATGGTGTTGCATTTTCCTAGGTAGGGCCTTATTTTGTGGCTTGTGGGAGTTACTGCTATTATAGCATGATAGAATTGCTCTATAGGTCCCAAGTGACATTTGTAGTGTTGTGCATTATGTCACAGTATGCCTGGTATTGAACTTGGATTTAGATCACAACTTTCTCAGTAGCTCAAGCAGGGACATAGCCAGACCTTGCTGGGAGGGGGGCCAGAGCCCGAGGTGGGGGGGGGGGGCACTGTTTAGCAGCCCCCCCCCGAGCCGCCACCGCTGCCACATTGGACCCCCCTGCTGGCCTGCCGACGACCCCCTTGAACCCCCCTCCCGCCACCAACCTTCCCTCGCCATCGCTGCCTGCCCCGCTGCCACATCAGATACCTTGTTTGCTGGCAGGGGGTCTCTGAACCCCGCCAGCCGAAGAGAGTCTTCTTCAGTGCCGGAGTAGCGCCTTCGTTCAACGAAGTTCCTGGTGCGATCAGCTGTTTTGACGCCTTACGTCCTGCACCGTGCATGAAGCCCTGTGCAGGACGTAAGGCTTCGAAACAGCTGATCGCACCAGGAACTTTGTTGAATGAAGGTGCTACTCCGGCACTGAAGAAGACTCTCTTCAGCTGGCGGGGTTCGGGGACCCCTGTCAGCAAACAAGGTATCTGATGCGGCGGCGGGGCGGGCAGGGATGGCGGGGGAGGGTTGGTGGCAGGAGGGGGGTTCAAGGGTATCGTCGACAGGGGGGCCAGGGCCAAATCTACGGGGGCCCAGGCCTCCTCAGGCCCCACGTAGCTACGCCACTGAGCTCAGGGCAGGTTACATTAAGGTAAAGTAGGTGTTTTCCTGTCCCTGGAGAGCTTACAATTTAAGGGGTATATTTACTAAGGTGCGTTAGCGTTTTTAACATGCCTTTAAAGTTAAGGTGTGTTAAACACCAACATGCCAATATATTCCTATGGGTGCATTAGCGTTTAACGCGCATCAACTATTAACACACATTAAAAACGCTAACATGCGTATAGCACACCGTAGTAAACACAGCCCTAAGTTGTGTACTTGAGGCAGTGGAAGGTTAAGTGACTTGTCCAAGATCTTAAGGAGTGAGAATGGGATTTGAACCCTGCTGTTGCAGGTTCTCAGCCTGCTGTTGTAACCATTAGGTACAGCTAATACAGATAATACTTGACTCTCTATTGGCTGCACCTAATATTGGATACTCAACAGTAAATTAAAGACTAGCAGAGCTGAAGCCTGTAGCCATTTGGAAATCTACCAAAAACATTGATAAATAATTTCTGTTGTAGTGCTGCTGAACATCAGTATTCACATGGCCAACAGGAAGATGTGGACTAGGGAGGTAGGGCCGACTGAGAGCTAAGTGTTAAAGTACCTGCACATATTTCCAGAATACTGCAAATATTATTCTATTTATTTTGTTATGGTGTGCATTATTTTGTTGTTTTGTTGGTACATAATTCTCTGGAGTGTATACAGTATACATAATACCATTAGTAACAGACAGCGCTGTGGAGTTGGTACACCAAACCTTTGATTCCGACTCCTCTGTTTTTCTACTACCTGACTCTGATTCCTTCTGATATTAGGCTTTACATTTTTTGGTTGGCAAGGTGGAGAATTGACAACCAGTATTTAAGTATGGGTGACTGGGGCCCACAAAGAGTGGTAAGTGCGGCCCTGGTCACCATGTTGGGCAGACTGGATGGACCGTACAGGTCTTTATCTGCTGTCATTTACTCTGTTACTTTGTAAAGTACTTGTAAATATAAGTTATATTTATGAGTATTGTAGATCCAGGACAAAAAAACACTGCCTACCTTCCCAAATTTAGCCAGTGGCAGGCAGCACAGTTAGCTGCCGCTGCTGCCAGCGCTGATCCTGGATATTTAATACCAGGCTGTTTCCAGTGACCAGCATTGCATATCTGGGGGGTTTTGACCATCTTTAACTTAACCCTAGAACGCATATTGGGGGCCTTTTAGGCCCCCATGCTTACATTTTTGCTATTATCTGCAAAATTACTTTAGTTAGAATTTTGAAACTCAAGGTATTACTCAAGTATGTCATTGTTGATAATATCCAGTTGTTCATATAATTTTTTTTCATAGGCATTATGGTGTAACAATGCTTGTTTGGTGAAAACTACATCTGTACGAATTGGGGGCCTTTTAGGCCCCCGCTGTTTTTATCATGTTCTCAGAAGTGTTTGTGTCTCAAGTTACTTTATTTGTACTCAGTAATGCTGGTGGAGGGGCCAGGGTGTGGATAATAACATGTGAGGATGTCATGTGATTTTTGGAGGGAGTGATAAGGCCATGACATCACCTCAGGTCCTCTGAACACTGAGGACAGTATACACTGTGAGCTAATTGCTGAAGGACCTGTGATAAGATAAGCTGTTGAGAGGAAATCTGTTTCATTTTCTAACATCTAGTCAGCAATGGCACAGTCTTCCTCCAAGTGTCTGACTGACCAAGAGATTGAAGCGATTATGTTTCAAAGCGATGATGAAAGTGAACTATCTTTGTCTGATGAAGAATATCTGCCACCAGCTAATCAAACATCCTCATCCAGTGATTCTTCTGATGATGAAGAAGTGAATCTAGTGGATCCTCAAGAAGTGATAAGTAGAACATCCAAAACGAATGTTTTTTGGGACAGTAATCCTACATTAGTCGGACGTACTCCAATACACAATATTGTGAGACAGGCTCAAGGAGCTGTGGGAAGTCCCAGTTACTTTACCCCTAAAGATGTATTCTGTACTTATTTTTCTGACAATATTGCAGAAGAGGTCCTATTATGTTCAAACCTAGAAGGAAGACGTATCGCTTCAGCAAAAATAAATCCTGGAAAAATATCTCAAAAGAGGAACTTTATGCATATATTGGACTTTTCCTGCTGGCAGGGAGTCAAAAATTGTATGATGTCCCAATATGAGAATTATTTCTGGACCCACTTTCTGATCCACACTATAAGGCGACAATGTCAGTGGGCAGATATGAGGAAATTAGAAGGATCATTCGCTTTGATGATAAGCGAACTCGTGCAGCGAGGTTTGAAACAGACAAATTAGCCCCTATCAGTTATATCTGGAACATATTTATCAAAAATTGCACAAAACTTTACAATCCTAGTACTAATGTTACTGTAGATGAGCAACTTGTACCGTTCAGAGGACGCTGCAAATTCATACAATACATGCCCAGCAAGCCAGCCAAGTACGGTATAAAATCTTCTGGATGTGTGATTCTGCAAATTATTATGGCATAAATGGCGTAATCTACTGTGGCAAAGAGGTTGGTGCACCAGTACAGAAGGATCTGGGGTCTGAAATAGTCAAAACTCTTGCTGTTCCAATATTCAATTCAGGTAGAAACATCACCATGGACAATTATTTCACCAATGTTGAACTAGGCAATTTTCTGCTTGCAAAAGCTATTACACTTGTTGGTACTATAAAGCAAAACAGACGAGAAATTCCAGCAGCACTCAAACACAATCGTCAGCGAGCACTTTATGAGAGTGTCTTTGGATTCAATAACAAAGCGACTTTGGTATCTTACAAGGCAAAGAAGGAGAAATCTGTAATTTTACTCAGTACCATGCATCACGATTGCAGTGTTGACAGCAATAACCAAAAATTGAAACCAGAAATCATCCTGCATTACAATGCAACAAAAGGAGGTGTAGATAAAATGGATGAGATGGTGGGAGAATATTCGTGTAAGAGGCAAACAAAACGATGGCCTGTAGTACTATTTTCAAATATGCTTGATGTAGCAGCCCTAAATTCATTCATTATTTATACAGAAACTCATCCTGAATTTCATGCACAGAGGAAGGACAGGAGACGCTTATTCTTGAAGGACCTTTGTCATGAACTTGTAATACCTCACATGATAGAGCGAAGCGACTTGAAATGCTTGCCAAAGAAAACTAAAGAAGCAATGAAACGGTGTGGCGTACAGTTTCAGATTACTCCAGAGCCAGGAGAAAGAAAACGAAAGCGTTGTTTCATGTGTCCAAGAAACATAGAGAGGAAAACTGAGCGATATTGTTCCACTTGTAAGGAAACTGTTTGCAAAGAACACTCTTCTGAAAAAATAACATGTCAGAATTGTTTGGAAGACTAATATAATAGAAAAGAAAGTTAGAATAAAAATGTAGCTGCAGCTAGTTTGCTATAGATTTCTATGCATTTTTGTGTGTTTTCATGTCTTTGCGTGAAATTTGGGGAAAAAAAAGATTTTTTTGGTGTTTTCTGTGAAAATTATAATTAAAATGTTGTCCACTATTCATATTTTATTGAGCAATTTTGAAATAAACTTGTGAAAGTTATTTAAGTGTGTTTTTCTACATTATGTGCATGGGGGCCTAAAAGGCCCCCATGACGTTAATATGTATATTTTTAACGTCATGCGTGTGAATATTCAGCACTGTCCCGCTAAACTTAGTCGACCAGCACTTGAATATTTGTAGATAACCAGCTATCTCGCTCTGGATATTAGCACTTAGCCTGTTCCTGGCCAGTTAAATAGCGCTGAATATTGGGCCCTTTATAGGTATAAACTGAAACATTTACCATATATTATAATGTTGTAAAGTTTTATTTTGAAGCTGGAGTTGGTACATTTTTACCGACTCCAACTCTAACAGACTCCACAGCCCTGTTAACAGAGGTAATGGACGAGGCATCTGGTAGACAGTGGAGTCCTTCCCTGCAGTGTTCAAAAATGCTCTCTACTCTCCCCTCCTATTTTTTATAAGATTATTGCTTATACAGGGAGGAGGGGGGAGCAATGTTCCCTCTAAGCTGCATTAAACATCCAGTAGCTGAGTAAAATACAGAGTAGCTATAAGCCTATAGCTAAACTACAGGTGAACAAGTGGAGAAAGCATGCAGAACATGACTCATCAAATTCTTTCCAGCCTCCCTACAAGTGTTTATGTGTGTGTGTGTGTGGTCACACAATAATGTAATAGAAAATTGTTGCTCATGAACAAAATTTTTTGCTCATGTCAACTCAGTCCCTCAGGAAGAACATTGTATGCGCCAGAGTCAGTGTTAGGGGAGGCAAACAGGGCAGCCGCCCTGGGCCTTACAGCACCAGGGGGCCCCCATGATTCATCACCTCTTTCCTTTCTCCCTAACCCAGTCCGACACCCTCCCTCCCCTCCCAGTCTACCTTCCAATGCATTTTCCTTTACAGGGGTCGCTGGTATAGCAGCAGTTCTGATCAACTGTCTGTGCCAGCCTCGGAGCTTTCCCTGTGCTGTGCTCTGCCCCTTCTCTGACACAACTTCCTGTTTTGGCCTGAGCAAAGCGTGGCAAAGGGAATGCTCCGAGGCCGGCACAGAAAGGAGAGTGGAGATGAGAGAGGGACATGGGGATGGGAGGAGCAGTGCTGGAAAGGGGTGTGAGAATAAGAGAGGGGCACAGCCCGGCGACACCAAATGTCCAAAGGCAAATTGGACCTTGGGGAGGAGAGGGACAGGGGAGTGTAAAGAAATTAAAATTAATTTTTAATGCCATGGGAGCTGTGGGATGCTGCGGCTTGCCTTCCCCTGTGGTGCCTAGTTTACAAAGGTCTGCTCCCCCTGACATCAAAACCGGGCTACACCTCTGCCTGCCCCCCCCCCCCAAAAAAATAAAAAATCTAATTCTGGCAATGCCCCTGCTACATGTTACAGATCTACCAAATCTGTGTGTTGAGTAATGCCCTTCCCCTCTAGGACCTGATTTTGGACTATGCTTGGATTTACAGAGACTTAAGTCTTCACATTCTTGTACGTTTTTCAAATTCCGTAGTCTAAAAAAATACAACTCAATCCGGCCAATATTCAAAATGATATAAGTGGGTAGGAGCCTTTCCTGCCCACTT
This sequence comes from Microcaecilia unicolor, assembly GCF_901765095.1. Taxonomy (NCBI): domain Eukaryota; kingdom Metazoa; phylum Chordata; class Amphibia; order Gymnophiona; family Siphonopidae; genus Microcaecilia; species Microcaecilia unicolor. The sequence goes on from NC_044039.1 coordinate 132,592,984, forward strand.
AAATCGCTTAAGACCGCCTAAGTGGGGATATTCGACAGCACTTAACCGGACAGTGCCCTTGAATATCCCCACAGACCACAGAACAAAAAAGTGGGCAGGTCAAAGACGGCCCAAGGGGTGGTATTGGGGAGAAGCCAGGGGTTATGCGGGTGCTGGCAATATTTAGTACCGGCACTTGCATGGCTAAGTGAGTGAATTTAGGACAGCTCAAAAGCAGTCTTAACATTACTCGCTTAGCTATGTGGGCCCCGGCAAAGACCCATATAACTATTTTTGAGTTTAAAAGCCCTCCTGATCCCCCTCTGAGAGATTGCAGCAGCCATTCTGCAAGTGCAGTTGCAATGAGCAGAAGTGACAGGGCTTCGCTGTTGCTCCCAACGACCCCACTAGGACCCCACCAGGAAGACAGGTAGGCTCGGGGGGGGGGGGGGGGGAGCCTACCTAGACCTTAGGGGAGGGTTGAGGGACTTGTTTGCGGGGAGGGGAGGGGCATTGATGCTTGTAGGCTGGGGGGGTAGGAAGGAGAGGGGCTTTTTGGTAGGCCAGGAGAGCTCTTAAACTCAAAAATAGTTATGCGGGTCCTGGCCAATATTCAGCCAGGACATGCATAAGCTCCAGCGACCAGGAAAGTGTAAATTAGTCTCAGATATTCAGTGCTGGGCCTGGGGCTAATCTAGCTGGCAACAGTCGGTGTTTTAAAAAATGCCAAATGTTTACATTTTACAGTGATGGACCTAACAGTGCCCCCAAGAGATACTCAGGCATTGATATTTTCTTATAGCTTTCCCCCAACCTGTACCTTTGAATAACTTTATTTTGGAGTATTTTTTTGGCTGCTTTGTTTTGGTGTGTTTAGACCTTTACTTCAAATTCACTTCATACAGTTGAAATAGCTTAGTTTTTCATCCAGAAGTGTTTAAATCAGTAATTAGATACAGGTGGATTTTCTTTAACTTATTATATACCTTTTTAGGGCAATATTTGAAAAGAGAGCTAAGACCATCAAGACCTTTTGGTTGCCTAATCTTAATTACATTTTGAATATTTCTATAGTTGTTCTTTCACATTGAAAGTGTAGAGTATGTTGTATGAGTTACTGAACCAAACTCCTACTTTAATGGATTTTTAATTGTATTTTTAAGACAGTAGAATGTGAAGAATGTAAAAGGTTGTAAAGATGTTTATAAGACACTGTAGGGGGGAATTCTTCAAGGTATGGTAAAGGTTTTCCTTTTATCACACCTTGATTTTCCACGGGATTCAGCAACCTGTGAGGTCTGGGTACCCAGGGCTGGCTCAAGGAATTGTGGTGTACTGAGTCAGCTTGCATCAGTGTCCCCCTGCATCAGTTCCCCTACCCCCCCCCCCCCCCCCCCCCATGGGTCCAGCCTTTCTGTCCTCTCTCCACATCCTGCTCCTCACAGGTCTGGCATTGCTGCTTCTTCTCTCCCTCTCCCCATCCTTTAACTTATGTTACTGGCACCGGCGGCAGCAGTCTCAAGCTGCCTTCGGCCAGGACCTGGATCTTCCATCTGCCATATCCCACCCACAGGTAATTGCATCAGAGGATGTGGGATGTGGCAGAGAGAAGATCCAGAGGCTAACCAAATGCAGCCTGCCACCAACAATTCTCTTTCTCACATAGGTTACAGAACCTGGGGGGGGGGGGGGGGGGGGAGCAAGGAGAAGGAGTGACACCAGACCCCTGGGAAGGGAATTACAGAGGGGGTAGAGAGTGGGCCAAGGGAATGGGATGAGGTGGGGAGAGATGTTGGAGCAAAAGAGGGAGGGAAAGAGAGATGCTGGACCCATGGGGAATTCAATGCTTAACAATTAGACCAAGGTGATGTCAAGAGGCTGAGGATTTTGGCACCCTGATCCAATGCCTTACCTGGTCCAATGGTCAAGCCAGCCCTGCATGTACTGCAGTTTGCTGAATCCTGCAGTAAATGAATAATGCTGCTTACGAGCCACCTTGTAAGCAGCGTTATTATATGTGCCTGGGAGCATTGGGCCGCAAAGCCGCATCCCAGTTCTCCTGGGACACCAGAGCAGTGTCATCCTCCCTGGCTTCCAGGCCCCTCTGACTCAAGCCCCCCACCCACCCCCCAAGATCAACTCCCCACTCCTCCCCCTTCCCCTCCCCACCCTCACTCCCCCACATTAAAAGTAGCTCTTGCCTCCTCAAAGGATTACCTCAACATCTTTAGTGGTCCGGGGGGGGGGGGGGGGGGGTCTCGGGGGTTCTTCAGACAGGAGTGATGCCCAGTTACTCCTGCTCAGTCTAGTGCCACATCCAAAATGATGCCCCTAGTGGTAGTCTCACAACTACCACTAGGGGTCTTACTTCCGTACTTTCTAACTCAAGTTCAAAGTAAGTTATATTTCAGATGCACTTGGCAGTTTCATGACCCAGAGGTTTTATGATCTAAGTTTGTATCTGAGGCAAAGTGGCTTCCACAAGGTGACAAGAAACATCAGTACAAGAAGCAGGATTTAAACTCTGGCTCTCCAGGTTCACAGTCCATTACTCTAACCACTAGGCAGAACTTTTTGCTTGGACTTTCTTCTTTTTTTTTTTTAATGTTTAATCCAATCAAAATTTAAACTGTAGGCTAAATATGCTCCATATAATACCTATACAAGCAAGCAGACTTGCAGATGATTTATGAGGGTTTTTAATGACTTTTCTAATGGAATCAGTGTTAAATGTTATCTGAATTCATAAAGGTGTATTTCTTTCTCCATTTTTCAAAAGTAAAAAAAAATGTAATGAGATTTAATTCTGTCACACTTCATCAAACTTGATTTTGTGCTGGGTTTTTTTTTTGTTATGTTTGAAAAATACTGCAGTTTGACAGCTACATAAGCAAAGCAAAGGGCTTCTGACACTTATTTTGCACATTGATGATAACTTACAAGAAAAAAAGATAAAGACAGACATATGTATGTTAATTGATTAATTATTGGATTTTGCCAGGCCTTCTAGCCTTAGCCAACCAGGTTCTAGAGCACCACAGTAAAACTGTAAATGATGGCAGATAAAGATTAACATGGCCTATCCAGTCTGTCCTCTTGAGATTCATTTATGTTGGGTAAATGCACACATAAATTCCCACAGACTAACATCATGACCCTTCACATTTCACCTTCAAGCATTTACTGATAGTTTTAACCCCCTTCTATTCATTCCTGCTGTAAGAACAGCCATCCCCTGGCTAAATGACAAGACAAGAATTCCTCAAGTGTTTGGTATAAACTGTTACTTCAGCCAACAGTAGGTGTCGCTGTTGCACAATAGCTAGGACTCTCCCCAGTCGGGAGCTGTGAACAGTACCTACCTGAGGAGCAGAAGCCTGGGTCTTCCACATGGCGATATGCAACACTGGCACTTCGATTCAAAACTAGCCTATCCTTTATCAATTTATACTGTAACTTGTTAGCTTCTGCCTCTCCCCAGAAAAATCATGTTCCAATACACTAACTCCAAAAGAGAATGCAACTAGCAAGATTGTTGAAAATGACAGTTTGACAGTTTCCATGCTTTATTCTTTTCTCTTTTTAAATATTATGTATGGGTCTCATTGGTTTTGCAATCAAAATTGTTAATTGTTAGGGCTAACAATGAGTAATGTTTTCATATTTTCTTTTTTCTTGGCTGTTCCTTCCTGCTGCTGTGGACTTCTAGCTTAATCAGAGTGATCCTCTATTGGGCCACAGTATGCTGCATCTTCATGTGCAATTACCTGGGTTTTCCCCACAATTTTATATCCTCCTCCCAATATATATAGTTCAATCATTGCAGAAAAGGTGTAATATGCAGGCCTCCTTCACAGACAGAAGAAATGGACAGAGATTTAATTGAAGACATTCAAAATATAGCTGTGAAAGGGGAAGTACTAATGGGTGATTTTAATATGCCAGATGTTGATTGTGGGGTCTTTTAGACGCAGGGAGATCCTGGTTTCTGTAGTCTAGCAGTTGATAATGGAACTCATGAGGGATGGGGACTTACTAATAGGGAGAGTGTTTCTGATGGTACAGTAGGTGATCATCTGGCATCCAGTGATCATGAGATGGTGTGGTTCAATATTAAGATAGGTGTGGAGATGGTTCATTCAAAAGTGAAGGTTCTAGACTTTATAAAAATAACTGACTTTGTTCTGATGAGGGATTACTTCAAAGAATTGTTGTCTAGGCAGGGACATTTGGAAGTAGTTAGAAAGCAGTGGGCAAAATTGAAAGGAGTTATTGTAAGGGCAGCAAACTTTGTTGTATGGAAAGTAAATAAAAGTAAGAGGAAAAGTAGGCCATTTTGGTTCTCAAAAGTAGTAGCTGAAAAGGTAAGGGAAAAGAGGTTAGCCTTTATAAACTACAAGAGATTGCAGAAAGAGGAAGACAGGTGACAATATCTGGAAAAGCTAAGAGAAGCTGGTAGAGTAGTCAGGAAAACAAAGATCTAAAGGGAAGAAAAAAATAGCCAATATGGTAAAATGGGGGGACAAACATTTTTGTAGATATATTAGTAATAGGAGGAAGTGCAAAAGTGCCACTGTGAGACTCAAAGGTGGCGGGGAGGAACTATGTAGAAGTTGATACAGATTAGGAGGAATTGCTTAAGAAATATTTCTGTTCTGTGTTCACAGCTGAAGGGCCAGAAAACAAATAGGAATGGATGGGTGGTAGTCCCTGAATGATTTTCAGAGGGCTATGTTCACGAGGACCTGGCTAAACTAAAGGTAGATAAGTCGATGGAGCCAGATGGCATACATCCGAGGGTACTGAAAGAACATAGGGAAGTTCTAGCAGCTCCGTTGGCTGACCTTTTCAATTCTTCTCTAGAGTTGTGAGTGGTCCCAAAGTACTGAAAAAGAGCAGATGTGGTCCCTGTCCACAAAAAAAGGAAGTAAGGAAGAGGTTGGGAACTACAGGCTGGTAAGTCTGACTTTTGTGGTAAGTAAATTAATGCAAACATTAAAGGAAAAAAAGAATAGTAAAGTTTTTAGAATCCAGTGGATTGCAGGACCCAAGGCTACATGGTTTCACTAGAGGCAGGTCTTGTCAGACAAAGCTGATTAATTTGTTTGGGTGACCAGAGAGTTGGATTGAGGGAGAACGCTAGATGAGGATTGCAAAGTGATGCAGTTGGGAAGAATAATCTGAATCATAGTTGCTTGATGCTAGGGTCCACCTTGGGAGTCAGCATCCAAGATAAAGATTTAGGTGTCTTTATAGACAATACGCTGAAATCATCTGCCCAATGTATGTCAGCGGCCAATAAAACAAACAGGATGCTAGGAATTATTAGGAAAGGGATAGTAAATAAGATAGAGAATACTATAATACCTCTGTATTTCTCCATGGTGTGACCTCAACTTGAGTGTTGTGTTCAATTCTGGTTGCCATATCTCAAAAAAAGATACAGTGGAATTAGAAAAGGTTCAAAGAAGAGCAAACAAAATGATAAAGGGGATGGAACTCATCTCATATGAGGAAAGGCTAAAGAGGTTAGGGCTCTTCAGCTTGGAAAAGAAATGGTTGAGGGGAGATATGATTGAGGTCTACTAAATCCTGAGTGGTGTAGAACGAGTAAAAGGGGACACGCAAGGAAGTTACATGGAAACATGTTTAAAACAAATAGGAAGAAATATTTTTTCACTCAACAAATAGTTAAGCTCTGGAACTCTTTGCCGAAGGATGTAGTAACAGCAGTTAGTGCATCTGGGTTTAAAAAAAAGGTTTGGACAAATTCCTGGAGGAAAAGTCCATAGTCTGCTATTGAGACAGATATGGGGAAGCCACTGCTTGCCCTCGGATTGGTAGCATGCAATGTTGCTACTATTTGGGTTTCTGCCAGGTACTTGTGACCTGGATTGGCCACTGTTGGAAACAGGTTATTGGGCTAAATAGACCACTGGTCTGACCCAGTATGGCTATTCTTATGTTCTTATTTAGATTTTAGCAAAGCCTTTGACATGGTTCCACATAGAAGACTAATAAATGCACTGAGTGCCCTTGGTATGGGCCCTAAAGTGACTGACTGGATTAGGAACTGGTTGAGTGGAAGGCAGCAGAGGGTAGTGGTAAATGGAGCTCATTCTGAGGAAAAGGATGTTACCAGTGGTGTGCCAAAAGGTTTGGTTCTTGGGACGGTTCTTTTTAACATTTTTGTAAGTGATTTTGCAGAAGGGCTGTCTGGTAAGGTTTGCCTCTTTGCAGATGGCAATAGGGTAGACACCCGTGATGGTGTGGATAGCATGAGGAAGGACTTAGCAAAGCTAGAAGAAAGATCTAGAATTTGGCAGCTAAGATCTAATGCTAAAAATGCAGATTCATGATTTGGACTGCAAAAACCTGAGGGAACAGTGAAGAACTTTTGTGCACGAAAGAGGAGCAGGACTTGGGTGTGATCGCATGTGATGATCTTAAAGTGGCCAAACAGGTAGAAAAGGTGATGGCAAAAGGAGGTGATGATACCCCAGCATAAGACTCTGGGGAGACCTCATTTAGAATATTGTGTACAATTCTGGAAACTGCAGTTTCAAAAATATATAAACAGGATGGATTTGGTCCAGTGGGTGGCTACTAAAATGATCAGTGGTCTTCATCATAAAGTGTATGAGAACAGACTTAAAGATCTCAATATGTATACTTTGGAAGAAAGAGAGAAAGAGAAGATATGATAGAGACATTTAAATACTACGCAGTATAAATACACAAGAGGCAAATCTTTTTCAATTGAAAGAGAGTTCTGGAACAAGGGGACATAGGATGAAGGTGAAAGGGGATAGACTCAGAAGTAACCTGATAAAATACTTCTTCACAGAAAGGGTGGTGAATTCATGGAACAGCCTCCCAGGAAGTGGTAGAGACAAAAACAGTATCTGAATTCAAGAGAGGATGTCTAAGGGAGAATAGATGGCACGGATGAGCAGATTGGATCAGCCATATGATCTTTATCTGCCTACATTTTTCTACGTTTAGGTTCTCAAATCATGGAGTAGGCAGCTGGGCTCCTGCAGCAAACCTGCTCTCATGGAACATTAGGTATCACCTTTGCACATTCACTGAGGACCAATGATCAGAAGCCCCATGCTGTTCCAAACAGCGCTCTACAAATAGTGCCAGAACAGCGCGGGGCAATAACGCCCCTATGAACAGAGGTAATAGCATGCAAATTTAGGCACGTTATTAGCTCTGATCATAAGGTAAAAGTGTGGGAGAATTGTGCCTGAGCCTGTGCTGTCAAAAGCCTGGACCTGTCAAACGCCCCTATGATGAGACCATGGTGGCCTATTGTCTCCCCAAGCCCCACCCCCCAAACAGTGACTCCAGTCACCCCTGACCCCCCCCCCCCCCCCCACACACACACACACACACAAAAAAATCCCTGGTGATCCATTGGGCTGCAAATTCAACTCCCCACCTGCCCTAGTGGTCTAGTGACCCCCTCCCCTGGATCTCTAGCCCCCATGCCACTGTCTGTGGGGGCTTGAGGGGAACTAGGCCACCAGGGCCTCATCAATGGGGAGGTCTGGGGGTCCAGTGAACCCCTAGGACACGATGACAGCCCAGACTGCCTGACTCTGACGGGAGGTGGGTGGCAGGAACAGAGGGAGTCTTAACCCTAACACCAGCTCTGAGCTGGCGTAGGGTTAAGACGCTATTCCGCCCCTATGGTAACATCACTGTTCTCTGATCATAATGGTGGAATACCGCAGAGCTCATTTAAATCTAATTTAAATGAGCTCTGCGCTATTGCCTGGAGTGGGTGCTGTTTGCCACACCAGATTCCTCTGATCATATATAAGAAGGTAAATATGGGCAGTAGTCTGGCACTAGTGGTCTCTAGCGCCCGCATTTAGGGGCCTGGGACTTTGTACTTGCTTTATCAATGGGCTGAAAAAATGGAGGCAAAACAGAGCAACATAATACAGATATACAACCCTTTATCAAAAATCCTTGGGAACAGACAGATTTCAGATTTTGTAATTTTTTGGATTTCAGAATGGTAGTCAGGAAGATTAGAACTTTAGAGCTTAATGAAAATGTTGCACTGCTTATCAGTACTAATTTGGTAAATATTGTTCATTTTGTACTTCGTTACCCATGGAATCTGCAGCTCTTTTTGCTTGATAGTATGTCATGTTAGGGCATGTTTGGCACCCAGTGTGAACTTTGGTGTATAGATATCCTCCATGAAAAATATTTTGGTTTTCGGAGCGTTTCGGTTTTCAGAATTTCAGGTAAGAGATTATGTACCTGTATGTGAGGGCAGAGAAAATATCAGTGAGCTAATCCAAGGGCCGATGCACAAAGCAACCGCAGGCGTACTGGCAGGGTTACCGCGAGTTGAACATGGGTTGCATGTGCTCAGTGATGCAGAGTGGAATTGAGCATGAGTGTTAGCATGTGCAATATATGCGTACAAGCTAATTAACTTATTCCGTGCAATGCCAAGAGTACGCCGCCCACTTTTGATGCAATGCGAGAATTTTTTCACCGGGTCTGGGCTCCGTGGAAGTTTTTGCGGAGAGGATTTCTTGTCAATCATTCACATTTAAGTGCTGGTTTTGTCCTGTTTTGCAAGCGAAAGGAAGCCTGTGCAAGTTTTAAACTCAGATGGTGAGCAACAAAGGTAAGCATTTCTGAACAAAACCAAAAGTGTCAGAGCACATTGACACCTGTTCTTCTCAGGGGCGTATCTGGAATCCGGCGGTAGGGGGGGCCAGAGCCAGAGAGGGGGGGCACATTTTTGCCTCCCTTCCCCCCCCCCCCCCCCCCCCCGCCGCCGCAGCGACGTCAGACGCCGAACTGGATTCAACCAATCAGCACTGCAGCGTTACTTCCTTGAAGCACATGGCCACGGAGGAAGACAAAATATGGAGATTGCGGGTCGGACCTCGGCTGGCGGGGGTTGGGGCCCCCCGCCAGCAAAAGTAAGCAGCGGGGGAGGGTTGACAGCGGGGAGGGGGGCCAGGGCGAAATCTGCGGGGGCCCAGGCCCCTGTGGCCCCACGCAGATACGCCCCTGGTTCTTCTGCACCTAAATATAAAGCTTTCAAAAATTTCAAGTGTTAGCAAGATTTTGCAAGGCTCATATTTAGGTGCAGAAGTAAAGACGCTGATATTCGCTGACACTTCCGGTTTTGGTTCAGACATGAACACAAAGCTGTGCCTACCATGAAACCTTGCACACGTGTCCAGCATACTCTTCCCCCATTTGCCGCAGGATTTGTACATATAAAGAGGTCCTTTTACTAAGGCGTGATTAAAAATGGCCTTCGCTGGTGTAGGTATATGCATTGGATGCATGCAGGTCCATTTTTCAGTGTGCCTGGAAAAAAGGCCTTTTCTGTGCCCGAAAATGGACGTGCAGCAAAATATTCGTCAGCTCTCATACACTGCCGATTACCACCCACTTAGCACCACATGGTAGAAAATAGAAATTATTTTCTGCCGTGCGTTTTGGACACCTGTAAAAAATAGAATTACCACCTGGGTCACCCGTAGCTGGATGGTAGTTCTAATTTGACACGCGTTGGATTAGTGCGTTTGCCTATAAATAACGTACTGCATTCTGCAGAACTGGGCTCGCAGGAGAAGCCATGTGCTCAGACTTCTATGTGCAGCTCTATCACGAGCCTTCCTGTCTGCCCAATTATTACTGTCCACATGTCAAGAATATATCCCAGTTGCCGGCCATAGACTGGCAACAGGGATATATTCTTGACCACCTGAAAAGATATAATTCCTTATCAAGGCCAGTTTTGTCACCTTGCTTGTTTTTACTCTAACATCTTAAGCAAATATAAGTATACAAATGTAAGCATCTTGTCAATGTACATACGTTTACATGCGTATGTGGATGGACTATTTTGTTTGTGCTATTTCCCATGTGTAAAGCCTACTTAATAGATTAAACATGTGAGGAGTAGTCTAATGGTTAGAGCAGTGAGCTAAGAACATGGAGAACTGGGTTCCCATTGCAGTTACCTTGAAGTCACATAATCCTCCATTACCCCAGATACAAAAACTTAGATTGTGAACCCACTAGGGACAGAGAAAGTATCTATATGTAATACATAAACTGCTTTGGTTGTATCTCAGAAATGTGGTATATCAAATCCATGAGCCTTTACCCCTTTATTTAATGACTTCCATTATGTACAATATGGAGATATTTTTTAAACACTGAAATATCCCAGAATAAATATATTTGGCAGGAAAATAGATGTCCCATCTTTCCACTCCCAGATGCTAAGCACTCAACTACTGCATGGTGTTAGTTCAGTGGAAAAGGTGTCTAGTAGTTAGGGCAACAGCCTAAAAGCGAAGAAGGTAGAGTTCAAATCCCACTGCTGTTTTGGCAAAATCACTAGACAGTCCAGTACCTCAGGTACAGCATAGACTACAAGCCCTTCAGGGAAATAGAAATGCCTTAAGTTGCCAATGAAATGTAGTTAAATTTCAATTCCCTGAAATCTATCAGGGCAATTGTGTATCTGAATGAATGGCATAGAAATGGAGTTTCCTTTATTTTTACCTGTCTTTTCCTTTAAGGACAACTCATATGCCCTCCTCGATTTCTTTCGTAATTCTCTGCCATAGACTGAGTCCGAGATATGGTCGATGAAGTGTGAGATTAAAGAAAACCCAAGAGAATGCATAAGGTCATTAGCATCCCTTCATCTCTTTAATTTAAAAAATAATCTGTGCTTAGTTCTATAGCTTGGTTAATTGCTCTGGGACAGTCAAGGGCTTAATGAAACCAGCTGATTGTTCTCCCATTCCCCCAAAAAAGGATCTATTAGCATGTGACTTGCGGCAATAGATGCCCAAAGGTTTCTGAGGTGGTTTCCCTTTTTTTTGTGGTTATTGGACTTGATTACTGGTGTATTGTTTCCTCTGCTTTGCTGTCCTGTGGATGTGATCAGAAAATGTGGTTTAGATGATGTCAGGGCACTGAGGGTGGTCTGGGTCCCCTGCCCGGGCCGCTGCCCAACACCCCCCCACCCACCCACACACACACTGCCCTGGTCCTACCTGAGTGGTCCTGGTAGTCTGGTGGCCTCTGCGGGGGGGGGGGGGGGGAATGTTCTTTCCTGCCCACTGCGCTGCCACTATTCCCCCACCTGCCGGCACTGCCATGTTTTCAAAATGGCAGCCAAGACTTCTGCAGGGAGCCTCGGTCACCATTTTTAAAATACGGTGGTGCCGGGAGGGGGGAATAGCAGCAGCCCAGCGGGCTGGACAGGAAACAACTTGTTCCCCTCCCGGGAATAGCAGCAGCCCAGCAGGCTGGACAGGAAACAACTTGTTTCCCTCCCTCCCCAACTGAGGGTACTAGATCACCAGCAGCACTCCGGGCATCTGGGCAGAGCCTCTGCATGTTTCCTCTAAGCTGAGCAGAATCCTCCAACTGCATCGCTGCCAATGGGAGGTGGTGTTTCAATATTGTGTTTTCAATGGCTAGAGAACAGGCAGGTTCCTTGGAGTCCTGCATATCTTGCCTGTCCCTCATTATTGAAAATGTGATAGTGAAACAGCACCACCCACTGGCAGGACTGTAGCTGGAGGACTGCATTTCATTTTAGCCTAGCTAAGTATCAAGACATATCCAGCAAAAGGTACCATTTTCAACTTGTTTGCCCTTTTTATATATGTTTGATTGTATTCTTATGTATATATATTATTTTACATATTTGTTATGTCTTATTATCATAGTTTATCGTTTGAATCTATTTTATGTTTCCTATACAACATTATATGTTTGATACTTTATCAAATGTATATGTATTTTTATTTATATTTAAATTTGTTATATATTTTTACATACATACATTTTTAATTATATCTGTTATCGATTTTAATTTTTAATTTGTATATGTGTGTTTGTAGACTCCTGAAGAAGGCCTTTTTAGTTCAAACCACGACTCGTGTCGAGTCTTGGGTACCACAATAAAGGCAGTTTGTCCGACTATTGTCTGCTGCGCTTTCCATTGTACCCCTGCTGTGTTTGTTTGGTTCGCGTGTCTGCAAGGGTTACTGTTCTTCTGTTTGCTCTGGACCATTCATGTACAGCACATTACAAAAATACATTGATACAAGACATTTTATAGAAAAGGGAGAATCTGAGAGAGAGAGAGAGAGATTGCCTATCAGGGGTTTTTTTTTTTTTTTGCTCCTAGTTCATTTGGAACCAAAACCAGGATCTAGTGGCTATGCACGTCCATTCATAACTACCTAGTGAGTCCTGGGCTAGGAGCCATCCATCAGGCTATCTTCAAGAACCCTTCGGTGTCCTGAAGCCACCCACCAGTCATATGAGCCAACTTTTTAAAATGATTGTGTATGCTAAACCCAATGGAAATTACCTCTCCCTGGACATTGGCAAGGAGTTTGCTCAATATTTGGGGTGCTCAAGCACCCACAGAGCTGGCTTCAATAGCCCCAGTTATGTACATTTTAAGTTGTAACCCTATTACTTGATGCTAATAGTAAAAATTCTAAGAAAAAATGTTATTTTAATCACAGAGTTGCAATCTCCCTAACGACCGCAAGATGGGACTATTTCTCTAGAAAAGACAAATTCTTGCTTTGAGAATTTCTCTGGTAAAGGGTCAAGTGTTTTAAAAACTACTAGCAGTTCAACACATACATATTTCCTTTTCCTAGTGACTCGCTGCCTGATCCAAACTGGGTTCATTTGAGTAACCCATGAAAGGAAACTGATCACAATTAGGAGTAAAATAATTTACAGAATTCAAGAGCAATCTGTTATCCCAGTATCCTCAAACTTTGAAACTTAATAGTGTGTTTGTGTGTGTGTGTGTGTGTGTGTATATATATATATATATATATATACCCGGTCGATATTCAGCCCATGGTGTTAAGAATTAGCCCCAGATATTCAATGCGACACCAGCATTGAATATCCAAGGATAATTCATTATGTGTTAGCTTCGAGATCTTATAAAGGTACCAGCCAAGATTTTAACTGGGACCCGCATAAAATCTTAAGCAGGTCCTGATTGAAAATCTGCTGGGACCCACATAAAAAGTTCTGGCCACTCCTGGCCTCCCTTCCAACCCCAGCCTCACCCCATCCCAGATCCTGAGATACTCAACTTGAGATTCCCCACACACCCCACCCCCATAGAAAATCTAAGTTGACCCCCACCCCTATAAGCTTCCCCTGGGCCTACCATTACAGGTGTCTGATGGTGTAGGGGAAAACAGGCAGAAGCAATGCCCACTCACACCTGCCCGGTATGGCTTGCTCATCAAAATGCCTGGCACAACGTCTAACTGCAGGCTTGTGGTACTTCAAGAACCATGGTACCTGAAGTACAAGTACCACAAGACTGCCATTATGTGACCAGGCCGTGCCAGTTAGGAGTGAGTGGGCATTGTTCCTGCCTGTTTCCCCCTAGACCACTGGAGATCCACAAAGGTAGGCCCCCCTAGGGTTCCCCATTGCTCTCCTGGGATGTCTGCTAAAAATGCTGGCCCCTCAAACATCCCAATGGATTGATTTGTTACGTTTTTCACTTGTTCGGTTTTTTTCCCGAAAATATTTTAAAAAAACTGTACAAAGCACAAAACTTCGTTCGAAATGGTATTAAAAAAAAAAAGATAGACGTTTTCCTTTTTCGAAAATGACCTTCTTTCCTATTCGGATTTTGAACGTTTTGTGCAAAACGTCCAAAGTTAGACTTAGACGTTATATTGAAAATGCCCCTCCATGTGTCTTTCTCAAATGTTAACAAAAGTGGTTGAAATAACCTCTCAACTACAGGGGGGAGGAATAGCTTAGCTGTAAAGCAGCAGGCTGCAAACCACAGCAACTAAGGGTTCAAATCCCACGACAGCTCCTTGAAGCCTCATATTTTTCTGCTCATTTTCATTTATTAATTACATATATGGGATGTGGTGACATTTCCCCTGTTGCAAATGACAGCCCATCCCTAGAAAACAACAGCAGTATGTGCACTGTTAGGACCAGTAAAGTATACCTCAGACATGCAACCTAGAATCAGAAAGGAAAACACCACTCTCTTGCTTCCATTTTTATAACAAGTACTAGTACTTGGAAGAAATGAGCATACAATACTTTTCAGCTATGCGGAAAGAACAAATCAAGATGTGGTCCTTTTATGCAGGTGTACGTAGAGCTATACAAATACATGTAAGACATGGTCCATTTTCTGTAGACTTTCAAATCTAGTCTTGATGACAGATTGAGCCTGAGGTGTGAACAACAGATTTATGTGAATGAAATGGGGATCTTTAAGAAATAAAGACGATATCAGTCATATGGGCTTGTGGGGGTCCTGGGAGGGGATGTAGCTAGGACCATTAAGTCCCAAAGGTTGAGGTATACTAACACACATCAGTTTGGAATTATCACCCGGCTACCGCGTGGCCCGGGTGGTAATTTCATTCTTTATATGCGTCCACTACACGCACCAGAAAATAATTTTTATTTTCTGGTGTGCGGCGCTAACCGGGCGGTAAAAGGCATTATGCGCACGTAGACCATTCCCGCCCGGTTAATGCCTGAGACCTTACCACTAAGTGAACAGATGGCGGTAAGGTGTCAGACTCAAAATGGATGCGCGCCAATTTTCATTTTTCCACACGCCCATTTTCATCCCCCAAAAAGGGCATTTTTACAGGTGCCCTGAAAAATGGATCTGCACACTTCCAAAACACGTGCCTACACTTGCGCAGGCCATTGTTCAGCGCACTTTAGTAAAAGGACCCCTCAGTGCCGCAAACATGGCTGTGACAGACAGTGTAGCATTTGGCCACCAGCATATTTCCTCTTGCTTCTCCTTCTCCTCAGTCTTTGACAGATGGCTAGATTGCAGTGGAATTTGTAATGGAATTTGTACTAAATTGTTTAACAGGAGATTTTATTAGATAATCTAAGAGCACAACACCTGCAGTTGGGATGATTGCTTCTACTAATTTCATTAATGTAGACAGGGATTCCAGCAGTACATGTGCACATGGGAGAACAATTCTTTTAAACAGAGGTCTCCATGCACCAAGGGACCTATGCAGTAAAATGTGCTGAGCTTTACACAATGGTTAGCTAAGTTTTAGCACACAATTTTGCAGCTTCCTATGCAAAAACAGGTTTCATGGGTGATCTGACTGTTCATAAAGTCTTGCTTATACTACTACTACTACTACTTATCATTTCTAAAGTGCTACTAGACGTACGCAGCTCTGTACACTTCAACTTGACGAGACAGTCCCTGCTCGACAGAGCTTACAATCTAATTAGGACAGACAAACAGGACAAATAAGAGATAAGGGAATATTAAAGTGAGGATGATAAAATAAGGGTTCTGAACAAGTGAATAAGGCTTAGGAGTTAAAAGCAGCATCAAAAAGGTGGGCTTTTAGCATAGATTTGAAGAAGGCCAGAGATGGATACACCACCACTACTACTACTACTACCACTACCATTAGGTGGAGTAGCCTAATGGTTAGTGCAACAGGCTTTGATCCTGGCAACCTTGGTTTGGTTCTCACTACAGCCCCTTGTGACCTTAGGCAAATCACTTAACCCTCTATTGTCCCAGGTACAAAAACTTAGATTGTGAGCCCCCTAGGGACAGAAAACATACCTGCATATACTGTATATATCTATTAGCGCTATAGAAATGATTAGTACTAGTTTTATTGGGAATTTGATGCCCATGTTTTCGCTCTACTGTGAGCATATAAGAACTACAACTTTTTTCTGAGTTCCATAAGAGCATGGTTAAAGAAAAAGACACAACTGAGGTGGGGGGCAGATGCTGGATCAATGACCAAAGTGCTGGGATCGGTGCTATTTAGCATATTTATAAATGATCTGGAAATCGGAACGACAAGTGAGGTGATTACATGTGCAGATGACACAAAACTATTCAAAGTTGTCAAAGCACTTGCGGACTATAAAAAATTGCAAAAAGACCTTAGGAAATTGGAAGACTGGGCATTCAAATGGCAGATGAAATTTAATGTAGACAAATGCAAAGTGATGTACATTAGGAAGGAAGAATAATCCAAATCATAGTTATCTGATACAAGGGTCCACCTTAGGAGTCAGCACCCAAGAAAAAGATCTATGTATCACTGGGCTGAAATCTTCTGCCCAGTGTGTGGTGATGACCAAAAAAGCAAACAGGATGCTAGAAATTATTAGGAAAGGCATTGTAAATAAGACCAAGAATATTGTAATGTCTCTGTATCACTCCATGATGCAACCTCATCATGAGTACAACTCGGGCACTCGGCACATACTCAGACATAACCTCTTGTGTCAAACATTAATACACTGGAGTCTGCTTTCGACAGAATTTGGAATTTATTTGGCCGCAGCCAGGAACATCTAACATTGTATTTCTAAACTTAATACATACATATTCCATTACTTGACATCATAATTGTTAACATTTCTTATGCCTGGGTACACAGCTTCTTTTATTGTCCCATAGGTTGTCCCGGCCAAGCACCCACCCTGTTTTCTCTCTGTGCTGCCTCTCGTAGCACCCGTTGTCTCTCCGGTGTATCCCGTTGAAGGATGCACCTACGATCTTTCCCAATCTGATGATCTGGGCCTCCAGGCTGTCAAAGCCAGGAGACAAGCTGTGAATCAGTTACGATGCAGGCATATGTTTCTTTGCTTACATTTCAACTTTACAATCAGCTGTTTTCAAATAACGATGTTCCACATAACTTATAACTTTTATCTGTTAATCTGCTGTGTACCCGTCGCTGTTACTGTATAACTGCTGTAGCCTGATGCCACTGCCCATGGTAGCGACTCCTCGCTTGCCGCAGGCTCCCCCTAATCCTGACTGCGGCCATTCCAGAAAGTTATTGCCTCAATGTAGCCCCCTTCACCTGTAAGGGCTATTGTAGTGGTGTACAGTTGAGGGTAGTGGGTTTTGGGGGGGGCTCAGCACTCAAGGTAAGGGAGCTATGTACCTGGGAGCAATTTATGAAGTTCACTGCAGTGCCCCCTAGGGTGCCCGGTTGGTGTCCTGGCATGTAAGGGGGACCAGTACACTACAAATGCTGGCTCCTTCCATGACCAAATGGCTTGCATTTGGTCGTTTCTGAGATGGTCGTCCTTGGTTTCCATTATCGCCAAAAATCTGAAACGACCAAGTCTATGGACGACCACCTCTAAGGATGACCAAATTTCAGGATTTGGGCATCCCTGACCGTATTATCGAAACGAAAGAGGGACGTCCATCTTTTTTCAAAAATACGGGTTTCCCGCCCCTGGATGGGGGGACATTTTGCGAGGACGTCCCTTTCGATTATGCCCCTCCACCTGTCCCTAACAATTGAAAACACAATATTGAAGCATCGCCCCCCCCCCCCCCCCCCCCCCCACTGGCAACAATGCAGTTGAAGGACTCCCGCTCAGTTGAGACAGAAAAGTGCTTTCTTCCCCCTGGTTCTTTTGATTTCTTTTGTGGAGTCTAAGGGGTAATGCAGCTGCCATTCCATAGACTTTGGCTTTACTAGTTCAGATTTTCCACTGGTGGAGGCATGCATACATTCACTTTGATATATTCGAAAGCCCAGCAAATGGCTATTCTGGATAAGAAACTGTATGTACTTCCTACTATATTCTCTACCATTTCCTATTGTTCAGTCATTTATAATTTCAAATTCATCTTTTTTGTTCTTTCAGCTTCATTATTACATGCTAGTTTCCTAGTTGAAGATCCAACTAGTAAACAGACTGGGGATCCGCTGAAGGGGAAGAATACTTTTTATTCTACCAGTAATGCTCTGAAGGACTTAATGGCTTCCACCAGGGTCTTAGATCTGTGGGGGAAAGAAGACAAAAAAAAATTAATCCCAACTTGTATTCTTTTGGTCATTCTTTGTGAGAAGATTTAAATTGTTTCTAACTGTACTGTGTATTTTCACATTTTCTAGTATGTGTGATCATGACTGATGGGCTTGAGTGCACAAATGCATGTGTGTAATGTTAATGTAGCCATAAAAAGTAAAGACAATCTCTGATTAACTAGAAGATGCAATGTCCTTGACTGTAAAGTGGACCCAGAAGCATCAAAGGCAGAGTTCACATATGAACCCTCCACTAGATGGGACACCCTAGGTCTGGGGAACACTGGGCAGGGTATTCTGCCTGTAGTTGCTGACTTCTTTTTGGATTGAGCCCTCTGGTGGGGGTGGCCCTTAGCACATAGCTACCAAAAACCCAAGGCTGAGATATCTTATCAGGTGAGCCCAGGAAGAAAGTTGGAGAACACTACTACTACTACTACTACTACTATTTAGCATTTCTATAGCGCTACAAGGCATACGCAGCGCTGCACAAACATAGAAGAAAGACAGTCCCTGCTCAAAGAGCTTACAATCTAATAGACAAAAAATAAATAAAGTAAGCAAATCAAATCAATTAATGTGAACGGGAAGGAAGAGAGGAGGGTAGGTGGAGGCGAGTGGTTACAAGTGGTTACGAGTCAAAAGCAATGTTAAAGAGGTGGGCTTTCAGTCTAGATTTAAAGGTGGCCAAGGATGGGGCAAGACGTAGGGGCTCAGGAAGTTTATTCCAGGCGTAGGGTGCAGCGAGACAGAAGACGCGAAGTCTGGAGTTGGCGTAGTGGAGAAGGGAACAGATAAGAAGGATTTATCCATGGAGCGGAGTGCACGGGAAGGGGTGTAGGGAAGGACGAGTGTGGAGAGATACTGGGGAGCAGCAGAGTGAATACATTTATAGGTTAGTAGAAGAAGTTTGAACAGGATGCGAAAACGGATAGGGAGCCAGTGAAGGGTCTTGAGGAGAGGGGTAGTATGAGTAAAGCGACCCTGGCGGAAGATGAGACGGGCAGCAGAGTTTTGAACCGACTGGAGAGGGGAGAGGTGACTAAGTGGGAGGCCAGCAAGAAGCAGATTGCAGTAGTCTAAACGAGAGGTGACAAGGGTGTGGATGAGGGTTTTGGTAGAGTGCTCGGAAAGAAAGGGGCGGATTTTACGGATGTTGTAAAGAAAGAAACAACAGGTCTTGGCGATCTGCTGGATATGAGCAGAGAAGGAGAGAGAAGAGTCAAAGATGACCCCAAGGTTTCGAGCTGAGGAGACAGGGAGAATGAGAGAGCCATTAACAGAAATAGAAAACGGGGGGAGCGGGGAGGTGGGTTTGGGGGGGAAAATGAGAAGCTCGGTTTTGGTCATATTTAATTTCAGGTGGCGTTGAGACATCCAGGCAGCAATGTCAGACAAGCACGCTGAAACTTTGGTTTGGATGCAAGGTAGATATCAGGGGTAGAAAGGTAGATTTGGGAGCCATCAGCATAGAGATGGTAGGAAAAGCCATGGGATGAGATTAATGAACCAAGGGAAGAAGTGTAGATAGAAAAGAGGAGGGGACCAAGAACAGAACCCTGAGGTACGCCGACAGGCAGAGGGATAGAAGTAGAAGAGGATCCACCAGAGTGAACACTAAAGGTGCGGAGGGAGAGGTAGGAAGAGAACCAGGAAAGGACAGAGCCCTGGAATCCAAGTGAGGACAGGCAAACAGGAACTTACCAGGAAGTCTCGGAATGGATGCAAAGCTGGAATTCAGCTAGAACTTGGTACAAAGTTTAGAAAGTCTCAGTAGAGTAGAAACAGAAATGCAGCAAGGGAGCCAAAGTACTACCCAACACAGTAAAGTACAGACCGAGCTCTAGCAGTTTAGCCAGAACTGCATATATATGCAGACACTAGACACTAGGTTTGCTTTTCTAGCCATATAAGGAAAAGAAAAGTTGGTGCCATAGATTAAAATGGGAACTTCCCTGTTGGATCAAGAGACCTCTAGAGACACTACTACCCAGGGATAGAATAAATATAATGGACTCATGCTGAATATAACAGAAAATTACAAAACCTGGCTTGTGTTGAGCACTGGGGAGGGAGAAGGCCTAAGGAAATGTATGGAACCAGAGGGTCTTGCCCTTTTCTACCATTCGGTCCTTGTAAATAAATAAAGCCTTTTAACTTGTTTCAGTCTTCACTCATGTCCCCCAGCTCCATTTCATATCCCCTCACTCACACTATATGTACCTTATCCCACACATCCTCATACTCCAACCCTAATTCCTCTACTAACCCCTATGCTCACTCCAATGCTTACAGCTCCAGTTTCCATTGACCCCAATCCCCCAACAGCTGCTCTCCCTACATTCCCTCCCACCAAATTTTTCAGTCCCACTTCGGTTTCCCTGTGGCCCAGTCCTTTCTTCTCATCCACCTCTTCTCACTCTCTATCCCTAGTCCCACTGTTCTTCCAAATGCCCCACGGGTTTCACTCTTCCTAAATGTCACCGATGCTATTCTTCCTCCCTCTAACTAGCCAAAGCAGGTCTTCATGATTACCACATTAAATATGCATGAGTTAGATTTCAATTTACTGGGAATCCATCATATGCACATCCGTCTTAAATATATTCATTGTGGTAATTATGAAGCCCAACTGACTATGGGGTCCTTGGGGTCCTTTTACTAAGGTGCACCGAAAAGTGTCCTGCGCTGGTGTAGATGTGTGCATTGGACACGCGCAGGTCCATTTTTCAGCACACCTGTAAATTTTGCGGGGGGCCGAAAATGGATGTGTGGCAAAATAAAAATTGGCGCACATCCATTTTGGACCTGAGACCTTACCACCACCTATTGACCTAGTGGTAAAGTCTCACGCATTAACCGGGCGGTAATGGTCTACGTGTGTACAATGCTGATTACCGCCCGGTTAACGCCACGCACCGGCTTAGTGAATGCGCGTAAAAAATAAAATTACCACCCTGGCCACATGATAGCCGGGCGGTAGTTCAAAATTGATGCATGTAGGACATGCGTAGGCGCCTACGTGGCTTAGTAAAAAGGCCCCTAGGTGTTCCTCCGAAAGAAGTGATTTGACTTTTTCAATGCATAATACATTCTCATCTATGCAGGAAATACCTGCCCTTCTAAAGTTTATGTATTATGCCCTAAATATTTTGTGATAAGATTAGTTAATGTGTACTTTAAGGTATGATGAAATTGCATATTTTCAGAGCAGATTATAATTTTCATGGAGAAAAGTGCTTGGTAGGTATCCTAGATCTGCTTACCAAAAGTCTCGTAATTTTGAAAAAAGTGTACCTGTGAGCAAGAGATGAAGTTATGCAATATTCACATTGGGGTTGTATATAAGATGGATATTTTACCTCTTCACATACCATAAGGCTTTTACCATAAGTATTCTTGAATGTGGTATCGGTAAAGGAAAAGCAATTAGTTGCTCTAAGCAAGTAGCTGTAATCGGTAATCAATTACTTTCATAAATGAGTGATGTAATTGCTATAACTAATTAGTTTAAGCTGAGAAGTAACTATTAGCTGTAATTAATTACTTTTGAAGAGTAAGTAGCATAACACTGCCTGTGATCACATCTGAGCCAAGCATCTTGCTCCAGAAGGTACTCATAGGAAAGAGAGAAGGATTCGCCTGACTCAACCCCCCCCCCCCCCCCCTTGCAGACGGAAGGTGTCATTTTGTTTTTTACACTGTGAATTTCTCCAGTATTAATTTAAAGACTCTAAGTAAATGTTTTAGAAATGATAAGTAGTAGTAGTAGAGCAAACCCCAGCTTAGACTGAGTTATTGGTAGTGAAGGGTTGGGGAGAGTGCATTTTGGTGTCAACAGCCTACCTGTTGAACTGGTTCTGACCTGGATCCCTAAATTCCCAGAGAGTTAAACCTTCAATTTCCAGTGTTATCTTAGGGAACTTGTACTCCAGTTTGCCATACAGTAGAAAAACAGCTTGTGAGGGTCTTCAGACTGGTAGGGGTTATAATAGGAAGGCTCCTAAGACTGTTCTACCCTTCCAAAATAAGCCTCCTCTGAAATAGTCACTTTTTATGATTTAGAACAGTCTTACTAGATTAATTTTGAGCGATGAAACCACAGTAGTCATCATCATCATCATCTTTATAATAATAGCAATTGTCATAGTATAAACAAATAGCCTGAGATTCCCATTAGAGCTTTAGAGTCTTGATTCAAGTAATTGGAAAAGCCACATAATGATTTAAGAGCGTTCATGTAATAAAGTTGCTTTATGGGTCCCTTCATTCTAGTATCTGTGGAAAACTTCTAGTTGCTATGGTGACTTCATGCAGCTCTTTCCTTTCCAGAACTGTCTGTAGCATTTCACAATCTCTATACTGGCCAAGGCATTTTTCATTTTTTAGAGTCTCTGAGAGGAGAGTGTTTATTAACCAGGCCACCTAGTCCTGGGAAACCTAGACAACACCAAACTTCCTTAGACTTTGCAAGTTTCTAATAATTCAGAGCAACACAGATAAAATAACATATTAATTCACTAAACCAGTTTCCTCCAATTTGCACGTGTAAGTTACGGAATTACTGACACATACTTGCAAGATTGTTCCAGTAATGTCCATAAGTATTAGTTGAGTGTTAAGGTGTATTCTATTGGGTCAGTATTCAGCTGGTGGTGGTGAGCATTTTTCTGACTGCTACCGACTTTATTCCCAGATAAACAGTGCCAGGCTCTGTCCAGGCTGGCATTGAATATCTGGGGTATTTTTTTGTTTTTTTGAGCTGGTTAGCACATAACCAGTTAAGTCAATATTCAGAACATAATCGACCATGGTCTAGCACAATGGTTCTCAACCTTTCTTCTGTTATGACCAGGGGCGTAGCTAGGTGGGGCCACGGAGGCATAGGCCCCCACAGATTAAGCCCTGGCCCCCTCTACTTTTGACCCCCCCCACCACCACTTTGGACCCCCCTCCCGCCGCCGCCGCCAGGTACCTTTGTTGGCGGGGGTCCCCAAACCCTGCCAGCCGAAGTCATCTTCAGCGCCGGTCAACTCTGGCGCTTTCGCTGATGATGTTTCTGACTTCTGACGTTCTGCATGCACATCCTTCACGGGGCTACATACAGGATGTTCACGCAGGACGTCAGGAGTTAGAAACAGATCATCAGTGAAGGCGCCGGAGTCAACCGGTGCTGAAGAAGACATCGGCTGGTGGGGGTTGGGGACCCTGCCAGCAAAGGTACCTGGTGGCAGCGGCGACAGCAAAGGGGGAGGGGCGGCGAGGGGTTCCAAAGTGGCAGAGGGGTTGGTGGCTGGGGGAGGTGTATGGTCTTTATCTGCTGTCATTTTCTGTTTCATCAAAAGTGAGCCATTGCCTCCTCTCTATCTCTGCACTGTTGCTGTTTTCCTCAGCTTCAGGTCGTACTTGTCAGTACTTGTCCCCCTTCTTACAGCCCTGTCCACCAGGTGCACATGTTGGCTGGTTTAATGAACAAGTGTTGGGGGTTAGCTGTAAAGAGAACCCGCTGTATTGTTTCTTAGAACATTGTGGGCTGACTGAGGCAAATTAAAGAAGAGCTGGATGGTGACTAGCTTCCAACATATTGGGAAAGTTACAGGCTTACTTGAATTGGATTCATTTCTGAAGACTTTATAACTGGGACATAAAACCACTATTTAAGCATTTGATACAGTCCTCAGAAAGCTGGTTAGCTTTAGTTTCCAATCATAAGAGATTTTACGGTACAAGCTGGTTATGAAGTGGGATATGGAGGATTACCCCCAAGTTGTTTTCAGAGTTGGAGCTTCAGTACTACCTGGCCTATATCTGACTCTATGCTGTCAATCTCAAGTTTTCTTCCAGGCAGTCACTTAAGATAATCTGCACAGCCAGTATCACACATTTTACTTTAATTTGCTGGGGGGAAAAATGAACTGAGCAATCTGCTTGCCAAGATATACTTTTCCTGTAAATGCATCCAGATATGCATTCATGTTTTGCCACATGCTTTCAGTATGGTCCAATAAGATAAAGGCCACATTTATTATTTCTACCCCCTTATATCCCACCATCACAAAAGCAATTGTACAGACACTATGCAGAGCTCTTTCTCCCTAGAAATATAGGAGTCAATTTTCAAAAGCACTTATCCAGATAACTGCACCTGCTGTCCGGGTAAGTTCTGCTTACTGGGATATTCAGAGGCATTATTTGCATACTGCTTCGGATATCCTTATAAATCGCCTCGGCACTATGAGAGTGGAGCCAAGGAGATCCAGAAACTTATCCAGATAGTGGCATTATTCAGTTTGCTAACCAGATAACTTATCCGGATAAAAAGCTGTCCTAAGTTATTTGGATAAGTTATCTGGATAGATGGTGAGCCCATTAGAGACAGAGAAGGTACCGATATGTAATGTGTAAACTGTTTTGGTTGTATCACAGAAAGGCAATATATCAAGAATCTAAACATCTAAACCAGGGGTTTTCAACCTAGTCCTCAGGACACACCAAGCCACTCTGGTTTCAAGATATCCCCAATTTTATTTATTTATTTGTTACATTTATTATACCACATTTCCCACCTATTTGTAGACTCAATGTGGCTTACATAGTTCCAGAGAGGAGGTTACAGACTCCGATGTGAACAGTACAGATTGGTTTGTACAAGTACAATTAATTAGAATTGGGGTGATTCGTCCCATGCAGAATGCAAAGGTGGGAACCGCGGCAAGGGATAGGGTATTGTCTGTTTTCTAGTTTGATTATTGTGCTTCATATTTGTTGTTTATGTCTGTTCTATGGGGTATGCCTTTTTGAAAAGGCGAGTCTTTAGATTTTTTCGGAAGTTTAGATGGTTATTCGTGGTTTTCAGATCTTTTGGTAATGTATTCCAGAGCTGTGTGCATATGTAGGGAAAGCTGGACGTGTATGTTGATTTATACTTCAAACCCTAGCATCTTGGGAATTAATATATTTGCATACAATTAATATATTTGCATACAATGGAGAGAGTGCATGCAAATTTATCTCATTCAAACAAAAGCCAAACACCTCCAGCGCTGTAGAAATAGGGACCAGTTCACAATACTATCTACATGACACCTTGATCAAAGATACAACTTCAATTCTTCATCCAAAAAGTTTTTTTTAATTTTTTATCATTTTTATCTTAGAAACAGCTTAACTTTTGTATAAAAGGATGCCGCCACTTTTGTAGAGAACGCCAGACGAATTTCATATTTAATATAAAAAATTTACTCCTTTGTTTAGTGTACAAGCTGATTACCATCAATAGGGGTAGTCAGGAAGCATTTCTACTCAAAACACATCTACACACACAAGCAATATACAGCAAGCTTAAGGCAAATCAAAAATGCTCTAGACAGACAAAGAAAAATTCAAAATGCTTACTACCTCTTTGTTCCCCTCTAGTTTTATACCGGGCCTCTGACTAATTCTCTCATACAACATTCCTGTGCAAGTCTCTGAATACCACAAACTGTTAATCATGTGCAGAACATCTGCTTTCTATTACCCCCCTACCTTTTAGCCCACAGACTTTCTGGAGCCTGCCTTTGGCTAATGTGTTGCCACATTCTTTTCATGCCTCAGGAGGGTTAGTGTTAAAACAGCTTGTTGTAATCATGGAGCCTTCCACTCCGCATTTTTCATACTTTTATTCAACAAATCTTTCATACTTTTGTTCAACAAATCCTCCCTTTTGAGGCCTGGTATTCCAGGACTCAAACATCTGTTTTAGCTCCAGTCTGTATCCTTACCTCCCTTCTAAATTTCCTCCCCCCTTGTTTGTGGCATTCAGTTTCTGCACGCTTTTTCAATATTTTTGGCTGACATATTAAAGTTCTATTTATTCTTGATTTCAGTTATCATTGTTATTTTAAAAGCATCCTGGCACATCTTTGCAAACATGCTAATACATGTTGCATTAAACAGATTCAATTGTACTAGGGTACAAAATTTATATTTCTTTTGAATACAGACAGTGAGTTTCATCAAAGGGAAGTACACTGTCATTCTTATGTTTCATATAAGAACAATTATAAGGATAATGCCCAATTGCATTAGTTAATGTGGCATTAAAAATTACACAAATTAAAAGCATAACATTCATTGAATCAGTTGTTACAACATTCTGCATGTAAGTGCACTTTATCAGGGGAATGTGTTCAGTTGTCATACTATTAATCAGACACCAACATGATGTCTGTGGGTACTTGTCCATAAGCAATATAAATAGTCTCATTTGTCCAATGAAGGTTTTCATCATCTCTTACACAGGTATTATTGGGATCACAGTCATGGTGCCCACTCAATTTTATCATTGTAGTCCCATACATCATAGCTGGCAAGGACAAGGATGTGGGCACATATGATACAATCAGTCAAATTCAACATTTTGGCCGCTGCAACAAGTCTATTATCATATGTGTTCATTGTCCATTAACAAACAACAACATCCCAATACCATCATGTTTAGGGACATGATGTTTGTTTATTCTTTGTCCATTTCAATGTTATTAATTCGTCGAATATCTGCTAAATGTATCCAAGAAGTATGACCTTCCAGACGGGCAGCAGTCTGAGTAAGGGCCGTGATAGCAAAAGGTCCTACATACACAGGATCCTTCCATGTTTTATGTGTAAAGTTCTTTCGTAGTACTAGATCACCTACTTTAAAAGCACAAACATCATTAGTAGTCCCTGCCTGTGATGCTACATTTGTTCGGATCATATCACTTGTCAGGTTCAACATAGATTGTAGCTTTTGCCAGTACTGAGCTGTGCTATCAGTACTTGCTGTCTGCATCGGGAAGAAATGACGTCCTGTCTGAATTTGGAATGGGGACAATTTAGTACGCCCATTAGGTTGGGCCCTTATTGTCATTAATGCTAATGGCAATACATCAAGCCATGTATATAATTTTCCCACCATTTCTTTATTGAGAGATTTTAGTAAGACTCTCAATTTTGTTTTTAAAATGCCATTGTAGCGCTCCACCAAACCATTGGAGGTGGGGCGATACACTGATACTTTCCTGTGTGTTAAACCCATAATCGTTTCCATTTCTTTCAAAACACTGTTATTAAAATGTGTCCCGTTATCAGAAATTATTCTAGACGGACACCCATGGCTTGGCATAATATGAGTTATCATTCTTTTGCTGGGCCTTCTGGTATTGGAAGTGTCCCAGGTGATATTTTAGGACCTCGTTTAGGTATGTTAATATTGCATACCATGCAATTTTGCACAACCTGTTGAATCAAGTTATCAATTTTCAAGGTCCAAAACCTTTGTTCAAACTGTTGTCTCATTGTTTCCTTATTCCAATGCATGGTTGCATGCCAACCAGCCAATACCTTAATCACCTGACTCATTGGCATACAAGGTAATCCTTCTTCTGCATTAAACCATTCACTTCCCAATTTCATACATCCTCTCTTCAACCATTTTTCACTTTCCTGTCCCTCTGGCTGCCACATTTCAATCTTATCTACATTCGTAAGTGGCCCTTCCTGTGTCTGTCTAGTATTATACAAAATCTTTTCACTTTGCTTAACCACCTCCGTTGCTGCTGCATCAGCCATTGCATTACCTAGTGCCTCAAAGGTTGGCCTTTCAGTGTGGGCCGGGGTCCATACAACTGCAGTTTTTCTACCTTCACGTTCCCTTCTTGCCAAAATTTCAAACAGCAATTTCCAATATGTGTAATGTTGTAAATTTTTACCTGCACTGGTTATCATCCCCCTACGCTGCCATTTTAATATATGATACTGTAGTGAACTTGCAACGTAACCACTATCAGTATATATAGTGACATTTTGAGTCATATCAGTGTGTTGTAAGGCTGTAATAACGGCTAAAAGTTCAGCATGCTGTGCAGTATGGTCAGGAGGGGTTTTATATTGTACTTGCATTATCTTTCTTAGATTCTCATCTACCTGCACGCAGGCAAAGCCTGCAACAGTCCTTTCACAAGCTCCATCTGTAAACCATATTAACCCATCAGATAAGGGTTCAAAAGTAAGACAGTGAAATGTAGGGATTTCTATAGTATCGATCTCACCCTCTTGATCGACAGGAAAAAGCAGATCTATCTTATTTCTCTGTTCTTTAGTTAATGGTATTATTCTTATATCTTGTCCTAAAAGTACTGCTTGATATTTTCCAAATCTAGTGGCTGTCAATGCTGTTTGGCTAGGGCTCAACAGCGTTTTAATCGTGTGGTTGGTATGTATTACAATAGGAACAAAAGGCATTTGTGCTCTCCATTTACCTACTGCAGCCACTATAGCTGTCAGTAACTTTGGTATTTCTTTCATTCCCTTTTCCACATGATTAAAAGAGCCTGACAAAAAAGCTACTGGTGCATTTACTTCATTGTTTTGATTAATCATAGCTGCCCAACTATTTCCCATGTCTTTTACCCACAAATGCACAGGTGATTGGATATCTATTACTGCTAACGGTCCTGGAGATAACAAATCCCTCACAATCTTAGCCAGCACTATTTTATCCTGTTCTTCCAATACAATTAGTGTATTCTTTGGTGTGGCTGCGGGCAGTTTCAAATGTTTATAAAGTCTCATTACTTTTTGTGTATAATTTGGTATCCATTGTCTGCAGTAATTTAACATTCCCAAAACAGCACGTAACTGGGTAACTGTTTGCGGTACCGGAGTTTCATTTAAAATAGATATAACTTCCGGTATAATGACCTTATGTTCTGCTGAAACATTTTGTCCTAAAAAGGTGACAGTAGACTGAGCTATAACACATTTTTCCTTATTACATTTATATCCTAACTCTCCTAATAACAAAAATAATTTTGTAGTCCAATCTAGGCATTCTGCTTCAGTCTCAGCAGACAGTAGAATATCATCTACATAGACAAACAATGACACCGTGTCAGGCAATTGACTCCTGAAATCCTTTAAATCCATCATTAGTTGTTTTGAGAATACCGATGGACTATCAGTAAAGCCTTGAGGCATCCTAGTCCACCTGTATGCCTCACTCTGTACTATAAATGACGTCAAATCCCTAGACTCTGGATGAAGAGGTATTGAAAAGAATGCATTAGACAAGTCAATAACAGTGTTATATGCATATATATTCTGGGTATGCAAAAGAGTAGCAGGATTTGCACAAATCGGAAATTGATTTTTTGTAACCTCATTTAGCTCTCTTAAATCATGTACTATCCTTACATTGTTTTCCCCTTTCGGGACAGGAAACAATGGGGTATTGTACGGGGATACTGAAGGTTCAATAATACCACATTTCAATAATTTATCAATGTGTTCCAAGGTTTTGGATACTAATTTAGGTCGTATGGGGTAAGGGTCTTGCTTCGGCCCCTTTGCCCCTTCTATTAATTCTATCTTATGGGGTTTTGCATTTATGGCTAGTCCATATGGTGAATCACTTGTACTCCAAATATGTTGTGGTAATTCTTCCATAACCCTTACTTTATTTTCATTATTCAACTGTTGAACCATGGTGAGCAAACTTGGTATTTCTTTATTTCCAAAATCTAAACACAATCCTAATTGAGACAATAAGTCTCTACCACACAAATTTACTGGGCAATCAGGTGCCACTAAAAAGGGTACCACAGCCTCCCTTGAACCATGCGGTTGGCATTCCAAGCGCACCAGAGTGGGTTCTGTTAGCCTTTTTCTTTGTTCTATCCCCGTAAATCCCACTGTTGTTCTATACTGATTTGAAAGTTTAACTCCCTGCGGTTTTGCACATAACACAGAGGTACTCGCCCCTGTATCTATCAAAAATCTCACAGGAGTTCCATATTTGCCAATTGTCAATGTAATAAAGGGTTCCCTTGTGTCTAATCTGAAAATCATTCCCTCTTCCTGACACTGGTCTGCTTCCAGTCAATAGCATTGGTCTGGAGTATTCTGCCAAGTTGGAAAGGCATTTACAGTACCCTGTCTCTGTACTGCAGCCCCTGGTCCCTGTGATTGCATCGCCGGCTGCTGTATTGCAGTCTGCGGGGCACTCGCAGGTATCCCTACTACTTGTGGCATCAATCCTTGCTGCGTCTGCATTTGTACTTGGGGCATTCCTGCATTCTGATAACATTCTGAAGCATAGTGACCATATTGCTGACAAATCATATTGTTCAGAGGTTATTAGAGATTTTAAATCACCTCTTTCCCTATTAGCCCTACACACAAAACTAGCTAGGACTGTGACTAATTCAAGCCAGATGATCTCTTAACACTGCAGGAATCTCACTTAAAAAAGAGTCAAACAAAGTTAAATTGCAAAGACATTCCACATAGAGAACTAGAAACAGAATAACACATATTTTAAAATAAACAGAGATCACCTTATAAGACAAAATCAAACTTATTTAAATCTAATCTAAAATAATCTTTTAAAAGGAACAAAGAAAATTTCAGTTCTTCCTGACCTTTCTAACCTTTAACAGCCAAACACCGAGAAATCAAAAACAGATGACATTCCTCAACCTTCAGGCTGAACCAAAGGCTGATTTTCCTGTTCTCGCTGTATTTTTTCTACATCTGCATGAAGAAGATCTGCTGCTACAGAAAATAAATTCCAAATTGTAAGATGCTTTTCTAAGCTGTTCTTCTTTTTCTTATTTTCTTGTATATATGTCAGGAGAGATAATAATTTTGGACGATCAAACGATCCATCCTGAGACCAGCTCAAAACAGAATCTTTTCCTCCATATTTGACCCATTTCTCATGTATTTTTTCAATCTGTTTTTTTTCTAATGGGAATAATTCTATGACATGCTGCAAAGGGGAGCATTTTTTTGAACTATCTAAATCTAAATACATAGCATACACAGGAGGCTTTTCTTTCTTATCTGCCCCTTTCCCTTTCATTTTATTCTGACTATTACAATTTCTCCTATAGAGCCACAATCTACAAAAATATACTAATGCACTTAAACAAAGAAAATATACAAAAAAGAAAACTACAAAGCTAAACAAATATATCGGTAATAAGGCCACAGTGTAAGCTTTCTCACGCGTCTTCTTATTTCTCTTTTTAGCAAGCCCAGGAGTTATCACCTGTATGTCCACGTCAGTAGTTTGATCAATCCCACATCAATGGAGCACAGAAATCATCAGGTTTAAACAACGCTTGCTTTGCTTTCAATCCTG
Source organism: Microcaecilia unicolor (assembly GCF_901765095.1). Taxonomy (NCBI): domain Eukaryota; kingdom Metazoa; phylum Chordata; class Amphibia; order Gymnophiona; family Siphonopidae; genus Microcaecilia; species Microcaecilia unicolor. Next base: position 132,624,022 of record NC_044039.1, read on the forward strand.
TAAAAAACTTCATTAACAACAACTTAATTTGTCCTTCGTCTCGCCTTCTCTTTTCCGTGTGCGGCCTACTCCTGGCTGGCTCGCCACTTTTGTATAAAAGGATGCCGCCACTTTTGTAGAGAACGCCAGACGAATTTCATATTTAATATAAAAAATTTACTCCTTTGTTTAGTGTACAAGCTGATTACCATCAATAGGGGTAGTCAGGAAGCATTTCTACTCAAAACACATCTACACACACAAGCAATATAAAGCAAGCTTAAGGCAAATCAAAAATGCTCTAGACAGACAAAGAAAAATTCAAAATGCTTACTACCTCTTTGTTCCCCTCTAGTTTTATACCGGGCCTCTGACTAATTCTCTCATACAACATTCCTGTGCAAGTCTCTGAATACCACAAACTGTTAATCATGTGCAGAACATCTGCTTTCTATTACCCCCCTACCTTTTAGCCCACAGACTTTCTGGAGCCTGCCTTTGGCTAATGTGTTGCCACATTCTTTTCATGCCTCAGGAGGGTTAGTGTTAAAACAGCTTGTTGTAATCATGGAGCCTTCCACTCCGCATTTTTCATACTTTTATTCAACAAATCTTTCATACTTTTGTTCAACACTTTAAGCTTGACTTGACGGGTCCTATAGAAAGTCAAGTCAAGCTTAAAGTTAAGCTGTTTTTAAGATACAAAACATCATTTAAGAAATGTATCATTTGGTGTGTCCTGAGAACTGGGTTTGAGAACCCTTAATCTAAACAAAATGAACTGAATATTTCCACAATCTGGATTAGGTTCTGGCTCTGACCACCTTATCCGGATATTTAGGGCCAGCCACTATCCGGACACTGGTGCTGAATATCCAGATATTTTTTTATCACTGCAGCCAGCGTTTAAAAAGGACACTGACCTCAGGGGCAGAATATTGATCCATTTGCTCTCATCTGTAGATAAGTCTTCCAAAGGTATTTATTTGGATTTCTCTCACACCTTTTTTCAGTAGCAGCTCGAGGTAAGTTACATTCAGGTACGCTGGATACTTCCCTGTTCCTGGAGGGCTCACAATCTAATTTTGTTGCTGAGATAATGAAGGGTTAAATGACTTGCCCAAGATCACAAGGAGAAGCAGTGGGATTTGAACCAGGCAACCAGTACTCTAACACCTAGGATAGCCCTATAGATATAACCTTTATTAATGGCAATGGTTAACAAATAACTTTCTGTTCTACAATAGCGTTTGAGTGAATTTTGTCTTATCAGTGACAAATGGGTATCACAACAGAGTGGAATCTTAATATCATGGTGGCAGTTTTTTTCCCGGCGTTTAATATAGGATGTAGCATCTCTTGTACCAAAAGTGTATACACTAAAGGTAAACTTGGGTTTGAAATTAGCTATATTGCATGAGGAAGAGTTGAGAGGCTGAGCACAGTTCAGCTCCCCACCTTCAATTTGCTCCTTTTGAAAGGAATTAGGGGAGGAGGATCTGGGGAGAAAGGGAGGATGGGGTGGAAATTCATGTCAGGCAGAGCTCTTTACGCACCAGCTTCAACTTCAGGCTTTCTGCCGATCACGCATGTTCATAAGGCATTAATCTAAGTTTATTGCTTACTAACTGTGCACTTTGCAATGCTTTAACGCTTTTCGAGAGAAGTTTAACTTATCACCTTTCCTTTTTCTTTCTTTTTTCTTTATTTATTGCTTAATAGCGCTCCTGTTATCTCAAGGTAAGTATTTTCCATCCCTGTGGAATTAATTAGATTATTCGCTTAATTGTATTAGTGATGTGTAAATAGTGCTGTTTACATTTGTCTTATTATTGCTATATTGATGTATATTTTTGATGTGTACAGTTGGTTTAAATGTATTGTGCTGTATTGATGCCATTTAATTAACCCACTTTCAGGCTTATTTTCAAAAGAGAAGGGTGACCAACTTCCAACACAAATTGGGAGATGGGCGTCTGTCTCTCAGGGTCGCCCAAATTGGCATAATCGAAAGCTGATTTTGGGCATCCTCAACTGCTTCCCATCGCGGGGATGACCAAAGTTCACGGAGGCGTGTCGGCTCCATAGCGGGCGGGGCTGGGGCGTGATTAAGAGATGGGCGTCCTCGGCCGATAATGGAAAAAAGAAAGGCATCCCTGACGAGCACTTGGTCCATTTTTTCTTGCGACCAAGCCGTGAAAAGGTGGCCGAACTGACCAGATGACTACCGGAGGGAATGGGGGATGACCTCCCCTTACTCCCCCAGTGGTCACCAACCCCCTCCCACCCTAAAAAAAAACTTTAAAAATGTTTTTTGCCAGACTCAAATGTCATACCCAGCTCCCTGGCAGCAGTATGCAGGTCCCTGGAGCAGTTTTAGTGGGTGCAGTGCACTTCAGGCAGGTGGACCAGGCCCATCTCCCCCCCCCCCCCCACACACCTGTTACACTTGTGGTGGTAAATGTGAGCCCTCCAAAACCCACCTGAAACCCACTGTACCCACATGTAGGTGACCCCCTTCACCCCTTAGGGCTATGGTAGTGGTGTACAGTTGTGGGTAGTGGGTTTGGGGGGGGTTGGGGGGCTCAGAACCCAAGGTAAGGGAGCTTTGCACCTGGGAGCAATTTGTGAAGTCCACTGCAGTGCCCCCTAGGGTTCCCGGTTGGTGTCCTGGCATGTGAGGGGGACCAGTGCACTACAAATTCTGGCTCCTCCCACGACCAAAGGGCTTGGATTTGGTCATTTTTGAGATGGACATCCTCGGTTTCCATTATCGCCAAAAACCAAGGACGACCATCTCTAAGGTCGACCATCTCAACATTTAGCTCAACCATCTCTAAGGTCGAGCTAAATGTTGAGATTTGGGTGTCCCCGACTGTATTATCGAAACGAAAGACGGACACCCATCTTGTTTCGATAATACGGGTTTCCCCGCCCCTTCGCGGGGCTGTCCTGCGAGGACGTCCTCATGAAAACTTGGGCGCCCTGTTTGATTATGCCCCTCTTTGGGTCCCCTTACTGGAGAGTAGTGAAGACAGAGTAGCACAGAATTCAACGCCACTATGATTGTGCGATTACAAAGCAGTTGTGAGCCTAGTGCCAGTCATACAATGAGCTGTACATGTCATTTATGTAAACCACACTCAACCCTGACTGGGGGAAATTAGTAGCATATAAGATCTCACTTGAATTGAATTAAATTACCTTGAATTGTAGGCAGTAAAAAGCTTGAAAAGCTACATCCCTAAGGGACCCTTTTACTAAAGCTTAGCACACGCTAAAGAACATCAGCATGCGCCAATGGCGTAGCCAGATCCAGTATTTTGGATGGGCCTAGAGCTAACTTAGATGGCCCCTTCCATGGCATGGCACGCCACATTGCCCCCCCCCCCCCCCCCACCACCACCAACAGATATAAAAAAATATAGAGATTTTTTTTCACCTACCCCACATCCGCGGCGTCCCGGCATCTGTCCGCCCATCGCTGAACCCCATCCCTCCTTGGTGTACCTTACAAGCATCCCCGGCACCTGCAGTGGTTCAATTATTGCTGCCTGTGTCGGCCCTGCAGGCTTCCATCAGCCGGGTCCCGCCAGACAGGAAATGATGAAATCGAGGGCGGCACCCAATCGATGGAAGCCTGCAGGCAATGATTGAATCACTGCAGACACCGGGGATGCCTGTAAGATACACCAGGGAGGGACGGGGTTCAGCGACGGGATGCCTTGGAGGAGGAGAGATGTTGATGTGGGGTGCCACAGCTGGGTGGGCCTGAGCCAAGAATGGGTGGGCCTGTGCCCACCCAGGCCCACCCGTAGCTATGCCACTGCCATACGCTAAGTGCCACATGGCCCTTAGGCATAAAATAGGACATGCAGCATCTAGTACATGTTAATGTCTGTTAGTGCGTGCTAAGCTTTAATAAAAGACCCCTAAAAAACAGCTTAGAGATAACTTGCACGGCATGGCAGTTACAACTGTAACCAACTTTAGGCCCCTTTTTTTTTTTTTTTTTTTTAAGAGTAAGAAAGGTGCTTTTATTATTATTATATTTATTGATTTTAAATCATATCATAAGCATTACATCTTGTTAAGAAAAGCAGAAAGAAAAAAAAAAAAAACATTTTTCAGTACATTATTCTGCCAATATAATTCAACTTCTTTCTTAGACCACAATAATTGTAGTGAAGGGTCCGAGATACATTAGGAGTAAATCAAAAGAATAAGTTGTTTTTTTAAAAGAAATAAGGCCTGCATTCACCCACAAAACATTTATATTGTGAATAACATGTTCTTAAACTAACAGAGGATCTATTTGTTCACTTTCTTCAAATCTATGAAATTTCTCAAGTGTTCAGGATCTAAGAATTGATATTTATTTTCCAGATATTTAATCTGACATTTACAAGGATATGCCAGTATAAAATTAGCACCTAATGCCTTGACTTCGTCTCTCATTGCCAAGAAAGAACGCCGTCTTTCCTGAGTAGTCTTCACTACATCTGGATATATCCGAAGAGTTTCACCATAAAATGGTTTAGCCAAATTTCTAAAGTACAATTTTTTGATCATGTTCAAATCTTGTTCAAAGACCATTGAAACAAGGAGAGTTTGCCTCTCAAAAATCCCATCATTAGAATTTTCCAAGAAGGCCGATAGGTCCTGCAATCCTTCATTCCCCTCTATTCTCCTTTTAGGAACTGGTAAATAATATATTTTGTTGATTGGCGGTATTAAGTCTGAAGAAATAGATAAATTTTCAACAAGGTATTTTTTAAACAACTCAAGAGCATTAATTTCAGAGGAGCGGGGGAAATTTAAAATCCGGAGGTTCAAACGCCTATTGTAATTTTCCATATTCTCAATTTTTCGATGAATGATTGTTTTATCCTTAATCAATAAATCCGTTTTATTAGTCAGCAGTGAGATATCTTGTTGAACCTGCGTTTTATTTGAAGAAGTTTCCTGTTTCAATGCCTCGAACGCGATAGTTAGCGAATCCAATTTACTCACTATTTGTGTAGTCTCCTGAGCAGCTTGATTAACTATGGATGTTAAAGACCGAATCGCAGACGAAATAGATTCCAATGTTGGCGCCATGTTCTTCCCCACTGCCTTTGGAGTGTCTCCGCCGATTGGAAATTCTTGAGCAACGACTTCCGAATGCTCCTGGACCTCCAGACGCTCCCAGGCAGTTGCGGGGCATGGCGGCGGATTCACTTCCGGCGAGGACAGTGATGTTTCTAAACCTTGTGGGGTTAGTGCTCCTTCACTTTCCCGCACTGCAGGTAAACGTTCGCCGGTCATTCGTGGGGTACTTGTGGCAAATCGGTCCAGCGTCGTCTGAGTCGTCGTACCTGAAGCTGTCAGCGGTACACTTCTTACAACGCCCTTTCTTTTACTATGAGGCATATTCTGCGATGATTTAGGTAAAGTAAAGGGAATTCAAAGACGCTCCGATTACCAACAAGTCTGATCCGCCATCTTGGAAACGCCCCCAGCCTTTAGGCCCCTTTTACAAAGTGACGGTAATCCCAATACAGGCTTACCACTTGCTAAAAAGAACTACTGCAGCAGCCCGGCGGTACTTCCCACCCCCAGTGCACCATCATATCTGGCGCTGCACCGTCAGTGTGTACCCGGCGGTAATCAGGCAATGCTGTGTGCTGCCCGGTTCCCGCCGGGTTAGCACGGGAGCCCTTACTGCCACCTGCATGTGTGTCGGTAAGGGCTCCCCCCTGAAAGTGCTTCACTTGCTGCATGGCCATTTCTTAAAAAAGAAAAAGAAATACCTACCTTTTACCCGCTGCGGTAAAAGAGGGCTTCTGCACACGTCAAAAAAACTCACCGAGCCAGCACAGGCCCCCTTTTGCTGCAGCTTGGTAAAAGGGGCCCTTACTGAGCAGAGTAGATGGGCCGTTTTGGGTTTAATCTGCTATGCTACTAAATTCCTATTTGTTAAGTGAGACACATTGATTCAAATCTTGAGATTTAGAGTGACAGAGATGCAACAGTGACCTAGAAAGAACAGGGCATGGGACAGCTCGAAGGACTCCTCTTCAAGAGACTTCTTAAGAATCAGACCTCAAAGAATGCTCACAAACAGATTCAGTTTATTGCTCTCTCACACCATCAACACGTTTTCCATGTTCCATGGAGTGCTGACTTTACAGAAGCTTCCTGTGGGACTTCAGCTTCTCCTGCAAAGATTCTTAGCAAACCATGGATTGATTCAAAGCACTCTTCCTGACAGTTCCACGGGGATCTCTTCAAGGCAGAAAACTTGTCAGTTTTGACTTCATGTGGTCTTATTATTTTTTAACAAGTCACTCATGTGTGTCCTCTAAGGATACTCAAGAAACAATGCAAAGAAAAAGATGCTGATGGCTCGAGGTGAAATCCATCAGGGCATCACAATTCTTTTTTTTTTTAACTTTCAATGTTTATTAATTTTACATTTACATATATAAAACATAAATGTCTTGGAAATCCAGATAAACAGTAAAGAAATATATTAAATAACACATTTTACATATAGTAAATACATTATGGAAATATATTATTAATTTTGTCCTCAATATCAAAAACTGAGTCAAGATACTAGGATATTCAAAAAAGAAAAAGAAAATAAAACTACAGAGCAGATAGGGACAACAGAAACCGGCAGCCGACTTTACAGCATATTACTTATGAGAGCGTTTCCAAGGGTCTTCTCTCTTTTTCTTTAAGTTCAATAAATTCCAACAACTTTTTTGGGGTATAAAATACATAATTTACAGATTCTAAAGATATACAACATCTGCAAGGAAATTTTTAACACAAAAAGACCACCTAAATTCATAATCCTAGATTTATATAACAGAAATTCTTTTATCTTTTTTTGCGTATTTCTTGCCATGTCCGGAAAAATCTGAACCTTACCCCCTAGAAAAAGATCATTCAGGTGACGAAAATAAAGTCGAAATGTTGTTTTTATCTGGTTCTAGAGCAAATTTAACTATTAACGTTGTTCTTTCAGTTATGAGCTCAAGAGAGTTTTCCAGAAATTCTGTTAAATTAAGATTAGGATTATCTTGAGTTAGACCTTTGGAGCCCTTTATTCCTGATAAATACTGGGTCCTCGTTATGGACGGGAAGCCCTCCACTGGAATCTCTAGTATTTCTCTAAAGTACTTCTTAAGCATATCGACTGCGGGTAACAATGGGCATTTTGGAAAATTTAAAAACATCAAATTGTTCCTACGACCATTGTTTTCCAAATATTCAATTTTCCTTTCTTGAATCTCTCTTTCTCTGATTAGTTCTGAGGTAATATTTTGTAGTTTTTTCAGTTCCCCTTCAAACTTAACATTTTTCTCAGTTTGCTCTTGAAGTTTAACAGACAAATCCTGATGTCCTTGTTTTAACTCCAAAATGTCACCTTTCAATAAAGTATTCATCTGCAACAATGTAGTACTCACTCACTGTATAGCGTCCCATAGGGTCTCCAGTGTGACTACAGCTGGTCTTCTAATCTCTCCAGTATTCCCCGGTGTCAAACTCCCAGGAGTAGAAGAACGGGGTTGACTCTGCCCCTGTTCCGACGTTTCACTTCCTGGGGTTGAAATTCCCCTGGGTCCTCCTTCCACGGTGGTAGGAACATTCTCCTCCATTCTCCATGGCCCCAATGGGGAAAATTTGGCACCGGGTTGCTGGGGTGCTATAAATGAGGGAGGGCTTAATGAGACTCCCTCTATGCTGCGCTCCGCTCCCGAAAGAGCAGAGCTGATCGAAGCGGGATTCCGTTGACCTAAGGAAGCGACGCCAAAGCTGTCCAGAGTTGTCTGGTGGGTAGATGGCGTCGAATGCGGAACCATGGAGGTAGGTGCCGCAGTTTTCCCCTTCCGCTTCCCCATCTCTCAGACAGTAAACGGACCCCTACACTTCTGCTCTGAACGCCATCTTGACTCCCATTTCTTTTTTCCAGGGCATCACAATTCTTAGTTCAACTGAGACAAGTAGAATCGATTGCATTCTTGTATACTGTTGTATGTTTGGCTCACTGCCACCTGAGCTCATTAATAATGGTTATGAAATTTTTATACTGTTGCAGTGCTTTGATAAACCTTATTATACTATCATTTGGATAGAGGATGCAATCCCAGGACCATTGGAATTAATCAAATATGTAAACATATTGTCCAGTGCTACACAATGGCTATTTTCTCCTTCCTGGGATTAGTAAATCAAGAACTGTTAGGCTGAAACCGTTAAGCGATATGAACCCATTTAAAAACTTGAATATAGACATGACCTCAGATGCCAACCAAAGCAAAAGAGCAAACTTCTTCTTTGATACCCCATCAGACCTCCACCCCCTGTCTTTTCCTTTTTCCCAGCAGACCTCCACTCTTCTTCACTTCCATTCCTTCTCCGTTCTGTCTCCTAGACTGCAACTCCTCCTCCCTCGTTTGTCCATGGGCCTCCCATACCTGCTGCCTCTCTTCTTTCATCTGAAGTGGACATGCAGCAGTGGCAACAGCAATGGTGGCAACTGTAGTGTCAGACATCACGAGATACATTGGATACCACAGGTTACATGTGCTCACAGGTTACAGGCCTTTGTGTGAGTTTCCAGCTAAGAACGTCCACCCTATGGTTAGTGCAGTGGCCTGCAAACCTGGGGACCTGGGTTCAATTCCCACAGTAGCTCCTTGTGATCCTGAGCAAGTCACTTTAACTCTCCATTGCCTCAGGTACAAAAACAGATTGTGAGTCCAGTAGAGACAGAGAAAATACCTGCATATAACGCACGTAAACTACTTTGGTTGTACCACAGAAAGGTGGTATATCGAGTCCATGACCTTTATTAGAGGAATGGATAAGGTCTGTATGCTGGCACACTGATCAGATCACAATTCTACAGGGAAGAGGGTCAATGGACATGCAGGGAGGGAGGTATCTTGTGATTTCATGCAATGATTTTGTGACTCCAGCAGGGCCGCTGAGAGATAGATCTGGGCCCGGGGCCCGCCCCCTTACATTCCTACATTTGCTTTTCCCTCGGTCTGTCACTCTCCTGCTTCTGTGTGCCAAGAACTGGGCCCCAACAAATAGGAGCAGGAGAGAGACAGACTGAAGGAGCAGAACCTTCTGGCACCGGGCCCCCCTTGCTCCCCCTACCCCCCCCCCCCCCCCCCCCAGCGGCTCTTGACTCCAGTTGGGGGTTGTAACCTACAATTTAGGATCCACTATATTAGGTAAATCAAGGAAGGTTGGTCCTGATAACTCTCTGGTTTTCTTTCAACCTCTCTGGAAAACTGTGAGTGGACAAAGCAAAAAACTCTTTTTTCATACAACTGTAGACTTAAATAGAAAACATTTCTATTTTCAGATGAAAATCCACCTAAACCTTTGGTCATGTAGATTTAGGTTGCAGGCTTTTTTGAACATTGTCATTTAAAGTTAATTAGTGCTAAAATCGTTGCTAGTTGGCTAAGTGGTCTCCTTTTCTGCAAGTCTCCCCACAGTAATCCCAAGCCCCTTAAAGCACAGTTTTTCCCCTCCTGTATGCTTTGATGTTAAAGCTTTAGGTCACCTATCTCTTTGCCTACTTTAGGCTGCATAGATTAGGTACCTAATCCAGAAAATCAGTAATAGCTATCTAAATTTTATCCTCCATCCTAATTCCACTTCATCGCCTGAAAGGAAACTGTTATATGTGCACTTGATGCGAAACAAATGAGAGGTGAAGTTTAATGTACTTTCTATAAATCACCAATAATATATCACATTTTAAAATCTTAACAGTAATGCAGTAAACTGTCAAACCAAGAGTTTGGCATTCAAGAAGATCTTACATCTATGTACTAAAATATAAATCTATCTCATTTCATGCAAAAATTGCATATATGTGCTATTTTTGAGGTTCCAGCTTGAAGAATTATACTTTTGCTTTCAGGCCATGACCTACCGGTTCACTTAGGGCTATGTTTACTAAGGTGCACTAGAGTTTTTAGTGTGTGCTAAAAATTAGCTCGGCTAACCATGTAGATTCCCATAGGAAAAGGCGGCTAAGGGGAGATATGATAGAGGTCTTTAAGATAATGAGTGGAATGGAACGGGTCGATGTGGAGCGTCTGCGCTTTCCAAAAACACTAGGACAAGGGGGCATGCGATGAAGCTGCAGTGTGGTAAATTTAAAATGAATCGGAGGAAATTTTTCTTCACTCAACTTGTAGTTAAACTGTGGAATTCGCTGCCGGAAAAGGTGGTTAAGGCGGTTAATTTAGCGGACTTCAAAAAAGGGTTGGACGGCTTCCTGGAGGAAAAAGCCATAGAATATTATTGAATGGATGAGGGAATACAGTATTTCTAGGATGGGCGGGACAAATTGCTTGTTCTTTTGGCCGCTGTTGGTGACAGGGTGCTGGGCTCGATGGACCCTTGGTCTGTCCCAGCATGGCGATGCTTATGTACTTATGTAAATGATTAGTGTGCGCTAAAAACGCTAATGTGCCTCTAGCAAAGCTTAGTAAACAGGGCCCTTAATCTTTAGGCACATAAATATTGGCACTCCAGCAGAATACAGCTTCCTCTCTCCATTCTTAGGTTCCTAAAACCCATTACAGATCCACCTGTAAACTGGGGGCAGTTCTAAAAAAAGAGAAAACTTAGCCAACTAGTGATGATTTTCAGCATTAGCCATAAACAGCAATATCCCCCCCAAAAAAGACCATGGGCTAAATCTGGATGACCAAAATATTAGGCTGAATACCCAAGTGTAAAGATTAGCTGAAAATTCTCCTAAATTTAGATGCCTGAGTCAACCACTCTGGGGCCCTTTTACAAAGGTGCGTAAGGACCTATGTGCGTCCAGTGTGTGCCAAATCGGCATTACCATCTGGCTACCATGTGCTCTGGGCGGTAATTCAGAATTTGGTGCTCACTGAAAACACGCGGTAGTTAATGTTTTTTATTTTCTACCGCGTGGCGCTTACCCAGAGATAAATGGCAGTGGATGCGCACTGCATGCCTACCGCCCAGGTACTGCATGAGACCCTACCGCTAAGTCAATGGGTGGCAATAAAGTCTCAGGTCGAAAATGGACATGCGCAGGTTTTTATTTTGCCGCACATCCATTTTCCAGCCCCTTAAAAATAATGCCGTTTTTCCAGAATGTGGCAAAAACTGGCCCAGCATGCAATCAAAAGGCGAACTTGCACTGCCACAGGCCACGTTTTGCCACGGCTTAGTAAAAGGGCACCTCTGTTTGTTGTTTTAATTGACCTGTCGGCAGCTCTTCTCTGCGCCTTTTCTAATATTTGTGGATGAGTGCCTGAAAGTGACATTCATGCTCCAACTGTCAACAGACAAAATCTTGTGCAGGAGAAGAACAAACCTCCAGATAGTCAGCCTACGGCACTGAGTGGTTTTTATGCTGCTGACAGACACAGGCAGATTTAAGGCCAGATATCCAATGCCAGGCCAAGGTGAAGATAAAAGATCAGACTTGATATGTAGGCTGTGATCAATTTATTTCCCTGCTGCAGCACATAGATAAGTCACAAGCCAATGCCCAACACGGCCATGTTTCACCCAATGCTAGGGCTGCAACAGGGGCAACAAAATTGTTGGAACAGCTAAAAATGTTAATAAATACGTAGCACATAAATAAATACATGCAAAATCAACAAACATTTAAAGAAATTATACCTAACATTGCTTTAAAAAATAAATAATAAAAAGTGCTGTCCAACAAATTGAAAGAGTACATGTAAATCATGAATAAATGAATGAATAAATAGTACAGTAGAAGTCCAAAAATCCAGATACCAGAAATCTAGACCTCCCAAGAATCTGGGCCCCAAAAAATTATGGTATCTAGACTGCCCAAGTATCCAAACTACACCTTCTCCCTCCCTCCCTCCAACCATGGTCTGGCTTCTGTCCCTCCACTCCCCAGAATATAATACCTTTTCAGAAGTCTTCCATGCTGCTGCACCAGCGGCAGTCTTAATCACAGGTTGCCTCCGGCCTGCACCGGGCCTTTTCCTCTTCCTGGCCTGCCCTTCTGAAAACAGGAAATTGCATCAGAAGGAGCAAGATGGGTGAGCGAGGAAAGGCTTGGTACATTCCAAAGGCAGCCTGTGAGTAAGGCTGCCGGTGGCACTGCAGCATGGAAGACTTCTGAAAAGGTACAGTATTGTACACCAGGAAGTAAGAGAGAGCCATGGGCAGGGAGGGGGGGAGGGAGTGATGCTGGACCGTGAGGGAGGGGAAGGTGTAGAAATTGGGGACATGGGCCCCCTCTTTTAGGCTCAGGCCCCTGGGCCTCCCCCTATAGGGAAGAGAGACACAGATACTGGATAGGGAAGAGAGATATAGAAACTGGATGGGGAAGAGAGACAGTTCATGGGGAAAAGAGACATTGATGCTGGATGGGACAACCAAGTCTACTGGCTGTGTACTAAAATCTCCCTCTCAAAAATTAAACCCTCTTGGTAGCCCTTCAGATAAATCAACAAAATTTGCCTGTTCATCTCTTTATTCTTCCTTAAATTTGAATTTTAAAAGTAGTACTACTACTGCCTGAGAATCCAGAGAATCCTAAAATCTGGACCAACCCATCCCTGAGCAGTCCAGATTTTTGGACTTGTACTGTAGTAAACATACAGATACTTCAAATATGTATAACAACATGACTACATAAATGTTCATGTTTTTACACTTATATGAAATATCTGTGGGATCAATATTCAAAGCAATATAACTGGGTAGGAAAGGCTCTTAGCCGGTTAAATCGCTTACGAGAGGCTATCCACTTAACTGGTTAGTGCCACGCTGAATATCAACATTAACCGCTAAGGCCACCGCTGGCTGTTTTGTGGGCTGTCCGGTGGCAGAGTCAGCATATTATGCGAGTCCGTGCTGATATTCAGCACTTAACTACCTAGGTAAGTTGGACAAAACGGACCATGCTAAACTCAGTCCTACCTTTATCTGGTTTTGCTTAGGCGTTTAAGTGCTGAATATCACTCTTAGCCTGCAAATAGGTGGGAAAATGTGGGGTACAAATGCAATAAATAATAATAATAAGCAATAGACGGCCACATAAACCTGGATGTGCTGGCATGGTCTGGCATTGAATATCTGGACATAACACCAACAGCAGCCAAAAAAACACTGACCGCCACAGGTTGAATATTTACCCCTGTGTGTATACTGCTACTTATTAATTAATTAATTGATTTATGATCTTCTTTTACGATGCACTCTTAATCATTTTGTTGGACAGTGCCTTTTATTATTTGATTGTTTAAGTAATGTTAGATATAATTTCTTTAAATGTGTCTATTAGTTTTTATTCATTTATGAGTTATTATGTCTTCATTAACACTTTAGCTGTTTTAATAATTCTGTTGCCTCTGTTGCAGTCCTAGCATTGGGCGAAACACGGTCATGTCGGGCATTGGTTTGTGGCTTATCTATGTGTAGCAGTAGTGTAATAAATTGATCATTGAATATCCAGGGTCATCGGCAACCTGGAAGTTATGTGGGAACCACATGCCTAAGTGGGCAAAGATAGGACTGCCTTCTGCACAGTCTTATCGTCTTATCTGCCTGCTTAGCTATGTTGGCATTGGCACTGATTATGGCCAGTGCCCGCATAATTGGTTGTTCCTCCTCAACTGGGTTCCCGAATCGCCCCAGCAAATCTGGACAGAGCCCAGCAGTCAGAGCCCAGCAGTCAGTCACTTCACTGGCTTCCTATCTGTTTCCGCATACAGTTCAAACTTCTCTTATTTACCTACTAGTAAAAAAGGCCCGTTTCTGAAACCAATGAAACGGGCGCTAGCCAGGTGTTTCTCGTAGTGTGTATGTTTGAGTGACTGTGTGTGTGTGAGTGACTGTGTGTGCGAGAGAGATTGAGACTGGGTGTTTGTGTATCTGTGAGTGAGTGTGTGTGTTTCTGAATGACTGTGTGCGAGTGCCTGTGTGGGAGAGAGTGTGATTGTGTGAGAGAGAGTGTGTTTGACAGAGATAGAGTGTGTTTCCCTCCCTTCCCCCCTCCTTCTCTTCTCTTCCCCTTTGCCCCCCCCCCCCCCTTCCTCCCTCCTTTGGTGATTTTTTGTATGATGTGAGTGGGTGGTGATGGTAGGGGGTGGTGTGTGTGGAGGTTGTTATGGTTTGTGTATGATGTTTGAGGGTGTGGGGAGTGTAGGGGCATCTGTGTGGCAGAGTCTGGGCACTCTCTTGTATAAACTTAGTCTGCTGAAAGAATTTGGTCCGTTTTTCTGCACCACACCGTTCTTCCCTGTTTCTTTTAAAAGTAATGGTTGAGTATCGGCTGTCAGTGTTTGAAATGACAGCTGGTGCTTTGCGCGAGCGACGAGACACAGTGTGCATAGTCGATGCGCATTTGGTGTGGGTACGCGAGACGTTGACAGCGAGAGGCAGGTTTGTTTTGTGAACGCGAGTCGTTTTGTGCGAGAGTCAGGGTATGCGTTGCACTGGCGCGGTTGTTGTGGGTTCGCGAGTGTAGTTTTTCTCTTTTTTGAAGCCTTTTCGCGATTCTTTTATTCCGATTTACCCGCCCTCGACGTCATGAAGTTTTGACGCGAGGGCGGTGCTTACAGAGATGGAAGCTCGAGCGGCGCGATTCTTTTATTCCGATTTACCCGCCCTCAACGTCATGATGTTTTGACGCGAGGGCGGAGCTTACTGAGATGGAGCCTGAGCTTCAGAAGCTTCAAACCCTTCACTGAAGCCACGGAGTCAGCTTCAGAACATTGAGGGTGTTTTTTATTATATAGGATAAGTGCATTCACTCTGCAGCTCCTCAATACCTCTCCACTCTCATCTCTCCCTACATTCCTCCCAGGGAACTCCGTTCTCTGGTTACATCTCTCTTATCTGCACCCTTCTCCTCCACTGCTAACTCCAGACTCCGTTCCTTTTATCTTGCTGCACCATATGCCTGGAATAGACTTCCTGAGCCGGTACATCAAGCTCCATCTCAGGCCGTCTTCAAATCTAAGCTAAAAGCCCACCTTTTTGATGCTGCTTTTAACTCCTAACCCTTATTCACTTGTTCAGAACCCTTATTTTATCATCCTCACTTTAATATTCCCTTAGCTCTTGTTTGTCCTGTTTGTCTGTCCTAATTAGATTGTAAGCTCTGTCGAGCAGGGACTATCTCTTTATGTTCAAGTGTACAGCTGCGTACGTCTAGTAGCACTTTAGAAATGATAAGTAGTAGTAGTAATATTCTGTGGCACTGCCCAGTAACGTGGAGAGTGGAGGCTGGTCACTACGGTGAGTTGAGATTCAATTAACCCTCCATTGCACCGCGCACAAAAAACCTTAGGGCCTCTTTAACCAAACCACGCTAGTGATTCCCAGCGCAG
Organism: Microcaecilia unicolor; assembly: GCF_901765095.1. Taxonomy (NCBI): domain Eukaryota; kingdom Metazoa; phylum Chordata; class Amphibia; order Gymnophiona; family Siphonopidae; genus Microcaecilia; species Microcaecilia unicolor. The sequence continues at coordinate 132,639,390 of NC_044039.1, forward strand.
TAATGTGTGGGAATCACTAGTGCAGTTTAGTAAAAAAAGGGTCTTAGATTATGAGCTCACTAGGGACAGTGAAAGTACCTGCTTATACCTGCAGATTAATAGAATGTTAACAAACAATTATTGGCACTAATTAGAATTTATGTGAACTACTTGCTAAGCGTGTTCTATAAAGTAGTCCGCATAAATTCTACTGCGTGGATCTCAAAAGTGGGCATGGCCATGGAAGGAGCATAGTCGGGTCATGGGCATTTCTATAATTTACACGCAATGTTACAGAATAAACCGTTCCACGTCTAAAGTTAGGCGTGGGCAGTTACACCAGCTTTTCATTGGTGTAAATGACTGCACCTAAATTTTAGTCACATGGACGGCACTACACGTATTCTATAAACCACACCTTTTTAGGCACGATTTATAGAGTACACATAGGTGCGTTTTCCTTCCATACTGATTTTTTTGCATCAAATATAAAATTAGGCCCATAGGGCTAGATTCTATATATGGCTCCTGAAAAATCCACGTTGAGAAAAATACGCCTAGGTGCAAACTATAAAGCATGTCTAAATTTAAGTATACTTTATAGAATAAGCCTAAATTTCCATGTGGATTATAGAATACGCTGAGCGCCAGTCCATGCGACTAAATTTAGTCACGGGCAGTTATGCCAAGTAAAACTTGGGTGTAAATCCCGGCTCCTAAATTAGGCTTGGACTGGGTTTATTCTGTAACAATGTGCATAGATTTGGGAAATCCCAATGACCAGCCCATTCCACGACCGTGGCAACGCTCCCTTTTCAACTATTCAACTTAGAATTTATGCTCATCGCATTATAAAATACACTTAGACAGTTCGGCGCGTAAATTCTAATTAATGCCAATTAGTGTCAGTAATTGCTAGTTTATTGGCAATTATCGGCACTGATTGGCTTCTTAACTAATTAAGCTGCATGCACAAATCCAGAATACGACCGGATTTGCGTGCACAACTTAAGTCTTGCTATATAGAATCCAGAGGATAATGAGTACAGCACTGCTTACATTTAGTAGCACTATAGAAATAAGTAGTATCAGCAGTTGGCCTGCTAGGGGTAGTTTAAGCACACAGAAGCCTCTTCTGCCTGCTTAAAACACACTGAGGGGCCCTTTTACATTGAAAAATGGCCTGCGGTAGTGTAAACACGCATTTTGGGCGCGCACACAATCATTTTTCAGCGCACCTGTAAAAAATGCCTTTTTAAAATTTTTGCCGAAAATGGAGGTGCGTCAAAATGAAAATTGTCCTGCGTCCATTTTGGGTCTGAGACCTTACCTCCAGCCATTGACCTAGCGGTAAGGTCTCACGCCGTAACCGGGTGATAATGGTCTACGTGCGCAGAATGACAATTACCGCCCACGTACCAGAAAATAAAAATATTTTCTGGCACTCCTAGCGAACGCACATCAAAAATGAAATTACCACAAGGGCCACGCGGTAGCTGGGTGGTAACTCAAAACTGACCCGCGTAGGCATCTATGCGGCTTAGTAAAAGGACCCCTGATTATAGAACTCAATATTTTATTCCTTTCTCCTCAAGCTAAAGAACTTAGAAATACATATGAAACACTTACAATTGCTTTTCTATGATACAGGTGTAAATTGTGTTCGGCTCCCACTTGTAAACAGAGGGCAAAACAGATGCTGGTAGATTAGTTAAAAGTCATGTTTCCTTTAAAATAAAAGTACATTGTCCTGTGACTTATTATTCAGTGAAATAACAGAGAAGCAGATTGACTTCAGGATATATCCTCCATATCAGCAGGAGGTGGGGGGATGGGGGACTTTTCTCTGTTCAGATATTTTCTAATTATGAAGATAAAGAAAAAAAAACTATCTTCAGCTCTTGGCCCCTGCAATTCCTACGCACTTCTCAAAGAATAGGAATCTGCCTGCAGTCTGGCCTTAATTTAATTACAATGTAAATATGAATCCACTTTTGGTATACTTATACATTAAAAATACACTCTTATGAGGAAGCTGGTTGCCTAAAACATCTTTTGAATTGAAAGGGATTCTTTGTCTTCTTATTGCAAGGTAGGGAGCTGTATAGTCTATTAAAGGTTTTATTATCAGGACTTGCCATCACTGGGAACTTTATTAATATTGATTCTAGGAGCCGGCCCAATGTCTTGATGCAGTGTAGAGTAATGTTATGTGAGAGATTAGGGTTTTATTCTTGACATTGACTTCTGTGCCTTGGGTTAGTTGAGGCTAAGGTTACTGAGGAGGCAGCATGCAGGGAGGGGGGAGGAGGTAATTTTACAAGGAGATTTGTAATTTAAGAGTGTATGCAGGTGCCTAGATGTCATTATTACATACTAAAGTAAATGGCAGAAATTATGCCTTCATTGCATGCACATGTATATCTGCTCTTGAGCAGGTGTAAATGTCCACTCCTAGATTATTTAAGCGTAACTCTGGTTTACCCCTCCATCTGAGTAAAACCCTCCAGCTAAGGGTTTTGTACTCGGGACAAGGGTCCACAAAACAGATTGCACTTCAGTCGAGCTGGGCGCAGGCTGGGGCCAAGCTAAATCCTGGTAGGCCAAAGGGCTCTTTCCCCCTGGATTACTCAGGGTAACTCCAATTTGGCGTGCGTTGGGTGTGCATAGGCGCCTACGCAGCTTAGTAAAAGGGGCCCTCGATGCATTAGAAGTTTGCAGCGCATTAGAAGTTGTGTGCCTAAATTCTAATCAGTGCCAATTAATTCTCATTATTGCTTGTTAAGTGCTGTTATCAGTGTTTATTAGCTTGTTAAGCTTATTAAATTACATGCATTGTTACAGAATGCGCTCCAATTTCACCGCACTAAATAGAATCCAGGGGAAAGTGACTAATCACTGGTGTGTGTAAATAATGGCATTGGGGGAGGGGAATTCTATAAAAGGCACTCAAAATTCAGCACGACAGAAAAAAGAGCAGACCACATAAAAAGTAAAATGATATTTATTTCCAAGTCATCAAAACAGCAAACAGTTTCCTTTAATTGCCCAACATGGCCATGTTTCTCCCTATAAGGGCTGCATCAGGGGCTAAGCAAATATCTGTAAATAAATAAATAAGTAAAAGGCCGTTAAATAATGTAATTTATCAAAACACCTACAACTTAAAACAAACTAAGGGCCCTGTTTACTAAGGCACGTTAGCGTTTTTAACGTGCCTACAATTAGCGTGCGCGCTAACCATGTAGGTGTCTATAGGGATATTGTAGTCACATACACAGTTAATGCGCATACATGGTTAACGTAAGTTAAAAATGTTAACGTGCCTATAACACGGCTTATAAACAGGGCCCTAAGGGAATTGTTTACTAAAGCTTAGCTCGAGTTATCTGCAGCAGGGCCCATAGGAATAAAATGGGCCCAGCTGCAGATAACTCAAGCTAAGCTTTAGTAAACAGGGAGGTAAATATATAAAACACTAGTAAAAAAAGGCCCGTTTCCGAAACAAATGAAACGGGCGCTAGCATGTGGGGTTTTTTTTCTGTTGCTAAAAATCCTTACCAGTCATGAACTTAGAAACAGCCCCGGAGAGTGTGTTTGAGAGAGTATGTGTGAGAGTGACTGTGTGACAGAGAGTGAATGTGTGTGTGTGTGTGACAGAGACTGAGACTGGGTGCGAGTGTGTGTGTGTGAGAATGAGAGTATGTGCCAGGGTCCCCCCTCCCTCTCAGTTCCCTGGTCTGTCTCAGTTGCAGGGGGGTCCCCCCTTCCTCCCAGTTGCAGGGGTTCCCCCCCTCCCCGTGCTTGCAAAGTGGGATGGACCAGTGTGTGGCTTAGAGGGTGGCTATTGCTGCTGGGATGATATAGAGTGTGTCAGAGAGTTTGTGCAGGTTGTTGGTGTGTTTTTTTTTGTTTTTGTTTTTTTGCGTAGGGGGTTGGGGGATGTGCTTTGCTGTGCTGGCAAAGTGTGATGGATTGGTGTGTTGCTTTGAGGGTGGTTATTGTTGCAGGGTGTTAGCAGTGGAATTTGTGTGTTTCTGTTGTGTTCTGTGTGTGTGGTTTTGTCTGTCAGGGGGGTTTGTGGAGGGGGGTTTTGTGTTTGCAAAATGTAAATGTGGTTGTAGGGGGGTTAGCCTTTGCTGAGTGGTGGATTGATTTTTTCCTTTTTTTTGTGTTGTGCTGAAGCAGCAGTGTTGTATTAGATGGTCGGAAGGGAGAGGAGCACGTTCTTGTTATGTCTGTATTTTTGGGCTGTTTCAGGCTGGCTGTAGGGTAACGCTCGAAGAGAAATGTGCTGCTGGAAGCAGCGCTGTCTTTTTCCGTGTGTCTGGGTTTCGGGGCATCCTGGAGATGGGAGATGGTTTCCCTGAGGCTGGTGATGGTTGTTTTAAGTGGGCGGAAGGGAGAGGAGCACGTTGTCGGGCCGTCGGGGGTTGAACCGGTATGTTTGGTCCGTTTCAGTCCAGCTGGAGGGAAACGCTGGAAGAGGAATGCGCTGCGGGAAGCAGCGCCGTCTTTTTGCGGGTGTTCGGGGCATCCCCGAGGTGGGAGACGGCTTGTCTGAGACCGGGGATGGTTGGGCACGTCCTTGGCCACTTCGGCAAAAGGGGAAGAGGAAGGGGGGTGCGTCGGTGTGTGATGGAGGGGGTGCGTCGGTGTGTGATGGTAGGTTTGCAGCCAGTCTCCAGTGATTCCTAGGCAGGGGAGGAGTAGGGAAACACGCTCTGCGGTGGTCCTCTGCTCTCCGTGCTGCATAGATAATGAGCCGTTCTTCTGGTGAATGCCCACAGTAGGAATATTCTTCTGTCGTTCTAGCGGTGGTCCTCTGTTCTCCGTGCTGCACAGATAATGTGCCGTTCTGCTGGTGAATGCTCCTCCCTTCTTGCCTTGTAGTTTCATCTGATAGGTCCGTCTAACGTCGCGTTGCATTGCTTGGGAATGGTTCAGCGATGGTCCTGTGCGCTTCCGTACGTTGAGGGTGCTTTTTTCTGATTGGTCCGTCATGCGTCTTACGTGGAGTACCGTTGCTTGGCAACGTTTCTGCGATCCCTTAGTTCAGTTTACTGTAATTTTTCCGCCCTCGACGTCATCACATTTGACGCAAGGGCGGGGCAGAGAGGGGTGGCTTCACCACCATGAAGTAACGAACCCTTCAGGGAGTGACTGAGTGACTTCAGAACGTTGTCTTCAGAACGTTGAGGGTGAGTTTTATTATAGTAGATATCTCGTACAAATAAAGGAAGAAAACTACATACCCAGCAGGAGCAGTCCAATGTTTTCCCTGTCTGGTCTGCTAAAAATATATGGATAACTGATCAATTAAACAAAACTAAAGACAAAAAAAAAACAAAACAAAAATCAGTCCCATCAAACAGCTCAGGTGCATAAAGGAAATAGCAAAACAAAAGTTAAATACTCACCAGTACAGCACTAGAAACCAGTGGCGTAGCTCAGGCCCACCCAAAATTGTGAAACTCTTGCTATGGGCTGGTGGGGATCCCCAAACCTTGCCAGCTGAAGATTTTCTGTCCTTGGGCAGTCCCCACTCTTCCAAATGTCGGCCAGCAGCACTTGCCTTGAACTGAGGCTGAGACTGGCCCTTCTGCACATGCTCAGTTTTCGCTCAGTTGTCTAGATTATTGCAATTCTCTGTATTTTGGTTTACCTCCTCTTCATAGGTTTCAACTCCTCCTAAACACAGTTGCAAGGATATGATCACATCTCTCCTGTTTCCCATAGGCTTCATTGGCTTCCAGCACATCTCCAAATTTGATTCAAAGTTTTAGTCCTAATCCATAAGATATTTTGCACTGGAATTCCAACATATTTATCTGACCTGCTCCTTGCTTACTCTACATCACACCCTACATGCTTGCAATACTCTAATCAGATGACTCTTCCTCCTCTATCTGCTCACCAATTAGATAACAAGATGCATAGCTTTCTCTTCTATAGCCCATTAGAATGGAATTCACTCTCAGGTCACCTGAGGGATGAACCCAGTCATTTCCTGTTTCAAATAGCACTGATGGCCCATTTATTCTATTCGGCATTAAGTAAAAACTAGGGATTTAGGGGCTAGGCTAAAACCCAAGAATATGGACAACTCTTGTAGCTGTAGTTATTCGTATCTTCCTTTTTGGTTCATTGTAATTTCTTTTCTCTGATTTGCATTTTTAAGCATTGTATTTGTTGTAAACAGCCTTGCTGCATCCTTACTGATTTCAAAGAGCGGTACATCAAAAATTAAACTACACTAAAAACTCTTGAATTCACATGATCACAGTGACACAGCTGCTTCTTAATGAGGCATTTTTTTGCTAATGGAGTGAGAGAATTTAAAAATTCATTTACCTCTTGTATCATATAAAGCAATAGGTTTCATGTGAACTTTCACTTTAGGGCTCTACTTTTGAAGTACATGCCATTTCAGAATCAAATGGATTTTGGTGAATGCTTTCGAGAGTCTAATGGAATACACTGAAAATTCATTGCAGGGAAAGTTAAATGAGGTCCACAGTGTAACATGTTCAGTCATTCCTTATTTCTCTCTCTCTCTCTCTCTCTCTCTCTCTCCCCCCCCCCCCCCCCCCCCCCTTTTCTTCATTCTTTTACCCCTGTCTGTCACACTTTCAGATATATTCTCTTTAAAGTCTGTTTTCTGCTTGGTCATCTTTACACTGTACCACAGTGCATCTCTCAGTTAAGAACATCCGTTAAATGGCTATTACCCCTGCGGCAGGGATAGACTGTGAAACCTAATTGTGTCAGGTGTTATCAAATGAGGCTTTTGATGTTTCATTTCACTGTGCTTATTGATTTCATTTGAAAACAGCAGAAGAATTCAATTGTTTGCTGCTTTTATTACTATTTTTAAAAATAAGTTTTATTTGCAATTTTAAAAAAATAGTTTTAAAAATGTATTCTTACATTGTGCCTCAGCATATCTATCAATCAAGAGCCTCCCTTATTAAAAATCCCAGTCCTTCAATGTTTGAAACAGGAGCTGTGTATACTGTATAGGTTTGCACAAAGATTTGTCTGGTTCTTTCTGTGTTTTGCTTCCCTTTTGTTTGATGTTTGTTTCAAGTAATTTACAACCAATAAGCAAACAGAGGAAATATGAAAAAAGATGGCAAACAAAAGCCACACAACAAAACAAAAAATCAGTGCTAGGTAACTCCTGCCAAGTGGGAAAAACTTTTCCAGCTCAACCTGCGCTCAAGAGAAGCCCTAATATAGCCCAAGCTTCCCAATGGGCTATCTGAGGATCAGGGGGGGCACCTGTGCAAGCGAACTACGCTACCTTCATACTCCGCCACGGTCCACATGCTCGCTCTCATCTCTACCAGCCGGTGTGATCCAGTGCTCACTCTCATCTCGCTGCTCCAGTGGCTAGAGCTGGGCTTGCCTATATGTGAGAGCAGCAGCACAAGCAGGCTTAGCATCAACATGACATCAACTGTTACAACCTCTCCCATTGGACATCCAGAATGAGGCTGAAACTCATTTCAAGCCTCATTCTGGATGTCCAATAGTATTGTTTCTCTTCTCTCTCCTATTGGATGGAGCCCAAGAATGGCGCCGACAATGAGAGAAGCTATTAGAGCCCCAGAATGAGGTTTGAAATACAGTTGGAACCGGAAAAAACATTCTCATTTGAATATCACCCCAAAAAAAAACATACAACACGCTAAAAGTAGCCCAAAACTAGCAACCAGTAACCACTGGAAAATTGCCTGCTACCAACTTTAAAATGAGCCCAACTGGGCAGGAAAATAGCTAGATTGGCAGCTGATGTCCTTAACCCCTTCCCAGCAGCTTACCCTTTCTGTGATGATAGGCTTCATGGCCAGCAGCCAGGGTTGGCCAGCACCAGTTTGTATGGCAGACATTAATAATGGCCGTGAGTCTACAGGTGTCATTTCACCTTATTGCACCAGAAGGGCAAGAACAAAGGGTACCATGAATTTAATGTACTGTAAAATTTTGTATTCTAGTTTTTCAATCAAAATGTCTGTATAAAGTGAATTCAATAAAAATGTACATGACAACAAAACATAATACAAAGAAAATGAGTACCTGAAAGACATGGGAGAACAAAGGAGCATCAAAACTTCACAGATAATGCAGCAGCAAAGGGAGAGGAGTGAGGTACAACAAATGAAGAATCCAAGCTATTGAAGCAATCCACTTTATTGAAGAGACTCGACACAGCCATATTACGGCAATGACACCTGCATCAGGAGTCCATCAGCCTTAAGGGCAGTAAAGAGAAATTTGTACATGCATACAATGATGAGATATATCATATACACTGATGCTCGACACAAGGCAAATTTGCTGGTCATCTGGCATGCCAACCTCTGTGGCTTTGATCTTCGCACACCAGATCACCAGAAAATTCGCCCTGTGTTGAGCATCAGTGTACACATGATATATCTCACCATTATATTCATGTACAATTTTTGCTTTACTCCACTGCCCTCAAGGTTCATGGACTCCTTAGCAGGCGTCACCACTGAAACAAGGCCTTGTCAAGTCTCTTCAGTAAAGTGGATTGCTTCAATATCTTGGAGTCTTCGTTTGTTGCACCTCACTCCTCTTCCTTTGCTGCTGCATTATCTGTGGGGTTTTGATGCTCCTTTGTTCTCCCATGTTTTTCAGTTAGTCATTTTCATTGTATTGCAAACTATGACCTCAGGAATGGAGGAGTAGCCTAATGGGGCAGTGAGCTGTGATCATGGGGAACTGGGTTCCATTCCCACTGACCCTGGGCAAGTCACTTAACCCTCCATTGTCCCAGGTATAAAAATACCTTAGATTGTGAGCCCACTATGGACAGAGAAAGTACCTGCATATACCCCTGGATTCTATATATGGTACCCAAATTTTGGTAAGCACACAACAGTGGAGAAGGCCAAAAAAGCCCTCTCACAAATGGTGTCCACACATTATTTAATTTTTCACAACTTAATCTTCATAACCAGTCACAAAAAAGAGTACCACTACCTTTTCAAATCTATCTCTTCAAAAACTGTATGAATAATCACACGAACTATAGATACCTTCTTCACATTGCATAACAATATTGTAACTCCACCAAAATGTAAATTGTAAACCACTTTGAACTGAATTTTTGTTTGGGATAATAGTGGGATTCAAGAATGCATAAATAAATAAATAAATAAATAAATAAAGACCCAACATGACTCGTGTTTCGGCAAAAAAATGGCCTGCCTCAGAGGTATACAAAATTAAATAAATACAATATATAAACATACATTTAAAAAAGTTTATTCCTGAATCTCCACTACCCCAGTTGCAAAGGACTAAAATATAAATCAACATATGCATTCAGCTTCTCATACATAAGCACCCAATTATGGAATGCACTACCAAACATCATAAAAACAATGCATGACCTAACAAACTTCTGGAAATCACTAAAAACCAACCTGTTCAAAAAGGCATACCACAATGATTCAACCTAAATACCAGACAACAAAACTTATACCGGAACTGGACAAAACCGAACTCTCTACACTTGACTGCCTCATTTACCCTATCTCTAATGAACTTTAATGCAATTCCACTTTATTTTCCATTCGGAAATGAGCTCTTTATACCTGACTGCTTAATCTAATCTGTCACCTATGAACTTTAATGCAAGACCACTTTGTATTTCTCATTCCGGAAATGGCGATTGCCATTACGGCATAATGTAAGCCACATTGAGCCTGCAAACAGGTGGGAAAATGTGGGATACAAATGCAACAAATAAATAAAATAAAACCATATACACGAGACATCCAAGTGTAAAAACTATACAATAATAATTACCGTACAGAAAATAATATAATAATATCGGGTGCCAGTCCAAGATGTGCACCCAACTAAATTGGCTAACAAATTAATTAGTGCCAATAAATGGGTACTAATTGGCACCAATTTGGATTTGTACACACACATCTTACTGCATGCTATTCGATAACACTGTGCTCCCAAACTTTATAACACGCAAACCAAAAGGGGCGTGGCCATGAGAGGTTTATGGATAGGTCGGGGGTGTTCCTAAATTTTTCCACAGTGTTATAGAATACCTGGGATGTGTGCCCAAATTGGACACTAGGAATTATACCTGGTTTCAGCAGGCATAAGTGCTTTGACGCTGTATGCGGTTGTTTGTATCGACTGTTGTATTATTGGCTTTGTGCCTTTTACAGTGAATAGACACTGAGAGATACTCTGATTCCTGAAGCAGGCATATTTTTGCCGGAACACGGAACCATGTCGAGTCCATTGTATCTGGTCTTCGGTAATAAAGGTTTTTATCCGCTTACCTCCTGGAGTCCTGCCTGATTTGGTTGTCCTGCGTCCCTTCCCTACTCTGTTGGACAGTACCCAACTTTGAGTGCTCATTGAGCGCTGATTACTGAATCTAGCACATAACTTGTACAGCGCTGCATACATCTAGTAATGCTATAGATATGATAAATAATAATACCATTTGGGAGAGCTATTCTCAACAAAGGATTTGAAGGTTTTATGGCAGGTGTATAGGGAGTTAGTGAGCATGTGTTTCAATATAGATACTTTCTTTTCACAAGTTCCTGCTAATAATTGCAGTTAAATCCATAGTCAATCCCAGCAAGGATTATCTCTCAAGCTTCTGTTCACTTCAGCGGTACTCTTAATGAGACTTGAACAAATGATTTAGGTCTAGTACAGCTGTGCTAGAATAGCCCCTTGGTAATAAATGTACTGCAACTGTCATTAATTTGGATATCTCATATAATATGAATATTAAAATGTAATCCTTGCTTTACAAAATAAGCAAACAGATGCCTTACAGTTAAAATATTTGTGCCATGAGTGAAACTTACAATCTTCTTTGAAAAAGAAAAAACTGATTTGCCAAATTTAAGCACATAAATTCCCTACGGTAATTTTCAAACTTTCTGTCTTAAAAATTGGCCGATACCTGCATAAGGGAAAGTATGCATGTGGAAGATAATTTTATATCAGGGTGCCCAAGTTAATTGGGCAGGAATATGCCTATTTTGAGTGTGTTTCATAAAGACACATAGGCATCTGTCTGCCTTTGATAAAATGATACCTCAAATCCTGCAGAAATCGTGCCTAGACTGAGGGTACAAACATTATACCTGCTCTTAAGAGCATGCTTCATTTGCATACATGTGTATTTTATAAAATATATATACAAAGTAAATTTACTCCCAGTTAAACTTCTTGGATGTCGGGGAAAATAGCCCAGTCAGTTCTCATAGGCAAAACAATAAGATATCATCGATCCACTTTTCATATTTTTATGTTTTCATATGAAACATTCTAAGAAAAATAGATAAAGCTATAGATATACTTTAATGTATCTTGCACCGACTTATTGCACCGACTTATAAAATTACTCTAATGCCTGTTATGAATTACTTTACATGTATCTTTTTTCATTTTGCACATTAATATAAACCAAGTTCTATACTTGTACAGAAAAGTCTAAGAAGTAATAACAACATATAATACATGCTATATGAAAAAGAAACATCTTAACTAAAGTCCACAAAAAATGGGGATCCAGGGGCTCTTTTAGTAAGCCGCATAGGTGCCTACAAGCACCCAACACGTGTCAGTTTTGAGTTACCACCTGGCTACCGCGTGGCCCTTGCAGTAATTTTATTTTTGATGCGCGTCCGCTAGGCGTGCTGGAAAATATTTTTTTTCTGGCGTGTGGGTGGTAATTAGATGGTAATTGGCATTTTACGTGCGCAGACCATTACTGCCCAGTTACTGCGTGAGACCTTACCGCTAGGTCTATGGCTGGCGGTAAGGTCTCAGACCTAAAACGGACGCGTGGCAATTTTCATTTTGCCGCACGTCCATTTTCTGCAAAAATTTTAAAAAAGACATTTTTTACAGGTGCGCTGAAAAAACACGCGTCTACGCTACCACAGGCCATTTTTCAGTGCACCTTTGTAATTCTAAAGAAAATTAACTAAAATCTAACCCCCCTGTCTACTAAGCTGCGCTAGTGGCTGTCGTGTGCTAATGCCAACACAACCCATTCGTTTTGAATGGGCTGTATTGGCATATTGGCACTGCCGCACAGCTTAGTAAACAAGGGGGTAATGCATATTATATACAGATACTTATTTTGTACCTGGGGCATTGGAGGGTTAAGTAACTTGCCCAGAGACACAAGGAGCTGCAGTGGGAATCAACCCCAGTTTTCCTGGTTCTTGGACCACTGCACTAACTCTTAGGCAAAGACTAACCACATCAATTACATCTTGGGCCAAAAGTAAAGCATTGCAGGGTTAACTTGCTTCAGGTGGTATCTCCCCCACTGATAAGGTCCTTATTAGAGATAAAGGCGGACAATTGTGCTGAGTCAAAGCTCTAAATGTGTCATTAAAAACAATGCGGCAAGAACAGTCATAGAACTTCCCATTTCCGTTGGGTTACATTTAATACTTTTACTTCTTCCAGAGATTGAAGAAAGGAAACTGTCTATTGAAGAAGAGGAAGCAAAGCGGATTGCAGAGTTGGGAAAGCCAATATTGGGCGAGCATCCAAAACTTGAAATTATTATAGAAGAGTCTTATGAATTCAAAGTAAGTTCTGGCTCACAAACAAAGGTGTATGTGCGGCAAAGAGAAAGAATAGATGGGAATCAGTAAGAAGTTAGAGAGAGGGCATCCAAGAGAGACGGGAAAGCTTGTGCAGAATAATAGGGCCGAGATAGCACTGATAGAATTAGCATATAAATAATTTTCCACCATTGTTGCCATGCTTGCCCTCACTTTGTTGGTGTCAGGGACAATTGTGGAAGAGGTGATAGAGCTCTGGTGTGGAATTGACAAAACATTAACTGTGATTGGGAAAATGAGAATGTAAATGTGATTGGCTGACCTGGTGGCTCCGGTGATAAGGAGAATATCGCTGGTTTGATCCAAGTCAGCTCGTCTCCTCCCAGGGGGTGCTTTGACAGTAGTATTCACAGCCCCTTGGGAGAGTATTTTGTGGTCATTGCTAAAGGGTGGCACCTAGTGGCCAGAATCAGAACAACTGTGGGACTTTTGCAGCAAAAAAGGGGTTACCACAGGGTGCACTCAGGTGGAGAGTGGGCATGTCCTGTGCTAATCAGTTAGCGCAGCTACATCACCTCATAAAAAGTGGAGGTAGAAGCTCATGCGCTAATGGCCACGTGCTAATGGGAAAATTAGCATGTGGCCATTAATAGTGAAAATGGAAAAATCAGCCATTTTACCTTGTTACAAGAAATGATTTATTTTGGGGAAAGAGCTCGAGAGCACTCGCTACTGTTTATAATTTAAGAGCAGATGCTGTATTTATAAGTTTTAGGATATTAATTTCTCCACCAATCACCAAAGGTGATAATTGCAATAAATTAAATAAATTAAGTATATATATATTCAGAACACAAAGAGACCGTATTTTTAGCTTCAAAAATGGTTGATTTAATATACAATTGCACACGAGAGGTAGGTTTTAAGAGATCTTTACAGGTAATCTGTGCATAAAATAGAACAAAGTAGCAGGTAGGTTAACTTACAAGTCCTTGTTACGCTGTGGTCCAGCTGATTGATGAGCACATGGTTAGGACAGGAGCAGGGCTTCTGCAGTGAATGGATCTGAGTTGCTGGCAGTTGATGAGAATCTGACTCTTGGGAAACAGCTTGTCCTTTTATATCTTGCAAGCTGCAGGAGGATATGCCATGTGGATCTTTGCTGGCTTCCTGGTTTTTTTTGCACACGACCCCTGAGCATTTGCAAAGCATTCTGGTATCTTGGTCTCATGTCTGCACACGACCCCTGAGTTGGTCTCATGTCTTATGACATCACGAGACTTACAGTCTGGATCTTCTTTTGATGTCCTGCTCAGTCTCTGGGGCAGATACACATTACAAGTCCTTCCTTTCTGCACATATCTGAAAGCTGATGGGAGGGGCAGGTATACCTTTGACAAGCAAATGTCCTGTTTATGCTTCCTCTGAGTTCTTTGTTTTATTCAGGTGCCCACCTTAGTCCATCTTTTGTTAGGTGGGAGGGCAGAGGAAGCTCTTTTGTGTTTGTTAAGTGTTTGTAGTTCCCTGCTCTCAGAAGTTCCCAGAAAAAGGAATGGAGAGAGAGGGGCTTGAAATGAAACTATTCTCTCTGCTGCCGTGTCAAATATATATTTTTAAAAGATACACAAATATATTGGTGTATATATAATCCAGCAAATATGCTACATATTTCAGTAATAAACTGATACCATTACAACCTCTGCAGTAAAAATGGCCTTAGTGTGCAAGTATGACCCACGTAGAGATGCACTAAGACCACTTTTACCGTAGTTTGGTAAAAGGGCCCCTTAGTATATTGAGGGGGATAGAAACAAGGGGGAAAAAATCCCAAAGGATTTACGAATGAAGGCTCACGGTTGCAGATCACAGCCTGAATACATCTGAGATGGATGTACAAAGGAACAGGAATGAACTGCATATTGTTAAAGGAAAATGAGCAGAAACATCATGACATTTTCCCCTGGATTCTATATAAGGCGCCAAAATGGTTAACGAGCCGTTTATCAATTAATTAGCCTTAACAATCAATAATTTAAGTTAATTGGCACTAATTTGGATTTGCACATCTGCCTGCGTGCTAATTTGTTAACAGTAGATGCCTCAATCCCATAGCACACAACTCAAAAGGGGTGTGGGCAGGGAAGGGACATGGGCGGATCAAGGGCATGGTGAAAATGTGCTCGCAGTGTTATAGAAGAGCGCCATTTACACACTGAAATGCCATGGGTAGGGCACCCATAAATCCAGTAAGCAGAACAAAAATGCAACATGCAGGGATTAATAATTCATGATAACAAAAACAAACTAATAACTTTGTCTTGTCACCATTAACAAAACATTTTACACTTAACTTTAATGTTTTTTTAACAGATTTTCAGGTGCCTTGGCAAATATTCTGCATTTACCATTTCTTATGCAGTTCTACCCATTCTTCAGTGATCCATTTTAAGCACTTTTTTAAATGATCTGCATTGTAAAAATGAAAATGTAATTTTTTCAAAAACAGAGCCTCTGCCAACATGGCCAGGTTTCGATACTTCCTCAGGGTAGAGGTCTGAGACATTCCGTTGGCAGAGGCTCTGTTTTTGAAAAGCTAAGTAGCTGAATTACGTTTTCATTTTTATAATGCAGATCATTTAAAAAAGTGCTTAAAAATGGATCACTGAAGAATGGGCAGAACTGCATAAGAAAAGGTAAATGCAGTACATTTGCCAAGGCATCTGAAGATCCGTTTTTTTTTTTTTAAACAAAAACGTTAAATTTAAGTGTGAACTGTTTTGTTAATGGTGACAAGACAAAGTTATTAGTTTGCTGGGATATTTTTGTTACCATGAGTTGGGCACCAGCATTCACACCAGGATTCAGCTGGCGTTAATACTGCTGCTCAACTTAAGGCGCAAGAATCGGCTCTAAGTGCTATTCTAGAGGGACCCTCATCCAGGAACACACTTGATAGAACAGTGCTTAGCGACGATTTTTTTGTGCCGATGATTTTTGAGTGCTATTTATAGCAGGTGCGTAGCTAAGTGGGTCCCCGCAAATTTCGTCCAGGCCTCCGGTTTTGCTGGCGAGGGGTCCCCATCCACCACCAGCTGAAGCCTTCTTCAGCGCTGGTCTCGACTCAGTCACGTTCGTTGCCCTGTTCTTTCTTCTTGCTGACGTCCTCCTGTGCATGCTCCCTTACATGAAACTGAGCATGCTCAGTTTCTCTTAAAGAAAAGTGAAACCGAGCATGCTCAGTTTCACATAAAGGAGTGTGCACAGGAGGATGTCAGCAAGAAGAAAGAGCAGGGCAGCGAACACGGAAGGCTTCGGCTGGCGGGGGTTGGGGACCCCCACCAGCAAAGGTATTTGCTTTTGCAGGCGGGGGGGAGTGACGAGGAGGTGAGTGGGTGCAGCGAGGCGGTGGGGGGAGCGAAGAGGCGGTGGGGGAGCGAGGTGGTGGGGCGGCAGACTAAAATGTGCCCCCCCAACCTCAGGCTCTGGCCCCCTTCCACTGCAAGGTCTGGCTACGCCCCTGATTTATAGAATTCCCCCTTTTGTGGGGGGTTTTTCATTTGCTGATTATAGTGTGTACTCTTTGCAAAGAGTGTGCCCTCTTAACAGAACGAAAAGTAAATGTGATTGAGCCATGGAGTATGACTACATTAATTATGATCTGTTCACTGGAGCATCCTGAGTTCTGCAAAGGATTGCTTGTTGAATATGTATGCTATGAAGAAAGTGTTTCTTATATGTTATAATAGAAAAAATCAAGTTATATATGTATAAAAAGAAAACATTTTCTGTGTAAAAAACAGACTTTACATGCAGAGAAACCAGTATAAAATCACCTTCTTAATACTTCAGAGCAGGGGTTCTCCACCCAGTCCTCAGGACTCACCTAGCCAGTCAGGTTTTCAGGATACCCACAATGAATATGCATGAGATAAAATTGCATACAATGGAGGTAGGGCATGCATATCCATTGTGGGTATCCTAAAAATCAGACTACCCTGTTTCCCTGAAAGTAAGACATCCCCCGAAAATAAGACCTAGTAGAGGTTTTCCCGAATTGGTAGACATAAGGCCTCCCCTGACAGTAAGACCTAGCAAATTTTTGTTTGAAAGCAGGGCCACCGAGAGCTGGACAAGGCCACCCCCGGGCCACCCCCCACCCGAGGTCTAGGGAACCTGCCTGTCCCTAGCAATTGAAAATACAGTATTTAAACTCTGCCCCACTGGCAGGAATGCAATTGGAGGACTTCCGCTCAGCTTAGGGGGAACAGTGGTTGCAGCCTACACGTAAGCATACTCACTTATGCCACATCAATAGCAGGCGTAAATGTGAACGCCTAAATGCAACATCTATGCTTGTAACTTCCAGTATTCTGTAAGTTATGCGTATAAGTGGGAGACATACCCAGTGTCTGCCTATGTTCTTCCCTCTGTGAATGCCCTAACGCAGTGACATGCTAAAGTTATACAGCTCTGTTGAGTGTGCGCCCAGCACTTACACGTATTAACTCAGTGGTGTAGCTATGGGGGGACCTTGGGAGGCCTGGGACCCCTCACTTTGGGATCAGGCCCCACACCCCAAACTGTAGTGTTCTGAATGGCTGGTGGGGATGCCCAAACCCCACCTGCTGAAGAGTCCTGTAGCCCGAACCTTCCCTAATGTAAGGAAGTCGGCAGTGTGCTTTCCAGCCACTAGATTGTAAGCTCCTTTGAGCAGGGACCGTCCTTCTTTATTTATTTTGTACAGCGCTGCGTAACCCTAGTAGCGCTCCAGAAATTTTAAGTAGTAGTAGTAGTAGTAGTGATGCTGGCACTCCTCACGCATGCTCTGTTCACACGCATGAATTGAGCATGCACGAGGAGTACTGGTGGCGGTGGCTGGAAAGCACACCAATGACCAGGGCTGCCGAGGGGGGGGCAGGGGGGACAAAATTCCCCAGGCCTCCAAGGGGGACCCAGCGCCGCAGTCCCCGTTCTCACCCGCCCACCCTCAGCTCCGTCAATCATCTGCTGCTGGGCTGGGCCCCCTGCATTCAAATAACAGCGCCTCACCTCCATGTGAAAGCGCAGCAGCAGCAGATCGCCTCACTTCGGGCCTTCCCTCCCTGTGTCCCGCCCTCGTCTGATGTAACTTCCGCGAGGGCGGGACACGGGAGGGAAGGCCCAAAGGGAGGCGATCTGACGCTGCTGCAGTTTCACACGGAGGTGAGGCACTGTGATTTGAATGCAGGGGGCCCAGCCCGGTGGCAGACGGAGGGGGGACTGTCGACGGGGCCGGGGGTGGGCGGGTAGAGACTGGGGACTGCGGTGTGGTAGCCTCGGGGGGGGGGGGCGGTGGCAACCTCAGGGGGGGTGGCAGTGGGGCCCCAGGGGCGGCCTTGCCCCAGGCCCGGCCCAGTCTCTCGGTGGCCCTGCCAATGACTTCTTCATACAGGAGAGGTTCTGGCCATGGAGCTCTTCAGCTGGCAGGACATGAGTAAAATTTTTCCCTGAAGGGGAGAGAGCAGAGAGGAATGGGTGCCCCCCCACCACCACCAGGGTCCCCCCCCCCAAAAAAAAAAATAGGGTGCTGGCTACACTCCTGGTATAATTATTACAATTATGTGTGAAGTGCCAGTATTCTATAATTTAATGCACATAATTGGCACCTAACATTAGACAATGTTACAGAATAAAGCCACACTATTACATCCTTTTTGCACAACATAACACTATTGTATTGTTAGCAAGAATGTACTTGTGACATCATTTAATTCATTCTTCTTTTAACCTGTTTGTTTTTGTTTTCCATTGCATTGGGTTGATAGAACACAGTGGACAAACTGATCAAGAAGACGAACCTCGCTTTGGTAGTAGGAACACACTCATGGCGGGATCAGTTCTTGGAAGCCATTACTGTCAGTGCAGGTGAGGGCATGGATCTGAAATTAGTGGAAGGAAGGTGTGTTTATAAGAAGGCAAACAGTTTCAGCTTTGATGGCAGCCCAGGGTAAAGCAGGCATTCTGCATATGGTGTCTCCCCTTTTTTGTACCTCTCCCAGTATATACACAAAAGTAAGTGAAAGCAAGTTTGTCACACTGAACAAAAATTGTCTAAACTGTTTTTTTAATCTATAAAATGTATAAGTGTAAGTATTTTTCTTTAGTAAAATACTGGTATATGGGTTCATAGATGCTGTCTATACGCTACAAGTAGCCAGCTGTCATCATCTTACAGTATATCTGCTCTTATGGGTTTTTTGGATTCAGTTTATAGTATTTTCACTGCACAGTAAAGTCATAAAACATGAGCTACGAACTTGAAATGCTGAAACAAAACTGTTCATTTACTAACACGATGAAAGCCAAATACCCATGTTTTCGTGCAGGTCGATAATGACTAGGAAGCGGAATGCATAACATATGGTGGTGGAACTTACATTTCTGTTGCGCATAAAGGTGCACTTGATTTAGAGACACATATCAGAACATTGAAGCATCTTAAGAATGTTTGGGAAGAAAACTTGTCTATGAAACTTACCAATTTTTTTCATAACACTGTGTTCCAAAATTGACGATTCTGTTTTGGCTGCTGAAAGAAAATTGTCATTTCATGCTGTTAAACATCATCATAGCTATAAATCAATGGACTGCAGTTGCAGGTTAGTAAAAGTAATATTACCTGACTCCAACACTGCATGCAAAATATCGTGTGCATGAACAAAAACAGAAGCAATTGTTAATAGTGTGCTGGCTCTGCATTCCATTGAAATAGTTGTGAAAGCACAAAGCTGGTTACGTTATTGAAGGGTTGCAACAGATGGTAGTAATCATGGGTCTGAGAAGTTATTACCAATTCTTATTTACTACTTCGATTGGAAAAATGGTGGTTTACAGTCAAAACTCATTGATGTGCATTTTCAACATGCATTAAGAACAGCTTGGACAGATATCACTTATTTCAGAAGTGTATAACCTTTGCAGGAGATAATTGTAATACTAATTTTGGAGGTGTCCAGCATACAGCTGATGGCAAGAATGTGTTTGCATAAAGAAGATTAAAGGAAAAAGTAGCAGCAATGGTATATTACCAAGTAACAACGAACACCGATAGATCACCACCTTGGATACCGGAATGTGGAGTCCCTCAAGGATCCCCCCTTTCACCAACTATTTTCAACCTAATGATGATACCACTAGCCAAACTCCTAGCCAATCAAAACCTTAACCCCTACATATATGCTGATGATGTCACGATCCACATCCCATTCAAAAGTGATTTAAACAAAATAACCAACGAGATCAACCAGAGCCTCCAAATCATGCACTCCTGGGCGGATTCATTCCAGTTAAAACTTAACGCAGAAAAAACTCAATGTCTAGTTCTCACTTCCCAATATAATACAAACAACTACCCCACCATAACCATACCATACTGCACACTTCCCATTTCAGAAAACCTGAAAATTCTTGGAGTCACTATTGATCCAAACCTCACACTTGATACCCACGTGAAGAATACAACGAAAAAAATGTTCTACTCGATGTGGAAACTCAAAAGAGTAAAACCTTTTTTCCCAAGAAACATCTTCCGCACCTTAGTACAGTCACTAGTGATAAGTCACTTGGACTGCTGCAACGCCCTGTACGCAGGTTGTAAAGAACAGACCATTAAAAAACTCCAAACAGCCCAGAACACCGCAGCCCGACTCATTTTTGGAAAAACTAAATACGAAAGTGCGAAGCCCCTAAGAGAGAAACTGCACTGGCTCCCACTCAAGGAACGAATTGAGTTCAAGATCTGCACGACCGTACACAAAATCATTCACGCAGATGCCCCACTCTACATGTTAAACTTAGTGGACCTACCGCCCAGAAATGCCAAAAGATCAGCCTGCAAATTCCTCCATTTGAACTTCCCCAGCTGTAAAGGAATTAAATACAAACAGGCATACGCGACTACCTTTGCGTACAAGAGCACACAGATATGGAACGCACTACCCATGGCACTAAAAACCATGGACAACTTAACCAGCTTTCGCAAATCTTTGAAGACACATCTCTTCAACAAGGCCTACAAAAGACATCCTTAACGAAACAAATCACTCCTTATACCACCCAAGTGCTTCAAAAAACACTTCTCACTCGACCTTACCTAACACCTTTCCATCTAAATCCTCATCTACCTTCAGCTTATTATCGACTGTATTTAAGATCATGTAATGACTATATCATTATAACACTCTGTAAGCCACATTGAGCCTGCAAAAAGGTGGGATAATGTGGGGTACGAATGCAATAAATAAATAAATATTAGTTGGCATTGGGTTGTCTAGTATATGTTTTGAATAACTCCAGACATCGATACACTTGATATCAAGTCAATAGTTTTACATTTTTACATCTATTTCTCAATCTACATTGTTCAGACTGAACATTTGAAAGAGTACTTACTGCAAGTTTGTTGAGGTGGAATATCGTCAGCTGCTTTATCACAGCAAGACTCGATGTCTGTCTTTGTTTCTTAGCATCCACCGACTGCTGCAGATGTTTCCAGCCTTGAAGTCTTTCTTTTTTTCTCAAGAAAAGCCACCTGCTGTGATCCAAAATTTCTTTGAAAATGATCTGAGTGAGATTTTACCTTTGGCATATGTATTCGCTGATGAATGTGTTCTACTCACACAATGAAAAAACTGAACATGAAAAAACTCGCTACTAGAGGTTATGAACTGCCGTAAATCTGTTCAATCTGTTCTCAAATGTTGTACACAAGACAGTGTCATGTCACTAAAGGTAAAGGAGTTGTTAATGAAGCTGTGTCAAGATGGATTGGATGATTGTGATGCTTTTTTGTTCACAAGTAGCTTCGCTGGACACCACATGTTTGGAATATTTGGAGATGTGGACCACACCACTGGATGAGTTCACCGTATTTGCGTTGATGGCTTTAACTGAAATTACAAGTTGGGATGAAGTTGTTACAACTGTGGCTTATCTCAAAGAAAAGGAAATAGGTATTGACGATAGCCAATGTTTGATCAGTTCTGCAACTTGAAGAGATTTGTTGAGTCAAACTGACATGAAGAAGACTTTGAAAAGTTATTGTCGCACAAGAAATGGGAGAAGCATTTCAACAGCTGCAAGACTGAGAAATGTTTTCAGGACTTCTTATCATTGCAGAGTTTTTCTTTGCAATTCCATCACATAATGCTAACACCGAACGAGTTTTTTTTTTAGTGCAGAGCTAGCGGACAAAGGAAATAAACAATTTGCTGGTTGAATCCGTCAAAGCAATTTTGTTCGTGATCCAAAACTTTAAGCATATGACATGCAAAGACTTTCACACATATCTCAAAAGCCAGCGAAAATTGTTGCAGGATATACGCTCTTCTGATAAGTATGGTTGGGCTCAGACTCAGTCAAATTCAAATCCAGAAATTTTTGAAAAGTAGATTGTCTACTGCTGTACTGTCTTCCCAATCCCAAACTTGCTATACCAGACTCCACTAAACACCGTGCTTTCTATTTCACAGCCCCTTTCTGTTGAAATTCTCCTCTCCTCGATATCCGTGCAGAATTGCTGTTGTAATGTCCTCACAAAGTGTTTCTGATACTATGATTCATTCAGTCAAACAAAAGGAGTGAGGCCAGGTGAATGAGGATTCCAAAATGAAAGTCTTTATTCTTCCAACCAATACAATAGCCTGTTAATCCCGACACAGCTGCTTGTCAGCTTTTTGCGGTTTCACTGCTCTTATAGTTGTAAACAGTTTTATACTTCATTTATTCCTGTGCGGTTGATATTGCTGCTATTTTAAGTCACCATTCCATGGTTGGTTAGATGGTGCCACAGTTGTTATTTCTGTTTGGGACTCATTGAATCCTGTGTTACAAACTTGATTGAATTGTTATTGACTCCTGAGACAAGCTCTTGTCGTGCCAAAATGCAGGACTATGTCAAGCCTTCCTTCAGTTTATTGTGCTTTTAGACATCTATAAAAGAGAATCCTTGTGTTTGAACTTTATTGGTCCACCCCCATTTTTTGTGTTTTTTGTGTCCATGCAATCTGGGGGAAAACAGTTGTTTAAAAAGTTCAAATCTGCCATAAAATGTTGGCTCTCCCTGAACCTAACTTAAGGCGCCCTGGTGGTCTAGTGGTCTCTTCAGGGCAGGAAAGAACCCCACTCTTTCCTGCCCACTGCTTGAAGTCTCTGCAGCCATTTTGAAAAAGTGGCAGTGAGCAGATCAGCGGCAGTGGGCAAGAAAGAGTGGGGTTCTTTACTGCCTCGAAGAGGCCATTAGTCCTCCAGGGCACATTAAGGTAGGTTTGGGGAGGGCACCCTGACTCAGGACTGGAGGGGAGAGGAGGGCAGGTACATGGATGGAGGGAGGGAGGGGACTGTAAAAAAAAGGTGGATGGAGTGTGGGTGCAGGGAGGGGGCTGGAAAAGAGATTGGTAAGGGGGACATATACATGGGGGTAGGAAAATGGAGAGGAGAGGTAGACATGCTGCTTATGTATATTTGCTTTTTTTGAAATGTACATCCTCTCTAATTTTGTATTTAGCAGAGTATAGAAGAAAATGCATTTCTGTTATTTTTACCAGTATTTTCATTGCTTATAGAATCTGCCTTTTGTGGGGGCTCAAGGTGACTGTGCAATGAGGCGGGAGCGGCATTTTATTTTTTGTGTCCTCTTTTTTTTGTCTCCACAAATATGGTTACCCTACTTCCGACCCCCATGCAGTCCAATCCCAGCCAAGAGCAGGAAAGTGCAGTTGACGGGGTCTAGTGATTCTCTAATTTTCTCTTCCTGTTGCCTCTCTTGCTCATTTGGTTCATAGCTCACCTCAGCTGTTTGCCTTGCTCATTCGGTTCATAGCTCACCACAGCTGTTTGACTTGCCTGTTCTTTTGCAGTTTCTACTGCAAAGTGGTAGAGATGCTGGCTACAGGAAAAAACAGAGAAGCACTGGGCCTGCAATGCCACCAACTCCGCTACCCTGCTGTCAACTGGAATTAATATAGTGTGAGGAGGGAACTAGAGAGAAAAGAGAGTTGATGGATGTGTCAGTGAGCTGTAGGCAGAAACATAAATAGAATTAGGGACATGTCATAGAGCTCCCACCCATGATTTTCATTATTAAAGCAATAATCATCACTCCCAGCCCCTTCAAAAATGATCCTGTAAAACCACATAATTAGACATAATACCTTAAGTATCCATTTAAAGTTTGATATAAAATTTTAGTGTCACCTCAGTAACAGCTTTACAGTCTTCCACTGATGACAATTATGTATTAATTGATTAACACCTCTAAACCTTTGTATCTTAAGGAATTTGTGTTACCATTGCTTCCAAGGAGAGCATTGCAGTCTAAATTTAGGTACGTTTTGGAGATACAGAGTTGGGATGATATGAGATTTTCCAATGGAAGAAGCAACCCTTTAGGATTATAGGTTCAGAAGGCTGAAATCGACTACCTCAGGACTTGAAAGTCCAGCAATTATTGCCTTCCTTTAGGAGGAGAGTGAAGACAATGTTATTCATTCAAGCGTATTGGGATCAGTATTGATGTTGTGGTTTTCTTCTTGCTTTGGTCTGTTGCTTAATTATCTTTTATTTTTATTGTTTTATTTTATTTGCAAACCATTTTGAATGGATTTTTTTCCATAACAGTGATATAGAAGTTTATAAATAAATAACCAGTCCAGCATCTCCCCTCTCCCTTTACCCACTCAACATTTTAGCATCACCCTTTCCCCCTTCCACTTATAACATTTCAGCATCACCCTTTCTCATTCCCCTTCCTCCTTCCCCTTCAACAGTGCAGCATCACCCCCTTTCCCCTCCCCAAGAGTACAGTATCTCCCCTCTCCTTTTACCCCCATAACAGTTCAGCTTCTGTCTTCTCTAATGTGGCAGGAGAAGCTGCCACACAAACCACTGCATTATAGATATAGATAGATAGATAGATAGATAGATAGATAGATAGATAGATAGATAGATAGATAGATAGATAGATAGATAGATAGATAGATAGATAGATAGATAGATAGATAGATAGATATAATTTTAACTTTTATAATTTGATCTGACCTGTGCTCCTTTCCTGGGTCACAGCAGCATGCGGTGGTTATTCTGATTTCATTTCTGGTGCAGATGCACGATTTGTGCATTGGGTTACACTAGACCTGTTCCTCCAGCACCCCTTTTACACTGGCACCTGAGGGCCATAGACTCCCCTATCCCCACCCTACTGCATCACCTACTCCTATTCATTCTCTCTCCACCCCTCCTCTTAGTCTCTCTTCCCCTCTCCATTACTCTGCTCTCACTTCCATTACCCTCTCTAATTTGTATATCCCATCCCTTTCTGTGAGCTGGGGTCCCAGAGTAGAGAGCATCTGTATTTATTTCCTGCTGTTGCAGCCCCAAAAGATGAGAACACTTGCACATGCCATTGGTCGAAGAACTCAAGGAGCACGGAACACCTGCACTCACATATTCCTGGCCTTACCTCACTAGAGCAGAAGAACCACTGCACAAAATTCCAGTCTTACATCCTCAGAGTGGGGAATCCAGCAGACACCCATGAATCCGCATACCAAAAACCTGTTCCACACCCATGACAGGTGCAAGCCAGGGCTGAGCTGAAAATGTGAGAACCAAAGGTAGTAGGACAGGCTCATGTTTTGTTTCCCTAGCAAAGGTATGTGTGTGGGGGGGGGGGGGGGGGGGGGGGGGGAGAGAGCAGGATCTGAGCAGAGGAAAAGCCCAAGAGGAAGGGATAGAGAAGGGGATGCCACTGAGATTCTCAGCCATTGTTCCTGCTGGCCAGATGGGGAGATGTGATCTGTACATGGTGCACAGTGTTTGTCAATCACAGTTTCATGGACTGCCAGTAGTCTGACAACCAGTGACTTAAAAACCCTTGAAATTAATTGTTGGAGGATGGGTTAGAAGCAGTTAACGTAGTTAGGTTTAAAAAAAGATTTGGACAAGTTATTGGAGGAAATGCCCATAAACCATTATTAACATAGTAACATAGTAGATGACGGCAGAAAAAGACCTGCACGGTCCATCCAGTCTGCCCAACAAGATAAACTCGTATGTGCTATTTTTTGTGTATACCCTACTTTGATTTGTACCTGTCCTCTTCAGGTCACAGACCGTATATGTCTGCCCAGCACTATCCCCGCCTCCCAACCACCAGCTCCGCCTCCCACCACTGGCTCTGGCACAGACCGTATAAGTCTGCCCGCCTCCCAACCACCAGCCCCGCCTCCTACCACCGGCTCTGGCACAGACCGTATAAGTCTGCCCAGCACTATCCCCGCCTCCCAACCACCAGTCCCGCCTCCCACTATTGGCTCTGGCACAGACAGTATAAGGTAGGCTTGGGGAAATCCACTACTTATCCCTGGGAGTAAGCAGCATGGAATCTTCCTAATTTGGAGGATCCTGCCAGTTGGACTGGTCACTGTTGGAAACGTGATATGGGACTTGATGGACCTTTATTCCAACCTGGTATGGCATTTCTTATGCTCTTGTGTACTGAGTCATTGCTGTACAAGTCATTGCGCATGCACCGTATGGGTTGACTGGGTCTTGTTAGGATAAATTTAACATAATTCTCTGGAAAATAATTTTCTTAGTTTTGTTTTCTTTTTCTATTACTGGTGGACTTCCTAGTTCTCTGTTTTCTTCCTCACTACTAGATTGCTATCCCTGACTGTTGAATTAGTTCCTTCATCATTAGTATCCATAGCAGCAGCAGTCTGATCTTTCACTTTCTCCCATCTGTTCCCCTAAACATAGCTTTTTACCTCTCTACAACAAGACCTAGCAGATCTGAACAGGATAGTGCTAGAACTGTCAGATTTATGATGAGTAATCCACATTTTCTGGGCAGAGCAATTAATTGTGAATGTGCTGTCTGCTATCTTTGTCTAAGATGGTACTGGAGACTCTACATACCTTTGCAGGGTTTGGGTGGCTAAACACCGTCTGGTAGATATCCACCTCATGGCAGTCAACTTTTTTTTAAATGCAGACCACTGCAGGCAGAATTAACTCCAGATGTTCAGTGCCAGGTCATGTCCAGGCACCAGCATTGAATATCTGGAGCTAACAGGTCCTGGCCAATATTCAGCTGGGACCCACATAAGATACTAAGGGCCCCCTTTACAAAGCAGCAGTAAGGCCAACTCAGGCTTACCGCTAGCTAAACAGGAAGTACCGCCGGGCTACTACAGCAGCCAGGCAGTACTTCCCACCCCCAGCGAGCCGTCATATTCGGTTACAGCCGGGTTAACGTGGGAGCCCTTACTGCCATCTCAATGGGTGGCGGTAAGGGCTCCCCCCCCCCTCCCAAAATGGCTGTGTGGCAAGTGCTTTACTTGCCGCATGGCCATTTCCTGCATAAAAGAAAGACTACCCTTTTACCAGCTGCGGTAAAAAAGGGACATCAGTGCACGTGAAAAACACGTGCTGACGCCAGCGCAGGCCCCCTTTTGCTGCAGCTTGGTAAAAGGGGCCCTTAAACAAGCTGGGACCCACATAAGGGATGCAGGTGGCTTCTGCTCCCCCAGTTTCTTCCCCCACAGTGCCGATTCACCTCCCTCCTTCCCTATACTGCAGGACTGCCACCAGAGATCGTGGCAGCAATTTTGGACAAGGAGCCATGATAGGCAGGAGAGAGATGGCATTGCTAAGACCCTACTAGTCCACTAGGACACTTCACGGTAAGTCCAGAGGAGGCCTATGTTGGTGGGCGTGTGCTCAATCGACCCTTGTTGCCCTGGGGGGGGGATCAGCATCGCAGAGGAGAGAGAGAGCACCAGAAAGACAGATTCAGCAACCTGGTAGTTAACTGGGCACCAATTAGTTTTGCGCTGTTAGGACAGCCATTTTAGGCTCATAAGTACCTCATCTTCCTAGTTTGTTCAAGAAATATAAGTATTTTGCACCTGCTTAGGTTGATCATAATTGATCTGCTTGCTCAGAGACTACTTTTGGGAATACTAACTTGGCTTCTGTAGAAGAAGCCTTTTAATTATGAATTGTTTTCTTTCAGTATTTTTCTGGAGGGAGGGGAACTTAGTTTTATGCTGAGAATTGGGATTTAATATCTGATTTCATGCTGATGATGTCTATTATGATTTTGTAAACTGTTTTGAATGAATATTATTTGGTAAGATGGTCTATATAAAATAGAGAGTCTGGCTGAAGGTAAGTTTTACAGCATATGAGGGCTGTTTTTAATGCATAGCAAAGATGCTAGGTTGGAGACACTGATACCAACTTAATGTAGATCCGCCATACAGGCACAGCATGCTAGGGATGGGCTGTCATTTGCAGCGATGTGGGAAATGTTGTTGCATGTCATTAACAATTGAAAATGAACAGAAAAAACACATCACTATTTGCCAAGAGGGTACACTCTTTTGGAAAGAATGTGCAGTCTTTCCTGATAGTGCACACATGCACAAACCATAGTGCATGTGCACACTATCGGGAAAGAGTGCACTCTCAATGATGTTGCTCCCGTGATGATGTAAGGGGAAAATGAAGAAAGCGAATATTCCCAGAACCTTGCTGGCCATCTCTCAGTGTGCTTTAGTCCTGTCCTGGAGGGTCTATCTGTAGACGTGAGATGGGAGTTCAGCCACACGGCCATTTCATTTCTTATGCTGAGAGTGTAAGCGTGATTAAAATGTCATTATGATGCTAGTGATATGGGCACTGCTCCCCTGAAAGCTGGCCCAGGGAAATAAATTAATTTTACACCAACTGTTGAACAACTTGCAGATAGTAACATATATCCTTCATTTATAGCCTAGCCAAAATTAATAAAAGCCCAAACAGAGAGCTAGTAGTGAAAATCTGGTAAGTATCATCTCACAATGCTATGAAGCCTCTTGTATCGACACAAGTTTTGTCTCTAAGTGAGGGTGAGATTCTAGATTTCTAGACATACTTTTGGAAAGCTAAATTTAAACAAATCAGAACATGCAAGTTTCAAACAGCTAGAATTACTATTTGTGCACTATTGTTGTAGCCAATGCTAATGCCATTAACATGTTATTAATAACTACCGTGTTAACAGTGTGTGCCAACATGGTATTTTCATGATAGGAACACTAGCTGCAAATGTGATAAACTGCATCAATTATTCCCCAACCTGTCCTGGGGGAACCCCAGCCAGTCAGATTTTAAGGATATCCACAAAGAATATTCATGAGATCGATTTGCATACACTGCTTCCTTGGTATGCAAATCTGTCTCATGTATATTCATTCATATGGGTATCCTGAAAACCTGACTGGCTGGGGTTCCCCCTGGGACAGGTTTGGGAATCACTGCACTTCATTTTGTGAGCTGTGTGGGTAAGTACCTATTGTCTCACTGGTCTATACCATCTTCTTTGCTTGCAGCAGGGGATGACGAGGAGGATGAGTCTGGGGAGGAGCGCCTGCCATCTTGTTTTGACTATGTCATGCATTTCCTGACAGTCTTCTGGAAAGTGCTCTTTGCGTGTGTACCACCGACAGAATACTGGAATGGCTGGGCCTGTTTTGTTGTGTCCATCATAATCATAGGCATCCTCACAGCTATTATTGGAGATCTGGCTTCCCATTTTGGCTGCACAATAGGGCTTAAAGACTCAGTGACTGCTGTAGTCTTTGTAGCGTTCGGCACCTCGGTACCAGGTAAGGAGCTGTTGGAGTGGAATGGCAGCTTGACTGCATCACTTAGATATACTAAAAAAAACAACAAAAAATATGAAGTTTCCAGACAGGACTGGTACTACCTGTTATACTGTCCAGAAAGGTAGCACAGCTCAAACGTTTTTGTTTTCTTTAATTTCCCATGTTGTTAATGGAAATTTTTGTTATGTTTAGTGGGGTGGGGGGGGTGTTCTCATTTTTAGGCAAATTTGGAAATATTGGGCACTCTTTCGAAAGCATGTGCCCTATTCCCAACAGGCTAAAAATGACATGAAATGACATTTCTCGTGTCCCTACTGTCCAGCTGCCCCTACTGCGCATCCCTACTGTCCAGCTGCCCCTCTTCCCCTCCACAGTGGATTCAAACTGAGCCCTTCACAGGCTCCTCTTTTTTTTTCAACAATAACTTTATGAGTGTTTGAACATAGCTTACAGGGGGCCATTGTGATGGGCTTAAGGTAAGACAACCAGAATTCTATTTTCTTAGCATTTGTATAATTATTTGTGTAGTGCTGGCATGTTTCTGCTGCACTCTACTGACATAAATACAGTAGTAGTCACAGTCTCAGCCTTGGAGCATACAGTATAGTCAAGTCAAACTCACATACATACAGACATGAGGCAATAAACTTAAGATTAAAACAGACTGTGAAGAACTAGATCAAGTGGTATATAGAAGGAATTCATCTTAATCTGGGGCACTTGCTCCTGTCATGTCGGAAGTGAGAAGCAGTTCATTAGAAGGGGGGAGTTTCTCTAGTGTACTGTCCCCATGAAAAATTATAGCAATCTCCTCTCTACAAATATCTACAAACACATTCTTTAATTTTTGTTACCACAAAATATTTTTGAGCCCAGTCCAAAAGCCTCAGGGCTGGCAGATATGTTCTGCATGTGAGAATTAATTATGCGCCAGAAAAAGCCTAATCAGCTAACAACCTCCCATTGTTTCCAACATGTAAAATTCTGTGTGGGAGACAGATCCAGATCTTGGGACTTTGAACTGGGTCCCAGGATATTTCGCAGTGATGAGTTACTAATATTCTCTATCAGATAGTGCAACTTTCCAAACTTTACTGCCTCTGGCTTAATTATCTGGCTCAATATCTCTTTTTTCTCATTTTTGATCTTATCTCTGTTCCTTTGGCATTTTTGTCTCTGTTTTTTCTTTTCCGTTTCAGGCCTTTTTTTTTCTTTATCTCTTTCCTTCAGAATGGATACTTGCTGTGAACCACTTTAGGATTCATTTATAAGGCAGTGTATCAAACTGAAGGAAAGAATCAATCAGTTAGTACTTCTTTTCCTCTTATCTTATCTTCCTATTCTTTCTATACCTGTTTACTCTCCTTTCTCCATTCTGGGATCTTCACTTTCTCTTATGCTTGCTTCCATTCCTTATCCCGTTCCTCCTACATTATCTTCCTGGATTATTTCCTATCCTCCTCAGTCTAGGGTCATCTTTCACCCCCACATCTCCAGTCCACTCTACCAGCATCCCTGATTCTCTCCCCCTCCCATCTATCCCCAATCTTTGTTATCCCACTGGTCCTCTTTCTTCTATCCAATAAGCATTCCTCTCTCCACTCCCTCCTCTTTAATGTTGTTCTCTCTTGCCCTAAGGAGTGGAGGAGAAGCCTCTTAGTATGTAAGAACATGGAAAACAGGTTCAATTCCCACTGCAACTGCTTGTGACCCTGCGCAAGTCACCAACCCCTTCACTACCCCAGGTACAAAACAAAAATAAAGTTTAGATTGTTAGGCCACTAGGGATAGAAAAAGAACCAGCATATAAAATATGTAAACCACTTTGATACCACAGAAAGGTAGTATATGAAATGTCTTTCCCTTCCTCCTTTTTATACTCCTCTCCCCATCAGTCCTCAATCCTCCCTTTCTCTCCTCATTCCTATTCTCCCATTTTGGCTTCCTCTTTCTTCCCCTTGACCTTTTCCCCATAGCCTGGATCCTCTATCCCCCCCCCCCCCCCCTTTTATCCACTATTCTGTCTTCCTATGCCCCACCTCCTTTTCTCTGCTTCCAGAAAGTTCTCTTCGTATGGCCACATCCCCTCCCTCTCACCCCTCTCATGCCCTCTTCTAGTAGGCAGTCCCCTCATTTCCCAAAGTCCTTCAAGACTCCTCTACCCTGGTCAGATCTCTAGCTGTGATTTCCCCCTATAATCTCCATGGTGGTCTGTTCTAGCCTCTTCTCCTTTGATACACTCAGTATTCTGGTTTGGCCCGGCCTTCCCTCCCTCACTTTCCTCCTGCTGTATTAAATCCTCATTTGCATACAGTGCTCCCTCATCTGTATTCGGGTGTGCCGTAATGTTAGTGCACGCATATTTAAGGTCCCATCTTAAAGTGTATGCTTAAATCTTACCACAGAGGGTGCTATTTTTAGCATACAGAAAAAGTCCTTACTGTTCTCATTAAGCGTTACTCACTAAGGGAGTAATTCTATAACCAGGCGCCTCAAGAGAGGTGCACCAATACCAACCACCGAGTGCCAATTCTATAATGGCATCTGTGTACCAAGATGCCATGATAGAATACTAGCATAAGTTAGGTATGAACAGTTAGTCAATGGCAGGCGAAAATGTTTGCGCTTCTGTGTTCCATGATCTGCATGTAACCTGTAGTATTCTAGAAGTTACATATGTAGATTAGAGACATGCCCCAGCCCCTCCCTTTTGTTCACGCCTTTGCAGTTACAAGCTAATGCACCAAAACACTATTTTATAGAATAGTGCACGTATGCACACAAGTGCCAATTATCTCAGCACTTAGGCATGTTTGGCGAATGTAACTTCATGCTCACGTTTATGAATTCCCCTTTAAGCCGTTTGTCTGCTGGCTGAAACTCTGCTCTCCCTGAGGGTTGGGACTGTTAGTTCTGCAGGATCCCAAAAGCAGATCTCTAGCGGTAGTACCATGAGACTCCCACTAAAGCGTGAAGCATCCATTTTAGCGGAGCCTCTAGCGGCAGGAGCAAGTGGAGATCGCTCCTGTCTGGCATACGCCACTAGACCACCAGGAATGTAAGGTAGGCCCTGGGGGAAGATCTTATCTTGGGGGGGGGTCAAGAAAGAGGATCAGAATTGGCGAGGGGGGAGAAACTGACAGATCCACTTATACAGGTCTCAACCAATATTCAGCTGGGACCCTCATAAGTTTGGGCGACCAGCAGCAGTCCAGTCAGACCCGAATATTCAATACCAGTGCCTGGACATCAGCTAACTTAGGGGTCCTTTTACTGGGGTGCGCTGAAAAGTGGCCTGCGCTAGTGTAGGCGCGTGTTTTGGACGTGCGCAGATTCATTGTTCAGCGCACCTGTAAAAAAAATGCCTTTTGGGGGGGGGAGGGGCTGAAAATAGACGTGCGGCAAAATAAAAATTGGCGTGCATCTATTCTTGCGTGTTAACCGGGTGGTAATGGTCAACGCACGTTCAAATGCCGATTACTGCCCGTGCGCTGGAAAATAAAATTATTTTCCGGCAGGCATAGTGGACGCGTGTAAAAAATGAAATTACTGCCCGGGCCACATGGTAGCTGGGCAGTAATTTCAAATTGATGTGCGTTGGCGCACGTAGACGCCTACACGGCTTAGTAAATGGGCCCCTTAGCCTGTGATGGTCATTGTTTAAAATCACAGTGAGCACCGCTGGCTGAATATTGACCTGCAGAGGCCTAGCCAAACAGCCAATTTAGGGCGGGCCTGAGATCAAAGTGGGTGGGCCAAAAATGGCATCACTGCCCCTCCCCCAACTAAAACAAAACCCTAATTTAATTTCCACCCCGCTTCCAAAGTAAATGAACTACCTATGCTGGTGGGGATCCCCAGGCCCTGCCAGCTGAAGACCTCCTTCCCGCTGAATAAACTTATCTCCGGCGGCTGCTGACACTATCCCCAAACTGCAGCTGCTGGTGGATGCCGCCCTCCACGTATGCTCACTTTCACACATGTATGAAAGCTGAGCATGCATGGGGTAGGGGCTGCAGCTGGCAGTAGTGCTTGGGGACAGTGCTGGCGGCCACCTAAAATGTTAATTTGTTCAGCGGGAAGGAGGTCTTTAGCTGATGGGGTTTGGGGATCCCTGCCAGCCATATTAAGGGAGAAGAAATTTTGAGTGGGCCTGAGCCTGAAGTGGGTCGGCCCCAACCCACCCAGGCCCACCCGTGGCTACGTCACTGTTGACCTGTAAAGTTATAGAATGAGGGGGGTGAGAGGTCTGCTAAAACAAAGAGGTCTTAAGGCCCTTACAAAAAGTTTAATGGCTCACTTCTTGTCTTAATTTTAAGAACAGTTGAAGAACCTTCACAGTAAATGGTCTACTTTTAGTCCACTGAGAGGGGCATAATCGAACGGGGTGCCCAAGTTTTCATGAGGGCGTCCTCGCAGTACGGCCCTGCGAAGGGCCGGGGAAACCCGTATTATTGAAACAAGATGGGCGTCGATCTTTTGTTTCGATAATACGGTCGGGGATGCCCAAATCTCAACATTTAGGTCGACCTTAGAGATGGTCGACCTAAATGTTGAGATGGTTGACCTTAGAGATGGTCGTCCCCAGTTTTCAGTCATAATGGAAACCGAGGACGCCCATCTCAAAAACGCCCAAATCCAAGCCCTTTGGTCATGGGAGAATTCGTAGTGCACTGGTCCCCCTCACGTGCTAGGACACCAACCGGGCACTCTAGGGGACACTGCAGTGGACTTCAGAAATTGCTCCCAGGTGCATAGCTCCCTTACCTTGGGTGCTGAGCCCCACAACCCCCCCCCCCCCAAAACCCACTACCCACAATAGCCCTACGGGGTGAAGGGGGGCACCTACATGTGGGTACAGTGGGTTTCGGGTGGGTTTTGGAGGGCTCACATTTACCACCACAAGTGTAACAGGTGGGGGGGGGGGGGTGGACCTGGGTCCGCCTGCCTGAAGTGCACTGCACCCACTAAAACTGCTCCAGGGACCTGCATACTGCTGTCGTGGAGCTGGGTATAACATTTGAGGCTGGCATAGAGGCTGGCAAAAAATATTTTAATGTTTTTTTTAGGGTGGGAGGGGGTTGGTGACCACTGGGGGAGTAAGGGGAGGTCATCCCAATTCCCTCTGGTTGTCATCTGGTCAGTTCGGGCACCTTTTCACGGCTTGGTCGCAAGAAAAATGGACCAAGTAAAGTCGGCCAAGTGCTCGTCAGGGACGCCCTTCTTTTTTCCATTATCAGCCAAGGATGCCCATCTCTTAATCACGCCCCAATCTCGCCTTCGCTACGTTGCTGACATGCCCCCGTGAACTTTGGTCGTCCCCGCGATGGAAAGCAATTTGGGCGACCCTGAAAGAAGGACGCCCATCTCCCGGTTTGTGTCGGAAGATGGGTGCCCTTCTTTTTCAAAAATAAGCCTGTGAGACACCTTTACTATTGCTACTCTTAAGAGAGCACCCTGACTGAATGTACACTGTTGTAATGTAATTAAAGCAAGGATAGGAGATGTAAAAATCATAGGGATCCGTAGTAGAATCAAACGCAATGCAAGGAACAGGGGAGTGGCCCAACCTCATCTATGTCACACATAATTATCCTTTACAGAGACTATGGAAATAGCAGATGTGAAGAGTATAGCACACTATCTTCATGAATCTAGCAAGTGCCATTGTATCTGACAGTCCCTGCTTACATTTTTAGTACGTGTACGTCATTGTGACAAGGGATCCTTTTAGCATGCATGTTAAGGACTTGCTACGCAGTGTGCTATTATTAGCAGGTGTAGAAGGCTTATGATGAGCATCTTAAACTTTAGTGCACAGGCCCCCTGCTTTGCCTTTCTTCATTACATGGTCCCAATGCATTTTATAGAGTCAGTCTTATTATTTATGGCTTCAATTCTGCAAAATTCCTGAATTGCAGAAATGACCAACTATTTCAAGACATTCACTCTGTGGCATTTTTTTCACGTTACAAAATAGTAATAATCATGATAATAAAAGGTACTTCGGCCAGCTCAGAGGATACAGCCAAGTATCCTGTGGAAATTTTGTTAACTCCCCCGCCCTCCCCTTGAATTTCAAATGAAGAGGCCTAAATATTTCTAACTCATTGGTATTTCATGCATCTCAAAATATTTCTCCAGCCCCTGTTGCCCAGGGCTGAGTGCGCTTCATGAAATTGCAGTTTCTTTTGGGGTAGAGATTCTAATTCATTCTCCAGTTACACACTCTAGTCTTAAATATTCTTCTCACTACACTTTACTTCAGTTTTGCTTTCATTTCAGTACTGAAATCCTTTCTTTGCTGTCTCTGGCAAAGCAGGTGCAAATGAAGCGCCTGAGTTACTGGCTGCGGCAACACAGGTACTGGGTCCCAAGTTGAGTTTCACTATCTGGTAAAGAGGCCAGTGGTGGGATCAAGCTGTGCCTCACCCCCACCCTGTGCCTTTCCCAACATCCACAAATCCCTTCCTCCTTCACCCCTGAATTTCTCCCACAGAAGCCCCCTCCACCCTCCCCCATGCCGTGCCGTGGCTCTTTCAGGGGCTCTTCCTGATGTCCGGGGGGGGGGGGGGGGAGAGGGCTGGATTGATCCCCAATCACTCCTTCCACATTGGATGCTAGGGATCAAAATGGTACCTCCAATCTCGAGACTACTATGTAATTTACATGCATATATCTACTTCAGCATTAAAAAATAAACCCAACAACACATCCACAGACAAACCTGTAAAAGAATCAAAATTATGGGCACTGAAGGGCTCAGTAAGTTGACTCATGTGAAGCCTTCCAGCCTAATGTATTTCAATGTTAGAAGGAAGGGCTCTCGACACTTCTGCTCCACTTAGCATAATCCTCTTTTTATAACATAATTTAGCAAAGGATTCTGAGAGCCCCAAGGAGGATTGTTCATCAAGAACCTATTTCACTTGTAGGTCAGGACTTCAAATTCAGTCCAGGTTGGAAGTGACCCAAAATCCATCTCTATCATGAAATGACCTATGCAAAATAATAAGATGGGAGCTGTGTACTTCCAAATGTAACATCACTAAAATCTTCTTTGCCTTGAACCGGTGGCGTGCCGAGGGTGGGACGTTTTTCCAGCCCTAATGGAACAAAACAAAACTGTCCAGGACTAAAACTAAGTCTGTTTGAGCTAGAACTTGTTTTTATAACAAATAAGACATAAAAAGGATGCCCTAAATGACTAGATGACCACTGGAGGGACTCAGGGATGAACCTCTCCTTACTCTACCAGTGGTCGGTAACCCCCTCCCACCCTAACAAAATGTGATTTAAAACATTACTTGCCAGCCTCAGATGTTATACTCAGGTCCATTAGAACAACATGCAGGTCCCTGGAAGTAGTCTAGTGGTGGGTGCAGTGCACTGCAGACAGGTGAACCCAGGCCCATACCTCCCCCTAACCAGTTACACTTGTGGGGGAAACTGTGAGCCCTCTGAAACTCACCGGAATCCACTGTACCCACATATAGGTACCCCCTTTACCTGTAATGGATATAGTAGTGGTGTACAGTTGGGAGTAGTGGGTTTTGGGGGGCTCAGCAGACAGATGAAGGAGCAATGGTGAGATGTGTACCTGGGAGCATTTTATGAAGGCCACTGCAGTTCCCTACTTAGGGGTGCCCTATTGCTTTCCTGGGGGACCAGTCTACTAAAAATGGTGGCTCCTCCTACATCCCAATGGCTTGATTTCGGGTATTTTGCACTTGGACATTTTTTTCTTTTTGAAAATGGCCCAAAAAACAAAATGTTCAAATCACAAAACCTTGTTCAAAACAGTATTTTCGGGACAAAAAAAAAGATAAGACGTTTTTCCTTTTTGAAAATGACCTTTCCTATTCAGATTTTGGATGCTTTTTGCAAAACGTCCAAAGTCGGACTTAGACATCATATCAAAAATGCCTCTCCACGTAATCCACTTTGCACCATGAGGTTTAAAGCGGAATAAAAATCACTGAATAGAATAGATGCCTGAGTACGGCCCTACGGTACCAAGCAAGCAAAAAAGCACCAAAAGGGACCTCCAGGAACAGGACACCATTCTGAAGGAGAATCTAGGATATGATTGTAAGTATTACGCATTCATTTTGTAATACAATTTTACACTTTGGCAGAGTGCAATATTAAATCACATATTATTATCATTATTAGTTATGGCAACTCAGATTGCACTGAACACTCTTTATGCTGCACTCAGAACGGAACACTTTGTTAACCAGCTCTAAGACGAGATACAAGAATCAAGATTTTTCTTTACTAAGCGGCGGTAAGCCCAATGCGGCTTACTGCTGGCTGTACCGGAAGTTACCACCAGGCTACCATAGCAGCCTGGTGGTACTTCCCACCACTAGCATGCCGTCATTTCCAGCGCTACAAAATTGTATTTGTAGCGCCGGAGTGTACTCGGCGGTAATCGGTAGTGCTGCATGCTGCCCGGTTACCACCGGGTTAACGCGGGAGCCCTTACCACCACCTCAATGGGATACAGTAAGGGCTTCCCTTCAAATGGCTGGGCGACAAGTGCCTAAAATCATGGGCAGAAATATCGGCTCGAACATTTACACCTTCCCTAGGTCTTGGTTTAAATGTCTCTTCTTGTTCAAGTGTACAGCGCTACGTATGTCTAGTAGCGCTATAGAAATGATAAGTAGTAGTAGTTAAATGTCTGCACTTGTTACTTACACTGGTATTTTCTTTGTAAATTAGTGCCTAAAGTATGATCCTTTCTTACCCTCTTATCCTAGGCTCTGTTGTAAAATTAACCCTCGCTTGTCATGGATATTGTACCTGGTTAAAATAGCCCCAGACAAAAAGCCCCAACAAAAAGGCCCAAAACACAAAATAGCCCCAACAAAAAAGCCCCGGAATCTCGCAAATCAGCCCCTGACAAAAGGGCCTGCCCACAATTTGGCCCCCTGACAAATTGAGCCCCCCTGACAATAAGAGCCCACCCTTAAGTATTTTATCTGCTCCTGCTACTGCGACTTTGTGTCTTTCTGAGTCCCGCTGCTGTTGTGAGCTTGAGGGTATGTCTCCCCTTTGCCCTGAAGTGTTCCCTCTGTTGTGTTCTGCCTCATCTGATGCAATTCCTATGTCCATTTAGGCAGGACACAACAGAATGCTTCCGGTCCAGCCAAAGCAGCTTGTTCACCGCTGCCAGTGGACCACTGGAATGTTGGAGGATTGTCAGGGGAGGAAGGTGGGAGAGGGTACCAGACCACGGAGGGTAGGCGAGGAGGAAGAGGGAGACATGTTGGACTAGGTTAGGAGTAGGGATAGAGGGGGAAAGAGATACTGGACCCTCAGAGGGAGGGAGACAGAGTTTTTACTATACTTTTTATTTTTGTGAAGGGCTATGAGGAACCCAGTGAAATTACAAACCTACATTTTAGGGATTCCTCAATTTAGAAAATGAGTGGCAACAGGGGCGGATTTAGGACAGGGAAAAAAGTTTAAGAGCTTAGCACTGATCAGCACCAGACACTAACAACTAGACTCCTAAATTTAGAATAAATAAACAACAAGCCTAAATTTAAGAGCATAATTTTCAAGCTTTTAGTCTAGAAGAATTTATATCTGGAAAGTTAGGCTCCTAAATGTGTCTGATAATAATGCACAATTTAAACACCTGACTTAAGGGCCCTTTTACTAAGCTGTGTTAGGTGCTAATGCATGCCTAACGCACCTTAAAATGGCGTACCACAGGACGCACTTAGGTGTCCTGCAGTAACTGCCAAATTAGCACAAGCTAAAAAATATTTTTCATTTTTTCCTGAGGGGGCATATTAGGGGGGTGGAGAGTGGGCTTTCCCTGCACTAATCAGCACAGTTACATTACCACACACTAAGAATAATAATAATAATGCCAAAACTTATAAAACCTACTAGCCTTTCAGTTCAGAGCAGTTTACAGAGTAAGATTCTGGACAATACCCGGGAATTAGAAAAAATTTAACACATTCCTTATAACACTGCTAACAGAGAACTAATTGCAATTTATAAAAAACACATATAACCTATTCCTCAATCATCCATATAACCCAATGCTGAATGTAATACATATTTCCTAAATAGAAATGTTTTTATATTGCGACAAAATTCCGTATAGGAGCCAGATGATCTAATTATGAATGAATTCCTTCCTCAACCTAGCTGCCTGAAATGCTAGCAGATATTCAAAGAATTTTAACCTTTTCATACCTTAGGAAAAGGAAAAAAACAAAAAATTATCATTCCCCTTCATAATGTCTCTGTTATTTGAATGCTAGCTTAAAATGACCATGAAAATATTATGGAACCAACCATATAACATTTGCATAAACTGTAGTGATGTTCTTTTATGGCTTCTAAGTGTATGAATGGTGTTGTATGGTTGATTATTTCCTATTTGATTATTGTAGTTCTTTTTTGGCATGGCTTCCTACCTCCCCTTCCCTTTAGAAAGCCACACTAATGGCTGCGGGTTCGGTAATGCCGACACAGCCCATTCAAAGTGAATGGGCTATGTTGGCATTACCGTGGGGCAGCCACTAGAGCAGCTTTGTAAAAGGGAGGGTTAATGGGTTATTTTATTTTAAATTTGTACCACTACTGTGATCTTTTTAAACAAAAAGCCTAGCAGTATAGTAATTCAATAAACTGTAACTGTTTAGCACAGGTTATCATGTGAACCCTTGCTGCTTATAAAGAGTGGTGGGAAGTGCTCGCATGGTAATTTTTTTAAATGGCTGTTCAAATAGAAAATCAGCCATTGTACGCCATGCAAGGGCACACTAAGGCCACTTTTTTCCACAGCTTAGTAAAAGGACCCAAGGCCGCCGAGAGGGAGGGCGGAAAGGAACAAAATTCTCTGAGCCTGGCCTCCAAGAGGGGGGCCTGGGCCCAGCGCCAGAAAGCTTCTTCCTGCTTGTCTGCTTCTTTCCGGTCTGTCCGGTCCTGCTCCTGCATGTCCTGGTTTACATGAATGCAATAATCGCGTTAATGCACTCATCTGGGTCCCAACTCCCAGCAGGTGAGGACAGACCGAGGAGAGACAGGATGACATCAAAAATTTGAAGCCAATTAGGTTGTCTCTCTTTCACCTTCCCCGCGCAGCAGTCATCCCACACCAAAGCAAACCTATGAGCTGCTGCATCCACGTTGTGGTTCTTTATTGCTTGGTAGCATTTTTATTTGCTCCCACTTATATTTTCAAACATGCTGGCTTATGCAGCAGGCAGGGGTGGCGGCGTGAGTGGAGGCG
Source organism: Microcaecilia unicolor (assembly GCF_901765095.1). Lineage (NCBI taxonomy): Eukaryota > Metazoa > Chordata > Amphibia > Gymnophiona > Siphonopidae > Microcaecilia > Microcaecilia unicolor. The sequence continues at coordinate 132,679,934 of NC_044039.1, forward strand.
GGGGGGGGTGGGGGGGCGTGAGTGGAGGGGCAGGTTGCATGGTGGTCCAGTTCGGCCTTAGGCCCAGCTGTGTCTCTCGGCAGCCCTGAAGGACCCCTTAGGTTCCTAAATTTAGGAATTCAGATTTTCATGAATATTAGCCTCAGTATATTCTTTTTTTTCTGCCACTTCCCAGCCTCACTTTCTTTTTGCCTTTTCTCTCGTTGTATTTCCTGATCTGGAGCATGAGATCTGGAGCATGAACTATTCAAGTGCGTCCCTGCCCACAACTAATATAAATATATCATTTCTTCTTCTTTTTTTTTCATAGATACTTTTGCCCAGCAAAGTGGCTGCAAGTTCAGGATGTCTACGCAGATGCCATCATTGGAAACGTTACTGGTACAATGCTGTCAATGTATTCTTGGGCATTGGACTGGCCTGGTCAGTGGGCTGCAATCTACTGGGCCTCCAAAGGACAGGTGTTTCGGTTACTGCAGCACACTGGCCTTTTCCGTTACCCTCTTCACCATCTTTGCTTTCATCTGCATCAGTGTCTTGCTGTACAGGAGGGCGGCCCGCATGTTGGGGGAGAACTAGGCGGGCCCTAAAGGTTGCAGACTTGCCACTGCTTTGCTCTTTGTGAGCTTATGGCTACTCTACATCCTGTTTTCCACTCTAGAGGCTTACTGTTACATCAGAGGGTTTTAAGCAATGGTAAAGTGAATGGTGGAGGAATCATTCCTCTGTTACCTCATCAGACTCTAGTCCTTAAAGTCTCTTCAAGCCAGAAGTGACAGCTGCCAAATCTCACACTTCATCAGCAGCAGAGCTATTGGATGTCAGGACTGGTGAGACAACGTGAAAGACTTTTTTTTAAAAACGTACAAAATAAAATTATTGAGCTACCGTCACCAAACTGTCTGCCAAAATTCAGAAGCAGTAGAGCTTAGAAAATGTCATCTTCTCTTATTGTTCTCCTGTTCTTTTCAGTTTTTCATTTGTTTTCTTTTTTCTTATCGTAAATGATGTGGGAAAATAGTATTGGGCTGGATCAACTTCAGTGTAGTTTTTTGTTCTGGAGACTCAATGGACTTTTGTTTTGTTTTCATTTTTCAACCACAGACAAAAGCCCTGTCAAGCAATCAGTGCTGGAACTGAATACATATTTCAACAGACAAAAAAATTCATGTCCATCAAAACAGCCACGGAAGCCAAATTACTATTTAACTGCATCTTGAGACTGACGGATTTGAAATAAAACCACACACTCTCATGCAAATATTGTTTTAAAGGCCACAGCATGAATCAGCTCATTCAATACGAACATGCCTCGGCAAAAAAAGAACTGATATATTACATATTCTATATATTTTGACTATGATATTTGTATGTTCCATTTACATAAAGGCTGTAGTACTGCAAGGGAAGGTACTTTACATGTTGCAACAGGCACAAGCTGAAGCCTGTAGTGTTAAACAGAATATCTGGGCAAAATCCCCTATTTTTTTCCATTTCTTAATGATATTTTTTAAGTGCTAGTAAGATTGTCTAACCAATTTGCTGTTTTCACATTGTGGTGCTTCTGAACATTGCCAAACAAAAGGGAGACCAGAGTCTTGTTTCAACAATCAGTAAAACACATGAAGGTTGACTGGGTTTTAAAAAGATAGTTAAAAAGTTGGGCGATCTGGATTTGAGGAGAGTTTTCAGAATGCCGTCCTCAGCGCCCCTCTTGTTTGGGTCCATCATGACACTTTTTAGACACACATTCTGTCAATGGTTGAGGGAGATGCCTTCTACGTTCGGTTCCTATAATTCACTAGCATAAGTTGCATTGAGGGTTCTAATATGTTGAATCCCTTGCAGTAATAATTTTGAGTCTTTTAGCTGCCACCTGATATTTCCTACTCCGCTAAAGCGACGTTACATCATTTTGGATATGTTGTTCAATGGTGACACATTCCCTCATGAGTCAACGCAGATGTTTGATCTTCACCAAGTGTGGAAGAGTGGTCTTCTCATCCCCTTTTATACTCAGAAAGCACCCATTAATCTAAAATACAATAAATCACTAAGAGGAATTTGTATCTTGATTTCTAGCAGCTGTCATAGAGTGAAGGGAGCGGTTGGTGAAACACTGAAATGTGTACTTCTACAGAGAAGTATGTATAGTAAGATGAAATGCTCACTGGCTGGCACCTTGGAAGCAATGTATAAGAGAAAATATCCAAAAGTAAGATTTAAACATGAGAAGCCATGCAAATAAATACAGTCTCAGACTACACAACTTAGGAAATGTAAGAAATGAAGAGAAACTGCGTCTCACCCATGTTGCTATAATGGTTAATGTCTTTGGGGCTGGACAGTGTGCTGAATTATACTCCAGCGGTACATGGTTTAGCATATATGGTTATTCATCTCCTTGGAAGTGCAGAACACAGCTAAATTGCTCTCTTGGAAGCTTAGTTGATCAAATGTGAGTGTCCCTCTCTTGAAATGCAGCTTTCACATGATTGTCGACCTCACTTTCTTAAAGTGCAGTATTTCATGCAAGTGGCCGTATTTCTCAAATAAATGCACATGGAATTCAAACAATATTGGGAAGAAGGAGTACAGGAAAACCCTAATATATATATATATAGATATATATATATATACTAGTAAAAGAGGCCCGTTTCAGAGCAAATGAAATGGGCGCTAGCAAGGTTTTCGTCGCGAACACCCCCCCCCCCCCCCTCCCTGGCCAACCACTTTGTTGTTCTGCCATAGCTCCGCCCCAACATCATGACATTTGACGCGAGGGCGTGGCCCGGAGCGATTTCCCACCACCCGCCTCCCTCCCTGCCAACCCCTTCGTTGTTCTGCCATTGCTCTGCCCTCGAGGGCGGGGCCCGGAGCGATTTTGGTGGCTTCACCACCACGAACCTTTTTGAAGGAAGTCAGGGCTTGGCTTCACTGACGTCAGTGTCCTCAGAACGTTGAGGATGAGTTTATATAGATATATACACACACAAAAAAACTCCACTCATATCCATCACAATATTTTGATAGTTCAACACCAAACTGAACAGGAAGGAAAAAAGCCTCAGAGAGCACCTCAGTTTTCGCCATGCTCGTCATTCTCAATCGTTGGCTTAAAAAACCTTCCTGTAAGTAATTCATTATAGAGGGTTAAATGAAAAGTAATGCCTCCACCTCCATAAGATTTGTTTCACATAAAATATTATAATGAATGAAAACAGATATAATGCTTGAAACTTGCCCTTTTATTACATGTGTTTACTTTTTTACATAGTCATCATCATTTCTTGTAAAAGAACTGCACATCTTCCCCCTGATATTCAGCCAGCAACAGGAAGTGCTGTTAATGTTGACTGCCAGGGTCAAACACACATTCAATGCCAGGCCATATCTGGACACCGCTTTAAAAAAAAAAAAAACACTAGCGCATTCACAGTTAACTGGATATTCAGAGCTAATCTATCATTCATTTGAACTTCTGTTTATGCCTCTTATTTAGGTGCTAACACTGACCAGTTAGCTCTAAATATCAGGAGCTAACCGGACTCTGCCCTGAAACTCCCTCTACACTTCAGCGCTAACTGTTCATTTTCAGCAAAGATAACCAGTTAAGTGCCACTGAAAATGACCGGATAGTCGCCGATAAGCGGTCAATAGCCATTCCCAGCTGGTTAACTCGCTTCGAATATTGGCTGGTTTGTCTCTTCAACCAGTTGCTCACAGTCTTTACTACCTCTTCATTCAAGTTGAACAGATGCCCCCAAAGGTATTCCTTCAATTTTGGGAAAGGATGGAAATTGCACCGGCACTAAGTTTGGTAAGACTGTGAGACCCCAATTCACAATTGAAGGGCTTATTTCCAAAACCATATTAGTTGCATTGGACTTAGAGAGTTTTGGAAATAAGCCCTCCAGTTGCCTCAGTGGTGTTTCATGCATTTTTTCTTGTGCTTCCAAGCTATTTTCTCATCATTCTTTTTCAAAGTTTTCAGGGTTGCAGTGTAACACTTTGAGTGATCCTCTGATTATCCTTTATGAGTTCGTCAACATTTCTTATGTGAGATTCATCCATTGTGTTAGGGGTCGACCACTTTGTTTTTGATCACACACATCAGCCCTTCCCAGTCCTCAATCTTTACATTTGTGGCCCAGAGACACGTGGAGGGGCATAATTGAACGAAAACGTCTATCTCCATGGGCGTTTATCTCCGAGAACGGGTCCGTGAAGGGGCGGACCGAACCGTAATTTTCAAAAAAAAATAGACGTCCATGTTTTTATTCGACAATTTGTGAGCTGGGCGTTTTTGTTTTCAGTGATAATGGAAAATGAAAGCGCCCAGCTCAAAAACGAATAAATCCAAGGCATTTGTTCGTGGGAGGGGCCAGGATTCGTAGTGCACTGGTCCCCCTCACATGCCAGGACACCAACCGGGCACCCTAGGGGGTACTTTACAAAAACAAAAAAAAAGGTAAAAGAGCTCCCAGGTGCATAACACCCTTCCCTTGTATGTTGAGCCCCCCAAATCCCCCTCAAAACCCACTGCCCACAAGTCTACACCATTACTATAGCCCTAAGGTGTGAAGGGGGGCACCTACATGTGGGGTAAAGTGGGTTTGGGGGGTTTGGACGACTAAGCATTAAGCAGCACAATTGTAACAGGTAGGGGGGGGGATGGGCCTGGGTCCACCTGCCTGAAGTCCACTGCACCCCCTAACAACTGCTCCAGGGACCTGCATACTGCTGCCAGGGAGGTGGGTATGACATTTGAGGGTGAAAATAAAAAGTTGTGAAACATCATTTTTTGTGCTGGGAGGGGGTTAGTGACCACTGGGGAGTCAGGGGAGGTCATCCTTGATTTCCTCTGGGGGTAATCTGGTCATTTAGGGCACTTTTGGGGCCTTATTCTTGAAAAAACAGGGTCCAGGAAAAGTGCCCTAAATTCTAGCTACAAACGCATACTTTTTTTCCATTATCGGCGAAAGGCGCCCATCTCTCCTCGGCCGATAACCACGCCCCAGTTCCACCTTCGCCACGCCTACCGACACGCCCCCGGCAACTTTGTACGCTTCCGCGATGGAGTGCAGTTGAAAACGTCCAAAATCGGCTTTCCCATTATACCGATTTATTCGTTTTTTGTGAGATAAACATCTATCTTCCGATTTGGGTCGAAATCTAGGCGTTTTTTTCTCTTTCAATTATAAGGTGGACAGTAGTCACATCACCACAGTCATTACCATAAACAACCTGCATGTGGAAGTGAATTTCATTTGGAGGGACTCCTTCAACAGTCCAGAAATTCTGTCATGGTATGTTGCTTAAATTGCAACAGTTAATGCTTACTGCATGCTTCCATTTCACAAGCATTATCAAACAGCCTCTTCATACATACGCTACTTGCCACTGAGGTAAAGGAAGAGAGTTCAAAGAGCAAATAAATTGCGTAGCGTGTCCGTGCTGCCATCTGTTGATGACTTATAGAGGCATTACTTTTCATTTAACCTTCATAGGTTTCTTCAAACTGCTTGGAATTTCTTTTCAGTTACACTTCTGAAGATGGCGCAAAAAATAGAGATAGTTCACTATGTATAACTGTATTATTGAATTCAAGAGCGCTTGGGACAAGTACTAGGTTCTCTAAGGGAGTGATACGGAGAGTAGGTGGCATGGATGGACAGACTGGATAGGCCATATGGTCTTTATCTGCCTACATTTTTATCTGTTCCTATAAACATTTGAGTTTCTTGTCTGGATGTGTATCATGCACAACTGTTTAGGTTTCTGTGATTCTACACATATGGCTTTGAGTGTTGAGATGATGCACCACAATATCAAAAGGGCAGTTGTTTCCTCTCCCTGAGTGTTCAGTGTATCACAGAGGTGGGCAACCTACAGCTTGCGAGCCAAATGCAGCCTGCCATTGAATTTTATGTGCTCTGTGAAACCATATGGAACATATCAGAATGTGTCATTAGCCAGAGTTTTGGCAATTTTAAATACTGTATTTTCAAATATTTTCACTCAAATAGTTTGTCTCTATTGTTTTTAGTTACATTTTTACAGCTTTATTTATCACAGGAGGTCTATGGAGCTCTGTGCATTTCCGGTTCTGACATTACATAATGTTATGGCCCACTAGGGATAGTACTGACATTCATGAAGCCCTCTGTGTATGAAGGTTGCCCACCCCTGCTATATGATATATCCAGTTATTTCTCTCCCTGAATGGACAGTGTAACTTACAAATGGCAGTAAATATCTTTTCTATGTATAACGTAACACATGTTAACTAGATCTCTCATGTAATACAGTATCACACAGCCACATTCATATTACTCTATGTGTATGTGTGTGCATGTGTATAGTGCATACACGCACACACATTGTTCACATAAGTAGATTTTACTGTCATGAGATTCTAGCTAAAGATACAGTTAAAGGCGATCTGCAAAAAACTTGTAACATTTCCAGAGTGTAGAGCTTGCTGTTGTGATATCTCATGAGGATATAAGATGTATAACGGTGATCACTCATTTAGGACAACATTCATTTTAGTAAAACAATTCTTTCTTTTGTTACAAGATGTCTGTCGGATGGTGAGAAAAACTGAGGCTCTTTCTCTTTTGAGAGTGTGTGATGGCACTTCCCTGCTGAAGCCCTGCCTCGAGCTTCCTTGAAGTGCTCTTATTGTGCTGTGTACAGCTAGTGCTGTGCCAGGCTCATCTGCTTTACTTGTGTCTTTATTAAATTTAAGAGGGAAAGGAGGGGGGAGGGAGAGAAGGAGGTGGTCAGCACAGTTGGCTGATGGAATGGGAAGGGCCAAATCCATGCATTATTTCAGAATTAATTTTCTGTCTGCCACTAAAAGCTAAGCCTCAGACTTCTGTGCTCAAGGACAGTGAAGAACTAAAGGGCAAACATAAGAAATCAGCATTACCTTTTATTTGCTGGGAGGTTTGCATATAATAATTTCCTTTATGTTTGTATTTGGTTTTGATTAATATGGTGCAGTAACTTTCATTTGAATCTCTACTTTTCCACTCACCGCAAATTCTTCATTCTTACCACTATTTATTTCCCTTTTGGTTTCTGCCATCTGTCATCTATTGTGTTCCCTGGTTAGTCTTTTACTTTAGCGTTAAGACCTTGCCTGTGATGTGTTGGTGCTGAATAAAGGGCACTCTCCCTTCCTGTTTGTGTTGCACATGAGGCTATGAGATCACTACGTTTGCAGGTGTCGTCTCATGTCTTTCTGCTCAGCCCATCACTGCCTACTTGGCTTAAAAGATTCCACTAGTTTACCTTCTTCAAACTTTCTGCATTTCAAACCATTTCACATCTGTTTTTGTCCAAGTCAAGGTGATGTGGAGGAGGATAGAACGTAAGCCCATTGACCCCAATATTTTAGAAAGCAGTTATACGTTTGCCCCTATTCTAAATAGCACTCAAAATTGCACACACAAATTTGGGCATGCGATTTAATTGGCTAATGAGCCATTAGTGCCACTAATTGGGTACTAACGATCAATTATCAGTGCTAACTGGCAATAATTGGAATTTAGGCATGCATGTTTATAGTCACTATTCTATAAAGACGTGTGCGTAAATATTTCTGTGCACAGCCAAAAAGGAGGGGCGGTCATGGGAGGGACATGGGCAGGTCACAGGCATTTCAAGGATTCACACTCAATGTTATAGGCCTAAATCAGGCGTGGGGATTTTCAACAGGGTTTGGTTGGCGTAAATCCTCGAGCCTAAAACTGGATGCGGATCCTGGCGCTAAGAGCTATTCTATAAACAGTGCCTGACTTTGAGCACTGTTTACGCTTAGCACCGGATTTTTGGGGGGGCACCATTATAGAATTGAGTCCTTGGTGCATTGCCAACTGTATACTTCTATTTTCAAACCTAGTGGTATTATGGTGTAATTCTAGATTTAGAAAGCAAGGATCAGCATAAATGCTGGTATTATACTTATTTACATGTGTATGTGAACAACATAATCTGGCTACACTCTGTTCTTTAAATATGCGCCTGTCTTCAGTGGCATGTGCTTTGCAGGTGAGCATTCACATGAGTGAAGTTTTGTTGGCATATGGATGGGGTACACAATTATGCACCTAAATTGTAGAATATAATGATTTATGTGCATACTTTCTCAATCTAGGTATGAGCACGTCCACCAGTCTATGGCTGGTATAAGTGTTTGTACATAAGAATATGCGTGCATATTTAACCAGTTATGCTAGTGTTCTATAAAGAAAAGTAGGTGCCCACTTTTTCTTAACAGAGTAGGCTCAAAATGGTTGCATTCATGAGGCCCGAAATTAGGCGGTGGGAGGCAGCTGACAAATGCCATGGTCAGCCCTGACCCCAGATATTCAGTGCTAGGCCATTTCCAGTGACCATCACTGAACATCCAATTTCATTTTTGGCTACCGGAACTTAACCAGTTAAATGATCTAGAGATGGGGGTAACTAGTGAGGTAATTAAATTTGCTGATGACACAAAGTTATTCAAAGTTATTAAATTGCAAGAGGATTGTGAAAAATTACAAGAGGACCTTACGAGACCAGGAGACTGGACATCCAAATGATAGATGACGTTAATGTGAGCAGTGCAAAGTGATGCATGTGGAAAAGAGGAGCTTGAACTATAGCTACATAATGCAAGGTTCCACATTAGGAGTCACCGACCAGGAAAGGGATCTGGGCGTCATCATTGATGATACATTGAAACCCTCTGCTCAGTGTGTGGCGGCGGCTAAGAAAGCAACTAGAATGTTAGGTATTATTAGGAAAGGAATGGAAAACAAAAATGAGGACATAATAATGTCTTTGTATCGCTCCATGGTGCAACCGCACCTCGAATATTATGTTCAATTCTGGTCACCACATCTCAAAAAAGATGTAGATTTAGAAAAGGTACAGAGAAAAGCAACGAAAATGATAAAGGTGATGGGATGACTTCCCTATGAGGAAAGGCTAAAGTGGCTAGGGCTGTTCAGCTTAGAGAAAAGACGGCTGAGGGGAGATATGATAGAGGTCTATAAAATAATGAGTGGAGTGAAACGGGTAGATGTGAATTGTTTGTTTACTCTTTCTAAAAATACTAGGACTAGGGGGCATGCAATGAAGGTACAAAGTAGTAAATTTAAAACAAATCAGAGAAAATATTCACTCAGTGTGTAATTAAACTCTGGAATTCATTGCCAAAGAATGTAGTAAAAGCAGTTAGCTGAGGCAGGGTTTAAAAAAGGTTTGAATGGCTTCCTAAGGAAAAGTTATGCTAGTATCCTCTAAAGAAATTAGGTGCCTACTTTCCTTATAGAAAAGATGTACTACTGTAAAATTACCCTCACTGTGTCCCATGAGCAGAATTTCCTTCATGGCTCTGGGCAAAAGTCAGGGTCAACACCTATCAAGAGCTTTACCAAGTATAACTGTATATAAATGGTAGCTGACTTAACGTTGAAACTGCAAAAACTCCAGAAACACCTTCTTTCTACTCTGACTATATGATCCTTCCCCAGCTCTAGCTAATAAACAACATAAGATCCCATGATAATGTGGCTATGAGATTTGAAATGCCAGCTTGGTTGTATTGTTTATTTTCACATTATTGGAATGGCTTGTGTATAGAAATTTGGTAATATTCTACAAAGAAAATGGCAGTTGATAAGGACCATATGACCTATCCCACCAACTACTGGACTCTACAATCCCTTTCTCTCCTTAAGAGATCCTTTGTAATTGTCCCGTTCTTTCCTGTCCAATACTGTCCGATATTGTCCTCATCTGTACCACCAAGACTGGCAGGTTGTTCCACACATCCACCACTGTAAATCTATTCCTTTTCACTGTTATCCTATGGCGTCCTCGTTGTAGAGCTTTTCCACTGAAAAAGCCCCACCTGTGCATTTATGTCACAAAGAGGTCCTTTTACTAAAGCTTAGCATGCAGTAAAGGAATTAGTACACAGTAAGGGGTCCTTTTACTAAGCCGCGTAAGTGTCTACACACGCCCAATGTGCGGCAAAATGAAGTTACCACACGACTACCGCATGGCTCTTGCAGTAATTTCATTTTTGGCACGCATCCAATACGCACGTCTGAAAATTTTTATTTAGTTTTGGGCACGCGTAACAGATGCACACCAAGAGGCATTTGGCTTGTGTAGGTCATTACCACCCGGTTACCGCGGAAGTCTTTACCGCTAGGTCAATGGCTGGCAGTAAGGTCTCTGACCCAAAATGGACATGTGACCATTTTGATTTTGCCGCACGTCCATTTTTGGCAAAAAAATTTTACAGGTGCACTAAAAAATGGATCGGTGCACGCCCAAAACCCGTGCCTAAACTACCACAAGCCATTTTTCAGCACGCCTTTGTAAAAGGACCCCTAAATGTTATGAAGCCCATAGGTATAAATGGACTTCTTAGCATTTAGCTTTAGTGAAAGGGCCCCAAAAGTATTTAAATATCTCTATCAGATCTCCCCTTTCTCACCTTTCTTCCAAAGTATACATATTTAGATCTTTAAACCCCTATATACCTTATGATGAAGGCCACTGGCCACTGGGTAGTAGCTGCCCTCTGGACTGACCACATCCTGTTTATATCCTTCTGAAAGTGTGGTCTCCAGAACTGCACATCTATATTGTATAATCTCACATGGGTAATGGATTTTTTTCCATTAGAAGGCAAAATCAAGGTCCCACAGCCTGCTGTATGCTGCTGGTATTGGTACTGTGGACCCAATAAAGGATGCTACACTTGACCTTGTTATTTTAATGGGCTAGCCAAAGATTGTAAGACTTTGGGTTAAGGGCTGGCACTGTACTTGAAATTATGCAAGCATTGTGAGAGGGGGTATTTCCACTTTAGACATGTTCAAAATGAAAATTAAAAAAAAAGAGAGAGAGGCAACCAAATAGTTTATAAGTCGTTTATAGTAATGGTAACTAATTGTTCTCCATCATGAATATTCATGAATGCATTTACTTATAGTATGTACATCTACACTGCCCATTTTTACCACGTGCAGAAAAACGCAAGAAAGCTTCTTTGCAGTTCTGATGCAAAGCCTGTTTAAACTAACAACAAGGTCTGTGGTATTTCTTGCCTCTCCTGGAAACCAGAGTGGTTTGCAGCCCTCAAATACTGCCGCTGGCAACCCCTGTTTTTGTAATGAACAAAAAGGTGCTACAAGTGATATCTCTTTAATTCTGAAACCTATATTCCATTTTAGTCAGTGAACCTGTTCAGGACAGAGTACAACAGTTATCCATACAAATGGCAGAACAATTATAAACTATACCAGTTCCCAACTTTTGAGCTATGGGCTGCGATTTGCTGCCCAACCTCAAAACAGGGACATCCCACAGCATAAGTTTATCTTAAGCAGCTGTCTAACAAAGTTTTACATGCAGCACCTATCCTGTCGACCTTTGCTCCAAACAAGAGGAGTTAATGATATTTCAGCTATTCCAATTAAATCATCTGTGCCAATACAGTAATGCAAAGCTATTTTTAGTAGCATTTTAGGACAACATTTCTTGACGGAAAGAAGAATTCAATCATTGTTCCTTTTTCCTAATAAATAAGAGCAGTGTAAAATGTCTTTTGGTATCACCCATTATGTGTTTTAATAAACATTTTTAAATAAAAATAAATGTGGAATTCAAACATTCTGTCAGAGTTTTCACTAATAGTGAGTCAGTTGGATTATTGCTACGTGTTATGTGCAGGATGCTTGAAGAGTAATAGGAAGAAATTACGAAAACACCAAGAAAAAAACAAACGACATTACTAACTACCACCCGGTAGCATCTATCCCATTAGTAGTGAAACTAATGGAAGGACTGGTGACCAAACAACTCAATGACTACATAAACAAATTCACTATACTACATGAGTCACAATCAGAATTTCGACCCCTACACAGCACCGAAACAGTACTACTTACTCTCATAACCAAATTCAAGCAGGAAATAGCATTAGGCAAGAGTATTCTTCTCCTCCAATTTGACGTCAAGTACATTCAACATGGTCAACCATAACATACTGCTAAGACTCCTAGAATACTTCGGAATCAGTGGTGGCACTCTCAATTGGATCAAGGGTTTTCTAACCACAAGAGCATATCAAGTGAAATTAAAAGCAAACATATCGTCACCGTGGAAACCAGGCTGCGGAGTACCTCAAGGATCACCACTATCACCGATCCTTTTCAACCTCATGATGACTCCACTAGCCAAGACCTTATCCACCCAAGGCCTTAACCCATTTATCTATGCTGATGACGTTATATTATACATCCCCTACAAACATCTTTAAGAGCGCCCATCTCTAAGGACGTCCTGGCGAAGGGGCGGGGCATCCCGTATTATCGAAACAAGATGGGCGTCCATCTTTCGTTTCGATAATACAGTCGGGGACGCCCAAATCTCGACATTTAGGTCAACCTAAATGTTGAGATCGCCGACCTTAGAGATGGCCGACCTCGGTTTTCACCGATAATGGAAACCGAAAACAACCATCTCAAAAACGACCAAATCCAAGCCCTTTGCTCGTGAGAGGAGCCAGCATTCGTAGTGCACTGGTCCCCCTCACATGCCAAGCTGAAGAACCCTAGCCACTTTAGCCTTTCCTCATAGGGAAGTCGTCCCATCACCTTTATCATTTTCATAGCCCTTCTCTGTACCTTTTCTAATTCCACTATATCTTTTTTGAGATGCAGTGGCCAGAATTAGACACAATATTCGAGGTGCAGAATAGGTGTGTGTGTGTATGTGCTCCCCTGCGTGTCTGAGTATATGTCTGCTTGTCCTGTGTGTGTATGAGAATATATGTGCATGTGTAAGTATATGTCTCTGTGTCTGAGTAGGTATGTATGTCTCTTTCCCTGAGCCCCTGTGTTTTTATACATGAAGGAATTGCAAATCATTTTCTGTATCTCCCTCTTTTCCAACATCTGGCCTGTATAGAATCTTTTGATCTGAAGAAACCTTTATTTCCAAATAGGTGCAAATTTCTTTTGGAGACCAAGCCTCAGAGACCTGCATGTCTAGTCTTTATTATCCAGAACAATTCTCCTGTAACATATAAATGCTAAGCCAACAGCCTAGAGACATCAAGTCTGACATCACCTTGAAGGTGAGACCAGGGGATAGAGTTGTGCCACTTCCCTGAGTTCTTCAGTCAGGCTAACTTATGTTAACCGAATTGTGGGTAGACCCTGCTGAATAGCACTGTGCAATGCTGACAGCAAGATTGTACCCACAGGATAGGATGGCAGGGAGACCAACTAGAGTTGTAGCATGGTGGGAAATCAAATTCTACACAGTCATAGAACTCATTAAAACAAAAACCCACTGGAAAATATCATACTCATGAGCTATGCCTGCACATAGTGAGCTGCGAATGGCTCATGGGGTCATCACAGGTAGGATGGTTTCAATGACAGGCCCTGGGTGGGGTGAGATGGCCATAACCACTTCTGAAGTAGACTACAGTGTTCACTTGAACGTATTAAGAGGGATAGGTCTCGTACATCACTGGGATATGCCACCATGTGGTGGCTTTAAATGTAAACAAATAGAAACATAGAAACATGACGGCAGATAAAGGCCATATGACCCATCCAGTCTGCCCATCCTCTGTAACCCCTAATTCTTCCTGTTCCTAAGCAATCCCAAATGCTTATCCCATGCCTTTTTAAATTCTGGAACAGACCTCGACTCCACCACCTCCACCGGGAGGCCATTCCATGCCTCCACCACCCTTTCTGTGAAATAATACTTCCTTAGGTTACTCCTAAGCCTACCCTCTTAACTTCGTAATATGCCCCCTCTTTCCAGAGCATTCCTTCATTTGAAAAAGGCTCTCTTCCTGTACATAAATGCCCTTGAGATATTTAAACGTCTCTATTATGTCTCCTCTCTCCCTCCTCTCTTCCAGCATATACATGTTGAGGTTCATAAGCCTGTCCCTATATTTTTTGTATTCAAGACTGCTTACTAATTTCGTAGCCGCCCTCTGGGCCGACTCCATCCTGTTTATATCTTTCCATAGGTGCGGTCTCCAATACTGCACGCAGTACTCCAATTGAGGCCTCACCAGAGACTTATACAACGGCACTATCACCTTCTTTTTCCTGTTGGTCATGCCTCTCTTTATGCACCCAAGCATCCTTCTGGCTTTGGCCATTGCTTTTTCTACCTGTTTGAAAGCTTTAAGGTCGTCAGACACAATCACCCCTAAGTCCCGCTCTTCCTTCGCACACTGAAGCACCACACCCCCTATACTGTACCGTTCCCTCAGATTTTTGCATGACCCTGCATTTTTTGGGATTAAACCTTATTTGCCAAATATCGGTCCATTCTTCTAGTTACTCTAGGTCCCACATCGAGGGCACTCAATTTATTTAGCAGTCGCCTGTGCGGAACCGTGTCAAAGGCTTTGCTGAAATCCAAGTATACCACATCAAGCGCCCCTCCCATATCCAACTGTTTGGTCACCCAGTCGAAGAAGACAGTCAGATTCAATGCCACTAGTGATTAAAATAATCATAGACCACAAACCCCCTCCTTCCTCGATCTGTGCTCTTGTGTCAAAAAAATTTTATAGAACTTTTTTCACTTCTTTTTCTATGTGACGATATTTTATCCTCTCTTGTGCTCAAAAATAAAACCAGAATGACCGGTAGTTTAGCATGAAAAGGTATAATCACACTTTTCTGAGAGCTCAGTTGATCTCAACAGGCACCTGTTTTGCTGCTGAAAATACTCATAGCTGCACCCCAAGGAATGCCTACTAGTGGTGCTCATATAAGTATATATAAAATCACAGTAACATAGGGGCCGATATTTAGACCGCGGGAGATAGAGCTGCTAACTCCCACGGTCAGCGCTGAACTTGGATATTCAATGCCGGGCAGTTTCCACTGACCAGCATTGAATATCCATTTTTTGGGGGGTGTGGTTTCAAAATAACCAGCTAAATCAATATTTGGATTTTGACGGTTATCTTTAAACTGCCCAAAGATATCTCACACTTTCACATTGATTTATTTACCGCCTTTTTGAAGGAATTCACTCAAGGCAGTGTACAGTAAGTGCCAAATATGGTCACTAAACTGGGTTTTAAAATCAATGCATAGCCGGTTATATGAGCCAATGTAACCGGATATCTGCTAGCTGCCAACTGGGAATATTTAGTGGGGGATAGCTGGTTATTCCCCGCTGAATATTGGCGGACAGCTGGTTTAGCACTATTTAACCGGTCAGCACCCATTCTGGCTGGTGAAATAGCGCTGAATAGCGGGGGAATAATAACCAATTAGAAGACAGCAAATAAAGACCATGTCTAGTGATTTGCCAGAAGCCCTGATGCAGTTGACGAAATGATGGCCAACGCTAGTTCCCGGCATTTGACGATGGCTCTGTAAATGCTGACTCTAATCTTCAAGCAATGTTGCAAGCTGACTCCTACTAGCAAGCATCGCTACATTTTCCTAAAGCTGAGTGAATATTTAGGCTATGAACTGTGTTTGCTTTGTCTTTGTATAAAACTTTGATAGCTTTGTACTGCATGAGACTTTGCACATCTGGACAGGAAAGTTTTTTATGCCAGTGATATACAGTGAGCCATATTTTGGTGGTTTAGCTTCCAACAGGTTTATCCCTGGAAGCTCTTTGAGGCTTTTTCCTTCCTGATCCAGTAGCTGGTGGCCTGTTTTGCTTCATTCATTTATATATATATTATTTGGAGAATTGTATTTACTTTTTTTGGATATTGTTTTAAAAAGGTTTGTACAAGTTCCTGGAGGAAAAGTCCATAGTCTGCTATTGAGATAGACATGGGGGAAGCCACTGCTTGCCCCAAAATTGGTATCATAGAATATTGCTACTATTTGAGTTTCTGCCAGGTACTTGTGACCTGGATTGGCCACTGTTGGAAGCAGGATTCTGGGCTGGATGGACCATTGGTCTGACCCAATGTGGCTATTCTTATTATATTGTATTGAAATTGTATGGATAAGTCAGTTATGCTTTCAACATCTGCTTTCGCTTTGAATATTGGCCCCTGTTTTTACATAATTCTACCTGCAATTAAAACGAATATCAGTGAAATTCTCTGTTTCTTTCTGGTTTTGCTACAATCCCAAGGAAAAAAGAAATGCTCTTTAAAACTTGCTAACCAATTTCCTGCATGGTTACCTCCACCCTTAATGAACCTTTGTAAATATGAGCTGTTCTGAAGACCTCTTTAAGAGCCATACATAGGCATTATACACGTAGAGTATGAATAGATCACGAAGTGCTGAAATATGAACCCAGCAAAGGATTTTAATTTAATGGATGTGTCATAATAATAGTGAAGGACTTTTTTCTTCTATTAAGAATAAAACTGTGAGGCATAACAGCATACCCGAAGAGAAAGAAAGAAAGAAAGAAAGAAAGAAAGAAAGAAAGAAAGAAAGAAAGAAAGAAAGAAGTCTTTTCTCCAGAAAAAAAAAAAAAAACAATGCGACCTGGCCAAGAAAAGGTAGAGCTGATGCCTTTGGAATTCAGTAAGCATTGCTATTTTAAGACCTTTTTCCATAGGGTATTGGTTTGCTGAGGTTATATATATTTAAAATAGCTTATATGTTATGTTATGTTATTTGGATGCAGCTCACACCTTTTCAGTAGTAGCTCAAGGTGCGATACATTCATGCTCACTAGGGGGTCCATTTACTAAGCTAAGGGGCCTGCGCTAATGTCAGTGTGTGTTTTTGATGTGCAGTAGGTAAAAGGCTGTCCTTTTTGCTGAAAGAGAAATGGCCATGCAGTGAGTGAACCACTTCCTGCGCAGCCATTTCGGGGGGGGGGGGGGGGGGGGACACTTACCACCACTCATTAAAGTGGTGGTAAGGGCTCCCGAACTAACCCAGAGGTACACGGGCAGCATGTGGTGCTACCCAATTACTGCCGGGTAAACATCAGTGCTACAAAAATAAAAAATATTTTTATAGCACAGGAAATGGTGCGAGCTAGGGGTGAGAACTACCATCGGGCCTACTGCATGTGGCAAGCCTGTGGCTGCGTGCCAACCCTTTAGTAAAAGGGCCCCTAGGTTTTTTTCCCTGTCCCTGGAGGGCTTACAATTATGGGGTCCTTTTACTAAGCAGAACTGAAAAGTGGCTTGTGCTATTCCCAGCGCAGGTCTTTCCTGCTTGCTAAGGCCACTTTTAGCCCTGCTGCTAAATGGCTGATTTTGACATTTCTGCAACAATGGCCGCGCACTAATTTTCCTATTAGCGTGTGATTACCAACACCTATTTTGTAGGCAGTAAGGGCTCCCACGCTAATCCTGCACTAATCAGTTAGCGTACAGCAATGCCCTCGTACTGATTAACAAAGCCACGCCCATTCTCCTCCCCCTAACACAGCCCCAGCGCTAAAAACTAAATTTTGTTTTTTACCACGTGGGTAGCACGAGCACATGCAAAGACTACTGTGGGACAGTTGAGTGCACCTACAGTAGTACTTTTTAACCTGCGGAAAGCACATGTTAGTGGTTATGCAGCTTAGTAAAAGGACCCCTGAGTTTGTACCTGAGACAATGGAGGGTTAAGTGACTTATCCAAGCTTTCAAGGAGCAGCAGTGGGATCTGAACCGGGCTTCCGTGGTTATCAACCAAGTGCTCTAACCACGAGGCTACGTCTCCACTGCTTTTGCTTTTGTTGACTGCTTCGGAGTTTTATGTTATTTGCCATAAGGGCTCAATATTCAGCCAGAAGCAGTGAGCATTTTGCTATTCCCAGATATTTAAAGGGCCCTGATGAGCTTCAGCTTTGAATATCTAGCTATTTTTGAGCCAGCTAACACATAGCCATTTAAGTCGATATTCAGCACTTATGCGGCCATGGGTTAGCGCATGAAGATAAATCAGACTTTTATGCGGTCCCATTTATGCACTAACCCTGGCTGCTTAAGGGCTGAAGATGAGCACTTAAGTGGTCAAGTGCTGACTCCGCCCCCAGAATGCACCCAACACAGCTGGCTTTGAGTTAGGTGCTAACCGCAAATTTCAGCGGCACTTAGCCAGATAAGTGGAGTTGAAAATTAGCAGCTAGTCCTGACCAAACGATTTAACAGATAAAAATTTATGTAAATGTAGTTTGGAGGGCAGGATTAGACAGTATTGAGGAATCAGTATTGGAAAGGAAATGGGGAGACATTCCATTTGTGCTTTTGGAAAAAGAGATGAAACTTTGCTTAGTCTTTGCTTGTGTAGGGACTATTTTTCTTGTGATAATGTATTGCAGGGAGTTGAGCAGAGTTATAATATGTTTTGCAGTGTCTGCATAAATTTTGCTCCTCAAATTATAATATGGAAACTTGCCCGCCTGTTTACTAAGTTGCAGTATTGACTGTCGGTATGGAAATTCCGACACAGCCCATTCATGTGGCTTAGTAAACGGGGGAGGGGGGGTTGGTTTGCAAAGGGAGAGAACAACATGGACAGTTGTGACCTAGACTATGCAGGTACCCAAAGAAGTCTTAAAGAAGAACTTAATTTCCAAAGTAAATATATATATGTATCTGAAAGGGAAATCATTTCCTATTAGTTACTGCAAGTTAGTCGTATATTTTTGTTTGATCAGATTTTACATGCAACATTCATGCAGTGACATTGATCATAATTTTGTAAATGCCAGCCAAGGTGTTTAAAACATTACATATAGTCAGCACTGCTCTCCAGATGATGATGGTCCTGAATGTACAATAATTCAGTTGCTACCGTCATCAGATTGATGTATAGCAGTGATATCTAGAGGACACCTACATTTACATATTAGGAAAGCAGCTACTGAAATCCTATTCTTTATAGAAAGCATAAGAACATTAAAATAGCCATACTGGGGCAGACCAATGGTCCATCTAGCCCAGTATCCTGCTTCCAGCAGTGGCTAATCCAGGTCAGAAGTACCTGGCAGAATCCCAAATAGTAGCAACATTCCATGCGACCGATCCCAGGGCAAGCAGTGGCTTCCTCCATGTCCATCTCAATAACCGACTATGAACTTTTCCTCCAGGAACTTGTCCAAACCTTTTTTAAACCCAGATACGCTCACTAACTATTCATTTTAAAAGTATTACCATGTAACTTCCTTGAGTGTCCCCTGGTCTTTGTTCTTTTTGAACGAGTAAACTATTGATTCATGTTTACCCATTCTACACCACTCAGGATTTTGTAGACCTCTATCATATCCCTCCTCAGCCATGTGTTTTCCGAAGAGTTCTAACCTCTTAAGCCTTTCTTTATATGAAAGGAATTCCATCCCCTTAATCATTTTGGTCGTCCTTCTTTGAACCTTTTCTATGTCCGCTATCCTGCTTATAATCGAACGAGAAAAACGCCCAAGTTCCGACCTAAATCGGGAGATGGACGTTTATCTCACAAAAACGAATAAAGCGGTATAATCGAAAGCCGGTTTTTGGACGTTTTCAACTGCACTCCATCGCGGATGCGGACAAAGTTGATGGGGGCGTGTCAGAGGTGTGGAGAAGGTGGAACTGGGGCGTGGTTATCTGCCGAACAAAGATGGGCGCATTTCACCGATAATGGGAAAAAAAGTATGCGTTTTTAGCTAGAATTTAGGACACTTTTCCTGGACCGTTTTTTCATGAATAAGGCCCCAAAAAGTGCCCTAAATGACCAGATGACCACTGGAGGGAATCGGGGATGACCTCCCCTGACTCCCCCAGTGGTCACTAACCCCCTCCCACCACAAAAAATGATGTTTCACAACTTTTTATTTTCACCCTCAAATGTCATACCCAGCTCCCTGGCAGCAGTATGCAGGTCACTGGAGGAGTTGTTAGGGGGTGCAGTGGACTTCAGGCAGGTGGACCCAGGCCCATCCCCCCTACCTGTTACAATTGTGCTGCTTAATGCTTATTAGTCGTCCAACCCCCCCAAACCCACTGTACCCACATGTAGGTGCCCCCCATCACCCCTTAGGGCTATAGTAATGGTGTAGACTTGTGGGCAGTGGGTTTTGAGGGGGATTTGGGGGGCTCAACACACAAGGGAAGGGTGCTATGCACCTGGGAGCTCTTTTACCTTTTTTTTTGGTTTTGTAAAAGTGCCCCCTAGGGTGCCCGGTTGGTGTCCTGGCATGTGAGGGGGACCAGTGCACTATGAATCCTGGCCCCTCCCACAAACAAATGCCTTGGATTTATTCGTTTTTGAGCTGGGCGCTTTCATTTTCCATTATCGCTGAAAAACAAAAACGCCCAGCTCACACATTGTTGAATAAAACATGGGCGTCTATTTTTTCCCAAAATACGGTTCGGTCCACCCCTTCATGGACCCGTTCTTGGAGATAAACGCCCATGGAGATAGGCGTTTTCGTTCAATTATGCCCCTCTATATCTTTTTTGAGATATAGCAACCATCTACGTTTCTTTATAGAATACCAACATAAGTGGCTAAAATGTACCTACATTTACAATACGGAAACTTACACCTAGATTATAAAAGACCGCACGTAGATTCTGTGAAACTCCACCTAGATGAACACCCACTGACATAGCATGCATCATTGCATGTTGGCATGTACATAAGAACATAAACTTTGCCATACTGTGGGACAAAGTGGCAGCCCAAGGCAATCTGCTGGCAGAGGCGAAGGATGAGATTTCCCCCCCCCCCCCCCCCCCCCCCCCCGTGCATACCCCTCACACCCCCCTGCTCTTCCTCAAAACTACAATCAGAGAGTAAGGGGGTTGGGAGTCATAGAAAATAATTACGCAATCGTTACACAATCATGAAAATACATATATATGAGTTATATATTTATATATTACTAGTAAAAAAGGCCCTTTTCTTAATGCAATGAAACGGGCACTAGCAATGTAATGAGTTCCTGCCATTAATGTTTCCACGGTTGTATTCTGAATATAATTGTTGTTTACATGTGTAAGATTTCTTTATATACAATATTTTTTGTGTAAACTGTGTTACAATGTGGTAAAGGTTTTCCTTGTTCAGGCCCTTCAATGAGTTTAACAATCACATCAGAAGAGCTCCTTACTCATGAGAATGCAACATACAGTTGCCCATGTGAGAGACTGAGAGTGACAGTGTGTTTTACAGACAGTGTAAGAGAGAGATACACAAAGTGATTGATTGAGTGTGTGTGTGTGTGATGTCTGTGTGTATGTGTGTGAGTGGCAAAGTGATTAAATGTTTGTCTTCCCTTCCGTTCTGTGCACTTGCCTCCACTGATGTTCGTACCTCCCTGTATATGATTGTTTGTTAGACATTCAATCCACTCCACTTCCCTCCTCCAAGTTCCGTTCTGTCTGATTGATTCTTCATTCCTGTGACGTCGCATTTGTTTGCTTGGCAACTATGCAGCGTTACGTTTCCTCGACGTGAGGGCGGGGACAGTGAGAGCCAATGAAACGTTGAACTACAGACTTACGAACCCTACACTGCCACAGTGCCACAGAGTCAGCTTCAGAATGTTGGAGGTGCTTTTTATTATATAGGATCTACTATAATAAAACGCACCCTCAACGTTCTGAGGACACTGACGTCACTGCAGGCACTCAAACACCGGTTCGTAAGTTCATGGTGGTGAAGCCACAACACTCACCATGTCTCCATGCCCCACCCTCGCGTCACACATGATGACGTTGAGGGCGGAACAAGTAGACAACCACACAAATGAACGAACGGGGAGGAGTAGGGAAACACGCGTAGCATGTTTCCCTACTCCTCCCCTTCCAACGAATCCCTCTAGACAGCCTGACAAAAACCAGCCGACGACGACGTGCCCATCACCCCGCCCCTTTAGCCCCATCGCCCCGCCCCGTTCACGCTAATGCACCTCCCGCGCTCACCCCCTCTTCCCCCCATCACCTTCCCTCCCCCCTGTCACCTCCCCTCCCCTTACGCTACTATCCCTGGTGGCCTAGAGGTACCTCTTCGCTCGGGCCAGGAACGCAAGACCCCCTGTTTTCTGGCCGTACCACTGCTGCTAGCTGCCCTGCTGCATCCTGTGTGAGTCCGGCTCTCGCCATTTCAAAATGGCCGCCGAAAGTTGAAGCAGCATCATGAGACTTCAACTCTCGGCGGCCATTTGAAATGCCGAGAGCCGGACTCGCACATGATGCAGCAGGGCAGCTAGCAGCAGCGCTACGGCCACGAAACAGGGCAGGGGCTCTTTCGTTCCAGCCCCCAGCGAACAGGTACCTCTACACCACCACCGATAGTTGTGTAAGGGGAGGGGAAGGGAGTCCCGTGCCCGCTAGCACCCGTTTCATTTGAGGCAGAAACGGGCCTTTTTTACTAGTATGCACATAAATTCAAAATCGAACAGCCTAATGGATTCGAACCATACACAAGAAAAATATCCATTCTATTCTACCACAATTGAGCTCTGTGGTGCTGGCGGTCACCAGGGCCTAACTGAAACTTGTGAGGCCTAGAGTGAGAAGCACAAGTACTCACAGAGAAGTCAATTGTATTTAAAATATATAGAATATAATTGTTCAATCACAAGGGCATTCCTAGATTAATCAATAAAACTCTAATAAGGGGTACAGAACAGAAGTAGAATGTTTTACTTTACAACTCATCAAATGAGATTGATCTCTACTTATCAGCTTATGTAGTGATGATGTCCCTACTAAAGAACATGATAAGGTACTCCTTTGTCGATCAGTTAATCAACCTTAGGGAGCCCCATTCATTCATCGCTGGCTGAAATACCCCCTATTCTTCTTTACTTTAAAGCGATTCTTTCAAGTAACGCTTAATTCAGCTTATGCTAGTAATCGAAAGGAAACATCTCTCCTGCTGCTCAGTCTCTTTCCACTGTCCACGGCCAAATTTGGCCAAGGTTTCAACTCCTGCTCCATCAAGACTAGTATCTTGTTTCCAACAGTGGCCAGTTCAGGTCACAAGTATCTGGCAAGATCCCAGAGCAGTAAAACAGATTTTATGCTACTTATCCTAGAAATAAGCAGTGGATTTTCCCAAGTTCATCTTAATAATGGCTCATGGATTTTTTTTTTTTCAGAAATTAGTCAAACTTTTTTAAAATCCTGCTAAGCTAACTGCTTTTACCACATTCTCTGGCAATGAATTCCAGAGTTTAATTACATGTTGAGTGAAGAAATATTTTCTCCAGTTTGTTTTAAATTTACTACTTAATAGCTTCATTGCTTGCCCTCTAGTCCTAGTATTTTTGGAGAGTAAACAAGCTATTCACATCTACCCGTACCACTCCACTCAGTATTTTAGAGACTTCTATCATACCACCCTTCAGCCTTTTCTTATCCAAGCTGAAGAGACCTAGCTGCTTTAACCTTTCCTCATAGAAAAGTTATCCCATCCTCTTTATCATTTTCTTTGCCCTTCCCTGTACCCTTTCTAATTCTGCTATATCTTTTTTTGAGATGCGGTGACCAGAATTGTAGTATTTGAGGTGCGGTCGCACCACGGAGCAATACAAAGGCATTATAACATTCTCATTTTTGTTTTCCATTCCTTTCCTAATAATTACTAACATTCTATTTGCTTTCTTAGATGCTGCTGCACACTGAGCAAGGGTTTCAATGTATCATCAACGATGCTACCTAGATCTTTTTTCTGGGTGGTGACTCCTAATGTAGAACCTTGCATCACGTAACTATAGTTTGGGTTCCTCTTTTCAACATGCATCACTTTGTACTTGCTCACATAAAACATCATCTGCCATTTGGATGCCCAGTCTCCCAGTCTCATAATATCCTCTTGCAATTTTCCACAATCCTATTGTGATTTATCAACTTTGAATAACTTTGTGTCATCAGCAAATTTAATTACCTCACTAGTTATTCCCATCTCTAGATCATTTATAAATATGTGAAAAAGCAACGGTCCCAGCACAGATCCCTAGGGAATCCCATCATCTACACTTGTCCTTTGAGAATACTGACCATTTAATATTCTACTTACAGAATACCACTTAACCATAAACCACTCATTTCCTCAGAGAAGTGTTCACTAACATGCATCAATGACTAGAAAATTGGCATTTCCACCACCAACTGTTCAAGAAGTCCTTAGCGACGTTCTTATTCAACAAGGCTTACTCCACTGGCAACTCCGATGCTTAACCTCTCCCACTTGCCGTCACTTCACCCCTGTCATTTACCCTGTGTTGTTCCCTGTTCCTACCCCTCCTGTCACTTTCTGTTTCTGGGCCATCATTGTCTTGTTTTGTATCCACTTGATTTATTGTAAGTCACATTGCGCCTGCTTATGTGGGTAAATGTGGGGTAGAAATGTACTAAAATAAATAAATAAATAAATAAATACATAAATTACTGCCACCTAAAACTAGACAGCTCCTTCCAGAATTACCCCTTAGTTTGCCCTCCTCTTCTTCTGGAAAGTTTACATCAGAATTTTTAAATTTCAGAATTAGTTAATCTTCAGCACAGCCCCTGTGTATATACAAGCGATATTAAGGATGCATCTGGCAAGGAATTTTCAGGTCATTTTCAGATTTTTCTGAAATGTTTCTCCTGTTCATTTCACACATTCATTTTTAATTACTTTTTTTGTAGATGTGTTAAAATGTTTTAATGCACACAAATTGATTTTATGCATGTTAATATATAGGGCTATGGGTATACAATCAAGTATGCCTGCACTAAAATTTTTAAGATGCCCAAATGAACTGAAAGCATGCTAACAAATAAGCACCCTTAAGAGATATTACTGCAAAAACACTCGCTCTTAAACCAGGTTAGTCTGTAAGTTTTGGTTACCCTGAAAAACCACTCTTGTTTGAAGGCTAGAATTAGGGAAGATTGGTTTGTCTCAACGCTAGAAGAATTAAGGTAAAAATGTCCCATCATCTTATAGCAACTTTTCTTTTTTTGCTGTGTGTGTTATGTGCAAGGTACATCCTGAACTACTTTCAGGACTTTGTCTTCATTGCAGTGTTCAAGGCTTGAAATAAAACAAGGTTACCTGCACAAGCAATAAATCATCTTACCTGAGAGAAAAACCCTGAATATAAATGCTAAACTGAAAATAGATGAAAAGATTATACATATACCCCTGGATTCTATATAGAGCGCTTAGATTTAGGCGCCGAAACTGGCGCAGATTCTATAACACCACACGTAACTTAATTGGCTTAACAAGCTAATGAGTGCTGATAACCGCAATAATGAGCACTAATCGACACTGATTAGAATTTAGGCGCACATCTCACTAAGCGTATTCTGTAACAATTTGCACCGAACTTCTAACACGCGGAGGTGAGGGGCGTGTTTATGGACAGGGAAATAGGTGTTCCATGGGCGTTCCAAATTTTAGGCACCTAGTTATAGAATATGGCCCAGTGTGCCTAAATCTACATGCTGAGATTTACACCAGGTTTTCATTGGCGTAAATGGATGCATGCAGATATCGGCACTGAAATATCAAGTAAGCATATTCTATAATCGGTGCCTAAATCTAGGTGCCGATTATAGAATATGCTTAGTCGGCACTGATTTCAGTGCTTTTTTTTTAGGCTCCATATATAGAATCTCCTCCGTATGGGGTGAATTCTATAGATGGCATTAAAAAAAGCACTATTCTATAAGCCACACTTAAAGTTAGGCACGGTTTATAGAATAGCGCTTTCACCCAGGAATCGTGCCTAACTTTAGGCGTGGCTATTTGTACCAACTGAAATGTAGTGCAAACATACACACCTAAATCCCCCTTGTTCTACAAGTCCACATGTTAATTTTAGGAACGTCCCTGTTTACCCATGACTCTTCCATTTCCACGCCCCCTTTTACAACTCAGTTAAAAAATTCAGGTGAGGTTTCCATGCCTCAATTTACACGTGTATATTGCAATTGAAGCAAATTAGTGCCAATAATTGCTTGTTAACAAGCCATCAGTGCTAATTAGCTCATTCAATGAAATTACACATACAAATTGGGCGTGTACCCTAATTTGTGAGCCCAATTTTTAGCAACTTTTATAGAATAAGGGGGATAAGGGCCTATATTAAGGAGTTAGACTAAGCTAGATGTTTAATGCAGGTGTTAACCTGTGTTGACAGTTGACACAGAGGTCAAAAACAAATGTGTCAACTGTCATGGTAACAGTACACATTAACTGCTAGTCATAGGCGTAGACTGGGGGGGCGAGGGGGGGCAGTGCCCCCCCAAACGACGCGAGGCGCTGCCGCGCCATTAGTTAAAAAAAAAAAAAAAGTTAAAAAAAAAAAAAAAAAACACATGCAGGCACGCGCTCCTCTCCGTCCGATTGGCTTCCCTGCCCTCTCTATCTGCGTCCCGCCTTCCTCTGACGTCATTTCCTTTCGGGCGGGACGCAGACAGAGAGGGCAGGGAAGCCAAGCGGACGGAGAGGAGCGTCTCCGTCTACTCCTCTCTCTTCCTCCCTCCCTCCGGCGCAGGCAGCAGTCTTTTCCAGCGTTCCTGGCAGCGGTAGCGTTGTACACGCTGCCTTTGGCTCTGCCCCGAAGCCTTCTCTTCAAGTTCCTGTTCCCGCATAGGTGGGAACAGGAACTTGAAGAGAAGGCTTCCGGGGCAGACCGAAGGCAGCGTGTATATTGCTACAGCTGCCAGGAACGCTGGAAAAGACTGCTGCCTGCGCCGGAGGGAGGGAGGGAGGGAGGAAGAGAGGGGGTAAACGGAGTCACCATCTTGGACCTCGCGCGGGGGGGAGGGGTGGGGAGATGGATAGTACTGGGAGGGGTGGGGAGCAGAGGGAAGGAGCAAGAGATGGATGGGACTGGGAGGGTGGGAAGCAGTGGGAAGGAGCAGGAGATGGATGGGACTGGGAGGGTGGGAAGCAGTGGGAAGGAGCAGGAGATGGATGGGACTGGGAGGGGTGGGAAGGAGCAAGAGGTGGATGGGACTGGGAGGGGTGGGTGGGGAGCAGAGGGAAGGACCAGGAATTGGATTGGACTGGGAAAGGAGGTGAGCAGAGGGAAGGAGCAGGAGATGGAGGGGACTGGGAGGGGTGGGGAGCAGCGGGAAGGAGCAAGAGATGGTTGGGACTGGGAGGGGTGGGGAGCAGAGGGAAGGAGCAAGAGATGGATGGGACTGCGAGGGGTGGGGAGCAGAGGGATGGACCAGGAGATGGATGGGATTTGGAGAGGTCAGGCACAGCAGAGGGAAGGAGCAAGAGATGGATGGGACGGAGGGATGGTGAGCAGAGGGAAGGAACAGAAGATGGATGGGACTGGGAAGGGTGGGGAGCAGAGGGAAGGAGCAAGAGATGGATGGGACTGGGAGGGTGGGGAGCAGAGGGAAGCCTACTGGAAAGAAGACACTGCGTAAAACAGAAGACACTGGGATCAAAGCGAATAGAAAAACTACATGATCAGACAACAAAGGTAAATAATAGTTTATTTTATTCATAATTTATTAATTGAAATGTCAGCTTTTTGAAATGTGCATCTGTGATATTTTGCCTGTAAATTTCATTTCCTTCCTCCATATTAGCATATTCATTTGCATATGTATATATGCAAATGATATGCTAATATGCTCCGCCCATTTTTTGCCCCCCCAAATGAAACAGTCAAACTACGCCTATGCTGCTAGTTTAAACTGATAAGATTTTTTTATTAGGCTGGAAGAGCTGAAGAGTGTGCCTTGCAGTTAATGTGGCCGTCACTAATGCACACTAACTGCTACTGCAGCAAATATCATGAAACAACACCCCTAGTGCACCCTATTCCTCACTCACCACACACTTTACATTTCCTTCACCCAACATACACCCCACACAACTCTCACCCACCCCACAGTCCATCACCCATTAGACATCCTGCACATCCCTTCGCTCAATATACAACCCACACAGCACTCCTCATCCACCATACAGCCTACACAGTCCATCACTCAGCAAATATCTCACAGACACCCTCACCCACTACGAACCCCAAACATCTCCCTTTCCCCCACTATACAATTCATAAACCACCTCTCACCCACCACACATCCTACACCTTCCTAACCTTTCACATATTCCACACACCAGCTCTCCCCTACCAAACATTATACATATTACACACACTATTCGTCCCCCACCCCTGCCATAAACCCTGCACAAGTACTACACATCCCACACAATAACTTTCATCCACCACATAGCCCATACCCCTTCACCACCACATACCCTGCATGCCACTCCCACCACACACATCACAGACTCCCTCCTCAACCACCACACATTCAGTCCTTCCCCCCATCCAGACACATCACACACTACTTCTTCCCCACTCTATACTTTATACCCCTTCCCCCACCACAAATCCTACATCTCTCACCCAACCACACACCTCACAACCACTCCTCATTTCAACACCCAACCAACACACCCCTTCACTCACTTCATATCTCCTCTTACATACCATAAATCCCGCACACCCACTCAAATCCTGCACCCCTCATCCCACACCCCCATATATCCCAAACCTCAACATTTGTCCCTCACTCACACATCTATATCCCCTCATCTGCCATACATCATACACTCTACAACCCCCTCACCTACCATATACCATACATATCACTCTTCATCTACCACATAAACAACACACACCATTACCTACCACACAATCTGCAGCATCCTTTATCCACTACAGAGCCTATACAAGTCCTCACCCACAATGTACCCATCATGTACACCCTAATGTTGAGTTGCATCTATTAAGGAGGATGACTAGGTAGAGGGCACAGAAGGAGAAGTTGAAGTGCTTAGATACATGGAAGAGAGAGAGCTTTTAGGAATTGACCAAGGAGTGCAGTACAGCATGCTGGGAAGCAAGAAGAGAAGGCAAGCTGTGAACAAGCCTATACAACTTTCTCACTCCCTGCAAGTACCTGGGCCTGATGCAACCATTAGAGGGTGAACAGCTTGCGCATCACAGAAGTCTTCCATGGGTCCTGCTACGTATCAATAATTAAAATTAAAGCTTATGAATTGTGAAGCCATTGGGATAAATTACTTTTCACTGTTCTGTTTTATAATGGCATAGGTAACTGGGAATTTGAAAAGTGGCTTAAACCACAAGGACTGCATTTCAGCGGAGAGCCACATGCTTCAGGGAGTCACAAATTCTCTGATTTTTGATGATAACAGTTTTTTCCCTCCCAATTGTGCTTTACTGGTAACACTGGACTTGGACTCTGTTCTATAATGTCCTTTCTCTCTCAATGCTACATTTGACAGAGTATTTGTGACCCCTGAAGCAAGTGGTTCTCCACTGAAACACGGCCGGTGTCGGGCGTTTTAACTGTTGGTGCTTTGCCAATAAAAGAGCTTTTTTATATGTACTTTTGCTGAAAGTTCATTGGCTCATCCCTACTCTGGTTCCAGGTATTTTTTACGTAGATGTTTCTTCCTTCCTTCCTTTTTTGGTTGGCAGAGGGATATCAAATGCATAACCCTGCCAAATTTTAGTCTCAGGTATGAACTAATTATGTCTTTAAATAAATGAGAAACATTTATCAATTAAAAATTAATTAACCCCAGAAATTACATACCTCACTTTAGGTGCCTGCAGATTTTAGGTTGTAGAACCTGAAAAACATCAAAGCTGTGAAAAAAATTCCATAGTCCCATTCTACTGACCCTGTACTAGACAAAACTTTAAAAAATGAAAATTGTAAATCTAAACATAAGTACATAAGTATTGCCATACTGGGACAGACCAAAGGTCCATCAAGCCCAGCATTCTGTTTCCAACAGTACATTTTATATTACTTATTCTAGAAATAAGCAGTGGATTTTCCCCAAGACCATTTTAATAATGGTCTATGGACTTTTCCTTTAGGAAGCCATCCAAACCTTTTTTAAACCTTGCTAAGCTAACTGCTTTTACCACATTCTCTGGCAACAAATTCCAGAGTTTAATTACACATTGAGTGAAGAAACGTTTTCTCCAATTCGGTTTAAATTTACTACTTTGTAGCTTCATTGCGTGCCCCCTAGTCCTAGTATTTTTGGAAAAAGTAAACAAGCGATTCATGTCTATCTGTTCCACTCCACTCATTATTTTATAGACCTCTATCATATCTCCCATTAGCCGTCTTTTCTCCAAGCTGAAGAGCCCTAGCCACTTTAACCTTTACTCATAGGGAAGTCATCCCATCACCTTTATCATTTTCGTCATCCTTCTCTGTACCTTTTCTAGATCTACTATATCTTTTTTGAGATGTGGTGACCAGAATTGAACACAATATTCGAGGTGCGGTCACACCATGGAGTGATACAAAGGCATTATAACATCTTCATTTTTATTTTCAATTTCTTTCCTAATAATACCTAACATTCTATTTGCTTTCTTAGCTGCTGCCACATACTGAGCAGAGGGTTCATCTCTGTTATTTGTGACCTCACTTTTGGTACCTTTTTTGCTCAACGAGTCACATTTTATAGGAGCCATTATCCAGTTGGAAAACATGCTTATAAAATTACCTCCATTGTGTATGTTTATCTATATAAAACAAAGTCTAATATTTAAAGATAATCAGCCTAATTCTGATCAGGGCATTTAGACTGGAAAATGGCCATTTAAAGGGCAATTCTATAACTCGGTGCCTCTTGCATGCATACATTTACAGAACGCCAGCACTTTTGCAGGTAAGGGTACACTCAGGTGCATACGTTGAGCAAATTGATTAAGCGCAGTTCTGTCAGACAGTGTGTAAGTGGCATAACATGTAAATGTAAGGGGGCATTCGCATCGGTGGAGCATGGCAGGAGCATAGGTGGAGCTCCCACTAAAACTTACAACTTATAGACTAGGGTATGTTACATGTGCCCATGCTGCATTTAGGTCTATGGCTGTTACTGCAGACACCTAACTGTAAGGGGTGCCGATGCCCAGCTACCTTACTATTCCACAATGGAATCTTGGTGCCCAGATGCTGGCATAAAAAAGGCTCTCAATGGGCAGTTTTGGGGTGCCTAGAAAGATGCATCCTCTTATAGAATGATCCCTTTGGGCGTATGTGTACCAAACTGGGATAATATTTTACAAAAGGCCTACTGAACATGTGGCCTTTTAGAAAATATGTGTAGCACCACAACAAATGTACATGTATATGGTAGCACACATAAAAGAAGAAGCCATTTTACAAAAAAGATGTTCAAAAATAGTGCAGCAGTGATGCTTTTGTAAGTGGCAGAGCAAAACTGTGTGTCCAAGTGGAGCCAGTTAAGAAGTCAAGCTCACAAATGCACACTTTTATAGTTTCAAAGTAGTTTTGAACCCCATAGAAGTAAATTCAAATCTTCCCTTAAGTTCTTCTCTAAAGCCCAAGTCCAAATGAGATGTTATCTGAAAAGTTTGCATGACTCAAAAACAGGTGTAAATTCCTCCCTTCCTTCCACCCTTGTCCAACTTCTCTCCCTCTTTCTTCTCTCCCACACTGCCCTCCGTCCCTGGGTCTAATACTTCCCCCTCTCTCTCTTTCTTCCCTGGTTCCTGTTGTCCAACATCTCTCTTTCCTCCTCTCTGCCCCATGCCTGTCATCTCTTCCTCCATTCCTCTTCTCTTCCCACCTGCAGTCACAATACAGCTTTCCCTCTCGTTCTCAGACCCTCCCCTCCCAGTCTACCTTAAAATTATTCTGATTCTTATATGCTGCCGCAACCAGAGCTTTCTCTTTGCTGCATTCCGCCTAGGCAGGAAATAGGAAGTTGCATCAGAGGGGGTGGGATGCAGCAGAGGAAAAGCTCCAGGGCTGGCTGCAGACAGCATATTAGAATTATTGCAGCATTTGCTTGATTCTTGATGTACCACCTTTTTGTGGTACAACTAAAGCAATTTACATATTACATAAGGTAACTCGGGGAAGAGGAAGGGGAAGATGAGAGATGGACTGGAATATGGGGAAGAAATCCTGGACCACAGGAGGCCCTGTAGCTGTGGGTCTCAGGACTGCTGCCCTCCCCAGTACCAGCCCTGAGTAACCTAATGGTTAGTGTGGTTGGCTGCAACCTAGTGAAACTAGGTTCAAATCCCATTGACATGCCTTATGATCTTGGGCAAGTCACTTAACCCTTTTGCCTCAGGTACAGACTTAGACTGTAAATCTTTCAGAGACAAGGAAATACAGTACCCGAATGTAACTCACTGAAAAAGGTGTGAGCTAAATCCAAAATCCCTTCCCTCTTAAATTCATCTCCATTATGATCCATTATATACTTGTACAAGATTGTTCAGGAAGAGGTGGTGTCATGTGGGGGCATAACCGAACGGGGGCGCCCATCTCTGGGGACGGCCCTGGGAAGGGGCGGAGCCAACCATATTATTGAAAAAGATGGGCATCCATCTTTCGTTTCGATAATACGGTTGGGGCCAGCCAAATCTCAACATTTAGGTCCACCTAAATGTTGAGATCGCTGGACTTAGAGATGGCCGGCCTCAGTTTTTGTCGATAATGGAAACCAAGGCTGGCCATCTCAAACCTGGCCAAATCCAAGCCTTATGGTCGTGGGAGGAGCCAGCATTTATAGTGCACTGGTCCCCTTCACATGCCAGCACACCAACCGGGCACCCTAGAGGGTACTGCAGTGGACTTCACAAATTGATCCCAGGTGCATAGCTCCCTTACCTTGGATGCTGAGCCCCCCAACCCCCCCCCCCAAACCCCCCCAAAACACACTACCCACAACTGTACAACACTACCATAGCCCTTAAAGGGTAAAGGGGGCACCTAGATATGGGTACAGTGGGTTTGTGGTGAGTTTTGGAGGGCTCCCATTTACCACCACAAATGTAACAGGTGGGGGGGGGGGATGGGCCTGGGTCCACCTGCCTGAAGTGCACTGCAGTACCCACTAAAAACTGCTCCAGGGACCTGCATAGTGCTGTGATGGAGCTGGGTATGACATTTGAGGCTGGCATAGAGGCTGGCACAAAATTTAAAAATTTTTTTTTTTTTGGGTGGGAGGGGGTTGGTGACCACTGGGGGAGTAAGGGGAGGTGATCCCCAATTCCCTCCAGTGGTCATCTTGTCAGTTGGGGCACTTTTTTGAGGCTTGGTCCTAAAAATATTTGGACCAAGTAAAGCCGGCCAAGTGCTCGTCAGAGCCGGCCTTCTTTTTTCCATTTATTGGCCGAAGCCGGCCATCTCATTACCATGCCCCTGTCCCACCTTCTGTACCCTGCCGACATAACCCCGGGAACTTTGGCCGGCCCTGAGATGGAAAGCAGTTGAAGCCGGTCAAAATCGGCTTTCAATTATACCGATTTGGGCGGGTTTAGGAGAAGGTCGGCTATCTCCCGATTTGTGTCGGAAGATGGCCTCCCTTCTCCTTCAAAAATAAGCAGGAGAGTGATCCTAATTGTTAAATTATATTATTGTAATCTCAGGGGTCAGCCAAGAGATCTAAAAGTTCTTCAAGGGAGTAGAAAGGCTGGAGTTCTGTCTAGGGTGCCTAATATCTTTGTACTGGCCCTGAACCTCACCCACTACAAATTTGCGCAAAGTTAAATGATGGGTGGAGGCTTGTAACTCTGTTGTAAAAGCATGCTTCATATCAAAGAGTCATTCTATTGATTAAGGCCTGTAGGACCAAAACCTGGTCCCGGAGGCACCCCAGCCAGTCAGGTTTTCAGGTTATCCACAATGAATATTTATGAGAGAGATCTGCATGCAGTGGAGGCAGTGCATGCAAATCTCTCTAATGAATATTCACCGTGGATATAATGAAAAGCTGACTGGCTGAGGAGCCTGCAGGATCAGGTTTGGGAATCACTGGATTAAGGGGCCCTTTTACTAAACTGTGGTAAACCCTACTGTGTGCTTACTGCAGCCAAAAATGGCATACCTCAAGCATCCCGCAATAAACATATGCTAAAAAAAAATTTAAATTTGGGGGGGAGGGGACATGTCTAGGGTGGAGAGTGGGTCTTTCTGTGCTAATCAATTAGCGAATCTACATTATTGTGCACTAAGGGGCCCCTTTACTAACGGGTTGCTGTGCAGCAACGGGCTTGCTGAATGGCAAGTCTGAACTACTGCCGGCCTAATGATGCCGGCAGTAGTTCTGCCCCCAGCGTGTGGCATTTCCGGCATGACCAGAAAGGATTGTTAAAGTTTACTGCAAGGGGTTACCACAGGGTTAGTATGGGAGCCCTTACCGCCATCTCAATGGGTGGCGGTAAGGGCTCCCCCCGAAATGGCCATACAGCAACTGCATACTTACCGTACAGCCATTTTATTTTTCTTCCCTTTTACCTGCTGTGGTAAAAGTGGCCTTGGCGTGTGGCAAATCCGGGTGTTGTCGATACCTCAGAGCCTCTTTTACCGCAGTTTAGTAAAAGGGGCCCTAAATGATTAGCGCAAGATTACCATATGAGACATTACCACCTACAAAATAGGTGACAGTAAGTGCTCACGTGGTCATGTTTTAAATGGTGGTTGTTCTAATGGCCGTTAATTCAAAAAATGGAAAATCAGCCATTTTATTGCTGCTGTAAAAATGGCCTTTGCGTGTGGGAAATACCTGCGCAAGGACTCACTAAGGCCACTTTTTACCACAGCTTAGTAAAAAGAACCCTAATTTATATGGATTTAACTCATGCTTTTTCAGTTGTAGCTCAAAGCAAGTCACATTTATTATCCTACTAGTTAAATGAACAAATCAATTTATTGGCTTTATAGTGGAAATAAGGGAGCCTTACTTATATTAAACTTGCTTAGTTAAAATAAAAGTCAAGTGAAATAGACACTACATTTTAAACTAAAGGAAATCTATTAATTTTTATGGATAAACACATAAATATGATTAGGTTCAAAACCATGTTTTTAACTATATTACTATGCTAGGTGGACCTCTGTTGGTCATAAAGGGGTATTGCACCCTAGCTATGGTCACTCCAAGGTCCTGGACAGTGACTGTTTATGGCAGTGTTTTCCAAGTCAGTCCTGGAGTACTCCCTTACCAGTGATATCCACAATGAATTTGTATGACATAGATTTGCGTACATTGCATCTAATATATGCAAATCTCTTTCATACATATTCATTATGGATATCATGAAAACCTGACTGGCAAAGGGGGTTCTCCAGGACCGACGGGTCTATGGCACTAAGGTTGCCACTTGTTTCAAGCATAAAAACACACTAGTGAAACCGTGACACAGAAGGAGAGCATGCTAACCCCCCTGTTTACTAAGCCACGCTAGTGGCTGTTGTGCACTAATGCTGACACAGCCCATTCACGTTGAATCAGGGGCGTAGCTAGGTGGGGCCGCGGGGGCATGGGTCCCCCGCAGATTTAGCCCTGGCCCCCTGCTTCCACCCCCACCGCCGACCCTCCCCTGCCACATTCGACCCCCCCCTCCTGCCGCCGCCAACCCTCCCCCACCGCTGCCGTCAGGTACTTTAGCTGGTGGGGGTCCCCAACCCCCACCAGCCAAAGTCCTCTTCAGTGCTGGTCTCCAGCATGTTGCTGATCTGGATTTTGTTTCTGGGAGTCCTGACGTCCTGCACGTAGGAGCATGCAGGACGTCAGGACTCACAGAAACAGAATCCAGATCAGCGAATGCGCCAGACTGGGAGACTGGTGCTGAAGGGGACTTCAGCTGGCAGGGTTGGGGACCCCCACCAGCAAAGGTACCTGGCAGTGGCGGGGGAGTGTTGGCGGCGGTGGGAGGGGGGAGTCGAAAGGCACAGGGGATGGGCGGCGGCGCCAGGGGGGGGGGGTCAAAAGTGGCGGTGGGGTCGGCGGCGCTGGGAGGGGGGTTAAGATGTGCCCCTTCACCTTGGGCTCTGGATTTCCCTCCTGCCGAAGTCTGGCTATGCTCCAGCTTTGAATAGGCTGTGTCGACACTGCCATGTGGCTTAGTATACAGGGGGGATAAATGTTTATTCTGATCAGGATAATACTAAGGAAGAAACAAAACAATTTTCTTATTTATAACAAAAAACTAAATTCCATTAAAGGTATGAACTGTCAATTTACAGACAGATTATTTTACTCATGGAAATTGCTTTGAAACACTTCTTACCCACAGAAATTGATTTGAAAATTGTCCTCATTTTGTACAGTATATAAATACAGAAATCCATGGGGCTTTACTAAAGTTATTTTTCTTTAATTTGAAAAGTAACTTCCCAGGCATGAAAGAGTGTGATCTACCCACAGGTTCATAGGTTCTGCTCATTCTCAAGGATGGAGCAAGGATATAAATTGGGGAGATCCAGCAGAAGCATAGCCAGGTTGTGACATCAGGGGAAGTGAATTGTGTAAACAATAGGCACCAGCACGAGTAGGTTTTCATCAGAAGTCCATTTGGGGGAGCAATCACTACGCCTCTGAGATCCAGTGAATCCTCATCAACAAGATGGAGCAGTGGGAGGCCATTGCAGGGGCATAGCCAGACACACAGTTTTGGGTGGGCCTGAGCCCAATATGGCTGGGCAGAAGAACCCCGCCCCATCCCACAGGCGATTTTCACCTGCATGCCATATGATCTCTCAAACATCCCCCCTCTCCTGCATACTTTTTAAATAATATTTTTCCATTGGCAGCGAGCAGCAACTAATACGCACTGCTCATGTTGGCCACAAAGCCTCCCCACTGATGCAGCTTCCTGTTTCCGCATAGGTGGGAGCAAGTCAGAGGGAAGGCTGTGGGGCCGGTTCGAGCAGTATGTATCAGCTGCTGCTTGCTGGAGGCGAAGATCTGCTATTTACTAGGTATGCAGCAGGGACAGTTGTTGGGAGTTTTCAGCTGTTGAGACTTGAGAATCCCTGCCAGCCACATCATAGGTGTGCTGCTACTGGGTGGGCCTGAACCCAAAGTGGGTGGGCCTGGGCCCACCCGGGCCCATCCTTGGCTACGCCACTGCATTGATGGGGGCCTGTGCTCTCAGGAAAGGAGTCTCTTCCTTTCCATTTGGAAAGTGGGTGTTTTTCCAGTTAGCTTAAACAAGTCCCCAGAGAGTAAAAACAAAGATTTTACATCAGGGGCTGGATAACCCTATATGTGCATCCCTATAAGTGCTTTAGGCAACCATCTAGGTGAATTGTTTGTCCAGTTACACCTTCAAATTTGCCCTTGAAGCAGGTACTATACCCCAGATTCTATATTGTGTGTCTAAAGATCCATGCCGAAATCCAAGCACTAATTAGAATTTACATGCACAACTCGCTAAGCACAATCCATTTTTGCCTGCGTCGAAGTGCGTCAAACTTCTAACATGCGCAGGCAGAAAGGGGTGTGGTTATGAGTGGGGAAATGGGTGTTTCATGGGCATTCCGAAATTTACATGCTTATTTATAGAATATGGCCCAGTTTGCATAAATCTACATGCTGGGATTTGCGCCAGGTTTTCACTGGTATAAATGGATGTGCGTAGTTTTAGGTGCTGAGATACCAACTAAGCACATTCTATATACTGTGCCTAAATCTAGGGGCCATATATAGAATCTGCCTCTATGTGCCAAAATATGTTGGGCATACAGACTATTATGTAACGTGTTTTGGGATCTAATAGTTCCACTTTGGGTAAGATTGTTTTCAATTACAAATAAGGGACCTTCTGTTCTGCATCTTGCCTGAAGGCTTAGTGTGGATTACAAAAATCAAAAGAGAATGATAAAATACATAATCAGACCTTCAAAAATGTCTTAAATAGAGGTTTTAACAATTTACAAAATTTTAAGTAAGAAGGTTCACGTCTAATCTCTGCAGGAAGAGAATTGACTACTTGATAATGGAAAGATTCATCAGAAAAATCATGGATCTGTTTTACAGAAGGAAAGAGCAGAGAAAGATTATTCCTAGCACATGAACATTTAAGTAAAAGCAACTGTGGGAATTAACTAGGAGCATCACCATAGACAATTCTAAAAACAATAGTGAGAAGTTTGAACAGGCAATGTGCATGGATAGAAAGCCAATGAAGTCTTATCAAATAGGGAGTAATGCTTTTGGAACATCGTGTACCAAAAATTAGTCTGATAGTAGCATTGTGCAATATTTGAAGCTGATTAAATGTAGCCTCAGTACAACCAATATATAAGAGGTTGCAATAATCGAACAAAGACAAGATGATAGACTGAGTTAACAAAATAAAATGTTCCTCGGAGAAACAATGTTTAATGTGCTTTAATATTATCTGTTTATAGAAAACCAAATGAGTTAATTTGTTTAACTGGCCCTTCATGGTAAGACGAGAGTCTAATAAACCCAGGATTCTCAAGGATGGCTCTAGCTGAAAAACCTTGTCATTCAGTGCATGCAAATTTAAAGGAGTAGGAATAGATGGAGGGCCAGAGCAAAGGAATTTTGTTTATTCAATATTCAATTTCAAATGAGCTAAAGTTGCCCATTCTTTTACCTGATAAAAAAAAAAAATTTGCAGTTGGGAATTAACAGCCTGGAGGGTGGAGTCAAAAGGAAATAATAAAACGATGTCATCAGCATAGGTATAATAAAAGAATCCCTTACCCCTCCACAAGTTCCCGAAGGTAGCCATAATTACGTTAAACAGGATAGGAGAAAGGGGGGCATCCTGAAGAGCCCACATGATATCATCTAATTCTTAGATACAACAACATCCTGTTTAACCGAGTATGATCTCTAATAGAGAAAACCACGAAACCAGGTAAGAACTCTTTCAGAAATACCAATAGATTCCCAAACCTGGGCCTGGAGGCACCCCAACCAGTCAGGCTTTTAGGATATCCACAATGAATATTCATGAGAAAGACCTGCATGCACTGCCTCCTCTGCATGCAGATCTATCTCATGAATATTCATTGTGGATTTCCTGAAAACCTGACTGGCTGTAGTGCCTCCAGGATCAGGTTTGGGAACCACTGCAATAGAATCTAATAAATATAGCATTAAGTCATGGTCTACCAAGCCAAAAGAATTTTTAAAAAATAGGTACTGTCTCAATACTTGCACCTCAATATAGATGTCACAATGGGGCACACTTATCACCAACTCCACAATGGCACTTCAGGACGCCTAAGGAGTTAGACAATAATAGCATAAAGGCTGGTTTGAGTACCAAAGCTTGGTCGTGCCCATTTGTGGCAGATCAATAGCTGGTGTAAGTCAGCATGCCTAAGTGTGCCATGCAACAAAAGTCCTTTGGAGTAGGGATGGACCAATGGATTTCCACAAAATAAGGAACCAGACGTAACATGCAGAAGGTCTTTATTGGGAAAGCATAACACACATTTAGGGTTAGATTCTTGGATATGGTGCCTAAAAAATCAGCCCAGAAAAACCCTGCATAAGTGGTATTCTATAAGCCGCACTTAAATTTCAGGGCAATTTATAGAATTAACACTTCCATGGAGAGGTCACGTGTAAATTTAGGTGTCGCCATTTGCACCAACAAAAACATGGTGCAAATACCTGCATCTAAATTTATGCACGGAGCACCATTATTCTACAAGTGCATGTGTAAGTCAAAATCACGCCCCTGTTCCACCCAGAAATGCCCGTGATCCTCCCATTTCCACACCCCCTTTTTCAAGCTGCATGTAAATTTTAGATGTGGAACCTATGCCTAAATTTTCATATGTAGGTCTCAATGAAATCTAATTAGTGCCAATAACTGCTTGTTGAAAAGCCAATTGTTGGCACTAATTGGCTCATTATTTATTAAATTGCGCACACAAATCAGGTATGCGCCTAAATTTGCACGCATAATTTTTGGCAACTTTTATAGAGTCAGGGGGTTAATGCTGAATAAAATCCAAAGTGAATTTCCACCAGAAGAAACAACAGCCTTGGGCTTTACTGTTGTTTCTTCTGGTGGACATTCACTTTGGATTTTATTCAGCATTTACCCCCGGATTCTATATAGCATGCCTAGAGATCTGTGCAGAAAATCCAGGCATATATTCTATAACAATGCATGTAGCTTAATTGGCTTAACAAGCTAATTAGCATTGATAAAGGCACTTAACAAGCAATAATTGGCAATAATCATAATTTGCATGCACAACTCAGTAAGCATATTCTGTAATGCAGTGCACCTAACTTTTACCGTGCACAGGCAAAAAGGGGCGTGGTTATGGGCAGGAAAATGGGTGTTTTGTGGGCAGTCTGATATTTACATATGTATTTTATTTATTTAGATCTTGCTCACACCTTTTTCAGTAGTAGCTCAATGTGAGTTACATTCAGGTACACTGGATATTTCTCTACCCCAGGAGGGCTCACAATCTAAGTTTGTACCTGAGGCAATGGAGGGTTAAGTGACTTGCCCAAGATTGTAAGGAGCAGCAGTAGGATTTGAACTAGCCACCTCTGGATTGCAAGACCAGTGCTCTAACCACTAGGCCACTCCATGGGGTTATAGAGTATGGCCCAGTGCATGTAAATCTACATGCCAGGATTTATGCCACATTTTCACTGGTGTAAATAGAGGCATGTAGTTTTAGGCACTGGGATATCAACTAAGCATATTCTATATACCGCACCTAAATCTAGGCACCGCTTATAAAATACACTTAGAGACCCTTTTACTAAGCTGCATAGGCATGCACGCGCGTCCTACATACGTCAGTTTTGAACTACCACCCGGCTACCGCATGGCGCAGGTGGTAATTTCATTTTCTACGTGTGCCCACTACGTGCTCTGGAAAATTTCTGGGACACGGCGCTAACCAGGCAGTAATCGGCATTGTATGCGCACTGATTACCGCATAAGATCTTACCACTAAGTTAACAGATGGCGGTAAGGTCTCAGGCCGAAAATGGGCACATGCCAATTTTCATTTTGCTGCATGTCCATTTTTGGCCCCAAAAAAAGGGCCTTTTTTGCAGGTGTGCTGAAAAATGGACCTGCGAGCGCCCAATACATGCATCTACACCAGTGCAGGCCATTTTCGGCACACCTTAGTAAAAGGACCCTTAGTCGGCAATGTTGTCCACATGGATATTGTAGGCGCTATATATATAGAATCCCCCCTTAATATGTGTTCTGCTTTCCCAATAAAAACCTTCTGCGTGTTACCTCTGGTTCCTTATTTTGTGGAAATTCCTTGATTCATCCCTACTCCGAAGGAACAATGTTGCTTGTTTAGTGTAGGGTTCTGATCTCCTGCTTTATAGCAATGATTCCAAAACCTGGTCATGGAGGCAGACGGGGGCGGGCCTAGGAGGAAAGGAGAGATGCAAAGACTCGACGAAGAGGCATCAGCTGTTTTTCTTGCCCATGCAGCGCCTTCACACAGCCGGTTGATATTGTATATCTGGATTTTCAGAAGGCGTTTGACAAAGTGCCGCACGAAAGACTCCTGAAGAAATTGCAGAGTCATGGAATCGGAGGTAGGGTATTATTATGGATTAAGAACTGGTTGAAAGATAGGAAGCAGAGAGTAGGATTGCGTGGCCAGTATTCTCAGTGGAGGAGGGTAGTTAGTGGGGTCCCGCAGGGGTCTGTGCTGGGTCCGTTGCTTTTTAATGTATTTATAAATGACCTAGAGATGGGAATAACTAGTGAGGTAATTAAATTCGCCGATGACACAAAATTATTCAGGGTCGTCAAGTCGCAGGAGGAATGTGAACGATTACAGGAGGACCTTGCGAGACTGGGAGAATGGGCGTGCAAGTGGCAGATGAAGTTCAATGTTGACAAGTGCAAAGTGATGCATGTGGGTAAGAGGAACCCGAATTATAGCTACGTCTTGCAAGGTTCCGCGTTAGGAGTTACGGATCAAGAAAGGGATCTGGGTGTCGTCGTCGATGATACGCTGAAACCTTCTGCTCAGTGTGCTGCTGCGGCTAGGAAAGCGAATAGAATGTTGGGTGTTATTAAGAAGGGTATGGAGTCCAGGTGTGCGGATGTTATAATGCCGTTGTATCGCTCCATGGTGCGACCGCACCTGGAGTATTGTGTTCAGTACTGGTCTCCGTATCTCAAAAAAGATATAGTAGAATTGGAAAAGGTACAGCGAAGGGCGACGAAAATGATAGTGGGGATGGGACTACTTTCCTATGAAGAGAGGCTGAGAAGGCTAGGGCTTTTCAGCTTGGAGAAGAGACGGCTGAGGGGAGATATGATAGAAGTGTATAAAATAATGAGTGGAATGGATCGGGTGGATGTGAAGCGACTGTTCACGCTATCCAAAAATACTAGGACTAGAGGGCATGAGTTGAAGCTACAGTGTGGTAAATTTAAAACGAATCGGAGAAAATTTTTCTTCACCCAACGTGTAATTAGACTCTGGAATTCATTTCCGGAGAACGTGGTACGGGCGGTTAGCTTGACGGAGTTTAAAAAGGGGTTAGATAGATTCCTAAAGGACAAGTCCATAGACCGCTATTAAATGGACTGGAAAAATTCCTCATTTTTAGGTATAACTTGTCTGGAATGTTTTTACGTTTGGGGAGCGTGCCAGGTGCCCTTGACCTGGATTGGCCACTGTCGGTGACAGGATGCTGGGCTAGATGGACCTTTGGTCTTTCCCAGTATGGCACTACTTATGTACTTATGTACTTATGTACTTATGAGAGGTGCTGCGCGGGCCCAGTAAGGCGGAGGGGGGCCCAGTGGAGGGGGAGAGAGGCGGCGACGACCTCAGGGGGGGCGGTGGGGGCGGGGCATGGGGCGGAGGATGGCGGGAGGCGGAGCTGTGGGAGAAAGAGTAGAGAGAAAGGAAGAGAGGAAGGGAGGGGGGCCGGGGCTGCTAAAGTTTTGATTTTTTATTTAATGCAGGGGGAAGCGGGGAGCAGCGGCGACCTTGGGCGGGGCGGAGGGGGCAAGGCCGTCCATAAAGGATGCTCCTGACGAGCACCTTTGCCCCCTCCCAATCCTTTTTTTTTCCTTTTTTTTTTAAATGCAGGGGGAGCGGGGAGCAGCAGGGACCTCGGGCGTCAATAAAGGACGCTCCTGACGCCCATTTTTGCCCCCTTCGTGATTTTTGTTTTGGTTTTTACATTTAAGTTTTTAGCCGGGCAGTCCCAACGAGAGGTACAGACCTCTCGTTAGCTTTCCGGTAGTTTTCCAGCGTTAGGGCAGGCGGAAAACTTTAGTGCATCTCATTTCAATAGGGTTTCTACACAATTTGCTCATCTGCATTCTGTTTTCGTTAGCTGCTACCGTCGTCTG
Organism: Microcaecilia unicolor; assembly: GCF_901765095.1. Taxonomy (NCBI): domain Eukaryota; kingdom Metazoa; phylum Chordata; class Amphibia; order Gymnophiona; family Siphonopidae; genus Microcaecilia; species Microcaecilia unicolor. Next base: position 132,723,071 of record NC_044039.1, read on the forward strand.
AAAAAGGCCTTTAATGCATGTCACGGTTTAAAACTTGTTCGTTAAAGGGTTGTAAAAGGGTCGTTAAAGTTTAGTACATCTGGCTCTCTGTCCCAATAAGTCTTTGCGGCTGTATATATTTTATATATACATTTGTATCTGATCCAGCAAAATCAATAACTGACAATTAAACTCATATCATGTTACAATAAGACTTTGCTGAGTCTGTTGTGTGTTTTGCATATACTATTGATATAAAGTAGTGTTTTCTTATTTCATCCAGGAGCAAATGTACCTTATTTGTCAAGAGTTTGAGAAGGTTGTCATGTTCCAATTTTGGAAGTACGATGTAGACATTAAGGACCGGATTCAGTAAATTGCACGGAAATTTGGGCGCTGGGGAAATCAGCGCTCACCAGTTTTCTATGAAGAGTGCTCTGAGCTGAGCACTCATTATAGACTAGCACAGTGGTTCCCAAACCTGGTCCTGGAGGCACCCCAGCCAATCAAGTTTTCAGGATACCCATAATGAATATTCATGAAAGAGATCTGCATGCACTGCCTCCACTGCATGCAAATCTCTCTCATGAATATTCATTGTGGATATCCTGAAAATCTGACTGGATGTGGTGCCTCCAGGACCAGGTTTGGGAACCACTGGACTAGCACTCAGTCCCAATTCCGTGCCCAACGTTGGTCATGAGGATTTATGCCAACTGAAACTAGGTATAAATTCTGGCACCAGGGCTTTTTTTGAGGGGGTACTCGGGGGTACTGAGTATCGGCACCTTTTCCAGTGTCTGTTAAAATTGACCCATGGACCACAAGTTTTAATGAAAGAGCTCAGGCTCAACACACCAATTCTGCCTTGTCATAGATTCTGTGATTGGTTGCAGGGGGCCTGGCTATTGTGGGGTGGGTCCCTCAGTGATCACCCCACCCCTGAAGGGTGGACTGGCATTTGAGTACCAGCACCTTTTTTGCTAGAAAAATTGCACTGTCTGGCACACAAATTTGGTGTGTACCTCCCAGATTCTGCAACACTATATGTATCTCGAGAGAATGCCCCTAACCCATCCATGCCCCCCTAGCCACATCCCCTTTGGGGTCGCATGCTATTAGTTTTGAATGTACAGTGTTATGGAATACGGCAAAGCAAGATGTGCATGCAACTCCCAATTGATTCCAATTAACGTCAATGATGGATTGTTAGCATTCAATTACTGGTGTTAATTGGCTCATTAATCAGTTGAGATGCATGCACATCTCGGGGTTGCGCCCAAATTTGGGCACAGAAAATTCAGCAAACTATATAGAATATGGGGGTAAAAGAATAATTATATAACTCCCATTTCCACATTTACTCAAAGTGTTATGTATGTAAATATTTTAGAATCCTAGCACTTATGTGCATATGTGTGTGCAAATATCCATATAAACGCTAGTAGGGCTTCTAAGAGCTATTCTGCAAATACTCGCTTAACTTTTACGTGTGTAAATACAAGGGACTGTATAAAAGGGCAGAGCATGGGCAGAACATTGGTAGTGCTCTCATGTATGCACATAACTGAGGGGCCCTTTTACAAAGGTGCATAAGGGCCTAAGCACATCCAGCACACACCAAATCAGCATTACTGCCTAGCTACCATTTGCCCCGGGTGGTAATTCTGAATTTGGCATGTGCTGAAAACACATGTGCTTATCCGGCAGTAAACAGCAGTGGGCGCGTGCTGCATGCCTACCCCCCCAGGTAGCGTGTGAGACCTTACTGCTAAGTCAATGGGTGGTGGTAGGGTCTCAGGCCGCAAATGGACACGCGCTGGTTTTTATTTTGCCGCACAGCCATTTTCCGGCCCCTTAAAAAATGATCCTTTTTCCAGGACGCGGCAAAAACTGGCCCCGGCGTGCACCCAAAAGACATGCTTGCACTGACGCAGGCCACGTTTTGTTGTGGCTTAGTAAAAGGGTCCCATAGGGAATACTGTAACTTATGTTCATCCCTGTGCATTTAGGTTTATGGCTGACATAGTGCAGGTGCCTGAATTTTAGGTGTGCTGATATGCTAGTATCCTATGCACTTTAGGGGTCCTTTTACTAAGCTGTGGTAAAAGGGGTCCTGTGCTAGCAGCGGGGCTGTTTTTGCCAGGTGCTGGGGCCCTTTTTACTGCAATAGATAAAGTAAGATTTCACTTATTATGCGGCCATACAGGGGGAGCATGTACTGCCACCTATTTGAAGGGGCGGTAAGGTCTTCCACGCTAACCCGGCGTAACCGGGTAGTGTGCGGCACTGCCTGATTACCACCAGGTTAGTACCTGCGGAAATATTTTTAAAAATATTTCCGCTAGAATTGGAAATGCCGCACGCTGGGGGTGGAACTACCACTGATGCCCGCGTTGGGCCGGTGGTAGCTCCAGATTAGCGCACAGTAAGCCCACAGTGGGCTTGCGACTTCTTTGAAAAAGGGCCCCTTAGGTGCTTAAGTTCTGTTATAGAATAGGTTACTATCACCCTCCCTCAGGGCACCTAAATAGAGTTACCCAATTATAGAACTGTGCCCTAAGAGGGTAATTCCATAACTGGGTGTCCGATGGGAGCCTATTCTCTAAAGGAAAGTAGGTGCTTATCTTTCTACATAGAATGCTAATGTTTAAAAAGCAGTTAAAAACATATTTGTTTCATGAGGCGTTTTATCAAAAAGAGTCTAACTAAGCCACATGTAGGGTTTCCTTTTACATTTTGAGTTATTGCATGTTATATATATATTTTTTTATTATTCTACTTTATGTTTTTTGGTTTTATGAATCTTAGTTGTAACCCACTTAGATGAACTACATAAGCGGGATATAAATTTGATAAATAAAAATACTAGGGAAACAAGTCAGCTCCATCCATATAACTTAGATGCAAACACTTACACCTAAGGTCCCTGTGTCCTGTTCATTCCCTGCCCAGACTCCACCTATGTGTATGCCCACCCTCAAATTACCCACTATCGAAGATAAATGCATATTTATAGAATAGCGTGTAGGCACACATTTGGCATATATGAATATATATGCCCACATATGTACATACCTGTTGGAATTCTAATAGTTTACATGCGTATCTGGTGCAAAAATGTAAACATCTTCTTTATAGAATTATCCCCTAATATTGAGGATGAAAACTTGGCAGGTTTTAGGATCCATCATAATAAAGATTTTTACTTTTGTCAATATTTGATGTCTTAAGACAATCATTTTGAACTGTAGTGTCACATTGAGTACCACTGATCACTGAATATTCAGCTTGAAGAAGAGACGACTGAGGGGAGACATGATAGAGGTATATAAAATAATGAGTGGAGTGGAACAGGTGGATGTGAAGCGTCTGTTCACCCTTTCCAAAAATACTAGGACTAGGGGGCATGCGATGAAACAGTGTAGTAAATTTAAAACAAATCGGAGAAACTTTTTCTTCACCCAACGTATAATTAAACTCTGGAATTCGTTGCCGGAGAAAGTGGTGAAGGCGGTTAGCTTAGCAGAGTTTAAAAGGGGTTGGACAATTTCCTAAAGGACAAGTCCATAAACCGCTACTAAATGGACTTGGGAAAAATCCACAATTCCAGGAATAACATGTTTAGAATGTTTGTACGTTTGGGAAGCTTGCCAAGTGCCCTTGACCTGGATTGGCCACTGTCGTGGACAGGATGCTGGGCTCGATGGACCCTTGGTCTTTTCCCAGTATGGCATTACTTATGTACTTATCACTTTAAAAAGTAGGGTCATTAGGAGGGGTTTACCTCTTTCTTGGTAGAGCTTCAGTATTGTCCTCTGTTTTATCCAGAACAGGGGCGTAGCCAGACTTCTGCGGGAGGGGGGTCCAGAGCCCGAGGTGAGGGGGCACATTTTAGCCCACCCCCGGCGCCGCCACCACCACCAACAACAACAACTTTGACCCCCCCCCCCTGCCGACGACCCCCTGCTGCCGCCAACCTGCCGTCGCCTACCTTTGCTGGCAGAGGCTGGAGTCCCCCGCCAGCAAAGGTAGGTGATGGCGGGTTGGCGGCAGGAGGGGGGGGGGTTGAGAGGGTCATCAGCAGGGGGGGTCCAGGGCTAAATCTACAGGGGTCCAAGCCCCCATGGCCTCACGTAGCTATGTCACTGATCCAGAGTCTCACAGGGATCTTTGCTTTCATCTTTACTTTGCAATATTTATTTTCTACCATCAGCTCATGTTATCTGTGAATCTGATAATGCTATTTTTTTTCCTTTTGCAAATGATATTCAACTTTATCTTCTTTGGAAAGAAACTTGGCAGTTCAATGATCGTTTGTCTGCTATATTGTCCAGAATGATGTGGAATAAAGTTAACTAAACAAAAAGTGGAAGTGTTATGGGTATGCAGAGATACTTATCCTGGCCAATGTTTAAAGCTGCTTATCTAGGTCATAGGTGCTGCTGCTGGTGTAAGTAGCCCTGATTGGGGCCATCCCTGGGTTTTCAGCACCAGTATCTGGATAATACCACTGAAATCATTCTTCCTTTCCTCCCAACTCCACCCCAGAACAAGCTCTGATCCTCCCTCCTTCCCCCACCCCCTCACCAATCCCCAAAACAAGCTCTGATCTTCCCCCTGGATATTCAATGCCGGTGCACAGACATGACCTAGAATTGAATATCTTTATATTTATTTAGGTGGAGGTGTGGCCTATCCAGAGGTACCTGGTTCAAATCCCACTGCTGCTCCTTGTGATCTTGGGCAAGTCACGTAACCCTCCATTGCCTAAGGTACAAACTTAGATTGTGAGCCCTCCAGGGACAGAGAAATACCCAGTGTATCTGAATGTAACTCACCTTGAGCTACTACTGAAAAAGTGCAAGCAAAATCCAAATAAATAAAATATCTGAGTCCAATTCTGCCTACAGCAGTCGGTGCATAAAAAAAGGCTGACCACCACTGGCTGAAACATAGAAAAATTAAGACAGATAAAGACCGTATGGCCTATCCAGTCTGCCCATCCATCTAATCTGCTGTCTCTCCCTTAGAGATTCTGTGTACTTGTCCCAAGCTATAGAAACAGAGGAAAATGGCAGATAAAGACTGACCTGTCCAGTCTGCCCTGTATATGTATAAACTATCCACAGAGAGGGCAATTCTGTAATAATACAGATATATTTAGTAGCTTAGAGGGCCCTATGTGGCGCCTGTGGTATAAGCATTCTCCTTGGCTAGGAAGGGTGAGTGATTTGTGGAGGAGGTGAGAGGGAGGGAGCAATGTTAGACCTGGAGGTGGAGTGGAGGGAGAAAGAGAGCAATGTGGGACCACCTCCGACTTATACACAGGTAGGTCACAGCATTTTGGGCCATTTTTAGTCCTAAAACTGCTCTTGACGTAAACACGAGATCAACTTATAGACGAGCGAATACGGTAAGTTCAAATTGTTCTTTCTGGTTCACTTAGGACTGTATCATGATTCCTCTTTTTACCTGTGTGGCACTTTATAACCTTCAACTCCTCCCATAAGGGCTCTGCAACCACCTTAATGTTCGGAAAGGCTTACCCTACCAACCCAACCTAAGTACCCGAACCCTGCAACACAATGAAACAAAACGCTCGCAATGAACGCTATATAACCCTTCTCCCCCACGACTCCCAATGTGACTGCAACACATGAACCTTTTCAAACATCACTTTGTAACTGCCTCTCCACTGGAGTTGGCGAACGCCTCTATGGCACCATGTAAGCCACATTGAGCCTGCAAATAGGTGGGAAAATGTGGGATACAAATGCAACAAATAAAAATAAAATAATAAATAATGCATGTGGGCTCATTTTACCTGATTTGCAGCCAGCGATTGTGACTTGAGCAGGCAAGGAAAAGTGCCTTTTCTGTAATTGGCCCTTGTGGATGGAACCAACTGCCTTTGACAATTAAGCAGCAAAGGAACACAGTCTACTTAAAAAAAAATTATTGAGGCATCATCTGTTTTACTTAGCATACACACCAACAAGATTATAAATGGATTGTAATGTTTTTGTTGTTGTGATGGCCGGATTCTTGTTATTTGTTTGTATTTTTATTATGCATGAAATGTTGTGATCTGCCTTGAATAAAGGCAGACTATAAGTAACAAACCATAACCATATAACTAGTATAACAAGTTAGATACATGATGATTAGACATATTTTCACTCTGGCACAATCCATTTAGGGGCCATTTTACTAAGCAGCGGTAAGGCTAACGTGCAGGTCGTGCGTGCCAAATCAGCACAACTGCCGGGGTAGCACAGGTGCCCGGTGGTAACTCCAAAGTTGGTGCATGCTGTTTCCTGTGGTAAAAAAATAATTTTCTATGTTCTACCACGGGGGCGTTGCCGGTGGTAATTGACAGCCAGGGCACATTGCCGCACACTGTCTGATTACCACGTGAGCCCTTACCACCAAGTAAATAGGTGTATGAGTGTGTGTGGAACATTCTATTGGGTTGGGGAGGGCAGAAGATTTAACAGGCTCAGTATATAGCCATGCACTACTTTTAATTTTAGGACACGTCCATTTACTGCCCCTTTGTAAAAAAAAAAAAAAAAAAGGTCTTTTTACTTACCATGCTAAAAAATAGCCCTGTGTGCACCAATTTTATGTGTCCACACTAGCGCAGGCCACTTTTTACCACAGCTTAGTAAAAGGGCCCCTTAAGCTTTCAAAATGTGGCATGGGTACGTGTATAACTTCCTTTGAAAATTGATCCCAGAATTATTATGAAACTACATGAACTGCTTTTTTGTTTCAAATATACTGGTGATTCTTTAAAATACCTTAAGCGCCACAGTAAATCTATAGAATGTCACACACAATAATTTAAGCATCAGGTAGATAACGTATCACAGTGAATGTTAATAAGGAAGACAGGGTAAAAGTAAAATGAAATTGAAAGCCTGAAGTCATCCCAAATCAAACAGAAGTTTTATTGTTCATTTTTATTAGAAAAAAAAATTACAGATTGAGCACATACAAATGGTAACAAAACCAAATAGGAAACTAATCCCCGTAACAGCCTCCTCTTTAAATGGAGCCCTGGCAGGGAAGATATGGAAATTACAAAACAATAGTCTACAGCTGATGAAATATAGTACATTCACAATTATATCTCAGGCATAATGGCACATCTATATCTGACAAGATCCCTGGCAGGGAAGGTACCTTTTTACGGTTTTATTAGCTACAGCAAACATAACTGGCATCATTGGAGCCGACTCTGTGGGTGCAGTGGGTGCTTGAGCACCCCCAATATTGGAAAAATTCCTTATATGTGTCCAGGGAGGGATTATTTCCATTGGGCTTAGCACCCCCCAATAATTTTGAAAAGTTGGCTCCTATGACTGGCATGATACTCTTCCCACTGCACCAGGGAATAAGGATTGTTTGAGGCCTCCAAACTGTTCGTTATTTTTATTAGGGAAAAATTCATAAATGCTACGGTACAAGTACCAGCCTGCTTTCAGGACTCCATTAAGCCAAATTTAGGGCCTACAAAATTTTCAACCAGAAAGTTATGTATTATATCAGAGAATAAAAATATTCACATCCTGTTTAAAAAAAAAAAACTCTGAAAAAAACCTGAATAACTTTGCTTTTCACAGATTTTATTCTAGCCCCCTGTTTAGAATAATGGTAGCAATGTTATTACAATACATATGCCTCTCCTCATCCCTCTTCAGATATGTAGGGTTATGCTTGTGAGCTGTGATAGCACCTAGGTCTGGAAGTGGATAGAGGACACACAAGGATCAAGCAGGGGTCCCAAAGCTTAGGCTAAAGGAAATAAGCAAAATGCACTGGTCCACGCTTCAATAATCACACCCACCCACTTAAATATAGTCAACAGCGCTTAACTCTACTACTAAACAAGAAATGGGAACACAGAAAGTTGAAAGAAGTAGAGAAATTTATCGATTCCCTTTGAGAAGGAACAACGCCATCAGAAGCAGAAGGAAGATAAAGCCAGGCATCAAGGAAAACTCATCTGCAGATTAAAATCTAAGGGAAATAAAATATCTCATCCCCTCTGTGCCCTTTGATTTGTTCTTATTACCGAAATAGCAGCAACGCACATACAAAGGAGGATCAATTCCTTGATATAAAGGGCTGGATTCAGTAAATGGAGCCCACAGTTAAGCGCCAGAAAGATCTGCGTTAAACCAGTATTGTATAAAAGGTGCTCCATGCTGCATGCCCCTTACTAGCTTAGCATTGATTTCATGCCTAACTTTGGGTGCCAGCATTTACGCCTGCCAAAACCTGATATAAATGCTGAATTTTTGGCAGTTGGGCCCACAAAGGACAGTATTCTATAACATCACGCCTAACTTCTAGGAACACCCACTAATCCACCCATGCCCCTCCCATGGCCATGGCCTATTTGAGTCACACACTATAACATAGTAACATACATAGTAGATGACAGCAGAGAAAGACCTGTACGGTTCATCCAGTCTGCCCAACAAGATAAACTCATATGTGTTACTTTATGACATTTAGGCACGGACATTATAGAATAGTGCCTAGGGCAGATGCGTGTGCAAATTCTAGTTGTTACCAATTAACATCAGTTATTGATTGTTGATGCCTTATTAACTCATCAATTTGTACATGCATCTCCCCTAGACATCCAAATTTAGGGAACCTATAAAGAATGTAAGCCTGCATTTTACTATACCTAGGTTTCATTTTCTGCCCCTCCTCCCTCTTCCCTGGACAAGCCTGCACGAACATCTTTGAACTGAATACATGGCAAACCGAGGGTGGCAGAACATCTTTTTGGATGGAGGGGGTCAAACAAGCCAATCTACTGCCCAAGCTATCTAATGATGTCTTGGTCCCAGTGGCTCTCCCCATTCCACTGCCTATGTAGCAAACTATAAATACTACTACTACTATTTAGCATTTCTATAGCGCTACAAGGCGTACGCAGCGCTGTACAAACATAGAAGAAAGACAGTCCCTGCTCAAAGAGCTTACAATCTAATAGACAAAAAATAAAGTAAGCAAATCAAATCAATTAATGTGTACAGGAAGGAGGAGAGGAGGGTAGGTGGAGGCGAGTGGTTACAAGTGGTTATGAGTCAAAAGCAATGTAAAAAGGAGCAGAGGGATTAGCATGTGGCGTTTCCAGCACTAGCAGAAATAATGGAAACATATTTCCACAGGAGGTTACTTGGCAGTAACGGTGCTGCTTGGTCACCACCAGGTTAGCATGGGTGCCCTTACCACCAGCACTCCAAGTCTAGATACACCACAAGCATAACCAGACTTCTATATAAATGAAATAGTTACCTCTTCTCTTTCGTGCACTGTAACCCTGAAATTCTATAAATGGCACTTAAAATTGCATGCACAAATTTAATTGAATAACGAGCAAATTAACACTGATAATTGGATGCTAATAATCAATTATCAGCACTCACTAGGCTTAATTGAAATTTATACACGTGTTTTTAGTCACGTGGACCTGCATGTAAATTTTACACACAACTCCAAAAAGGGGACATGGCCATGGGAGGGTCTTGAGTGGTCAGGATGATATGCATGCGACAGGATATACAACTTGGCGTGATAGTATCTGAGATCTCACAGTGGTAGCTAAAGCCAGAAAGATGCTAAGCTGCAAAGTGAGGGGCATAATGAGCAGAAGGGATAAGTCATAATGCACCTCTGCAGGGTATTGATGAGGTCTCACTTGGAGTGCTGTTCAGGTTTGGAGGCTGCATCTCACCAAGGACTTAGGGGCCCTTTTACTAAGCTGAGGTGAAAGGGGCCCTGCACTAGCAGCGGCAGCCATTTTTGCCATAAGCCAGGGCCCCTTTTACCACAGCTGGTCAAAAGCCTCCCCCCCCCCAAAAAAAAAAAAAAAGAAATGGCCATGTGGCCATTTTGGAGGGAGCACTTACCACCACCCACTGAGGTGGCGGTAAAAGCTCCCACGCTAACCTAGTGGTGACCAGGCAGTACCGTTACTGCCAAGTAACCCCCTGTGGAAATATTTTTCCAAAATTTCTTCTAGTGCAGGTAATGCCACATGCTGGGATGGATCTACTGCTGGTGCACGTGTTGGGCCGGCAGTAATACTGGGTTGCCACATGGCAACCCTTTAGTAAAAGGGCCCCTTAAAGAGACTGGAATTGGTACAGTGGAAATCAATCAAAATGGTCTCTATCAATAGGCATATGAAAAGAGACTGGAGGTCCTAAATATGTATACCGTAGAGGAGAGGAAGGAGAAAGGGGATATGATACAGACCATCAAATTCACAAAATGAATAAACAAATAAGCCTTTTCCAAATGAGGAGAAGCTCTATAACTAAAATACATAATATGAAGTTATAGGTAGAGTCAGAAGTAACAAAGGGAAATATTTATTTCATGGAAAAATAGTGGATGCCTGGAATGCCCTCTGAAAGAGGGGGTGGAAACAAAACCGGGTGGCCAATGAAACACCAGTTTTTAAAAAGGGTTCCAGAGGTGATCTGGGAAACTATAGACCAGTGATTCTGATGTTGGTGCCAGGTAAAATGGTAGATACTATTATAAAGTACAAAATTACAGAGCATATACATAAGCATGGATTAGTGAGGCAAAGCCAATATGGATTTAGTGAAGGGAAGTGTTGCCTCATCAATCTACTACATTTCTTTGAAGGGGTGAATAAACATGTAGCTAAAGGTCAGCAGGTTGATATTGTATATTTGGATTTTCAAAGGCATTTGATGTACCTCATTTATTTATTTATTTTATTTATTTATTAGGATTTATTTACTGCCTTTTTGAATGAATTCACTCAAGGTGGTGTACAGAAAGAATAGATCAAACATGAGTAATAGGCAATTACAGCAGTAAAAATATTCAAATAATACTTCCAATGTCAACACAATATGTAATAAAACATTTTAATTGATAGTGAAGGGTAAAGCAAAGATGTAACACAGATAGGTAAGAGAGTAAGAAGAGTTAGAAAGTAAGGTGACTGATTTAAAGAAAGTTGCACATGAGGTCGGAGAGATGGTTAAATATTATCTCAGCTAGGGTAGGAGTGGATAAACATGTCCTGCTGCAGTATGTGCAACCTGAGTCACTCATTGTGTGTGTAAGTAAGACTAACATAAAAGACTCCTGAGGAAATTAGAAGGTCATGGCATAGGAGGTAATGTCCTATTGTGGATTAAAAACTGGTTAAAAGAGAGAAAACAGAGTGTAAGGTTTAATGGTCAGTATTCTCAATGGAGAAGAGTAGATAGTGGGGTTTCCTGGGGTCTGTGCTGGGACTGCTGCTTTTTACAGACCGGTAAGTCTCACGTCGGTGGTAGGAAAAATAATAGAGTCGCTGCTGAAAGAAAGGATAGTTAACTTTCTAGAAGCCAATGGATTACAGGACTCGAGGCAACATGGCTTTATCAAAGGAAAATCCTGCTAAACAAATCTTAATGACTTCTTTGACTGGGTGGCCAAAGAAGTGGATGAAGGACGTGCACTAGATGTAATCTACTTGGATTTCAGCAAAGCCTTTGATACAATCCCCCACAGAAGACTCGTGAATAAGCTGAAAGGGTTGAACTGAGGACCGAAAGTGGTGAACTAGATAGGAAACTGGATGACTGACAGGTGGCAGAGGGTGGTGGAAAATGGAATCCACTTAGAGGAAAGGAAGGTGAGCAGTGGAGCTCCTCAGGGGTCGGTGCTGGGGACTATTCTGTTTAATATATTTGTGGGAGATATTACTGAAGGGTTGGAAGGAAAGGTTTGTAGTGAATACCCTGGAGGAAGTAGAAACGATGAGAGGGGATTTCTGAACATTAGAAGAATGGTCAAGAGTCTGGCAGTTAAAATTTAATACAAGTCTAATTTTTGGGTAACCTATAAAGATCGGTTTCTAATATCACAATTGATGGACTGTTACAGAAACCACAGTATAAGTATATACAGTGGTTTCTGTAACAGTCCATCAGTTAAAATGTAATGCCAAGAAGTGTAAAGTGATGCACTTGGGGTACAGAAACCCGAAAGAGAGATACCGGATAGGAGGGGAGAGATTAGTAAGCTTGACTCAGGAGAGAGACCTTGGGGTGTTGATGTCTGAGGATCTAAAGGTGAAGAAACAAGGCGACAAGGCGACAGCTGTGACTAGAAGGATGCTAGGCTGCATAGAGAGGGGTATAACCAGCAAAAGGAGGTGTTAATGCCTCTCTACAAGTCGTTGGTGAGGCCCCACTTGGAGTATTGTGTTCAGTTTTGGAGGCTTTATCTTGCTAAAGATGTAAAAAGACTGGAAGCGGTGCAAAGAAAAGCTACAAAAGTGGTATGGGATTTGTGTTGCAAACTGTAAGAAAAGAGACTTGCCAACCTGAACATGTATACCTTGGAGGAAAGGAGAAATAGGGGTGACATGATACAGACGTTCCAATATTTGAAAGGTGTTAATCCGCAAACAAACCTTTTTCAGAGACGGGAAAGTGGTAGAACTAGAGGACATGAATTGAGGTTGAAGGGGGGCAGACTTAGGAGTAATGTCAGGAAGTATTTTTTCACAGAGTGTGTGGTGGATATGTGGAATGCCCTCCCAGGCTCCCATGGGAGATGGTGGAGATGAAAACGGTATTCGAATTGGGCGTGGGATAAACTACTACTACTACTTAACATTTCTAGAGCACTACTAGGGATACGCAGCGCTGTACAGTTTAACAAAGAAGGACAGTCCCTGCTCGAGGAGCTTATAATCTAAAGGACGAAATATCAAGTTGGGCAGTCTAGATTTCCTGAGTAGAGGTATAGTGGTTAGGTGCCAAAGGCGACATTGAAGAGGTGGGCTTTGAGCAAGGATTTGAAGATGGGCAGGAAGGGAGCCTGGCGTATGGGCTCAGGGAGTTTATTCCAAGCATGGGGTGAGGCGAGGCAGAAAGGGCGGGGCCTGGAGTTGGCGGTGGTGGTAGTGAAGGGTACTGAAAGGAGGGATTTGTCTTGAGAGCGGAGGTTGCAGGTAGGAACGTAAGGGGAGATGAGGGTGGAGAGGTAGGAAGGGGCTGCAAATCGAGTGCATTTGAAGGTCAGTAGGAAAAGCTTGAACTGTATGCGGTACCTGATCGGAAGCTAGTGAAGTGACTTGAGTAGAGGGGTGATATGAGTATATCGGTCCAGGCGGAAGATAAGACGTGCAGCAGAGTTCTGAATGGACTGAATGGGGGATAGATAGCTAAGTGGGAGGCCAGTAAGGAGTAGGTTGCAGTAGTCAAGGCGAGAGGTAATGAGAGAGTGGATGAGAGTTCGGGTGGTGTGGTCAGAGAGGAAAACACAAAGGAATCCTGTTTAGAAGGAATGGATCCACGGAATCTTAGCAGAGATTAGGTGGTGTCGCCGGTAATTGGGAAGCGAAACCGGTGCTGGGCAGACTTCTATGGTCTACACCCTGATCGTGAGTGGATAGGGTTGGGCTGGAGTGTAAATTTTAAGGGGTTTTGATGTTAGCTTCAGAACTTAGTACAAGAACAGTGCTGGGCAGACTTCTACGTTCTGTGCCCTGAGAATGGCAAGGACAAATCCAACTCGGGTATAAAGTATCACATATCATGTAAAATGAGTTTATCTTGTTGGGCAGACTGGATGGACCGTACAGGTCTTTATCTGCCATTTACTATGTTACTATGTTTATAAATGATCTAGAGATGGAAATAAATAGTGAGGTAATTAAATTTTCTGATGACACAAAGAGGGACATTTTCAAAAGAAAAGTCCAAGTTGCGATTTGGACATCTTTGCAAAACGTCCAAATCCATGGGCGGGGAAACCCGTATTTTTGAAAAAAAGATGGACGGCCATCTTTCATTTTGAAAATACCATCAGAGACGTCCAGATCCTTAAATTTGGATGTCCCTAGACATGGACGTTTCTGCCTTTCGGCGATTTTCAAAACCAAAGACGTCCATGTCAAAAATGTCCTAATGCAAGCCATTTGGATGTGGGAAGAGCCAGCATTCTGGTCCCCCTGACATGCCAGGATAACAACCGGGCACCCTAGGGGGCACTGCAGTGGACTTCATAAAATGCTCCCAGGAACATAGCTCCCTTATCTTGTATGCTGAGCCCCCCAACCCCCCCCCCCAAAACCCATTACCCACAACTGTACACCACTACCCTTACGAGTGAAGGGGGGCATCTATATATGGGTACAGTGGGTTTGTGGTGGGTTTTGGAGAGCTCGCTGTTTCCCCCACAAATAACAGGTAGGGAGGGTATGGGCCTGGGTCCGCCTGTCTGAAGTGCACTGCAGTACCCACTAAAACTGCTCCAGGGGCCTTCATGCGCTATCATGGACCTGAGTATGACATCAGAGGCTGGCACAACATATTTTTAAAGATGTTTTTAGAGGGTGGGAGGGGGTTAGTGACCACTGAGGGAGTAACGGGAGGTCATCCCCAATTCTCTCCGGTGGTCATCTGGTCATTTCAGGCACCTTTTTGTGCCTTATTCATAATAAAAACACATCCGAGTGAAAACCTCCAAGTGTTCATCAGGGACGTTGTTGCTTTTTTCGATTATGGGTCAAAGACATCCAAGTGTTAGGCACGCCCAAGTCCTGCCTTCGCTACACCTCCGACACGCCCCCTTGAAATTTAGACGTCCTTGGACTGACTGCAGTTGGTGACATCTAAAATTGGGTTTCGATTATACCGATTTAGACATCTCTGGGAGAAGGACGTCCATCTTCCGATTTATGTCGAAAGATGGACGTCCTTCTCTTTCGAAAATGAGCCCAAAAGTAATTCAAAGTTGTTCATTTGCAAGAGGACCTTACAAGACTCGGAGACTGGGCATCCAAATGACAGATGGCATTTAATGTGAGCAAGTGCAAAGTGATGCATGTGGGAAAGAGGAACCCTAATTATAAATAAGTGAAGCAAGGTTCCACATTAGGAGTTATCACTCTGGAAAAGGATCTAGGTGACGTAGTTGATGATACGTTGAAACCCTCCGCTCAGTGTGCAGCAGCAGCTAAGCAAGCAAATAGAATGTTAGGAATTATTAGGAAAGGAATGGAAAACAAAAATGAGAATGTTATGCCTTTGTATTACTCCATGGTATGACTGCACCTCAAATATTGTATGCAATTCTGGTCACTGTATCTCAAAAAAGATATAGCAGAATTAGAAAAGGTACAGAGAAGGGTGACAAAAATGATAGAAGAGATGGCTAAGGCTCTTCAGCTTGGAGAAGAGACGATTTAGATGAGATAAAATACAGGTATATAAAATACTGAGTGGAGTGGAATAGGTAGTCATGAATCACTTGTTTATCCTTTACAAAAATACTAGGATTAGGCGGCATGAAATGAAGCTTCTAAATAGTAAATTTAAAACAAACCGGAGAAAATATTTCTTCACTCAATGTGTAATTAAACTCTGGAATTTGTTGCCAGAGAATATGGTAAAAGCAGTTAGCTTAGAAGGGTTTAAAAAGGGTTTGGATAATTTCCTAAAAGAAAAGTCCCTTTGGTCTGTCCCATTATGGAAATGCTTATGTTCTTATGGTGCTGAAAGTGAAAAAGAAATGGGATATATACAGTGGATCCCTAAAAGGTGAGAGGATGTAAACCAAGCATAGAGCACTACAACTATATAATGACTTTTAGACTTTTAAGAAATCATGGGGAAATTAACCTGTACTGTACAAGGTACAATCCCAACAAGTTTCTTAGGCAGACCCATTGGTTACAGTGGTCTTTCTCTGCCATCATTTACTATGTTACTTTGTTAAGTGATTTACTTATAAACAAAATATATGGCCTTATACTGAAGTTCTGAGGAAGACCATAAATGGATCAGATTTTCAGGATGCCCACAATGAACACTCATTAGATATATCTGGATACACTTGAACCAAGCACCACATTAACTTGATTTTAGTTACTTGGAAGACTGGTTGTATAGTGACCTTAAAGCCAGTTATGATTTCTGGATTAGAGAGATGTGTGTATAAAATTGAATTGCTCAAGTTCAGCTTGGAAGGAGATATCAAACGGTAGTATGCTGGGGAAATCTTTCTTTGTGGCTTTTTTCTTTCATTTTTTAAAATAATTTTTAGCAAATGTAAAACTCGTGTGAAGGGCAACTCTACAAACTGGGCACTAACATTTAAACACATATTATGAGCATAAATGCTTAGAATACTAGAATATATATGTGTATATGTGCACATATATGCCAATGTGCTGCCTAAGCACTATTCTGTAAATACCCATTAGCTTACATCAGGGCGTGAGCCTAAGCCCAAAGTAAGTAGGCACAAGAATCCTGCCCCCTATCTAGCATCTCTCTCACCCCCTCCCCCAGGCAATGGGGGATCTCTTACCTCCACTTCCCCAACCCCATGGTATCATTTAAGTACAATAAGGTACTACGCTTAGGGAAAAAAAATTAAATGGATAAATATTGAAAGGAAAATGTAGCTCTGCACAAAAAGATCTGGGAGTTATAGCGGATTCTAAATTGAATGTGATGTGTTGTATCAGGAGAATTATAGGTCTCTTTTGAACTTAGATCCAAACAGTTATGGGCTAGGAGCTGGCATGGTTCTGTCTTGGCGTTTTGACTGAGATTGAGAATCTGGAGAGTAATGGTGGGGTTAATACCCAGCCACCCAACCCCACCGGAGCCATGATTACATAATGGCCATTGCCTAAGCAAAAAATAAAACTTTCTACTAAAAAATAATAATAATAATAATAAAAACAACAATATGCAAACCAAGTTAAGCAATTTTCTCTTTCTACTCAACACCAATAAAGCCATTGTTAGAACAATGTGTCCAGTTTTGGGCCTCAAACTTTAAGAAGGATATGGAGAAATTGGTGAAAATCCAGTGAGAACACCAAAAACTATACTAGGCCTAAATCCCATGACTTATCAAAAGATGCAAAATGAATTGGATTTAGTTATTCTAGAAGAGACCAAGGACGGATTTGACAGCAGTCTTCAAATGTTGAAAAGGCACTTACGAGGAACACAGTGATGAGTTGTTTTCATTTGCCATTGAGAAAAATTAAGAAGTACTGGACACAATGTGGTAGGTTAAACATTAGGATAAATTCTAATTACAAACACCAAAGATAGCACTGAAGATGTAGAAATCTCCAACACTTCAGACTCTTAACAGCAGACAGAGACATGTTGAAATAAGCAATACAGTAGCAATGAATCTGAAAGACTGAGATAATCTCTAACATGCCCTGGCAATAAAATGAGGCTCATTCTTGTCATGGTATGTGAATTTGGAGGCATTTCTCCAGATTAGACAAACATTTATCTGGGATGATATGGATCTACACAGGGAGATGGGCTAGATGACCTCTAGAGTCCCTTCCAAATGTGTTTTTTGAACAAAATTTATTCTCTATTATATTTTTGCTTTTTAGATGTACTATAAATGTATTACTCTGTCACTTCACTTATTGATTACTCATATAAAAGAGCTCTACGGCATTATTCTAGCTAGAGATGTTGGGTTTGGTAGGAGTAGCAGCAAAATGTATTCCTGCAAATGGTGGATTCTAAAGGGTTAGCAAATATGGCTTTTAAAGGGTTTTTGATTAAGTGGGATTATCTGCCTTCAAAGGTATCTCTTTGGATGACCCAGGTGGGCAGTTCATTGTCCAGCATCTTGATCCTTGATGCTAGTTTGAAGATAGTTCAAACTTTTTTTAGTCATAAATATCCCCAAATGAAACACTCCTTTATATAGGTTGTGTGTTTTACTGTATGTGGTTCCCAAACCTGGTCCTGGAGGCACCCTAGCCAGTCAGGTTTTCAGGATACCCAAAATGAATATTCATGAGATAGATTAGCATGCAGTGGAGGCAGTGTATGCAAATCTCTCTCATGAATATTCAATGTGAGTATCCTGAAAATCTGACTGGCTGGGGTGCCTCCAGGACCAGGTTTTGGAACCACTGCATGGGATGCCACACAGACCAAGGGGTCATTTACTAAGCCACATAAGGTTCTACTTGCGCCCAACATGCATCAAAATGGAGTTACCGCCTGGCTACTGCGTGAATCTTGCAGTAATTTCATTTTTGGCACGCGGCCAATACGCGCAGCCGAAAAATAATTTCTATTTTCGGACGCACGCCAAGCGTAGGTCATTACCAGCTGGTTACCGCATGAGACTTTACCGCTAGGTCAATGGCTGGTGGTAAGGTCGTGGACCCAAAATGGAGATGTGGCAATTTTGATTTTGCCGAATGTTCATTTTCGGCAAAAATTTTAAAAAGGCCTTTTTTACAGGTGTGCTGAAAAATGGATCGTCGCACACCCAAAACCCGCGCTTACACTACCACAAGTCATTTTTCAGCACACCTTAGTAAAAGGACCCCTAAATTGGCAATTATATTTTATCTTGATCTATGTTTCAAAGTTTCTTTTTTACATATTCAAACTGCACAAGTTTGTGAACAGTCCAATCATGGCAGGTATTGTGTAGAATAAAACTACAGAGAACATTGCTAAGTTAATAATCTCAAAATATTTGCAAAGGGCACCATCACCAGCCACTAATAAAAGCTAAACTGGAAAGAGCAAATGATACATGAATGCATCTGCCTGTACAAAAGAACTGTACAATTTACATATATATTTATATACACTATATAGACAATCTCTTTCTTTCATTTCTTGAGCTGTTTTAAACTCAAAACCAAACTAGTCAGTAGCTGCTTACAAAAGGTTTGCTTCCCTGCCCTTCCCAACCCCCCTCCCTACACACCAAGTATTACATAATGGCATTTAAAAAATAATAATAAAAAAGGACAAATGAAAGCATCATAAAAGTGCAAACGTTTTGGGTGCGTTGTCTTGATCTATGATGGGTGGAGTCGCAGAGAGCGCTTACAGGCAAACTGCTGGGGCCCTTTCTTCCATCCTTGTTGACGTTCTGCTTTTACCCCAAAGGTTTTACTCCTCTTAGACAAGACGTCCTACTGGGAGGGAAGCAAAGGGGCACAATTAAGAGCTGTGAGATACTGCTAGGACAGCAGAAGATTGTATTATCTTCTAGCTTTTTTGTATTCTCATGGTCAGCAGGCTATAATTGCAGAAACCTCAAGTGAAGACTGAGAAACAGAAAAATAAATGCTTACGGAATGGGTTTGTTCCATGTCTTTTACTTGGGTAACTTCCAGCATTGCTACCTGCAAAAAAAAAAAAAAAAAAAAAGGCACAGGAGAATCATTTATACTAGTATCATACACTGCTCATCTCTTTTTCTACCACAGTTTGGTCCTTATTTTAGAAGTTCTATTCATGTTTTCGACACCTGAAAAGCATCACTTAGACATCCAGGATATGGACATCTAAAACTGAAGTACATACTTATGGCAAGGGGCGTGGTCTGGGTGGGATTAGGGAAGGGCCAAAATATAGACGTCTAACTCCAATTTCACAAGGGGATGTTGCTGCTGGATGTGCAGGCAGATACCCACGTATTGTTCCTAGCTTCCCTTTCTACAAAAGGATTCAGCAAATATTTTATGATCACATCCAAAATTCTGTCTTTACTGTAGTAGGTCCCACAATTTGGAAGAAGCTCCCCAATTATCTTTCACCTTAAATCCTCCTATCAAACTTATAAAAGGAACCTAAAGACATATCTTTTTAGAGATACAATTGATCCAGTGGCGTAGCTATGTGGGGCCACAGGGGCCTGGGTCCCCCCAATTTTCTCTGGGCCCCTGATTTTTCTGGTGAGGTTCCCAACCCCCGCCAGCTGTAGCGTTGTCCACGGTCTCTGGTGCCGCCGCATTGGCTGCCCTGCTCTGTCTTCCCCTCATGTCCAGCATGCTCCTTTTAGTGAAACTCAGCATGCTCAATTTCACTAAAAGGAGCGTGCGCGATGTGAGGGAAGAGAGAGCAGGGTAGGCAATGTGGCGGCGCCGGAGACTGGTACTGGACAACTCTTCAGCTGGTAGGGGTTGGGGACACCCGCCAGCCAAGGTATGTGCTGCGGCAGTGGGTGGGGAGCGGCAGGGCAGTGGCGGCAGACCAAAATGTGCCCCCCACCTCGGGCTGTGGCCCCCTCCCACTGCGAGATCTGGCTACGCCCCTGATTTGATCTAGAATAAACATGCATACTTGTCTATCATGACAGTGGGACTTGCTACAATCAGTAGCTGGTAGGCTCTTACACTAAGGTGTGTAAAGCCCTAACGTGGGCTCAGGGTGCCAAAAAAGGCTTACAACAGAATACACTAAAGCATCTTGCAGTAATTTCCCTGTTTGCATGTGGCACTCGTGCGCAAACTATTTTAAAAATATTTTTTAAGAGGACGGGAAGTGGGTGGAGAGTGGGCATGGAAGAGCTAATCAGCTAGCATGTTCACATTAGAATGCACTAAATAGTTAACACAGGGTTAATGTGGAAGCACTTAGCATCTCCTAAACAGAAAGCGATAAGTGCTCCTGCATTAATATTTTTGAAAGTTCCATGCGCTGATGGAAAAATTAGTGAGGGACCTGCAAAAATAAAAAAAGACAAAATCCCTTTCTTTTGGGATGCTATAAAAATGGGCTTATCTCATAGGAAAGTTTCACGTTAGGACTCGCTAAGCTCAGATAATGCCACGGCTTAGTAAAAGGGCTACTATGATTTTTATTTTCATCTCTATTTTTAATATTGCATTTCTTTTATATTTTATGTGTAAACTACTATGGGGTCCTTTTACTAAGGTGCACTAACAGATTTAGTGCACACTAATGGATTAGTATGTGTTAAGTGCCATGCAGCCCATAGGTATACAATGGACTGCGCGATGTTTAGCGCATGCTAATTGTTAGCGGGTGCTAAATCTGTTAGCACATCTTAGTAAACGGACCCCCATGACAGTATTTCAATAGCAGTAAATCAAGTTTAAATATGCAAAATATTTTGAGAATTATGAGTCCTAACCTGGAGGTCCCAGTTCCTCTCTAAATTGCCTATGCAAAACTGGGTTTATAATAAACTATTTCCAGCTCAACAGCTGGTAGGAATAAATGCTACCTAGGGTTCCTCAGTTCCTATCATTTGTCTGGCAAGTTTTGCTCATAAGCCTGGCTGTGCACCCTGGTCCGACAGGGTATCAGAATGATATGAGATATGCCAAGAATCCTGATGTCCCTTGTTGCAAATTCCAAACAATTCCAAATCCATGACTACATGTACTGTATGTTGGAAAGGCCTCACTCACAGAACCTTTCAGCTTGAGAATGTTCTGACAGCCAAAGCAAAGCCCCTCTTATGTCCAGGGAGATCTGACTTGGCTTCATTAGTTACGTTGGGGGTTCCTAGGTTTTAACAATGTTAAACATGGACATCCTTTTGAATTACAAACTATTTCAAGTGTTAAAAAACAGTGCTTGTTCTTCAAGTGTGTATAATACAAGTGTTAATCTATGAAAATGGACCAAAAAAACAAAACATCCAAATCACAAAACCTTGTTCAAAACAGTATTTTTGGAAAAAAAAAAAAAAAGATAGAATTTTTCTTTTTTGAAAATGACCTTCTTTCCTATTCGGATTTTGGAACGTTTTATGCAAAATGTCCAAAATTGGACATAGACATCATATCTAAAATGCCCCTCTTATTCAATTAAGTTGGGCCACTGAATATATTAGCCTAATGCTAACTGGATAAAACTAGCCAGTTATCCCTAGGACAGCATTTTTCCAACCAGATAATTTTAACCAGCAAGAGGGGAAGTTATCAATGTGGGCTACTGTTAAGATGAGTTATTTTACTACAGGTTGTGCTATTTTAGTACAGGATCTCATTGCATAAAATAAGACCCTGTGCTAACATAATTCAGCTTGTGGTAAAATAACCCCTTAACGGTAGCCCATATTGATAACTCTTCCTCCTCCCCCCCCCCCCCCCCCGCCCGCTGTGTTGACTATCACTGCTATCTGGTTAAAGTATGATCACGCCCTGGCAGAATTCCAGCTCTACCCAGAGTTATCTGCTTACATTTTGTCCAATCAGTTGTCCAGTCATACTTGAAGCAGTAGGCAGGTGGGACATTTCAGAACCTAAGATTTGTTCTGATAGCTCCCAAAGGTACCTGGGAGCATTTTGTTTATACTTATCATACAAATGTTTATGCTTATTATACAATTTACTATACATCAGATTTTATAGAAAGGAACTTCCATTTTTTAATAGAAAAGAATCTAGTCACGCCAACGAAACCCAAAAAAGACACAGATCTCCACATAGCAATCAGAGAGAGATCGCAGCCCTTGATTAAATCTTTTGAATATCAGTCACCCTATTGCTACTTATGTGCTTTTTTAAAAATACTGAAGTGTAATCAATGGGTACAGAAGGATTTTTAAAATGCTGACTTTAATTGTATTTATTATCTATGAACAATTCACTTATCCAATTCATTAATTGAAATTAAGCATTTAGATTATCCATTCAGTTATGTGAAGTACTTAAATATTTCTATGATTGTAGGAAATACAGACATTTTCTCTCTGTTTTTTTAAAACCTGCTTCTTTGACAAAGGTTCTATTTTAGAATGCATTTCAGATAATTCGAGCAGGGGAAATATTTTAAAAATTGCAGGAAATGAAAAAAATCCTGACTAAGATGAGCCAGTGCAGAAGTGGCAAATATATGTTCTCTGTAGTCCCTTCTATTATTTCCCATGAGAAACAGGTGAGGGATGGCTATCAGCCAAATAAAAAGCAAACATCCTAATTTTGAAAGTCTATGGGAACATTTTTATCTACTTCTACTGGCAGTTCCTAAAGTGAACTCAAGAGGGCGCTCAGAGTATACGATAATTCCAGAAATCTAAACCATTCACAGATGGTGAGATTGCCATTTAAAACTGCAGTATTACCTATCATCTTTAAAACATCCACATACTGCTTCTGGTCTCCCTAGCTTCCTTTTCTATTCTTATTTCTAGGTCTCCTCCCTTTTTGAACAAATATATTTTACATTATTTTGGAGGGGGTGGAAAGGTATTTACCCTTTATTATGGACATCAATGCCTTGTTACGAGTACTACTACTACTACTACTACTATTTAGCATTTCTATAGCGCAATTTGTGAATAGAAGAAATATACGCAAAGAATCCAGAAGAACTGTGTGAGCGTTGTGCAAAAAACGGAGGAAACCAGTCTTCGCAAAACCGTATACAATGAAACAATTTAATAAACAAAAATGAAGTTAAAATGAAATACAATAAAATGGTCGGTGAGCAAGACTCGACACAGCTGTGTTTCGGCCTATCTGGGAGTCCTTTTGCCATCCAAATGATCAATTTTTTGATCTTTCACTGTATAATGTGATACATTTTTCTCTCTTATCTGGCATCTAACCGCTGTGTCGAGTCTTCTCACCGACCATTTTATTGTATTTCATTTTAACTTCATTTTCTGTATACAGTTTTGCGAAGACTGGTTTCCTCTGTTTTTTGCACAACACTCACAGTTATTATATAACAATATGCATAAACGTTAGGAACATCCCTATTCCTCCTATGATCCTCCCATTTCCGCACCTCATTTTTTACTTGCACGTAAAATTTAGGTGCAGATCCTGTGCTTAAATTTATGCACATAGATTCCAATTAAATCTATTTAGTGCCAATCACTGCATCGTAAGCCAATTATTAGTGCTAATTAGCTCATTATTTAATTAAATTGTGAGTGCACCCACATCTGCTTGCATAATTCTGGTGACTTTTATAGAATTTGGGGGATAAGGGGGGAAGTTATCTGCGTGGGCCACTGTTGATGGGTTATTTTACCACAAGCCATGCTATTTTAGCCAGGTCCCATTTTATGCAATGAGACCCTGTGCTAAAATAGCACAACATAGTCAAATAACCATCTTAATGGTAGCCTGCATTGATAATTCCCCCCTAAGTCATTATGACCAAAATTATCCATCCGAAAAGGGGACAGGATGTGGGTCATCCCAGGGGTAGTGTCACTTATATGTCCCACTTATATGCCTAAGTGATATTTAGCTACTAATCTTTTAAGCTAGATGTCCAAGCCAGTCACATCAATAGCAGGTATAACTTTAACCATCAAGTTATCTAAGTAGCTGTGCCACGTAAATGGACAGTGCCACTAAATTTAAATAACTAGGTTAAACCTTTCAGAATATATGGTCACTGAATGACTAAATAAAATCTACATTTTGGCTTTCAGAGCTCTTCAGGGGACAGTCCCTTCTAATCTGAGGGACCTGTCGATATCAATCACACATTCTAAAATTTTTAGGACCCTGATATTTAGTAGAACCTTTCCAGGTAGAAGCGCCTCCTACCCGGAAAATTACCACTCACTGGGATATACCCAAAGTTTTGGCAGCATTTTCTTGGTTAGTGCTGCTGAAAATCCAGTCAGACTGCCTTGGCACTATCCGGGCAAGTACGGGAGCAATCCAGGGGCAGAGTCTGGGCAATATTCATTCCGCTAACCAGGTAACCAGTAAAAAGGCTATCCTAATTTTATCTAGGTTATCTGGGTAACAGTTTGAATATCACTGGTAACCAGATAAGTGCCAGAAGCCACAGCATACCCAAATATTCAGTGCCCATATCTGAACACAGCCTGGCACTGAATATTCACAAAAAGCAGACCACTAGTGTACCTGTTGTGAAATTTGTGAAGGGTCATGGGCCCCTAACCCTATACTCAGATTTCTTCCTTTTCTACAGGGTCCATCATTCTTTACTCACATACTACAATAACTAGAAAGAGCCTACTGATACGAGGGCTATCCTACAGTCCTTTGCTAAAAGTCCTACTATGATTTACCATAACTCCTTAGATCAATAATGCTACCTACTCATCAGGGCTGGTTTAACCATTGGACCAGGTGAGGTTCTGGCACAGGGCACTGAGATTCAGGGTGCCAAAATACCCAGGCTCTGGCCTCACCTAGTCTACAGGTTAAGCCTCCCCCCCCCCCCAGTCTGGCCTCTCCTCTCCTTCCCCCCCCCCCCCCCCCCACCCGCAGGTTCAGCACTGCTCTCTCATCTCTCTCACTCACCTGCAGTCTTATAAAGTTTATGATGGTCACTGCCTATGGCAGCCGTACCATGACAGGCCACACGCTACGTTTGATTTTAGCAACTGCCCCATTTAAAAAGGCCTTTTTTCACAACCGCGGTAAAAACTGGCCCCAACGTGCACCAATTTCATGTGTACATATTACCACAGGCCACTTTTTACTGTAGCTTAGTAAAAGGGCCCCCAAATGTTGCTGAATATCCGCAGTTAGCCCCAGAGAGGTGATTTAAACGGCCAGGAGCCTTTCCTGGTCAGATAAATTGCTTAAATACTGACTACGAATGGGGAGCTAGAAAATGTCGGGGTTTTTTTTCTGGGTTTTTGTTTTCATTATGGTGCCTGGTTATAGAATTGCATGGAGCCATAATTTAGGTGCCTTGATGCTGCATGCTCAGCGCTAATTGTATAATTACTTTAGTTTTGTACCCTTATATTCCGCCCAACCATCAGTTCAGGACAGATTACAAAATAAAATGTTTCAAAAAATTCTCCACATAGGGCTAGATTTTATATATGGCGCCTAAAAGATTGGCATGGAAATAAACACTATCCTATAAAGCACACTTAAAGTTAGGCACGGTTTGTAGAATAGCGCTTACGCCCGGGAATCGCATCTAACTTTAGGCGCGGCCATTTGCTTCAACTGAATCGTGGTGCAAATCCTTGCACCTACATTAGCCACAGTTTCCCCTTATTCTATAATTACATGCATAACTTCTAGGAATGCCCCCAATGAGCCTCCCGTTTCTGCACCTCCTTTTTTGGATTCATGCATAAAATTTAGGTGTGGATCCAGCATCTAAATTTAAGTGCATACATTTCAATTAAATCTAATTAGTGCCAATAATTGCTTGTTAACAAGCAAATTATCAGTGCTAATTAGCTTGTTATTCAATTAAATTGCTTGCACAAATTGGGGACATACCCAAATTTGAGCACACAATTTTTAGCATTTTTTATAGAATTCGGGGGATAATGGATATCTAACATGCAAAATTTCAAATATATCTGTCCTAGACGCTAATACTAAACCCCAGCTTTCACCTTTAATAACCACACCTTGGCGCTCAGACTCCATTAGAGAATACTAGCGTAACTCGGAATCAGCACACATACATTTAAGCATCAATAGCAGGTGTAAATGGGCATCTATGCACGTAACTTACAAAGTTGTGCGCATAAGTGGGAGACGTACCCTTGTCCCACCAATATGTATGGCCTCTCACATTTATGCGGTTATGCACATTTATGCACGCACTCATTATAAATATCACTGACTGCACAGTTCCCATTTACACTTTTATCATTGTACAACAGCAATTCCCCCTGGCAGATTCTAATCCAAAATATCACTGGAATTCGTCATGACCTGGATGTCTCTATTTAAGTCTCTATGTTATGTAAAATAGTGTTTCACCATCGAGCTCATTTTCGAAAGAGAAGGACGCCCATCTTTCGACACAAATTGGAAGATGGACGTCCTTCTCACAGGGCCGTCCAAATCGGTATAATCAAAAGCTGATTTTGGACATCCTCAACTGCTTTCCGTCGCAGGGATGGCCAAAGTTCAAGGGGGCGTGTCAGAGGCGTAGCGAAGGTGGGACTTGGGTGTGCCTAACACTAGGACTTCCTCGATCCATAATGGGAAAAAAAAAGGACGTCCCTGACGAGCACTTGGACGACTTTACCTGATCGTGTTTTTCTCACGATCAAGGCACAAAAAAGGTGCCCGAAATGACCAGATGACCACCGGAGGAATCGTGGATGACCTCCTATTACTCGCCCAGTGGTCACTAACCCCCTCCCACCCTCAAAAAATATCTTTCAAAATATTTTTTTGCCAGCCTCTATGCCAGCCTCAGATGTCATACTCGGGTCCATGACAACAGTTGTGGGTAGTGGGTTTTTTGGGGGGAGGGGGTTGGGGGGCTCAGCACACAAGGTAAGGGAGCTATGTACCTGGGAGCAATTTCTGAAGTCCACTGCAGTGCCCCCTAGGGTGCCCGGTTGGTGTCCTGGCATGTTACGGAGACCAGCACACTACAAATGCTGGCTCCTCCCATGACCAAAGGGCTTGCATTTGGTCGTTTCTGAGATGGACGTCCTTGGTTTCCATTATCGCCGAAAATCAGAAATGACCAAGTCTAAGGACGACCAAAATTTCAAGATTTGGACGTCCCTGACCATATTATCTAAACTAAAGCTGGACGTCCATCTTATTTCAATAATATGGGTTCCCCCCCCCCCCCCCCACCCCCTGCATCGGGACGTTTTTCGAGGATGTCCTCATTAAAACTTGGGCGTCCCTTTCGATTATGCCCCTCCATGTCTCATCCCAGAGTCGAGGTAAATCTGAGTAGTTAGTTTTTAATTGCCTGCAGTTCCTGTGGTGCCTCAGTGCTGAAATTTGGAAAGGAGGTGGTACCCACCTGCTTCCTTGCTGACTCCCAAGCACCCCTTCAGCTCCTGTAGCGAGATGGACTTGTCCTTGTTCAGGTCGCAGTACTCGGTGAAGCGCCGGGCACATTTCTTGGGCTTGGCTTTCTTCTTTACGTAGCGTTTGAAAGGTTTCAGCTCTCGCTTATTGATATCATTGCTGCTGTTGTTGTCCAGTTGGTTGAAGTACCAGTGAACAACCCGTTCTTCCAGCGTGTGACTGGGATCCGGTTCTGAGAATCTGGAATATAAAACAGAAACCTCACACAAATAAAATAATGTTTTCAAAGAAATAATATAGGTTTATCAGCTCAGGGGCCAACGCACAAAGCATTAGCATGCATTAACCCGGTTTTACTGGCCAAGCAGTGCTCAAATGGTTTCAGCGCGAGTATTAACTTGCACTGAAACCACTACCACAGACCACATTAAAATGCATGTTTATACAGTTTATTATCCACTCCACAGCCATACTAAAAAAAAAAAGTTTCTCATGCTAGTTATCTCGGCTGAATATTCACATTAGTGCATAGTGGCTAATTGGCTAGTGCCGATATTCAGCACTGGGTTGAGTGGTTATCTCCCGCTGAATATTCCCGGTCAGCGCTTACCCCCAGATTCTGTATAGCGCACCTAGAGTTCTATGCCGAAATCCAAACGTATTCTGTAACAACGCATTTAAATTCATTGGCTTAACAATCTAATTAGCATTAATAACAGCACTTAACAAGCAATATGGAGCACTAATTGACAATAATTAGAAATTACACGCACAACTCGCTAAATATATTCTGTAACACAGTGTGACTAACATGCACAGGCAAAAAGGGGTGTGGTTATGGGCGGGGAAATGGGTGTTTCGTTGGTGTTCCAAAATTTATGCACATTTTTATAGAACATGGCCCTCTGCGCCTAATCTACTTGCCAGGGTTTACGCCATGTTTTCATTGGCACGTAGATTTAGGTGCTACAATCGGAGATATGAGACTGTAGTACTGACTCCAAGTCAGCAGTTTATGTTTTGGCATCTCTGATCCAGCTGTTTTTTCAGAATAAAGCGATTTTCTTTATATTTATAGGTAGGACTTTTCATATTTGTCCTTACACTTGATAGCGAAGGACTATCGTATAGCCCCTGAAGCAGCCCTGTTGGGCGAAACACGGCCTGTGTCGGGCTGTTTGTGTGTATACATATATTACAATCTGCTTTCCATTAATAAATTATTTTTTGCTTGTTAACGATCTGCTTTGTTCATTTTCCATCTTGGAGTTTGCAGACCGTCTGCCCTTGTGCTTTTTTGTACAACTGAGCATTTCTGGCCTTGGGCACCACATCACCCTATCCATGCTTCAGGCCGCCCTTTGTATTACTCATATACCTCAGGCTTTCCCAATAGTAATTTAGTTTCCAAATCAGTTTTATTGAAACTGCATGCTTCTTCCAGATTCATCAAAAGGTTAACATCAGCCTGCTGTAACAGCCTTATGTGAGACTACATAAAATACATTTTGTACAAACCTGGAAGAGACACAAACATTTCAATAAAACCAATTTAGGAACAAAATTACTTAGGGGATTTGATGAACGGTGGCTCGGAGTAGCAGACCACAACATAAGAAGGCGTATTTCCATCTGCCCGTACCTGGTTTACTTTTTAAAGATTCATTTCATGAACATTGTGAGAGCTCAGAAGCAGCTTGTTTTGTTGACTCTGGCACCTGTTATGTCTATGAAATACCAACAGCCTTATAAGAAATATCTTTGCACAACACAGATGGTATGTATTTAACTGGTATAAATCTCTTGACTTTTGGAGACCAAAAATAGTTTTGAACCACTAGCTGAAAGAAGAAATATGGTAATAGAACATACAGTAATAGAAAACTATGGTGCTATGCCAGGTGCATAGACACAGCATGTGTCTTGGCATCCATGATGGTGGAGGTTGGAGGTCAGGGCATTCACTGCCTGCCATGTCATCAATCGCTGTGATGGTTCAGGATACTACTGCGGATACATGTCAATGGGCTGCTGAACTGGGCACATCGCTACCTCTACTGCTACTCAGTGCGCGATCCGATAACTTCTGTGGTGTCTCAGATTTTAGGCTCTCACATGCTGGCCCCTTTCCCTCCTCCCTTCTCGATCTGATAAGTTCTGTGGTGCCTCAGATTTTAGGCTCTCACATGCTGGCCCGTGTCCCTCCTTCCTTCTCTTGATGTGCTTGCTAGGAGAAAAGGAATACTGGCTAGGGTGATGACCATCTTGGATTGTGGGTGGGAGATGGGGGGAAATACTAATTGTCCATTTTAAATTTCTAGGCAGGAGGGGGTAAGTGGTTTAAAGGGCATGGGGCTTTAAAAACACTCACAAGTCATAGGTCCGATCTGCTTTCTTGTCACTATTCTTGCTGCTAATACATGGGGCTCATCCTGACATCATTAAGCAGCTAAATTTGTCTAGCCAGAATGTATTATGCTTTAAAATCTTGCACTGTTGTTTACCGAACATGTCACATTTCAGGTATTGTTGAGGCATTATTTGAGACAGGGGTATCCAAGCTTGGAGGGGAGTAATTAGTTGGAGAGGGCAGTAATACCTGCAGCAAGGACTTCAAAAGCAAGGTTGAGGTATATAGGCTGCCTGGGTTGCATTGGCCTTAATGATGGCAGTCTGTGTCCTTGGCATGGTTGTGTCCAGTACAGAGGGTTGGCGGCCTTGCAGGTGGTAGGCTGGCCAGTAATGCCCAGTCAACAACCTCCCAGAAGGTTGACTTGCATTCATCAGGTCACCTGTTCTGAGAAGATTTACAAGGGATTCCTAAGACTCCTCATTCTCATCTCTTTTTTGACATACGGCGACCAGAACTGAATGCAATACTCAACGTGAGGTTGCACCATGGACCAATACAGAAGTATTATAGTATTCTTAGTCTTATTTACGATCCCTTTCCTAATAATTCCTAGCATCCTGTTTGCTTTTTTGACCATCGCTGCACACTGGGAAGAAGATTTCAGCATATTGTCTACAATGACACCTAGATCTTTTTCTTGGATGCTGACTCCCAAGGTGGACCCTAGCATCAGGTAACTATGATTTGGATTATTCTTTCCAATGTGCGTCTCTTTGCATTTATCCACATTAAATTTCATCTGCCATTTGGATGCTCAGCCTTCCAATCTCCTAAGGTCTTCCTGCAATTTTTCACAGTCCACATATGTTTTAATAAATTTATATAGTTTGTTTTACATTACATTATAGTTATTCTTATAATCTGCAACCACCTCAAAGTTCTATGCGGATTACAAGTTTAAGAGACCCAAGACATATCATGGAAAATTACAGCAGAAATATCAATTCCTAACAAATCATTAAGATATTTAAAATGTCTTAAGAAAGACTTCAAAGATTTCCTAAATAAAGAATAACCAGTTAATGTTCTTAGTTGACTTGGTAAGGAATTCCATACACGAGCAGCCTAAAAAGCAAATGTTTTAGACAAATATTTTTGGAGTTAGGATTTAGAAGTAGGCAAGGATTTCTAGAAACCCCTAACCTAGTAATATCAGGAAACCCAATTAAATCTGACATATATGATGGAGCTTTACCATACAAGATGTTGTAAACCATAACATATAATTTAAACGCGGCCTCCACTGGAAACCAATGTCATCTACACATTTAATCACCTCACTTGTCATTCCAATTTCCATATCTATATAAATAATTCTCACCTCCAACGTTCAGTGAAGCACTGAATCTACTGTTCCTAGGGTAAACTGTCAGGACCACTCACCCTCCGAGGCTGTCACCAATACTCACCCTCACTCAGTAGACACGCCCTTAGCCACGCCCCTTCCGGACATAATTTACAACCCCAACGTTCTAATGAAGCAACATTTTCCAACTCCAACTTCCGTCATGGTGTAGATTGCAGTGGAACCATGACTGTCTGGCCCGCCCTCACGTACAATGTCATGACGTCGAGGGCGGAGCCACGGAGGACCAATCAAACAGCACCCACAATGCTATGTTACCGAATGACACACACCAATACCTTACACACGCAGGAAGCACCGATTGAGGAGCTACAATAATGCAAGGATACGGGACCACACGGTGTTGGTATGTCACTCACCCCCCCCCCCCCCCCCCGGAACATCGCTAAAACAACAAAACCTCGCTAGCACCTGTTTCATTGCTCTCCGAAATGGGCCACTTTTACTAGTCATTTATAAAATGTTAAAAAGCACCAGTCCCAGTACACAAAAAAGGTAACATGCAGAGAAAGCAGATACAAATCTCTGGCTAATCTTTTCTTTGGCAATAATGAAAGGAAAACTGTCCATATAGTTTTTGTTTCATTACTGTGGCAAAACTTGTGGATCAAATTTACGTTCAGGGTTTGCTAGACCACAGGTAGCTTGATTATCTAGGTCATGATGCGTTAATACAATTAATATACAATACAATCCAAACCTAACATAACAAAATACAGTTAAAACATAGTACAAAATAATTCAGTTCAGAACATTTCCAGAATGATAGCTTTAATTGATGGACAAAGAGCTGCCTGATGCTTTTTAATACCCTACTTTATTTTAATATCCTGTTACTCACCTCCCTCCTGCCACTGGGGCGGCAGAGTTGATGGCTTGTACCATATCTGTAGTGAGAGCATCCAGTAAGCTAGTGATAAATTCAACTTTCTTCCCATCTGGACAACCTACAAGAAGAGATTTAAGAAAGAAAACAGAAAGAAAAGTTCATTTAAGACCACATCAGAGATGGAGAGATTCATGGGCCATTGGCAAAGTAATCATCTTCTACTGCCTCAGAGAGGAAGACCTCTTGGTCAGTCTCTGTGCCTGATATAGAAGTCTCTCTTTGCATTTGAAGAAAGACTTAAGATCTGGGTCTGGGGATGAGGGAGTGCATTTTTTCTGTCACAAAATGGGTTCCATGACAAAATGTCCTCAAACAAATATTTAAATATAAATATTGTCAGTTATTATCAATTCAGTTGTTTTAATATTACTACATGACATTTTATTCATGCCAGTTTCCTTTTGTCATCATGACATTTTGTCAGGCCACAACAAAATGTTCATCCTAGAAACTCTACCACTGCATATTCTGGCTTCTGAAGTTAATGTATTTTATGATTGATGTTATTGTTCTTTTGTTATATTATTTCTTATGTTTCATTGTTCATCACCTAGGACAACACCAACAGTGTTAGATGTTATATTAGTATTTTAAATTAAATACATAAAGGGTCCCTTTTACTAAGGCGCACTGAAAAGTGGCCTGTGCTGGTATAGGCACGGGTTTTGGATGCAAGCGGGTCATTTTTTCAGCACATTGGAAAAAAGGCATTTTTTTGTGGCTGAAAATGGATGTGCGGCAAAATTAAAGCCAGCGTTTGTCCATTTTCAGCCTGAGACCTTACCACCACCCACTGACTTAGCAGTAAGGTCTCATGCGCTAATTGGGCGGTAAGTGGCCAGCGCGCGTAAACTGCCGATTACCGCCAGGTAAGTGCCATGCGGTAGAAAATAGAAAATATTTTCTACCGCGTACTTTGGACACCCATAAAAAATGGAATTACCGGCCGGGGCACGCGGTAGCCGGGCAGTAGTTCCAATTTGGCGCACGATGGATGCACATAGGCGCCTACGCGCCTTAGGAAAAGGTCCCCAGTTGGGAGTCCCAGTCAGTGTGCTATATTCTTTAGCACTTCAGGAGATCTGCTCCGAGACCATCTAGATGGTGAATCGTGTGTACAAAAACATTCCAGAAATAACAGCAAAATCTCAAAAGAGAAGTCAGGTTCCATCTTCCCAAGATCATTTACAAATAATTATTGATTACTTTCATCACAAGTTGCTGAATGACCACAAATATCTCAACTGGGGAGGAATTTGGGGCAGGGTAACAACTGGGTTTAAAGCAGCAAAATTTATGTGCTCTCCATATAACTTATATGCCCAAATGGCAGCAGTTAAATGTCAGATATAACTTCTAACAGATAAGTTATTCATTAAAAGCTGATATCACACAAAAATTGTCTCTACTATGAAGGCAAAATTAGTACTTCAGAAAGACTACAGTTCTGTGAAGTGCATCAAGCTTTAAAAATAGGAAAGGGAAAAAGCCTCTGAAATCCATCCAACCTCCAGAGGCTTTTTCCCTTTCCTATTTTTAAAGCTTGATGCACTTCACAGAACTGTAGTCTTTCTGAAGTACCAATTTTGCCTTCATAGTAGAGAGAATTTTTGTGTGATATCATTTATGATACTCTCTTTTCCTTGTTAGGATATATTCATTAAAAGCTGTACATGTATATTCAGTGGCAGAAGCCATATTTGATTTCAGAAATCCTGGCCGTACTGATCCAGTCTGGTGAGATACATAGACTGGATTAAGTAATGTGTTGTATCAGTGATTGTCCAAAATGATCTCAACAAGCCTCCAAATAGTACAAAGTAACTGCTGCCAGACTTTAATAGATGGCAGGAGCACATTATCTCAATAATGCATAAACTTCACTTGCTTCCTGTGCAAGCCAGGTTGAAGTTTACAATTCACTGTTTAGTATAAAGAGCTACCACAACATTTGGATCTTTTTTAATTTGAGATTTGAAATCATAACAATTCCAATAATAAACTGAACAAATTACATCATATTTCAAAATATAGTAAAAAAAAGAAAGAAAAATCACAGTAAAATTTGCAGTTAATATGGCTAAATGCAGGATTTTTCCACAGGGTAGCTGCAAATTTAATGCAGCACTTATTTTGGGCATTTCTACTATTTATTTACTGCAGTTGTGTGTTAACACTCAGATTAACATGCGGTACATTGAGCCTGCAAAGAGGTGGGAAAATGTGGGATACAAATGCAATAAATAAATAAATAAATAAATAAATAACTGCTCCTGATTAATGCAGAACAGGGGCGTATCTGCATGGGGCCATGGGGGCCTGGGCCCCCGCAGATTTCGCCCCGGACCCCCCTACCGCCGTCACCTACCCCCGAGGTCCGCTTCCTCCTGCCGGCTTTTTAAAATATTGCTTCAGCTGGCGGGGGACCCCAACCCCCCCGCCAGCCCAGCCGCGGTCTTCTTTAACTTCTTCATCCTCGTCGTGCTGAAAGCTGCATGCAGCCTTAGTTCCAGTTGGACAGAGTCTGACGTCGCAGCACGTTGTAACGTCAACGTGTTGCGACGTCAGACTCCGTCCAACTGGAACTAAGGATGCATGCAGCTTTCAGCACGACGAGGATGAAGAAGTTAAAGA
The DNA here is from genome assembly GCF_901765095.1 of Microcaecilia unicolor. Classification (NCBI taxonomy): domain Eukaryota; kingdom Metazoa; phylum Chordata; class Amphibia; order Gymnophiona; family Siphonopidae; genus Microcaecilia; species Microcaecilia unicolor. The sequence goes on from NC_044039.1 coordinate 132,757,896, forward strand.
AGACCACGGCTGGGCTGGCGGGGGGTTGGGGTCCCCCGCCAGCTGAAGCAATATTTTAAAAAGCTGGCAGGAGGAAGCGGACCTCGGGGGTAGGTGACGGCGGCAGACGGGGCAGGGAGGGTTAACGGCGGTAGGGGGGAGGGTTGACGGCGGTAGGGGGGCTATAATGTGCCCCCTCACTCTAGCCCCTGCCCCCCCTACCGCCGAACCTCAGATATGCCCCTGATGCAGAAGCACTTACCCCCGGATTCTATATATCATGCCTAGTATTCTGCACCGAAATCGTGGTGTATACTATAACAACGCATATAACTTAATTGCCTTATCAAGCTAATCAGCATTGATAACAGATTTTAATGAGCAATAATGAACACTAATTGGCAATTGTGACAAAACAGTGGGATTTTAAGCCTGTAAAACTGCCTTAATTCCTTACATGTATTTCTTCTATTGGCCAGCAGGTGGTGTTTCCTTTCTTTAGTACATAAGTATTGCCCTACTGGGACAGACCAAAGGTCCATCAAGCCCAGCATCCTGTTTCCAACAGTAGCCAATCCAGGTCACAAATACCTGGCAAGATCCCAAAAAAGTACAAAACATTTTATGTTGCTTATTCCAGAAATAAGCAGTGGATCAGTGGATTTTCCCCAAGTCCATTTTAATAATGGTCTATGGACTTTTCCTTTAGGAAGCCGTCCAAAGACAAATAGAAGATAAATGGGTGGCAAATAAAGGAGGAAGCTGATGTGGTGATCTTTTGGAGCATATATAGGTGCCCCTTTCACCCATAAGGGCTATGGTAGTGGTGTACAGTTGTGGGTAGTGGGGGGGGGGGGGGGGGGGGCACAGCACACAAGGTAAAGGAGCTATGTTCCTGGGAGCAATTTATGAAGTCCACTGCAGTGCCCCCTAAGTTGCCTGGTTGGTGTTCTGGCATGTCAGGGGGACCAGTGCACTACAAATGCTGGCTCCTCCCACACCCAAATGGCTTGCATTTGGACGTTTTTGACATGGATGTCTTTGGTTTTGAAAATCGCCGAAAGTCAGAAAAATCCATGGCTAGGGATGTCCAAATCTAGGGACGTCCAAATTTAAGAATTTGGACATCTCTGACGGAATTTTCGAAAAGAAAGATGGACGTCCATCTTGTTTTGAAAATACGGGCCGCCCCTGGATTTCGCCGTTTTGCAAGGACGTCCAAATCGCAACTTGGACATCCCTTTCAAAAATGCCCCTCCACATTTATTTATTTATTCATGACATTTATACCCCACTAGCCCGAAATAGACTGAAGTTCAATGTGGCTTACAAACAAATAATAAAGCGAATAAAACATAATAATGTACAGAATATAACAGAAATTACAATAAATTCAAGAAGCAAATTAATACATATGCAGTAAGTAACCAGGGATTTAGACTATCTAAAGGACAAACAAATAATTAAGGGTGGATAGGTGAGAGCATAATTAGGCAGGACTAGATGGGAAACGAGATTAAGGAAAGGGTATGGGTAAAATTCAAAGAGTTCTTTGTATTCAGAAAGGCCAGAACGAAGAAATGTGTTTTTAGTAGATTTCTAAAAGTTAGGTAATCATCTGTAAACTTGATTGATTTAGGAAGAGAATTCCAAATTTTGGTGACTTGATAGGAGAAATTAGCAGAGTGAATTGTTTTATATATCACATTCTTACAGATAAGGAAATGTAAGACAAGATATTCTCTAGATGATGAAACAGCATTACAAGGGGGTAATTCAATAAGATTATTCATATATGATGGGACTTGACCAAACAGAATTTGGTGAATGAAAACACACAATTTGAAAGTTATTCTATGTCTTATTGATAACCAATGTAGCTCATATAAAAGAGGAGTGGCTTTGGCGAAGCGAGGAGATCTACATTTAAGACGAGCAGCAGTATTTTGAGCTGTTTGTAATTTATTGAGAAGACCACCTTTAAGTCCAGCATAGATGGAATGTCTCTGATAATATTGATTATTTATCTGTTTAAAGTGATATGGCCAGCCTGCCCCTGCATATTGGGTCCCTTCTTTTTGAGCCTACTTTTCAAAGAAAAACAAAAGACTTGTGAAATCACAGTAAATGTCCCAAATTTTCAGGGTAGGTAGGGCTGGGGAGCGGCCCATTATCTGGCTTAATGGTTCCTTGGGCAGTCCACGGTGGAGGGGGATAGCTTTCCAGAGGTTTAGTCCACTGCAGTGGAGGGTTACTCTTTGAGAATAGATTTGTCACCCTTCCATTGCAGAGCCTCACACTAGAAGTTACAGAAAAGTAGTATAACAATTTAGCTTGGTTTTACTACTGAGGGATACCTTTTGTTGTATAAGATGTTTTATTATTCATTGTTTTATTTGGAGAGGTGGTGTGTTAAGGAACATCCAGACAGAAGACTCCTAGGTAGGCCTTTGTGGCCGAAACATGACTCGTGTTGAGTCACTGGATATTTTAATCAACATTTTATACCTTGGACATCATCTGTCTTCCATCTTTTTGTCACCTTCACTGTGTTTGACGTAACAATTTTGCTGCCTGCTCCTGTGGCATGCAGCAGAGAAGTAGCCTAATGGTTAGCGCAGTGGACTGAGAGCCATAAAAACCAGCATTCAAATCTCACTGATGTTCCTTATGTCTTTGTGCAAGTTACTTAACCCTCCATTGTTTCAGGGACAAACTTAGGGGCTCTTTCAGTAAAGTGTGGTAAAATCTGGCCTTAGAAAATTCTAATGCATAGAGGGATTCCAAGATGGCGCTCTGAACAGACGTTCCTGAGTTTGCTCCTGGAAGTTGCTCTAGTCTTTTACCTTTTTCGGTGCCTTCGCTTCATCGTTGCTAATGGGGAAGCGGAGGGGAAAGGTTAAGGAGTACCCCTCGGCTCCCGAAGCCATTTCATCATTGAGGCAAACGACCTTGCAATTTTCCAAACAGCACCCGGGTTCTCTGAGTACATCGACCCCATCTGCCACTGTCGACGCGTTGACGTCGATAGAGAGCGGTAATGGGGCTTCCATGAGCCCCGTGGAACGCATAGCACCGCCGCAGCCAGGAAGTGAATTGAGGCAGCCCGAACAGAGACGGATACCGAAGCGGTGAGACCAGACCTGTTTGAGGGGAGGACTGCAGCGGTGGAGAGTGGATCTCAGGGTCGAGAACAACAAATTCAATTAGCATTGAAGGTATTACCGCAAGATATTGTTTCTAAACTTGCTCGCAATGAGATTCAACCTCACTCTTCCTTACCTGTAACTGGCGTGGTTAGACCTGCTATAGTGACGCTTGAGTCACTGTGGGATATGATTTACAACATTCAATCCACTATGCAAAACACTTTGAAAGAAAATACTTCTGATATTAAGACTCTTTCTGAGGCTGCTCTGATTCAAGCGCAAGTGACTGCACAGCAATCCTTAAAAATGGAAAATGTGGATACTACGATTCATGAAATGGGGACTTTGGAAACTGCTTTGGTTAAGGACAATAATTTCCTGCATAAACGCTTAGAGTACCTGGAGAACCAGGTTAGAAGGCTTAACCTTAGGTTTCTTAATTTCCCCAAATCACCATTAATTTCTCCATTAGAAATGGTTAAGAGATATATGATTGAAATACTAGGAATGGATAAGGATACATTACCTCCCATCACACGAGCTTATTATATCTGGAATTTTAAGGAGACGGAGAAGAATCCCCTTGTGATGGGAATCGCGAGACTTCAACTCTCGGCGGCCATTTTGAAACGCCGAGAGCTGGAATCCCACACGATGCAGCAAGGCACCTACCAGCACCGCTACGGGCAGGAAAGAGGGGGTCTTTCGTTCCTGCCCCGACCGAACAGGTACCTCTAGACCACCAGGGACACAACCGTAAGGGGAGGGGAAGGGAGTCCGGTGCCGGCTAGGGCCCGTTTCATCAAAGGCAGAAACGGGCCTTTTATACTAGTATTCAAATAACAATACAAAGTATGGTATAGCATACTAACAATGCCAACACAATACGTAATAAAACATTTAAATAGACAGCGTAGGGTATAAGCAAAGATGGAACATATAGATAGGTAAAAGAGTAAGAGGAGTTAGAAAATAAAGGACTAATTTAAAGAAAGTTGCACATGAGGTCAGAGAGGTGATTAAATATTATCTCAGCTAGGGTAGGAGTGGATAAGCATGCCCTGCTGCATTATGTGCAATTGACAAAAAGCATGAGCTAAATCCAAAAAACCAACAGTGGCCTGTCCTTAGAGAAAGTGAGTTTTGACCCCCCAAGGCTGGCAGACCAGCTGGTTGCCCTTCTTACCCATTGATTCTGGCAGGATTTTTTTTAGGGGGCACAGGATCCACATATGCATAGACCTGTGTTTGGGAAGCTAGGCCCCATTAGTTCTGGATGGCAGGTCCTGTTAGTCTCTTTAGTAATGTTTTGCTATAGCAAAAAATCTAAACAAAAAGAAACCTTTTAATAATATAGAAACCTTTAGAGTAAAGGATATGGAGGAAATAGATTCCAAAAAGACAGCATGTATCCCTCTAATCACTTTGTCTCCCATGCACACTGGGTAGATTGGTTATTTCTTAGATTCTATCTGAACTGTAATTTAAAAACATTCACAGCAACTCAACAACCTTTAAATACAATAAAACAAAATATCTACTGAAAAGATATTCCTCAGATCAGTTCTGCAGGTTTCAAAAGGACTCTCATTATGCAAGAAACAGCTCTCATAACTGTATGACTCTGCTTCTCTTCAATTTTCATTTCCTTGAGGGATTCTGAAGATTCTGGAATACTAGAGACCCCTGGTGGACAAGGGTGGGCTTCGCAATAGGCTCAATAAACAACTGCCTTGGGGCAATTGCGCTGTCATTGGAAGAAGTGCTCCTCCCTTTTCTTGCAATTATTTGTCAATGGCTGGCCAATGTGATATCAAAGGAGGATGCTCCTTGGCCAGCTGTCATTTCTAAAGGGATATTCCAATCTCTGAGGGCCTCCTGCTATTCGTAGAGCTTGGAAAACGTTTTCTAATTTGTACCACCAGTAGTAGAAGCTTGTGGTATGGAACATTTTTGCCATCATTTTTCTGCAAGATCCATGCATTATAACTGGTGCAACAGTGATATCTGTTTTATACAGAGAATTTCATGGGCTAAAAAAAACTTTGATAACATGGCTCTACAGCTCAAAGTAATTTTTTTTATTAAATCAAATTTGTATCCATTTTTGTAACACTGAAGTTGCGCTAACGGACAGCAGCATGAGGTAAGTGCCATGTGGCCCACAGGTATAAAATAGGGCATGCAGCATATTCCCCCAGATTCTATATAGTGCGCTTAGATTTAAGCACTTAAATAGGCACGCATTCTATAACACGGTGCGTAACTTAATTGGCTTAACACGCTAGTGAGCGCTGATAACAGCATTTAAAAAGCAATAACGAGTACTAATTGGCAGTTATCAGAATTTATGCGCAGAAGTCGCTAAGCATATGCTATAAAGAAAGGCGCCTAAATTGAAAAGCGCACAGTTAAAAATAAATGCACGTAGTTTAAAAAGGGTGTGTTTATGGGCACTTCATGGGAGTGCCAAAATGTCAGTGTATAATTACAGAATACGGGTCATTCCACCTAAACATATGCATATGGACTTACACCAGGTTTTCATTGGTGTAAACGGGCGCTACAATATCAACTAAGTGTATTCTATAAACTATCCTGCTTATTTTTGAAGGAGAAGGGCGCCCATCTTCCGACACAAATCAGGAGATGGGTGTCCTTCTCCTAAGGTCGCCCAAATTGGCATAATCGAAAGCCGACTTTGGGCATCCTCAACTGCTTTCTGTCGCAGGGATGACCAAAGTTCAAGGGGGGGGTGTCGGCAGTGTACCGAAGGCGGGACGGGGGCGTGGTTAAGAGATGGGCGTCCTTGGCCGATAATGGAAAAAAGAAGGGCATCTCTAACGAGCATTTGGCCAACTTTACTTGGTCCCTTTGTTTTCATGACCAAGCCTCGTAAAGGTGCCTGAACTGACCAGATGACCACCAGAGGGAATTGGGGATAACCTCCTCTTACTCTCCCAGTGGTCACCAACCCCCTCCCACCCAAAAAAAATGAAATCACATTTTTTTCCACCCTCTATGCCAGTCTCAAATGTCATACCCAGCTCCATCACAGCGGTATGTAGGTCCCTGGAGCAGTTTTTAGTGGGTGCAGTGCACTTCAGGCAGGTGGACCTAGGCCCATCCCCCCCACCTGTTACACTTGTGATGGTAAATGTGAGCCCTCCAAAACCTACTGTACCCACATGTAGGTGCCCCCCTTCATCCCTAAGGGCTATGGTAGTGGTGTATAGTTGTGGGGAGTGGGTTTGGGGGGGGGGTTGGGGTTCAGCACCCAAGGTAAGGGAGCTATATACCTGGGAGCAATTTATGAAGTTCACTGCAGTGCCCCCTAGGGTGCCCGGTTGGTGTCCTGGCATGTCAGGGGGACCAGTGCACTACGAATGCTGGCTCCACCCATGACCAAATGCCTTGGATTTGGTTGTTTTTGAGATGGGCGTCCTTGGTTTCCATTATTGGCGAAAACCGAGGTCGCCCATCTCTAAGGCCGACCTAAATGTCAAGATTTGGGCGTCCCTGACCGTATTATCGAAACAAAAGATGGACGCCCATCTTGTTTCGATAATGCAGGATGCCCCACCCCTTAGAGATGGGCCTCTTAAAGATGGGCGCCCAGTTCGATTATGCCCCTCCATGTCTAAATCTTATAGAATACGCTTAAATCCATGTGGATTTTTTAGGTGCTATATATAGAATCTGGCCCATCGAATGTGCTAATTTTCTTAGGGGCCCTCTTACTAAAGGGTGGTGAGGCTACCACATGGGTAAAATGCAGCAAAACATCACCACCATGGGGCATGCTGTGGTGTTGTTGTGATCAGCATGCAGTGATCCCCATGCTAGAAAATAGAAATGATTTCTAGCATGGGGTGGGGAGTAGGTGTGCCCTGTGGTAACTGTGCAGCTGTCCAATTACCACAGGATTAGTGCGAGAGCTCTTACCTCCAGCTAGATAGTTGACGATAAGGGCTCAGGTAGAAATGGCCACACGCCAATTGTGAAATCAGTGCGCCGGCATTACTGCCACAAATTACAATTCTAGCATTTTTCCGCCATGCTACAAAGTGGCTTGGCCGCGTGGCAAACCCACTCACTAATTGGTGCGCTGGACACTTTCTAAAATAAAAGAACCCCTTAGTGTGCACTTAGCTTTGGTAAAAGGGTCTCTAATTTATGATTCATTTTGTTACAGAAATAAAAATAGACCAGTTCTGTTTTTCCACTATTCCTGTTTTCTTTAAGAGTTTCTTTTTCCCATTTACTTTTATTACTTTTTCATAAAATAAGAGGCTGGATAGTATTTAAGTGTGACTTGGACTCATGCAAGATTGATATTCCTTTATGCAGTGGCCATTCAAAATCCAAACATAATTCCCCTAAGAATCTTTTGCTTTGGAAATGTTAAATATCTCTGATGTGAGTGTAAGACTACTAAGTAATGCTATATGCTTTGGGGAAAACAATATCTGGAAAAGGAATGCTAGGATTCAGTCCCAGTTCTGGATTTATCCACTCTGGCTATATTCTGATACTCACTGTGTCTTAATTCAAAGAAATCTGATGCGCCTAAATTGAATTTCAGAGGTCCTTGTTGAAGACTCTGCTTATTAGATGAATGGTGAGTGCCATATACAGGCAGTGCTGCAAATTTTTAATACCTACAGAAGGTAAGGTTAGAAAGGCTTTTCATGCTTTGTTTATGTTAGAAAAGTACATAAAAGTAAGAGGAAATGACGGCCGCTTTGATTCTCAAACACAGTACCTGAAAAGGTAAGGAAAAAAAGGTTAGCCTTCTAAAATTACAAGACAACTCAGGAACAGGAAGACAGGCAAAAATACCTACGAAAGCTAAGAGTAGCTGGAAAAGCTATCAGGAAAGCAAAGAGGCAAATGGAAGAAAAGATAGCCGGTGCGGTAAAAGTGAGGGAGACGACATTTTTTTAGACATGTATGTGATAGCAGGAAGTGCCAAAATGGCATTGTGAGGCTCACGGGTGAAAGGAACGAATATGTAGAAGCTGGTAAGGATAAAGCTGAACTGCTTGATTCCAAGATGGCGCTGTGAATGGACGCACCTGTGTTTGCTCCTGGAGGCTGCTGTGTTTGTGAGTTTTCCTCGGTGCCTCTGTAGCCTCGTCAACGATGGGGAAGCGGAGGGGGAAGGTAAAGGAATATCCCTCGGTTCCTGTGACCTCCTGGACGATGAAACAAACAACCCTGCAATTTCCCAGGCAGCAACCGGGTCCTCAGGGAACTTCGACCCCCTCTGCAGCTCTCGGCCCCTCTGAGTCGATCGAGAGTGGAAACGGGGCTTCCCTGAGCCCTGTGGAGCGAATTGCACCTCCCCAGCCTGGAGGAGAGTTGCTGGCTGTTCAAACAGAGACAGACGCCGAAGTGGCTCAGCTGGTCCTGTCTGAGGGTGTGACTGCAGCAACGGAGATAGATTCTCAACTTCGGGAAACATTACTACAACAGGCTTCAAAGGTATTGCCTCAAGCTATTGTTTCCAAGTTAGCTCGTGCTGATAGTCTATCTCAATCGCCTCCTGTGGCTAGTGGAGTGATTAGACCAGCAATTGTGACGCTGGAGTCACTATGGGATATGGTTTAAAATATCCAAACCTCTATGCAAACTACTTTAAAGCAGAATTCTTCTGATATTGAAGTTCTTTCTGAGGCTGCTTCAAGCACAAGTGACTGCACAGCAAACCCAGAAATTGGAACATGTGGATATCAAAATTCAAGAAATGGGATCTATAGAAACAGCTCTGGTTAAAGACAATAATTTCCTACATAAATGACTTGAATACTTGGAAAATCAGACTAAAAGACTTAACCTTAGGTTTCTTAATTTTCCCAAATCTCCGTTTTCTCCCTTGGAGATGGTTAAAAAATATTTGGTGGACATTCTAGGAATGGACAAGGACTCACTCCCTCCCATTACACGGGCTTATTACATCGGGAGTACTGGAGTGGTGGTAGGAAACCTCCCGTAATAGGGGAAGGAATGAATCTTACCTCATTCCTAGAAAGCTCATTAGAAATAGTTACTCAGAGGTTAACTCTGCTTTCACTTTTGCGCTGGAGCCTGATAGGAATGCCGTACTACGGCTTTCGTTGAGACATTTAGAAAATCTGTTTTTGGGCTCAAAGGTCCGTATCTTTCCAGATCTCTCACGGCCTACACAGATGAGACGAAGGGCCTTTTTGGAACTTCGCCCCAGGGTGGTGGCATTGGGAGCAAATTTTGTCTTGCGATTTCCTTGTTTTTGTAATGTGATGCTTCAGGGTAAACATTTTCAGTTTGTAGACCCAAAACAGTTGAAAGAGTTTATTGATGCAAGAGTTGATGTGAATATAGTAAACCTTCCCTAATCAGCAGGCTGGGGTCTGAACCAGAGGAAGCATCTATTGATTGTTAATTTTTGTGTTTTTCTTTTCTTTCTTTTTAATTTCCTTAATCTTGGAATCAAATTTCTTTAACTTGTGGACAAACGGGCTGTAAAGATATATATTTATTATTTTTGTTTCCTAATGTTAAATAATGCTGATTGCATATTCACTTTAAGTGGTGATGTATTGGAAAATTTAAATAAATAATTAAAAAAAAAAAAAAAACCTGAACTGCTTAGCAATTATTTCTGTTCTGTGTTCACGGATGAAAGGCCAGGGGTAGGACCACAGAAAACAAATGTTAATGGGGATGGATGTATGGTAGACCAGAACCAGTTCTCAGAAGACTGTGTTCATGAGGACATAGCTAAATTAAAAATAGACAAAACAATGGGGCCTGATGGAATACACCTGAGGATACTCAAGGAACTCAGATATGTTCTGGTGTCTCTGTTGTCTGAGCGCTTCAATGCTTCTTTACAGTCTGGAGTGGTCCTGGAGGACTGGAGAAGGGCGGATGTGGTCCCTCTACACAAGAGCAGAAGTAAGGAGGAGGTTGACAATTACAGACCTGCACGTAGGAACATGCAGGACATCAGGACGACTCACACAGAAACAGAATCCTTCCACCCAGATCAGCTGCAGCAACGCGCCGGCCCGGAGACCGGCGCTGAAGAGGACTTCGACTGGTGGGGGTTGGGGACCCCCCCAAGCACAGGTACCTGACAGCAGTGGGGGCAAGGGGGGTTGAAAGGGTCGGCGGCAGGGGGCCAGGGCCAAATCATGGCCCCGTGGCCCCACGTAGCTACGCCCCTGGTTTAAATACCTCCGTGGCATTAATGTATAGGAGGTGAGCCTTTTTCAAATGAAGGACAACTCCGGTACGAGAGGGCATGGGATGAAATTAAGAGATTACAGACTCAGGAATAATCTAAGAAAATACTTTTTCACAGAAAGGGTGGTGGATGTGTGGAATGGGCTCCCGGTGGAGGTGATGGAGATGAGGACTGTGAATTTAAAAAAGCATGGGACAGGCATGCGGGATCTCTTAGGGAAAGGAGGAGATAGTGGTTACTGAGGATGGACAGACTGGATGGGCCATTTGGCCCTTATCTGCCATCATGTTTCTATGTTTCTATATGCAAAACTGGGTTTTATGACTAGAAAAGTAGTTTATAACATAGGGCATGGAATACACATATACGAGAATGTGTTCCCAGTGATCCTGCACAGGCCTTTGAATATTTTTTAAAGTGGGCTGTTACAGGGGCAGAACTGGGTACAATTTGGGGTTTATACATATACTTTAAAAGATGTATTCATAAATACACTTTACATGTGTGCAGAAATTTTAGAAGGGAAGACATACCTGCACTTCCCCCTTTCAAAAATCACCATTATTTACACATACAGGAGGGAATTCAGTAAATGGCACTCAATGTTCTGCACCCACAAAAATCAGCGCTAAATATAATTCAATAAAGGGTGGGTGCGCTTTATAGAATTGCATTTAGGTGCGAAGCCACACCTAACTGTTGGGCACAGGACTTACGCCTGCTAAAAGCAGGTATAAATGCCAGTGCCTAAGGGGCCCTTTTACTAAGCTGTAGTAAAAAGTGGCCTGTGCTAGCTTGGACACAAGAAATTGGCACACACTGGGCCATTTTTTACTGTGGCCGTACAAAGGCCTTTTTTTAATGGGGCAGTAAATGGCCGTGTTCTAATATTAAAGGTAGCGCACGGCTACTTATTGTCTGAGCCCTTACCACCACCTATTTACATGGCAGTAAGGACTAATGTGCTACTTGTGCGGTAATCAGGCAGTGTATGGCAATGTGGCCGCGCTGCCAATTACCACCGGGAACGCCCCTGTGGATTTTCTCAAGTCCATCTTAATGATGTCTTATGGACTTTTAGGAACTTGTCCAAACCTTTTTTAAACCCTGCTAAGCTAACTATTTTTACCACATTCTCTGGCAACAAATTCCAGTCTACCTGAACCTGCCCATAACAAAGTCCAACCTGTACACCTGCCTTTAACTTACTTTGAGTTTGGAGTTGAAAAACGTGAACCATTGAATCTAAAATCCAACATGTGAAAGCTAAGTGTGCAGGAGGAACAACCATCATAACTATTCAACTGATGCCTTCTGTTCCTTCTAGGAACCAGCCCTTCACAGTTATGCCATCTGCCCACAAAGTCAAATATATTTGCTGTAGCTCAAAGTAGGTGTATCTGTGGAAATCATCAGTATAACAATTTTTCTCCTTATAGCCAAATGGTCAAAGATGTCACATGCAAATTGTACTGTTTTACTTTCTCAAATAATGAGGGGAAAATGATAAAAAAAAATCTTGTTGTAAAAAAAAATCATTGACTCCATGTTGTTAAAGCAAAAGTCATTTTAAAAGATAAAGTACCACTTTCTCCACAGCAAATCACGACAAAAGCCTTTCTCAAAACACTTTGACAATTTACCCTCTTCATTCCTAATTAGAACAGAATGTGCCATTAATCTTCTGTCACTGTGTTACTGCACATGAAGCAAAGGTCTCTCCAGTTTTACCCCTTTCTTGGAATGTTAGAAATGTTTGGCATCCTACAGTAAAGTTTTTGAGTTCAGGTCTTTCCTAGTATCTTCCTGTCAGGACACTATCTCTTCAGTAACTTTCCTCCTTTCAATGTCACAACACAACATTGTGTGACTGTGTATCTAGCCATGAGGATAGATAATACAATCATCTGAAAAATGCAGCATGCCTGTCTCAAAATGAAGCCCACACAGAGAGGCATTTATCCTTTTATACCAGAGTAACTAAACTAACCTACTCACAGAGCACACATCACAGAAGACCGCTTTGAACATAAAGCATCCTGCTCAATGCATCCTTGGCTACTAGAAATGTCACTTTTCTGAGTTGCCAAAGATTTAGGTATCAGAAAAAAGTATGTTAAGATCCTAACCAATGAGGCTTCCCTTAATAATAAATGATGCAGAAAAAAAACCATGCATAGAACACACTGTACGGAGGCTGCTTTTGTCCAATATCTATGGAGGAAAAACGGAGCAAGAAGAAAGAGGCCCAAGTGTGTGACATGAGCATGAGATAGTACAGGACTGAATACCGGGAATATGAACAAGAGGACCTATTTCCTCATTACAGTTGTATCATGTGAACTTCTGCTAGATCCCCAAGCACATGTGGATCCAGAAGAAATTAAGGAGGCAAAAGAAGAGATATTATAACCACCTAACATATTTCTGCCATCATTAGAATGAGAACTTTGAGGCCTCCCCATCACACATCTTCTTCTTCTATGTTTATTAAAAAGCTTGATATCCCATAATTTCTGAATGGAAGGTCATAGCGATTTACAATATTAAAATAAACCTTATAATTAATTAAAATAGAAAAGAATGCAAAAAGACAGGAAAACAAATACCAGTCAACCAGAATCATATATACACATTCGTGAAAGATCTGGGAACACCCCTTGGGCCCCTACCTAAACCATCTTGCTTCCTAGAAAACAGGAGTAGATAATCCGTACCATGACTCCACTGGTGTGGCTTCTGTGTAAATGTTTGATGAAAAGTCCACAGAAAGATTGCATTTTTCTGTTCTCTGCATGTCAGATGTTGCTTCCTCATTGAGAAGGCAACTGACAAATATTGTTCAATCATCAATTGGAGCCTGAAGATTCATTGCTTTTCATCCAGATTGTTTTCCAGAACTCGCAGGGTCTTCTCTAGGATGATGATGCCTGCTCTTTGAACTGGTTCAAGAGATAAAGGAAGGGAAGGCAATGGTCTGAACAAAGAACTTCAGGCCTGTGGGGCCTCCAGACCATCCTCTCTGGAAATGGCTGTGTAGAAAAATGACTTCCTTTGGATCCATATCTGTAACTTCATCATCCATCTCCTGGGGAGCAAAAGAAGGTGAGCTATACAGCATATGAGTGGTGAGTAGGAAGTGAAGAAAATGAAAGACCAATAAGAAGCATTCCTTGAGCAACCATATTGATATCTTGTATGGCATCACCCATCTCAAGAGCTGCAGCATTTTCTTCATCATTTGTACATCAGTAAATCACATTTTTGATAACCCATTTCTTATGTGAGTTCATATTTCATATCATAACCGTTTCCTTAAAATTACTGAGGTGATTATTCTATGGTGTGAACTCCACATAAAGGTAAGCAGATGATTTATCTGTTTATCTTTATGTAGATTTTCAGCTTCCCTATCTAAGTAAAACCTTGAATATGTGGTCCTAAACTTAGATAATTTAGGACAGTTATTTATGTGGTCCTGCTTAAATTCATAAACGTAACCAGAGAATGACTAAATGTTACTGTTGTCTGGTTACATTTAAGCTACATTCTGAGAATGCACTTTATCCCTCACTCTTCTATCCGAATAACAGTTGGCCAGAAATTTTCAGCCCTAATGACTGACATGGTTAACTCTGAAGATAATTGCGTAAATCATTTTGATTATTGATCTCACCCTCTTAAATATGAAAGTTTACATATGTTGTTTCAATCTGTAAATCATGTCACTCAGGAACAAAAAAGAGAAGAGTTGGGGAAGATAGGCTCTTTCCAATCAATAAGGGAGACGTATATTTGAAAAAAGTATAATGTTTATTATAACAGGTCGACTTGACACAGACGTGTTTCGACGACGTAGTGCCTTCTTCATGTCACTCAACCACAAAATATACTTACAACCTATCTTCTTTTGGACTTTGAAAGTCTTGTTGAGACAATGAGAAGTGACACAGAGGAGGACGGCACCTATAATTTGACAAGAGAGAGGTGGTCTTGTAGGTTTATGCCAGGGCCATTAAGGGGGAGGATAGGGGGGTAGATTCCCTGAGCCCAGCGATATTACATTAATGTTTTATTCACTCTACATTTTTTTATAGTCAAGAAGAATTTAGTGTGTCCTTTTCTGTAGGCATACACCAGGCCAGAGCCATCAAGACACAAAACTGGGCCTGGGGCAAATAATCTTCAGGGGTTTGCCACCACTGGAGCCCTGCCCCCCCCCCCCCCCACTCCTGTAGCAGCGAACCAGAGATAGTGTTCCTCCTGCCACATCCTGCCTATGAGGAAACTGTAAATTACTTCACAGGATGCAGGATGCGGCAGGAAGAAGGACCCGTGGCCAGCAGAACACTCCCTCAACTGATTCAGAGAATTCCTAACCAACATAAGCTACTCGGTCAAACAAGATCATCATCTCTCCCAATACTGGATCCCAGAATGTGGGGTCCTGCAAGATTCTCCACTCTCGCCTACACTTGTTAACTTCTTCATGTCCTCTCTGAGCTCGATAGACCCAGGGCAGGGCAAACTCATACTGTCTTATGCCGATGACATTCTACTCCTACTACTAATTTTATGCAATAACCAAAACCCCTCCAAGTTGTTAGCATCTTGGGTGAACGCCATCCAGATCTGGGCACATACAAATAGAAAGAAATTGAACTCTCAAAAGACAAAGATTCTTCCGCAATCCAGGGTTTAATGCTCCAACCTCAGTTTTGATCAGCAACAATGAAGATTGTCCAGTCGATTTGGAAACAAAGGTACTTGGTGTTATCCTTGACTCTCACCTACTGTTAACATCCCACATCAACCAGTTCTGGAAAAAACCTTGTTCAAAATGAGACAGTTATGACTCATCCGATCTTTGTTCGACCAAGCAGCCTTCACATTGATGGTTCAGATGCTTATTCTCCCCCACCTGGACTACTGCAAAATCCTGTTCCTTGGCATTAGAGCTAGAGACCTCACGAGACAGCAGTTAATCCAAAACACGGCAGCGAGACTAAAATTCAAACTAAAAAGACATGACAGCATATCTCCTGTCCTGGCTAAACTACACTGGTTACCAGTAGCAGAAAGAATCAGATTCAAGGCCACATGCTTCATCTATCAAATGTTACACAGAATCACATCCTGCCTGCTTACCACTATTTCTACATTACGCCTGGCCCGATCCGATAAAGAGATCAGCTGTTCCTTTTCTCCCAGTCCTACAAGAGCATAAAATACCAGAGATACTTCAAATCTCTACTCCCTGTGGTGGGCCCTTTATTATGAAACTCACTCCCCATTGCCAGCAGAACAGGCAACAAGTACCTCAGCTTCAGGAGAAAACTAAAAACTTTTTCTTCCTGAAATCCATCATGCATCCCTGACACTGCTGGCTCACACAGCCAGGATCTCAGTGCCCAGGTCAGTGACTGTGCCCCTCGACACGATTTCCGCTATAGATTTGATAAACACTGTAAATCTTTTCTGATTTTTCTGTAAACTACACTGAACCCTGACAAGGGGATATTAGTGGTACATAAGTCCTAATTTGTTTTGATTTTCATTATTAGCACTTAGATCTCCTGTGCTTCCATTGTGCAAGAAGAAAAGGAATGATGTATGTTAAGTACCTCTTTTATGTAGCCTGCATCATGTCATGTGCTGAAAGGTGTTCATTCTTTCATGAGATCAAGATACTGTGGTGAAGACCTGCATACTTACCAGCCGATATTCAGCCGGCACTGGGCATCATGCTGTCCCAGATATTCAATGCCGGGCTCTTTCCAGTGACCCATCTTGAATATCTGGGGGATTTTTTTGGCCGGCTTAAACTTAATCTGCTATGTAATATTCAGCTCTGGCCAATTAAGTTTATAGTGGCCAAAGAAAGGCCTGCTATGTAGGCGGCCCGATTTGGCCGCCAAACTTAGCTGGCAATGCCCTGAATATTTGCAATATAGCCAGCTAGCTGCTATGTGCTGACCACGAATTTTCAGCGGGAGATAGCTGCTATCCCTCACTGAATATTTGTGGATAGCCAGTTAAGTACTAAAATAGCACTTATCTACAGTATATCACTTCTTAAGTCTTTCCAGAAACTCTTATGCTTCTGAGGTGCAAATTATTTACCTACCGTGGGATGGAATTAGCAGAATTCAATAGTTATACTATTTTCTCTTTCCTTATTATCCTAACAGTTCTGCCCTTATAAATGAGTTAATATATGCAGCACAATACTTCGGTGCTCCTGTACTTTATCATCTTTACAATGCCTCATTTCCTTATGAAGATAGGCACATATATGTTTGAGAGGAAAATTAAACAAGGCAGTAAACTAACTGAAGTGTGGGAAAGTATTTTTGTGTTCCTGTCCTTAAATTTTGTTAATGTCGCACTATGAACATTGTCTATATATGTCATGTGCCCAATTCAAAAGGTTCCTGATGTCAGGACTGTGACTGTTTGAAATGGAATTATAAGCCTGTTCTTATATAATTTTTTGGATTGAGATACAGTAGATAATTTTCTGCCCCCAGAGGACTTACAATCTAAGTTTGTGAGGCAATGGAGGGTTAAAATTTAAGATTCCACACTATCCACAAATTCTAGACAGATTACAAACTAAACCATATATAATCACTGATTAACAAAACCAATAACAAAACTTGCCCAAGATCAGAAGCAGCAGCAGTGGAATTTGAACCTGGCTTCCTGCTGCTCTAACCATTAGGCTATTCCTCCACTAATGAGACAGATAATGTAGCATATGGTGGACAAAGGGATTATGCCTAAAATCCCATGTAAAAGGAGTCTAATTGCATGATGTGTGAGGTCACTCAGCAGCATTTTTCAGACTCTGGATATTTAATTTTTTAAATATTTACCAGAGAAAATAGTATATTTAGCAGGACATTTTTCAATGAAGTAGTTGCTGATCCATGAGTTAAACAGAATCTGGTTTGCAAAGAATCATGGAAAATATAGTTCAGAAAGTAATTTACATCATGGGAAATGTAACTCTCTGAACCACTTTTCTTATAATATTTGATGAACTGGGTTTAAGCCAGAAGAATGTAACCACTGCTATAAGGAGTTTGGTTGCTTTAAGCCTGGCCCCATGAGAAGAAATCCTGTTGCTGCCCCAGAGGAATGGAGTCAGTTCAATCCAGGACAATGGAACAGAACCACTGGCACCAGCATCTGGAGGAAAAGATGGTACTAAGAAAGATGAAGTAAACCAAAGGAGGATTGACAAAGCTAGCAGAAGGGAGAAATAGAAGCTGATGAAGGAAGAGGGAAGTAGAAGAGATCTAAGGCAAGGGAATGGTGTGTACACATAGGAAAGAAAAGAAAAGGGAGCTTGGGTGGGATGCAGAAAGAGGCTAGTAGGTATCAATAAAGTACAATAATAAAGCATTTTCCATACAGAAAGTAGTATAAGGACAAGGGGTCATGATTAGAACTTGGAAGGAGGGAGGCTAAAAAGAAATGTGAGGAAATCATTCCTCATTAGCAGTGGAGTGGATACACGGAATAGCCTTCCAGCTGAGGCCACAGTAGCCAGAACATTCTGAAAATTCAATGCCTGGACCGGACAGAGAGAGTGGTGATATGGGTAAGAGAGGAAGATAAGCAGCGACTGTCAGCATGGTCTATGTGGTAATGCAATAGGCTGGGGCCTGAGCAGCACAGGTAGGTCAAATGGTCTACCTGCAAAAAACTACTAAAGGGTCATTTCAAAAAATGTTCAGTTCCTAGAGTTAGGGAGATTTTCATCTGAATTCTGGTCCTAGACTTTCAGCTTATAATTCATCTAAATCTAAGAAAATATAATTTAAGATCCTGCAATTTGTTTGCTTGGAGTTAAGAACCAAAGGGGCCCTTTTACTAAGCCGCGTAAGTGTCTACAAAATGGAGTTACCTGACCTGCTCCTCCTATGGCCACGCCCCCTTTTCAGTTGCACACTAAAGGACCCTTTTACTAAAGGGTTGGCATGTGGCAACAGGCTTGCCACGCACCAATCCAGAACTACCACAGAAACCCAGAAGAGTTCCCACCCCCAGCGGTTACCGTAGGGTTAGCGTGGGAGCCCTTACTGCCACCTCAATGGTTCACTTATCGCACGGTCATTTCTTTTTAGGAAAATAAGACAGCCTTTTACCTGCTGTGTCAAAAACACACGCTGGTGCTAGAGCAGGCCCCCTTTTACCGCAGCTTAGTAAAAGGACCCCTAAAAGATTTACACACACATCTTTGTAGAATAGCACTTAGCATGATGCATGTGTATATCCACATTGTTCTGATTAACACCAAAAATTGTTAGCACCCAATTATTGACACTAATTGGCTTGTTACTCAAATAATTGTGCGTGCAAATTGGGTGCAAGCCCAAATACGCACGTACAATTTACAGCGCCATTTATAGAATCTGGGGGATAGTGTGCACTACTGACAACATTGCCTTCTGAAATGAAAACAGAGGTAAAATAAAGAAAACAAAGTGAACAATGCTGCATGTGACACAGGAAACAAGACAAAATGAAAATATTTGGACTACCCATCCCTACAAAGGAGTATGTTTTTTGGCCAAAAACACCTAAAAATAGTTTTGTACTCTCCTCCGGTCCCCTTCAGCCCCACTTATTGGAGGACTGGCTTCATACATACATATAAGTGAGAAAAAAATTGTGTAAAGAACAGAGCTGTGTATGTGACAGAAAGAAATGTGCCGTGCGCTTTGAATATTGGCCCCTATGTGTTTTTGCCTCCAATGCAATCTTGTTTTCAAAGTCTCTCTTAGCCTTCAGCTAGATCCTTCTTACATTTTCTGAAGGCTTTTCTTTTAGCTCTAATAGCTTCCTTCACCTCACTTTTTAACCATGCCGGCTGTCGTTTGGTCTTCAGTCCTCCTTTTTTAATATATGTAATATATCTGGTCTGGGCATCTAAGATGGTACTTTTGAATAACATCCACGCCTGATGTAAATTCTTGACATTTGCAGCTGCTCCTCCAAAGTTTCTTGTTTGACTACTCTCCTCATTTTATCATAGTCTCCTTTTTGAAGTTAAATGCTAGCGTATTGAATTACTTCAGAGATTATATCAAATCTGATTTTGTTATGATCGTTGTTATCAACTGTCCTCAGCACCATTACCTCCAGCACCAGATCATATGCTCCAATAAGGACTAGATCTAGAATTGTTCACCCCGTTTGGTTCCTGAACCAGCTGCTCCATGAAGCAGTTCTTGATTTTATCAAGGAACTTTACCTCCCTAGCATGCCTTGATGTTACATTTACCTAGTCAATATTGGAGTAATTGAAATCACCATTATTGTGTTATCCAGTTTGTTAGCCTCCCTAATTTCGGATAACATTTCTGCAACTGTCTGTTCATCCTGGCCAGTGGTGTGCTGGAGCCGGCTCATGAGAGCCGGTAGTAAGTATTTTTAAAATTTTGTGAGCTGGTTGTTGAGCCCAGTCAGCTGGGGCAGGAGCGATCCTCCTTCCCTCCTGCCTATGCAGTCTTCACTCACTGTCTCTCCCATATGGGTGTAGTTTGGGGGACGAAGGGGGTATTGCCTCCCCAAACACTGTAGGACCGGGTGCCACCCACATCTTCCCCTTCCCCACATGCCCCAGCATAAATCCCTTTCTCCTTTGTCTTCTATCCCTTCTGGCTCCCCCACCTCCCGCAGCTCGGCTCCCTCCCTCCCCGCTTCAAATTGGAGGCTCCTTCCCGATGCAGCAGTTCTGAGCTCTATAAAGAAAAAGATAAAGCTGCCGTTAAAGAGCCCTGTGCTGCAACACATGCACAAAAACTCAGGTAGACAGTATACAAAACATTTAAATCTATGCTAATTAAGCTATTTGCTATTGTATGCAAATGCAGAGAAGTACACAGAAGACACGAAGACTGAGTGCAATGCTGGGGCTTTAATGCAAAGTCTGAAGATTGGACTGGATTTATTGAATGTATATACTGCATTTATGCTTAGGTGTCAAAGCGGTTTACAATAACCATTAGTCATACAAAATACAGTTATCATACAGTTCCATTAAAAAAACATTTCAAAAACAATTCCATAATAAAACATTTCAAGAGCACATCAAATAAAATAGCTGAAACAGCCAACTTTTTAGCAATTTACAAAACTGAGGTAGGAAGAAGCCCTTTGTTCATCAGGTAAAGAATTCCAAAGAGAAGTTCCCACATACGAGAACACTCTTTTTCTGGTTGATGAAAGCTTAATAAAGTCTAGACCTGGAAGCTGAAGGAGACTATTTTGTGTTGAACATAATTCCCTCCGAGAAATATGCTTTGTCAACTTGGCAGAAAGTTAAATCAGAAGTTTCACATGAAATGATTTACGTACTATACACAACAACTTGAAAAAGATGCATGCAGCCACAGGCAAATGATGCAAAAAACAGAAGAAACAAGTCTTCGCAAAACTATAAACAGGAGACAAAGAACAGCGAAGAGGACCAAAAATATCAAAATGGAAGACGCTTCAGTTGCAAATCCAATAAAACAATTTAATGAGCAATAAGAGAATGAGACTCAACACAGCTGTGTTTCGGCCTATGGCCTGCATCAGGAGTCTTTTTGCTGTCCAAAAGGTCACTATTTGGAGCTTTCACCATATTATCTGATCAATGTAGCTTCGTTTTCTCTAGATTGACGTTATGGTTGTTTTGTAACGTCGCTAAAGCAGCTTCTTGAATTTCTCTCATCTGGCGTCTGACAGCTCATGTCAGGCTGGATCTGCAGCCAGTGCAATAGATATAACACTGGTGTAATGCGATCAAATCTTTTGGAACCAGTTATCAACCTAGAATTGCACTAGTCCAACCTGCTAGTGACTAAAGCATGAAATATTTTTATCAGATTTCCATCTGCCCGTGAAATAGCAAAGAGGAGGAAATACACAGTGGTGAGACTCACTGTTCTTCCCCAGAAATCACAACTAAATGAGATTTTATTGGAGGTTTCTTTCTTAGCTCCATGTTCAGCTCCGCTTTCTAAGTTGACACTTTCTGGGATGTTACAGTTGAAGGGCTGAACTGAGTCCACTTTCAAAGCACATTGAATAATTGAAGCTTAGAGAAACCACAGCTTTTAATAAGAATAAAGAGGAACTATCCTGCTAAGGGAAGCCTCTTGACACAAAGCAGAATGCAGTCAGTAAAAGTGAAATGGTGATACCATGAAAAAGATTCAGCAGCCTCTAATAGTGAAAGGCAGCAGTCCCAAGCGATTAGCTGGTGAATCGTGTAGAGAGAAAAGATCAAGTATCAAGAACTGCAGTCTGAGACCATGAAAATGTGGAAGAAGGTTACCCATCGTTTCAGATGTCACAGGCCTCATTAAAAAGAATTTCCAAGCACACCTAGATAAATTGCCTGTTCATGTAACATCTTATGAACTTCAGAAGGAAGCTCTCCTTGGCACAATACAATACAAGTACTTTGACGAGAATTAGCAGTACATTTGAGAGACTGAGATCATACTCCTTTTTTGTGGGCTTTGGGCCACAGACAAGGCTCTTCAATAAGCAGATAGACTCCACTATGGACAAACAGGTTCTGTTGATTTGCAAACTGTATATAAAAGGGTAGCTCCCTGCACACAAGTCATGAGCAACTTATGGAGTCTACCACTTTTATGAGTTTTCTGGCAGACTATTTACCACTGCCCTCCCCAGTCATCCACTCCTCCCAGCTAAGGCTGGGTACTCATTTATCAACCAAAAGTGGATGGATGGCTGAGTTGGCCAGAGGCTGGCTACCTGACAGAAATACCAGTGTGGGATTGAAGCTCCAGTTTGGAGTTCAGTAGGCAAATGACCTACCAATTGTATCACAAGGAGAGTGTGTACAAGAGTGCTTCTGGAGCACAGGGCCAGTACAAGGGTATTAGGTGTTCAAGATGAACCTTCAGTCTTGCATCCTTCCTCAAGTAACTTTCAGCTCCCTAATCCCCCCACCCCCACTCTAAAGTTTTCATAATTTCACTTAACAGGCAGCATGAGGTCAACAACACCTCTCCCAGAATGACTCTCTAAAAACACTGAACTGGTACATCACACTTTTATTAAAAGTTAAACTTTCTTTTGTTTATTGCCCGCCCTATCTCTGGGAATAACATGTATAGAATGTTTGTATGTTTGGGAAGCTTGCCAGGTGCCCTTGGCCTGGATTGGCCGCTGTCATGGACAGGATGCTGGGCTCGATGGACTCTTGGTCTTTTCCCAGTGTGGCATTACTTATGTACTTATGTAATGCTCTGAGTTGGTATGGCTGTCAGCATTGATTGCTTCTCTTTGATCTTTGCTGCTCTTCCCTAGGCAATTGCCTTTTTTGCCTAATGGTTAAGGCAACCCGGTCTGGAGGGCATCCAAGTGACCAAGAATTTTATGAATAGCATCTAAATCTTACTCTGGCCCAAGAGAAGTAGATAGAGGGAGGAGGCGGAGGCAGAAGATTCAAGAAGAAGGAGAAAAGTGTAAGTGACCAGGACAAATTATGAAATTCTATGCCTTTCTCTATCATGCACTCTTGGGCAGACTCATTCAAGTTAAAACTCAATGCAGAAAAAAATCAATGTCTAGTCCTCACCTCCCAATACAACACAAACAACTACCCTACAATAACCACCCCCTACTGCACACTTCCTATCTCAGAAAATCTGAAAATTCTTGGAGTCACCATTGATCGAAACCTCACTCTCGACACCCACGCAAAGAATACAACGAAAAAAATGTTAAAATCGATGTGGAAACTCAAAAGAATAAAACCTTTTTTCCCAAGAAATATCTTCCGCACCCTAGTACAGTCATTAGTAATAAGCCACTTGGACTACTGTAACGCTCTGTATGCAGGCTGTAAAGAACAGACCATCAAAAAACTCCAAACAGCCCAGAACACCGCAGCCAGACTAATTTTTGGAACACCTAAACACAAAAGTGCGAAACCCCTAAGAGAGAAACTGCACTGGCTCTCGCTCAAGCAACGAATTGAGTTCAAGATCTGCACGACTGTACACAAAATCATTCACGCAGATGCCCCACTCTATATGTTAAACCTAGTGGACTTACCGCCCAGAAATGCCAAAAGATCGGCCCGCAAATTCCTCAATCTGAATTTCCCCAGCTGTAAAGGAATGAAATACAAACAGGCTTATGCTACTACCTTTGCGTACAAAAGCACACAGTCTTGGAATGCACTACCCATGGCCCTGAAAACCATGACCAATCTAACCAGCTTTCGCAAAGCTTTGAAAACATATCTCTTCAACAAAGCTTACAAAAGTCACCCTCAATGAAACAAATCATTCCTAAACCACTCAAACACACCAAAAATACCTCTCACACGACCTACCTAACACCTTCCATCTAAATCCTCTTTCACCTCTGCTTACGACCGACTGCTTTTAAATCATGTAACGACGTTATCATATCTACACTCTGTAAGCCACATTGAGCCTGCAAAAAGGTGGGAAAATGTGGGGTACAAATACAATAAATAAATAAAAAAATCTTAAACATTCTTGCTCCTTGTTCAACAAGTAAATGAGCTACAAAATTACGGTCTAAGTTTGTTTTCATATTGCATAGAAGAAAATGCGCTTAAAAGGCATATTCGATGCAACAATGCCCAGTGATCTCTCAAACAGGTTGTGTACTGAATGAATACACTATTAATTTGAAAGCAAACCTTTTATTCCATTAATGGGGGGGATTAAAATCCATTTGCTTAATGTCCTCTCTCAGGGGTTTCTGGTTACTGCCTCCATATCACATTTGACATGTACAGTATGTGTATGTAAGCAGTGGGGCTGCATCTTAGAAAGCCTTTTCCTCCCCTCAGCCTACAACCCTGACAAAGGAGCTACTGTAAGTACCCTTGCCCTTGTGGACAGGGTAATGTCAGCTACTTTGGCACATGTGCCTGACAGTGGTGTCTGGTGTCTGGAATTCTGAAACTGTTCCTTGTGGAATTGTAGGTAGAGCTACCACAATGGCCCATACAGGAATAAAACGAGATCCCTGGAAATAACTGGGTTTTCAGTGCTTAACTTAAAATAATATTGTGGTACATGCACTATAACTCAATGTTTTCTTAAATCTTTCGAAGTGTTATGAAGTAATAAAATAACGGTAACCAATTAAATTTCCAAACCAGCAGTTCAATACATAAATAATTAGTCATTTCTGTCATGGCACTTTTCAGTTTTTGCAACGGCAGACTGTTTTCCCCTTTTTTTGTGTGTAGAGCATTCAAGGATGGGTTTAATTTAGTTGAAAAGTGGTGTTTTATTTTATTTTTAACAGACTATAAGAATGAAGATGTATACAGCAATGTAGGGGAACCCCCCCCCCCCCCCCACAAACAAACAATACCACTTTATATTTCTCATTCCGGAAATGGCGATCGCTACTACGGCATACTGTAAGCCACATTGAGCCTGCAAAATGTGGGATACAAATGCAACAAATAAATAAATAAAAATAAATAAATAAATTCACAACCGCCGGCAGTGCACATAATGATGGGGGTCTCTCATAGGAGATGAATTAATCAGGAAGTTGGAGGGATTGTACTAGAGTCAGCAGTTAGTACACAGTAATATCATCATGGATTCAAAATGTAGAGAAGACTTCCATAAGCAGTATTTAATTAGAATACCCTTAACAAAGGAGAAGGAATGGCCATTACTGCAACTCTACGAATTTTTCTGTAGTGGTCCTAGATACTCCCTGGCTTTTCTCCTTCTACTCATTGTACCTTTAAAAGGGGCCCTTTTACTAAACTGTGCTAAAAAGTGACCTTAGCGCCTTACACGGGGTTTTCCTGTGCACTAAGGCCATTTTTACGGCAGCAGGAAATGTCCGATTTTCCATTTTTTCCTGTTAAAGGCCATGCACTAATGTTGCCATTAGTATGCGGCTTTTAATAAAAATTACCACGGGAACACTTACTATCACCTATTTTGTAGGTGATACGGGCTCACATGGTAATCCTGCGCCAACCAGTCAGCATGTGGAAATGTCGATGTGCTAACCAAATAACACAGGAATTCCCACTCTCAGCCTTCTGACATTCCTCCTCCAACAAAAATTGAAAAATATTTTTTAGCAGGTGGGTACGAATTTACTGCAGGATGCCTGAGAACGTCCCGCACTAAGCCATTTTAAGCTGTGGTAAGCGTGTGCTAGCACTTACTGCAGCTTAGTAAAAGGGCCCCGAATATATAAGTACATAAGCATTGCCATACTGGGACACACCAAAGGTCCATCAAGCCCAGCATCCTGTTTCCAACAGTGGCCAATCCAGGTCACAAGTACCTGGCAAGATCCCAAAACAGTACAATACATTTTATGCTGCTTATTCTAGAAATAAGCAGTGGATTTTCCCCAAGTCCATTTAATTATGGTCTATGGACTTTTCCTTTAGGAAGCCATCCAAACCTTTTTTAAACCCCGCTAAGCTAACCGATTTTACTACATTCTCTGGCAACGAATTCCAGAGTTCAATTGCATGTTGAGTGAAGAAATATTTTCTCCAATTTGTTTTAAATTTACTACATTGTAGCTTCATTGCATGCCACCTAGTCCTAGTATTTTTGGAAAGTGTAAACAAGCGATTCACGTCTACCCGTTCCACTCTACTCATTATTTTATAGACCTCTATCATATCTCCCCTCAGCCATCTTTTCTCCAAGCTGAAGAGCCCTAGCCGCTTTAGCCTTTCCTCATAGGGAAGTCGTCCCATCCCCTTTATCATTTCTGTTGCCCTTCTCTGTACCTTTTCTAATTCTACTATATCTTTTTTGAGATGCAGTGACCAGAATTGCACACAGTATTCGAGGTGCAGTTGCACCATGGAACAATACAAAGGCATTATAATGTCCTCATTTTTGTTTTCCATTCCTTTCCTAATAATACCTAACATTCTATTTGCTTTCTTAGCCACCGCCGCACACTGAGTAGAGGGTTTCAATGTATCATCAACAATGACTCCTAGATCCCTTTCCTGGTCGCTGACTCCTAATGTGGAACCTTGCATTACGTAGCTATACTTCAGGTTCCTCTTTCTTGCATGCATCACTTTGCACTTGCTGACATTAAACGTCATCTGCCATTTGGATGCCCAGCCTCGTAAGGTCCTCTTGTAATTGTTCACAATCCTCTTGAAATGTAACAACTTTGAATAACTTTGTGTTTTCACCAAATTTAATTACTTCACTAGGTACTAGGGATGTGCATTTGTTTGAAATGATGCCTTTACTTGTTGCTGGCAAACAAAAACAAACAACAAAAACACAAAATTTTGTGCCCTGTTTACTAAGCAGTGCTAGAGGCATGTTAGAGTTTTTAGCGTGTGCTGTGTAGGTGCCCACAATATTCCTAAGGGAGCCTACACAGATAGCACGTGCTAATTTTGTGCACGTGCTAAAAATGCTAGCTCGCCTTAATAAACAGGGTCCTTTGTGTTTTCTTGTGTGCCATTAATAGTGAGCAATTTTCTGAAACAGCAGCACTCTTTCAAAATAACATGCACTCTTGACAACACAGGTGGGAAAAAAAGAAAAGAAAGAGAGACAGAAAAAAGATGAACATTGCCGGAGTCAAGGGAAATGACACAAAATGAAACATTTCTGGCTACACACCCTTTTCTGCTTCCTTCTAGATACCCTAATGGTTTATAGTTTATGGTTTATTCCATTTAATAACAGGAGAAAGCGAAAAAAGGAAAGGAGAAAAAAAACCCCTACAAATGTATATAAGTCTAAAGAACAGGAGTAGGGGGAACCAATTAAATTTTAACCAACTACAGAAGTGAATTAACATGCATAAAATTGTATTTGGCCCCCTTTTACAAAGCCACGCAAAAATGCCGACACAACCCATTCAAAGTGGATGAGCTATGTCAGCGTTACCGCATCGACAGTCTATCATAGCTTTGTAAAAGGTGGGGTGGGGGGGGGGGGCTATAAGTAGACAAAAACAATGATGGCAAAAATTTTCTAAACCCAATAAAATATATAAAAAGATCTGCTGATTCAAAGTTTAAAATATGCATAATAATATTGTTAGACTGGACACAGATCTGTGTTTCAGAGATAAATGCCTGCCTCTAGCCGAGAATGTGACTGTTTATTAACCCTTGTGGTGCTTGCATATTGTTCTGCCTAGTTTTGCACAACACATGCTGATTTAAATATTTGCCTCTGCATGAGTCAGCCTCAAACTCGGCTAGATTGTGTGATTCCTGAGGCAGGCGTTTATCGCCGAAACACAGATCTGTGTCAAATCTGCAATATGTATAAAAATATTGCCAAACTCCTTTCTGTATGTAATTGAATCAGGCAATCTTTTTGTATATTTTATTGGTTTTAGAAAATTTTTGCTACCATTATTTTTGTTTACTAACAATTACATCTTTATACATTTTAATTCACCTCTGCAGTTGATTGGAATATAAGTGGTCCCCCCACTCCTGTTCTTTAGAATTATTCCATTAGATCTAGCACTCTTCCTTAGGATAATAACAAAGTGGTTTACAATATAAAACAAAGTAAAAATGTAAAATCAAACAGAAAAGAAAAGAATGCTATTTGTGACAGGAAAGCTATCAAACATATAAACGGCAAGTGACCGACTCACCTGCAAATGCGCAGTAGAGTCGGAACACTGAGAGTGTAGAAGTTCAAGCCCCGCCTCCACCAGCAGTACAGCCCAATAGGGAGAAAGGCTTGGACATGGGCATGGAAATCGGAGGAGGAGGGAGCAGGGAAGGAAGGAGGGGCGGAACTGAGGGAAACAGACGCTGGGGGGAGGGCAGGGGAGAGAGCAGGGATGGTGGATGGGGGGAGGCCATAGGAAAACAAAAAACTAGCCCGTGTTACGGGCTTAACGGCTAGTATAATATATAAAAGATTAGGTGCCAAGACAAACTTATATAAAAGTAAATGATAGCCGACATATTGACAGAATTGGCATGTAAGACAGAAGGACCTGCGGAGGTCAACGAATCCCAAGAGGTACCAATCCATCCAATTGGAAATTAAAGTTTTCTCAAATAAATGTGTGCCATGCGGGTGCCACCTATTCTATAATGGCTTCTGGGTACCCAGATTCTGTTATAGAACATTAGTGTAACCCGGTATTGGCATGTTTACATATAGGTGCCCACAGTTACCCAAGCCTTAGAACTGGCCTAACTTGCTTAAAAGCGGCAAGGGCACATGCAACATATTGTATTCTATAAATTGTGTGCATAACTGGGAGACATGCCCATGTCCCATCCACAAGTACCCCCCCCCCCTTGAATTTGCATGCAATAGTACTTATGCGTGCCCTTATAAAATAGTGCTTAGGGTGCTAATTTTGGCTCATATAGCCATGCAAAGGGTTGCTTAACCTCAAGTGCCTAGGTATAGAATTACCCTCCTATTGACTACCAAGAATCTTCCATCAAAAGTAAGGAAGCAGAGCAGTGCAGGACCTGACCTGGCAGTTCTCGGTCTTTGAAGGGGTCATCTATTTCAGCAGTTCTCGATCTGGCATCACTTTCACATATGGGGGTCTTATAGCTGGAAAATGAGGGGAAAAAGAACTGAAGAAAAATTTCCAATAAATCAGATCTTGACAGCAGACATAACTGTAAAAAAATGCATAAAGGGTCTGGTACACTAAAGGCTTTTTTTTCCCTATACTACACAGGTCCTAAAGTGTTTTTACGTTCACTCCCCCCCCCCCCCCCCCCCCACCGATATTCAAAACTATTTAACCTGGTCGTTTAAATAGCATTTAAATGCCTAACTGCAGATATTCAGCAAGAGAAAACCAGTTATCTTTCACTGAATATCCCCGTTAGCGGTTAACCGCTAACTGTATATCACGCAACGTAGCTGGTTAAGCGCAGATATCCAGTGCCAAACCAGCTATGTTGAGCAGTCAAAATAGGCTGCTTAAATAACAGGCCTATCTTTGACCACTAAAAAGTTAACCGGTTACTTCTGAATATCAGCATAGACAGTTAACTTTTTAGCTGCCAAAATAAACCTGGATTTTCAATGCTGGTCCCCAGAAACGGTCCGCCAACAGACAGCAAACACGCTGCCCGCTGAATATCAGGCCCACTGAGCTTGTTTATAAGTGCCATCTCTGTGGGTGCTCTGGGTGCTTGGGCACCTCCAATATTGAGCAAATAGTTCACCTTGTCCAAGAAGGGGTAATTTGTGAAAGGTAAATACCTCCAATCATTACAAAAAGTTGGCTCCTATGTGCCTGATTCAGATCTTTTATATTGCTGTATATCAGCTTCACATTGTGACTTCATTATACCTGCCAAGTCTCCAGCGGGATACTCCCACTTTCGCGAGTTATCTCTTGCATTCCCACTGAGGAGTGAAGATCTCCTGCTGAGCAGCCTCCCCCTCCATCAACAGCAGGAGATACGTTAATAAGATGTCATCTCCTGCTGCCATGGGACCAGTTTCATGATAACAGCTGCAAAATCTCACAGCTCTCGTTGTAAAACTGGTCCCGCGGTAGCAGGGGATGACGTTTTATTAAAGCATTTCCTGCTGCCCGAGGAGGAGGTGGCTTGTCCTTGCTGCTACCAAAGTCTGTTAGGAGGGGGGTGGTGGAACCAGAAGGTAGAGTGGGTGGGTCTTGGAGGTGTGGTTGGGCAGAGTTGGGGCATGGCTGGGTGGAACTAGGGGCATAGATTAAAACTCCCTCCCAAAGATCGGGCTCCCTTAACAGTTCTGCTTCATTCAAAGACAACACCTAACAGGATGATTTTCAAAGCAATTTTACCAGCCAGAAATGGCTCCTGGCCGGTTAAACCACCTGTTCAGGGCTAACTGCTAGTTTTCAGTGGCATTTAACTGGTTAGTGCCGCTGAAAATAACTGGTTAGAACTGAAGTGAAAAACGTCTATTTTGGGGGGTGTTCCGGGGCAGAGTTGGAATATGGCTAGTTAAGTGCTAATATTCAGCACCTAACCAGCCAGGTTAACCAGTGTAGTAAATTTAAAACAAATCAGAGAAAAGTTTTCTTCACCCAACACATAATTAAACTCTGGAATTTGTTGCCGGAGAACGTGGTGAAGGCGGTTAGCTTAGCAGAGTTTAAAAAGGGGTTAGACGGTTTCCTAAAGGACAAGTCCATAAACCACTACTAAATGAACTTGGGAAAAATCCACAATTCCAGGAATAACATGTATAGAATGTTTGTACGTTTGGGAAGCTCGCCAGGTGCCCTTGGCCTGGATTGGCCGCTGTCGTGGACAGGATGCTGGGCTCAATGGACTCTTGGTCTTTTCCCAGTGTGGCATTACTTATGTACTTAAATAGGACCGCAGAAAGGTCAGTCCTCTCTTGCTGTGACCTGTATAGCTGGTTAAGCGCTGAATATTGTACTCAATCAGCTATGCGTTAGCCGGCTCTGCAAACCCGGAAATTCAATGCCAGTGCCTGGACATGGGCCCAGCATTGAATTTCTAGGTTTAACACTGGCGGCGGTCAGCACAATGCAGATCACCACCGGCTGAATATCAGGCCATAAAATGACAAATCTGTTTGACTAGTGCAAGCTTAACCAGAAAATAAAAATCTAATATACAGTCAAGTAGAAAGCTGGA
Organism: Microcaecilia unicolor; assembly: GCF_901765095.1. Lineage (NCBI taxonomy): Eukaryota > Metazoa > Chordata > Amphibia > Gymnophiona > Siphonopidae > Microcaecilia > Microcaecilia unicolor. The sequence continues at coordinate 132,788,908 of NC_044039.1, forward strand.
ATCTGATACATTTGCCAGGAAGTGAACAGAAGTTGTACAGCTGTTACATGTTTAATTAACTTTATTACATTTCACTTTTCAAGACAAGCAGAATTGAACTACTGCATGGGTAGTGCAATCCTGTTTTCACTGGAAGGACTGGTATTGCCACATACAAAAGATTCTTCTGCCTCCAAAACAGGCATGGAAGCACCAAAACACCTCGCAGCTTCGATGGTGAATATTGAAAGATTGAGTTCCCGTGATTTAGAAGAGCAGTTACATCTTGCTGCACTACGCTGATGCAGATAAGTGAAAGTTATTTATAAATCATTTTTTACAACACTAGATATAGACATAAGGAGGTCAAACATGCAATCATTTTTATCTTTTGTGGGACACATGTGCATTAGACTGTGTATTGGAAGTTGTCTACAGTAGATTTTAAAAAAAAACTGATGAGTGAGAACTGGTCTGAATTTAAAGAAAAATGAGGGTAAATGATTAAATTTATGAGAATTGGTTTGGACCGAATGGGTATTCCACCATATGGGAGCTCTTTGACCTAGTCTCTAGATAAGATAATAATTACCGATACCCTCCAAAAAATTAAAAATCAAGATGCTCACCATTTTGCTAACTGATGTATGGCAAGAAGAGGGGAACAGACTACATGGGGGAGGGAAAGGAAGAAAGGATGCACCCTGGACATAGGAGGGATGGATGGCAGAGAGAGGAAAGCAAGGGACCAGAGATAAAGCAATGGTGTAAAAGGAACCTAGGAAGAAAAAGTCTTCAGGGGTCAGTCTGAGAAGGCAGTCCAACCCTGAAGCAAGTATCAGATATGAATGTTTGCCCTCATTCTGTGTCAATGAACCAGGGTGATTCAATTGTATCTCTGCTGAATTGTCTGGCAAGATTTCTTCAGAGATGGTCTTTACGTTATTCAGATGCCGATGGAAAGGGACTGCTCGTTTCCAGACTTGAAAACTGCACTCCCAAACAGGAAAAACTGTAACCCCTCTCCAATAAATCATTTAGCATGTTATGCTACTCAGGTGAACTTACACCATGGTAAGAACAAGAGGATTAGGGGAACAGCCCAGGGAACATTTTAAGTTTAAACGATACTTATTCAGGATCAAAAGAACCTCATAACAAACTGAGGAATAATAGAACAAAGAAAATACAACAGTCAATCACAAAGGAATCATAAGATGGAAAAATATAACAATTGAAAGAACTCTATAAAGCATAGGACAGGAAAAACATAGGATCCCAAATTTATATAAGCAACCTGCCACCATCCATCCCAACCAGGGGCGTAGCTAGGTGAGGCCACGGGGGCATGGGCCCCTGCAGATTTAGCCCTGGCCCCTGCTTTCACACACCCCTGCCGCTGACCCTCCCCCACCACTTTTGACCCCCCCCTCCCGCCACTGCCGACCCCGCCACATTTGACCCCTCTCCCACCGCCGCCAACCCTCCCCTGCCGCTGCCATCAGATACCTTTGCTGGCGGGGGTCCCCAACCCCCGCCAGCCAAAGTCCTCTTCAGCGCCAGAACGTGCAGGACATCAGGACTCACAGAAACAGAATCCAGATCAGCAATGTGCCGGACTTGGAGACCAGAACTGAAGGGGACTTCGACTGGCGGGGGTTGGGGACCCCCGCCAGCAAAGGTACCTGGTGGTGGGGGGAGGGCTGGTGGCGGCGGGAAGGGGGGGTTGAATGGGATGGGGGAGGGGTGCCAGCGCCGGGGGGGGTCAAAAATGGCGGGGGGGGGGGTCGGTGGCACCGGGGGGGAGACTAAAATGTGCCCCCTCACCTTGGGCTCTGGACCCCCTCCTGCCAAAGTCTGGCTACGCCCCGATCCCAACCCCATACCCTTCAAATCTAACACAAGGCCGGGGAACATTTTAATGGGGGGAAAATATTTTGGTAAAGGAAAGTTGAAAGGCTAGGGGTAGGGTAGTGGCTAAGGAAGTATACCACTGTCCCCTTCAGAAATACTGCCCTGTATTAACTTCAGACAGACAGAAAATCCCAGAAGCCTCAATATAGAAGCCATAGCAGCTTTTATCTGAATAAAGAAATGTAGATACAGAATTACCCAGAGTCTATTGTGATGGTTCCCTGGAATGGGCTCTGGGCATGGCTCAGTTTACATGGAATACATAGATATAGTTTGCCTGTTTACATTGGGAAAGGTAAAGGATAAGGATGTCATATTTGCAAGGGGGTGGGGGGAGGGGACCAATTCAGCATTAGCACCTGCAAAATATGGGGGTGGATGGGATGGGGGAGGAGCACCCATGCATACTAAAGCTGAGGCGGCTGAGGGCATTGAGACTAGACTGATACAAAAAGCATTTCTTACCGTGTAGAAGTTCCAGGAAGAGGGCGGCCTGTGTCCACCAGGACACACCAGCAATAGCCTGTGGACTGATGACATTGTACAGGTCTGTAAAGTCCCCCGGGGGCACACTCTGGAATAACAATGCCCTCTCGTGGGTTTTGTCGTGCTTCTTCAAGGGCACTTTGCCTTTCCTGGTCACAGGAGTGGATCTTCTCTAGAAAATACAGAAAATAGAGAGGCAGAACAACATAAATAGGTTTCTGAAACCCCAATAACACCCTTTCAAATACTAGGTCAAAGCCCTCTGTACAGCAAAAATCACTTTTATAATGGACAGAATGTGTCCAGGGAAAGAATGTGAAGAGAACAGTGCTCTGATGTACATACAACATGTGGGGATAATAAAATGACAGAGCATCAAGTGAAAGGCCTATTTGTACTATGCTCCTGCTTTATAAGACAGAAGCCAAGAGTTAAACTTAGTTTGAAAGAGTGTTTGTTATAGGAGAACTTGACTTTTAAGTAATGTAGTGCTGCAGTCAGCACATGTGAACGAATAGAGATTTTAAGAAATGTTTTCTATATGAGAGAGCTCATTACATTAGGTTTCTGCTTTATTTTTTCCAGTTGTGCCTCCAGCAAAAGATAACCAAGACTGAATTACCCTATAAAAATACGCTATCTCAAACCTCCATGAACTGTAGTCCAAGAATTTTTTCAAGACTTCACATCTCAGAATGCAGTGCAGTTGGGGAGATGAGCATAGGTTACAAAGCTACAGCTGTACTATTACAACTACTTACCATTTCTATAGTGCTACTAGACATATGTACACTTGAACATGAAGAGACAGTCCCTGCTTGAAAGAGCTTACAATCTAATCAGGACAGACAAACAGGACAAATAAAGGATAAGGGAATTACTAAGATGGGAATGATAAAACGTACATGGGTACTGTACAAATGAATAGGGGTTAGGAGTTAAAAGCAGCAGCAAAAAGGTGGGCTTTTAGCCTGGATTTGAAGACGGCCAGAGATGGAGCTTGACATACTGGCTCAGGAAGAGAGAGGAGTCAAAGATAACCCCAAGTTTACAAGCTGATGAGACAGGGAGGAACAGAGTGTTATCCACAGAGATAGAGAATGGGGGAAGAGGAGAGGTGGGTTTAGGGGGAAAGATAAAAAGCTCAGTCTTGGTCATGTTTAGTTTCAGATGGTGGTGAGACATCCAGGCAGCAATGTCAGACAGGCAGGCTAATACTTGGGCCTGGATTCCTGCTGAAATTTCTGGTGTGGAGAGGTAGATCTGGGAGTCATCAGCATAAAGGTGATACTGAAAACCATGGAATAAGATCAGAGCACCGAGGAAAGAAGTTTAGATGGAAAAAGAAGAGGTCCCAAGACAGAGCCCTGAGGTACACCAACTGATAGTGGGATAGAAGTGGAGGAGGATCCACTAGAGTATACACTAAAAGTGCGATGGGAGAGATAAGAAGAAAACCAAGAAAGAACAGAGTACTTAAATGCAAATGAGGACAGCATATTACGAAGTAGGTGATGATCAACAGTGTCAAAAGCAGCAGACAGATCGAGAAGGATGAGAATAGACCTTTGGATCTGACCAAGAACAGGTCATTGGAGGCTTTAGCAAGGACTGTTTCAGTTGAATGAAGAGGGCAAAAGCCAGATTGAGGTGGATCAAGAATAGCATGAGATGAAAGAAAGTCAAGACAACGGCGGTGAACAGCACATTCCAGTATCTTGCATAGGAAAGGGGAGATGGGTTGACAGTTGAAGAACAGGTTGGGTCCAATGAAGGCTTTTTGAGTTGTGGTGTAACTACAGTATGTTTGAAGGCATCAGGAGCAGTGGCCATAGAAAGTGAAAGATTGTGGATATGACAGTAGGAGAGATAGTGCTAAGTAGATGGGTGGGAATAGGATCAGAGGAACACGTAGTCAGTTTGGAGGAGGAAACAAAATGTGAAGTTTCCTCTTCAATGATTTCAGAAAAGAAAGAAAAGGAGGCAGGGGTTGAAGGAGATAATGGACTGAGAGAAAGAGAGGTGAAGGTGACTTGGTTGAGAATTCAAGGTTAATCTTGTGAACCTTATCAAGAAAGTACTCAGCCAGAGACTAGGAAGAAAGTGAAGAGGGAGTTGGAGGTGAAGGCACTTTGAGGAGAGAGTTCAGTGTGGCAAAGAGACGCCAATAGCCAAGACAGTTTATCAACTGGATGTAGTAATCCTTGTTTGGCAAGTGAAAGAGCAGACTGGAAAAAGGTCATCTGTATTAGAACACTACTTGAAAGGACTCTTCCCCCAATTCCCAGAACAATGTCTAACAGTATTTGTAGGCCCTCATTAACTCAGTATACGTCTGCATTCAGGACCATATCAAGCCAGAATAGAGAGGAGATATATAGTATTATTTGACTACAGTATCCCCCTTCTGGGATAGCTGTTATGATACCGCCTGCCCCTCTTTAAGTCAGAGACCTCTACAGAGGGTCTGGTATTATGGTACTTTGTGGATTTCAAAGAGGTGTAGTGTGTGTCTAAGGATCAGCTTTTGGGTCTATTTAGTGTCTTGAATAGTTTCTCTGACTTCTGAGTTGAATCCAGTGTGAAGTGAATGTGACAGGACAGAGGATTTACTCCCATGCCCATCGCTTGCTATTTAATTGAGGAATGTGGAGTAACAGCTTGGTCCTCAAACAGAAGGGAGAAGGAAGAGAAGCCTACTCAGCAGTGGTGTTCCTAGAGGTGCTGACACCTGGGGCGGATCGCCGATGCACCCCACTCCCCGGGTGCAGCGCCCCCCCCCCCCCCGGAACAGCGCCCCCCCCCCGGCGAAATAACCCCCCTGGGTGCAGCGCGACCCCCCGGCGAAAGAACCCCCCCTGGGTGCACGCCGCTGTGGGGGGGGGGGGGGTGCCGCGCGCCTGTCAGCTCTTCGTTTCCATGCTCCCTCTGCCCCGGAACAGGAAGTAACCTGTTCCGGGGCAGAGGGAGCATGAAAACGAAGAGCCGATAGGCACACAGCACCCCCCCAGCGGCGTGCACCCGGGGCGGACCGCCCCCACTGCCACCCCCCCTTGGTACGCCACTGCTACTCAGCAGCTGGACTAACAGAAAAGGTACTAAGTACAAGATTACACTTACTGGCAGGGCTGATGTTAGACATTCAGGGGCCCAGGGCAGAAATTGGGAAGGGAGTCCAAAAGCTGGCCTTCAGCCTATGTCTCCTTTAGTTTGAGGCAGGTTTGGGGCCCCCTATGGTATGGGGGCCCAGAGCAGTTGCCCTGTTTGCCACACCCTGCTGGCTCTGCCTATTGGGAAGAGTCTTTGTGGAAGTGGATCCCAGAAAAGAAGAGACTGTGGGGTCAATATTCAGCTGGCGGTGGTGAGAGTTTTGCTGACCACTGCTGGTGTTATTCTCAGACATTCAGTGCCAGACCACATCTGGGCTTTGGCATTGAATATCCAGTTTAAGTGGAGCCGGCTAACACATAGCCGGTTAAGTTGCGAGTCAGCACATGGGTTGCCGCATAAAGATAAGACTGTTTTTTGCAGTCCCATTTATGCGGTTACCCTAGCTGGTTAAGTGCTGAATATCGGCATTTAAACAGACAAGTGCTGACTCTGCTCCCGGAATGCCCTCAAAATAGACGGTTTTCACTTAGGACAAACTACTGATTTTCAGCAGCGATAACCAGCTAAGTGCTGCTGAAAATTAGCAGATAGCCCAATCAATTTAACCAGTCAGTGGCCGTTTCTGGCCAGTTAAATTGTTAGAATATTGATCAGTCTGTGTTTAACTCAGAAAGGAATAGATTTACCCCAGACCTATTACCCCATGAAGACAGATAAATATTGAAAGTGATTACTAACACAGATAAAGGAAAAGTGTGGAACATTACGGGGCTCGACATTCAAAATGATTTAACCAGGCAGGAGAGGCTTCTGACTAATTTAATTGCACCGAGTTGGTTAGGAGGGGATATTCAATGGCACTTAACCAGACAGTGCTGCTGAGTATCCCCACTGCCTGCCACAAAAAATCTACCTCAAAGCAGTAATTGTTTTGCACCTATTTTAGCAAAGAGAATTGGAGCACCCCGTGTGTGTGTCTCTGTGTCATTGTTCAGGGGAACCTCTAGGCCAGGTCCTTGAAGGGAAATTGCTTTCCCTCCTAGAGAGAACCGTGCTCCCTTGGATAAATGTGCATGCTGTGAGAGGCCCAGGAAACAATGTGTTCTGTGGTGGCCCTGGAGTGTGAGTTCATCGATAGACAGGACCACTCTACAAAATGGACACCCACCTTACATTAGGAATAAATGATATCCTGGTAGCCATGTATCACTGCTGTATTTTACAGATGGGTAAAAATTGTGATTTAATATTCCAATCTAAAACTCTTCTTAAAATACAAGTATTATTGGATGATTGGTCACAGTAATAATGTAACACGGTAAATGATGACAGAAAAAAAACAAAACAAATGCAGTCTGCTTAGATGGTATTCTTCCACAGTGAGTAGATGAGCCATAAATTTCCATACTCAACCCAACTCTAGCTTTCCATTCTCATGTATTTTACCTAAACTTTAAATCCCTTTCCAACACTACCTTCCATATTGGTCTCAAACATGCCCAGAATATTTAAATGTACTGACCTCTATCACCTCCACTTTTAGACTGAATCATGCTTTGACTTCTTTCTCTATACTTCTCACAAGCCCAACGCTAACTCCATCACTCATAGTCACTACCAAAACTAGCAAATCCACTGTCCAAAATATCTCACCTCCTAATAAGCATTGATATTAGAATTTAGCAATTATCGCTCCATACAGGTTACCTCGGTGGCTTCTTGGAAGCCTAATTCATCCATGTCACTACTGTTATTGTTGTAACCATCATTCTGTGCTGCTTACCACAGTTCTTTCTTGGAAGCCCGATGCAATGTTACCAATAGGGTTAGGGTCATAAACGCCATTCCATGTGGGTTACCCCAATGTCTTCTTGGATGCATAGGCAGCAATTCTATAAAGAGTGCTAAAAGTAAGATGCACCAAAAGCGCTATTCTGTAAGCCAAGCTTAAAGTTAGGCACGGTTTATAGAATAGCACTTATACCTTTGAGTTGCACGGCCATTTTCACCAACTGAAACATAGTTCAAATGTACACACCTAAATTAGGCGTGTATCCCCTCTTATTCTACAACAATGCGTGTAAAAGCTAGGAATGACCTCATTCCACCCATGCCCCTTCCATTTCTGCACCCCCTTTTTCCGATTGCACATAAAATTTAGGCGCACAACCCTTGCCTAAATCTATGTATGTAAAGTCCGATTAAATTTAATTAGTGCCAATAATTGCTTGTTAAAAAGCCAATTATTGGCACTAATTGACTTGTTATTCAATTAAATTGCACACGCAGATTGGATGCATGCTTAAATTTGTGTGTACAATTTTTGACGACTTTTATAGAATTAGGGGGTAGGCGCTAATTTTATAATGGCATCTCGGCATAAATGTGCATGCCTAAATGAGGCATCATAACACATAACTTACAGTATTCTATAAGTTACACACATAAAGCTGGGACCTGCCCATGCTCTGCCCAAGCCTTGCCCACATGTACACCCCCTTGCATTTACATGCTGAGTAACTTGCTTAAGCTATAGAATACTGCTGAGTAACAGCTGGCACTTATGTGCATAACTGTAACAATATGTATTCTATAACTTATGAGTGCAAGTTGGCACATAACTTTAGGTGTCCTGTTATGGAATGAGGGGGATAGAATGTTAGGGTTGCAAACATCACTCCTTTAAAGTTACCCCCTGGTTGCACCCACTTGAAGCAGGACTTTTCGGTTCCACCATTTAGATGCTGCTGTATTGCTGCCGCCATTTGGGTGCCTTTACTTTCGAGTGTCCAAATGTGTCCAGCTCAATTCACTCCCTTCTTGCAGTAGTGGAGCTCGTAACTCTTGGGTACCCGAAACACTGCTCTTAGGTGCTCCTGCTATAGAAAAGTGCTAGAGAACCCCAAGTTATGTCTACTAATATAATTAATGTCACCAGTTCCACCTCCAACTCCAGTGCTACAGGAGATGAGTGAATTGAGCCGGACCTTTAGACACCACCATTTGGATGGCCAAATGGAGAGCAGCAAATTGAAGTACCTGAATGCTGGTGCCCAGAAGTCATGCACTCTGCTCAAGAACCTCCAAGAATATTTATGAAGCATAATGTAGTTAATCGTAACCTTTCACATTATTATATTGGTGGACATAACTTAGGACTCTGTAGTACTTTTCTATAGCAAGGACAGTAATAGCAATGTTTTGGGCACTGAAAAGTGCAGGAGGTTAGTGAATTGAGCCGGACTTATTACGTTCTTCGTTGGCTGTGGCATGCCATGGGTGGAGAATGGACAGGAGCAAGTTCCATTGAAATTGCAACAGATGGTACCAATTAACATGAAAGGTTACAATTAACTACAATATGCGTAATAAATATTCTTCTGCTATTAAGACAAACATGGGGAAGCCACTGCTTGCCCTTGGATTGGTAGCATGGAATGAAGCTACTATTTGGGTTTCTGCCAGCTAGTTGTGACCTGGATTGGCCATTGTTGGAAACAGGATACTATGCTAGATGGACCATTGGTCTGACTCAGTATGACTATTCTTATGCTCTCCCTTAGCATGTCCAGACCTTCAAATTCTTCTCAATCATTTGCCCAATAGTTTTAGCATTTGTGCTTCATATCCCATATGTGAAATTAAAAACAGACTTTAAACAATCTTAAACAGTCTTTAAACAATAGGCGAGTACTTTTCTGAAGCAGCGCTGTACAAAGGGAACAAGAGCTAAGCACATGATTCTCTGATACCCTAAAAATGTAAAGTGCAAAAAATCTGAATGTATTGTAGTGCTTAGTCATAGCATGTTTCTATAATTGTCCTGCTTGTTCCTATGATTTCTTCCCATTTTTTGGAGTATGTTCATTAGTTGGGGTGGGAAGTTAGGATTCCCTTTTTTTATATAGTCTTGATCCATTAATGCCAGGGTGGCCAGGAGGTGGAGCAAGCACCACCAATATTCTGTACTTGTGCCCAGATAAATATCCGGGCAAAGTGCATAAGTACATAAGTACATAAGTAGTGCCATACTGGGAAAGACCAAAGGTCCATCTAGCCCAGCATCCTGTCACCGACAGTGGCCAATCCAGGTCAAGGGCACCTGGCACGCTCCCCAAACGTAAAAACATTCCAGACAAGTTATACCTAAAAATGAGGAATTTTTCCAGTCCATTTAATAGCGGTCTATGGACTTGTCCTTTAGGAATCTATCTAACCCCTTTTTAAACTCCGTCAAGCTAACCGCCCGTACCACGTTCTCCGGCAATGAATTCCAGAGTCTAATTACACGTTGGGTGAAGAAAAATTTTCTCCGATTCGTTTTAAATTTACCACACTGTAGCTTCAACTCATGCCCTCTAGTCCTAGTATTTTTGGATAGCGTGAACAGTCGCTTCACATCCACCCGATCCATTCCACTCATTATTTTATACACTTCTATCATATCTCCCCTCAGCCGTCTCTTCTCCAAGCTGAAAAGCCCTAGCCTTCTCAGCCTCTCTTCATAGGAAAGTCGTGAAGAGTGGATCACATAAATAGCATTCCTAACCTGCGCGGATAACTATCTGGGTACCTGCGCTGATTATCTTCGCTACCTGGATAACTTCCAGGGGCTGCTATGACCTGATTAATCAGTGCTCCCTCTAAGCGGAGCGGGATCCTCCAACTACATTGCTGCCACTGGGGAAGGTGGTGCTTCAATATTGTGTTTTCAATTTCTAGGGCAGGCAGGTTCTCTGGAATCCAGCAGAACTTGCCTGCCCCTCACTATTGAAAATGTGATAGTGAAACAGCACCCCCCCCCCCCCGACAGAAACGGTATGTGGAGGAATCCCGCTCAGCCTAGAGGGAACCGTGCTGGTTATTCAATTCTGGTAGTCAGATATGACCCTTCGCAGAATATCTACTTATAATTCATTCCACAGTGGCCAGCATTTAGAAAAGTGCTGACCGCCACCTGCTAAATATTGACTCAGTTTTCTTTAAGAAATGATCAATGCTAATTCTCAATTTTATTTTTGCTTTGCTTAATTAGAAAAGATATTGCATAAGCGCTACTGTGTGCTTGGTTGAGCTGAAGGTCTCTACAAACAAATTGTCACTCTTGTCACCTGTTAATTGTGCCACTGAAAAATACAGACACCCTATAAAGTAATACATATATTAGAACATTGCTGGTCATAACCACTTCTGAGAAAACCATCTGTTTCTGTGCAATATGAGTTGCCTGGAAGCATGTTTCTCACTCTTTGTGGTCAGAAACAGGGCCGCCAAGAGGGGGGCAGGGGGGACAAAATTCCCCGGGCCCGGGCCTCCATGTGGGGGCCCAGCACCGCAGTCCCCTCCACCCGCCCCCCTCCGTCCACCACCAGGCTCCCCCTGATTTCAAATCATAGCGCCTCACCTTGACCTCGCTCCATGTGAAAGAAGCACAGCAGCGGCAGTCTGCAGATCGCCTCCCTTCGGGCCTTCCCTCCCTGTGTCCCACCCTCGCGCAAGTTACGTCAGACGAGGGCTAGACATCAAATCTTTATTGAGTTCCCAAATTCCAATCTGATTACATATTATTATCTACTGACCAAGGTAATCACTTATATCCATATATATTATATCAAACTCCTGTCACACCCTACACAATTGTGTTTCGCCGTAGTGCGTCTTCAGGGGTAGTGACTTTAACTTGTTAATTTTCTGTATTTTATTATACTTGTTGACTGACCCTGGAGGAACCTTCATTGGGACTGAGGGAAGAAAATGGCGGCCAGGCATCGATTGACAACTGAGATTAGAGACAACTGAGTACAACATAGAAGATAGGACTAAGAGTGTATGTATTGAATGAATGAAACGAGGCTACGATATTAGGGTTTTAAAGAATATTTACATGGTATAGACTTTTTGTACCTTGAAGTAAATGTTTAATAAAGAAAGTTTGATATAATATATATGGATATAAGTGAGGACTAGACATGAGATATAGTTGGAGGTAGTTAAAGGAAAGATTTCTTATTCATATTCATTATAGATAACCTGAAAATGAGATTGGCTGGGTACACCCCTGAAGACTGGGTTAAGAACCACAGGCATAAAGTTTCCCTGCTGAATCTGGTCATGGGGCAGCTCTTCAAAGCTGGATTGCCAGACCTGGTTTACTTTAAATTATATAGAAAATGTGAATTGTTAAGTCAGTTGTATTTTTCTGATCCTGTCTGACTTCCTCCACATCTCAGAAAGTGTGGATGGCTCATGATTCCTTTCCTGAAGGACTCAGTGAGCAACCCCTATATGCTTAAACAAAGGAAACAGAATCTAGGAGGGGGGTGAGGGGTACCTTTCAAATGCCCCTGATTTTGTATCAAAAACTCTGCTTGTACCCGATTAATCTGATGTTCTCTCTCATTAAGGAATTTTTTTTTTAAAGGGAAGAAAAGAATGTCAGATTTCAGTTAAACATGTTAATCCTTTGCTTTGTAAAAACAAGTTTCCTTAATCTATAGTTGACATTTACAGTTTGTAACTGTTCAGGAGGTGCTGGGTCATGCGTTCTCAGCCTCAGCTTGGGTCACTGGCCTGTGTGTCACTACCGGCTACAGCAGGAGATTAGTTGAAGCAAAGGCAAGAGAGTGATGCTGCACTGACTGGACATTCGATGAGTTACTGGGAAGCAGTGCTAAGCAGTGTAAGAACGCGAGGTCAAGGTAAAAAAAAGTGGGAGAGTGTCTCCTTTCAGCCTTTCAGTTTCTCTGGCCTCCTCTCCCTTTCAATTAACTTATTTTGCTACTCCGTCTTTCAAGAACATACAACTAGGTGGTTTGCAATATGATGCCAAATTTGAAACAACCAAAAAAGGTACACAAATATATAGACAGTAGTCTGAAACAATAAAACCAAAGAAGCTTAAAAGAAAGAAGAGAGAAGAAGGTGAGCAATGACTGTCCAAAACCAGGGGAACTGGGTTCATTTCCCCACTGCAGCTCCTTGTGACTCTGGGTAGTCACTTAACTAGGGTTACCATATGGCTCCAGAAAAAGGAGGACAGATTGAGCCAGTTTGGGTTTTACTTCCATTGCTTTCAGTGGAAGCAAAACCCGGACTGGATCAGTGTCCTCCTTTTTCTGGAGTCATATAGCAACCCTACACTTAACCCTCCATTGCCCCAGGTACAAATTAAGTACCTGTATATAAATATGTAAACCATTTCTTTCCACATATCCACACTTTTAGGTTCCTCTTCTTTTCTCCACGCTCCTTCTCTTTTTCTACCCCACACAGCCTAAGTTTGCAATGTAAATTCAGGGAGATGAAAATAAGGAACTTGCAGTGAGTGGATCCCTTCATCTCTCCCTTGGCCCCTGCCAATAATGCTTACCAAAGATAGCAGTTGGTACACTTAAGTTGCAACTGTGTAAGGACTATTCCTACAGACACAGAAAAAGAGAAAAGCTGTAGAGGCTCAGTCGTTAATGGGCAGAGACAGCAGTAGAACAGTACTGCTTGTCAATTCATACAAGTTTAATTTTAATTTTATTTTTGTTACATTTGTACCCTGCACTTTCCCACTCATGGCAGGCTCAATGTGGCTTACATATTGTATACAGGTACTTATTTGTACCTGGGGCAATGGAGGGTTAAGTGACTTGCCCAGAGTCACAAGGAGCTGCCTGTGCCTGAAGTAGGAATCAAACTCAGTTCCTCAGTTCCCCAGGACCAAAGTCCACCACCCTAACCACTAGGCCACTCCTAACTTCTGAGGTAATTTTCAATAACCTGCTTTATTTGCAAGGTATGGATGGAATTTTTAGCCTCATATAGTGCAGTCGGTTTTCAAAGGGACACAATAAGGGTTGTTTCTCATTAAAAATTATGAAGTTCAAAGTGTGCTCACTAAAAGTGTCTAAGTGCTTTGCACATTTTATCCGTGCTGGCAGTCAGGAAGTGGGAAAACAGCATGGAATACCTGGTAAAATAGTCAGGAGCAATGCCCACTCGATTACTCCCTGCATGACGCCATCTTGGAAAATAGCACCACACAGTGCAGGGTCAGTCTGCCAAACATGGCAATTTACCGCACTGGCACGTGATAATTAAGACTCGCTCACATTAGGAAACCTGAGCTCGCATGGCTGTACTGCACAGCTTTATTCATTGACCCTTCCACACCCTAAACACAGAGACATGGTAGGAGATTCAGGAGACGAGGGATTAGCAGATACCCATCCAGGAGTCTCTCAGAAGATCTTGGATACCTGGGAGGTTATTTTTGAAGCATCTATATATGAAAATGGTGTCATTTACAAGTAAATTTACATATGTAGATCCCTCAGGATGCAGAGATTTTGAGAGTTTTCACCAGCTCAGAGGCACACATGGATTTTTAAATCTATAAATTTCAGTCAGGGCTTTATGAGGCATTGAGTAAATCTCCTTAATCCCTCATTTTTAAAAAAATTATCCCTCTATATTTCAAAAAAGCAAGCAACTTCACTAATTAGCAGAACTTATCCCCCAAATTTTGTAAATGGCGCTCAAATTGAATGCACAAACTTGGGCACACGCCCAATTTCCGCATGTATTTTAACTGAGTAATGAGCCTATTAGCACCAATAATTGGGTGCTAACAATTGGTGCTAATTGGCAACAATTTGAATTTACATGAACATTTTGCTAGGCGCCATTCTACAAAGATTTGTGCTAATAGTTTTTAGCGTGCAATTGGGGCATGTCAAGGACATTAATTTAAAATGCACACAGTATTACAGAATATGGGAGATCTGTGCCTAATTTAGGAATTAAAATTTATACCTGGTTTCAGCTGCTGTAAATTCTCGCACCTAAAATTGGGTGCAGATCCTGGCACTAGGCACTATTCTATGAATGACGCCCAACTCAAAGCACCATTTTTAGAATAGTGCCCATTTTTTTCGGCACCCAAATTTGGACTCCATTTACTAAATCCAGCCCTATATGTACAGGTTTGGAAAATGGTGCAATTACACAAAAAAATGATGTAACCAGGGCCGGTTTTAGACATGGTGTGACCTAGGGCAAAAATTAAGGAGGAGGCCCCTGATTCCCCCCCCCCCCTCCCCTATTCTCCCCACCTGCATAGCTAGTATGTGGCCCAGGCATCTCTTCCTCTTCTCCCTACCACAGTGCATCTCCTTCCCTTCCCCTCACCTTGTGGTCTTCTTTAAAATTTTGATTTCCCTTCTCAGAGGGGTCCTGGTGCAGCAGCCATCCCCACAAGTGTCTCAAAGCTTTTCTTCTCTGCTGCGATCTACCCAGGCAGAAACAGGAAATTGCGTTAGAGGGGGGCGGATCACGGCAGCGAGGGAAAGCTCCGGGGCAACCGCAGGCAGCTTGTGTCGGAGCCCTTCTGAGAAGGGAAATACATTTTTAAAGAAGATCGAGAAGGGAGGAGGGGACAGAATGTGCTGGGGAGAAAGGGAAGAGATGCCTGGAGGGTCCCTTGGAGCTGTGGGACTCGGGGCAGCTGCCCTGTTTGCCCCCCCCCCCCCCCCCGCCCCACACATACACCAATGCCAGCACTGGCCGGAACTTATAACTTGAAGTTGCAATATCGCCACTTCTGCATATAAGCACTGGCATTTCTACATGGAAGCTGCCTTGTTGATGTCGCTGTCTTGTGCACATGTATATTTGCAAACATGGAGGCAAATACACCTGCACCCTGCATCTCCTCATACATATTTTACGAAAGGCTCAGCATTCAGCATGCCTTTTGCAAAATACAGGGGGAATTGAATACTTCCTGACCGGGATGTCACAATACTAATTTCAGATCAGAAAGAGAGCAGTAGAGCAGCCAGTTGGTTCAAGCAGTTTTATTGAAATACATTTTTTAAAAAGGTGGTTTTATATTTTTTATATTAATTTCAATAAAACTGTTTTGAGCCAACTGAATGCTGAAAATCTATTATCCTCAAGATATTTCCTCATTTCAGCATTTCTGAGAGCTGAAAAGTATAGCTTAAGAAATTTCATGACTTTGCTGAAATGGAGGAGTGCAATTTCTTGCACCATGTTGTGACCAGATGGTTTTCTTTGGTTCCCTCTATTGACCAGTTGTTGAAATGTTTCCCTCATGAGGGAAATGCAAGTGAATTTCCCGAGTTTCCTGTACATTATTCGAGGACCGTTTGGAAGCTTTAGAGGCCAAGTCATTTAGCAACATCTCAATCTGTGAGCTAATGACTGAAATCTGTGTATAGGAATGAAGAGAAGTTTTGTGGGGTTTGTTGTGTATACCAGACTGAAGCAATTGACACAAGTTGCTGCAGTGAAAGATCAGAGGTGACTTTCAAAATGTTTATAAAAGAGAAAAAAATTATTTAAGCGGCACATACAACTTACTTTGAAACGGCTTTCATAGCCAAGTGTTCAAATTAGCTGTGTGTAAGTGTTGCAGTCTTTGAAGAACTTTGGGGTACAGTCCAAGTTTCCACTGGGACACACCCAGCCAGTCAGGTTTTAAGGATACCTACAATGATATTCATGAGATAAATCTGTATGCACTGCCTCCACTATATGCAGATCTTTCATGCTTATTCATTGGGAATATCCTGAAAACCTGACTGGCTGGGTGAGTCCTAAGGACTGGGTTGAGAATCACTTGCCTTAACAGATAGTTCTGCTCTATACAGTGGGGGAAATAAGTATTTGATCCCTTGCTGATTTTGTAAGTTTGCCCACTGACAAAGACATGAGCAGCCCATAATTGAAGGGTAGGTTATTGGTAACAGTGAGAGATAGCACATCACAAATTAAATCCGGAAAATCACATTGTGGAAAGTATATGAATTTATTTGCATTCTGCAGAGGGAAATAAGTATTTAATCCCTCTGGCAAACAAGACCTAATACTTGGTGGCAAAACCCTTGTTGGCAAGCACAGCGGTCAGACGTCTTCTGTAGTTGATGATGAGGTTTGCACACATGTCAGGAGGAATTTTGGTCCACTCCTCTTTGCAGATCATCTCTAAATCATTAAGAGTTCTGGGCTGTCGCTTGGCAACTCGCATCTTCAGCTCCCTCCATAAGTTTTCAATGGGATTAAGGTCTGGTGACTGGCTAGGCCACTCCATGACCCTAATGTGCTTCTGCCTGAGCCACTCCTTTGTTGCCTTGGCTGTATGTTTTGGGTCATTGTCGTGCTGGAAGACCCAGCCACGACCCATTTTTAAGGCCCTGGCGGAGGGAAGGAGGTTGTCACTCAGAATTGTACGGTACATGGCCCCATCCATTCTCCCATTGATGCGGTGAAGTAGTCCTGTGCCCTTAGCAGAGAAACACCCCCAAAACATAACATTTCCACCTCCATGCTTGACAGTGGGGACGGTGTTCTTTGGGTCATAGGCAGCATTTCTCTTCCTCCAAACACGGCGAGTTGAGTTCATGCCAAAGAGCTCAATTTTTGTCTCATCTGACCACAGCACCTTCTCCCAATCACTCTCGGCATCATCCAGGTGTTCACTGGCAAACTTCAGACGGGCCGTCACATGTGCCTTCCGGAGCAGGGGGACCTTGCGGGCACTGCAGGATTGCAATCCGTTATGTCGTAATGTGTTACCAATGGTTTTCGTGGTGACAGTGGTCCCAGCTGCCTTGAGATCATTGACAAGTTCCCCCCTTGTAGTTGTAGGCTGATTTCTAACCTTCCTCATGATCAAGGATACCCCACGAGGTGAGATTTTGCGTGGAGCCCCAGATCTTTGTCGATTGACAGTCATTTTGTACTTCTTCCATTTTCTTACTATGGCACCAACAGTTGTCTCCTTCTCGCCCAGCGTCTTACTGATGGTTTTGTAGCCCATTCCAGCCTTGTGCAGGTGTATGATCTTGTCCCTGACATCCTTAGACAGCTCCTTGCTCTTGGCCATTTTGTAGAGGTTAGAGTCTGACTGATTCACTGAGTCTGTGGACAGGTATCTTTCATACAGGTGACCATTGCCGACAGCTGTCTGTCATGCAGGTAACGAGTTGATTTGGAGCATCTACCTGGTCTGTAGGGGCCAGATCTCTTACTGGTTGGTGGGGGATCAAATACTTATTTCCCTCTGCAGAATGCAAATAAATTCATATACTTTCCACAATGTGATTTTCCGGATTTAATTTGTGATGTGCTATCTCTCACTGTTACCAATAACCTACCCTTCAATTATGGGCTGCTCATGTCTTTGTCAGTGGGCAAACTTACAAAATCAGCAAGGGATCAAATACTTATTTCCCCCACTGTATACATATCAAGTTAAGTGATAGAATCTCTAATGGTTTGGAACATGAGGACAATGCCGGGCAGACTTTTACGGCCTTTGTCCCACAAAGGACAAGAAGGATTTGGACAAACTGGAGTGGGCTTTGACGGCAACTCCAGCAGTTGGAATATAAGGACAGAGATGAGCGGACTTCTATGGTCTTTGTCCCAGAAAACACCAAAGAAAGACCATGATCAAGTAAATAATATCACATTCATTGTTGATTTAAATCTTGAATTGATAATGAATGTGACTGTTGGGCAGACTGGATGGACCATTCAGGTCTTTATCTGCCATCACTTACTATCAGGCTTATTTTCGAAAGAGAAGGGCGCCCATCTTTCGACACAAATCGAAAGCCGATTTTGGGCGTCCCCAACTGCTTCCCGTCACGGGGACGGCCAAAGTTCCTGGGGACATGTCGGAGGCGTAGTGAAGGCAGGACTGGGGCGTGCCTAACAGATGGGCAATCTCAAGCGATAATGGAAAAAAGAAGGGCATCCCTGACGAACACTTGGCCTACTTTACTTGGTCCTTTTTTTTATGACCAAGCCACAAAAATGTGCCCTAAATGACCACCGGAGGGAATCGGGGATCACCTCCCCTGACGCCCCCAGTGATCACTAACCACCTCCCACCCTGAAAACAACTTTAAAAACTTTCATCTTTTTTTTTTTTAGAGTATGGGTGAAGGACCTCCTTTGCTATGCCTCTGTCCCTGCAACTGATGTGGATGTTTGTGAGAAGGACATCCATACCTGGTTGTTTCTGTGAGAAGGATGTCCATGCCTGCTATGCCTCTGACACCCCCTTTATTTATTTGGATTTTGGATAACAAGTAGCAGCAGTGGGCTTTGAACTTGCCACCTCTGGATTGCAAGACCAGTGCTCTAACCACTAGGCCACTCCTCCATGCCACGCCATGTCCTTGAAATTTGGCCATCCCTGTGGGGGGGGGGGGGGGGCAGTATGCAGGTCCCTGGGGGGGGAGGTATGTGTGTGTCTGCGGAGGCATAACAAAAGTGTGGACGTCCTTCTTTCAAACATTTTGGATGTCCTCAACTGCCCCCCCCCCCCACAGGGATGCTAACAACCAATTATTGATGTCAATAGGTACCCAATAAAATCTGTGCACGCATCTGCTGCATGCTATTCTATACGGCAGGGTGCCCAACTTCCATAGTGAGTATCTCAAAAAGAGGCATGGCCATGAGTGTGTCAGGGTGTTCCACAAAGTTGCACATATATTTATAGAATATTGGTTCAGCATGAACAACTTGGATACCAGCATTTACACCTGGCTTCAGCTGGCATATGTCTGGTGCTAAAAGTTTGGAAACGGGAATTGGTGCTTAGCACGATTCTATAAGGGGTACTTGTGTTTATAGAATTGCACTTAGTGCTGATCTTTTCCGGCATCCATTTCTGAGCGCTATTTATAGAGTCTGGCCTGTAACATGCATATAAATGTTAAGCACCCGATTTATAGAATCGCCTATCAAGTGATAGCTGCCAATGTACACTGCAAGAAATAATTCTCATCCTGTAATTAGACATGTTATTACTAATCTTTTTTGAAAATCATTTTCCTGCGGTTTTGAATGTCAACCTGCAAGGCGTATAGTTAGATATTTGCATTACAGGGTTTGTGTTCACCTCTGTGTTGTTTAAAATGTATTATTTTTCTAACTAGTAACAAGTAATGAGAAATTTTCCATTTCATTACTGCATTAAATAGATTTTCATGTTAAGACTACTGTGGAACAATTTACATGCTAATTAAGCTAGATTTTGCATGTTAACGACACTTTTAAATATAGATAATAACATTGCAAAAACAGTGTACTTAAGTACACTGATCTTCATATGGCACAGACTACACCACTTTGTGCCCATTGCTTAAATGACACAAGTTGTCACTTGCGTTCCTTTCATCTTTTAGTAGTCTCAGCTATCTCCACCCAGATGGCGAGGAGCACCATTGGTTGGTAGGTGAGTGCTGCCACTCTAGTGGTGATGTTTACCTGCCTCTTTGGGCTTCTGCATGCCTCTGCAGATACCTGGACCTAAATGACCCTTTCAAAGAAGGGACCTGAGCCCAAATCCCCTAAGCTGTAGCATAGAGAAGTATTACCTAAGCAATAGGGCCAGTCTCAGATCATACTTCCACTCTTAACTCAGTCTCTCAACTGAGCCAACTTAAATATAGTGTTAGTTGAAATGCTCCCCCTTTCTTGGGTTTATAACTGTAAAAGAGACCACTGTTTACCTCAACAGGAGAAACCCTTTCACCAAAGAAAATATAGTCTTAGGCTTTCTTCCAGGTAAGGGTGAATGGCATCTGACTAGCCTCTAACCCAGATAATACACACACACAGCTCTCTGACAGACTGGAAAGAGGGTTGGAGTGACAACAGGAACAATTTGATTCTGCTGGGGTTTTGTCAAGCCCCAAATGATGATAACAAAGACGTTTATTGAAAAGTTACTTTCTTCTTGTGCGGGTATTGCAATGCGTTTTATGTGGGTGGTAGGAAGGTTTTAATGTAACCCAAATTGTTGACCAAGTTGAAATGTTTCTTGCCACACTCTCTCTTGCCATTGCTAGATTAAAGCAGCATCAGAAATATAGAGTTTATAAAACAAACTGCAAAAATGATGTTTTGTTACTTAACACATACAAATATATATGAAAAAGGCAATGAAACTGGAAAATAATGTTAGCGAAAATACCCAGTATTTCCCTGGCACTTTGACGTCATTCACCTTTAATATGTAAAAGGTTATAGCAACAAATTAGACACAGAAGTAAATCTCTGTGGAATAGGTCCAAAAAGTGTCTAGGCCAGTGTTTCCCCAAACATTTATCCAGCTCCTGAAAATTCTTATGACTCTAGATGATGATGAAAACAAAATAACAGACCTCCACTCCCCTCCCTCATCCACTTTCTCCTTTCCTCACTTATCCAAAGCAGGAAAGCAGAAGCAGCAGCAGTGGTGGAAACAGAAAAAATGAAGGCAGATAAACTATCCCGCACAATATTCAAACCTATTTAACCAGCCTGGAGTGGCTCATGGTCCGTTAAATAGTGTTTAAACGCCTAACCGCAGATATTCAGTGGGAGATAACGAGTTATCTCCCGCTGAATATTCCGGTTAATGGCTAGCCACTAACCGGCTATATCGTACGTTGAGCGGTCAAAAATAGGCCACTTAAATAACAAACCTATCTTTCACTGCTAAAAGGTTAACCGGTTAGCTCTGAATATTGGCATAGCTGGGTAACTTTTTAGAGGCCAAAATAAGCTCGGATATTCAGTGCCAGTTGCTGGATACAGCCCGGCATTTTATATCCGGGTTTAACGCTGGCGGCAGACAGCAAATGCGCTGCCTGCCACCAGCTGAATATCAGGCCTTAGATGGCCTAAGCAGTCTGCCCATCCATACCATCTACTCTCCCTTGAATTCACATACAGTTTAGCTCCACCACCACCTCCACAAGTTCACCATCTTTTCTGTGAAGAAGTAAGGAAGAAGTAAGTGATTAAACAGTAGCAACAGTCAGCACAGGGTCCTATGTGTCACTATTTTTACTCACAGTAATCTGCATGAGTTTCCAGTCTAACAGGAAATATACACAGTAGAAGAAGACAGGGTCTGTGAACATTCATACACTCACAGACCACATTGTAAGTCTAGAGGAAAAGGGAGCAGCCTTGTTTCTGTGACCCCCATCCACTGATGATATAACCCTGTTTGGGGGGTTCTGACCCACAGTTTGACGACCACTGGCCTAGGCTGACTCAAATATCTTCTGACAGGAAAAGACCACAGGGCAGAAATCTCCAGATATTCAGGCTTTTATGGAGTACAAGACTTTTACAGAATTGAGGTCCTTCAGATTTTTACACAGAGGCATTAATAAAAGGAAATCCACTGTTGTTAATATTATGGAATAAAAAAAGACACGAGGGAAGTCATTAAAATGGAATGTGCTCTGCCATAACATTGCTTGCAATAATATAAGAGCAGTCTTCAATCAGTGGATATCTAATTAAAGATAAGCGGATTATTTATCGAATTGTATATTCAAACATATATCCATTTCAGTTGGTCTGTTTGAATATAATTTTGGCTGGCTATAGATTTTAGTTGTGCCTGTTGCACAGGAGGAGAATATTAAAACTACTTTATTATTTATTTAGATTTAGCTCACACCTTTTTCAGTAGTAGCGCAAGGTGAGTGGAAGGCTTACAATCTTGGGGGCCCATTTACTAAGCAGCACTAAAAAGTGGTCTACGACATTTTTAGTGTGTAGGTTTCCAACACTCTGGGCCACTTTTAGCGCAGCAGTAAAATGGCCTCAGTTTAAGTTTTTCTCTTAATAGCCACCAGGGGCATAGCCAGACTTTGGCGGGAGGGGGGGGGGGCCAGAGCCCGAGGTGAGGGGGCACATTATAGCCCCCCCCCCCAGCGTCGCCGACCCATAACTTTTGACTCCCCCCCCTGGTGCTGCCGCCCCTCCCTCATCCCTTTTGACCCCCCTCCCGCTGCTGCCAGGTACCTTTGCTGGTGGGGGTCCCCAACCTCCGCCAACTGAAGTCCCCTTTAGTGCCGGCCTCCAAGTCTGGCATGTTTGCTGATCTGGATTCTGTTTCTGTGAGTCCTGACATCCTGCACGTGAACGTGCAGGACGTCAGGACTCACAGAAACAGAATCCAGATCAGCAACGGGCCGGAGACCGGCGCTGAAGAGGACTTCAGCTGGCGGGGGTTGGGGACCCCCACCAGCAAAGGTACCTGATGGCGGCGGCAAGCGAACGTTGGTGACGGCGGGGGGGGGGTCAAATGTGGCAGGGGAGGGTCAGCGGGGGGGGGGGGGGATGAAAGCAGGGGGGCCAGGATTAAATCTGCAAGGGCTCATACCCCCGTGGCCTCACTTAGCTATGCCCCTGATGGCCACACACTAAATTCCCAATTGGCACATTGCCATTAGAGCGTGAACCCTTACCGCTACCTATTTACTAAGTGGTAAGAGCTCCTGTAATAACTCTGTGCTAATGGGGCAGCACACAGCGATTTACTCATGATACCCGATTAACTCAAGACATGCCTACTCTCTGCTTAACTGCATGCGGGCTGACTCAACCCCCAGACAGCCCCCACAAAATAGCTAGCTTTGAATTTAGTGGTCTGTGGTGATATTCAGTGGCTCTAACCAGTTAACTCCACACAAGCGATTTAACTAGCCAGGAGCTCTTTCTAGCTAGTTAAATCACTTTGAATATCGAACCCAAAGAGTTTTTATATCATGTTATTACTTTTTTTCTACTGAAAGCAGCTTTAATACCACATTGTTACAACAAAAGAATAAATCAATTCAAATAAAATCAGATGGTCAGTTAAAGATAAATGGATATTTTATCCAGTTACTTAGGCCTGCTATATCCATGGTCAATCTGGTCAGATAAAATTAACCAGGTAGCGCTGAATATTGGAGCTATCCAGTTAACTTTTTTGTCATGCCCTTTGCATACAACTATGCCCTCTACCTTTAACCAATTAAAATGTGGCCACCATCCATTTGTCCAACTAAAATTTAATTTGTCTCAAGAAGGTGAGAGTACTTTTGAAAAGTTGGCATTTCTTCAGTAAACATACAAGATTAATTTGATAAATTTTTTTGAATATCTCCCATACTAATATTCCATCAAATTAAAATCAAATAGAAGCAACTGTTATGTGTTTTATAAGACCTCAAATTCCCCTGCTGTTAAAAGAACAATCAGATGCTGAACCAGTGGCTCAGGTGGCAAGTGGCACCAAGAGGCCGATTAGCACCAATAATTGAGTGCTCACAATCAATTATTTGTGCTATTCTATAAAGATCCACGTGCAAATCTTATAGTGTGCAACTCAAAAGGGGGCGTGGCCATGGGGGCGGCACAGGCAGGTCATGGGCATTCACTAATGAGAGCGTGGTGAAGGTGGTTAGCTTGGCAGAGTTTAAAAAGGGTTTGGACAGTTTCCTAAAGGACAAGTCCATAGACCACTACTAAATGGACTTGGGAAAAATCCACAATTTCGGGAATAACATGTATAGAATGTTTGTATGTTTGGGTAGCTTGCCAGGTGCCCTTGACCTGGATTGGCCGCTGTCGGGGACAGGATGCTGGGCTCGATGGGCCTTTGGTCTTTTCCCAGTATGGCATTACTTATGTACAATATTACTGAATACTGAGGATCTGCGCCTAAATTATATGCCAAGATTTATACCAGGTTTCAGTTGGTATAAATCCTTTGATCCAAAGTTTGCCATGGAAATTGGCTATAAGCGGTGTTCTATAAACGATGCACAATTCAAAGCACCGTTTGTTTATAGAATAATGCTCTGCATGGATATTTGTTTTAGTGCCATTTACTGAATCCAGTCCCATATATAGAATCTGGAGGACGGGGGCAATGCCAGAGTGCAGCAGGCGTGGCGGTGGATGCCGCTCCAAAAGTGCCGCCTGAGGCCCCCGCCTCAGGTGGCCTAATGGTAGGGCCACCACTGGGTAGTAGGCCTTCATGAGAATAATTTTAGAAATTAACATCTATGTGAAAGTTACAAAAAAGGTGCCAGTTTGGATTCCCATCTTTCAAGTCTCCAGAGACTCCTGATACAAGCATTATAACTGAAACATGGCTCATGTCGAGTCTTCTAAACTGTTTAATAAAGGATTGCTAGCATGAACTATCTCCTGTTTTTGCTTCCTCCGCTGTGTTGTTGACCTAGGTTTTTAATGAAGACAACATAGGCAGGTATATGTCTTTATAAAACAGGCTCCCAGAACTAGCTTCCTAGCATGCAATCCTTTTGCACAAATTTTACTACTGCTTTGAAGAAGGTTTATAAGTGTGAACATACTCACACATTTTATAAAATGCATGCACACATCACAATTCCACTCCCATTCCACCCAAACTACATCCCTGGAAACACTTTACATCAGGAAATACGCTTTTCACACAAAGGCCCTCCCGGGGGAGATTGTGAAGACAAAAGTGGTGACAGAATTCAAGAATGTGTGGGAGAGGATTCCTACAGAGAAAGAGGATGGAATCAAATTCAAACAAAACTTAAGTAACCTCATAGTTGGAATGAGCTTTGATGGCAGCTCCGGAGGATGGGAAGTAAGACCAATATCGGGCAGACTTCTATAGTCTGGGTCTCATAAATGGCAAAGACAGATCAGGATGAAGGCTGGAGTGGGCATCAACAGCAAACTCCAGAGTAGTTGCGAAATAGGACCGGTGCCAGGCAGGCTTCTACAGTCTGTGCCCCAAAATTGCCAGGGAGAGATAAAGATTAAGTATATGTATATCATATCACATTCAAAGTATATGCTATGATTGCAGCTACTGTGTTTCTCTGTAGGGGGAGGGATAGAATCATTAAGTTAATAGTAGCGAATAAATGATGCTAGTCAGTGGTGGGGAAGGGCATGACATTCACAGGTGCAGTGTTCAGCCCCCACAGTGACCTTATTCCTCAGACATCATCAATCAAATGTAATTCCGAGTAAATCTTCCCATTGAATATTATAAATATAACCCAAAGCAAAGAAAAAGTCCAGGATAGCTCCTGCATGGTCTTCATGCCACTAGCAAAGGGAGTAAAATTGCCCCTCTGTATTCCACAAGGCTCACTATGCAATATACAGAAAACACTGACAGAGATTCTTCAGATTGAAAACCATTGTGTCATCTTCAGTTGTGATGCTTCGCTCATAAGAAAAACATGAAGTTTACCTTCATGGGTCACCCACAACCTCACCAGATACTGCATGGTGAAACGGACATTGTGTTCAGCCAAGGTCTTATGAACTGCAGCATATCCTCTGTGAAGGTTTGCTACCCTGGTGGATTAATGCTAAAATAATAATATTGGTGGTTCTGATAGCCAAGTTCCTTCTTTTATCGATATGAATGCAAAATCCTTTCCTTATGGGCATAGTTGAGCATTTTGGCTATGATGGCCTTCGGCCAACCTGATCCTTCCTTGAGCTGGCCTACACAATAGGCCCTCTTCAGTCTCACTTGGCCGTACATTGTGCCCACTAAGAATTCAGCAGCAAACCATAACTAAAATTCCACTTAATTTTGCCTCTTTCAAGGTCTCTGGGAATCCAACATCTATTACATTTCTTAACGTACAATAGCGGAGCAACATAGAAAGGGTCAAAGCACAAAGCACACAGAGCAAACAAACATCTGTTTGTCCTAATGACCCCTGACGCAGGCGCTGTGTGCCGAAACGTGGCCCGTGTCGGGTCAATGAATTAAAGATCTGTTCTCTTTTTGAAGGCTCTTAGTGCTTTTTGTTTGCTCTTCATCTACAATAGGACACTGCCAACTATTCCATGACTTTCTAATTTTCTCAGGAGTCGTTCATGAGATAGTTTGTCAGATGCCTTCTGAAACTCCCCTTGTTGGCAATATAAAATTTAGGGAAATGAATCAATGATCTGAGACTGTTATGCCCCCTATTTATCCCTCTACAATTTGATTATTTTTCAAAAGCATTAATCACGTCAAACTTTCACTATCTTAAGCATTACAACTGACTCCCTACATTAAAAAAATTGTATGAAAATATTATATTTTGTGTTAAATATAACTGAAACATGAATCTACTCGGGTGAATGAAAACATACAGTTCAGTAGCGCAAAGAAACCTCAAAACACTGGAGAAATCACAATATCCCATGTGCCAGTAAAGCTTCAAATTAAAACCTTTCGCTCATAACTCAGCACTTCTGACAGCATTAAATTACTGCAGGGAAAAACAGAAGGGAAGCTAGCACAAAAGTGGGTCTTTGTGGGACAAAACCTATGTTGGATTGAGAGAACCACTATCTTACATGGTCAGGGTGGCTGACAGCCCTGATGAGTGGTCTTAAGTTTATAGCACTTATCTTATTGGAAAAAAAGAGAACTTATTTTTAGCAAAAAGAAAAAACAAATATGTAATGCATTAGGTCATGCAACCTCATCTCATGAATGTAAAAAAAAACCACTCACCCTTATTCAACACCCTTATTCAAGCAGGTCTGGGGCTGGTATTGTGAATAATGGAGTGTTTTTAGCAGATGGGTGAATTTTACAGAGAACCATATTATTCCTCTCTTGTCCAACAGATCAAATTTCCTGTCCTACATCAATTTTGCCAGTTTAAATTAGTTTTAATCCTCATCGCCCAAAGAGACCCAGCTTCTCACATCTGTTTTGGGATTAATTTTTGGTCAGCTAGATTTGCGATAGTGCAGTGCCATGTTTGTGTGTGCTAGCGTGTATTAACGTGTGCTATTTAGAATGGAGTCTATTCACTAAAACACGCATTAGCAGTTTTAACGTGTGCTAAGACAGTAGCACACTAGTAAATCTAATCTTAACTCCATAAATTATGTATTTTCATTCCACATTAAGGAATCCTTTACTAAACTGCTGTCAGCACCAAAATTCAAAACGATGTCTGCAGATCTGAGACATCTGGGTAGAGGGAACTCAACTTTGCACGTGCCATTTTAAATCTTAAGAGTCACTGGGACAGAACAGACTGGGAATCTTTGGTTAAGGGGAACTTAGTGGGGACCACCACAGACGTTTCTCAATATTCAGGTAGGTGCAAGATTTATCAATAGGAAGCATGGATTGCTAGAGTAAATAAATAGACCCTTAATGCTGACTTATGCTTTTTGACAAGTTTTCCAAAAAGCAGGAGCACCTGTTTTCGAGGCTTTGTCTGCCCATGTGCATATTTGTTTGTACATGACAGGATGGATATATGCATGGGAGGAGGGGAAAGTGATCCGTAATTTGCAGGAGGGAAGGGGATCAGAGTATTGTAGTAGGGATCACCTAGCCCATCCAGTCTGCTCAGTTCTTTTGTCCACATTGATAAGGATACAGCCCAGCCCCCATCCACACAGTATAAGGGCAATTCTGTCACTGAGTGTTCATGGCTATCTGTCCCTTTGCACATTTATGAACAGCAAAAAGTAGCATTTATGTGTGTTAGCATCCTACAAGTTATTCAATAAGGGCATGCTATCGTGCATAAATGCAAGGGGGCGTGGGAGGGGCATGAGTGGGGCTTCACATTATGAGGGAATTCTATAAAGAGTGCTCAAAAATTGTATAAAATACATACATCCTTTTCAGAACACTGCTGATTCCCACGTCTAACATTGGGAGCCAGACTTACGCTTGCTGAAACCTGGTGTAAATGCTGGTGCCCAAATTAGGCACGCCTACACGTGTAATTTCTTGGAACGCTCTTGACACACCCGTGCCCCTCCCATGGCCACACCCCTTTTTTGGATGCACACCACGTGAGTTAAGCATCCTGTCTTATGGAATAGCACACAGCCTGATGCACACAAATTTTAATGAGTGCCAATTAACATCAATAATTTTCTTAAATTAAATACATAAAAGACTACATTGCTTTGGTTTGGAGATCAGCGGCAGGTATCTACGGTTGATGTAATTTTGCCTTCAGGAACGATACTTAAATTGGATGAAATATTATGCTGCGTCATTTGAGAATAAGGTCC
The DNA here is from genome assembly GCF_901765095.1 of Microcaecilia unicolor. Lineage (NCBI taxonomy): Eukaryota > Metazoa > Chordata > Amphibia > Gymnophiona > Siphonopidae > Microcaecilia > Microcaecilia unicolor. The sequence goes on from NC_044039.1 coordinate 132,817,273, forward strand.
TCTTGGAGCCCTTCAAGTTTTAGAATTATTGCATAAGCTGTTTTAATACCACATTTGGGCTACTGTAACTCACTTTATTATTCCCTTTCTTTAGAGCTAAGGAAGAGTCTTCAACTGCTGCAAAATACCTCTGCTAGACTGACATTCGGTTTAAGGTGATACTCTGAAGCTACTCCTTTGTTAAATGATGCATGCTTGGATTATAAAAGTTTTTATGGATTACATTCTGAAACAGTAGGTGAGCTGTTAACATTCCCAAGTAACAGATCTCACTTGAAAGTAGGAGGAGTTTACTATTGGATTGTCCTTCTATGAAAAATATAAATCATAAATCTATCAGGGAGATTTCTTTTGCTTTCCAAAGTGTTAAGATCCAGAATGGTATTCCACTTCAGCATCATCAAATTACATCTTATCTCTTATGTAGAAAGGCTCGTATCTGTTTCCGAGGCAATGACTGTAATTTTGTTAGCCTGGTTTGAAGAATTGTGATTTTATTTGATTGTAGTGATATTGCTGTTATTGTATTAGATTGTTTAAAGGAAATTAATTTTGATGTATATTGTAAGTTACTTCTAACGTGAAGCTATTTCTTGTTTGCAATCCGCTTTGTAGACTAGGTTAAAAGTGCAATAGAAATCTACTAATACAATATAATTGGTTGTTAGCACCTAGTTATTCATGGTTAAGAGTTCGTTAGCCAACTAATTTGCATGCGCATCTCAGCAGCGCACCCAAATTTGGGCCCCATATAGACTCTGGGGGTAACATAGAATATTGTCTAACTAATAGAATATTGTAAGTTGCATGTGCCTTGCCACAATGAGGTGGCCACAGTTATGCCAGGTCTACGGCTGATGTAACAGCAGGCAGGTAAATGTAGGGTGAACCATTTCCAGGTTGTGCCAGTGTCCTATAATGGGATCTGGGTGCCCAGATGCTGTTATAGAACAGTCATTGCCTGTGCAGCATCAGGACTCCTACAAGAAGGTGAACTGCCCTCTATCTACTTTTCTCCATTCAGGACAATCACTTTTGTCTGTCACCTTTATACTCCATCAACCTGAGTCGTAGGAGATGCAAGATTCCCACCTAGCTTCTGCTGGCATTCTGCCTCTCCCATGGGGGAGCACGAAGATTCACAACATTCTTAACATGTAGTAATCTCAGTGTGACTGTTGCCTGTTACTCAGCCTCTGAGGTCCTCTGTGCAGCCTGCCAGACAGACCTGTCTATGTGAGCACCTGCATTTTCCCTAGAACCTCTAGGCATTGCAGACCTCACTTCCCACATGCTCAATTAAAGAACCACTCAAGAGACAATGTTCCTCATATTTCCTGGGGAAGAGTGTGTGTTGGGACAAGGCTGATTAGAAATGTTCTATCATGTGATTAGAGTAGAAAAGGGTAACTCCTACCTGTTAATTCCTCTCTAAAGTATATTTCTGTAAAAACAAGACTTTCAAGCTAAGGAACCATATGCACAGAATAATCCCAACAGTTTGGTATGCTTGATTTTAGAACCAATGGCTTCATTACAGTGTCACTTGCAAAATTTTTAAAAATGCATAGATAAATAAATAGCTTACTTTTCTTTTATTTATTTATTTTAAATCCCGCCACTTTCCAGGCCCAAGAAATTAAGTATGCTTCTCCTCTGCCACAGCTTTCCTCTTTCCACAGCACCATGTTCTGAACTGTCTGCTCTAGTGATGGGGTTAACACTTTAGTTAAGTCAGTTGTTCTTTTTTTTTTTTTAATTGTTTTCTATGGAGACAGAGGGCTCAGATTCTTTCGGAGTGATTTATTGTGCCATGCCAAGGGCAGCCTTAATTATTTTGATAAGCACACATGGTTTTTAGCACTTATGGTTTCACTGAATTATTAGCCTGTACTGTTTTCCTCTTCTATTCCTTGCACCTTTTAAGAGCAGAGATTAACTGCTCTCTAGTGGACCATTACCTAAAGCTTCATGACTAACAGTCTGGGAAAGTACTTTAGCCAGAGACTCACCCCCACTTCCTCCTGTGCCACCAAGTGCCTATCACCTATATCTATCCAGTGAAGGCACCCACTGCAAAGCAAGTGCTACTACTGTACTCTCTTCTAGATATACATAGGAAGACCCAGTTATATGGCAGCAACCCACTAGACACTAAGGACTCTTTTACTAAGGCACGTAAGCACCTACGTGTGTCCAATGCACGACAATTTGGAACTACCACTCGGCTACCGCATGCCCTGGGCGTTAATTCCATTTTTTACGCTCGTACAATACTAGTGGCAGAAAATATATTTTATTTTGTACCGTGTGGCGCTAACCGGGTGGTAATCGGCAGGGTATATGCACTGATAGTTACCGCTCGGTTAACGTGTAAGACCTTATCGCTAACTTAATGGGAGGCGGTAAGGTCTCAGGCCCAAAACGGATGCATGCTGATTTTTGTTTGGCTGCACGTCCATTTTCGGCAAAAAAAAAAGAGGCCTTTTTGCAGGCGAGCTGAAAAATGGACCTGTGCGCGTCAATACACGCACCTACACCAGCGCAGGCTATTTTTCAGCACAACTTATGATTTTAGGCATTTATTACCCCTCCCTAAATTGTAATGGGCCCATACAAATCTGGGATGAAGAAATAAAGCCAAGGCCATGTATGAGAAAATCAAATTTTTTTTATTACTTACCAAAACAGATACAAATACAAAGGATAATTTCTCATGGGAGAACAGGCAGTACTGTTTCACAAAAGTGTTAGCTGCTTCTGCCCTTCTCCAAAGTAAAGCTTGTACACTGTCACTTATATACATTCATCTTTGGCAACAGTTCAAATGCAGTTTATAGTATAAAAAACTGATTAGCACTTCTCGAAAAGCCTAGTCAGCCTCCCACAGGAATTATCTTGTTCCTGTTTCCAGCCACCTGTTTCCTCTATGTCACTAAATCATAATATCCTGTTTCTGCACCCTTGTCCTCCTTCTGTCTGCACCCAAGGGTGTCTGCACATATCATGAGCTCTTGAGTCACACAGAAGTCACTGAGGCCTGGGCCTATTGATAACTCAGGCCTGAACCAAGGTTCATGGCTATGCTAATATTGTATATTTCTACACTTAGTAAATGGACCCCTAAGATTTAGAAACTCACATATGATCTGCAGACACAAGGATCTGCCAGGTGTTTGGGGAAAATTGTTTGGTCACTGACAAAGCTGGAAGTATTTCAGAAATGGCCATTTCTGTAGTTTCTAATTGGTCGATATTCAGAATGATTTAACCAGCCAGAAATGGCCACGGACTAATTATATATATATTTCCAAATATTTTATTAATTTCCAAGAATACAAATAACAGGAAAACAATGATGGAAAAACATAGGAAGCAAGAAACACAACAGGTGGGAAAGGAAAAAAGAGAAAGGAAAGAAGAGAAAAAAGGAGGGGAAAGCATCCAGGTGTTTAACAAATAAGTCCTTTGTACTGGTTTAAGGTGTGGCCTGAATAGTTTGGAGATAGTTGTCCAAAATAAACCAAATTTTTTTCTTAGATACTATCATCCGACTTTTCGCAGCCATGGCGAGCTCAAACTTCTGATGCTGCAGGACTGTATTCCACCAGAAATGAATATTCAGCAACTGTGCGTTTTTCCAGTTTTGCAAAATATGCCGTTGAGCAATAGTGAGGAGAATGTCCAATAGTTTTGATTGCGGGGAGGTCAAATCAAAAGTTGTATGAACGGACTTAAAAATTACAAATGAATAAGTCAGGTCATCAGTTATGGGCAAAATTTTTTGTATAATATTCCAAACAGCCTTCCAGAATTGAAAGATCGGAGGACACTCATATAACATATGAGAGAAAGTACCCACTTGCAGTGAACAGTGCCAACATTTGTCTGATGAGCTCAGGCCAGCAGTAGCAAGTTTTCGAGGAGTCCAATTGGTTTTATGATATAAAAAAAACATAGACTGTAAAACCGCTGCAGAGGAAAGAGGTTTCATAACTTTAGACCAGAAACAGAACCACATATTTTCATCTACCACAGACTCTGTATCAAGCTGCCAATTATGTTGAAGGGCAGCATTGAAGTTGTGTGTTGCATTAATAAAAATTTTATAAATGGATGAAGCTGTGTGCCCAGCTAATACTAGTGTCTGGGCGTTGGCAAATAAAGAAGGCAGCCGAGATGACAATGATGCCAGCTCAACAGATGCCTTCACACTATGAGTAAGTTGCATCCATTGAAAGAACATAGTAGGAGGTAGAGAAAATTTGGATACCATCTCAGAAAAGGACCAAAAACTATTATCAGCATTAACAATATCAGACAGATAGAAGACTCCCTTATCTATCCACTCTTTCCAAAAGAATGGAGCCTTATTTATTAAGATATGTGGATTATACCAAAGTGACTGATGTGATGACTTACTGAAAGGTATTGCTTGAAATTTGTCGAGGTCCAATAGACATTTGACCGTGGAGATTATAATCTGATTAACTCTATGTGATGGAAATGAAGAAGCAGTAAGAAGAAGCGGTAAAGTGAGAGGAGCTACCATGGCCTCCTCCAATTGCAGCCACATGGGCTTGTATTCAGAAGTGCGGAAGAACCATCTGCACCCCTGCTGTGAAATGTAAGATTTATGATAAGTGAGGAAGTCGGGAAATAAAACTCCGCCTTTTTCCCTGGTGCATTTAAGTTTCCTCAAAGCAAATTTTGGAGGCTTATTTGACCATAGAAAGGAAGATAATAATTTGTCAACTTGTGAGTAGAATGGAAGGGAGAAGAGGATCGGAAGCATACTGAGGATATAATTAATTTTTGGAGATATCATCATTTTAATAGTTTCAAGCCGGCCCCACCAGAACAAGTGTAGAGGATGCCAGGAATGCAGCAAAGCTTTAAGGGTTTTCAGGATTAAGTCGGAGTTATGATGAATAGAATCTATGGAGTTGGCGTGCAATTCTATTCCTAAGTATTTAATTTTTGGGGTGGCCCACACCAAGTTAAAAGACTGAGCAATTGTTTCATCAGGATTATCCACTAATTTTCAAGAGAAAAATCCATAAGCCATTATTAAGATGGGCTTGGGAAAATGAGTTGCTTATTTCTAGGATAATCCAGCATAAAATCTGTTTTACTGTTCTGGGATCTTGCCAGGTACTTATGACCTAGACTGGCCACTGTTGGAAACAGGATGCTGGGCTTGATGGACCTTCAGTCTGTCCCAGTATGGCAGCGCTTATGTTCATTCTCAAACTCAAGCTGTGGTAAAAGAATATAAGTCTAGATTTTTGGTTTGGCTAAACCACACTCTGTCCATGCACATGTCATGTCCCCTTATAACCTGGACATAGCACAGATCTCCCATGTAACAGCTGCTTTCTAAAATCATTATTTGCACGTGCAGCCAATCTACACATGCAGATACCTCTATTTACACGTGAAGGTGCTTCTAAAATAAGGATCATAGGCGCCTATGTGTCTTTTTAAAATAGACTAAAAATAGATGCCTTCCTATCCTATTAACCTAGGAATCATGTTATAAAATTACCCCCCTCCCCCGTATGGTATGAGGCCACACAGTAACTGTTCATATAACAAAAGGAAGGCAATTGTACAACAAGATGCTTACTAAAAATGTGATCTAAGCCCATTTTAAACCTCTTTTGTAAAGAAAAGTAGGTGTATCATAGCAGGCCAAAAATGCACCTTGATTTACGATGTGATCATTACAGCAGGCTGACTAAGGAAGGTGTACATGCCAATACCTAGATGTTAGCATGAATGCACATATATCACACTATTTTATAATGTACGGGCCCGATATTCAGCCAGCAGCGCTCACCATTTTTCTGACTGATGCCAGTGTTATGCCTGGAAATTAAATGCCAGGCCATGTCCGGGCTTCAGCATTGAATTTTTGGCTTTGTGAAGCCATTGAAAACATAGCAGGTTAAGTACGATACTCACTACTTAATTGGCTATGAAAACCTGCTTAAACATAGACTGCTTTTCATGAATGTGGTAACAGAAATTAACATATCTGGCTTTAAAAAAAAAAAAAAGGTTTGAACAAGTACCCAGTGGAAAAGTCCATAGTCTACTATTGAGACAAAAAAGGGGGAAGCTACTGCTTGCCCTGGGATCTGTAGCATGAAATGTCGCTACTATTTGGGATTTTGACAGGTACTTCTGGCATGAATTGGCCACTGCTGGAAACAGGATACTGAGCTACATGGACCACCGGTCTGCCCCAGTATGGCTACTCTTATGTTCTTATGTTGCAAATATCCACTTCTATGACATGTATTTGAGGGGAGCATAGACAGGGGTAGAGCATGGGTAGGACATAGATGGAGCTCCCACTTATATCCATAACTTACAGGACAGGCTCCTACCCAGTTAAACCATGTTGAGATGGCCGGTTGACGATATGCAGTGGTGCTTAACTGGGTAGTGCAGCTGAATGTCAACACTAACCAGCCAACCCCTAACCAGCTACAGTATGTTACGGGTGGAGTTAGGGAGAAGTGGCAACTTAGCTGTTTAAAGGTGATATTCAGTCTGCTAACTTGCTAAATAACCGCATCAAGTTAGAACAGCAAAACAGATGTCCTAACTTTATGGAGCAAATTAACTCCAGTCTGAATATTGGCTAATGCCCAATTAACTTCCTGGACAGTGAACATACCCAGGTATTCAGTGCCAGGAGCCGTGCATGCATCAGCACTGAATATCCGAGGTTAAGTCAACCTGCGGCTCGAAGTGGCTTATAAGATGCTTACTGTCGTGAACTGAATATTATCCCCCCCCCCCCCCCCCCGATCCTTTTACAAATGTGCTCTAGCATTTTTAGTGCGCACTACGCTACAGAAGCCCATAGAAATATATGGGCATCTCTAACATTTAGCATGTGCTTATCATTTATCAGTGCTAATCGTTACAGTGTTACAGAATTTGGGGGTCGCAACCCATCTTGCATCCAAAATTTACACCAGGTTTTAACTGCTGTAAGTCCTCGCGCCAAAGTTGGGCATGGGAATCCAAGCTAACCGCTATTCTTACGTCTGCTGAAACCTTGTGTAAATGCTGGCGCTCAAGTTGGGCACAGAAATCCAGTCTTCTGTAACAACGTACACAACATTTTGGCATGCTGTGACCTGCCTATACCCCTCTAATAGCCATGCCCCCTTTTGGGTTGCACACTATAGGATTTAGGTGCCCTGCATTACAGAATAGTGTGCAGCCACATGTACACGCAAATGCTAGTTGAATCTAAATAGCGTCAATAATTTGTCATTTGCACCCAATTATTGATAGTTAATGGCTCGTCAACAAATTAAGTTGTGTGCGCATCTCGACATCATGCCCAAATTTCAGCACACAAATTTGGGTGCCATATATAGAATTTGGGAGTGAATGGCTACCTTTGGGGCCCTTTTACAAAGGTGCATAAAGGCCTGTGCCAATGCAAAATGTGTCAAATTTATTTATTTTTGTTACATTTGTACCCTGCGCTTTCCCACTCATGGCAGGCTCAATGTGGCTTACATGGGGCAATGGAGGGTTAAGTGACTTGCCCAGAGTCACAAGGAGCTGCCTGTGCCTGAAGTGGTAATTGAACTCAGTTCCTCAGGACCAAAGTCCACCACCTCAACCACTAGGCCGCTCCACCACCCAGCTAGTGCATGTGCCTGGCAGTAATATCAAGTTTGGCGTGTGCCAAATAATTTTCTACCGCGGGGGGCGTTCCCGGTGGTAATCAGCAGTTGGCTCATACTGCACGGTTACCATATGGGTAACACATGAGCCCTTACTGCTAAGTTAATGGGTGGTGTTAAGGGCTCAGGCTGTAAATAGATGCACACCGGTTTAATTTTGCTACACATCCATTTCCCGCCCCCCCCCCCCCCAAATAAACCTTTTTTCCAAATATGGTGGAGAAATGGTCCAGCATGCGTACAAAAGACGCGCCCACACTATCACAGGCCACTTTTTGGCGCACCTTTGTAAAAGGGCTCCTGAATGAACTGAAGATTTGGAAGTAGATCCAAGAGAAGTGATGCAAGAATAATAGGTTTGCCATCATCTATTAAAGGCTACAAGCTGAAAAATATATGTGAAAAATCAGGGCCAGTTCCAGAGGCAATGCTGGTGTCGGCTGGCTTGGTTGATGCAGGAGGAAAAGTGTCTTCCAGTTCTCTCAGTAGCAGTTAGAATATGTGGACACCTGTGCAACTCTGCTTGTTACTTTTTCCTTTGAACTTGATAGAAATCATGTACTGACATTGTTTTTTCAACATAGAACAGAGCTGTTTTATGGTCAGCAGGTCTGGTGTTTTCCAGATGTTTCTAGGGAAACACAGGAATGCCGTGAGCAGTTCCTTGTTCTTCATAGTAGAGTAATACAAATTGGTGGAACTTTTTTTCTTCGTTTTCCAGTTAAATGTTTGGTGAGAATTAATATGAGATATGTTTTCCTTGACCAAAAGCAACTTCAATCTTTCTTGGATGTTAAATTTCTAGTTCAGGCTGGCAATCAGCCAGAACAAGGAGGGTCACTGAAAAGGTATACTCAAACATCTCAACCTAAATGCCTAACCCCGCAACACAACAATATAAATGTTCATATTGGACATAACTTACTCTTCCCATTGACCCCCAATATGTCTATCAATTCTGATCATTAGTCTGTCATAACCTCACTTTGTATCTGGTCATGCCGGTATTGGCGTCTGCCACTACGGCACTATGTAAACCACATTGAGCCTGCAAATAGGTGGGGAAATGTGGGATGCAAATGCAACAAATAAATTAATTAAATAAATAAATAAAATAAATTATGAGATTGACTGGCTCCATTTACTTTGATTTGCTTATATTGTAACTATAATTGGGGGCTAAAGGATTTAGGGGTCCTTTTACTAAGGTGTGTTAACAGATTTAGTACGGGCTAACGATTAGCACTGATAAATGATAAGACGCCCATAGGAATATAATGGGCATCTTATCAGTTTGCATGTACTAAATCCATTACTGCACCTTAGTAAAAGGACCCCTTATTTTCCTAGTTATTTTGAAAAGGCTTCCTTATTTGCAGATCCTGTTTTCCATCCATTGAAAATTACCTGTTTTTCCTGATTTCTATTCAAGTGGAAAGAATGTAATTTATTTGAATTATATTTGAAATTCAATAAATATAAAGTCTTAAAAACATCAGGGCTAGCTAAACCATTAGGCAAGGTTAGGCAGTTGCCTAGAACAGCAGCTTCCTGGAGAGCAGCAAAGAACGGATGCAGTCAAAGCAAAGCAATACTCATGACAAATGCACAGACACAGAAGAACCATTAGTTTGTGCTTTTATGCACAATGAGATCCTGTGCTAACGTTCTTAATACAAGCTAAAAATTAGCAAGCACTAAACTCTAGAGTCACCCACAGGAATATACGGGCGTCTCTAGAGGTTAGCACGCGCTAAAAACGCTAGTGCATCTTTGTAAAAGACCACCAGAGCATGAGAATTTGCAAATAGTCCATTTACCCAAGTAATAAATCAATCAATAAATAACAGTTTAACAATTAAATGTATGATGTCTAACTATGCATTTTTATAGGATTGTTCTGGGAAGCATGATCATGATTGTTGAGTTTATCAAAATCTCAAAGGAGTGCCTACAAGCCTTGCAACTTAACTGAAGGGATGTGCAAGGCAGAAGATTCACCTATGGCACATAATACTCTTGCACCAGCCCTGTAACAGACAGGCTTGGTGTGCTGAAAGAAGACTCTCCTAAACCTAGACAAGTCATCGCAATAATTTTCAACTTTTCAGATAAGGCCGACATAATGACAACCCGTCAGCAAAACTGAGAGTTGGTTTATAAAAGCTGTAAGCTGCTTCTGCTCTCTTTCTTCTCAGTTCAGGTAATAGCAGATAGAGAGGAAATCACATGCTGGTAAATTTTTAACAACAGGCTCTCTCCCCGGTCCACCTCATTGCCCCCCCACGTCCACCCTCCCCCCCCCCCCCCCCACGTCCACCTCTGCGCCGCCCCAAAATTGCAGAGCTGGCTATAGCCGGGGGGGGGGGGGGCGGCAATAGGGGGGGGGGCGGCAATGCATTACTCTCTCCAGGAAAAAAAATTAAATGATCCCAGGTTCCAATCTAATTCATGTTTAATGTGGGATAAAATGCCATAAATAAGTAAATAAATATAAACTTTTAATGTTGAGCACCCGATTCTCAAAGTGAACATATTCCAAACACTATAATGAAAATAAAATGATTTTTTTTCTACCTTTGTTGTCTGGTGACTGTTTTTCTGATCATGCTGGCCCAGTATCCGATTCTGCTGCTATCTGTCCTCTGAACTCCGTTTCCAGGGCTTCCTTTCCATTTATTTCTTTCCTTTCTTCTTCATTTCTGGTCCTCAACTTCTGCCTATTTTCTTCATCCATATGCAGTTTTTCTCCTCTCTTCCTTTTCCCTCATCTCATCTCCTTCCTCACTCTTCCCTCCCCTCCATCCATGTCCAGCATTTCTTCTCTCTCCCCTCCTCTCCCCTGCCCTCCATCCACCCATGTCCAGCGACCCTCCTCTCCCCTGCCCTCCATCCACCCATGTCCGGTGACCCTCCTCTCCCCTGCCCTGCATGCACCTATATACCTAGCGACCCTTCTCTCCCCTGCCCTGCATGCACCCATACCCAGTTACCCTCCTTTCCTCTGCCCTCCATCCACCCAATCCAGCAGTGACCCTCCTCTCCCCTACCCTCCATCCACCTATACACAGCGACGACCCTTCTCTCCCCTCCATGATCCACCCATGCCCAGCGACGACCCTTCTCTCCCCTCCATGATCCACCCATGCCCAGCGACTCCCTAGTTCTCTCCCCTGCCACCCCCTCCCGAGTTGTTAATAGAATTCTCCTCCCTCCCGTCACCGATCTGACTCCTTTAATTCTTCGGGGCAGGCAGTCTTGCCTCCCCGCTGTAAGCACTGACTCAGTCCCCCGCTGGCGCTGCTGGTTCGCGCTTCAAAATGGCCGCCAAGACTTACAAGGGCGAAGTCTCGCGAGGCCGCCTCTGGAAGCCTCGGTGGCCATTTTTAAAGCGCGAATCTGCAGCGCCAGCGGGGGAGAGTCAGCACTTGCAGCGGGCAGGCAAGACTGCCTGCCCCGAAGAATTCGTCAGGTCAGTGATGTGAGGGAAGAGGGAGGGAGGAGAGCCGGCTCGCGGGTCTCAACAACCGGTTCGCAAGAGCCAAGCAAAGTTAACAAGTGGCTCTTGCGAGCCGGTGCAAGCCGGCTCCAGCACACCACTGTACCACAGTAAGCTTTTCAGTAAAGGAATTAAGTTTCAACCCAGCCAACTGTAAGATTTTGCATCAGGCCACAACTAAGATCTTTACTTCTAAGAATGGCATTGCTAACTGTGGGGCCTATTTACTAGAAGGGCATTAAGTCCTTAATACATTAGTGCTTTGCGGTATTTTGCCTGTTTTTGCACTCTAACCTGGGATTTACCTATTTAAAAAAAAATATTTTTAGGAGGAGGCAGAGAGTGGGTGTTCCATTACCCAGATAACCCAAGCAAATCTTAATGTGCTAACTGGATAACGCAGGATTAATGCGGGAGCACTTAGAACCTCCTAAATAGGAAGCAGTGCTCCTGTGTTAATTTTTTGCAGCTATCATACAATGATGGAAACATTAGTGCACAGCCTGCAATAACACCGCGTTATATATGGGTTTAGCGCATGAGAAAGTCCCATATTGGAGCACGCTAAGCCCAGAATTTACCTCATTTTAGCAAACTGGCCACTTTATGAGCAGTTTATCATAGGATGAGTAGATTCTGGGGCCCTTTTACCAAATAGCGGTAAAAGGTGGTCTTAGTGCACCTTTACATGGGTCTTTCTCGCACACTTAGGCCATTTTTCCACTGGGGTAAAATGGCTGAATTTCCTATTTTTTGTATTAATGGTCACGCCCTCATTTTGCCATTAGCTCATGGCCATTAAAACAGATTAGCACATGAGCCCTTACCACCACCCACTATGTAAGTAGTATGGGCTATCGTGCTAAGCATACACTAATCAGCGCATAGCAAAGTAGCTGCGCTAACCAATTAGCGCAGAACACGCCCACCCAGACACATATTACCGCAGCTTTGTAAAAGGACCCTCTGTTTCTTATTCAAACAAAGCTCCATTATATAGGTGGCTATCTGTGAACATTCAAGCGCTGGTCAGCTAAGTTTAGCAGGCAAACTGGGCCGCATAAATAGAAGTCCTATCTTTGCCCGCTATCAATTTATCTGGCCAGCGCTGAAGATTCACATAGCCAGGCCAGAAAAAAACTTAGAATATTCAATGCCAGTCACTGGAAATGGCCCGACATTGAATACCCGTGCTGTCTGCCACCGGCTGAATATTGGGAGGGAGTGTGGGTATCACTTGGTGCACTAGCAGGTGAATTTTCGAAAGAGAAGGGCGCCCATCTTCCGACACAAATTGGGAGATGGGTGTCCTTCTCGCAAAGGTTGCCCAAATCGGCATAATCAAAAGCCGATTTTGGGCACCCTCAACTGCTTTCCGTCGCAGGGACGACCAAAGTTCACGGGGGCATGTCAGCAGTGTAGCCAAGGCGGGACTGGGGCGTGCTTAGGAGATGGGTGTCCTCGGCCGATAATGGAAAAAAGAAGGGCATCCCTGATGAACACTTGGGCGACTTTACTTGGTCCATTTTTTTTTCACTATCAAGCATCAAAAAGGTGCCCGAACTGACCAGATGACCACAGGAGGTCACTAACCCCCTCCCACCCTCAAAAAAATCTTTAAAAATACTTTTTTGTCAGCCTCTATGCCAGCCTCAAATGCCATACTCAGGTCCATCGTAGCAGTATGCAGGTACCTGGAGCAGTTGTAGTGGGTGCAGTGGATTTCAGGCAGGTGGACCCAGGCCCATCCCCCCCAACCTGTTACACTTGTGGTGGTAAATGGGAGCCCTCCAAAACCCACCAGAAACCCACTGTACCCACATATAGGTGACCCCCTTCATCCCTAAGGGCTATGGTAGTGGTGTACAGTTGTGGGTTTTGGGGGGGGGGGGTTGGGGGGCTCAGCACACAAGGTAAGGGAGCTACGCACCTGGGACCTTTTTATGAAGTCCACTGCAGTGCCCCCTAGGGTGCCCGGTTGGTGTCCTGGCATGTCAGAGGGACCAGTGCACTACGAATGCTGGCTCCTCCCACGACCAAATGGCTTGGATTTGGTTGTTTTTGAGATGGGTGTCCTCGGTTTCTATTATCGCCAAAAACCAGGGACGATCATCTCAAAAATGACCTAAGGACGACCATCTCTAAGGTCGACCTAAATTTCCAGATTTGGGTGTCCCCGACCATATTATTGAAACAAAAGATGGACACCCATCTTGTTTCGATAATACGGGTTGCCCCGCCCCTTTATGGGGCCGTCCTGCGAGGATGCCCTCATGAAAACTTTGGGCGCCCCTTTCGATTATGCCCCTCCACGTGTGCCAACTTATGCTTGCCATTGATATGGTATAAGAGGGCACACCTACACATGGGCACACCAAAACCGACTTTATACCAATATTCTATAATGGAATGTTGGCACCAAGATGCTGTTATAGAATTGGCGCTGAATGCAAGGCATTGTGATGCTTAGACTGAGGCGCCAATTTATAGAACTAACCGGTAAAAATACATTTTCTTTTTCTTAATTCTCCACTCACTTGTAGGCTCCTACAACCTTGATTCTCTGCCATACTCTTCTTGGATAATTCATGAGTAAAATCTCTCCTCATCTTCTTCCTTATAGATCTGTATATGATACTCCACTCTCCAGTGGCATAGCTAGGACTGAATGGGGCCCGGGTGGAAAAACGTAGATGGGCCCCCGATGACATGATTTCTCCCAAGGTAGTGGGGACGGGGGACAGGCGAGATAAGACACCGTTTCACAGCACCAGTAAACAGACCCCACTGAAAGCAAACACATTTCAGATCTAGATAGAAAACCTATCACAGAAATAGAAATACAAACTGAAGTGCAAGATATCAGAAATCCACATTTCCCAAAACTGACATATTACAATTAATAATTTCAGAAACAAAAAACACCTTTTTTTCTACCTTTGTTGTCTGAGCATTGTTTTGTTCTGCTTTTCTCTGTTTTATCTTAACTCTCATCCCAGGGTCTCCTGTCCTTTTGACTTTTCTTTTCTCTCTGTGTCCAACATCCACCTTTCTGCTGTGTCCCTATCCATCATGTCCAATGTCTCCCCTCTGTGTCCCTGTTCCTATCTTCAACTCATGTTTAGTATTTGTGCCTACTCAGTATCCTCCCTCCATATTCAGCATCTGCCCTCTGTATTCTTAACTTACTGTGTCAAGCATCCTTCTGTGTCCCTATCCCTCCCCATAGTCAGTTTCCTTCCTCTCTCTTCCCTTCCTCCTGGACCACCCACCCCTGATCCCTCCCCCCCCCCCAGTGGAGCCTTTCCATGGCGGTATCCCGCCCACAGTAAGTTGCATCAGAAAGGCAGGATGTGGCCAAGGAAAAGCTCCACTAGCCCGAGAAAGAGGCCTCCTTCAGCGCTGTCTGATGCAAAACGCCTCGACATGTGGAAGACTGGGGGAAGCTGTAGAGATCTGGATCCGGGTGTGACGGGAAAAGAGGAAAGGAAGGAAGGATTCAGCTGCAGGCAGCCCCTACCATTGAGCAGCTCTGGGCATTTTGCTGGACTCGCTCAATGGTAGCTATGTCCCCTGCTACTCTCTCACTTGTGGGTTCCCTGAACCTAGGGGGACACCTAGCTGGTTGATTACTCTCAAATGGGTCAAAAAGTCTCTAACATCAGGAACTAATACTTCCAAATGCAAATCCTGTCTATCAGCTCCCCAGATGCTGGTTTATGTTTATTTCAGTATAGACTGCCTTTCAATAACAAGAGTCAAAGCAGTTTACATTAAATAAATGAAAACAGAAAGGAACTACAAAATAAACGGTACAGAAGAAAAGAGATACAGAAATAAAGGGAGAGAGAAAAACACACACACATCAGGAGGCCCATAAGGAGCTGCTACTGCCAAAGCGAGCCAAGGCCAGGAGCCACACAGGCCAAAGGAAACTAATTAGGGAAAGATTGTACAAATAAGTAAGCCTTCATGAAATTCCAAAACAGGAAATAGAGAAGTTATGGCCATATATCAAGAGAAAGGGAATTCCAGAAAGTGGGGGCCATAAAAAACAAAAGCCAATGGTGCATGGATTCAAGTCTAATCAGATACAAAGGAGGGGTGGCAAGTTAATGTCCCGAAGAAGAGCGGAGAGCACGGGTGGGCCTGTAGGGAATTATGGGGAGTACCTAAGTGAAGGGCCTTAAAAGTCAACGTGAGAATCTTATGAACTATGCGATACTTACTAGGGAGCCAGTGTTGTTGTTGTTTAAGAAGTGGGTACACGTGGTCAAAGAGTCAGGCATGGTAATTATGCAAACAGCAGTATTCTGAACCATTTGGAGTTTTTTAAGGGCAAGGGATAGAAGGCCAGCATATACCACATGCAATAGTCTAGCTTGGATTCAACCAGCGCATACAGAAGAGTTGCACAAGAGTGGTCATCAAGGGCAACTGCAGAAATTTGTGATCAGAAAGTAAGGACAGAGTCAATGTGAATCCCTAGATACTTAAGGGTATCAACGAACTGGATAGGAGATCCCTGCAAAGAAGGAGTAATAGTGGGAAAAGACTGATACCCAGTAACCCAAAGGGCCACCATTTTCTTAGGATTCAGAAGTTAGGTGTCTTATCTTGTTCAGACAGAGCTGAAGTAAAGAAAAGTCAGGACTAGCAAGACTGGGGTGAAACCAGCAAGATATTGTCAGTATCGATGTAGCAACGAGTCTGAGTCTCCTGAATCAGTAAAGCAAGTAGGCTAAATTCCTATGCAGTACGCCACACTCAGACTCAGAGTTTCCTCTGATAGTATGAGGTAGGATGTCATGAAATATCCTACTCTCCTTCAGTCACATAGTACCTCTTTTTTCCTTTGATCCCTTAGTTTGGTTGGCTTGCTGAGAGTCCACCTTCAACAAGATCTGAGGCTTCTGCTCCTTAAACCACAGACCGACTCTTGGGAGGTAGGAAAAAGATAGTTTTGTTTCAACTTCAATAACTAGGGAGCTTTATTCTCTTCTAGGAGCTTGACAGAAGAAGACAAAAGATGCTTTTCCCTCCAAATTCCCCTTCTCCTATGAATCACATCTCCTCCCTAACTTTCCTTGTAGAAAGCCAGCTACAGAAATCCTCAGTAGAAACACCATTTTACAGGAATTGGGGCAAATGGAACTCCTGTCACAGCAATTAATGCAACCAGTATTTTGGAAAAAGGACATGTCACCAAATACTGTTTGAAAACTGGGCTCTTAGTGACCCTGGGATCACATTTTATTGCACAGACCTTTTGGATGTTCACCTTAGGTCACAGATTATATCTTTTCTGGAGATCTGACTGGGTGGCCCCCAAAATTCCAATGTTGTGTTATTTATTCAATTTTGGTACTTATGTTTCTTGTTTAATGCCTGATATAAATCTTTTCACTCTCGATGCTGCTGGAATCCATTCCCTACTTAAGGGGAGAAAGATTTGAATGTGCTCAAAAAAACTTAAAGAAGGTATAGTATTTCTCCAGGGAACAAATTTGGAAAGGGATGAACATCTTAAATTGCAAAGAGAACCGGTGGGTCCATTTGCTTCCTTTTCTAGACATCAAAGAGGTGTATCTAATACCATGGGAGCATCATAAAGATGCTCAGATGGTAACAGATAAGCAAACTACAGATCCCACTGGGTGATATTTTATAGTCATGAGTACACTGGCAAATCAAAAATGTGTTTTATTTATGCTGTTAAAAGTTTATATTTTTGATACGGTATCATGTTAATCCTATTATTAGGTTTCAACTTGCCAGCTCCAAGTTTACCTTGTTGATTGTATTAATGCTTCTATTTGGTTATTTTACTATTGTTCTGCTGTTTATCAGAATTGTAAGTTTTATGTCAAACTGTACCTGCTGTACACCGCCTTGAGTGAATCTCTTCATAAAGACATTTAATAAATTCCAATAAATAAAGTCAAATTAATAAAATGTATGTATGTGGAGGGTAATTTAATAAAGTTATTTTCACATATATAAATGGCCTTTCCTAAAATATCAACTGGCATAAAAATACTCTCTATAAAAGGATTTATTAATTAATTACTTTTAATTTCTGCATTTGTATCCCACATTTTCCAAACAAGTTCAGTGTAGCTTATGTAAAAAGGGCCTGATATTTAAAGGATTTATATTTCTTAATTTTTGAGAGTTATGCTCCTAAATTAGCCTTGTTGAAAATTTACTAAGGAAGAGTGCTCAAAATTTCACTAAGGTGGTCTTTTTAGAAGGGCTATTCACATTTGAGACATGCATAATCTGGCACTTAAAGACTTGTATAACCAACCTTCAGTCTTTGGGAAACATGGATAATAAGTCAAAGAAATTGAAACTGATAAACAACAGAATGAAAAGTTCCAGACCAACGGTTTTCAACCCATTCCTCGGGATACACCCAGCCAGTCAGGTTTTCAGGATATCCACAATGAATAAGCATGGGTAGATTTGCATACAATGGAGGCAGAGCATGCTAACTTATCTCATACATATTCATGAAGGGTGTGCTGAAAACCTGACTGGCTGGGTGTGTCCCGAGGACTAGGTTGAGAATTCCTATTATAGTCTAACCAAATTATTGAGGCATGAGCTTTCGAGGATGAGACTACTTTGTCAGATATCCTCATAAGCTCATGTCTAAATAACTGATTAGATTATATGGTTTCACCTGCCTATGTTATTTTTCATTCAAAAAAAAAGGAAAGACCGTGTTGCTGTTGCCCCACCATCTTCTTATTCCAATCTCATGAAAAGTCACTTGAGTTTTGCCTCTGTGGATGTCCACTGAGATGTGAAGTCATTAATGGTAAAAAAAAACAACAACTTTCTTCTATGCACTCTCTAAAGGATATCATGATGTACCTTTATCTCCACATATTTTTCTTTCACTTTCAATTTTATAAACTTTTTATAGAAACAAGCAAATTACTTGAGTTTAAATTCTACCTTTCTTAAAAGGGGTGCCAGGGAGAATTGTAGAGGACCTGCACAAAACTCCTCAGCTCTGAGCTGCACCGCACTGGAATTTAGAAGCTGTTAATACTAGAGTAGAGAGGATGGACCTTGGCAAAAATCCATGTGATACGTTTTAGAAATAAACCACAAATTTTGTGAGGAGGTGAGCATGTTCAGCTGCAGTCCCTTCCAAATAATGTCTTGTGTTACACTACAATGGTTGCACAGTGTGGGACCGATATGCAAACCATGTGAAGCAGCCCGCCTAACTCCCACAGTCGGTGGCGAGACTGGATATTCAATGCTGGCCCGTTTCCGATGACCGGCATTGAATATCCGGTTTATTTTTGGCTGGTTTAAACTTAACCAGCCAAGCAAATATTCAACGCTGCCTGACCAAAGATAGCCACAGGGGAGGAGCATGGGTGAGACCGACATTTGCATGTAAAGCATATATTCAATAAGTGGGCAAACCTAAATGTAGGCACACTGATGCCAATTTACACTAGTATGCTATAACAGAATCTTGGTACAATGAAGAACGCCAACTTCGAATGGCCAAGGAAGCACAGATGGTTCCTAGGCTCTTGGCACAGGTGCTCAAGAAATACCGCTCGGCATATCCCAGGATGCACTGGGCAGGGCGTCGCCATTTTGGAGGCGGTGCTGGAAGGACAAGAGTGCTATTCCTTCCTCTATCATCTAAAGGTATGGGGGGGATTTGGGGCCACTAGACCACCAGGTGGGGGTGGGGGCACTAGATCATCAGGTGGGGCCCTCTGTTCTGTTGGGGAGGTGTTTGGGGGCGGTGGACCTCCAGCCTCCCCGTGTTGGTGTCGGGGGGGACAGGGACGTAGGGGCTTGGGGAGGCAGTAGGCCATCAGGGCCTTGCCTTTAGGGGTAGTCTGAATGTTTGATAAGTCTGGGCTTTTTTTTATTTTAAACAGCCTGGATCTGTCAAACAAGCGCGGGAGGATTGTGCCTGAGTGCATGCCCAGGCATAATCCTCCTGCACATTCCCCTGATGATCAGCGCCTAAATTTATATGTTATTAGCATTGATCATTAGGGAATTAATTCCATGCACTGTTCTGGCACTACTTTTTCGGCGCTGTTTTGGAACAGTGCGGAGAATTGATCTTCAGGGCCTAAGTGCTTTGAAAATACACCTCTATATCAAATATAATCATATATAATCATAAGACGAACTTTCCTCCTGTAACCGAACCCACTCTGTCCCTCTACCTCGACTATGTATTTCTCCTATCCGGAACTGGTAATCACCACTTACGGAACTATGTAAGCCACAATTGAGTCTGCAAATAGGTGGGAAAATGTGAGATACAAATGTTATAAATAAATAAATACAGAAAGAAATAATTTTAAAATTCAATGCAGAAGTGGTAAACTCAGAAGAGCAAAGAGCCTTAACTCCATCTCCAGGGCTATCAACCATTTTCTTAGGGTAAGAGAAATGCACAAATTAGAAATGTAAATAGTAGTATGAAGCAATATGTTTAACTTCCACCTACAGCTTATGGAAGAGATGGGGGTCCAGGGCCCTGCTTTGTAAAGCAGCTGAGAAATCAATTGGTAATGACAGATGACCCAACCAAATCCAAACAATGGGTATCTCCTTGATTGACCATTTAATGACTCCACCAATCTGTAATGTTTTTCTTCTTTCATTTGTCTAGGTCTAAGGCAGAGCAGTGATCCTACTCCTCTCTAAAGAGCACTCCACTTTTTTTTCTCTGCTATAGGATGCTTCTACTAAAAGGTCAAAACTACTACTACTACTACTTAACATTTCTAGAGCGCTACTAGGGTTACGCAGCGCTGTACAAATTAATAACTAAGGACGGCAACAAGAGAAATAAAAGAGAAAACAAAGAAGGCAATGTACAAACATGCAACATTTTTTTGTAAATGATGCTTTATCAGATGTATTCCTAAACAGCGTGCTTTATTTACTATAAAGTACACTATCTAGGAGTCCTGTATGTGAAACGCTATTTGTAAAAATGTTGCTATCACACATAGCAATATTCTGCACACATTCCGCTACGCAATTCCCCTGTTTACTAAACCGTGCTAGCGGCTGCTGTACGCTAATGCCGACACTGCCCACTTATATACCACAATTTCTTTGGAAATTGCTATTCCACCATGAGAAATCAGGCAGCTTAGGGGCCTTTTTACTAAGCTGCATTAGGTGCTAACATGTGCCTAGTGCAGCAAAAATCGCCTAACGTGGGAAGCACTAAAGCGTTCCGCGTTAGTTTTGCCACTGGTGTGTGCTAAGCATGCACCGCCCAATACTCAAAGGAAAATGGCCACTAAAGCGGCTATCCGATGATATTCAGTGATGGATAGCCAGCTCTCCAGTACTGAATATTGTCGCTTAGGGCCCGATTCTTTATATGGTGCTTAAAATTAACGAACGTTAGGCAATCACGCCTAAGCATATTCTAAATACTGCACTTATTTAGAATACGCTTAGGTGTAGTTCATGCGACTAAATCTACGTGCGTCCCTTTACACCAACGAAAAGCTGGTGTAAATCCACATGCGTAGGTTTATGCGTACTGGCCCATATTTTATAACCTTCAAGCTCACTTGGTCCTAGATAAGTTGTGCGCATATCTTTGGAGTTTGCCCAAATTTGGACATCATATATAGAATCCGGGGACTGGGGCAATTCAATAAAATGATATCTAAATGTAGGTGTGACAAAGAAATGCACTTAGGGGTGAATTCTATATAAGGCGCCAAAAAAGCACTATATTATAAATGTGCTTAAAGTTAGGCACGATTTATAGAATAGCTCTTATGCCCAGGAATCACCAACTGTAACGTGATGCAAATGTACATGCCTAATGTAGGTGCGTACCTCCATTATTCTGCAACAATGCGGGGCGGAACGTGCCTGGTGCACGTGCACAAGAGTTTCGCGGTAAGTGTAGCTCTTTTGCGCATGAGCCACGCAAACCCTGAAGTAAAGCACACATTAGCGCCATTCTTCTGTGCTTCTTAATATAAGCTTTCAATTTTTTCCCCATTTGAAAGGCTTATGTTTAAGCGCAGAAAACAGGCACCAAGGTGTGCTTTCACTTTGGGGTTTGCTCGGACTTGCACACATTTGCTTTTCAGTACCGGCACTTAGAGGCTTGCACAGGCCTCCTTCCGCTTGCAAAAGAAATCAAAACCAGCAGATTTGAAAGAGAAAAATCACAAGAAATCCTCTCTTCAACCCCCCTCCCCCCCACCCAATGCCAGCTCCGAGGTGGCGCTATTTTTCCCAGTGGTAAGAGCAGGGTTTGTTTGTGCGCTGTTTTCCGAGCATTGGGAGGGCATAGCAAATGACCTCATTAACATCCATTTGACCACATTTAAATACATTTTGCAATCATCTCTGGCATGCACATTGTGTCCTGCACTGAGGGTCTTTTACTAAGGTACGCTCACGTTTTTGGTGTGCGCTAAAACTGTGGGCACGCTAAACGTTAGAGACACAAATGCATTCCTATGGGCGTCTCTAATGTTTAGCGCATGCCAACAACGTGAGCATGCCTTAGTAAAAGATGCCGTAAAACCTCTGAGCATTCTGCGCAGATGAATACCGACCCTAGTCCAGTGCTAATTGGCTCTAATGCCAGCGCTAGGTTCTGAGC
Organism: Microcaecilia unicolor; assembly: GCF_901765095.1. NCBI lineage: Eukaryota > Metazoa > Chordata > Amphibia > Gymnophiona > Siphonopidae > Microcaecilia > Microcaecilia unicolor. The sequence goes on from NC_044039.1 coordinate 132,839,138, forward strand.
ATCGGCCCTTCTGTGCCTGTCCTGTAATACTCCATTAACTGATAGACTTGTGTGTATTTCGTGGTCCTGAACCTATAAATGTGCTGCACAGAATTATTTGTCTAGGAGAGAACAGGTTCTTGGGAAGTGAAAGGCTACACTTCTGCACTGCTAACCTTTCCCTGTGTATATGCACACATCCCATCTGCTGAGGTTATGGAGACCATATGTGGACTCTGGTCTTGTCAAGGGCTGGTGCAGGAAGCAAATGACAGTTTGGTGATGTTCATAAGCTTCAGCAGCCAAGACCAGCAAAGCAATTCTTTAGATCATCAAACAAAGCACACAAAGCACAGAGAAGTCTTTGGGATGGGGGAAGGGATAGAGAAAGGAGATACTTTAACAGAAAGATGAACTTATCTTCAACCTTTCACACAAGCAGTTTAAGAGAATTAATGGGATTGTTCTTCAATAATTTAAGACTTTATTGACAGGTATTTAGTTAAAACTATTGTGCAAAAATAAAATTACTGAAAAAAGTAGGTTTGAGAAAGGAGAAAAAGTCTTAATACTCAACATAGAATGTAACACATTTTCAAACAGAATGAAAGCATATTTCGGAGTGTTAACTGCAGAACATAGAAAGTTATACGTAAAGCTTAACAATATTCATAGGAAAACCAATATATAAGCAAAGCAGCTAAACAAACTACTGCTTCTTAAATGAAGCTGTAAGCAACCTGCTTCTTGACTATAAAATGATTGCTTCGATTTGATTACTCATACATCTTTATTCCAACCAGTCTTGGCTCATGTGCAATTTTCATCTCATATGTGATAGCAGAGAAGACAGAGGAAGAAGGATAGGACACCCAATTTTTGTAGTTTCCATGGTGAAAGGTTTCTCATAGGCAAACTGCTTGATTTTCACCGAGTTCTTCAATAAAGAACATTGCAACTCTTTGCCTAGCCACTATGGCTCCTTCTAAAAACTTTTTCTGGGATCCCTGATCTAGCCATGCAAAATTAGCAATTCTGCAAATGACACACCCTCTGCAAATGACCTTAATAGGTGGGATAACGTGGCAGTAGTCAGAGATTCTACAAAATGAGATTTAAGGAAGGCTTTTAATTCCCTAGGACAAATGGCTGCTTCAGGGGTGATATAATACCCTAGGGCTTCTTTTACAAAGCCACACTAGAGTTTCCCGTGCAACAAATGACAGGAAGCCCATAGGAATTGAATGGGCTTCCTCTCATTTGCCACACCGAGAATCGGAAGCGCGGATTTGTAAAAGAGGTCCTCATTGAGTAATCCGGTCGCTTTCCCCACAGTAGAAACCCAGTGGTATGAAATTAGCAACACACCCAGGGAAAACATAGTATTCAAACACAGAGGGAGTCTCTGCTCATCCACCAATGAGGTACTATATCGTCCCTGAAGCAGCCCAGCTGGGTGAAACACGTGTTGAGTACCCTTTCTCCCGCTCTCTACAATAAAGGCTTTTAATCCATCTTTCATCGTGTCTGCTTCTTCATCTTCCATTCTACTGCGACTAGCAGACCGCTTGCCCATCTGTTTTTTTGGGGGGGTTCTGTTCATATTACATCATAATATCAGGAAAAAAAATGTAAAGCTGAATATAAGTGCTATCCAAAGGGGAATAAAGGGTACACCATTGATGATCTCCCAGATTCTCATTCTGCATTTGTTCAGAAACCAAACCATATCCATCTTGACCATGCAAGCTATTGGTCCTTTCAGAGGTGAAAAAGCAGTTGTATAAATTATTTTGCAAATTAATTTTAGATGGATACATATTCACTATGGGATCAATATTCAAAGCTATTTAAATGGCCAGGAGAGACTCCTGACTGTTTAAATTACTTCTTCAATGTTCACTGGGTATATTCCACGACACTTAATTGGATATTGCCGCTGAATATATAAGCACCTAAACCCAAACCATTTTGTGAGTGGTCTGGGGGGGGGGGGGCGGAGTTGGCACTTATCTGGTTAAGTGCTGATATTCAGCACTGAGGGGCCCTTTTACAGAGCAGTGGTAAGCCCAATGCGAGCTTACCACTCACTCTTCCGGGACTACTGCCGGCCCAACGTGGCTGCCGGCAGTAGTCCCGCCCCAAGCGCACGCCATTTCCGAGGGAAAAAGAAAACCCCTGAAAATGGCTTGCGCGGCAGTAATCTGACGGTAATCAGGCAACGCGCAGCGATGGCCGGCTACCGCCGGGTTAGCACAGGAGACCTTATCGACACCTCAGTGGGTGGAGGTATGGGCTCCCTGTCGCATGTCCATACAGTAAGAGTTCTCTTATCGCATGGCCATGTGTGCCTGGGGTCTTTTTACCTGCTGCAGTAAAACGGGCCCTGGAGCGCGGGAAAAACGGGCCCTGCACCTAGCGCAGGACCCTTTTTCCCGCAGCTTGGTAAAAGGACCCCTTAATCAGATAAGTTAACCGAATAAATAGGACCACATAAAGCACAGTCCTTTCTTTATCTGGTTTGACTTATCCATTTAAGTTCTGGATATCACACTTAAATGGATAAGTGTTATCCGGCTATGTATAACCAAATATTCAATGTCAAGAGCCATAACCCAGCATTGAATATCCAGGAATACTGCTGCCGCTGCCCAAAAAAGCTGACCACCGCCAACTGAATTTCAATATCAATATAATTCGTACTAATCACTAATTCCCCTGAAAGGGTTCAGTGCAGTGTACAACATTACTAATATTGACTCCTATACATTTAGCAGAATAAATAACATATTTGTGGCTTCGTGTTTTCATATGATCCACAGAAAAAATGAAAAATGTACCTGAGTTTCTCATACTGGAGTTGTTTACTTTAGAATCTTTGATAACTAGGTGCTTGATCCAAAGGGTAGGGGCAGTAATTTCTGGAAAAGATACACACAGCATTACAAAGAATTAGTCATATCCATTTCCATAAAATGCACACATACAAAAAAAAATATATATATATATATATATATGATTAAAATAAGGTCTTAAAAGCTAGTACATACTCGTATTATTTTATTTCCACTAACCAAAGGTCACATTTGGGATCTTACCTTCTAATGTGTAGCAAGATTTTGCAGTTACTCAAGTTAACAGAAAACAGTAACTTCAAAGCCTCTATTCCTAATATTTTACCATTTAGTTAATGCAGAGAAAGTTATATAATGTACTGTGAATTAACTGATTGGCAGCTGATGTGATACAGTTAAGTATACTTCTTGAGGTGACGTTAACTTTACCTCATTTTCTGCAGTGTTTTAGCAGTTAACACATGGTAACTGCTTGTGCGTTAAAGCACAGCTCAACAATGGAGCTCCTCAGCCCTTCAATTGTTTAACTGATAAAACATTTAGGAAGTCTTTTACTAAGGTGCGCTAGCATTTTTAGTCGTGCTAAAAACAGCAGGCGCTAAATGCTAATACACCCATAGGAATATAATGGGCGTCTCAGCATTTAGCGCCAGCTGAGTTTTAGCGTGAGCTAAAGATGCTAGCGCACCTTAGTATCCCACATTTTCCCACCTTTTTGCAGGCTCAATGTGGCTTACATAGTACCGTTAACTGCGTTAGTCAATTCCGGTCTGAACAAATACAAGGTATGAACGAACATAGGTGAGATTGTAGTAGAATGAGGTACATGTATGTTAGGTACATTTGGGGGAAAATAGAGAGGGAGAGGAAGAGTTAGGATGTGTCATTACGATCTTTGGTTATATATAACGATTAGAAACAGGCTCTTCAAAAAAGAGCCTGGAGGCATCAAACGTAGATATAAAATATTTAATTAAGGATGCATACCAGTGGCGCCTAGAAGCCATTTCAATAGGAGCTTTTTGCTATACTCAACAAAAGTCTTTCTAGAGACCACATCTTTGTAAAGGTTTATTCTTCAAGATTTTATTCATAAGGAATATTTGACACGTTCACCAAGACTTCTGAGGAAGGCACTTTTTTTCATCCATTTTGATACAGAAAGTGAAAGTGCCTTGGTGCTTTGTAGCTTTTACTACATGAGACGTGGGGTAAGGAATATTGTAGATGAAAATATTCGAGTTATTCCCCAAGTTTTCCACGTCATCACTGTGACCCCTGACGCAGGTGCTAGTCACCGAAACACGGCCCGTGTCGGGTCAAGGCTCATTCATTAAAGAACTTTGTTCCATTTTAAAGGCTCGTGGTGCTGTTTTTTTGTTTGGACTTTAGTTTGTACTTTGTTCCCTCTCTTTTGTTATACCCATCTGAATTTATGCACCATTTCCATGCATAAATGTACAAAATTGCAGCACTTTTGCAGGTAAGCATACACTAACATATGTAAGTGGCAGTGAAGCAACTGAGCGCTATTCTATAAAAGCATGTGTTAGTGGTATAGCACATTTCATTTTGTTATGTTATGTTACGTTACATGGATCTTATTTTCCATAGATACCATACTCTGGGTCACTGCGAATAACAAGAAGACTGAAGTGGAGATGACATACCAGAAAGTTACAAGCTTATTTCCATATTGCATTAGGCTAAACTATTCTGTAGAGCAATAAGTCATATTTGCAAAACTACTATACATTAATTCTGAGATAACAGATATTTTGAAAAAGAAAAGTTTACTTAATACACGAGTCTCCAGTGGTAGAGAGTTCATTATTAATGCTGCTTGATAAAAAGGGAAGAATCAAATTGTCTTTTCAGTTTAATCTGATTCACCGACAGACACCATAAAAGTATCTGATTTTGAGATCTCCCTTCATAATTATGTAAAAGCTCTATCGAGCAGGGACTGTCTCTCTGTGTCAGGTGTTCAGCGCTGCATGCGTCTGGTAGCACTATACAAATGTTAATAATTATTATTATGTAACACGTTGACCAGATTGCACAGATATGATGGTGCTATCCCATACGTAATCTTAACAATAAAAGTGCACACCTTAAGTCGTGCTCTTCCCATGATGGGTAACCAATCCACAAAAAACAGAGGCGCCTAAATTTAGGCTTGCTTAGTACTAGAAAATAGTGCTGAGTGCCTTATTTCATTGCCTGACCTGATCCTGCCTACTTTGTAGAAGCCTAAATTTAAGAACCTAGTAAAAATTGGCACTTCAATTTAGCCACCTAGCAAGGGAGAATTTCAATTTAGGAAGTTCTAGGCACCTAAGTCAAAGCTAGGCAACTAGGGGCAGATCTTCAAAGACACGTGGAGGGGCATAATCGAACGGAAACGCCTATCTCCATAGGCATTTATCTCCGAGAACGGGTCCTTGAAGGGGCAGGCCGAACCGTATTTTTGAAAAAATGGATGTTTTTGAGCTGGGCGTTTGTTTTTTTTAGCGATAATGGAAACTAAAAACGCCCAGCTCAAAAACGTCCTAATCCGACCCATGTGGTCATGGGAGGGGCCACGATTCGTAGTACACTCGCCCCCCTGATATGCCAGGACACCAACTGGGCACCCTACGTCAGTGCGGTGGACTTCAGAAAAAGCTCCCACATGCATAGCTCCCTTACCAAGGGTGCTGAACACCCAACCCCCCTCCCCCAAAACCCACAAATGTACAACACTACCATAGCTCTTAGGGGTGAAGGGGGCACCTACATGTGGGCACAGTGGGTTTTGGAGGCCTCCCATTTACCAGCACAAGTGTTACAGGTGGGGGGGGGGGATGGGCCTGGGGCCACCTGGCTGAAGTGCACTGCGGTACCCACTAAAAGTGCTCCAGGGACCTGCATACACGCAGGCCTCTAGGACTGGTTGCTGCTATATAACCTTGGCACACCAGTTGACACCTGAAGACTAATCTCTACGAAAACGTCCTTTATTGGAATAACCGCCTTTACTCACAGTTAACTGCAGATCAGAGGTTGTGCCCCACTGGCAACGAGTCTCCCTGGTACTGAGATGAGCAGTAGGTCAGAACTGGCAGAATGCTGTACAATGCCCTCATTCAGCCACATTCAAGGGAAGAACTAAGTTGTCTAACGTGGCTAACACAGGAAAGGGAACTAAAACTGGCTTACAAAAATGGCCACTACCGCATGGACTACAACAGAAAACACAACAGGGCACACTCTGACCTAGTAGGCAGGGGGAAAAGCACCATGGGAGAACAGCCTACCAACTACCAACATTGTGAGACTGTAACACAAGCTAATGAAATCACGGAGCCCAATACCCTACACCCACCACAATGCAATGCTGATGTGACCCTGTACTGCACCCGAGAGCCACATCTGACCCAAGGAAAGGCTGTGACAGGATCGAACACATTCTGCTGTCATGGAGGTGGGTATGGCATTTGAGGCTGGCATACAGGCTGGGAAAAAAGTTTTTAAAGTGGGTTTTTTTTTGGTGGGAGGGGGTTAGTGACCACTGGGGGAGTCCGGGGAGGTCATCCCCAATTCCCTCCAGTGGTCATCTGGGCAGTTGGGGCACTTTTTTGGGACTTGTTCGTGAAAAAAAGGGTCCAAAAAAAGTGACCCAAAATCACGGTAAAAACGCCTTTTTTTTTTCGATTATCAGCTAAAGATGCCCATCTCTCCTCGGCTGATAACCACGCCCCAGTTCCGCCTCCACCACGCCTCCGACACGCCCCCATCAACTTTATTTGTTTCCGCGATGGAGTGCAGTTGGAAACGCCCAAAATCGGCTTTCGATTATACCGATTTGGGCGCCTTTGCGAGACAAACGTCTATCTCCCGATTTAGGTCGCACTATAGGAGTTTTTCTCTTTCGAAAATAAGCTGGTTAATCATTTAGCAGGTGTTGCTAAACAGATGGACATTCAGAGGCACTAACTGGATAAACGTAGGACAGCAAAAAGACTGTTTCAGGAAACAATTCCAGGTCAGTGCAGAAATGGGATATTCAGCATCTGCCAGTGTCCAGTTTCATTATAACCACAACCGTTGGTTGGCATTTTGGTTAAATATCAGACAGCTAGATTTTTTCATTAGCCTCTATATGTATCATGCTCATGGAAAAATTAAGCCCTGTTAGTCTTGATGGAGAAGAGACCTCATCTCAGATCTTCAGCATACTGGGTGGCCCCGCAATCTCCATTTGCACTAATTTTTATATATCTATTTACTTTATTTATTTGTAAGATTTATAGCCCGTACATTCGAGGTACATCATGGTGGGAGGGCAAAATAAAATAAGGTGGTGATTATATAAATTGGCACCATAGTGCCATGTGCATAATGCCAGTTCTAGAATGGCATCTTTCTTGGCTCCAAGATTCCATTATAGAATGCTAGCGTAAGTCAATACTGGCATGCCTAAACTTAGGTGCCAACAAATTATGCCAAGTCAATGGCAGTTGTAACTGTTGCCATTTAATTGCACGCGTATCTTACAGAATTCAATGTTACATCAAACGCAAGACTATCTCTACTTCAGGAAGCAGTGAAAGCCTGGCTCTTCTCCCACACCACTATCCACTCACTCCACAACTGAACTAGCTTGCCACACACCCTGTAACTTAGACCAACCCCTCAAATCTTATTTAGCTGTACGTATTTGCTTTCAGTTTCGCCACCCTTCTATCTATTCCAGTTGACTCTGCATTACCCATCATGTTCATATCTATATGTTGGCACTTGGCCCCTCAGCTTCATAGTAAGATGCTTCATTCTATTGTATGAACAGCATTATCATCATATCTATGTTATTCAAATATTCTAATGTGTGCTTATTAGGTGTTTCATTGGTTTTATGCTGACATCATATTATATCTCATTCTTCCATGCTGTCTATATTGGTATTGTTTGTATTGTACTGATATTTTTCATATTTCTGTTATGTGATTGTTCCACCGTGCTGTTAAATGTGTATATTTCTGACACCGTTTCATGTTGGTCCTATTGCTATGTTTCATTTTGCCATTTCCAAGTTTACCATATTTATTATATTTATGTTTATATTTGGTCACTTTACTATTGTTATGCTGTCAAAAACATTGTAAGTTTTGTTAAAGTGTACCTGCTGTACACCGCCTTGGGTGATTCTGTTCATAAAGTTGGTTGATAAATCCCAATAAATAAATAAACAAGCATCTCAGAGACATGTTAATGACCCACCCATGCTCTGCCCATGTTTGTGCTCCCTCACAAATAGCACTATGGGGTCCTAGTTGCGGTAAAAAGTGGTCTGCGATAGTGTGGGCACATCTTTTAGGCGTGTGCTGGGCCATTTTTTACCAAGGGGCTGGGAAATGGGCCTGCGCTAATATTAAAACTAGTGCACCCCTATTTACAGCCTGAGCTCTTACCGCCACTCATTGACCTAGTGGTAAGGGCTCAAATGGTAACCATGCAGCTTGCACCAATGTGGGCGTGCTACCAGTTACCACTGGGAATGCCCCCACTGTAGAAGACATAAAATTATTTTCTTATCATGGGATTCGGCACACGCCAAACCCAGAATTACCGCCAGGCTCACATGCTACTCCGATGGTAGTGCCAATTGGGTGTGCGCTACCAGCAAATTACCCCTCCCACGCCTTTGTATAAGGGCCCCTCACTGATTTTGGTTATGTATGTTATAGAATACTGTGTAGCCCTTAGGTGTATAATTACTAATTATTAGCGCACAATTGCCCTTCACACCTCCAAAAACAAAAGACTAATTTGAGCTTAAAGACGAATAAACAGAAAGGCCAAGTTTCCTAGATTAGGGTTTATGGCACAAGACAACAAAATTGAAGAACTTTAAAAGGATAGCTGCCATTGAAAATCGCTCATGGGTATTAAGACTTGCTGTGACAAAACTGTACCTTTCAGTGCATTTTTATTACTGTCTATATGCCTTGCAGGTTTTATTTGTGAAGTGTTTGCACCATCCCCCTCAATATTCAGCTGGTGGCAGTCAGCGCTTTGTTAAGTGCTTACCCTCACCAGCTGATTTTGCCTCCAATATTCAGTGCTGGACCATGTCCAGGCACCAACATTGAATACTAGGGGCTAAATGTGGGTGGGCAAGCTGCCAGAGCTTATGTGAACCTGGTTGATATTCAGGAGTGAAGGAGTGGCCTAATGGTTAGTGTAGTGGGTTGCAGACCTGGGGAATTGGGTTTGATTCCCGCTGCTGCCTGATGGTCTGCCCTCCAATGTACTACTTAGATTGTGAGTCCACTAGGGACAGACAAGGTACCTGTAAAATTAAACTGAAACCACTTAGGTCTAAGCAGTATATAAATACTGAAATGAAAGAAGGTAGGGCCTGTATAAGAGAGTTATGCAGGCCCCAGCTGAATATCAGCTGGGACCCACATAACGTTTTTTGTTTTAAGCTCCCACCCAAGCCCTTTAAAAAGCCCCCTCCTTCCCTTCCCCCAGCTCACTGCAACAACTGATCTCCCTTCCTCCTCCCCCCACCCTTTCCAGGAGGTCCAGGCCCTCTCAGTCCTACCTCATGTCCCTGGTGGTCCATGGGGTTGTTGAGTGCAGGAGCAAAGGCCAATCGCTCCTGCCCCTTTTGGCTGCTAGAAGAAAATAGCAGCCACGATCTGAAAGATTGTGGCAGCCATTTTCATCTAGCGACCACAAGGGGCAGGAGCAAGTAGCCTTCACTCCTGCCCCTAACACCCCACAGACCACCAGGGACATAAGGTAGGCCTGGGGAGCCTGCCTATACTGGGAGGGGGGGGGGAGAGGTTGAACCTCCCAGGGGGGTGGGGGAAGGAGGTTGGTTGCTATGGTGGGCTGGGGGAGGGAAGGAGGGGGCTTTATAAAGGGCTTGGGGGAGGGACTTAAAACAAAAAAAATGTTATGCAGGTGCCAACCAATATTCAGTGCCAGCACCCGCATAGCTAAGCAGCCTAATTTACGCCAGTTTTTGAGCTGCTTAGCTATGCAGGTGCCAGCACTGAATACTGCTGACACATACATAACCCCGGGCTCCTCCCTAATGCTGCCCTCTATCTCGCCCCTGATCTGCCTACAGAGGCAATATTCAGCAGCACTGCCTAATTTATTGCCACTAAATATCAGGAGATAGGCGGCCTCAGGGGATTTAAGTGGTCAGGAGCCTCTCCTGCCCGCTTAAATCTTTTTGAATATTGGCCTGCATATACCCATCCTACGTAAATGTACAAAGGCACTGACTTTATAACCACAAACTTCTTTTCCTGTTCATGACATCACTTGCCACAACCAAAGATCCTTTCCCTGTGCAGTAGTAGAAAGCAAGCAAAGCAAAATAGCAAACAGCAGAAAAAGGAAAAAAGAAAGGAAGAGAAAAGCATGATGGATGCTTCCCCTAATGTACAAGACTTCAAACGAAGGGGCAAAGGAGAGCAAAGGTGAAATACAGTAGGGCAGGGAGGAAGGTCAAGAATTTGTATCTGTTCAAAGAGATCAAAACTTGCAAAGCAAGAGAAAGCCCCCTCTGCCTCACATACAGCCTCTCAGCAAACACCTGGGCTGTGTACCATACAGTCAAGAAGATGTGATGAAATCAGTTGACAATAAAGCACAAGAAAAGGTATATAAAGCGGAGGAAAAATCCTTGAGGTTGCACAACTACCAGGATTCTTTGACAACTATCAACTTGCTGCCTGCTTCTCGGCATTTTAGTCTTATTTCTGATCTCCCTTCACAATGGTCTTGGTATATTTTTTATCCAACATTTTTGTTTATTCTTCAGATCTTCCTGTGGCATTCTTGCGTTACAAAGATCAATTTCCTTCCTAAATGTGATTCTGATCGTCAGCATCATAGCAATGTCATGGTTTATTTTCCTTTCATGAACTTCAAGTGCTGATAGTGCCCCAGGAAATGACAAAAATCTGAATAATAAAGGTGCTAAGAGATTGTGTTGGGTTTACTGTGCACTGAACCAAAGACACCACACACGGTCCTAACTAGAAAGTGGATAATCATAGTTTCTGGTCAACAGCACAGAACGATCAAACAAACATAATACCCACTAACACTCACTTCATGAGGAACTGGGACGAATTAAGCAGAAACACTCTGAATGAAATAGCACCACTCAAAACGAAAACAAAGAGGAAAAGACAACCGAGTCCTTAGTTTAACGAGAATCTACTGGAGATGAAAAAAACTATGCAGGAAACTGGAAAGAAAATGGTAAAACAAAACAGACATGAACAAAACTACATGGAGGAACTCTCTAAACAAGTACAAACACACCATAAAAAGAGTTAAAGCAGAACACTACAGCTCATATACAAACTAATGAACAATGTATTACATGCACAAGCTCTGCTAATATCAAATGAATCACCGCCAACAGAAGACGAGCTCACACAATATTTTGAACAAAAAATTATAAAAATAAGAACAAAACTAGCTGCAACACACACATCCCTTACACATTTCCTACACGAATGTGAAATCAATAATGATCATATCAAGGCAGACAGAATCTGGAGTGGAGTAGCCTAGTGGTTAGTGCAGTGGACCTTGATCCTGGGGGAACTGAGTTCAACTCCCACTGCAGCTCCTTGTGACTCTGGGCAAGTCACTTAACCCTCCATTGCCCCTGGTACAAAATAAGTACCTGAATAAATGTAAACTACTTTGAATGTAGTTGTAAAAATCTCAGAAAAGCAGTATATCAAGTCCCATTTCCCTTCCCTTTCAAGATACCCACAACCATCTCAGTCAAAGCACTAGTGACAAAATACGCACATGCCAACTGTGCACTAGACTTCTGCCCAAATTACATGATGAAAAATCCACCAGACTGGTTCATTAAATGCCTAACAGAACATATAGCATACATGTTCTCAAACGGTCATTTTCCTTCTGACAAGGGCAACATCATACTCACACAAATCCCTAAAAACGCCACATGTAAGATCAATGAACTCACAGACCTGTGGCCTCAATACCATTACTGACTAAAATGATGGAGGGACCAGTGGAATACTTAATGCACTTCTCAGTTCTTCATAGATTTTTAATTTTGTTACATTTGTACCCCGTGCTTTTACCCACTCATGGCAGGCTCAATGCAGCAGGCTATGGAGGGTTAAGTGACTTGCCCAGAGTCACAAGGAGCTGCCTGTGCTGGGAATTGAACTCAGTTCCTCAGGACCAAAGTCCACCACCCTAACCACTAGGCCACTCCTCAGGCTTCAAATCATTCTACAGCACACAGACAGTCATAACGACCCTGATAACAGAATTCAGAAAAATAATAAGCCAAGGTCAGTCAATACTACAATTACAATTTGATACGTCAAGCACCTTCGACCTAGTAGATCACACAACACTAATGACCCTGCTTGACAAACAAAGGAATAACTAAAGCAATTGCAACATGGTTTAACGGTTTCCTAAGAACTCAAGCCTATCTAGTCAAGATGACTAATCAGTTTTCAGCCTCCTGGAGCTCTGAATGCGGGGTACCACAGGACTCCCCGATATCACTGATATTATTCAATATCATGATGGCTCCTTTCGGCAAGAAAACTGGAAAAAATGGGATTTAACCAATTTATATACACTGCATCTGTAATTTCATTATTTTTTAAATGTATTAGTTTCACAAACCATACAGTAAAGGAATAACATTACATTAAGGAATAATATTCACAAAAAAAGGCCAAACTAAATCCAATTAAACTCCACAAATCCTCATATGGAAGAGGGGCAAACAAAAACATAAAAAGATCCAACTTTAGCCCACAGTGCACAGAGAATCCACAGCCTTCATCAGTGTTCCTATCAAACCAGTTGAAGAGCTCAGGGACCATTCCTGCACCTCAATAAATTGCTGCAGCTGTCCCAGATCCCAAAAAGCATATTTCTTTCTATGAAAATAAGACATTTAAGAAACCCATTCCCAGGGCCTGAGTCCTGGGATTGAAAACAAAAAAATCCTTCCTAACCTTCTGCAAATTAATAGCTATATCTAGGAAAGACAGACATCTTGTCAGCATGAAATTGGAACTTTCAGTGCACTTTTATTACTGTTTCCATGCCTTGCAGGGTACACTGGTGCAGTGTTAAGAGCCACTTATCCACCCTGAATGAAGATACTGACTTTATATACACAAAGCTTCTTTTCCTGTTCATGACATTCCTAAAAACAAACTCAATATTCTGTCTCAGACAGAGGCCAGAAGAGAAGCTCTCATTGTGGTCTCCTGAAGATTAAGGAACCCTTTTACTAAGCCACACTAAAAAATGGCCTGCAGTCTTTATAGCGTGTGGGTGTCACTCGCACTGAGGCCACTTTTAGCGCGGCTGTAAAATGTCCGCAATGACTTTTTTTCTATTAATGGCCGTGCGCTAATTTCCCAATTAGCACGTGGCTATTAGTGCATACACCCTTACTGCTGCCTATTTACTAGGCAAGGAGGGAGAGAGGTACTGCAGCGGAGGGCAAGGAGGGAGAGAGGTGCTAGACAGGAGGTCAAGTAGGGAAGAGAGAGATCCAATGAGGGGGTGAGAAACAAAGGGGGTACGGAGAGGGAAAGAGGTGCTGAACTTTTTTTAGGGGGGGGGGGGGAAGGACAAGGAAAGAGAAGTGCCAGGATCTGTGGGGAAAGAAGGAAGAGGGATAGGTGCTTGTCCTTCAAAGGGGAGACAGAACAGGAGTGAGGGAACAGAGAGGAACACTTGCTGGACCCGGAGGGGGGGGGGGAAGAGGGAGGGAAGAGAGAGGGAGAGATGCTGGTCAGGAGAGGGAGACAAGAGGGAAGAAAGAGAGAGAGAGATGCTGCCACAGGTGGGGGGGGGGGGGCGGATAGGGACCCAGAACAGCTATATTAGACAGGGCAAGAATAGGGACACAGAGATGGAAGCTGCTCAACATGACAAGAAGACAGAGGTGATGCTAAGTCAGATAGATAGGGATGCAGAGAGAAGATGGATGGTGGACATGGAGAGAAAAGAAGTGCCAAATGGATAAGGAAACTAGCAAGACAGTTAAGAGAAGAAAGAGGAAAGCAGAAATCAGAGACTAGGACCAACACAATACGAAAAATAAAATGACCAGACAACAAAGGTAGAAAAATTGGAATATATCAGTTTTTGGAATTTCATCTGCCAGAATTAATTTTAGACGTGTCTGTGGCCAGCAAGAAAAAGCTCACTCATTGGCATTTAATCTCCAACATTGCAGTGGTAAATCTCCAGCTTTGGAATGGGCCACCCTTGACGCTCTGCACATGCTGGCACTGTATCCGCTTGCGACTTCAGCTCAGGAAGAGGTAGAGCAGTGGCACTGGGGATAGGGCAGGGGGGATATTTTGGGCATGGAATGGGAAAAGAAGATGCCGAATAAGGGGATATGAAGGGGAAGTTGGATGCTGGCCACCTGTGGGGAAGGATAGGCTGCGGAAGTAGAATATTGGCCACTTTGGGGGGAGAGCAGGGGGAAGGGAAAATACTAAACTCTAGGGAGATTGGGAAAGGGAGGAGGAGATGCTGGACTATGGGGGGAGAGAGATGGAAGGGCAAATGCTGGACTATGGGGGGAGGGGAGGTGATAGAGAAGGAAAGGGAAGATGCAGGAGAATGGGGAATAAGGGAAGAAAAGGGGAGACATAGGAAAGGGAAGGAAAGATGCAGGACTACAGGAAGGTAGGACTTAAGAAGGGAGAGGGGTGCACAGTTGAATGTTTGTGTAAAGTATCAGATAACCTTGGGCTAGCCCTGAGCTTCCCATTGATTTTTACTATTTCACCCTTAAGAGCAGAAGAGTTAACAGTCTCCCCTGAGAAATTACAAATCTGGATTGGGCATCTGGTCACATTTAGAGACCTCTCTAGAGATAGTTAGGGCCCCTTTTACTAAGCTGCGGCATAAGGGAGCCAGCGCTGGCGTGTGTTTTACACATGTGCTGAGACCCCTTTTACCGCAGTTGGTAAAAGGGAAGGTCTCGCTTTCCTGTAGGAAATGAGTGCGCAGCAAGTAGAACACTTGCTGTGCAGCCATTTTGGGTGTGGGGGGGAGACCTTATCGCCACCCATTGAGGTAGCGGTAAGGGTTCCCGCGCTAAACCAGCGGTGCATGCTGCCCGATTATCACCGGGTACAGTCCAGCACTACAAAAATAAATTCATTTTTGTAGCACTGGAAATAATGGCGCAGTAGGGGTAGGAAATACCGCTGGGGTCTGCTGCAGTAGCCTGGTGGTACTTCCGTTGTAGCGCGTGGTAAGCCCGCGTTGGGCTTACCGCCGCTTACTAAAAGGAGCTGTTAGTTAGTTAGATAGTTAGTTAGTTTATTGAACTTGCTTAACCGCTCTAGCTGCCAGAGCAGAGCGGTGTACAAGGCTAAAAAAAACAAATGGGGATGTAGACCTCAAAGTTCCTCCTCCAGACTGACCAGGGAGATTCACTGGTTTTAACTTGAATGAGCGTAAATTAGAACTCCTCTCCCCCTCAGATATATCACACACTGATAGCTACTAGGGTTTTAATTCACTCATGAAAATTTGATGTATCCTTATTGGCTACCAATTTCATACCACATTCATTATAAAGTTTTGATTTTGACCTATAAAGTGCTTCGCACAGATTCACCTCCATATCTAGCTTTGAAGATTATTCCCTATAATTCCGCTAGATCTCTCTACTCTGCACCAAGCATTATATGTCTATCCCTTCTGTTTCTAGTTATCTGGATTTCACAAGGCACTCTGTTTTCTACATTGTCCGTAAGCTCTGGAACTCCCTTCTACAATCCCTATGTATGTAACCCTCTTATCTTAAGTTCAGAACAGCTCTGAAATAACACCTCTTTTCCCTAGCTTTTCCAGGCAGTAGATGCACGCATACTGGGACAGACTTGAATGGTACATCAAACCTAGTATCCTGTTCCAACAGTGGCCAATCCAGGTCACAAGTACCTGGCAAGATCCCAGAACAGTAAAACAGACTGTATGCTGCTTATCCTAGAAATAAGCAATGGATTTTCCCAAGTCCGCCTTAATAATGGCTTATGGACTTTTCTTTTAGGAAATTATCCAAATCTTTTTTAAACCTTGCTAAACTAACTGCTTTTACCACATTCTCTACCCCGGCACTATCCGCATACTGCAGAGGCAGTCTATAAGGATATTCAGAGGAGCTATCCAGAGAGTGCCTCTGTATATCCTGGTTAGAAGCACTTATCCGCATAAGTGCATAGAAACGCAGAATAAAATGCCAGATCATGACTGAAAGGTTCATTTAGTCTGTCCATTTTCCTTTCCTGTTACCATACCACTAACCCTGCTTGATCTTTGTCTAAGGAGGCTAACTGGCTGGTATTTGGCTGGCCTGGCTAATTTCAAGCAGATGAAACTGCCAGCTGGCTGTAGCTTTAAATTGGCAGCCTAATTGATTATAATCCCACTGATCATCTGCTGCCCTGCACACACCTGGGAGCTCTCAGAGCTTGACACTGCTTTGGAGAGAGCTGCCAGTCTTTCTCTCTCTCTCTGTTTTTCTTTCTCTTCCTTTGCTTTTCTTCAGTAGCCACCAGAGAGATTGGCCAGTAAGACGTGATTCTCTCATAGCCCTCAGCTGCTCCTTCCTCCCCACAAATCTACTGCTGGGGTCATTTTTTGAAGTTCATTTGACTTATTAGTTTGTTTAGGCAGGCCCTGCATTCATAATTTGTAGGGGCCCATATATATAAGCCATTTAACATGCATTTAACATTTTTTAGGAAAACAAACTAATTGAATGCATGCTCACAAGTGCACTGCCCTATGCCAGAACTGCCAATGAAGCCCGATCTTTCAGAGGGAAATCTTAATCCACACCCCCAGCCCCACCCCACTCCACTCAGCTACGTCCCTAGCTCATTCCAAATCCACCCAGTCATGCCCCCATCCCCACTCCACTCCACCTCTTAGCTCCACCCCCTGACAGACCTCAATTCGGTGGCTTGGCACCAACAAGCCACCTCCTCACTTGGACATCAGCAGATGCCTTAATAAAACATCTCTTGCTGCCACAGGACCAGCCACCCATAAGAGGTGTGAGATTTTGCAGCTTTCATCATGAGACTGGTTCCACAGCAGCAGGAGATGACAGCTTGTTAAGGCATCTCCTGCTGCTGATGGGAGGGGAGACCGCTGAGCAAGAATTCTTCGCTCCCCAGCAGGAGTTTGGGAGATGACCTACAAAAGTGGGAGTCTCCCACTGAATGAGGGAGACTTGGCAGGTCTGATATGCTGGAAGTGATGAACGCAGCAGAAGAGTTCAGGAGAGCACTTCCTGCTGTCTGCCCTCTGGTTCCAGGTCATCAAGGAGAATGGAACAATTCTGTATCATTGGAACTCTTGAAACAGAGAATGCAATTTCACCAGTGTTTACCCTGGAGTAAATATTCGGCAGGTGGTGGTGAGCATTTTGCTGACTGCAGCCAATGTTATTCCCTGATATTCAACCCCTGGATGTCAAGACTGGTGCTCTAACCACTAGGCTACTCCTCCACTCCACTCCAACCATAATTAATGATTGGCTCGTTAATCAATTAAGTTGCACACAACTTTAGTCACCAAATATAGAATCAAGGGGTATGTGCATAGTTTTGCACACTCCCAAACATGCCCCTGAACACACCTACACAGGGTCATGGATTCTGCCAAGGGCAGTCTTGCCTCACCGATTTGCTTCATTTCTTTGAAGGGGTGAATAAACATGTGCATAAAGGTGAGCCAGTTTATTTATTTGGATTTTGCTCACACCTTTTTCAGTAGTAGCTCAAGGTAAGTTGCATTCAGGTACACTGGATATTTCTCTATCCCAGGAAGGCTCACAATCTAAGTTTGTACCTGAGGCAATAGAGGGTTAAGTGACTTGCCCAAGATCACAAGGAACAGCTGTGGGATTTGAACCGGCCATTTCTGGATTTCAAGACCGTTACTCTAACCAGTAGGCCACTCCTCCATTTACAGTTGGTGTAGTGTATCTAGATTTTCAGAAAGATTTTGACAAAGTCTCTCATGAAAGACTCCTGAGAAAATTAAAAGACCATGGGATACAAGGCAATATTCTGTTATGGATTAGGAACTGGTTAATGGATAGAAAACAGAGGGTAAGGTTAAATGGGCATTTCTATCAGTGGAGGAGTGTGAATAGTGGACTGACACAGGGATCTGTACTGGGACAGGAGCTACTTAACATATTTATAAATGATCTGAAAATGGGAGCGACGAGTGAGGTGATTAAATTTGAAGATGATATAAAACTATTTAAAGTTGTTAAAATGCATGCAGACCGTGAAAATTTGCAGTAAGATCATAGGAAATTGGAAGACTGCGCATCCAAATGACAGATGAAATTTAATGTAAACAAATACAAAGTGAAGCAAATGGGAAAAAAATAATCCAAATCATAGTTACCTGATCATTAGGTTCCACCTTAGGAGTCAGCACTCAAGAAAAAGATCTAGGTGTTATTGTAGACAATACCCTGAAATCTTCTGCCTAGTGTGTGGCGGCAGCCAAAAAAGCAAACAGGATGCTAGGAATTATTATGAAAAAAATAGAAAATAAGACAATATACAATGCCTCTGTATCATTCCATAGTGTGACCTCGCCTTGAGTATTGTGTGCAGTTCTGGTTGCCATATCTCACAAAAGATATAGCAGAATTAGAAAAGGTTCAAAGAAGGGTGACCAAAATGATAAAGGGATGGAACTCCTCTCTTATGACGAAAGGCTTAAGAGGGAAGGGCTCTTCAGCTTGGAAAAGAAATGGCTGAGGGGGATATGATTGAGGTCTATAAAATCCTGAGTGGTATAGAATGGGTACATTTTACTCTTTCAAAAAGTACAAAGATTGGGGGACACTCAATGATGTTACATGGTACATACATAGGAGGAAATATTTTTCACTCAATGAATAGTTAAGCTCTGGAACTCATTACCAGAGGATGTGGTGAAGTGGTTCATGTATCTGGGTTTAAAAAAGGTTTGGACAAGTTTCTGGAGGAAAAGTCCATAATCTGCTATTGAAATAGAAATGGGGAAAGCCATTGCTGTCCCTGGGATCAGTAGCATGGAATCTTACCACTATTTGGTATTCTGCCAGGTACTTGTGACCTAGATTGGCCACTGTTGGAAGCAGGATACTGGACTGGATGGACCATCAGTCTTATCCAGTATGGCTATTCTTATGTTCTTATCATGTAAAGTACATATTTTCTTGTAATAAGTACTTTTATGCACCCAGCCTGGGGAGTAATATTATAAGAGGTCTTTTGTACACAGGACAATGTTTATATAATTATCCACATCAAGAGTACTATATAGCTATACATTGGCAAGAGTTATTGCTACAGAGAGAGAGAGAGAGAGAAACTTGGACAACTTGGGCCTTGTGATTCTTCTGAATATGCTTTATATTTATGGAGTATTGTAAAATGACGTGGAATTGGGGATACTTTGAGTTGGCTTGCTCCCTGAGATGCAGTTAAGTGATGACTATGGAGAATGATAACTTTGCTACATGCATTCCCATTGTTCAATTACACCATTGCATCATAAGTACATAAGTACATAAGAATCGCCATGCTGGGACAGACCAAGGGTCCATCGAGCCCAGCATCCTGTCACCAACAGCGGCCAAAAGAACAAAAATTTGTCCCCCCATCCTAGAAATACTGTATTATTCCCTCGCCCATTCAATAACATTCTATGGCTTTTTCCTCCAGGAAGCCATCCAACCCTTTTTTGAAGTCCGCTAAGTTAACCGACTTAACCACCTTTTCCGGCAGCGAATTCCAGAGTTTAACTACGCGTTGAGTGAAGAAAAATTTCCTCCGATTTGTTTTAAATTTACCACACTGCAACTTCATCGCATGCTCCCTTGTCCTAGTATTTTTGGAAAGCGTAAACAGACACTCCACATCGACCCGTTCCATTCCACTCATTATCTTATAGACCTCTATCATATCTCCCCTCAGCCGCCTTTTCTCCAAGCTGAAGAGCCCCAGCCTCTTCAGCCTATCCTGATAGGGAAGTCATCCCATCCCCTGTATCATCTTTGTCGCCCTTCTCTGCACCTTTTCCAATTCCACTATGTCTTTTTTGAGGTGCGGCAACCAGAATTGAACACAATACTCGAGGTGAGGTCACACCATGGAGCGATACAATGGCAGAATAATATCCTTATTTTTGTTTTCAATCTCTTTCCTAATGATACCTAACATTCTATTTGCTTTCCTAGCCGCAGCAGCACACTGAGCAGAAGTTTTCAACGTATCATCAACGATGACACCTAGATCCCTTTCTCGATCCGTGACTCCCAACGCTGAACCTTGCATGATATAGTTATAGTTTGGGTTCCTCTTTCCCACATGCATCACTTTGCACTTGTTCACATTAAACATCATCTGCCATTTAGACGCCCAGTCTCCCAGTCTCATAAGGACCTCTTGAAGTTTTTCACAATCTTCCCGTGATTTGACTACTTTGAATAACTTTGTGTCATCGGCAAATTTGATTACCTCACTAGTTACCCCCATCTCTAGGTCATTTATGAATATGTTAAAAAGCAGAGGTCCCATCATGAGACCACTTACGAGTTTCCCCCCAGAACTTGCAAGTCTGAATGGCTCCTTTTCAGAGGAGAACTCTCTGCGGAGCTTCCTTTAGAAAATCAGATCTTTTATTTGTGTGGGTTGGCAGTGCAGCGATAAGTGTCCACAGAGATCTGAAAATCAAATGTCTACACATCCTTTAACAACCTCCCTCCTCTTCCCAACATCTCCTTGACCCAGGAATGACATTTTATTTTCCTCTTGGTAAAAATGCATTCACTTTTTCACAGCAAATGTATTTTTACCCCGGGAGCGGATAAGTGGGTAAATTTTATAAGGCAATTGGGGGCCTCTTTACTAGAGTGCGTTAAAATCTGGGCTTAGTGCATTCTAAAGCAGAACTTTCCCACGCTAAGCCCAGATTTAACAAGGCATTTTTGTACAGCTTTATTTATTTAGTTTTTGCAGCTTGTATGCTATTGTTCCCAATAGTGTGTGGTATCTGCATAAAATGAATGTGGGAGCACCTACTGCCTCCTATTTAGGAGAAGCTAAGTGCTCCCACATTAACTCCGTGTTATCCAGTTTGAACATGCTGCTCATAATGCACTAGCTGCTTAACGCATTCCATTCTCTACCCATGACATGCCCCCTCTGAAAAATATTTTTTTAAATTATGTAACATGTGTGTTAGCATATGCAGCAGGCAAAATACCAGTTTCAATGTCTTTTATGGAAGCCTGTTTTCCCATGCTAATGCCACGTTAAGGGTTTAACATCCTTTAGTAAAAGGGCCCCTTATTTGAATAACGCTCCAAGTATGCAGTGGGCTTGAGTTTTTTTGCGTTTTTTAAAAATTTATAGACATTTTGAAATGCAACAAAGGGATCACCCACTTGTAAAGTAACATACAGAAATAACAGTAATCTAAAAAGAAAAATCTACTCTGCATATAGATTATAAAAGGAAAATAATTTTTTTACATCCAAGTCCACAGCCCTATGGAGAGGAAGTCAAGTTAGGAATCAAAGGAAACAGTAATACACATTACCTCAAACTATAGGCAACGAGTGATAAGTGTCACATCAGCAAAATGTGCATGCGGATATTAAACTGCAGCCCTATACGGGGAACTGGATGCATCCCTCCTGCTGCTAATAAACGCTGAGAGTTTTAATATTTTTGTAAGTGATATTGCTGAAGGGCTGTCTGGTAAGGTTTGCCTTTTTGCAGATGATACCAAAACCTGAAATAGGGCAGACACCTCTGATGGTGTGGATAACATGAGGAAGGACCTAGCGAAGCTTGAGGAATGGTCTGGAATTTGGCAGCCAAGATCTAATGCTAAAAAATGCAGGGTTGTGCATTTGGGCTACAAAACCCCGAGGAAATGGTACCGTTTAGGGGGAGAAGAACTTTTCTGCACAAAAGAGGAATGGGACTTGGGTGTGATCGTATGTGATAATCTTAAGGTGGCCAAACAGGTAGAAAAGGTGATGGCAAAAGCTAGAAAGATCCTTGGGTGATAAGGGAGAGGAATGGCCAGTAGAAAAAAGGAGGCAACGAAGCCCCTGTATAAGACTCTGGTGAGACCTTATTTAAAATACTGTGCACCAGGGGCGTATCTGGACTCCGGCGGTAGGGGGGGGCCAGAGCCAGAGGGAGGGGGCACATTTTAGCCCCCCCCCGCCGCCGAGCCCCCACCGCCGAGCCCCCACCGCCACCAATGACTCTCTCCACCCCCCTCCTGCCGCCAACCCTCCCCCGCTGCCGTTCTTACTTTTGCTAGCGGGGGACCCCAACCCCCGCCAGCCGAGGTCTGCTTCCACCTGCCGCAAAAACTTCTTCTTCAGCCGGCGGGGGACCCCAAACCCCCGCCAGCCGCCCCGCGGTGTTTAAAATTCATCTTCGGCCTCCGTGGCCGTGCTGCTGTGATAGGCGCTGTTGAAATCCACTTCGGAGTCTGACGTCGTTGTACGTTGTACGTGCTGCGACGTCAGACTCCGAAGTGGATTTCAACAGCGCCTATCACAGCAGCACGGCCACGGAGGCCGAAGATGAATTTTAAACACCGCGGGGCGGCTGGTGGGGGTTTGGGGTCCCCCGCCGGCTGAAGAAGAAGTTTTTACGGCAGCGGCAGGTGGAAGCAGACCTCGGCTGGTGGGGGTTGGGGTCCCCCGCCAGCAAAAGTAAGAACGGCAGTGGGGGAGGGTTGATGGCGGTAGGGGGGTCCAGGGCAAAATCTGCGGGGGCCCAGGCCCCTGAGGCCCCACGCAGATACGCCCCTGCTGTGCACTATTCTGGAGACAACACTTTCAAAAAGATGTTGGAAGAAAGGTGGAGATATGATAGAGAGATTTAAATACCCATGTGGCTTAAATGCACAGGAGGCGAGTCTCTTTCAACTGAAAGGAAGCCCAATTTTGGGTGTGGATCCCGGCACTAAGCGCTATTCTATAAATAGTGATCAATTCAGAGTGCCATTTAAAGAATAGCTTTTAGTGCTCATTTTTTGGCACCCAAATTTACTAAATTTATCCCATTATGCATTGTTATTTATTTCAATTGGAGCTCACAGCAGTAAGCTATCACATGTAATGAGTCTTAGAGTATTTAGGGACAATGCTAAAACAAGTCTTGGGAACAGTCCATCTGTTTATTTACATACTAGCCGTTAAGCCCGTTAAAACGGGCGCGTATTGGAATGTTTTTTTCCCAAGGCCCCCCTCCCGTTGCAGCTGCAAGGCCCCCTGCCATCCTCCTTCCCTGCCAGCTGCAAGGCCCCCTCTGTCCCTCC
This sequence comes from Microcaecilia unicolor, assembly GCF_901765095.1. Taxonomy (NCBI): domain Eukaryota; kingdom Metazoa; phylum Chordata; class Amphibia; order Gymnophiona; family Siphonopidae; genus Microcaecilia; species Microcaecilia unicolor. The sequence continues at coordinate 132,862,408 of NC_044039.1, forward strand.
ATCCCAGCTCCAAGGCTCCAGTCCTCCCCCCTTCCCAGCTGCAAGGCCCCCTGCCCGCCCTCCCTCCCAGTTCCAAGGCCCCAGGCCCTCCCCCCCAGCTCCCAAGGCCCCCTTCCTTCCCTCCCTCCCAGTTCCAAGGCCCCCTGCTCTCCTTCACAACTGTAAGGGGCCCCATTCCCTCCCTCCCTCCCAGTTCCAAGGCCCCCTGCTCTCCTTCACAACTGTAAGGGGCCCCATTCCCTCCCTCCCTCCCAGTTCCAAGGCCCCTTGCCCCCCCCCCCCGTGCCTTCTTCCCAGCCAGCTGGAAGGCCCCCTTCAGTCCAGCCCTCCCAGCTCCAAGGCCCCCCTCTCCTTCTGAGACCTCCCATGTCCCCTCCCCCCCAAGGTAGCCGCTACCGCCCCCCCCCCACCCCGGAGTCGCCCCCTCCCCCCCTTCACCCGGCCCGGGCCCTCTCTTCGTTATTCAACTTACAGCAGCGCTAAAACAGCAGCAAGCTGCAGCTCCCGTTGGCCTTCCTTCACTGCCTGTGCCTCGCCCTCGTGTGACGTCACGTCGGCGAGGGCGGGGCACAGGCAGGGAAGGAAGGCCGACAGGAGCTGAAGCTGAGCTGCTTGCTGCTGTTTCGGCGCTGCTGTAAGCTGAATAACGAAGAGAGGGCCCGGGCCGGGTGAAGGGGGGGTGGTGGCGACTCCGGGGGGGGGGGGCGGTAGCGGCTACCTTGGGGGGGAGCGGTAGCGACGTCAGCGGTTCCCTCCCTCCCCTTCCGTGCAGTTTCCCTCTCTGTCCCGCCCCCCTCGACCCGTCATCACGTCTTGACGCGGGGGCGGGACAGAGAGGGAAGTCTCTACTATGCATTTGCAAGTGAGTACGGTCACTTGCCTTTTATATGTTTGATTAACAAGGTGGGAAATACAGACATCAAGAGGCCCTTCTACAAAAATGCGTTAAGTTGTGGGCGCAAGATTTTAACGCGTCGCAAGCCCCAAACTAACCCTGCATCAAGAAGGGGCATTGCCACTATTTTTTATTGCAGGTCATGCATTAACATTCAGATTAATGTTTGGTATCTGCTCCTGATAAATGCGGAAGCAGTTACTGCCTCTTCCAGGGCCTCCGAGAGACAGGGCCGGGCCCGGGGCAAGGCCAACCCCGAGGTATTTAGAATACACTTAGGTGTAGTTAATGCGAGTGAAGCTATGCGCATCCATTTACGTCAATGAAAAGCTGGTGTAAATCCCTGCATGTAGATTTACATGCACTGGCCCATATTTTATAATAACATGTGTAGATTTTGGAATGCCCACAAAACGCCCATTTCCACATCCATAACCACGCCCCTTTTGCCTGTGCGCGTTAGAATTTAGGTACAGTACATTACAGAATACGCTTAGCAATGTACGCATGTAAATTCAAATTTTTGCCAATGAGTGCTCATTATTGCTTGTTAAGAGCTGTTAACAACAGTTAGCTTTTTAAACAAACTATGTGCATAGTTATAAAATATGCCTAGATTTACATGTGAAATCACACTTAACTCTAGGCACACTATATAGAATCCGGGGGATATTGTCCACTGCCCAGATGTTTATTTACTGTGGGCTATATATTAAATTAAATAAATATGAAACCCATGAGTTATTTACATGTTAACTAGGCATATGCACTGATATTAGATATGAAATGTGGTGAGAGAAAGGTAGGAAATTTATGGAGACTCAGTGATGAATACCATTTTGCTCCAAATCACCATCAGCTGGCTATTCATTGGTTAGTTTTGGAGCTATGTACCAAATGTTGGTGATTCTAGTAAATTTGTGGATGGAATATCTTCAACCTGTGATATCAAACAAGCAGAGAAAGCCTGATTTTTAAAGCATATATGATAAATCAGAAAAACTCCATGTTCCATCTTATCAGTTCTCAGAGATTGAGCCAGTCACCCAGTGATTCAAACCTTGTTATGCGATGTCTTATTTGCATTCATATTTCAAAATACAGGAGACCACTGTACCATTGTTTCTGCAAGTGAACGGACCTTCTTTATGTGAAAATTGGTTACTGTGCAAACTAGATCCATTGCAAACTTATGCATGAAATGTTGCTTCAACAACTGGAATAAACATAAATTGAGTTATCTTCTTTGTGAAAACCTTCCAGTCAAGCATTTTTGCATGCTGGGTTTTGCTGTATTTAAAGGGAAAGGGAAATGGGACTTGATATACCACCTTTCTGTGGTATTTTGCAACTATATTCATTGTACCTGGGGCAATGAGGGTTAAGTGACTTGCCCACAGTCACAAGGAGCTGTAGTGGGAATTGAACCCAGTTCCCCAAGATCAAAGTCCACTGCACTAACCACTAGGTTACTCCTCCATGATACTGCATGATACTGTCTGCACCATAGTAGCTCATCCATTTTGAAGGATATTATATTGAATATTGAGGATATTATACTGAATGTTACATTTAATGCCAAAACTTAACCAGTGACTGTGCTTACAGTTATTAAATATTTCCCAGATTAAATTTACAACAAAGGATAGCTTTATCCTATATTTGAAGTTAGCATTCCCTATCATCCTTGTCATTGATACATTATAGTAGCTGTCTTTCAACAAATTAAACCATTTTGATGTTTTTTGTCACATAATTAAAATGATATTGTTGATTGTTCCACAACCTTCCAGCATTATTGCTGTCTCTATGAATCATCTCCTAGCCAAGGGCTAATATCCCTAGTCCTGCTCTTGAACCATCTCATTAATAACTAAAGCAATCGAGTCTACGCTTGTGGGAACCAGCGTGGGAATGATCTAGCTATGCCAAGAAACTATTCTAAGTTACAGCTGTTCTGGAATGACAGCATGTCTAAAACTGGCAGTGAAGAATAGCCTGTACTTACTAGCTGGCATTCCACCACCTGGAGGTAGACAAAAAGGAGAAAGGCAAAAAGAATGCTCACAGCAGACCCAAGGAATCCACTACAGAGGAAATTTTAAAACTGGGCACCTCCATTTAAGCTCCATGATATAGCACAATGACAGCCTATTTTATACCAATATCTGGACAACCAGATGCCGTTATATAATAGTGGCGTAATCAGGCAATCAGTGTGCCTAACATTTAGGCACCCACCATAGACTTGGTATAACTGAGGGCACCTAAATGCTGCAAGGGCTGTACGGGACCTGGAAATCAGGGGCCAGCCTACAGCCTCCCAGAGTCACACCCACACTCGCCAAGGATAACCTTGTAATAATAAACTTACACTCCAGAATGAACAGCAAACTTCTCTTCCCCTTTATTTCTTCCTTCTGCCAGATCTGACAATACAGATAGATAGTCTAGTGTTGGACCCTGACAGTACAGGGCATACATAGCTTACAGTATTGTGTAAGTTACTACTAATAATAATAATCATTTCTATAGCACTAATAGACATACACAGCACTGTACACATTATATGCAGGTACTTTCTCAGTCTCTAGAGGACTCATAATCTAAGGGCCCCTATTACAAAGCGGCAGTAAGCCCAACGCATGCATACCGCTCGCTAAACAAGAAGTACCACCGGGCTATCGCAGCAGCCCGGCAGTACTTCCCACCCCCAGCACGCCGTCATATCCCCTCAAAATGGCCGCATGGCAAGTGCTTTACTTGAACCATAATAACATATAAAGATGAAAAAAACCCAACCACTTACCATCTCCATCAAACAGAGGTTGAGTCTCCATCGTTGGCGTTGGCTTCGAACCATCATCTGAGTTCAGTGTTAAAAAGAAACGAAAAGAAACTACCATTATTGAGGTAAATGCTATCTACTCTCCAGAACTGTTGAATTATTGGGATTTGCACATGGCCCGGCCAAGTTCAAGAGAGATAAAGACAGGAAGGAAGGAAGAAATGAAAAAGAGAGAAGCAAACAAAATATATTGACAGGGTGACAAAAGAGAATGTAAGCAAACAGAAAAAAACATATTGACAACTTACTAACCTGAAATGACTACTGGTGGCAGTCAGCATCAGGCGGAAGACAGAAGTCTCACCTGGCTGAACCATAACACATCATGGTAATCCCTGCCTACTTCTAATATATGTAAAATATGTGCCCAAATCGTTTTTGTCATGAATATGTGCTTCCACATGATATGTTACATGAATGCCAGTCAGGGTTTGGAAAAGCCCATAGTATGGAAACAGTTCTGGTTACCTTATCGGAGCAGCTCCATCGATGGCTTGGTAAAGGGATAGAAACTCTGATCCTACAACTGGACATCAGAAGCATTTGACTTGGTGGATCATTCTATTCTTTTGACCAGGTTTACCAGATTGGGAGTGGGTGGATCAGTACTAAAATGATTTTGTGGTTTCCTTTCTTCTTGAACCACTGAAATAATCTTTAAGGGGGAAACATCTTGGGCTTGGAAACTGTCATGTGGAGTACCTCAGATCTCCCCAATTTAATTTAACATATATACATGTGATCATGGGGATCTGATTCAGAAACGGTATTTCTCATCTATCTTATACAGGCAATTTTCCATTATTTCTACCAGTAATTGGGTCTCTTGGGCTATGGAGTTGAAGAATCCTCTTGCTTTCATAAGTGGTTGGTTAAAAGCCACCTAACATTGAATTTGGATAAAACTACCATTCTATGGCTAAATGGCAACTTGAGTGTGTGCCTTCTGAAGAAGTGAACGGTGATGGATAAGTATCAGTTATGGTCACTGATCAAAATCATTATTGATTTGACATTGCTGTTTGAAGGTCAGGTGGCCAACCTTTATTTTAAAAGGCTTTTTTAAAACTGTGAAAGATGAGACAGATCCATTCTCTGCTGAAGGATAATGATCTGAGGCAATGGTTCTCTCCTTCCTTGATTATTATAATCTCCTGTATTTGAGTTCTCCTAAACACAACTCATCGCAAAGCTTGCAACTGTTGCAGAACAGGGCAGCCAAATTGATTTGCAGGCACCACTTCTTTTCTGATTTCATTACATTGGTTGCTGTCAGACTTAAGGATAATTTTTTAACTGCTTACTTTACGTTAAAAATTTTATATATTGGTCCTAAATTATTTTTCTAGCAATTGTGACTAAATACTGCTCAGCACAAGTTGATCTACAAGAGACAAAATGGTTGGTGATGGGGCACCTTGTACCTTTGTTCAGGAAAAAAATAAAAACTTGATTGTTTGAGGAACTGTTAACAAGACAATGATAGTTCTTTGTTATTTGACAGTATTGTGAATAGCTAAGCATTGTAGTAACATAGTAAATGACGGCAGATAAAGACCCATACAGTCCATTCAGTCTGCCCAACAAGATTATCGCATATGATGTAAAATGAGTTTCTTTATATGTATACCCGAGTTTGATTTGTCCGTGCCATTTTCAGGGCACAGACCATAGAAGTCTGCCCTGCACTGTTCTTGTACTAAAATTTCTTTAACATCGAAGCCCCTTAAAATTTGCATTCCAGCCCATCCATATCTATTCAGTCACAATCAGGGCACAGACTGTAGAAGTCTGCCCAGGACTGGTTTTGCTTCCCAATCTCCACTAAGATTCCGTGGATCCATTCCTTCTAAACAGGATTCCTTTGTGTTTATCCCACACATTTATCCCATTACCGTCACTGTTTTAGTAGAGATACTGAGTGTATTAGAGGTTCTAATCTTGTAGATTGAGCTAATTGGAGATTTTAACTTTATATTTTATTGTTTGTATAATTGATGTTTTGTGATTTATTTTGTGACTCTATTTCTATTGTAATTGCTTGTAAATTGCCTAGGTCCTACATATAGTATGGAGCAGGAGAGAAATACTCAAATTAAATATTGATCAAATGATATTAATCCACCAACAATTCAAAGTCACACTTTCTTATAGAGGTTCCTAACATCACACACAAAATATATATACCGTACTATATAAAAAATATTTTTATGTGGGTCATCAGATCCAACAGGTGCTTAAATCTATTTAACTTTATTTAGGATATCATTATCACCACACTCATCTTCAGTCCAATTTTATAAGTATTAGAAGGGCAATTCTAGAAGTTGACCTGTAAACACAGACGTCAATTGTGCGCATAACTTATAGAATAATAGAACATGTGTGATTGGCACCAACATCATTTAGCGCATAAGTGCAAGGGGTGTAAACATGAGTAATATATGGATGAAGTATAGGCATATCTCTGAGATATGTATATTCAGGTTGATATTCAAAGCAATATAGCTGGCTAGAAATGGCTCCTGGCTGGTTAAATTGCATATTTGGGGCTAGCCACTAATTTTCATTGGCACCTAAGTGGTTAGAGCCCCTGAAAATAACCAGTTTGCTCAAACTGAAAACTGGCTATTTTGGTGGCATTCCAGGTGCGGAGACAACACTTGGCAAGTTAAGTGCCGATAGTCTTGCAATTATGGGGTCCTTTTACTAAGGTGCGCTAATGGATTTTGCATTTTCCTATGGGCATCTTATCATTTAGCGTGCACTAATCATTTGTGCATGCTAAATCTGTTAGTGCACCTTAGTAAAAGGACCCCTTAACTGGCCAAGGAAACTGCATAAGAGTCAGTCCTATCTGTGGGGGTCTTTTACTAAGCCGCAGTAGTGATTTTAGCGCATGCTAAATGCTAGAGATGCCCATATTTGGGCATCTCTTGCATTTAGCGCATGCTTATTTTTAGCGCATGCTAAAAACGCTACCGCGGGCTAGTAAAATTAGTATTAATTGTATCTCTACTCAGCCATGGTAATAGCCAGGGAAGAATATTGTAAGCCACATTGAGCCTGCAAATAGGTGGGAAAATGTGGGATACAAATGCAACAAATAAATAAATAAATAAATAAAATAAAAGTCCCCCTGTATGTGGTAACCTATAGCCGGTTAAGTGATGAATATTGCACTTAACGGGCTATGATGTAGCTGGCTCCGGAAACCCGAAAATTCAGTGCCAAAGCCCGGACATGACCTTGCATTGAATTTCTGAGTTTAGCACCAGTGGCATTACCAGCTGAATATCGGACTCAGAATTTATAGAATACTATAATTTACACAATCTTTAGGGCACAGTTAGGCACCAATATTATCACCCTAAAAAAATATTTGTCTTAGATAGGGTTCTTACAACTTCAGCTTTGGAAAACATATGCGTTCAAGTAAACATTCCCATAGGAGACATTCTTCCGTGTGGAATCCACTACTCCAGTTTGTAGGCAGTTAAGAAAAAACGCCTCCACTATACCTTCTTTATTGCTGACACCCTAAACTGATGACATTTTCAGAGGCTAAGTAGACAAGCTTAGAAGGTTTATATGTGGAAAAACTCTACTTTCACATATATATCTGCCTAAATATGTGTCATAGCTTTAGAATGTAGAGATTTAAAAGGGGGGGGGGGGTATTCTGGGCCTAGTTTAGATAGTCCTTAACAACACGTGCATTTTCTATTTTCTAATGGAAATAAACACATACTTCAAAAAATTTCCCCCATCAGCATTTACACCTGCTCTGAAGCACACATAACTGTCAGCTGACTGCTCATCTGGATCTGGAGTTTGGAGGGATGCACTTTCATTAAAATATACATGAAGCAAAATCAATTTTCTGCTATTCATTGAGATATTTTCAAAGGTACATCCACAGATAAAACAGTGTTTACCTGTGGATACTTCCTTTGAAAATTACTCTCTCCCTTCCGCAGAGAAAAAGGGCTGAGCTGGAGAAAGGGATAAGGTAGGGCAATAGGGGTAAGCACAGGGATTTCATTTGGACATTTCTGAGTATTTTCTAATCCCCATAATTTGCCCCTGCAAAATATGCAGGTTAAAAAAAATATTTCCATGTTACTATCTTCCATGAATCTTCAAAGGGAAACTTCCTGCAGTCTTTCTCTTTGAAAATTGACTCAGAGGCTTGCAGATATAAAGCCTGTTCACTGAAAATAGCCATCTTTACGACCTCTTAAATTAAAACGTTGAAAAGATCAAATCACAGTAATGCCAGCATCCTAGCACTCGGTCTAACTGCGGAGAACTCTGCCCAGTCACTGGATGCTGCCTTCAATTCTGCTTCTATAATCACTGTTTACATGGTTTCTCTTATGTACATGTAATTCTCCCTAATCCAATATAACACCCTTCTCTGAAAAACTGTGAATTGATTTCTTTTATTCCAATAATTTTGGTATGGTGATTTAATATTTCTTCTAGCATCAAGCAATTAGTAAGCTAATTAAAACCACAGCTAAAGTCAATTTAATGAACTTTTTTGATGGATTCGTGAGGGTCTTTTTTTTTTTCCTGGAAGATCTTCCTTGAGCCCTGAACACAATGTTTACTTTACAAGAGCTTTTTACGCTACAAGAGCTAAAAAGCAATAGAATATCATTCACAGGTCTCAATTTATGTACAAACCTAGAAATATACTCCCTGATATTCAAACGAAGTTACAATAATACGATAAGTAGGCACCTTCTTTTAGGTGCCCTGATGCCACACGATGAGATTCTACTCTAGAATGGCATCTGGTCACCTAGAATCCATTACAGAATACTAGTATTACTTCTCGTCATCAGTATGTCTAACATTCAGGCACTTTCAGTTACAGTAGCCATTGCCCTGCTGTAACTGCGGGTACCTAAATGTGACAAAGGCATGCATAACTTATTGTGGGGCCCTTTTACTAAGGCACGTAGGCCCTACGTGTGTTCAACGCATGTCAAATTAGAACAACAGCCCAGCTACTGTGTGCCCCAGGCGGTAATTCTAATTTTGACGTGTGTCCAAAACGCACAGCAGAAAAGTTTCTATTTTCTACCACGTGGTGCTAACTGGGCAATGTACGCGTGCTGATGATTACCGCCTGGTTCACACGTGAGACCTTACCGCTAAGTCAATGGGTGGCGGTAAGGTCTCAGGCCCAAAATGGACATGCGTTGATTTTTATTTTGCCGTACGTCCATTTTCAGCCCCCCAAAAAGAAAAAGGCCTTTGTTGCAGGCGTGCTGAAAAATGGACCTGTACACATCCAATACACGCGCCTACATAAGCGCAGGCCATTTTTCGGCGCACCTTAGTAAAAGGGCCCCTGTATTATGTAAGTTGTGTCATAAATGGTAGTTCCTCCCATGCCCACCCCATGCTCCACTCATGTGAATACCCCCTTGCATTTACGCACCATGGACTACAGTAAACCGCCTACTGGTGGAGTAGAGAATTACTATAAGAAACTAGTTTGATAGAAATGTTACCATTTCTGGTAGGATAATAAATATATCAAATGTTTGCACAAAACTTGGTTGTTGCTTTGTTTCCCTCAGTATCTCGGCTATTGGAACTCAGTAACTTGGCAACCAGCAGCTTTCAAGGACCACAGCATCAGATAAGTACACAAAGCTACTCTTTTGCCTTAATATAATTCGAATTCTATCCACTAAGAACCTGATTCTTTCCGCCCGATATTCAGTGCTATTTAACCAGATATCCATGAATATTCAGCGGGAGATAGCCGGTTATCTCCTGCTGAATACTCGCAGTCAGATCCTACCCTCAGATTCTATATAGCGCGCCTAGAGTTACGTCTGGTTCTGCACGTAAATCTTGGCGCATTCTATAACTATACGCATAGATTAATTGTTTTAACAAGCTGTTAACAGCTCTTAACAAGCAATAACGAGCACTAATTGGCAAAAATGTGAATTTACACGCATACATTGCTAAGCATATTCTATAATGTTCTGCGTGTACATTCTAACACATTCAGGCAAAAAGGGGCATGGAAACGGGCATTTCGTGGGCATTCCAAAATCTACATGCATTGTTATAAAATATGGGCCACTGCGCGTGAATCTACTTGCAAGGATTCACGCCAGCTTTTTGTTGGTGTAAATGGACACGAGTAGATTCGGTCACATGAACTACGCCTAAGCGTATTCTAAATACCGGGCGTAGATTTACGTGCAGTAATTAGAATACACTTAGGCATGATTGCCTAACGCGCGTTAATTTTAGGTGCCATACATAGAATCGGGCCTTTTGTGGATAACCAGCTATATCACGAGATATAGCCGGCTATCTGCGAATATTCAGCACATCACCAGCTACGTTTCCTGGCCAAACAGGGCTGCCAAAATAGCAGGCCTATCTTTGGCTGGTTTAAACTTAACCGGCCAGTGCTGAATATTGATTGGCCGGTTAAATTTAAACCGGCCAAAAATAAACCAGATATTTAATGCTGATTGACAGAAACATCCAGGCTCAGCGCCGACCACAAGAGGCAGCCCTGCTAACACCCGTGGTCTGAATATCAGCCCATTTTTTCTCAAATCTTAATTTTCCTTTACAGGTTTCATCGAATACACACCCAGATTTCCCTCAGGTAAGTATTTTACAGTGGGCATGTACTGGTAGCATGGGTGTAGTTTGACTGTTTCATTTGGGGGGGGGGGGGGCAAAGGATAGGGTGGAGCATATTAGCATATTCATTTGTATATATATATATATATATATATATATATATATATATATATATATACACAAATGAATATGCTAATATGGAGGAAGTAAGGAAGGGAAAAAGAGCTGGCTTTTTTGGGGAATAACCATAATGAATATGTATGAGATATCAAGCCAGCTCTTTCTCCCTTCCTTCCTTTTTTCCTCCTTACCCAGCACTCCCTCTTCCTCTCCAGTAGTATTTCCCCACCCCCTTTCCCATACAATGCCAGTGTTGACCTTAGAAATGCAAAAGCTCTATATGTAGATCCTTCAAGAGGTAGTGTGTCATGATTTAGGCTCTATACCCTTTCTAATGTTTTGGTGCCATCTCAGTAAGGCCAACACACAATCTGTCCACTGCAAAACGCTATACACAGACTTGTGCAAAAACACACTCATAACCTTCCTAACCAACTAATTCCAAGGACAGGATGAGCTACAACCTTATGCGTGAAAAGGCAGAACTGTAATTACACCAGGCTCTAAAACACCAATACACTACCTCATGAAAAAAAAGTAAAACAAAAAGGGCTGCAAATACTACACGCTAGCAGAATACTGCACCTTGATCACACATGAAAAACACATGACACAACAGACATGACACAAGGAACTAGAAATCAAAAAATATGAAGGCAAAATACTGAACTGGAAAGTTAACTCAAGAAGTCAGACTCGACATGCAGCAATACCAGAAAAATTGAAACTTACATGCAAAATATCACAGATGCACATTTCAAAAAGCTGACATTCCAATTAATAAATTCTGAATAAAATACTTTTTTCTACCTTTGTTGTCTGATCATTTAGTTTTTCTATTTGCTTTGGTCCCAGTGTCTTCTGTTTTATGCAGTGTCTTCTTTCCATTTGATATTTTTTCTCTCACCATGTCCACCGTTCTCCTGTGTCTTTATACGTCCTGTCTACCATCTGTAGCCCTGTCCCTATCCTTCCTCGAGTTTCAGTAAAATGGCTGTGAGACTTATTTTTGGACTTTATAAGTACGACGTCACAATTCAGACTTAAACGACTTTTCAAAAATGCCCCACATTACTATGAATTTTACTTTCAATTTTCTTTGAGGAGCATTTTCGATATGGCGACTAAGTCCAACTTTGGAAGTTTTGCTCAAAACATCCAAAATTCGAGTGGGGACAGAAAAATGCCTATTTTTTTTGGTCTGAAAATGGCAATTTTCTAGAAGTTTTGTGCTCAAAATGTTTATCTTTTTGGTCCATTTTTGAAAAAAAAAATGTTCAAGAGAAAAAAGTAGAAAATCAAGCCATTGGGAAGTAGGAGGATCCAGCTTTCCTAGTAGACTGGCCACACAGGCATCCCAGCAGTGCAGTGGGGCACTGCAGTGGACTTCACATAAAAGGTCCTATTACCCCCTTATAGTGTATGGTGAGCCCTTCAAAACCCACAAAAAACCCTACTGTACCCAACTATACACCACTACAGTAGCCCATATGGCTGCAGGTGTCACCTATATGTGGGTACAGTAGGTTATTTTGGGGGGGGGGGGGGACTGAAACGTTCCACCATAAGTGTAATAGTTAGAGTGGATTATAGGCCTGGGTCACCTTCTCTACAGTGCACTGCACCCATCACTAGGCAGTTCCAGGAACCTGCTTGCTGCTCTAATAGGACTGAAGAGGTGATAGAGCCTGATATGTACTGTTTCATTTACATCTTTGCGGGGTAGGAGGGGGTTAGTGACCACTGAAGGAGTAAGGGGGTGTCATTCCTTTATTCCTGCAGTGGTCATCTGGTCATTTAGGGCAATTTTTTGTGGCTTATTTGTTAATAAAACAGGTCTAGACCAAAACGTCCAACTTATAGCCCTGGATGTTTTTGTTTTGTTCCATTATGGCAGAAAAATGTCCAAGTGTTTGGAATGCCCAGATCCTACCCTTAACACGTCCCTGACACACTTCCTTGTGATTTGAATGCACTTCTGACAGACTTCATAGAAAAACATCTAAAAACAACTGTTTTGAAAATACCAATTTGGATGTTTTTGTGAGAAAAACATCCAAATGCTGATTTATGCCACTTTAAGGACACTTTTCTCTTTTGAAAATGAGCCCCTTTGTAATTCTTTGTGTGTGTGTGTGTGTGTGGGGGGGGGGGGGGTTCTTTGTGCTAGCTGGCTAATGGTTCCATGCTCACTCTCCACCCTTACCACACTCCCTGACAGAAATTTTCAAAAAAACCCTTTAATACAATCATGCGGTAGCTTGTTTCCATGTGTTAACCGTGTATTAAGGGGGTATTTTACTAAAGATTAGCTCATGTTATTGGCAGCAGGGCCCATAGGGAATAAAATGGGTTCTCTGGCAGATAGCATATCTTAATCTTTAGTAAAAGACAAGTGTTTAATACTCTTTAGTAAAAGGGTCCTTTGTCTCTTCATAATGTGGATTAGTTGCTGGATTTGTTTGTAAATTCTCTTTCTTTTCTGTTTTCTGCATTTATTGTAATGTACGTATAAAGGAATTTATTAAATTAAATTTAAAAAAAACAATAGACCAGCTGTTGTCTTTTTCAGGTGCAGGAGAAGTATACAAAGATGACATGTAATATCTGGATTGTGGTCTTGTCCCTTATATAGCAAGAGGAGAGCTGTTCAATAATACAGTAGCATTTTACTGCAGTGACTTTTCACTGTATTTATATGTCAGCATCAAGAATTCAGCTATAAAAATTGCTGCCAAGTACAGTTTAGTTCCAAAAATGCACAGTGCTCAATTGTGATTAAATTGCACTGGCTTCCAATATAGGCTCATACTATATTTAAACTCTGTACCTTAGGGCCCTGTTTATTAAGGTATGCAAGCGTTTTTAGCATGCGCTAACACTAGAGACACCCATAGGAATATACAGGTGTCTCTAGCGTTAGCGCGTGCTAATTTTTAGCATGAGTTAAAAACACTAGCGTACCTACAGCATGGCTTAGTAAAACAGGGTCCTTTTAGTGTTTAAAATTATCCATGGTTTTGTTCCAGCTTATATGGGGCTTTAAAAAAAATCCCCCCTTTGATAAGTTATTACATATTTAGGATCATTCACTCCTGCATTTTCCATCTGTGAGGGATGTAAAGCCACAAGAATGTTTTCATTAACTAATCTCCTATCGGGCTCTGCTCTCTGGAATTCTCTCCCCTTAAATTGGAAATGAATTATATGTGGTTTTGTAGAAAGGTTAAAAACATTTCTTTTTCAGACATTGTTAGAATAGTAGACTCTTAATTTATGGTAAATTTTATTGTTTTCTGTATTTCCTAGACATGTTCTAGCTTCTTTTTGACTATTATCTGCATTGAACCAAACAGATGGGTAACAGCGAAATGTAAGTATTGGTATTGTATTGTATACTGTATTGTACATATTAAATCTTGACCTTTGAACTTGGGTGTCAGCATTCAACCCTATCAACTAATCAGATGTAAGGCTAAACCAAATGCAATGATCAAGATTGAGGAACTAGGGAACTCCTCATATGGCTTCTTTTTATTTTTATTTTATATTTATTTTTATTAACAATTACATATAAATAAGAACTTGATAAAGAAAATGGAATACCCAGCTCAATCACACATATAACACAAATAACATAAAGAGGTCCTTTTACCAAGCTGCAGTAAATGTTAGCCTTAGAACACCCATACGCAGGTGTTTCCAGCACACTAAGGCCATTTTTATTGCAGCAGAACGGCCAATTTTCAATTTGTTCCATTAATGGCCATGCACTAAGGTTCAATAAAATTTATATGGAAATATAATGTTTGATTTTAACAAAATATTTCTAAAAAGCAAGGAAAAGACCTCAAAACGCCCGACCGCTTACTTTCAGTTTTCAGCGGCTTTAACTGGGGGCGTGGTGTTCATCACTGGTCATAAAAACCTTGCTTGGAAAGAATTATTTTAACTTTTAATTTATTTCCAAATAGATTTTAACAATTTTGCTCTTTTTACAAGAAAATCTTTTTAAATATATTGACAATATCAATGCTAACTTCAAATTTTCTTTGGTTCATAAAAACCTTCACTGATTCTCATGAAGTGCTCTAAAGCAGCTTTACAAAGATAAAGTAAAGTCGAGCAATTATCTGTTGCCCGACGGTGGCCCCATCCGTTTCGCTTGTGGGCTTTTTCAAGGGCTGTGCTTCGACAGGGAAAGCATTGAGAAAATTTTTTTCCTCTCTCTTGATCTGACCATAATTTAGTGCGTGTGTCAAAAGGAAAAAATCCACCAAGGTGGAAGAACACTGAATTTCCATGAGACAAGGACAGTGGGAAAACGAACATGAACTCAAGAGACAGGGACAAAGGTCTTGAACTGCTTGGCGTTCTGCTATTTTGATGTTACCACCAGACCGTGTCGATTGACCAACTATTCTTAGAAGGTCTTTTTAAAGACCATGCTACATAACTGTATATCTAGCACAATTATGTACTAGAGATTTTACTTCAAATATAGCTTAGAAGGTTACCCATCAGTCATACCACTTCATGTATATGTTTGAATCTCTACACTTCAAAGAGAGCCTAGTAGACTCCTGAGGCAGGCCTGTGGTCGAAACACAGTACTGTGTTGAGTCTACAATCAATAAAATCAACTTGAGCAGTGTGACAAGGCAAGCCCCAGAGATTCCCCAGTGAAGCAGTTGAGCCCAGAACTACAGGTCCCAGAACAGGGCCGTGCCGATGCGGTAAGCGGGGTAAGCACCGCAGGAGGGCGCCCACCTCTGGAGGGCGCCGCCGCGGTGCTTACCCTCGCCCCGCGCCGCTGAGGCCTTTAAATCTTTTACTTGCAGTCGCAGCAGCATCTGTGAAAGCGGAGCGCTGCCGACGTCTCCCTTCCCTTCGCGCTGTTGGTTCCCTCAGTGTCCCGCCTTCTTCTGATGTCAGAAGAAGGTGGGACACTGAGGGAACCAACAGCACGAAGGGAAGGGAGACGTCGGCAGCGCTCCGCTTTCACAGACGCTGCTGCGACTGCAAGTAAAAGATTTAAAGGCCCCCAGGGCGCGCCGCGATCATCTTCACGGGGGGGGGGGGGGCGCGCGCGCCAACTGTTCATCTGCGGGGGGGGGGCGGCACAGACCCTTGGCACGGGCCTGTCCCAGAAGTCCTTGCAAGAATGAGAGAAGAGAGTAGTCCTAAAAAAATGGAATGGATTCCCAGCCCCAGCAGGGGGAGCAATGGCCTGAGGCAGGGTGAGCCTGTTACTCCCTTCCCCACTAGAGGGGGAGGGAAGGATGAAGCTCAGTTTCCCTGGCTTCGCCATCAGTATATAATTCCCCCCAGCTGTGAGAAGGGGGGAGCAGATTTCCTGGAGGCTCTCAGTCACAGGAGAGAGGGGAGACAAATGGAGAGAGAGAGATTCCATGAAGTATGTGGAGGAAGGAAGTAGCCTGCCACTAGAGCTGCCTAAGAGAGAGGAGCCAGTTACCATGGAGTGGGAGAATTCCAAGGTTGCCCTGCCCAGCACTTGAAGGCAGTGGAGGAGGCCACACCGGGCGTGGTGCTGAGAGGTGGGAGAAACTGCCAACCCTGCTCCTTACAGGGTTCCCTCTGTGCTGTGAAAAGGCAGGTGATTTGTGGTATTGGTTTGATGTGCACAGACTGTCCATGAAGATCTGTTCTGAACTGTTGTGCTATATTGGAAGTGTGCTGAACTCTTACTAAACCCTTCTGAAGGAGGGGGAAGGGAAAGCTAATGTCCTAATAGAAGACCTGAGGTCTTGAGGAGCTGAATGTTTGCTGAGGGATTTTGGGACCTGGACTGTACCTTTTTTCTTCTGAAGATTATCTTATGAGGACTATTTTTTTCTTTTGAAGACTATATTAAGAGGGCTGTACCTTTTGTTTTGAAGAATATAATTATGATTTTTGGTATGAAATTGCCTTGATAATAAAATACTTTGGCCCTGAGTCCCAGTATCAGCAGTATTCTGTCCCGGACCCTGGGAGCCCCGTGGGCTTGCTGGCTCCACCCAAGAGGAGGAAGCGCACCCCCTCCCCCCTTTACAGCACTTCAAGACCTTTGTCCCTGTCTCTTGAGCTCATAGTCATTTTCCCACTGTCCTTGTCACCATCAGCATGTGGCCATTAAAAACATTTTGGCAGCACCTATTTTATAAACAGTAAGGGCTTCTGCGGTAATTCTGTACCAATCAGTTAGCACACGGTAACAGAAATGCCCACTCTCCTCCCCCACACAAGCCCCCTCCAAGAAAACATTTTTAAAATATTTTAGTGTGCAGGTAGCGCACACTGATTGGGAACTCACCACAGGATGCCTGAGTGTATCCTGTGCTAAGCCCTTTTAAGCTGCAGCAGTGGCGTAGCAAGGGCGGGGCGGTGGGGGCGGTCCGCCCCGGGTGCATGCTGCTGGAACAGTGCAGAGAGCAGCTGCGTGCCTGTCGGCTTCACTGGTTCCCTGCTCCCTGCACCCTCCAGCAGCCAAGAATGCACCTGGGGAGGGGGGTGCTTGATGTGCCGGGGAGGGGGTGTCATTGCAGTAGGGGGGGCTTGATGCACCGGGGGGTGTCATGCTGCACCCTGGGGGGACGGACGCCGCTGCACCCGGGGGGGGGGGTGCGCAGCGGCGATCCACCTCGGGTGGCAGCTGACCTAGGATCGCCACTGAGCTGCAGTAAGCACATACTAGTGTTTGGTCCTCAAGTAGATGGTGAAACAGAGATAGTATACATTAATAGCCCATTAATGGGGAGAGGGCACTTCACAAACTCAAAGAAGATGGATTAAAGATTTTTAAAAAAAGGGAAAACAATGTCTCCAATAAATTTAGGGGTCCTTTTACTACGGTGTGCTGAAAAATGGCCTGTGTTTTAGACGCGCGCAGATCCATTTTTCAGTACACCTGTAACAATGCCCTTTTAAAATTTTGACCAAAAATGGATGTGCGGCAAAATGAAAATTGACGTGCATCCATCCTGGGTCTGAGACCTTACCACCACCCATTGACTTAGTGGTAAGGTCTCATGCATTAACTGGGCAGTAATGGTCTCCGTGTGTCAAATGCCTTTTACCGCCCGGTAGCACTGCATGCCAGAAAATAAAAAATTATTTTCTGGTGTGCATAGTGGACACGCGTCAGAAATGACATTACCGCCCGGACCACACGGTAGCCAGGCGGTAACTCACAATTGGCACATGGGCCCGCATAGACGCTTAGGTGGCTTAGTAATAGGACCCCTGAAACTTTATAGTAATAGTGGCTAGATACATCAGGAACCTTGAATTACAGGAGAGGAGACGAGATTAGATAAATATTAAAGCCAGTCTAGTAGGAATGTCCTTTGACATGATCGTAGGGGTGTGCATGGGAAAAACATTCATTTTGTTTTTCATTTCATCTTCTTTTATTTCTTCAATTTAGTTTGTGCATGTGCTATAACAACTTCAAGCGCTCTAAAGCAGTGTTTCTCAAGTTGGTCCTGGAGTACCCCCTTGCCAGTCAGGACATCCACAATGAATATGCATGAAAGAAATTTGTATACAATGGAAGCAGTGTATGCAAATCGATCTCATGCATATTCATTGTGGATATTCCAAAAACCTTACAGGCAAGGGGGAACTCCAGGATCAACATGGGAAACACTGCTCTAAAGCACAGAAAGAAATCAAGATTTTGCAGTTTTGCATCACTTCAGATAGAAAATGATATAACAAATAATATTGTGATTTTCCTATCATTACAAAAAGACTTGTACCTACAGAACCTTGTACCTGAAATTCTTTTTTTCCAAAAGAAAAGATACTGTCTTTAACCAACAAGAAACATGACATTGCATTTGTTATAATTCAGTGCCAGAGTTTTAAAAGATCTGTTACTGTTATACTAAACAGTGTTACATTTCCACTGTCCAATTTTGGCAGTGATAGGTGTAACCAATCTATTTTATTGCTCTTCAAGCTGTTTTTCATAAGGCATTGCACAAAAAGCCTTATTTATTGCAGAACCTTCAAACCTTATTTACATCTACAGAAAAAGTTAAAAGAAGACTCAATAAGCCCAAGCTGCAGGGTCTAATTGAATTCCTTCCAGGCACAATCCTCCAATTCACTTTTTCATTCTTGAATAAAGCGATGTGGTTGTTATGTTGGTTTACTTAGAGGCATATTTTCAAAGCACTTAGCCTCCCAAAGTTCCATAGAAACCTATGGAACTTAGCCTCCCAAAGTGCTTTGAAAATAAGCCTGTTTGCCACACAGAAATAAAGGTCAACCAACAGTTTGTAGATGATGCCTTTATATTGGACCAACTTAATGGATTTTTGCCAAGTGACACATCATCAGGTCAGAAGAAAATGAGTTAAGGGGGATGACGTTCCCAAGATTTTTTTTTTAATCATTTTTATTGAGTCTTCATAAAAATTAAAACCAATACAACATTTAGATTATTGCAGTGTTTTATATAGTGGAATAAATTCACAACTTATTAATAAGTTGCGATTATTGCAAAATACTGCAGCTAAATTGATATATGGTTATTCATGTTATGACCATGTGACACCGCTGCTTAGACGGTTACATTGGTTATCAGTTTCTGCTCAGATAGTTTTTAAGATTGTCTGTGTTGTGTTTAACATACTCAGGGGAACTGTTCCTCTCTCCTTCTACAGGCTAGTAAGCTGTGGAATTTCATACCTGAACAAGTTCACGTGATTTCTATAATTTCGCAAGGGACTGAAAACTTATCTTTTTGAGAAATATTTGAATGATTACTTTTTGCGAGTTTTCCTAACTTTTGAATTTATGTTTTATATTTATGCAGCCCACTTAGACTCTTTATTGATTTTAGCGGGATATAAATACCCTGAATAGAATAGAACTGTATAGCATAATTCCCAAGGGTCCACGCCCCCTGCTTCAGTCAATGAAGCTAGGAAGTTGCCTAAGAGAGGCATTTTCGAAAGAAACATCCATGTTTGGATTTGGATGTCTTTGTAAAACGTCCAAATCTGTATTTTTGAAAAAAGATGGATGTCCATCTTTCGTTTTGAAAATACCAAGGACGTCCTTGAATTTGGACGTCCTTCCTAGACATGGATGAAACCAGACAGAATAGTACAGATCGTCGATCCTGCACAGTCAATGCCAACTGAAAGCCATGTCTTTTTCACAAACACAGATACACCCTAATCCACTATAGAATAAGTAATCATAAACTTCCTATGTAGACAAAAATTAAACTGAACCCCCAAGATGCCAGACTCTGCATACAAAGCAACACCACAGAAACAGAAAATGTCCCCTAGTACTGTGCAAAATATAAAGAGTGTGGGAAGGGCCCACGCAACGAGGCGATTTGCTTCTTTTACATGCAGAGTAGACATGAGGCGCTGTGCTGTGCCGCGCCGCTGCTTCACAGATTTTTTAAAAGGCTGGGTGCCGGGTGGCAGTAGAAGAGGGTTGTCTGTCGACGGAGCTGGTAGGCAGGTAGGGATTGCAGCACCAGTGGAGCACCCCCCACCTGCTGACACCCGGACAGACTGCCCCCACCGCCCCGCCCTTGGTATGCCACTGCTAGTCTCTCCTTCTCTTCCTCCTTAAGCCAATACTCACACCAGTCTTTCTCCCTCCATTCAGTCAGAACTGGCCCAACTATTATGGAAGACTAGGCAGATGCCTAGGGTAGCAGCTTTGGGGGAGTACCAAAGAGCAGCTGCAGTCAAAACAAAACAATAGATCCTGACAGCCACAAAAACTGAAAATACTTTAACCTGTATTTTTATGGGATGTTTGTGTGATGATCATGATTGTTCAGCTCAATTATGGGGGGGGGGGGGGGGGGCTGTAAGCTAGGGGCCTGAAAGTTAATTGAAGGGGGTTTAACCCTGGGAACCCTGGGGTGCCAATCACCCTTGAACCAGATCTGCTGCTAGTCCCCACCAGTCTCTCTCTCTCTCTCTCTCTCTCTCTCTCTCTCCTCAACCAGTCTCTTTATCTTCCCTTCCATCCTCTTTCCCTTTACCCTCCGTCAATCCAGAAGTCTCTTTCTCTCTTTAGCATGAAGAAACCATAGGTTGGGACCCACAGGTCTATATCATTTCAAAGATACATTAATAACGGCATAATCAATTCATGTTGGGGTGTTTTCATTAGTTGTGCTTCTTCCTATGCATTCTAGCATCTCTCCAGCTCTGGCAATTGTCTTTTACAGTTTTGCTATGTTAAAATTATCATATAAAATCACCTCAGTGTTTCTTTTCTGCTCTCTGAACATCAGTATCTCACCTTCCGTCATATACAATTCCCTCTGATTCTGCGTAACTGTCCAGTTTTTAGTGTTGAACCCCCAGCTGCCAAGCACTCAATGGGTTCCCACGCTTTCATAAATTGCTTGTCATAAATCTATTCCCCCTAAGGCATGCTCATTCTATTGCAGATCTTTGTGTCATCTGCAAAAAAGCAAACTTGTCTTCTTAATCTGTCTACAAATATCATTCACAAAGAACCAGATCAAGAACTAATCCCTGAGGCAAACAACTCCTTCCTGTTTTCAGAGTGAATTCCATTTACAATCACACTTTCTTGTGGGGAAAAAGGTAAAGGTTGGATCCCACTGATCCTTTGGATCTCCTGGATCACCAGACCCTCTCTACCCCTAACCAGTAAGAGATCTAATCCACTGTTTTAGGTCCTACCCTTAGCAGCACAGTTTATTTGTAAATCTCTTAAATGGGTCAGTATCAAGAGTTTTTGCTGAAATTTAAGTACACCTTATTCAGTACCTATTGATCAGGCTCATCTGACACTGTCTCCATCTGCATGCTGTGTCAAATCACTGTTCTTTTCTTCATGATTCTCGATTAATTTTCCCACCACTAAGACTAACTGGTCTGTACTTTCCAGCCTCCTCCCTATTACAGTTTTATGAATGGAGACAGTATCTTGCCTTCTCCTGTCCCACAGAACTCTTGTCTCTAAAGATCTATTGAACTGATGTTTCAGCAAACATACCAGAACTTCTCTGTTCTCCCTTACTATCATAGGTATACTCCATCTGGTCATGAGTCTTTGCTCACATTTAGTTTTTTTAGTTCTAGACAAACCTTTCCTTCCAGAGATGGCACAACATCCCTCTCACGCTGTAGTAAATTTATAACGAATTGGAGAAAATGTTTCTTCACTCAATGTGTAATTAAACTCTGGAATTCGTTGCCAGAGAATGTGGTAAAGGCGGTTAGCTTAGTGGAGTTTAAAAAAGGGTTGGATGGCTTCCTAAAGGAAAAGTCCATAGACCATTATTAAATGGACTTGGGGGAAATCCACTATTTCTGGGGTAAGCAGTATAAAATGTTTTGTACTTTTTTGGGGATCTTGCCAGGTATTTGTGACCTGGATTGGCCACTGTTGGTAACAGGATGCTGGGCTTGATGGACCTTTGGTCTGTCCCAGTATGGCAATACTTATGTACTTATATGTACTCTTGCCAGCGATGGCCAGTCCTTCTCTAGCATTTCTGCTTTCCCTTTGTCTCTTTCATACCTTTGTCCTTATCTCCTCTCAGTCCTACAATCCCATCTCTGCCCTCCACCTTTCATTGATATGTCTGAAAAAGCTTTCTCACTTCATTTTATCTACCTTCATTGGGGGCAATAATGGTTTGACTGAATGTGTCATCAGGGTCTTCAGCTCATATCAGAGCCTGGGAAGAAGAAAGAAAGTTGCAACTGCGGTACAAGAGAAAGAGGGGGAGGAGGAGTGAGAGGACAGCACTAGGGTAGAGTGGAGTGGAGTGGATTGGGATGGGGAAGAAGTCAGTAAGAGAGCTGTACTGAGGTCAGGTGGCCTAGGAGTTGTGTACTCACCAGAAAAGAAATGCACTTGTATGTATTTCTGTCACCTTCCTCTCTCCTTCCCCTATAAAGGATCATTAGCAATAGCAGTAACTGGTGAGTATATTTTGTCCCTAACAAGTTAAGTAGTAGAAGAAAATGAAACATTACAAATAATACAACAGATGTCAGACTCCAAGACTATATAGTTAGACTGCTATATAGTCCCACACAGAAAACACACATTAGTAGAATACTTCACCTTGATCACAGATTCTCACCAAATGCAAAATAAACGACACCAATTTAGAAATAGAAACATACAAACAGAAACTAAAAAAGCCACTGAAGAAATAGAAACAGAACTGTATTTTTTCCTACTGTACAAAGTAGAGACTGGAAGAAATGCTGAAAATGACAGGATTTTATAGCTAAAATATTTAATGGTATACTACCTGAGCAGATTTAAGGAGAGGGAAATATTATAGAATTTATGCACCTCACCCATCCCCTTTGCAAACAAAAATGTTCCCCAGTTGTGTTGAATGAGAAAGGGAAGTTATATCTATGGGTGGGTGAGCTGGAGAAGGCACGCTGTATATATACACATATGTTTAAAAGTGAGGGTTATTTTGTGTAAGGGGTTTTTGTCTATTTATCACACCTCCTACTCTCTTTTCTCCCCTCATCAACTCATTTCCTATCAGTTTCTCATGGAAATCTCAAATGAGGAGTGAAGAAAATATAACAAAACAAAAAGCAAAACCACTAAATACGTGCACAGTATTTTAAACTGACAGATATGTAGCTCATTAAAGAACTTTTTAAACATTTTTAAAGACGGGAGGAAAAAGCCTCAGATTATATGCTGGTGTATTGTAGTTTTGTTTTAGCTGCGAAGGGTGCAATGGTGGATATACAATTTGAACAATATGGCTTAAATTCTTCTATTTTTACTAAAAGGAATCATTTTTTACTAAAAGGATCTTTTGAAGTTTCTTGAGCCAATGAAAATTCTCAGTCGGGATGTTTGACATTTTTTCTAGCCTATTACGAGCATTTGATGAGTAAGTTTTTGATTGGATAAGGTTTCCTATATACAATGATCTACAGATGCTGAGCCACCATTTTGAAAGTGCTCAGTATTTCATGGTTGAATGAGAGGGCAATGAGTACTGTGTGTGGTTACATTTTTAAGATTGAACAGTAATTATGTTATTTTCTGTTTTCTCTGCAGGTATTGACTTAAAGCTTTTTACCTGCTGAAGCAGCAGCTGTGGCACCTCAAAACGGTGGCCCATGTCAGGGTGTATCTTCAAGCAGAGCTCATAAGCTAAATTTATATAAGAGAATAATTAAAAATTGTGGAAGGTTTTTAAGCCACTCTTTCTCATGGTGCATCTTCCCTGACACCACCCTCTACTCTCTCCACACACAGCTCCACTCTGAATTCACTCTCCTCCCTTTATTTTTTGTGCCAAAAAATTATATTTTTTTTGTTTCAGAATACAGACATATTTAGAAAGAGTATAATTTACATAAGTACATAAGTAATGCCATACTGGGAAAAGACCAAAGGTCCATTGAGCACAGCATCCTGTCCCCGACAGCGACCAATCCAGGTCAAGGGCACCTGGCAAGCTACCCAAACGTACAAACATTTTATACAAGTTATTCCTGAAATTGTGGATTTTTCCCAAGTCCATTTAGTAGCAGTCTATGGACTTGTCCTTTAGGAAACTGTCCAATCCCTTTTTAAACTCTGCCAATCTAACCGCCTTCACCACGTTCTCCGGCAACGAATTCCAGAGTTTAATTACGCGTTGAGTGAAGAAAAATTTTCTCCTATTTGTTTTAAATTTACTACACTGTAGTTTCATCACATGCCCCCTAGTCCTAGTATTTTTGGAAAGCATGAACAGACACTTCACACCCACCTATTCCACTCCACTCATTATTTTATATACCTCTATCATGTCTCTCATCAGCCGTCTCTTCTCCAAGCTGAAAAGCCCCAGCCTCCTTAGTCTTTCTTCATAGGGAAGTCGTCCCATCCCCGCTATCATTTTTGTCACCCTTCGCTGCACCTTTTCCAGTTCTACTATATCTTTCTTGAGATGCGGCGACCAGAATTGAACACAATACTCAAGGTGCGGTCGCACCATGGAGCGATACAATGGCATTATAACGTCCTCACATCTGTTCTCCATACCTTTCCTAATAATACCCAACATTCAATTCGCTTTCCTAGCCGCAGCAGCACACTGAGCAGAAGGTTTCAGTGTATTATCAACGACATTTATTTATCTGTCTAAATGTTTGTACACACAGCCTCAGACTTCACTTGTTCGGGTACAAGGCTTGTATGCATAGGGTGACACATACACATTCTCTCTCTCTCTCTCTCTCTCTCTCTCTCTCTCTCTCTCTCTAGCTTTCTGTGTACAGGATGAGTCTTCTTCAGGGTCTTCAGGAACCAGGGTTTGCACCTACCATACTATCTTAATATTAACTCCCTGATAGGTCCACCTCCTGTAAAACTATTTGCGATTAAGCCTCATTCACTAGATGCCTCTCCACTCATTTCTCCCACATTCTCCCTTTTCCATCACACTACACAATTCCCAAATAGACTGGAACTGAGCCATGTGCATCCATCAGCACAGGAAGGAGGAGAGCAAGGTAGGACAGCAGTGGCAGAACAGCAATCAGATCCACTACATCCGAGGAACCTGGAAAGATATACATTTTCCAATTTGAGCTTTACTGTTGCTGATTATTCTTGAAAGAAATTGCTTATCTTGGTCAGGAATCCAGCTGATCAAGGTGATATGTAGCCCATGTAGTATCATATAGATGCTCTGCAGTACCATCATATAACAGACTCTACAGTGGTGGTTTTGTTCTTCAGAATAAGGCTTCCAAAGTGGCCAGATAAAGAGAGACGCTCCTTTGAGAATCATTTGGGTTCACTGGGTCCTCTGGTTAGAGTGACTGGGAGGTTAGGACTGTTGAAGGTAATTTTTCAGAATGGTTTAGATGCAGTGACAGGGTTTGGTTTTTAGATTGAATATAATGGTGACAAGGTGGAATTCCCAGTTTCCACACAGGACACCACTTGCATTAAAGCCAACCTTGATTGAATCATAAGTTCTGATGTCATATCCAGCCAGCTGATTAATGGCTCCTGGGCATGTGCTACATTCCATTTATTGGAGCATAACAGAAGAGACACACTGACTTTTGTTATAGAGAGTAAGATATGTATTTTTCAAAGCTAACAGACAAGATCAGAAGGCACCATGCTATATCTCAAAAAAGATATAGCAGAATTAGAAAAGGTTCAAAGAAAATCAACCAAAATGATAAAAGGGATGGAACTCCTCTCATATGAGGAAAGGCTAAAGAGGTTAGGACTCTTCAGCTTGGAAAAAAGATGGCTGAGAAGGGATATGATTGAGGTCTACACAATCCTGAGTGATGTAGAACGGGTAAAACTGAATTGACTTTTTTTTACTCTTTCCAAGAAGGACAAAGACCTAGGGGATACCCAATGAAATTACATGGAAATACTTAATACCTACTACTACCATCATTACTATGTTTATTTAAGACTTGATATACCTCCTTTTCTAAAAAAAAAAAAAAATTAAATAAAAGTAATTAACAAACATTAACATCAGGAAAAACACTCCATTAACTGATAGGAAAGCCAACAATCATACCAACCAAAGGGAACGGATCAAAATAGACTACTACCATTAGTACTACTACTACTGTTTGTTTTGATGTATACTGTTTGAACTGGATGTTTTATTGTGACCTGTCTAGTTTTTAGGCAGAAATAAATAAATAAAATAATATCATAACCAATACTACTACTTATTTCTATAGTGCTACTAAGAGTACGCAGCGCTGTACACAAACACATTACAGATAATCCCAGCTCTACAGGATACCAAGGAGAAACCAAGGCTGCAGTGGGAGGCTGAAGTCCAGACTTGACTCTAGTGTAGATGTTTGCTTTGCTTGGACTTGGATAATCAGGGAAGTCTCAACATGTTTTGGACTGAATTGTCTTGGAATTTTGTGAACAGCTGTTTACTTAACTGGTTAGTGGTCTGAATATCACCACTAACTAGTTAAGTACTGGATCCTCCCAAGCTCTGCCCAATGATCACCTCCACACTAGCTGGACAGTGCAGGACCCATTAGTGTTGATAATGCAGTTAGGCAGGCACTGGTGAAATAACTTAGAATACTGGATAGATAGATAGATAGATAGATAGATAGATAGATAGATAGATAGATAGATAGATAGATAGATAGATAGATAGATAGATAGATAGATAGATAGAAAACCTCACTATATTCTTTAATAGATCTTTTAATAGAACCAAGTTTTAAGTTTCTTTTAAAAACTGTATAGCACTTTAAAGCATGTTAACATTCTAGTGCCTCACAATTTGGGGCTTATCATTCTAAAAATTCTTGAACACATCACTTGAAGTTTAATGTCCCCTGGCACTTGTAAAAAGCCTTTCTTAGAAGAGGACAATTTTCTGGATGGTTCATATATTTTTAACAAATCCCTTGAATAAATAGGACCTTCTCTATTTAATGCATCAAAAGCTAAGCACAACATTTTTAAAGGAAATACGATGTTTGACAGACTTCTTTCTCTCAGTCCTGTTTGTTGGTGAGATAAGTTTTGAGATGCAAAATTCTCATAAGCATGGTCTTCCCAGATTCTGATGCTCAGTTATTACTCAAGTTAAGAAAGAAGTGCATTTGTTTCAGCCCAGGATTTTATGGGAACCATGCACCTGTGGAGCTCTTTGATCCCAGTCTTGCAAATTGTGATGGGCCATAAAACAATGGTGCCATAGACCCACAGCGCTGCATCTGTTTCCCCTAGACTGCCTGTCACTTACAGTTAGAGGCTTCCCCATGCTTTTCACTATCTTTATTTGAGCTCTACATGGGAGATGCTTTGAATGTGGACAGCAGCTGAACAGATCTTGTGTTAACTCTTTCTATTCTGACTTCTTAGAGTTCAGTACCTGTTTCATTGCAGTCAGCCAAAATTATACATGTGCATTCCACTGATTGGCTAACTCTGGCCAGTAAAATGGCTTCAGAAGACCCTACAGTAGGATCAAGAGTATAAAAAATAAAAAAAACAACAACAAATATTGAAAAGTAGAGAAGTTGGCATGAATACTTTTTAAATGTTTTATATTTTCCAAAGTAAGCAAAACAGAGATAACTAACTAGAACTCTAGCAACAAAAGCATATGTGGTATTTAAACACTTCTCAGCAACATATTATGAACAGGACAATTAGAGTCCATCCAAATTGGCATTTATAGGGAGATATTGGATGACTGAGGTGGGTGCTAAAGTTCAAGGCAGCAGTGACACGTCCCCATAATGCCATCTGCACTTTCTGTTGAAAAATGAGACTATGTCAATGCTATCTAATTGTGAAGAAATTTTGGGGCTTTTGATGGTTCCTGTATACCATCCCTGGAAGACCAAACCTGTAGCAATTAATTTGGGGTCTATACCAGAATAGCACTGTGGCAGTATAACAGAAGGCTAGTTTCTGTGAGCCCATGGAGGTTCCAATACCATTATAATAGGTCCACAGGACATAGAGAAGAGAAAAAGTCTTTCTAAGTGGCTGTAAACACTAATGAGGACTTGTTTCAGGTAAGAGAGGGACTGATGGAGACAAGAAGGGAAAAGAGATAGAGGGCTAATGGGGGCAGCTTGGGCACTGAGGGGAAGGGGATCAAAAAGAGTAGTTTGCATGAGCAAGGGATCCCTGAATTTTTTGGACGTTAACAAGGGGTCCACACAACGAAAAAGGTTGACAATCTAGAGTTTCTCTCCTCCCTAGGGATTTTCCTTTACTTTCAATTTCCAGATTATTCTAACATTCTTCCCGTCACCTGCTCAGTTTGCTCTCCATTCTTTTGAGTTTGATCTGAATTTTTCACCACAGGCACATTTGTTTAGGATTAGTTTATGATTTTCTTTTACTGCATTTTCTTTTTGGAATTCTTTATCTTCACTGGTTAGACTAGAAACCAATTATCTATCTTTTTGTAAGAAATTAAAGATCTTTCTATTTGATAATTGTTAATGATTTGATGGGGTTATTTTGTATTTTACTTGTATCTTTTTATCTTAATTGTCTGTAGACCTTGCTATAAACCACATTGAACCCTGGAGGGGATATAGCGGTATATAAGTATTATATTGATACTGATAAGGGAACTAGAACAATCATCTGAAATAAATTCACACGTTTTTCTTCAATGCATCTTCCACCAAGCCTTGTTCTTCAAGCTGAAAATCCCTTCGTATAAAAGAATCAAATTGTTGTAGGTATTAAAAGATTCCAGTAGGTCCGAGGTCTTGAACAGCTCAGGAAGTAGCTGTCAACCCAGTCCTTGGGACACAAGTAGCCTGTCAGATTATCTGCATACTCACAATGAATATGCATGAGACAGATTTGCATACCAAGGATGACCTGAACACCTGACTGGCTGGGTATGTCCTGAGGACTGGGTTGAGAACCCCTGGCCTAAAGAGTTTTTTTTTCCCTGTTTTCCTGGAGAGATTTTCTAAGTATCCTTCAGATTTTGGAGTTTGCAGTCAGAATTCACAGCAACCAGACTGGTTGGTGGCTCAGTACCAATCCTGTGCACTGTCATGCTGCATATGCTCAGTGGGCCTGGAGAAAACATTGTTCTTCTTCTTGTCTAAGTAAATGTAGAAAGTTGCAAAAACATAATTATCAAATAAAGTAAGGTAAGAGAATATTATTCTAAACTGGTCTTTAAAACAGGTAATAAAACACTTCTTGTTTTCTATGGTTGAAAGACTGTCAGGTCAAGCAAAAAAATGTGAAGCTTTATTAATGCCATCTTTGGAAGCCCTGGGTACTTTTTTCTGTGATAAAGTAAGAAAGTTGTGCCAGCCTTTTATGCAGGCTAATGGAACCAAAGGATCCAGTATTATTACATTATCATCGGGAGGGGAACATATATTATCTATGGCCCAATGGACCATACTCCCTTTATAAAGCTTTCTAAGGTAATTTCAAAGATCAAACATATTTATTTGTATTTGGATCACATTCCAATTTCTTGGATCAGAATTGCAAGACATAGTCTGGAGCCATTGTTATTATATATGATAAATCAGAGCCTGAACCTGGGGGTAGTCCCAAATTCTTGGTAACATGCTACTGTTAGACCAATAGTGAAGGATATGAAAGAAGATGGGCCTATAATTCTAAACTTTCAGCCTATCTCAAATTTGCCTTTTGTAGCAAACATTATTGAGCAATTGGTTTTAGAACAATTTGTGAATTTTGTAGAATCTGCTAATATTCTACACCCTCGGCAGGGGGTGGGGGTGTGCAGAGGGCCATAGCACAGAGACTTTAATTACTACTACATTGCGTGAAGTTTATGAACACTTAGTGGTAATGTCGTTCTTGCTGTCATTAGATTTATTGTCAGTTTTGATTTGATAGATCCTTTATTATTATCACAATGTATAAAAGATATAGGTATTACAGGGGTGGTCCTAAAGTGGTTTGACTCATTTTTGAATCAAAGAGCATTCCAAGTGTCTTCAAATTCACAGTTTTCATCAGAATATCAATTGGACTGTGGAGTACCACAAGGCTCTACATTGTCCCTGATGCTGTTTAATACATTCTTAAGTCCTCTGTTGACTTTAATTCAAAGTTTTGGTTTGAGAGCATTTTGTTATGCTGGTGATATTTTAATTATAGCATGAGTAAACCCACAAATACTGGATATTTCTAGGCTACAAAATGGTTTAAATACAGTATCAGAGTGGTTATTTGAACAACATCTGGTTCTGAATGTTCAGAAAACTAGAGTACGCTGGATTACAGGACATCATGATAGATCTGCTATGATACCAACATTGTTTGGAACCCCAGTCAACCCAATAGAATGTTTCAGCTACCTGGGGGTGCTTATTGACTCACGGTTAACTTTTGAAAACAAGGTCAATAAAGTTTGAAAGAGGGGTTTGTGATCTTATGGAGGTTAAGATCTTTAAAATATCTGTTTAATGAAGAAGCGTTACATATTCTTTTATATGCATTGTTGATAGCAAAATTAGACTATGCAAATGTGATTTACGCAGGCCTATCTGGTAACAATTTAAAGAGACTGCAAACTCTTCAAAATGCAGCAGTTAAATATTTGGGAAATAAGCATAAATATGATCATGTCTCCCCCTTATTTGTTCATTATCATTG
This sequence comes from Microcaecilia unicolor, assembly GCF_901765095.1. Classification (NCBI taxonomy): domain Eukaryota; kingdom Metazoa; phylum Chordata; class Amphibia; order Gymnophiona; family Siphonopidae; genus Microcaecilia; species Microcaecilia unicolor. Next base: position 132,893,052 of record NC_044039.1, read on the forward strand.
GTTACCTATTAAATTATCCAGCCCATACAAACCCACATCATATCAAAAATTCACAATCAACCAACAAACATACTACATCAAAACACAACTTAAAATACTAGAAATCATTCTCTACAAACATCTAATACTGGACAATCAAATATCATCAGCAGTAACATCAAAATGCTTCACAACACTATGGAAACTGAGAAGAATAAGAGACTATTTCCCTAGACATTCTTTCTGGATACTGGTCCAATCAATGATACTATCACAACTAGACAACTGCAATGCAGCATATACAGGGTGCAAGGAAAACACACTAAAATCACTGCAAACAGTCCAAAACATGACAGCAAGACTGATTTTCAAGAAATCGAAATACGAAAGAGCAACCTCATTGTTTGAAACACTACATTGGCTACCAATCAAGGCAAGAATATTTTTCAAAGCGAGCACCCTAATCTTCAAGATACTGTTTGGAATGGCACCCAAATATTTGCTTAACATGATTGAACTATCCTCAGGAAATGCCAGCCCAGTAAACAGAAACAACCTACTCCTACATCTGCCCAACTGCAAGAACACCATCTACAAAACCATCTACACAGCAGGATTTAGCTACCAGGGTTTCAAATTGTGGAACTCGATACCAAAAACCATAAGAAGCATCACAAATCTCCTCCAATTCAGAAAAGAAATGAAAACCCACCTCTTCAAAAAAATTCTACAGCTAATCACAAAGCTATCACCACCTTCCTACATTACCAGAACCCTACTACTGAACACAACAGCTACCACTACCTTTTCCTCTTCAAATCTATCTCTTCAAAACCTCTATGAATAACCACACGAACTATAGATACCCTCTCCAACATGCACAACACTATTGTAACTCCAACAAAATGTTAATTGTAAGTCACTTTGAAATGAAATTTGTTTTTGGATAATAGTGGGATACAAGAATGCATAAATAAATAAATAAAATTTAGAGTAGCTTTTAAAATTCTTCGTTTAGCTCATAAGGCCTTGTATGAATTAAAACCATTGTACTTAAGTACTTTGACAATTCCATACATTCCAGGAAGGGCACTCAGATCCATTCAATATTTTAGAATGGTAGTGCCCTCAAGACTGGGTGACTGGGCAAAGGAAAGAGCATTATCTTGCCTAGCGCCTTCCTTGTGAAATACTATACCAAAAGATATATGCATGGAATTAAATTTAATGACGTTTAAGACTAAGCTTAAAAGATTTTATTTTCAGCAGGCATTTGATTTTGTTTTTAAAAAGAGGACATATGGATTTACAAGGACTGTTAATGGAAAGATAATATTTCTGAGTGTATACCTTGGTGATTGAGTCTCTTTTGTAGATCCTATCATATGGAATGGCATTCCTTTCTTTTAAATTTGTGATTTTAAAGTTTTGTTAACTGTTGGGATCTGTATAAGCCAGGCAGTATATTAAATATTTATAATAAACATAAATATCTTCAGCACAATCCCTGAGATTAGCCTTCTATTGCCCATGTCAAATGAAGCTAGGGGTGCTGCAGAGGCAACATTTCATAGCTCCCCAGGATGAGAAACCTATGGTGGGGTGACAGATTCACGGCCTATGAATATAGACTTACAGAAGAAGCCCTGAAGAATGGTCCCTGGCCAAAGGACTGCCACTGTAATGACCAGACTCAGTATTTTAGGGAGGTGGAGATGACAAAATGGAGGTAGAGGGGGGGGGGGAGGGGAGAGAGAAATCCCTGGGTAACAAATGAAGGTTCCTGATTCCAATTACCCTGAAAATCCACAAGAGGAAAAAAGGAAAAAATTACAGCAAGCACTTTCATTTTTTAAGCATTGAAAATAACTTAGGTCAGTGAGCAAATTCTTAAAATTTATGCGCACAGAACACCAAGAGTTAAACATTCCAGAAATGAATGGTCTGAGAAATTCACCATGGGAGGTGTTCTAAGAAAAGAGCAGATTCTCCTGTGCCTAAAGGGACACTGCCCATCTCCCCCTCCTCCTCCCCAAATTCTCCACCTCCTTCTCCTCTTTTGCAGGTGCATCAATATGAAAGCCCCCATTCCTTTAGACTTTTTGGTCCAGTATGGTCAATGTGTTAAGTGTGACAGGAATTCTTTTTTTTCATCCTTCCAAAAAAAAAAAATGCCTGCCCACTCAGACAGCTGGAAGTCCCTTCATCCCCCAATGACACAATTCAAAAGGTTCTTCTGTTTAGCTTTTTGATTCCTAATTGACAAATTCGCTGCCTGGTTCAGACAAATGCTGCCGGGCAGAACAATGTTGATCTGCTCTCCTTATTCTTGTGAAGGACTTTTCAGAAGGATAACACTGGTATGCTTAAGTGTTTGAATAGAAGTCAAGATAGAGTGCGGGAGAAGGCAGTGCCTTAAAGGAGTTTGGGTAGTCCACTGAAGTGTTAATTGTTAAGGGGGTACAATGAGTTTATTCTGATGGCAAACAAAGAGCTTTCTCTCCCAGGTCCTTCAAAAGCATCCTGTCAAAGTGCCTAAATTCAGGGTATTAATGACATGGCTCTAACCTCTAGAGTTTGCTCATTTCAAATCTTCAGTTATAGAAAGCACAGTTTTACTTTAAGGCACGTTTGAAATCCAAAGTTTACATTTAGCATCCAATCTGTACAATAGTTTTAAGCAGCCTTCCTAAAGCATATAAATTTTTAACTGATTTGTAAGTAAACAGCAATCAAGAACAGATGCAGTCATTTTAATATACTAGATGTTAATAAACTCTTTTTGCAATAATATCCCAGTGATAATGTTTGCACTTGAAAATGGCTTCTAGTGATTGCACACCAGAAAACAGATCGACTCTGACTAGAAGAGGAACCACAGAGTCCGACTTTTCGTCTTGCTTAACATCCCACGAGATAGTGGACCCAATATTCAAAGCTACGTATCTGGGTAACAGAACCTGCTACCTTGGTAAATGCTGCTAACCAGGGCCATCACTACAGACCATCCTGCTGCTATCCGGATAGCACTGAGGCCATCCAGGATGGAGCCTGGGAGGAACTGGGATTTATCTGGACGACATTCAGCGCCAGGTATCCAGATTACTATCTAGATAACACGGAACAGGAAAAAAGCTGTCCTAAGATGAATATCATCATTATTTGGACATTGTCAGCGGTGAGCACCATACAGGAATATTCAACACAACACTGGAGTTTAAATATTGTAGCATCTATATGTAAGAATAAAGGGGCCTTTTTTACTAAAGGGTGTCAAGCCCTTAATGCACAGTTAGTGCACAATAACGAGTTTACCGAACAAACACATTAAAGCATTTGCATTATTGTATTTTTCAGAATTTTTGTCTGGGGGGCGTGGAATAGGCATAGAGTGGGCGTGTAAGTATTAGCCACCAGGTGAGCCTTTTACAAAGGCATGCTAGCGTTTTTGCTGCACAGTAAAAATTAAACCAGGAAAGAACAGAGCCCTGAAATCCAAGTGAGGACAGCATATCAAGAAGTAGTTGGTGATCAAAAGCAGCAGATAGATCGAGAAGGATGAGGATAGAATAGAGGCCTTTGAATCTGGTGCTAGAGATGCCCAAATATTCCTATGGGCGTCTCTAGAATTTAGCGCGTGCTAAAAACAATACCGGGTACTTACCATGTGCTAACTGGCTAATGCAGAGTTAACATTGGAGCACGTAGCACCTTCTAAACAGGAGGTGGTAAGTGCTCCAGCGTTAATTCCCAACAGACCTTGTGCTAATGGCAACATCAGCACATGACCTGCAAAAATATTAAGTGGGAAAGCCCTCAAAAAGTGCAATATAAAATTTGCAGTTATTACATGGTAAAATCTCCCATTAAAACATGTTAACTGCAAATTATAGCGCATTTTAGTACAAGGGCCCCAAAATTTGGATCATAAGGATGAAAAGCAAAAATAAAAAATTTACTCCCAATATTATTTCACTTGCCAGGGTCAGTTTATGTATTCCCTGCACAGCTGCTTAACATCTGGAGCTAGTCAAGTTCAGGCGCTTGAAGATGAGCAATTGATTCTTGTTCTCTGTTTAATGGAAACTCTCATTCTATCACTACGGAATACAGCAGACCATGGCTGTAGACACCAAAGTTTGCAATGTGCTTCAGTTTTCATACACTCAGACGATGATGTAATCAGCATGGACTGGTTTCACCATGTTGGGGGGGGGGGGGGGCAGGGTTTATTTATTATATTATTTTTAAAATAAATTAAATGAGGATTTTAAAATCATGCCAAAAATATAAAAAAAGCGCGAGTTGGCTTTCATACCAGTGTATATTTAAGAATGAATAAAAATATTTTTAAAGTAATTAAAAATATCATTTAAAATCAGAACGGGCACAAACCTCAGTGGGAAGGTAGCAGAGCTCCAATATGCATTTCACCAAAGAATTCTGGTTTTAAATTAAAGCATATGCTTATCTATATACCATTAGTTGCGTGTGTATGCCCACACAATCATATATGCTGTCTTTTAAGAAACTACAATACCAGCAGTGGCCATGGGGTGTCAGTATAATGAACACAGTTGTCTTGACTTTCTTTCATCCCAAGCTATTCTTGATCCACTTCAATCTGGCTTTCGCTCTCTTCATTCCACTGAAACAGAACTTGCTAAAGTCTCCAATGACCTGTTCCTGACCAGATTCAAAGGCCTCTATTCTATCCTCATCCTTCTCGATCTATCTGCTGCTTTTGATCACTAACTACTTCTTGATACGCTGTCCTCACTTGGATTTCAGGCCTCTGTTCTTTCCTGGTTTTCTTCTTATCTCTCCCATTGTACTTTTAGTGTATACTCTGCTGGATCCTCCTCCACTTCTATCCCACTATCAGTTGGTATACCTCAGGAATCTGTCCTGAGACCTCTTCTTTTCTCCATCTATACTTCTTCCCTTGGTACACTGATTTTATCCCTTGGTTTTCAGTATCACCTTTACGCTGATGACTCCCAGATCTACCTCTCCACACCAGAAATTTCAGCAGGAATCCAGGCCAAAGTATCTTCCTGCCTGTCTGACATTGCTGCCTGGATGTCTCACCACCATCTGAAACTAAACATGACCAAGACTGAACTTCTTATCTTTCCCCCTAAACCAACCTCTCCTCTTCCCCCATTCTCTATCTCTGTGGATAAGTTTCATCCTCCCTGTCTCATCAGCTCGTAACCTTGGGGTCATCTTCGACTCCTCTACACATATTCAACAGACTGCTAAAATCTGTTGTTTCTTTCTCTATAATATCACCAAAATTCATTCTTTCCTTTCTGAGCACACTACCAGAACCCTTATCCATACTCTTATCACCTCTCGCTTAGACTATTGCAACTTGCTTCTCACAGGTCTCCCACTAAGCTATCTCTCTCCCCTTCAATCTGTTCAAAATTCTGCTGCATTACTTATATTCCGCCAGTGTCGCTATGCTCATATTAGCCTCTCCTCCATTCACTTCATTGGCTCCCTATCTGTTTCTGCATACAGTTCAAACTCCTCTTATTGACTTACAAGTGCATTCACTCTGCAGCTCATCAGTAACTCTCCACTCTTATCTCTCCCTACACTCCTCCCTGGGAACTCAGTTTACTGGGCAAATATCTCTTATCTGTTCCCTTCTCTTCCAGTGCTAATTCCAGACTCAGTTCTCTTTATCTTGCTGCACCATATGACTGGAATAGACTTCCTGAGCCTGTACGTCATGCTCCATCTCTGGCTGTCTTCAAATCTAGGCTAAAAGCCCACCTTTTTGATGCTGTTTTTAACTCCTAACCCTTACTCACTTGTTCAGCACCCATTTTTAGCATTCCCACCTTAGTAATTCCGTTATCCCTTATTTGTCCTGTTTGTCTGTCCTAGTTAGATTGTAAGCTCTTTCGAGCAGGGACTGTCTCTTCATGTCCAGTGTATAGCACTGCGTACGTCTAGTAGCGCTATAGAAAAGATAAGTAGTAGTAGTTGTAGTAGTAGTAGAGAGAAGTAGCAGCTATGGTTGGGCCCAGGTGAAAAAGGAGGTACAGCTGCACACTGACTCAGGATTGGGGTTGCTTAAACACTAGCCCAACACAATTACCTATCGTTTGAAGGACTATCAGTATTTTGCTTTATGAAACAATAGAATACAGATACATTTGCTGAACAATATGTAATTTGATATCCTATATGCTTGACTAATGAATTCAGTATCTGTTACATTTTCAATAGCTAAGTTTCATTTCAAGATCATAGTCTCAAGAAGTAGGGATCTTTGCCACAAGACGCCATAGCCCTGGTGTTTATTAATGCTTGAATGAGCTTGCAGTATACTGTCCTTATTAACTATAGCTCTAAGATGGTAAACCTGAACACCCAGGACTCAATCCCACCACTACCATTTACTATGTGGAGCTGAGTCAGCCACTTAGCTCTCAGGTTCTTTGATGTACTATAGATCATACACTTAAAAAGGAATAACGATTCTGTTCCTATGTTGTACATAAGTACATAAGTACATAAGTAGTGCCATACTGGGAAAGACCAAAGGTCCATCTAGCCCAGCATCCTGTCACCGACAGACAGAACAAAATCAGATATATACTTTGCACTGAAATGCACTGTGTTTATGAAAGAATTGTTAGGGTAGAATGTCCTGAATGTCTTTCCCACATAATCTCTGTATCAGATGCCAGGGCCAATGAGATTGCAAGGCCCAGTTTCTAATGCTGTGAGTTACTATGTCCCAGCAAACTGGCAATACAAAGTAATATAGGGCAGGCCCTCTCTACATAACCCAAAGACTGCTACCCTGGATTGTTAATAGCATTGTTAATTTCCCCTACAGAAGAGACGCATTATGGGCCCCAATCTGCGGTAAAAGGGGCCCTGCAATAGCTTAGGTACATGGATTTGCCATGTGGCGAGGCCCCCTTTACTGCAGCGGGTAAAAGGCTTTTTTAAAAAAAGGGAAATGGCCCTGCAGTAAGTGAACCAGTTGCCGCAGGGCCATTTCCCAGGGGAGACCTCATCACCACCCATTTAGGAGGCGGTAAGGGCTCCCGTGCTACCCCAGCAGTAATCGGGCAGCATACAGCGCTGCTCAATTACCACCAGGTAAGCCCCCAGCACTATAAAATAAAAATGCATTTTATAGCATCGGAGTTGGCGTGCAGCAGAGGCCGGGACTATGCAACAGTAGCCCTACTGCCCTTTAATAAAAGGGTCCCTATGTTTGCTGTGCACTGGGCATTGTATTCTGGGACTTGGCACATGTACTCTTAAAGAGGTCAAGCATACAAGCACAAAAACTTCTAAAAATAAATTTTGAGCATATAAACAGGTTTTTACCTCACTACTTTGGAAAGCACCTTGAATTTTGAAACATAAATATTATGCCAATGTGACATAAAATATCATAAATAATAGATATATCTGTAATAACATTTGATTTCTGCAAAACACTTCCTGGGTTAGAAAGCTTTACTCAAAAGAATCTTTTTTATTTATTTATTTGTTTGTTTTGGAACCTCACGTTTCTCCCAAATCTTGATACTTTTCCGGCAGGGTGCATTTGTTCGCATGCATTCTGTTCATTTGTGTGTGAATGTGCAGAGTATAACATCAGAAAACTACAGATATGTCTTGATCCAAATAAATAGTTTATCAAACACAAACACAAAATGATCAAAATATAAAAGACCACAATAGTACGTCCAAAAACTGTCATAAAGAACCATTTGTATGAATTTCTTCTCAAAATGTCCAAATCAGTATCTTCAAAACCTATTTTTAAACGTTTACCTATGCATTTCGTCTGCAATGCATTCAAATCAAAGAGGCATGTCGAGGGCATTTTGAAGGTGGGATTAGGGCAGGTTTATGGCGTGCCTAACACTTGGACGTTTTACACCCATAATGGAACAAAACAAAAACCTCTAGGACAAAAACATCAACATTTTGGTCTAGACCTGTTTTTATAATAAATAAGACACTAAAAGGTGTCTAAATGACCAGATGACCACTGGAGGGATTAAGGGATGAACCCCTCCCTTGCTCCCCCAGTGGTCACTGACCCCCTCCCCACCCCCAAAAAAGGGGAATAAAAATAGTACTCACCAGCCTCTATGACAACCTCAGATGTTATAGCCAAGTCTATTAGAGCAGCATGCAGGTCCCTGGAGTAGTCTAGTGGTCGGTGCAGTGCACTGTACACAGGTGGACCCAGGCCCATACCTCTACCTGTTACACTTGTTGTGGAAACAGTTAGCCCTCCAAAACTCACCAGAAACCCAATGTACCCACATATAGGTGCCCCCTTCACCCATAAGGGCCACTGTAGATGTGTACAGTTGGGGGTAGTGGGTTTTGGACGGTTCAGTAGACAAGATAAGGGAGCAATGATGAGATGTGTACCTGGGAGAATTTATATGAAGTCCACAGCAGTGCCCCCTAGGTTGCCCACTGTTCTCCTGGGATGTCTAGGGGACTAGTCTGCTAAATGTGCTTGCCCCTCCTACATCCCAATGGTTTGATTTTCTACATTTTGCACTTGGCCATGAATTAGACATAAAGGGCTAGATTCTATATATGTGCCAAAAAAATTGGAACCAAAAAAAGCGCTGTTCTATAAGTCATGCTTAAAGTTAGGCGCGGTTTAGCACTTACGTCCGGGAATCATACCTAATTATAGGCACGGCCATTTGCACCAACTGAAACGTGGTACAAATGTACGCTCCTAAATTAGGTGTGTATCCCCATTATTCTATAACAACATGCGATAACTTTAGGAATGTTCCCATTATGCCCATGACCCTATTTCCACGGCCCTGTTTCAGATCGCATTTTAAGTGCAGATTCTGTGCCTACATTAATGCATGTAAATGCTAATCAAATCTAATTAGTGCCAATAATTGTTTGTTAAAAAGCCAATTATTGGTGCTAATTAGCTCATTATTCAATTCAATAGCACACACAAATTGGACATGCCCCCAAATTTATACGCACAATTTTTGCAACTTTGATAGAATTAGGGGAGGAGGAAGTATAATGTCCGTTGGCTTCTGAGGTCTTTTCCTCCTAATTTTTGAGGTTCTTGGTATCTCCACATTATCATGGTCTTTTATATCTTGATCATTTTGGGAATGTACATTTATGTATGCATGTGGCAGAAAAGCAGCTAAATACTATTGCATAAGAGTGTGTGTAAGGGCCCTTTTACAAAGCGGCAGTAAGACCAATGCAGGTTTACCACATATTATTCTGGAACTACCACTGGCCCAACGCGACCACTGGTGCTAGTTCAGGCTCAAGCGCACGCCAATTCCTTGATCTGCAAGGCCGACAACTGCTGTGGTTTAAACACTCCTAGGCAAGCCCTGGGAAAGGGAGACTGTAGAACAAGGGGGAGAAGTGTCCAAAGGGCCCTCAGTTGACACATTCAGAGCAGCTCCTCCTTAATGTCAAGTGCTCTACCAGGGGGCTGCCCAATCATGGCTGTAGGGTATCTGAGAGTGGGGCCTTTCCTGTAAGAATGTAGTATATGCTTTAGTATGTCCGTGTAATCTTGCATACGTGGGTCGTAGCAGACGCCCAATGAAAATAAGACTCACCGAACACAAATCTAGAATTGCTACTGAAAATCTTCAGGCACCTTTAGTACAACACTGGTTGACATTTCATCACACTTTTCAAACATAAAAGGGAGAGTTATCGATCAGGTATTAGAAGGGTGGGAGGGTGACTGTGGAAAAAAGACTAAATTATAGGGAACAATGGTGGATTTTTAAACTCAATACAGTAAGTCCTTGGGGTTTAAATTCAGAAACAGAGTGGATGATTTTAGTTTAGCCCAGGAATGCAATCTGGTAGGAGGGATCAAGTTTAGTGATGTCAACATATGGTGAATTAGATTTAAAACACTGTCGCCATTTTCCTGAGGTAAAAGCACTGACTGGTGAAGCTGGCGCTGAAATTATATTAAGGTAATTTTTGTATGATAAGGTTTTTCTATGAGAGTAGGTGAATTAGGGTAGTGCAGGAAAAGTTTTTCACGCTTTCCCTTTTTCTGTAGGGGACTTCCTTGAAACAGCGAAACATGAATCACGTCGGATTGTGTCCCCAGCCCAGCAGTCGTGGAACACTTAGATGAGTATTAAACAGTTCTATCAAAATAATTCATTTATAAAAATAATTTGTGGGAATCATCATATAAGTATGGAGATTTAATGTTAAAATTGTTCTGTGGAACCAATGAAGAGGCTGGTGCCGTAATTCTCGTAATGCTTGAAGTTTCTAGCGACGAGTTGCACCGTTAAGGCATACAGAGTATACATCTTATAAAATGGCCACAAAGGTATGCATATGGAGCAAAGGAATAGCCTAATGGTTAGAGCAGTAGGTTAAGCCTCATGGGATCCAAGTTCAAGTCCAAATTCAGCTACATGTGATTTTATTTTTTTAATTGTGAGCCCTCCAGGAATAGAAAAATACCCACTGTACCTAAATGTACACCATTTCAGTAACCTTCAGGCTTGCAGGTACTTATACATTCAGGTACAGTAATTGTTTTTCTATCTCTGGATGGCTCACAATTTTAAAATACATATATATAAAGAGCAGAATCAGCATTTGAACCTGATTCTTTGGTTCTCAGTTCACTGCACTAACCATTAGGCTACTCCTCAGATCTGAAGGCTGTTTTCATAAGAATGTCCATAATACCTGAAGTTGTCATAGAACCTGCTATACCTTGTTGTTTTCAAATCCAGGGAGAGGGACGGAGACAGTAATCATCGGGGGATTAAGGAGATGTTGTGCCTTAATTCCACTAGTGGACAGGTGCTCAATGAGAGGACCTTTCTGCAACCTAGACATGAAAAGTACCAGGTTTAAAAAATAACATCCATCTTTTTAGACATTGATGTCCCTTCAATTTCTGTAATGGGAGTTGGATGTCCATATTTTGGGATCTCCCTAACCCCACCCAAGACTCGACCAGACCACGCCCCTTGCCATATGGATGTACTGCAGTGTTAGACATCCATACAGTATGTTGCCTTTGCAAAATTGTGATTTGTATATTCTGTATTGCATTTGCTATAACGCCTAAACTGATGCACAGAGCTAAGCTGTTTACATAAAAAATTATTCATTTCCAGGGGACACGAAAAGAAGACAACACACAAACATCATCTAAACAATATGCCATATGGATGTTTAAATGCCAGTTTTCAGATGTCCAAAACAAGAATACAGCTTCTAAAATAACCACCATAGCGGAATGGAAAAGGTACAGAGAATGGTAACAAAAATGACAAAGGGGATGGGATGACTTTCCTAGGAGGAAAAGACTAAAAAGGCTAGGGCTCTTCAGCTTGGAGAACAGACAGCTGAGGGGGGGATATGATAGATCTATAAAATACTGAGTGGAGCGGAATGGGTAGAAGTGAATTTCTCGTGTACTGTTTCAAAAAATGCAAGGACTAGGAGGCACACAATGAAGTTACCAAATAGTAAATTGAAAACAAATTGCTGAAAATGTTATTTTCACTCAAATTGTAATTAACTCTGGAATTCGTTGCCAGAGAATGTGGTGTAAGAGCAGTTAGCTTAGCAGGGTTTTTAAAAGCTTTGGACAAATTCCTAAAGGAGAAATCCATAAACCATTATCAAGATGGACTTGAGAAAATCCACTGCTTATTCCTCAGATAAGCAGCATAAAATCTGTTTTACTCTTTTGGATTCTTGCCAAGTGATACTAGGCTTGATGGACCTTTGGTTTGTCCTAATATGGCGATGCTTATGTTCTTATGTACATAACTATTTCTTATCTAGAAGAGCTAGTATTAGTGGGATGTAACAGGTAAATAGGGCACAGATGTTTACACCTTTGAAATAGTACCGAACCAGTGTTAAACTGTGGAATTTGTTGCTGGAAGATGTGATCACGGTAGTTAGCATAGTTGGACTTAAAGAGGATTTAGAGAACGTTCCTGGAGGGCAAGTCCGTAAACTATGTAAGCCTGGGAAATTCAATACTTCTTTTTGTATCAAAGCAACCAGAAATGATCTACTCTTTGCATACTTGTGACCTGTCCACAAGCCACAGTCCAAGACAGGATGTCTGAACCAGAATGGTATATGTTGTGCAGTATGCTTCATTGACCATGGATGCACAGCTCAGGTCATCCACAGTCCCTAAGGATGTGCACTGTACTGTATATCCTGCTGTTCCACAGTCATTGAGCTTTAAGACAGCACATACAGTACTTAAAAAGCATATCCCAGGCCCACATAATATGCTAGTGAACAGAGCAAATACGTGGAGGGGCTTAATCGAAAGGGGCGCCCAAGTTTTCCTGAGGACGTCCTCACAGGACATCCCGCGAAGGGGTAGGGAAACCCGTATTATCGAAACAAGATGGGCAGCCATCTTTCTTTTCGATAATACGGTCGGGGATGCCCAAATCTCAACATTTAGGTCGACCTAAGAGATGGTCGTCCCCGATTTTCGGCGATAATGGAATCCAAGGACACCCATCTCAGAAACAACCAAACCCAAGTCATTTGGTCGTGGGAGGAGCCAGCATTCGTAGTGCACTGGTCCCCCTCACATGCCAGGACACCAACCGGGCACCCTAGGGGGCACTGCAGTGGACTTCAGAAAAAGCTCCAAGGTGCATAGCTCCCTTACCTTGTGTGCTGAGCCCCCCCAAAACTCACTCCTCACAACTGTACACAACTACCACAGCCCTTAGGGATGAAGGGGGGCACCTAGATGTGGGTACAGTGGGTTTGTGGTGGGTTTTGGAGGGCTCACATTTACCACCACAAGTATAACAGGTATGGGGGGATGGGCCTGGGCCCACCTGCCTGAAGTGCACTGTAGTACCCACTAAAACTGCTCCAGGGACCTGCATACTGCTGTCATGGAGCTGGGTATGATATTTGAGCCTGGTATAGAGGCTGGAAAAAATATTTAATTTTTTTTAGGGTGTGGGGGGGGGGGGTTAGTGACCACTGGGGGAGTAAGGGGAGGTCATCCCTGATTCCCTCAGGTGGTCATCTGGTCATTTAGAGCACATTTTTGTGGCTTGGTCGTAAAAAAAAAAAAAGGACCAAGTAAAGTCGGCCAAGTGTTTGTCAGGGACGCCCTTCTTTTTTCCATTATCGGTCGAGGACACCCATGTGTTAAGCATGCCCCAGTCCCGCCTTCGCTATGCTTCCGACACGCCCTCGTGAACTTTGGTCATCCCCGCGATGGAAAGCAGTTGAGGACACCCAAAATCGGCTTTCGATTATGCCGATTTGGGCAACACTGGGAGAAGGATGCCCATCTCCCGATTTGTGTCGAAAGATGGGCGCCCTTCTCTTTCGAAAATAAGCCTGATAGTAGGCTCTGTAGCAAGATTTTTTCATGAACCTAAGTGCAAAAACTGTGGTTCTTTGAGGGAAGGAATGTGTAGTCTTGTAATTTAATTAGCATACTATAACATATATTGGAAGATCGACAAAGACTTCTATAAGCATTATAAATCTAATATCCTAGCCATTGCTTCACACTTTGGATATGCTTTCAGGCACCCGGCCAGTGGTAGAATTTTATTCTTTAATAACATAATATATATGATCAATCAGGCAGGGATTTATTGTGTATTAGTGCCCTCGCTTGAAAAGGTTTCCCTGTTGTGCATCTAGCTCATTAATTTCCAGTAAATGCACAAAAATCATTGCCCTTTGCCAAAGCAGTTTGATTTCTGAACCAGAGGCTATTTTGCTCCCCCTGTGGGACCTAGATCTTTCTGAAGAGGCACAGAAACAAGTCTGAATAGCATGCGTTCACAGCAAGAATAGACTAGAGAATAAGCTATACATTTCCAAACTTCAGGAACCCATCAGAAGATTATTTTTCTCTCCACAATTTACAAAACCTAATGTTCCAACTCTTTATTTCATTTGGACTCCTGGGTTTAGGAGTACAATCCAAAGGTATTCTGTTATGTGTGCTGAACAAAAACGTTCACATTTTTAACGGTGAAAAGAAGCTGGGGGAGGGGGAGGGGAGAAGGAGCTGGAAGGAGCTCCCCTTTGAAGACCTTTCTCCCCAGATCAAGGTCTATTGGAAATTCAAACATATGGCTAAAGCCCCTACAGCTGTGTGTGTTAATTACCACACATGTTCACTTGTAAAGCAGCCTGTTAAAAACAAACAAAAAAAATTGCTGTCCCAAGGGATTAAGTAAATAGTCCACATTTTTGACCCCTCCACAAATCAGGCTGTCAGGACAAACTCCTAACACCTGCATACTCAGGAACTCAAAGAGTGGCTACATCTTCTAGCTATGTGCATTGAACTTCACTGTGTCATATTATAGTGTGGGGGGTCACTCTCCCACATCCAGCCTGAAGGAGCCCTTATGTCTTCCCCTTGTCATTTTAAGTCCTGGGTTTACAATAGGGCTTTTCAGTTCCATGCAAGAAAAAGACCGAAGGATACCTCATTAGGTTTCATCTGTGTAAATAAAATTTAAAAACAATTGGCAAGACTTCTGTAACTGTGGCCCCTTTCCACCCTTTCCTTTGGTGATATTTTGCTTGTAAGGGGGGAAAAAACAGCAGCAAAGTGCTTTTTAATAGTTTATTTATTTTATTACAGAGACTTGATGTACCACAATCAAACTAAAGTGCTGCTGAGAGGTTTACAATTAAATCTATAAAAATAGAAGGGAAAAGAAGTTTCAATATTGGTGTAGGGTGAAAGACAGAGAGGAAGGGAGGTAGGGAATATGAAGAGAGTGGAGAAGAGGAGGGAAGGAGAGGTGAGTAAAAGAGAGAAAGGGGAAGATAAGTAGGAGGAGAGACAGAGGACAGGTTGGATGATAGAACACAGGATGATAAACAAAAGGAAAGCTATTCAATGGCCAAATGAAATAGATTTGTTTCTTGAATTTGGGGCCTAGGTGGTGGAAGGTGTTCTGAAGGTGCCAGTTAACAAGGTCTGCAGCATCATCAAACCATTCAAAAACACAAACCATCAGCTGAAAGGACTCTTTCACACTGTAACCCACTGTAATAAATACCTGTAGTGGCAGATCTTAGTAGTATACTAGAAAAGGCAAAACTGTTCTCTGCTCTGGTTGCTTAGTTTAGTGCAAAACTATAGGCTCCTGAGATTAAAGTTCAGAATTACCTTTGTCTGTATGTGATGCTAATGCATTACTTACTGTGATTCTGAGACTGTGGAGACTGGGAGTGTGGCTCTGTCTATCTTATAGAATACTCTATGCAATAGCAACTTTCTTTAAGAAGGGTACTGGGTTAGAGACAGCAAAAAGCCTTTCACTCCAGTTGCAACCGGGGAAAGGAAGCAAGTTCAAGAAGGTTCCGAGTTGGCAGACCTGGCATCTCCTTAAGGAAAATTACCATTGGTTATATGCACTCCAAGAACTTAATAATACTGCAAACGTTTTGGATGAATGATGAGGACCTACTTGGTGGCTCAGTTGTGCCCTGCCATACAAAGAATCTAGGCTTAATTCCCAGGTCAGGTCTTCTGTTCTGCAGCTGACCGGGTCTGGGGATGCTGGGGAGGTGATATTCACAGTTCCTGGGGAAGGAGGGAGTCTGGGAAATTACTAAAAGGCAACACTTCATGATAGGGATCAGCAGCCAGAAGATTTTCATTTTGTCAGTTGCCAATAATAGTGCACACAGTTTGGAAATAGTGCACACCATGTAGAACGAGGGCACACTCTTTTCCTGATGTGCATGCACAATAGTTTGTGCATGCATGGTGGTTCCACTGTCGGGGAAGAGTGCACCCTTTTTCCATATAGAACACACTATTTCCAAAGCGTACGCGTTATCAGTGAATAGATTTAGCGCACGCTAAATGATAAAACACACATTATATTCCTATGGGCATTTTATCATTTAGTGCACACTAAATCTGGTAGCGTGCCTTAGTAAAGGACTCCAAAATGTGTTATTTTTTCTGCTTGCTTTCATTTCCTATGTGATTGCAAATGATAGCCCTCCTCTACTTCATGACAGAACATAGAATCCATGCTAAATAGTTTCCAGAGGCAGTCACTTAGTGGCCAATGACCAAGGACCGTTGCTGTGATGTAAAGGGGCTATAAAATTAGGGGAAAATCCTTGGACATTAAACAACCACAACTCTCTGAAATGCAAATGTTAGACTCCCACCCCCCCTTCCCTCCAGTGTCAGTACTTTAAATAAATTGATTTGATAGTATTTTCTTCTATTTCATTTGTTTAATCTGCTGTGGTTCTCGTCAACATTGGGAAAATCTTTATCTCTGGTCACTGTCTCTCCCTTTGTAAGTACAAAGTACAGTATCACCATTTAAATTATGCACCCCTTCGACTTGCCTTTAGCAAAGAAAGAGTATAGCAGACTACAAATAAAGATCGGGAGGTGATTTCTGAATTAGATACAAGCACATTTTCAAAGGGAATCTCCCAACATATTAGTCTCATAAAGGGACAGGAGTTACTTAATACCTATGCAGGCTTTCACCTGCTTTCAATCAGCGTCATTTGTACCATGAAGAAATGAAAGCCCACACATACTTTCCTACCCATGACCTAGCCTACCACTCTAATATTGATTAATTATTTATTTAGATTTAGTTCACTCCTTTTTCAGTAGCAGCTCAAGGTGAGTTACATTCAGGTACATTAATTATTTCCTTGTCCTCAGTGGATTTACAATCTAATTTTTCACATGAGGCAATGGAGGGTTAAATGATTTGCCCTAGATCACAAGGTGTAGCAGCAGAATTTGAACCAGGCCTCACTGGTTATCAGCTTGAAGCTCTAACTATTAAGCTACTCCATCCTGTAAGGAAGGGCAATTTTTAACACAGCTTTTTATGCTGGTAAGAAACTTTGAGATGCACCCTCTTAAAAGACTAGAAAGAAACTGTCAGTAGCTGTAGTGCTGTGCACCACCATGAAAAACATCCATAGTACAATTTCTGAGTTCCTGCTTGATCAGGTCAGCCAAAAGGGGGCATGTGCTCATCGTTTAATGGTGACACCTAGTGGCCATAAGGAGTACTGATTCATGGCTCCTAGCTCTGGACTATAATTGTAATGATTGGACTAATTATGTCAGAGGGATAAATAAATAGGGTAAAACTCCTTGGGTAAATGAAGGCTCATGGAAGCAGATCTCAGACCTGGTTCTGAGTGAGCTGCTGCACAAAGAAGCAGAAGGAAACTACTAAGTTAAATTAAATAATTTGGGGATTATTACCAGTAATTGCATTTGGGTAGAGTTAACTTAGGCCTCTGGTGTGGCTGACCCCAATAATTCCGCATCTGGTAACTGCCTGGAGAGCATCTTCAAACAGCAACACAGCAAGACCTGTCATGCAGTTTCAAAACCAATTAGTATTTCTGGGCTGTAACAACCACATTATTCATATTTTTGAGGGCAGTAAAATTGATCAGCATATCTGAGTCAGTGAATTTGGCTAATCCAAGTAACTCAAGTCACACACCCAAACTATTTTGCCTCGAGCAAATCCTACTTCTAAAATAAGCACAGAGAAGCCAAAGAAATTCAGGGATGCATCATAGCAATAGACAGAAAAAAACATGAGAAACTCAATCTACAGCTTGAAAGAGTCTAAAATAAGCCATTGGCCTGAGAGGTTGAGCACCACAACAAAGAAGCAAAAGAAATACTACTCTAATCATTATGGAAACCAATGAGGGTTGGTGGGGGAGAGGAAAATCACAAAAATCCATTGTGTAAACTCTTTGATGCTGAAGTACTCCTTCTGCAAACGTCATCATATTGTCTGCTCACCGAACAGAAACCATAGTTTTCCTGGAATCTCAAAGTCCATCTGAAAATTTTCTGGCTTTCCTTATTAATCCATGCTATTCCTCTTGTTAATAGCTAAGCACGGTGTGTTCTCACACAAGACAAAATTGCATAGTGTTTCTAGCAATGCTTATTTCATTAATTTTTTTCACAGAAAAATATGAAAGGGGTTTGAAGTAAAGTATGAAGAGGGAATATAGAAGTGCCTAGGGCAGTTCTTCCCAACCCGTCCATCAACAGACTCTTGAATTTTGAGGATGTCAATAATGAATATACTTTAGATCAGGGATGGACAACCTCAGTCCTTGAGGGCTGCAACCCAGTTGGGTTTTCAGGATTTCCCCAATGGCTATGCATATAAATTAACCTATTGAGTATACACTTATATCTAGTTACAACACTTATTACTACAACAGTAACTGTTCTTAACTTTTTTTTTATCTGTACAAAATACTTTATTAAATTTCTATAAACATGTAAAAGTCTCCTATCCTCAATATCAATCACACACTCTCCCCATACATTCCAATCTAACTTAAAACAATTCTTCATACATTTCCTCTACTGCTAGAGATTCCCTTCCTACAAACCAGTATCCAAAACAGTTCTTTATACAGTCCTTAACTTTTTATATAGTTCAACAGTTTTTATTGATAAACCAGCATGTTGACCAAATCCATCTATATCAATACAGCATACAAGGAATCTCAGGAACATGCCATATAAGAGCAACAAACCATTGGCACAGAAATAACAATTTTCTCCCCTCCCCATCCATCTCTCCCCCCCCCCCCCCCCATCCCTAGGAGAAATAAACACAGCCTTAAACCATAAACAAGAATCATAGTATAAGCCAGACAAACAGGCCACTGACTCAAAAAGGCAATAACAATAAAATCTTATGAACCTTGATCCAAACCAACTGAGCATTCCTCTCTCCTTCCCTCTCCCCCCTTTATCTCTACAGGACTCCCCCCACCCGTGCCCCAAGAGGTCTGGACTCATGACCCCCCCCCCCCCCAGAGCAGTGGATAGAAAGCAATTTACCCCACTCTAAGCCCTCCCCTTCCTCCCCCCTACAGTCTCGCTGACAGCTCAACAGGTTCAAAATAAGACTTCTTCCTCTTGATGACAAAGAGACCAAGTAGGGACTCCAAATTTTCAAAAAACGAGATTTACGTTTTAAGGAACCTTTTACTTCCCTTGCCTCCCAAGATACTAACAGGTGTACCATATTAAACCAATGCCAAAACTCAGGCGGGGAGTCAGAAGTCCAGGTCTGCAAAATACACTTCCTCGCCAGTAAACACAGCTTACAAAACATCAGTCTGTTCTCTGCTGCAGGGCCTCGAAAGTCCCCCGGGCAATCCAGCACTAACTGGAGTGGAGAGCTGGTGATCCTACAAGAAAAAATTGATGCCAAGTAGTCAGTAATCTGGCGCCAAAATCGCCTTATCTCCACACATCCCCAAAACGCATGGAAAAAAGTGTTGTCCGCTAATTTACACTTTAAAACAAGTTGGCGATGGAATACCTCCCGCCCGAAAAAGCTGAACCTGGGATAAATAAGATCTGTAATAGACACGAAAAGAGCACTCCCTATAAATAGTACTGCTAGTAAGGTGTGGGATACTCTTAATAGAAGCCAAAAAGTCCCACGAGTCCAACTTCTTCCCCACGTCCTGTTCCCATTTAAGTTTGATTTCATCTACCCCTCTGATTTTCCAGAACTGCCATGAGGCCTTATGCAACTCGGATATCATGGGGGCACCCTCAGCAACTGTCTCAAAAAAGTCTTGAAGCTTGCCCTCACTCTGGGTCCCCAGAGCCCCCATCGACAGGGACTGATTGTAATGTTTGACCTGACAATATGCAGAAGTGTCTCCCCATCTAATACAGTCTGGGCCTTTTAATTGATCCAAAGACTTCAACCCTCCCTCCATATCTAGGATATGTTCCAAGGTTCTCAATCCCGACCGCTCCCACTAAATGAAAGTCGGATTATCCAATCCTGGGGGAAAAGCAGGGTTTCCTCTTATAGGTAGCAGTTCATTGACTTATGGGTCCCCTCCTAACCTTTTCACCAAAAACCTCCATACTTCCCTGAGAGGGCCTAAGAGCAAGCTATTCCTAAAATATCTAGGAATCAAAGATCTCTCCGCATGCAGTACAGATAACAAGTTATATGGGGCAAAGTATGCCAACTCGAGTGCAAGAGGTGTAAAGTAACTAGAGGAGTAGAGCCAATCTCGAACATGACGTAAGAGACATGCAATATTGTAAAGTCTCATATTGGGAAGACCCAACCCACCTTGAGACCAGTTACCCATCAAATGAGAAAAGCGTAGCTTTGCTTTCTTCTTAGCCCAGCAGAACTGCGAAACGAGATGACTGAAGCGCTGCAAGTTCTTTTGTAATAGCCGCAGTGGCAAAATTTGTAACATGTACAGCCATCTAGGAAAAATTACCATTCGCAAAAGGCAGATGTGCCCAATCAAAGGAAAGGGTAACGCTTGTCACTTCTCCAACTGCTGCTGAGTATTAAGTAGCATCTGGGTCACATTAAGCTGGTATAACTCCCTGACCTCCGAGGAAAGAAGTACACCCAGGTACTTGAAGGATCATTCTACCCACCGCAAAGCAAACTGCCCAGGCCAAGAGCGCATAATCTCTAGGGAGCTAGCCAATGCCTCTGATTTATCCAAATTTAACCTGAACCCCGCGAAGTCACCAAATTCTCGAAAAGACTCCAAAAGTGCCCCCAATGAAACCTGCGGGTTGGTGAGAACAACCAAAAGGTCATCCGCAAAAGCTGCTAACTTGAAGTACTCCCCATTGATATCTACCCCTTGTATATCCACATTAGAATGAATATCCCGAATGAGGGGGTCTAAGTAAAGAACAAAAAGGAGTGGAGATAATGGGCAGCCCTGCCTAGTCCCACATCTGATCAAAAAGTCATTAGAAAGTTGGCCATTGACCATCACCCTCGCCTGAAGAGAGGCATACAAAACCTTGAGCGCTTCTATGAACCACCCTGTGAAGCCATATAATACCAGGGTTGCAAATAAAAACTCCCACCGAGCACGGTCGAAAGCCTTCTCGGCATCAAAACTTATCGTTATTGCGGGTTTCTAGTGTAATTTCACCCATTCCAAGGAAGCTAATATACGTCTAAGATTTCTAGTGACAGAACGATTCTTGACAAACCCCACTTGTGAGTCATGAATAATATGAGGTAGCACCCGACTCAACCTGTTAGCCAAGATCTTGGCAAACAGCTTCACTTCATAATTCAGAAGGGAAATCAGTCGATATGATGCAGGCAAAGTGGCGTCCTGACCCGGTTTGGGCAGGGCCACGACCTGCGCTACATTCAGATGTTGTGGCAAAGAGCCCTCACCTACCCAAGTGTTGAAAACTTTTGTTAAAGGTTCAACAATTGCTTCCCCCATTTGTAAAACTCGGCTCGAAGCCCATCAGGACCCGGGGCCTTACCCAACAGATTGCCCCATACACCTCGTCGGGATGAATAGGCGCATTCAAGGCTTCTCTATTCGAGGGATCAATACTAGGAAGATTTAGGCCCTCCAAATATAAACGACTCAGGAGATCATCCAACTTCTGTGGAGTATACAAAGTTTGATAGAAGGATTTGAAAACATCACATATTGTTGCATTCGAGTGCACCATCTTCCCTGTTGAATCCTCAATTGTAACAATAGTCCTAGACGCCTGTTTTCGCGCAATCGAGCCAACAATTTCCCATTTTTACTACAATGCTTGTAAAGTTGATATCTAGTTGATTTAGCTGCGCGTTCATGTATCAAAGAATTCAAAGCTGTTTGTATTGACAATAGTTCCCTCTTGAGAGAGGCAGTCGGGCGGTCCCCAAATTGTTGACATAGTTTCACAATTTCCTTTTCTAAACGAAGAATTTCTCTATCCCTGGCTTTTCTTCAGTGATTGGCATAGCTAATAACTGACCCTCGAAGAACCACCTTAGCAGCCTCCCAAAATAGGACTACATCCGTCGCAGAAGATTGACTAAAGTGCCTATAGTCAAACCAACTGGCTAGCAAACTCTCCTTAAATTTCACATCATGATACAAATAACAGGGAAAAGCCCAAGCCTTTAGGGACACCCCCTGACCTCCCGGATTCCAGTCTAGCCAGACCACCGTGTGGTCTGAGATCACGTACGGGATAATCTGAGCTTCCACTACATCAGTGAACAGTGATCGGTAGACCTTGACTGGGTTTAATGCGCTCTAGACAGGTGTGTGTAGTCTCTTTCCGAAGGGTGTAAAACTCTCCACACATCCAAAAGATCCAACAAGGGGCAGAGGGAGCATGGAACGAACGAAGGACAGGCGCGTGCGGCACCCCCCCCCCAGCGGCATGCACCCGGGGGGGTTCTTTCGTGGGGGGGGTGTCTTTTCGCCGGGGGGGGGGTCGCACTGCATACGGGGGGGGGGGGGCGCTGCACCCAGGGGGACGCATCGGCGATCCGCTTCAGGTGTCAGCCCCCCTAGGAACGCCACTGCACAGCACACAGAACAGAAATAACTTCTACCTACTTCTAACTTGCCTTGAGCTCAGATCTGGAGAAAAGCAGATAATTAAATCTATACAATAAATTGGCAAGGATGCATCCGATTCCTAGGTTTGCATCTTGACAGTTCAGTGACTTGTTAGGATCTGAGTATAGTCATGTGATATGCTTATCAGAATCCACAAGATGCACTGGGGCAGCATAATGCAGTAATATTAGTCACAGGAGTTGCAGAATAAGTTCCTTCATTTTTCTCCCCCCCCCCCTCCCCCCCACCTGCATCTACCTTTGTGCAGGTATGTACCAGGCAATTTCATAACTGCCTACTTGAGCATGTAAAATGCCCTTCTACATGCATAAGTTGCTTTTAAAGTTACCTTCGGATTGATCTCATCAGGTCTTCGTTTGATTGGTTCCTTTTTTCTGGCATAAATCCCTGGTATGGAAACCTGCCCACCCTGTAAAGGATGCATGTGGTTCCACAACTCAGGAATTATTTCTTGCACTTAATGGAGCCATCCACAGGTTTGAGTGTTAGAGCTGGATTGCAACAGCATGAGTAAATATTTTAAAAAACACACACACAAAAAAAGGACAGGCATTCTTTTGGTCAAAAAAGGGGGGTGTAGGTGTGGGTCTGGCTTTTTTTTTCTTAGATAATTTTCAAAGGAGAAGCACAAAGTAAAAAGAAATACCCACAAACTTTGTAGCTATGCAAGCAGTAGGAAAACTGCCCCCATGGTGTCACCTGCATCAGAAATGAATAATTCCAAAAATGTAGAAAAAAAGAAACCTAATATCAACAAACATAGCAAGAACTTTGGCCGATAGAATAAAAAGTCATGTCATCTCAGGAAAGACAGTAGGAGTCTTTGATCCAAATGGATTATCTTTGTACATTTAGGATTAAGTTGTCTAAGAATGGAAAAGAGTGCCTGCCTAAAAGCAGTACATCTAAATTATACTGTAGAAAGATAAACATATGAATCCCAAAAAGACTCCTGGCATGGATACCTGGTGTGTCCGATGTAAATGGTTCTTCTAACCTACTGCTTGCTGATGTAGTGCTGGAAGAAGATGCTGTTTGTCAGCTTGTCAGGTTACCTACACCTCCCTACTCCTCTTGGGTACCTGCTGAACAGACCTGAAGGGGCTTTTCTCAACTCTGCTCTCTACTAGTAAATCAGCTAGGATAATTTTCCTCAAGAATATTAAAAGAGTAGTCTAGTTTTGTTTAAGTACATGTGGAGGGGCATTTTCGAAAGGGACAACCCGATCCAGGGGCAGGGAAACCCGTATTTTCAAAACAAGATGGACGTCCATCTTTCATTTCAAAAATACCGTCAGGGACGTCCAGTTTATAGCGGCCAAAGATAGGCTTGCTATTTACACAGTCCAATATGGCTGCTTAACTTAGTTGGCAATGCGTTGAATATTTGTGAATATTTGTGGCTACCTGGCTATCCCCTGCTGAATGTTCACGGATAGTCGGTTAAGTGCTATTTAACCGGCCAGGAGCCATTCCTGACCAGTTAAAAAGCACTGAATATTGGCCGATTTCTCTCTCTCTCTTTTTAATTTTTTATAAGGGTGGGTATTTATCAAGATTTTGCATAGATAGAGACTGGAAGGTACATGTGTAAAAGAAAAATATAGGGCTAGATTCAATAAACAGTGCCCAAAGTTAGGATCCAGGATGATCCACGCTAAGCTGGTATTCTGTAAAGTCAACGCATGGTCAGAGATTCCATATGGACTGTTATGGAGGGCAACAGCATTAATAAACCCTGGCGTGTACCCCATCAGGTTACACGCCAGAGTTGCCCTTTATCTCCCTTACTTTTTGTTTTGACCTTAGATCCCCTTGTCAATATTTTATCAAACCCAGACATAACCGGGGTGGCCTTTCAAGCATCAGAGGTTAAAATTTCAGCCTTTGCTGATGACTTGTGCACCTGACAGATCTGCAGCGGTCTCTTGAGACACTTATGGAGCCCATTGAGGAATATGGGGATTTTTCGGGTTTTCAGTTGAATCTGCAGAAGTCCCTGACATTGGCCTCTTCGGATGCGGTTTAGCGTGGATGGGTAGGTCCTTTACCATTGCGATGGCTACATGATCTTTTCGCTATCTGGGCATTCAGCTGTCAATGTGAACGTGGGAACAATATCAACTTAATATTTCTTGCTTGATGGAGTCTACAGTGGACAGTTCATTGGGTTGGCAGCATCTGACTTTAGATTTGTATGAGCGGATCCATCTCTTCAATATGGTTGAATTCCCATGTTGGCTTTATACCTTGCAGATGCTTCCCCTTAGGTTGTTGGGAAAGGACAGCCACAGACTATATTGCCATATTTCCCGTTTCTGTTGGAGTGGTAGGTAGCCAAAGGTTCAAAGTTTTATTGGGTAATTGGAGATATGGAAGTTTAGGTTTACTGGACATTCATAGGTGTAATCAAGCCTGTCTTGCTAGGCATTTGGGTGACTGGCTTATGGGTACAGAAGATTATACTCCAGTGCAGTTGGAGGAAGAGATGTTCACTCCTTGGCATTTCCATTTTTTGCTGCAGGCTCCCAGGAAGGCTCTTCCCTCAGGAGTACAAGGCAATATTTTGTTACTTCCCCTTAGGAAACTTTGGAAGGAGCTTACTGGCTATTGGGGATTGTCTCCCCATAATTTTGAAATGCTCTCAACAACATAAGTACATAAGTACATAAGTAGTGCCATACTGGGAAAGACCAAAGGTCCATCTAGCCCAGCATCCTGTCACCGACAGTGGCCAATCCAGGTCAAGGGCACCTGGCACGCTCCCCAAACGTAAAAACATTCCAGACAAGTTATACCTAAAAATGCGGAATTTTTCCAAGTCCATTTAATAGCGGTCTATGGACTTGTCCTTTAGGAATCTATCTAACCCCTTTTTAAACTCCGTCAAGCTAACCGCCCGTACCACGTTCTCCGGCAATGAATTCCAGAGTCTAATTACACGTTGGGTGAAGAAAAATTTTCTCCGATTCGTTTTAAATTTACCACACTGTAGCTTCAACTCATGCCCTCTAGTCCTAGTATTTTTGGATAGCGTGAACAGTCGCTTCACATCCACCCGATCCATTCCACTCATTATTTTATACACTTCTATCATATCTCCCCTCAGCCGTCTCTTCTCCAAGCTGAAAAGCCCTAGCCTTCTCAGCCTCTCTTCATAGGAAAGTCGTCCCATCCCCACTATCATTTTCGTCGCCCTTCGCTGTACCTTTTCCAATTCTACTATATCTTTTTTGAGATACGGAGACCAGTACTGAACACAATACTCCAGGTGCGGTCGCACCATGGAGCGATACAACGGCATTATAACATCTTTTTTTCCATGCTTTTTGGGAATGTTTAAAAGTCCATTTTTTTTTTTTTGGATACAGGTCGTCCACTATTTGGAATCCCTATTGGGGTCTGCTATTACCTTTGTTAGCAGCAGGTTTGTTGCTGGATAAATATGAAGTATTTTCATTGCAGAACGGGTGGTGGCCATTTGTTTATCTGAAAGGCGGCTCTTTTAGGTTAAAACAAAATCTGTTCTAAAGGTTTGGACAGTCCCTGACTCACTGCCTTTGGTATTAACCCCCAGTGATACTCCATTTGATGACTAGGTTTTTCCATTTTTCTGTTATGAGGAATACTTTTATTTAATGATTATTTCTTGTATCTGTTTTGCACGATAGCTTCCCTATCTTAATGGAATTCCACTTCCCCTTTGTGTTATAAATGTACTATTTCATATTGTTTTCAGTATTGTAAACCGCCCTGACCTGTCTGTTCAGATAGGGCGGTATAGCAAATTTTAATAACCATAAACACCTTATTGGGGATGGCGGAGTATGTTACATAATATCATGCTTCTGAAGAAAAGGAGGGTCGGGCTATCCTTTAAGTGTAAGAAGCAGTTTTTATCTATTTGGGATCCACATATATATTCTCTCTCACCAAGGACTCTGAGCTTGGTCCTTAATACCTTATACCTCTTTGTATCTTTCCGGTTTGCTTTGACTGTTTGCATCCTCTGCTTACTGTATTTTATTGGTTTGTTTGTTAATTTATTTTTATTTTGGGGGGAAAGGAGAGGGGTGAGAAACAGGTGAGGGGGGGTGTACATTGTGTTAGGGTACATTCTGCTGGTGTGGAGGTGTGCAGGTGTGGCTATAAGTAACCAAGCCCTCCTCTGATTCATCTTGTTTGTATCCTTTTACACCCTGATTCAAGTGTGATTGCTTATTGTTTATGGTGTTTGTTAAATAATGGAATTTTCAATAAAAAAAGATGTAAATTACTTAGTTACTCTACAACACTGCTAATTAGTTTACGCATTGATCTGGGATCCATGCCCAAATGTGGGCAACCTATACAGAATCCAGGGAATAATGCCAAATACTAGAGCTAGAGAAACACCAATATTGCTTTTTGAAAGCAGCCATAGTTTTTCTCATGAACATTTTGGTAGATTTCAAGGATATAGGAAAAGGTTCCCAGTGTATTTATTTTTATTTTTCAGTTCCTGCTCCCAAACCTATGTTATTATGTTTGAAAGACTAAATTGCGTATCGTCTGCAAACTCTGACTTAAATTGCTATCACAGGGCCATACCACAGAAATAAAATCCCACCACAAACTGTCAGAGGAATGCATTGACATGCAGTTACCATTCTTTAGTTTCTGACACTTTTTATGATTCTGCAAGGTTTGATTTGCTGTTTAAGGAGTCAACTCCAAAGAAATAGGAGTTCTCTAGTCTGGCATGGGAAGAGCACTTTCCAGTCTCCGAGATTTTAAGTGCTTAGTACTGCATGCCGCTGGATGAATTCCATTTACTTCATGCTGGGCTATGTTGATTAATAATTTTGGATAGGCAGTTTGGATCCATTTGGTGGCTCAAAGATCCTTTTTTAACCCAGGACAGCAAAACTTTTCTTTTTTTTAACAATTACCTGTTTAGAGTTACTCTGCATCACATATTTGAGTTCTCTGGAAATGGTTCATTCTAATTAAGGAGTCTTTTTACTAAAGTGTTAACATGGAAATTAGGGTGGGGCTCGGGAGGGGGAGCTGCGGCCAAGGAGGGGGGACTCGGGGTGTGGGGAGCTGCTGCCAGGCCCAGGTCTGAGTCTGGACTTGGGTCCGGGCGGCAGGTTTGTTTTCTCCTTTGGTTTCTGCCGAAGCCGAGCAGCCAATTTCAGTTGCAGATCCTGGTTTTGGTCAGGCTCTACTGCAAAGTGCCAATGGAAGGAAATTTCTATACAGAATGGGCCAAATTCTATACATGGCGCCTTAAAAACTGGCACCAAAAAACCCCACAGTTTGCATGATTCTATAAACTATGCCTAAAGTTACGCATAGTTTATAGAATATGAGCACGCATCATGCTTGCAGCTAAAATTTAGGCGCACTCATTTAGGCCACCTAAAACCAAGCCTAAATACCTGCGCTTAAGTTAGGAGCGGGGGATCAAATGTATTCCATAACAGTGCACATAGATTTTGAAACGCCCACAAGCCACCCATTCCACGCCCATGGCCACACCCCCTTTTGACTGTGTGCATGAGAATTTACATGCCCTGCATTACAGAATACTTCCAGAAAGTTGTGCATGTAAATTCTAATTAAAAGCCAAGTAGTGCTGCTAATTGTTTGTTAAGTACCAATTACCGTTGCTGATTGGCTTGTTAATCAACTATGTTGTTCGCGCAATTTGTTCGCACAGCCAAATTAGCAAGCACAACTTAAGGTGCCATATAAAGAATTTGGGGGAATGCATAAGAAGGTGGCATATCTCATAGGAGCGGGCTGTGTTTTGCAACGACATGTCAACAATATATCCTGTATCGTTGCAAGTTGTTAACAAAAACAAGGAGAAAAAAACACAGCATTTTTTTTTTCATTTGCTGATAATAGAATGCACTCTTTTCAAAGACTGCACACTCTGCAAAGACCATGCTCTCTCAAGAGGAACTGAAAACAAACAAAACGAACATTCCCAGAAACAGCATGGGAACCACAAAAGGAACATTTTCCGGCTGCCCGTCCCTAATGTCTCATCCATTGGCAACTTCATAAATGCTGCAACATTGCAGGATAAGACATTCACATTCCAACCAATAAAAAGCTGGATGCAAGAAAAAGGGACATAGTGGAGAAGACGAAAAATACGTGAACAACTGATAATAGAGGTATCAATGCCGAGTGCTTATTCTATGAATCGTATGGAAAGAGAGATCCTCAAGTACCAAGAAATGCATTCGGAGACTGAGAAAATGTGGCAGAAAAATACAGAAATATTTCCCAGTGTTTTAGATGCCACAGACATGATTAAAAGGAAATTTCAAGCACACCTTGATAGCTTACATATACACGTCAGCTCTTATGAACTCCAGAAGGAAACTGTCTTTAGCACAAAGCAAGTCCTATGGTGAGCATTATCCGTAAATCTGAGAGACTGACATCATACTCTACACATCCTGGCTTGAAGTAAGGTTTATTACTATCATGGTATGTGCAAAACTCTCCCATTTGGGGAGAAACACGTGGCTTTCCCGTTTGTAATCCACAGACAAAACCGTAATTGGAAAACATGGCACCCCAGGTAGTCTCTTCCAATGGAACAGCCAGCTGGAAGTTCCCCTCAGATGATGCAACCAAGGCCCTGGCCAATGACAGCAAGTGCTAACGATGGTGGTAGCATGGCACTCTGGCATCCCCCTCAATTTGGTGGCCACGCCTTCAGACACCTCATCCATGGGTTCTGTGCACTCATAATGAACATTTGAAGCCCACATGCAATAATATTTTCAGGCTTCTTAACTTACTGTATGTTACCCTTAAACAAACACCATTGGGCCAATATTCAAAGCAGGTTATGCATTGATCAGTGGGTGACAAACTCATAACTTGCATATTCATTGATTTTTAGATGTTGCAAGGATAACACTAAATGGCCCAATATTATCCATTTTTAAGGGGCCTGATTAGGGGAGGGCACAGGCAATGCCAGAAATTATTCATTTAGCAGTATTGTTCAGCAACTAAATAGTTAAGTAACCCAGTAAGTTTAAGCCTGCCAAATAACAGGTAATGCTGGAATGCTCACGACTCAACAACTGTATTTAAGAAAGGGGAAGGAACTTTTGGATTTAGCTCACATCTTTTCTTTCAGTAGTAGCTCAAGGTGAGTTACATTCAGGTACCGTAGCAATTTTCCTGTCCTAAGTTTGTACCTGGGATAAAGGATGGCTAAGTGATTTGCCCAATATCACAGGGAGCCACAGTAAGTGTCCCTGGTACTTGGCCCACTGCTCTAACCATTAGGCTACCCCTCCACTCTTATATGGATAGTGGCAGTAAATATGTATTAAGTTAAGCAAGGGTGCCAGCACTTAAGACGGTGGCCATGTTGGCTTAATATCAGATCAGTATAAGTTAGTGAACACTTGCAGAGAGGGAGAAAGAGGGAAGCACGTCTTGTTTTAATTTTACTCTAGAAAGTGCCTTCTCTGGGACCAAGGATGTAATCTGTGATACCATTTCCAGAAACAACATGTATAGGTATTACATGTCCAGGAAAGATGGCCAACACTGGCACTACCCAACAATTATGAAATCTGAAGACTAATTGGTTTTGCTATGTGCTTATAAATATTTGAAATTCTACAGCAATAGTTAGCACTGATATAAAACACATGTGATATTTCCAGCACCTAGTAATGAATGCAGTAACTGCTAAACTGCTGGGTTTGGATATACATCCAAGACACGCACTCTGTTTCTTAGATGAGCCACTTTTTCCTTTTCTTAAATCTTAGACATTGCCTTGGTTTGGTGGATACCCCGGCCTAAGTTTACACAGTTGTATAACATGTCTCGCATTGGAGACAAACAGCAGGGGCTGCCAAAAAGATACATCTTACAAAACTCTCAAAGCACCAGAAGAAACTATCCATTTCATCATTACAGGGATCATATTGTTTAGAGCACAATCAGCCTTTCCAGCATTCATTTGGCAGAACTGATCACAAGATGCCTGTTGGATCTTGATCTCATACAGATTATTTGGCCACTTTGGATGACTGGCAATGTTGCCTCTCAGGCACCAATGCACAAATCTTACCGTGCTGTTAACGTTTGCTTTAGACTGGTTGTGGTCGGTCTAAAACAAATGTTATTTAGCCAGAAATGCACAAAGGGATTTTCCGTGGCTCTAACGTGTGCCATTAGCGGCCACTGAGAACCCCATGCAAATGTATTACAATCAGCTCATTAGTATTCTAATGAGCATTCCAGGCGATGCACAGTTCCAGAGCAATCATAAAATCCAAGCCAGATTTTATAGCTGCTCTGGATCTGTCGGAGAGGGGGGAAATGCACTGCTTAGTACTAGGATAAGCAGCATAAAATGTATTTTACTGTTTTGGGATCTTGCCAGTCCTTGTAATCTGGATTGGTCACTGTTGGAAACAGGATGCTGGGCTTGATGAACCTTTGCTCTGTCCTAGTATGGCAACGCTTATGTTCTTAAGCACAAGCAGATAGCTGCAAAAGTTGTCTGCTTGTGCTCCCTACCTCTCCCCTCCCAACAATTCCCTAGTAGTCCAATGTACCCCGCACCCCTCGTACCTCCTTACCCACCCCCCTGCACAAGCAAAAATGACCCTCTCCTCCCGCACCAATCAAGAATGGCCCTGGTGGCCTAGTGACTCCCCCCCCCCCCCCCACCACCCTACACCAATCAGGAATGGCCCTGGTGGCCTAGTGACCCCCCATCCCATCCCATACCTTCTTGGAAAAAGGAGGGCAGTAGCAGCACCTCCTCCCTCGGGTGTCACCTCTTCCAAAATGGTGGCACTCAGCTCCTGCCCAGTGCATTCTGGGATGCATATGTTACTTAGAACCACATAGTGCATCCCAAAATGCACCAGGCAGGGGCTGGGCACCCCCATTTTGGAAGAGGTGATGCCCAAGGCAGGAGGGAGGTGGTGTTGCTCCTACCCTCCTGCCTCCAACCTTTTAAGAAGGTATGGGATAGATCGGGGAGGAGAGGGGGGTCACTAAGCCCATTCTTGATTGGTGGGGGGGGGAGGTTGAAATGGTGTGGGGGGAGTCACTAGGTCACCAAGGCCATACTTGATTGGTGTGGGGGGATGGGAGGGTGCGGGGGAGTCACTAGGCCACCAAGGCCATTTTTTCTTGGTGTGTGTTGGGTGAGGGGGGGGGTCGGCGGGGGCTCTCGGGGGCGGATTGGGTCTGCATCAGAGCTGTCAAATGCATTTGACAGCTTGCAGTTGCAAACAGCGACCGATGCACAAAGGGGGATCTATGCAGCTCATTTGCATGCAATCCCCTTTGTGAATTGGTCGCTGTTTGCGACTCACTAAATTTTACGGCTGCCTTTGTGCATCGGGTCCTCAGTAAGGTGACCCTATATCCCGCATTTGAATAGAATGTTTCTTATTTTGGTTAAAGGAGATTGCTTTTCACTGATTTGCAAATATTTGTCCAGTTCCAAACATTTCCATGCAGCTTTAAGCTGCATTCTTCTTTCTAAGCATATTTCTAAAAACATTTCTTGAAATTGCATTTGAGTGTTGTCTACTATATTTCTAAATATTACCTGGTACTGCTCAGTTTCACTTTTCATATAACAGTGGCCATTAGTCTGACAGTTAGTAGCAAGTTAATTAGATTTTACATGGCTTTGATTTGCAGTCAGAAATATAGCAAGACAATGATGTCTTATAAAACAATCTAAGAAGAAAGAAAAAGATTAAGGAATTTTGTAAGTATTAATATAGTCAGCTTTGAAAATGTATTTTTCTCTGTCTTCTTAGTTATATTTGAGATACGTGTGAACTACACCAAAAGAAATGCTTTCCTAGATTCAACAAATAAAACACTGAGACCGCAATGAGATCAAGTTTTCCACAGAAATCACGGCAACAAATATAAGGGCCCTTTTATTAATCTGCAGTAATTGGCAACACCAGTGGTGGCCCTACCATTAGACCATCTGAGGCAGAGGCCTCAGGCAGCACTCTTCCTGGCGCGGCATCTCCCCCTTCCTTCCTGCACCCCTTTCCCAGAGTTTACCTTCTTTTCCCATTTTCCAAAAGGTGGCGGGGGCAGCAATTCCCATACGCTGCTCTGCTACCGGCACAACCTCTTCTCTTTACTGTGGCCCACCTCTCTGATGTAACTTCATGCTTCCTCAGAGCTGAGCCGCAATACTAGAGAAGAGTCTGGTGCCGGCGGCACAGGGCAGTATATGAGAATCACTGCCGCCACCTTTTGGAAAATGAGAAAAAAGTAAACTCGGGGAAGCAGGTGGAGGAAGGAAGGGGTAAGATGCCAGACCGTGGCCCAGGGAAGGGGAGGGGGCAGCATCTCAGCCCTATCTCAGGCAGCATCTTGCCTTGGGCCGCCCCTGGGCAACACTAGCACATGGTCATTAATTTAAAAGATAGAAAATCGGCCATTTTACTGCTGTAGTAAAAAGGGCCTTAGTGTGCAAGAAAAACCCATGCAAAAGCACACTAAGGCCATTTTTTACCATAGTTTAGTAAAAGGACTCCAGAGTAGATTCCTTTCTTAAATCAAACTACAAGAAACTACTATAAAAGATTCTCCATAGAATAGCCATTGTCCTTCCATATTCTTTTCAGCAAAACAAACCTGGCAAAGAGACAAAGATTCTTCACTCTCCCAAAATATTGTGGAAAATGTAGTAGGCCAGATATAATACAAGTTTAATGGAAAATAAAGATTGTTCTTTGGTGGGGGAGGAGGAGATGATATGGGACAGTCTATCTGAAACTCTTTGAAAATGTGACCATATCTCCAGAAGGGAAAAATGTCTTGGCAAACAGTAGTAAGTTATGAATTAAGGGATCTTTTTACTAAGCTGCGTTAGTAGACCCAGATAACTGAAAAGAAATCAACTTTGATACTCACATTTATTTCCAGTGGTACAGCGCTCCCAGGCTGGCTGCACTAGAACCGTACTCTATTTTGCATAACTGTTCATCACTTACACTAAAGCTGAAGCTGATATGGGAAATAAAAACTCAGGTTCCTCATATTATAGTACAACAAATAGTAACCAGTGTTCAATAAGTCTTGTTTCGTTGGTTGTTTTTTTTTTTTATTATTATTACCTTCCATGCCAAGGAATTCTCTGTAACATATTTAATCAAATTTAAAGTAGTAACCCTAATCTTTAGAACCTTAGAAGAAGACACCCATTTTCCCTGGGATTCTATATATTGTGCCGAGATTTCTGCGTGGAAATCAAAGCGTATTCCATAACAATGCACATAAGCTAATTGGTTAACAAGCTAATCAGCATTGATAACTAGATGCTAACAACCAATTACCAGCATTAATTGACATTAATTAGAATTTATGTGCAGAACTGTCTAAGCATATTCTGTAACGTGGTGCGCACAAATTCTAAATTGCGTAGTTGAAAAGGGTGCGTGGCCATGGGCAGGTCCATGGATGTTTCTAAAATCTACGTGCGTTGTTATAGAATACACCTGCTCCACACATAATTTAGGTGTCGGGATTTACACCAAGTTTTACTCGGCGCAACTGCCCACGACTAAATTTAGTTACGCTGAGCAGTGCTCGGCATATTCTACATACCGCGTGGAAATTTAGACTTATTCTATCAAGTATGCCTAAATTAAGGCATACTTTATAGAATACGCTGAGGCAAATTTCATTTTGCCTCTGTCTTTTTTAGCATAATATATAGAATTTAGTCCTTTATTTTAGATCTGTGCTTCCCTTGTATATGCTATCAGTGTATAAAAAAAACCCCATTGTGTTCTTCAGTTAGCTAATAAAGGGGTCTTTTTACTAAGCTTCAGTAAGCACTAACACGCATTTACTGCAAATAAAAATGGCTTACCGCGGGACAGGATTGGAGGATGGAGAATGCACATTTCTATGCTAATCAGCACATTTATATTACCATACATTGATTGGCTCAGGATTAGCATGTGAGCCCTTACCACCTACAAAATAGGTGGCAATAAGTGCTCATGTGCTAATCCTACATAATAAAACACACCTCCAACATTCTGAAGCTGACTGCATGGCTGAGGCATTCCTGCTCTCTGTATCCATCTCCTGAATTGACATCACGTACTTCCAGGTTCGTCACAAGCAGAAGTGACCAACCACATGAGGTTTCTCGGCTTCAGAATGTTGGAGGTGCATTCTATTAAATAGGATTGGTCAGTTCCTTGAAGCACAGCCAGAGCTCAGCGTCCTGCACAGTAACACTCAGACACCAGAGAGAGAGGGGGGACCTGACACCAGAGAGGGGGGGGGGGAGGTATCTCTGTCATACACACACTCTCTCTCTCTCACAGTCAATGTCTTTCTCTTTCTCTCTCTCACTCTCACACACTCCATGTCTCACACTGTATCACATTCACTCTCTTTGTGTCACACAGTCACTCACACACTCTCTTGGTCTCATAAACTCAGTCTCACAGAGAGTCTGTGTCTCACACACACTCTCTCTCTCGCACACACTGTATCTGTGTGAAACACACTCTCTCTCTCTCACACTGTGTCTCACATACGCACTTGCACACACTCTCAGTCTCACACCAGGGGCGTAGCCAGACAACAGATTTTGGGTGGGCCTAGGCAAGAATTGGATGGGCACCAAGTGTTCTCCCCCCCCCCCCCCCCCC
Source organism: Microcaecilia unicolor (assembly GCF_901765095.1). NCBI lineage: Eukaryota > Metazoa > Chordata > Amphibia > Gymnophiona > Siphonopidae > Microcaecilia > Microcaecilia unicolor. The sequence continues at coordinate 132,928,208 of NC_044039.1, forward strand.
CCCCAAAAAAAAAAAAAAGATCTCAGCTGGTGGGAAAATGCTTCTTTCCACCTTGGCAGCAAGCATGCACTGAAAACTGAGCATGAGCAGGTGCCGGTGTCATGAATAGTAGCGTTTTTGTTACCATCAGGGGAAATCTTCAGCTGGCAGAGCTTGGGATTCCCACCAGTTACTACTAAACATGTGCTACTGTTGGGTGGGCCTGAGCCATAAATGGGTGGGCCCTGGCCCACCCAAGCCCACCTGTGGCTACGCCACTGTCTCACACACACACTCTCTCTCTCTCTCTCACAGACACACTCGCACCCAGACTCACTCTCTCTCTCTCACACACACACACTTGCACATTCACTCTCTCTCACACACACAGTCACTCTCACATACACTCTCTCAAACGTACACACTCCGAGGAAAACCTTGCTAGCGCCAGTTTCATTTGTGTCAGAAACGGGCCTTTTTTACTAGTATTTTATAATGGCCATGCACTATTGGCAAAATTAGCACATGTGAATCCCGTTTGCACACTTGAAACCACTGCACATTTACTCATATGTTGAAAATGAGTGGAAAAAACCCCATACTACTGTGGCTATCAAAATGGCGCCTCGGCTATTTAAAGGGTGGAGCTTTAAATAGCCGAGGCGCCATTTTGCTAGCCGGCTTCGCAGGATTTTTGAATTTGCAGCTCCCAGGGTACAGGAAGACTTTTGGATTCATGCATCAAACAACAGCGTTTCACGTTCTGAGTGCTTACTGTTGTTTTTACTGTTCCAGGTTGGACGGTGAGGACCCTTGAAAAAGCAGCAGCAAAATGGGTCCGTCGGGACCTCACTCTGAAGATATTTATGGAGCAGCGGAGCACAGACCGAACGCTGTCTAACAGAGATAAGTGATTTTTGATTTTATCATACCACATTGTCATAAGAGTTAAAGAGAGGTTTTTTTTTTAACCTATGATTACTTTTTATCTGTGTGCTAACAGTATTTTCCCGGTTGAGAGTAACTGTGCAGAGCAACAGTAGCATGAGGTTTTTTCCTCTCATTTTCAACATATGAGTAAATGTGCAGTGGTTGCAAGTGTGCAAACGGGATTCGCATCATGTTTTGTTTCACAACGAAGTTACTGTGAATCAGGATCTAATTTTAAAAATTAGCACATGGCCATTAATGTAAAAAATAGAAAGTCAGCAATTTTCTGGCTGTGGTAAAAATGGGCTTAGCATGCGAGAGAGATCCACGTTAGGGCATGCTAAGGCCACTTTTTACTGCAGCTTAGTAAAAGGACCTCAAAGACTTTTTGACAGCTCCATTGCTCACATTATTTTGACATATAGAGATCCTTGTTCGTGCTTTTACTGCAGCAAGCCCAACGCTGTAGAACAAGCTGTCTCTTGAGGTTATCATGAGGAGAATTTATAGGCTTAGGAAAAAGGCTAAGTCCTTTTATTACTTGAACATTTCAGAAAAACTGTTTCTACAAGATTTTAATTTTTATATTGTTATGTTTTTGTTCTTAGTTTATTTTTTAACTGTGCTTATGATAGTTTATGTATTTCTCTATTTTTGGATGATTTTTATTATGGATTATGTTTTTGTTGTACTCTGCTTACAGCTAATATGAATGGGCAGAATAGAAATGCACATAAGTTAATACACAAAATTTAGAAGCAAGACAAAAAGAATTCCCTGAATTGTTGAATTATAAAATCAGTCTTCAAACCTTCTCAACAAAAGCACAAAACTTCACTCACCTTTCCTTCCCGAATTACCCTGGCCTGGTGGCTTATCAGTTACTGAACCTTTAAAATTAAAAACAAGAAATAAAAAATATTATTCTCTTGTGTGCTAAACATCCATATGAATTTAAATATGCACCCACATTTTCCACATTTACCTAAGAGCATTCAAAACACATTTAGGGCCCTGTTTACCACGCAGCATTATAGGCGCATTAACCATGTACGTGCCTACAATAACCCTATAGGCGCCTACATGGTTAACACGCACGCTAAGTGTAGGCGCTAAAAACACTAACGCACCTTCATAAACAGGGCCCTTAGCTGTATATTCTATAATTGTTCATTTGTACATTTTTCACTACACACATATCTATATAATAATTTGTAACTCTGCTTCCCTGGATGGCTGGCTGGCTGGGTTTGTAACAGCATGCTGACGTCAGCTCGCCTCCAGCGTTCCCTTCCCTCTCAGTGTCCCGCCCTCGAGTAAAGACGAAATGACATCAGAGGAGGGCAGGACACTAAGAGGGAAGGCAAGGGAAGGCTGGAGGCGATGCGAGCCCAGCCTGGTGCCGCTGCAACCTCAGGTAAGATGAACGGCGTACAGGCAGGGCGGCAGGAAGGACAGATTCACTGGCCAGGAAGGAGAGGGGAGAATCGCTGGACATGGATGGGTTGGGAGGGCAGGGCAGAGGAGAATCGCTGGACATGGATGGGATGGGAGGGCAGGGCAGAGGCGAATCGCTGGACATGGATGGGATGGGAGGCAAGGGGAGAACTGCGGGACTTGGATGGGAGGGCAGGGCACAGGACAATCGCTGGACATGGAGGGGAGGATAGAATTGCGGGACACCAATGGGAGGGGAGGGCAGAGGAGAATCGCTGGATATGTATGGGAGGGGATGGGAAGGGAGGGAAGAATCGCTGGACATGGAGGGCAGGGCAGGGGACAGACGATAGCCTTGCTAGCACCTGTTTCATTTTTTAGCAAACGGGGTTTTTTGCTTGTCAGATATGTTTCAAATCAGAACAAACCAGTTAGCAAAATTCTACTCTGATGGATTGTAACCAAAGACAGTGAATACAGTGTCCTCCGCCTATATTCCTACTGGTGCATCAATTGTGAGGAGCAGGCAGGTTCTGCTGGATTCCCACAGGATCTGTTTGTCCCTTGTGATCAGGGCGTAGACTGTAGAAGTCTGCCCAGCTCTCATTTTGTTTCCAATTACCGGCGTCGCCACCCAATCTCCGCTAAGATTCCACTGAACCATTCCTTCTAAACAGGATTCCTTTGTGTTTATCCCACACGTTTGAATTCCATTACCGTTTTCATTAACAAAATAAGATTATGCTATGCCAATGCAGCCCATAAATAATCATTTTGGTATCCTGAAAATCAGCCCTGCTTATGACATGCAAAAAAAAAAGAAAGTCTCCCTTTTCATAACTTACCATTTACAAACAGAATTTTAGTGAAACTATTCACATATATATACTTGCTGTTGGAGCTTAAGAGCAGTTGGTGAAATGGCAGCCAAATACGAGTCCCAACTACTACTACTTATCATTTCTATAGCGCTACTAGACATACGCAGCGCTGTACACTTGAACATGAAGAGACAGTCCCTGATCGACAGAGCTTACAATCTAATGAGAGTGGAGAGGTACTGAGGAGCTGCAGAGTGAATGTACTTATAGGTCAATAAGAGGAGTTTGAACTGTATGCGGAAACGGATAGGAAGCCAGTGAAGTGACTTGAGGAGAGGGCTAATATGAGCATAACGACACTGGAAGAATATTAGTCATGCAGCAGAATTTTGAACAGATTGAAGAGGAGAGAGATGGCTAAGTGGGAGACCTGTGAGATGCAAGTTGCAATAGTCTAAGCGAGAGGTGATAAGAGTGTGGATGAAGGTTCTGGTAGTGTGCTCAGAAAGGAAAGGGTGAATTTTGGTGATATTATAGAGAAAGAAACGACAGGTTTTAGCAGTCTGCTGAATATTTGCAGAGAAGGAGAGGGAGGAGTCAAAAATGACCCCAAGGTTAGGAGCTGATGAGACAGGAAGGATGAGAGTGTTATCCACAGAAATAGAGAATGGGAAAGGAGGAGAGGTTGATTTAGGGGGAAAGATAAGAAGCTCAGTCTTGGTCATGTTTAGTTTCAGATGGTGGTGAGACATCCAGGCAGCAATGTCAGACAGGCAGGTTGATACTTTGGACTGGATTTCAGCTGAGATTTCTGGTGTGGAGAGGTAGATCTGGGAGTCATCAGCTTAAAGATGATATTGAAATCCATGGGATGAGATCAGAGTACCAAGGGAAGAAGTATAGATGGAGAAAAGAAGAGGTCCCAGGACACATCCCTGAGGTACACCAACTGACAGTGGGATAGAAGTAGAGGAGGATCCAATATGCACTAAAGGTACGCTGGGAGAGATAAGAAGAAAACCAGGAAAGAACAGAGCCCTGAAATCCAAGTGAGGACAGCGTATCAAGGAGTAGGCTGTGATCAACAGTGTCAAAAGCAGCAGATAGATCGAGAAGGATGAGGATAGAATAGAGAACTTTGGATCTGGCCAGGAACAGATCATTGGAGACTTTAGCAAGTACTGTTTCAGTGAATGAAGGGGGCGAAAGCCAGATTGAAGTGGATCAAGAATAGCTTGAGATGAAAGAAAGTCAAGGCATCGGTGGTGAACAGCAAGTTCAAGTATCTTGGATAGGAAAGGGAGGAGGGAGATGGGGCAATAGTTGGAAGGACAGGTAGGGTCCAATGAAGGTTTTTTAAGGAGTGGTGTGACTACAGCATGTTTGTGCTTCTGTGCTTCTTAGGGTGGTGGCAACCCATCAAAGATTCTCAAATCATTAGAGCGTGTAATTTGTTGCGCCAGTATCAAAATGTCTTGCAACCGGTGATTAAGGATACATTTCTGCCCCAATATATAAGCTTTCCCCAAAAATGAATTCCCCCCTTTCTGTCGAGATCCCAAAAGCAAAACCCTATGAAACAAGATATGGTACCTAACATTTACAGGCTTATGAAAGGCTTTTTTAAAATTATCCTTACTTTTATGTATTTTAACATATCATGTCTACTGTTCAGAAATGCTGGAAGTTGCACCGACATATGTGAATTCACATTTAGATAGGAAATACAAATCAGACTTGAGACAGCCAGGTATTTTAGAACAGGATCTGCTGATGTACAGACTGGTCTAAAACACATCTAAGAACGGACATGCGCTGGTGACATACGGCAGGAGCATCCATCAACAGGGTCAACACAGCAACTTAAACATATATGTGCTGGCAGATACATGTCTATGTTGGTATTTCAGAACAAACTACACAATCAGAAAAAAGTGGAGTGATGTGAAAACAGAACACTGATGTGAAATACTCCACTTAATCTCGTCACTTATCTCGGGCCCCTCAGTAAAACTTCTTCTGTTTTATAAATACCTGTAGGGGACCTTTTACCAAGCTGCGATAAAAGGGGGCCTATGATGGCATCAGAGCATGTTTTTGACGTGCACAGAGGCCCCCTTTCACCACAGCTGGTAAAAGGTTGTCGTCTTTTTTTTTTTTTTTAAAGAAATGGCCATGTGGCAAGTGGACCTCTTGTCATGTGGCCATTTCAGGGGAGGGGCACTTACTGCCACCCATTGAGGTGACGTTAAGGGTTCTCGTGCTAACCTGGTCATAACCGGGCAGCGCACGGCCTGATTACTGCCGGGTAAACACGTGCTGGGGGTGGGAACTACTGCTGGGCTGCAGCAATAGCCCGGCGGTAGTTCCGGATTAGCAAGCGGTAAGTTTGCATCGAGCTTACCGCTACTTCGTAAAAGACCCCCTCAATTCCTACATAAACTAAACTGGAAGAAAGCCTCATATAGCATGAGAAGACAACAATTCTTAGTTCTTCATCTGCCCAAGCATTTCATTATTTATTTATTTGGATTTATTAACCACCTTCATGAAGAGATTCACCCAAGGTGTAGTACAGCACGTACAGCTTGACATAAAACTTACAATTTTGATAGCACAGAACAATAGTAAAATGACCAAATATAGACATAAATACCATAAGTGAGGTAAACTTGAAAACAGCACACTGAAACCTAACAATAGGACTACCATGAAACAGTATCAAAAATATACACATTTAAACCATGTAACAGAAGTACGATAAATGCCAATACAATACAATCAATTCCATAATAGACTGCATGAAAGAACATTCAAATAACATACATAAAATACAGTGTCAGCATAATACCAATGAAACACCTAATAAGCACCAATTAGAATATTCAAATAACATAGATATGATGCTAATGCTTTTCTAAATAGCTGGGGGACAAATTACATATATATAAATGGGGACAGGATGGGTAGAACAGTCACTTGGGATTAGGGTTACCATATTTGCCATGATAAAAAAAAAGAGGACACCTGTCACACCCCTTGTCACATCCCCACCACGCCTCTTCACCACAGTGTCACCTTAACCCCCCTCCCCCAAGAAAGTCAGATTCCCTCCCTCTCGTCCATGTTATGTCCCCTCCCCAATCATTTTCCCACCCTCCCTCCACCCACCTTTTTTTTATAGCACACTCCATCCACATCCCCTCCCCTTCCGTCTTTTCCCTTATCATGCCTGGTGGTCTAGTGGCCTCTTTGGGGCAGGAAATAGGGGGCTCTTTTCTGCCCTGAAGAGGCCACTAGACCACTAGGGCATAAAAATTTCCATAGCACCGGAAATGGTGTACGCTTGAGGGGGTAATGGTGTTGGGCTGGCGGTAGTTCCGGGTTGCCATGTGGAAACCATTTAGTAAAAGGGCCCCAGAGCAAACATACAAACATTTCAGACCTTCTTTGGAGGAAGTGTAAATTTGTCCCAGAGAATTTGTACACTATTAGGGAAGGATCTGACAGCCTACTTTATAGACCTGCATTTGTGCTTATTTATAACAAAAATAGGATCTTTTTTAGAAACTTTGCATATGTGCCCTGTTATGAGTTGTGATTAAAAGGAAAATGAGGTAACTGATTCAGAGATTTGAGGGCTCAAATCAGTAGCGGGCTGCCCTTCAGTGTGATATGGAGGACTTTAAGCAGCAAGTTACGAGGGTGGAGAATGAAATTAATGTTTCACATGATAGACGAGCTCCTTATGAAAAATTTGACTGTGACTCATAGTCTTCAAAAATTCTGGCAGGCGATGTAATCTGCCCGCGGTGAATTTTCCATGTGTTCCTACCTATCTTCTCCATTTTCCATGTTGTAAAATTTTTTTTATGCAAACTTCACATACCAAACTACTAGGCAGAGATGGATAGTAGCAAAGTACTTGTACTTCGTTACAGTACTAAGTACAATTGTCAGTACGTTTACTTGAAATGAGTTAAATTTTTCCCAATACTTTTTACTTGCAATTCATTACAAATAAGCTGTACTTTTGTACTTAATAAGTCACCAAGTATAAGTTAAGAAAGTATATATATTTAAAATATTTTTCCTTACCTCTGCCTCTTTCCCTCAGGCAGCTTGCAACTGATTGGGCCCAAAAACAGCTGAGCTGTGACCGGAAGTTCAGGCCCAATCAGAAGCAAGCCAACATCTGATGTCATATCACCTACCAGGAGTTTAAGTCATCCTGCCAGCAGGGGGAGCACTTGCTCCCCCAAATGGGATGTTTAAAAAACAAAACGGCACCTATGTGCAAGTGCCTTCCTAGTTCCTGCTTGCATATGGTGCCATGCTGCAGTGCAGCCGCAAATAGAGTAGCGCCCGGAATCAGGATCATCATCATGGTGCTGTTGCCTGCCCTAACCCGACCACTGAGGTTGTCTGCCCTAATTCGACTACTGAAGTCAGTCAGCCTTAGCCCCGCACTCCAACACATGGCACTGTAAGGAACTGCAGTAGTTCATCCCCGGCAGCCTGCACATCCGACCTTACCACCATTTTTCCGTACCACACTGCTACCAGTGAAATTGAAATTTTGGGGCAGCTCCTTGGCTGCAGCCAGTCTCTGGCAGACATGTGGGGCAAACAGTGATCTCTGCATGCTTATGAAGGCATCTGAGCTTTCTGGATTTCCATGGGAGGGGTCGGTGTTGTCTTGGTTAGGACAGTGCCCTAATCTGGCTTCCTTTCCCCTCCATCCCCTAAGGTTAGTCTTTCAGCAGGCTGGAGATGCTCATGAGGCTACTAAGGTAAGCAGGACTGGGGGCTTCGCCTTGCTTATGCCACCCAGAGTTGGCAGTGGGTCCCGTGATGCTGTCCCACAGCCCAGATCTTAGCATTAGCAGTTAAATACGACTCCAGGCAGCTAATCCCTTGCTTCCTTTTTTGTGTAAGAGCCAACTAACGGGATTTTTGGTAACCGGCGAGTACCGCACCACAGCCACACACAGAAAAAACACTTTCTAAATTCATGGCCGGTGGCAATGTTGTTGCTGCTCCCCAGGTCTCCGCTTGGCCCAGCTAATAGTAATAATAATAAAAAAAACTCCCGGTGCTGCAAGAGGGATGAGGGAAAAGGGAAGCACGAGGGAAATACTGATCACGTGTTGCTAAGGTGGTGCGGCTTCATTTCAGTTTCAGTCACAAACAGAAGTTTCACCCCACTTTTATATTATTGGTGAATATAAATTTCATCATGAATGTTTGGACACACATGGTTTTCTGTTCTTTATAGTGGAGGGTTTTGGCCAATGATTGATCTAGTCTGTTTTGGGCAGCAATAAGGTAGTCTCTTTACATTTTAACTTAAGCCTTCTGAGATCTTTTCCTCCATTGTTCACATTTTGGTGTTATAAAGTGAGTTAGATCACCCAAAGTGTGGTTGGTTTATGCGCTAATGTTGCCATTTTAAAAATTGCTGCGTGAGCACTTACCACTACACGGTTTCTAGGCAGCAAGGGCTCATGTGCTATCCAATTAGCGTGCGGTAATGTAGCTGTACTAACTGGTTAACTCAGGAACACCCAATATCCGCCCCTGACATGACCCCCTTTAAAAAAATGTTTTAGTGCACGCAGATTGCAAAGTTACCATCGGACTCCTGTTTTTCTGTGCGGACAGTGATACGGCAAAAGGAGAGCCTAAAGGAAACCGATTAATACAGGAATAAAAATATTAGTAAAGAAGAAAGCATAAGCATAGACCTTTCCTACTAACTATAATTGGAGGGGCTCCAATATACTAGTCACAAGAAATAATAAGTCAAAGGAAATAAACTGTCAGTAATGACAATATATTTGATGAATTAACGAGCCTCTTCTTGTGAAATGGGAGAGCAAGTCACAATACCTGGAGCTATTGGAGACAACAAAGGCTGCTGCTCTAAATTCCTGGCACTCAAGAACATAGATAACTGCTGAGGTTCGCAATTATATATTTAACTCCCTCATTATTTCATTAAGCATTTACAAGGAAAATGTTGAAAAACAATACCTCCAATTTGCAATACAAATTTTTTACATATGTCAATATATTTCTTTATTTATGGCATTTATACTCCACATTATCTCAAACAAGTTTGTGGCTTACATCAAACTTTTAAAACAAATTACAATAAGAGAACTAAGGCAAAAATACACAACAATAATAGGTAAAAACATTCAAGCAGTAAGATGACTCATTTTGAAACAACAAATTAACCAAAAAAATAACAAATCACCAACAGTGGTAAGGAATTCACTAAGGGCCCTGTTTGCTAAGCGTTATAGGCACGTTAGCGTTTTTAACACGCATAACCATGTATGCACGTTAACTGTGTATGTGCCTACAATATCCCTCTAGGTGCCTACACGGTTAGCGAGCGCGTTAATTGTAGGTGCGTTAAAAATGCTAACGCACCTTAGTAAACAGGGCCCTAAATAAGAATGCTTTCAACAATTTACAAAATTTCAAGTAGTCAGTAATATATCTGAGTGACTTTGGTAGGGCATTCCATTTCCTAGTAGCAGTGATGAGTTTGTTACTTTTTTAAAAGTACTTAAGTAAAAAGTAAAAGTACTGGCTTCAAACGTAGTGAAGGAAAAGAAGAGTCTTATCCCAAAAAAACAAAAAAAGTAAAAGTAAAAAAGTACAGCTCTTAAAACTACTTTTATATTACAAAGTAAAAAGTATTCTTAGCAAGCCAAACCACAGAATTTAGTATGAAGGACTGATCTGCATAGGTGCCATTTAATTCAAAATCCATTTGGGGAAGCAGCTATTCCCTTTGCACCTCACTTAGCTATGCCTCTGATGGAGACCATTAGTCCTGAGCATTTTTAATTTTGTGTGACGAGAGCCACACCTTTGGTGGCCCTTGTCCTATAGCCTGCTTTTAGAAAGGCCCAGACACTTTGAAAAATAACACAAGACCCTGGAAAAAGACACTCAAGACCTATATAGGAAACTTATCACACCATAACAGCCCTAACATCTATGAAAAGATAGTGCTATAAAATAAATATTACACTGGGTTCTAAAGCAACAATTTTTTTTTTTTTTTATTACATTTGTACCCTGTGCTTTCCCACTCATGGCAGGCTCAATGTGGCTTACATGGTGCAATGGAGGGTTAAGTGACTTGCCCAGAGTCACAAGGAGCTGCCTGTGCCTGAAGTGGGAATTGAACTCAGTTCCTCAGGACCAAAGTCCACCACCCTAACCACTAGGCCACTCCTCCACTTAATATACTTACTACTGAACTTTTTACAGAGTTCTACACAGACATTACATGCTAGTAGAATCATTCACCTCAGTCACATATGCAGAACATGGACAGATCCTTATTTCATACAAAACCAACACAGTGAGTTAAAAATTACATGTTAAACAAATTCATTGGTAAATAACATATAAAACGATATAATACATAAATGTCTAAAAAAGATACTAAATGGACTTGGGAAAAATCCACAATTCCAGGAATAACATGTATAGAATGTTTGTACATTTGGGAAGCTTGCCAGGTGCCCTTGGCCTGGATTGGCCGATGTCGTGGATAGGATGCTAGGCTCGATGGACCCTTGGTCTTTTCCCAGTGTGGCATTACTTATGCACTTATGATATGGGAAAAAAAAAGGAACAATCCATCTGATTTATATATGCGAACAGTAAATAATAGTACTGAAAAACCTATACTAAAAAGTGAGTATAACAGAAAACCAATACTGAAGAACATTTATTAGAGGACACATTTAGGGCCCTGATTACTAAGCTGTGCTATAGGCAACAGTGAGATGTGTACCTAGGAGTATTTATTTGAAGTCCACTGCAGTGCCCCCCTAGGGTGCCCCATTGCTCTCCTGGGATGTCTGTGTGGCCAGTCTACTAAGAATGCTGGCTCTTCCTACATCCCAATGGCTCAATTCTGTGCGTTTTTCATATGGACGTTTTTTTTGTTTTTTTTTAAATGGACCAAAAAGATAAATGCACAGAGCACAAAAACATCTAGCAAATAGCCATTTTCGAAAGAAAAAGAAAGACATTTTTCTGTTTTGAAAATGGCTATATTCCACACTTGAATTTTGGACACTTGGGGGTGGGGGGGGGGATGTTGCCGGGTTCTTGAAGCCTGGATTGGCCACTGTCGGAGACAGGATGCTGGGCTTGATGGGCCCTTGGTCTTTTTCCAGTATGGCGGTGCTTATGTACTTATGTACTTATAATGGGTTACTGCAAAAACAAAATAAAACAAAACAAAAAGAAAAACTAATGACTCAGGCTAAAAGAAATGTACTTAGAGTTTTGAAAAAACTGCTACATTTGGAATTCTTCTATCTCCAGTGACCTGAAGTTAGCTAATCACATTTTCTTGGTAACTCAGCTCTTACTGCAAAACCGCTTACAAGAATTCACACTCATGACAAATTACCGATGACATCCCCCTCTTCAGATGAAAACATGATGGTTGATTAATAGCATAAGAGAACATCTGGATTACAAAAGCATCATTTCCACCACAGTCTATAAAAAGAATACTGAACTTCTTGCATGATAGTTTAACACCGTGGTTCTCAACCAGTTTGTCGGGACACGGTGGTGTGTCCAGAAGAGGTGGGAGGTGTGTCCCTTGAAATAATCACAACTGGTCCCTATTTCTGCTTCTTGACTACCCTGCTGCCATCAGTCCCAAACAGAAATGCTGTAGGTCTGTTGTCCATATGTTCTGTTTGCATAGTTTCTGAGTAATTTGCAGGGTTTTATGTTACTTCACAGTTATGTTACTTCACAGTATCTGGAAGTAGAGGGATTGCTGTTACTGAGGTGACACCATAATTTGAAAATATATTTGTTTTTTATGATAAGCTATATAAATTCAAGAATAGATAAAAGTTTCTTGACTTGACAATTGGGTTGTTATGAATTTGCCTGCTATACAATCCCATATGGAAAAACTGCATGCAACTCATCAGCCCCAGACTTCTCATTTATAAAGTAAAGATCAAAACTTCTTTGAAAATTTTTTTAACTATTTATTTTACGAATTGTTGTTAAAGTAAATTCTGTTTAAGAATCTAATATAATAATTTGTACCTCAACGTTCTATGGCTAGCTGGCTGTCTGGGTTCGTAACATCCTGACGTCAGCAAGCTTCCAGCGTTCCCTTCCCTCCAGCGTAAAGACGAAATGACATCAGAGAAGGGCGGAACAGTGAGAGGGAAGGGAACGCTGGAGGTGAGCTGACGTCAGGATGTTACGAACGCAAGCAAGTGAAGGCAACGGAATGCTGGAGGGGACGCGAGCCCAACGGAGGGGAGGCCAGGGCAGAGGACAATTGCTGGACATGGAGGGGAGGCCAGAATCATGGGATACGGAGGGCAGGACAGAGGAGAATCGCTGCACATGGAGGGGAGGTCAGAATCGCTGGACACGGAGGGGAGGGAAGAATCGCGGGACATGGAGGGGAGGGCAGGGGAGAGAGGAGAAATCGCTTAGACGAGAGCCTTCCTAGGGCCCGTTTCATTTTTGACGAAACGGGCTTGGTTGCACTAGTATGTTATATTTATATTTCCCTTGCATCATTTTTAACAATGAAATATTTAGGAGGTTTGTTTTGTTCAGCTGTGAATTTCAGGGGTTCTTTAAAATGGGCTTCTTAGCATTTAGCGCACACTAAGGACCCTGTTTACAAAGGTGCGTTAGTGTTTTTAGCAAGCCTACGCTTAGTGCGCGCTAACCATGTGGGCGCCTATAGGAATATTGTAGGCACTTACATGGTTAACGAGTGTTAAAAATGTTAACACACCTATAACGCTGCTTAGTAAACAAGGCCCTTAATCTATTAGCACACCTTAGTAAAAGGACCCCTGTCTGTCAGGTGTGTTACAACAGAAGAAAGGTTAAGAACCACTGGTTTAACATAATGCTTGTCATTAAGCTTATTCTCTATTTACTTTTAAATCTTCTCCAGCTGAACTCCAAAATCTTCCTCTCACTCGTGATGCTCATATCAGGATCCTTCTACAATTTCTTTAGCATCAGGACTTGTTCTGCCAGTAGACGATCACTCTAAAGTTCTGGATATCATTTTTTATTTTCTCTTTCATTTGAATTCCAGGTTGCTCATTTATGGAAAATGACTTTGTATCGAATGAAGCAACTCAGGCTAATCCGTAGTTATTTTCATGAATCTTATTTTTTCACTTACAGTACAAATGCTGATATTGTCACATTTGGACTATTGCAATTCTTCATATATTGGTTTGAGTGCTGTTCTGATGAGGAATTTACAGCTCATGCAGAACACTGCAGTCCGCCTAAGTTTTTGGATGACCAAATTTGAGAGTGTATCTACAGCATATCTACACTGGCTTCCTTTAAAAGAACGTGTAACATTTAAAACAGCATGCATTGTTTTTCATGTTTTGCAAGGTAATGCCCCCATTCCAGTTCTTGATTTATTTTCTAATATCTCTATATGTTGTTCTCGTCATCTTTAGGAACATTTATTACTTAGATATCCTACCTTCAGGAATGTTCATTATAAACATATCCTTAATTCTTTTTACATTTCAAGCAGTAGCTATTTGGAATGCAATACCTGACTTCATTAGAACCATTTTTAACTGCCTGCCTTTTTGCAAGAGATTAAAAACATTTTTTATTTAATAGATTATAGATGTCTGACTGTATTTTCTGACTTGTTTAGACATTTTTTGTAGCTCCTTAAAGATTTTTTTTAGGTTCTTCTTTATGTAAGTCGCATAGGACCTGTTTAGGAATTTAGCAACTCAGCAAGACTTTTATTAGATTAGATTAATTTAGTAGATATATTCCATGTGAGAACATCTCATCTTTATTGCTTTATTACTACTCTGTCACCATCAAAGATTTCTCAGCATAATTATCAGTTATGCCTGCTATTGCATGTTTATTTGGTCACAAGCCTCCTTTTACTAATGATCTATTCCTAGCTAATTCCAAAGGGCTCTACTCTATCCTCATCCTTCTCGATCTTTCTGCTGCTTTTGACACTGTCGATCACAATCTACTCCTTGGCACGCTGTCCTCACTTGGATTTCAGAACTCTGCTCTTTCCTGGTTTTCTTCTTATCTCTCTCAGCGTACTTTTAGTGTATACTCTGGTGGATCCTCCTCTTCCTCTATCCCACTCTCAGTGGGTGTACCTCAAGGATCTGTCCTAGGACCTCTCCTTTTCTCCATCTATACTTCCTCCCTTGGTGCTCTGATCTCAGCTCACGGCTTTCAATATCACCTTTACGCTGATGACTCCCAGATCTACCTCTCCACACCAGAAATCTCGGCAGAAATCCAGGCCAAGATATCTGCCTGCCTGTCTGACATTACTGCCTGGATGTCTCACCGCCACCTGAAGTTCAATATGTCCAAAACTGAGCTCCTTATCTTCCCACCTAAACCAACCTCTCTCCTTCCCCCAATCTCTATTTCTGTCGACAACATGCTAATTCTTCCTGTCTCATCTGCTCGTAACCTTGGGGTCATCTTTGACTCCTCCCTCTCCTTCTCCGCACATATTCAACAGATTGCTAATACCTGTCGTTTGTTCCTCTACAATATTGCCAAAATTCGCCCTCTCCTTTCTGAGCACACTACCAGAACCCTCGTCCACACTCTCATCACCTCTCGCTTGCAACTTGTTTCTCACAGGTCTCCCACTTAGCCATCTCTCTCCTCTTCAATCTGTTCAAAATTCTGCTGCACGATTAATATTTCGCCAAAGTTGCTATGCCCATATCAGCCCTCTTCTGAAGTCACTTCATTGGCTTCCATTTCCGTATACAGTTCAAGCTCCTCTTATTGACCTATAAGTGCATTCACTCTGCTGCCCCTCACTACCTCTCCACCCTCATCTCTCCCTACACTCCTTCCCAGGAACTCCATTCACTAGGCAAATCTCTCCTAATTGTACCCTTCTCCTCCATCGCTAATTCCAGACTCCGTTCCTTTTATCTCGCCCACCTTATGCCTGGAATAGACTTCCTGAGCCATTACGTCAAGCTCCATCCCTGGCCGCCTTCAAATCCAGGCTAAAGGTCTACCTGTTTGATGCTGCTTTTAATTCCTAACCTGTTACCTGCTCGTAACCTTTATCTTGTCTTCCTCTCTTCAATAGTCCCTTTTCCCTATGTGTCCTACCTGTCTGTCCTACCCTTATCCCTTATTTGTCCTGTCTGTCCTGATTTAGATTGTAAGCTCTTTTGAGCAGGGACTGTCTTTTCTTTATGTTCAATTGTGAAGCGCTGCATACGACTGGTAGCGCTGTAGAAATGATTTGTAGTAGTAGTAGTAGTTTTACTAAGGCTCACTCACGTTTTTAGCGCACGCTAAAATTGTGGGTGCGCTAAACGTTAGAGACGCCAATGCATTCCTATGGGTGTCTCTAACGTTTAGCACGCCTACAATTTTAGCACATGCTTAAAATGTGAACACACCTTAGTAAAGGGGGGTCAAGGACTCCAAAGCTTCAAAGACCAATGCACCCAACTGAAAGGGCTTGATTGTGTAATTCAATTACATTCCTACATATCATGTGCATGATAGAATCTAAAGAAATTCATACATATTTTGTATCCAACCATATATATCAATTAAATTTTAGGAAATATCAAAAACATATTTATGTCTCTCTCCCACTGTACCTGAACATACAGGTGTTTTATTCTGTACCGAAGATCCACTAATAGGCTTCCCATCCGGAGTGACACACCAGCAGTATCCAGTATAAGTATGGCACTGTACCTGTCCAGTAGGAAAAAAATAGACATGATTACCACAGAGGGCTAGAAACAAACCAAGTGCTGAAATACACAGATGGGACATATGGCATTCTGCACAGATGGGTGCCATTAAACTCTGAAAGCAAGTAACCTTTTATGACCTCGGTAGTTACATCAAAAATAAGCTTTATGAAGTCGAGATGAATGCCTGCAAATTAGTCTTTGCCATCTTCACCAACACAGAATAATTATTAGCGACTCCTTCTTTTTCATCACATTCATCCATACTTCATACAAGAGGTGAAAAGCCCAAGGGATGCATAACTTTAGCTAAACTGTGAGAGACTCCATTCCTTGCGGTGTCACATAGTATGATTTATTGAATAGCTCCAGAAGTTGTTGGCTCCCTGCTAAACCACATGTGTGAAGTGAAATCATAAATGAGGTATAACTTTTAGCCATATACAGTAGGTAGTTCAAATATTTAATGACACCACAGTTCCAAAGAATATCTTTAAAGCAGACTAAATGCTGATTTTTGAGGATCCAGTTTGCCAGGAGTCCAATTCAAATCTTTCATCAGTGGTTCCCAAACCTGGTCCTGGAGGCACCCCAGCCAGTCAGGTTTTCAGGACATCCACAATGAATATTCATGAGATAGATTTGCATGCAGTGGAAGCAGTGCATGCAAATCTCTTTCATTTCAGTTTAGATCACTGAGGTCTAGTAACAGTGATATCTTCATATTTATTTCAAGGACTTCCCGCAAATAGTCTAAAAAGGTTACAGCTGCTATAAAATACTGCAGTAAGATTGCTTATAGAAGGTACATAAGAACATAAGAATAGCTATACTGGGTCAGACCAATGGTCCATCTAGCCCAGTATCCTGTTTCCAACAGTTGCCAATCCAGGTCACAAGTACCTGACAGAATCCCAAATAGTCACAAAAGGAAATAAGGGGAAAACTGTCACTCCTAAACAGAAAATTGAAAATATGAAGGAGCATCCTAGCCGAGCAAAAGTGGTGAAAATCATGTAAGACTATTCAAACAAACTCCCAGAAAAACTTTTTGAAATAAATACAGCTTGGAGGCATCATAAAGCAATTAGATTGTCTATGTGATCTCCTGTAGCACAAAGCTACTCCAGATCTGCAGTACTTCATCTGCCTCTTGTGCTGTAATAAACCTTCTTATTTTTTTTATTTCTGTAGTAAACATTTTTTTTACACTCATTTAAAATCCAAACTCAGCAACCCCAGTACTTAACTGACACCAAACTGGCACAGCGCTGAAGGTAAGCAAAGCTCCCGATGCCCACTACAAGAAGAGCATGGCGTTTCAGTTCCATAGAACCTGCTTCTGGGTTGATTTCAAATCAGGTTGCAGAATAATTTTCAAGCCGCAACACTCAAGCGGCAACTGTCAAAAAAACGCGGAGGCTAAAAAAAAAAAGAATCCCAAATAGTAGCAATATTCCATGCTACTGATCTCAGGGACAAGCAGTGTCTTTCCCCATGTCTATCTCAATAGGTAAAAAGAATTGAACATATTTTGCACCACTTCCATTGGCTGATCATTTTAAGATTTGTTTTCTCCACAATTATCTGTATCAAGAAAAAACAAAATATGTGCTAAATCATCTGCAAACCTGAGTCCTCTAGAACTTCCCAACCAGGGCTCATATCAATAGTTTATCTTCAACTACTAGGTGGTTAGCTTAGCTTTTAGTTGCTTGGTCCGTTGCCACTGGAACTTAGAACTGAACCGAATAACCAGTTATTAAAAAAAAAAGATTAATGATTGGTTATGCAATCAAGTATTATTATATGGCAAAATTGGGATTTATTGTGGACACATGTCAAAGAGATTTAGGGACCCTATTACTAAAGAGTGTTAAGCCCTTAAAACACAGTTAACACACGCTACTACATAAGTGTATTAATGTGTTTTTGCAGTATTTTGCCTGTTTGCATAGAAACATAGAAGCATAGAAAATTATAGCAGATAAAGGCCATCTCTGGAATTCTATATATCATGCCTTAATTTCCATGCAGAAATCAAAGTATATTCTATAACAATTCATGTAACTTAATTGGTGAACTAACTAATCAGTGCTTTTAACTGGATGTTAACAAGCAATTATAAGTACTAACTGGCATTAATTACAATTTATGAACAGAACTAGCTAAGCATATGCTGTAACGTCGTGTGCGTAAATTCCAAGTAGCAAACAGAAAAAAAGCACAACTGGGCCTTCAAGACTGGGATAACAGGAGTCCTTTATTAGTAAATGACCCGACACGGGCCGTGTTTCGGCGTACACAACGCCTGCCTCAGGGGTCTATTGATAAAACACATACATATCAATCAACACAGATAGCAAACAAAGCAATAAATGATAAAGTAATATAAAAAATATATAATAGAAATAAAAAAATATAAAAAAGAAGAATATCATATATATAAAAGTAAGCAACATAACCATAATCAATATTCATAAAAGAACACATAAATGACCAATCGAGTAAAGGCAAATAATATAGGTCTCATCGTATAAAATGGGATCTGTGCTAAAATAATGCAAGTTAGTGGTAAAATGATACGTCTTAATGGTAGCTCACATTGATAACTACACCCCTTCAATGGCTTTACCTTACACAAGTAATATACTCGGCATCAGTTTAATGGCAACAATCAAAACATTAGGATGCCATTATTCCTTGAAGTACCATGAAAGACCATAGGAGGCTTAGATAATTCACAGTAGGCTTCTTAAATGCCTTTCAGCCTAATAAAACACACACATTAAAACCAATATTTTTCTAGCACCCTCTTAAAAGTGACTGAGATTTAAGTAGTGGCCATCTCTTTTTTTTCTGTGGTGACCTTGATATATATTACCCTAAACCAGGGGCAGTGGAACATCATTAGAGGGGCCAAACAAATCTTTTTCTAGCCCTGCCTCCAAGCTCTGTAATTGCTGATGCTGGAATGGACAAAATATTGGTGGGGCCATGGCCCCTGTGGTCCACCCTGTTTCTCTGCCTATGCCTTAAACCTTAAGCAAGTCCTTCAGAATCATTTTCATGAGGCTAACGTTCTTCACATCCTTTCCCTCATTTCTAAGTAACACACTCTATAGAAAGCTATTGTCAGGGTCCTTCACTCAAGGGTTCTTCTGCCCTACTTAAAATCCATTTTCCAATTTACTATCTTGACCCACACAAATCCCTCCAAAGTAATAAAGAATTTGTGGGAATTTCATAATATCTGAGTCAGCCTTGAATTTTTCTATACTGTATACATAAGACGCAGTCTTAAAGTAACTACAAGGTCAGCAGTATGTGTTTCTCTTATATCTGAACCAATTGCAAGGCAATCATTTGTGCCTCATGCCAGAATCATGTCTCAGGGCCAAAAATAATAATAATCTCATACTCAACTATCCATACACAACCACAGAGAGCTTCTGGGTTAAATAAATATTTCCCAACTTTCTATTTCTTTTTTTCCCTTTCTATGCAGTTAGATGAAAAAAAAAATTAAATAGAAAGTGTAGTATGTGCATTACAGAGAGGGATTAAAGTAGGACCAATAGGGTGCTGACATGTCAAAAAAGTATTGTGCTCATTCCCTGAGACAGAGGCAAGCAGTTTGTGAAAGTAATGGTTACCCCCCGCTGGCACATGAATTATATGGTTCAGCCTGTAATCAACCATACAGAACAGAATACCTTGGAATAATTATGTTGTAGAGATTTGAAAGGCCAAACCCCCCACCCAAAAAAAAATGAGTCAAGGGCAGTGGTGTAGCTATGGGGGGGGGGCCTTGATGGATAGTCAAGCGCCTGTGTTTTAGGCACAACTGGCTGCCCTCCCACTCCCCTTCACCCCTCCTTGTACGGCTGTCCTTCACCGTTCGCTGCACCACTGCCGTTCTTCAATTTTCTGAGCTGCAGGCAGCATCAGTGAGGTAAACACACTGCCTTCGGCGGCCTAGAAGCTTTTCCTCTGCTACAATTTCCTGTCCCGCCTATGTGGATGCTACAATAGAGGGAGGGCTTCCGGGGCCGCCAAAGACAGTGTGTTTACTTCACTGATGATGATGACGGCCCAGAAAATTGAAGAAGGGCAGCGGTGCAGGGAGCTGGAACAGGAGACATCAAAAAGCTGAAGCCAATTAGTTTGGACTCCCTTTCCCTCTTCGTGCAGCTGTCGATCATCCCCACTCACCCAAAACAAAGCAAGCAAACCTATGTTGAGCTGTTCTATCCACATTGTCATCCTTTATTGTTGGTAACATTTTTATTTCATCTACCTTATATTTTCAAACGTGCTGGCTTTGCAGCATGCAGATTTACACCAGGGAAGTATTGAGTAATTAGTTCTAAATTGTAAACCATTGGGTCATTTGGTTATAGGGACCACTTGTATTTGTGCAGAGATGTTTTCACCTGGTAAAGGGCCACCAAAACAGACATCATGTTATGAGAATCAGGTGCTTAACAATCAGACTTACTATTTGTAAGTACAATTAAAAAAAAAACATTAATTAGATTGAGACCTGGGAGCATTTAGCATCTTTTTTTTCCTGCACCTACATCAAAAGAAAAAGATGGCATGTGGGAATTTGCTCCTTTTGTTTGGTGGATAGCAGTGGTATATTACAAAAATACACTTGCCTTTTTTAATACTACTATTTCAGAGAGAGGTATTGAACAATGAGGGAAGGGCTTCCTTCATGTAGACTTCTGTCCAGAGTCAGTCTGAATGTGGCAACATTGTCCAGTTCAGCACACTGTAACCACCAAGTTCATACAAAATGAATTATGTTCAGTGGAAAATATATATGTTGGCTCAGGCTGATTGCTATGTGAATATTCCACCACTGTTTCATTATTGCTACCAAGTATTACATATTAAGGGTACGTTGCCTGTCTCCTTACATTGAGAAGGCAAGCCTGGTCTCAGTTGTGCATGCCATGATAACATCAAGACTGGATTATTGTAATGCACTCTACACTGGTCTGACTATGAAGGGTCTGCACCGGCTGCAATTTATTCAGAATGCTGTAGCAAGACTAATAGAAGGTTGTAAGTGACATGACATCACACCATTTTTGCATAAACTTCACTGGCTACCAGTACAATACAGAGTAAAATTTAAAACTCTCTGATTGACCTTCAAGGCCCTTAAAGGAAATGACCCAGAATACTTGAACAAGATTTCCCTCTACACATCTTCAAGGTCATTAAGGTCCTCCCAAGGAGTTTCTCTAACCACACCCTCTCCAAAGGACATCACACGACATGATACCCACAAGCGAGCCGTCTCCAGAGTAGCCCCCATGCTCTGAATGCACTCCCTGAAAGGCTTCACTTAACACAAGACTATCTCTACTTCAGGAAGCAGGTGAAAGCTTGACTCTTCAACTAGGCCTTTAACGGAAGAAGTAAATGACACCAGTTGCATATATTATAGCAGGACGTGTTTATCCACTCTTGCCTTAGCCAAGATAATGTTCAAGCACCTTTCTGTCCTCATTTGCATCTAGTCCTTTATTTTCTTACTCCTGTTACTCAATCTTATCTATATATTCCATCTTTGCTTACACCCTATGCTATTAAATGTTTTATTGTGTATTGTGTTGGCACTGTAATGTAGCATACTATGCAATACTTTGTATTGTTATT
This sequence comes from Microcaecilia unicolor, assembly GCF_901765095.1. Lineage (NCBI taxonomy): Eukaryota > Metazoa > Chordata > Amphibia > Gymnophiona > Siphonopidae > Microcaecilia > Microcaecilia unicolor. The sequence goes on from NC_044039.1 coordinate 132,949,851, forward strand.
TGAATATTTTTACTGTGTAATTGTCTATTGCTTATGTTTGACTTATTCTTGCTGTACACCACCTTGAGTGAATTCCTTCAAAAAAAGCGGTAAATAAATCCTAATAAGTAAATAAATAAAATAAATGTATTCACTGAAAAATTAGTGCAGACTTTTCTGCTCTCACCCTTTCTCCACCTCATACACTACCACTTTACCCACAGAGGGGGGTAGGCAATTTCCAGCAGTGTTTCCAAAATTGTCCTGTATGTCAGTGAATTTCCACTTATTCTCAATAGTAATTAACATTTGTACCACGTACATTCTATTATTACCAAAGCATTACATTGGTTCTGAGATGGATGAAAACTATTTATTGCCTAAAAGAAAATTAATTAAGAAATACAAAGATGATATTCTGAGACCCTAGATTGCTAAAATGTTTCCAGGGACACTAACCCAGACTGCTATAATTTGCACTAGTGTTACATTCACTGGGCCAAACTCTATAAATGGTGCCTTAAAAATCGCTGCCGAAAAACCACGCAATTAGCGTGATTCTATAAACTACGCTTAAAATTAGGCATAGTTTATAGAATATGCTCACGTGCTGTTCTTGCAACTACAATTTAGGCACACCTATTTAGGCCACATAAAACCAGGCCTAAATACCTGCGTCTAAGTTAAGCACAGATTGGGTACATTCCATGTGCGCATAGTCTTTTGAAATGCCCAAAATCCGTCCATTCCATGCCCATAGCCATGCCCCCTTTTTGGCTGCGGGCATCAGAATTTATGCACACCGCGTTATAGATTGAGCCTGGAAAGTTGTTTGCATAAATTCTAATTAAAGCCAATTAGTGCTGCTAATTTGTTAAGTACCAATTATCGGCGCTGATTGGCTTGTTAATCGTTGTGCACACAATTTGGCCATGCAGCCAAATTAGCACGCACAAATTAAGATGCCATATATAGAATTTGGGGGCCACAGATTCACTCACCAGAAATCAATTAACATCATGCAGAGAGAAAGAGGAGAGAAACAGAGAGAATGCAAAGGAGAAAATTGTGGTTAGTGGACTACCAGCATGTACTTGTACAAGAAGTAGGCTGGCTGTATTCCCTCTAGTTCAGGGAGGGTGCTAGTAGCATCTAGTCCAGGAAGAGGAGAGAAGACTGGTGCATGATATTCTGTCTGGAGAAAGGGGAAAAGAGACTAATTTGTGGTGGGAAGAACTAAGGATACCCCACATCTCCTAAAACCATCCATCGTAATAGAAAAGAAATTTTCAGCTCAGAAACATCGAGCCATTCATTCTTGAACAGCTTGAGGGCCACGTCTTGAGTTTTGATAGGAATTTTCTATATAGTATTTCAGTTGTTAGAAGAACAATGAGATAGACTATGGTAGAGTAGAGACAATGAGTTGTTTTCATAGAAAGAATTTTGAATTACTGTATTATTGCAAGGCTTCCTAGGTTCCAAAACTCTGATGCACACAAGATAATTGTTTCAATTTTATCTCTAGCTCTTTTTTTTTTTTTGCTGCTTTAACCGTTTAATTGCATGAACCAACATGTCCTGGGAACTAGGGAATTGAGGTTTCCTTGTGTAAGACTCCACTGGGAACTGTATTAAGGAGAGTGACCTTGTAGAAGGGTCATACTAGGCAGTGTAATCCATAGAAATGTACCATCTAGTCACAGCACCCCAACTGAAGGTTGTTACAATGGTTCATTCTATCTTTCATATTGGCCAATGAATCTTACTTGTTTGTATGGAGATCTGAATTATATTATAAGAGACTAGGAGCTTTTCATCTTCTTTCCAGCATCTGATCTGCAGGCCAGACATGCTTCATGCTTAGTAATAGATACCAGATACACAATTAGAGATGAGCTTAGCTCACATCCAGTAACTTGTAATTGTATTAGCCCTGTCTTGTATTTTGGAAAGGCAGAGGTTACTTCAGTTTCTGTAGGAAATCCTCAATACCTCTAGGTCCTTGACCCTTACAGGAAAGAATTTGGCAGTATTTTGGAAATACTATATTTTGTTTCAGGATTTTCTGGACTAGACTGCTCACCCAGCAGAGACAAAACAGGTGCCAACCTGGTCCAAAAAGAAGAAATCCAACAGAGATCAAGCAGTGGATCCCTGATATTAAGGGGAATCTTGAGGTAGGAGGAGCCTTATCATTCTGCCCAAGGGAAGCCCTAAAGTCCAGGAGGGAATACTGGGGATCCAAAGGGAGTGAATCAGGGAAAGTAATGTTACTAATTTATTATTAATTGCTTCATGAATAAATAAATAAATAAATAAATGTACAGTGCGCTAATTGTTTCTGTTGAAAAAATACTTCAGTAAGGTCTTATGCCACTTGATAAATTTTACTGTGTTTGTGTTATTGTATTGATATTTTATGTTCTTGAAATAATTGTGTATGTATTTTTTGTATTCTGCCTAGAGTTTTTGATAGAGTGGAATATAAATGATTTAACTAAATAAATGCTAAAACAATATCACATAAAGATAGTGAGGTAGCAGTCTATGCCTTGGACGCGAAGGTTTATCCTTCCTCCAACACAGAATGCACTTCCCCACTGATACTTTTTGTGAATTTGCAAGTCATTTCACCTTTTATTTATCCCAAATACATCTTGGACTGTAAGCCCACTAGGGAAGGGAACTAGCTAGTGTGACATAATTTTCCTTGAGTTCAGATATGGAAAAGCTAGTAAATTGGTTTTTTTTTTTAGAAAGAAAAATCTCATGTGGCAGATAATCTGCATTAATTAACAAAAAATGCCTTTTTGTTTAGCACTACTGTGGTTGACTCTGCTCACAGTCTCTATTGTCATTTTAAGCTTATGCTTGGTGCATTCACTTATCACTAGTCTTTTTAAAGGCTTGATTTGGCTTCCTCGCTTATGTTGCCCCATTCATTGGCTTACACAACAAACAGACTCCTGAAGCAGACGTTTTTCGCTGAAACACGGCTCCATGTCGAGAGTTTTTTTTAACATTGTTTTTTAAAGTATTATTATCTATTACTCGCCTCCACGATCTCTTGGAAGTGTCGTACTGATCTCACTACTTTTTTGTTTTTTTATCTTTACCCTCGTAGCGGATCTAGTTTCTCCACTTTTGTTGTTTTTTTGCTCATTAATTGTTAACACTATGCGCAAAGAACTCTTCTATGTGCTAACCGAATGGCAAATTGTTGGGAACGATTCCTGTAGTTATTTGTGGCCAGTATCAAAAAACTCTTCAGAACAGACTCTCTTCGGCTGCAGCAAACGAGGTATCTGATGCGGCGGCGGGGTGGGCGGCGGGGGAGGGTTGGTGGCGGAGGGGGGTCCAATGTGGCGGCAGCTGTGGCGGCTGGGGGGGGGCAACGGCGGGGGTGGTGGTGGCGGGAGGGGGGTCCAATTTGGCGGCAGCTGCGGCGGCTGGGGGGGTGACGGTGGGGAGGTGGCTAAACAGTGCCCCCCACCTCAGGTTCTGGCCCCCCCTCCCAGCGAAGTCTGGCTACGCCCCTGCTGAGGATGGGCAGGCTGGATGGGCCATTTGGCCCTTATCTGCCATCATGTTTCTACTTTTCTAAACTCAAGATCAGCAAGAATGTAAGGTGCATCTGTCTACCTTATGCGCCGACGAGCTCAAGAAGACGTGGAGGCGTTTATCTCCGAGAACAGGTCTGTGAAGGGGTGGGCCGAACCGTATTTTCGAAAAAATGGACGTTTTTGAGCTGGGCGTTTGTTTTTTTTAGCGATAATGGAAACTAAAAATGCCCAGCTCAAAAACGTCCTAATCCGAGCCATTTGGTCATGGGAGGGGCCACAATTCGTTGTACACTGGCCCCCCTGATATGTCAGGACACCAACTGGGCACCCTAGGTCAGTGCAGTGGACTTCAGAAAAAGCTCCCACATGCATAGCTCCCTTACCACGGGTGCTGAGCTCCCAACCCCCCTCCCCCAAAACCCACTACCCACAAATGTACAACACTACCATAGCTGTTAGGGTTGAAGGGGGCACCTACATGTGGGTACAGTGGTTTTGGAGGCCTCCCATTTACCAGCACAATTGTTACAGGTAGGGGGGGATGGGCCTGGGTCCACCTGGCTGAAGTGCACTGCCCACTAAAAGTGCTTCAGGGACCTGCATACATGCAGGCCTCTAGGACTTGTTGCTGCTGTATAACATTGGCACACCAGTTGACACCTGAAGACTAATCTCTCCAAAAACGTCCTTTATTGGAATAACCGCGTTTACTCACAGTTAACTGCAGATCAGAGGTTGTGCCCCACTGGCAACGAGTCTCCCCGGTACTGAGATTAGCAGTAGGTCAGAGCTGGCAAAATGCTGTACAATGCCCTCTTTCAGCCACATTCAAAGTAAGAACTAAGTTGTCTAACGTGGCTAACACAGGAAAGGGAACTAAAACTGGCTTACAAAAATGGCCACTACCGCATGGACTACAACAGAAAACACAACAGGGCACACTCTGACCCAGTAGGCAGGGGGGAAAAGCACCATAGGAGAAGAGCCTACCAACTACCAACATCGTGAGACTGTAACACAAGCTAATGAAATCACGGAGCCCAAAACCCTACACCCACCACAATGCAATGCTGATGTGACCTTGTAGTGCACCCGAGAGCCACATCTGACCCAGGGAAAGGCTGTGAGAGGATCGAACACATTCTGCTGTCATGGAGATGGGTACGGCATTTGAGGCTGGCATACAGGCTGGGAAAAAAGTTTTTAAAGTGGGTTTTTTTTGGTGGGCGGCGGTTAGTGACCACTGGGGGAGTCCAGGGACGTCATCCCCGATTCCCTCCAGTGGTCATCTGGGCAGTTGGGGCACTTTTTTGGGACTTCGTGAAAAAAAGGGTCCAAAAAAAGTGACCCAAAATCGTGGTAAAAAAACCTTTTTTTTTTTGATTATCAGCTACAGATGCCCATCTCTCCTCGGCTGATAACCACGCCCCAGTCCTGCCTCCAACACGCCCCCATCAACTTTATTCGTTTCCGCGACAGAGTGCAGTTGGAAACGCCCAAAATCAGCTTTCGATTATACCGATTTGGGCGCCTTTGCGAGAAAAACGCCCATCTCCTGATTTGGGTTGAAATATAGGCGTTTTTCTCTTTCAATTATAAGCTGGATAGTATTAATAATAATAATAATATCGCACTTTAGTGAATAGGCCTCTATTCACCTTTAAAATAGCCTACATGAAAGCTCCAGCAGTTACATCTGCTCTGAGGCAGGTGCAAGTTTATGGATGTATATGCCAGGAGGAATGAATGCATATATAATGTATACATAAGTACTGACCCCACTCCCAGGCAGCAGCGTAGCCAGACCTGCCATTTTGGGCGGGCCCCGCATTAACCTGGGTGGGCTGTTCTCAACCCCACCCCTACACAGTAATTTTAAAATATTCCCCCCCCCCCCCCCCCCCCCCCGGCATTTTCTTCTGTCTCCCTCGGCCTACCTTGGCAATGCTTTCTCCCTTCGCCATCCCCTCCCTCTCTTCTGACGGCTCTCCCCGTCCACGTAGTCTGTTTATTTTTAGTCCTTGAAGCGCCGTTCTCCCTCCAGCACCGCACCGGTGATTCCGATAGCCTTTTGCCAGCGTGCGTCGTCGGGGACGGGGCCTCTCAGGCGCGTCCTGAGGTGGGATGCGCCTAAGGAGAAGCCCCGCCCCCGATGATGCACGCTGGCAGAAGGCTATCGGAATCGCCGGTGCGGTCCTGGAGGGAGAACGGCGCTTCAAGGACTAAAATTAAACAGACCACGCGGATGAGGAGAGCCAGCAGAAGAGGCAGGAAAAGATGGCTTGGGTTGGGGCTTGTTAGGGTGGACGCTGGGCGGGCCTGAAGGAAAAGTGGCTGGGCCTGGGCCCGTCCAGGCCCACCCGTGGCTACGCCCCTGCTCCCAGGAACAGCTACAATTATATCATATAAAAGTAGGTGCTATGGGTTCTGAGCACCTAATTTTATACACGTAAACCATTGTGCAGTGTTATAAGTTAAACAGACTCTCCATGTAAAATGTTGTTCTACACATTCCAGTCTCTTAAAACTACCCGTAAAAGTACATAATAAATTGTTATCCTGAATATTTCCAACTTAGACAAATATTTCTGTTTGGTCTGTAGAATTACAGTACATATAAATTCACATCCATAACTATCTTTGGGCAATCTGACATTGCAGGGTGAACAGACAAAATTCAGAGTAGATGAATTGAGCATAAAGCGAACAGTCTCTGTAAAAGCTTGTGAGCCGCAAAGATCAAAAAAATAAACCAATTTGTAAATACAGTAAATTCCTCTAAGGAGAATATTCTTAGGATCAGATTTAAAAAGTCATAAAAACAGTGACTTGAACATCCATAAAACACTGCACTTACAAGGATAAGAAAACTCATGAGGCCACTTCTTTAGGGGCACGGGATATGCGCTCTGGTTCTATCAGATCTGTGGTTAAAAACCACATTGGGCCTCATGGGAAAGGCTCCAAATCCAACTAGTAATAGAGACAACTAAAACACAAAGGAGAGTAAAACATTCGGCCTTGCACAATATCTTGCCTTTTATTACAGAAATGATAGTATCACTTTCTATGATATTAAAATGCGTCTGAATTTGATTGGTCTACTTTCTGGGTTAACGCCATACGTCCCACGAAGTCAGCAGCAATATCTCAATCCTCATATTTCATCTTCCACAAAGCCTATTGGACTCCTGCTCAAGTGGCCAGAATCACTAAGAGTGTCAACTTCAACTGCTGGTCTTGTCAAGAAAGAGATGGTTCACTGGCACATATGGTTTTCTACTGTAAAAACGTCAGAGCTTACTGGCAACTAATTTGGTCAAAAATGTGTCTTATCTTTCACTTGCCTGAGTCCACTGCGTTCTCTTATGAGGTTGTGATCTTACGAGCTTCTTGTCCTACTATCCCTCTTTTGGAGTCTGATAAGAAATTGTATAACATACTGCTAGCTGTTGCCTTGCATTTAATTGTCTCCAATTGGAAAAATAATGTGTACCTGAATTATAATGAATGGTGGAGTTATGTATGCGTGATCAGAAAATATGAAACAATTTTGGCCCATAGACGTCGAAACATTAGGTCTGTTTTGAGGACCTGGGCTCGTTTAGACCTTTTTTGTCAGGAGCCACATAGCACTCCTTGAACTTGTGTAACCCTGCAATTTGTCTCCGGGTATTGCCATGGAACTTTGACTTTGATTATGCTTATGATTTTTTTTTTTGGGGGGGGGGGGTTAATTTCCGGGGGGGGGGGGTTGTTTGATTTTGTGTTTACTTTTGTATTCTCTGTATGACAAAACCTTTAATAAAAATATAATTCAAAAAAACAAAAAAAAAATGCTCACTATCAATCGTAGTGGTCCTTTTTACTAAGGTGCGCTGAAAAATGGCCTGCAGTAATGTAGACATGTGTTTTGGGTGTGGGCAGAATTATTTTTTAGCGCACCTACAAAAAATGCCTTTTTTAAATTTTTGACGAAAATGGGCGTGTGGCAAAATGAAAACTGCTGCACGCCCATTTTGGGTCTGAAACCTTACCGCAAGTCACTGACCTAGCGGTAAGGTCTCATGCGGTAGCCAGGCAGTAATGGTCTACGCGGGTCAAATTCCACTTGACGCACGTAGCTGCCACACGTCAGAAACTAGCAAATATTTGTCAGACGCGCATAGCAGACACGTGTCAAAATTGAAATTACCGCAAGGGCCACGCAGTAACCAGGCGGTAACTCCAATTTGGCATGCATTGGGCGCGCGTAGGCACCTACACGGCTAAGTAAAAGGGCCCCTTAAGAACTAGAAGGTTAACAGCACAGAAAAGTGAAGATACTTACCTGTAGCAGGTATTCTCCGAGGACAGTAGACTTTATATTCTCACAAGTGGGTGATGCCGACCCATGTCGCCCGGTCAGGGACTTATGAATAGTGCAGGGACCTGTTTACCACATCTTAGTATAAGGGCCTCTAACGTAGCACGAATTTCACACCTAACTTTAGGCACCAGCATTTACCCTTGCTGAATCCTGGTGTAAATGCTGGTGACTAATTTTCAGCATTTGGTGCACAAATTACAGTATTCTATAATATTGCGCCTAACTTCTAGGAACAGCCCCTGATCCGGCCACACCTTGTCATGGTCATACCCTTTTTGATTTGTGCACTAGAAAAGTTAGGTGCGGATGTTATAGAACAGAATAGCGATTAGGCTAGATGCACACACAAATCCAAATTGTTGCCAATTAACTCCAATTATTGATTAACGTCTCGTTAACTAATTAATTTGCATATGCATCTGCCCTTGGTGTCCAAATTTGGGCACTCAACTTTCACAACCTAAACAGAATCTGGGGATATTATATATTTTACAGGTAGGCAGACACATGGGCAGACACTGAGCAGAGTGAGAGTGGGGTGCACATTTATAGACACAAAAACAGCAAAAGTGGTCCAAGGAGAAGGAAATACTATCACATTAGCAGATGGATGTGTCCCACCATGTGTTCACAGTGTTTCTTATTGAAGAATTTGATGCCCCTGATGAAGCCTTTTGTTGAAACTTTGCCAAGTCAGGTCTTTCTCCATTAAGGCATTAAATTTGCATCATTGATTGTTCCTCCTTCCCAGACCACCTTTGCTGTTTTTGTGTCTCTTGCTGCTTCTGCAAAGGTCACATTCCTGTTTTTCTGCTGGGATGCACATTTACACATGTAACTTATAATAAGTTATATCACAGGAGCCAACTTTTCAAAATTATTGGGAGTGCTAAGTCCAATGGAAATAACTCCTCCCTGAACACATACAATACATTTTCTCAATATTGGGGGTGTTCTAGCACCCACAGCACCTGCTCCTATGAGTTTATATACATTTCTAGCACTGAGGCATAAGCACTTCCACCAGCTCTATGACTGGCATCAGTTCTCAGGCCTCACCACATTCACTTAAAGGGAAAGGGGATGGGATTTCATATACCACCTTTCTGTGGTTATAATCAAAGCAGATTATATACTATATGCAGGCACTTATTCTGTACTTGGGGTAACTGAGGGTTAAGTGACTTGCTCACAGTCACAAGGAGCTGAAGTAGGAATTGAACCCACTTTCCTGGTTCTCAGGCTGCCGCACTAACCATTAGTCTACTCCTCCACTTCTGGTTATGAGTATTTTATTTATTTATTTATTTATTTATTTATTTGTTACATTTGTATCCCACATTTTCCCACCTATTTGTAGGCTCAATGTGGCTTACATAGTACCGGAGAGGGCGTTTGCCGACTTCGGTGTGAACAAATACAAAGTGATGTTGTGGTAAGATAAAGTTCATGTGGCATAGCCAAATTGGGGAAACGTACATCGGAAGAGTTCAGTATTGTCCATTACGTACTTTAGTTTTTTTGTGTTGCAGGGATCAGGCATTTACGTTGGATCAGTGGGGTATGCCTTTTTGAACAGGTTAGTTTTTAGTGATTTCCGGAAGTTTAGGTGGTCGTACTTCGTTTTTAAGGCTTTTGGTAGTGCGTTCCATAATTGTGTGCTTATATAGGAAAAGCTGGATTTCCTTTTATAAAGGAAAGAAGCTGCCAACTTTCCTTCATAGAATAGAAGACTAAATATAGGCACACTGCTATGGAATTACCCTCCTAGAGTCTATAAAGGTGCCACTGGGCTCTATCGAATCCTTTTACAAAGGTGAGTTAACGTTTTTAGCGCATGTGTTAAATATGCATGTGCTAAATGCTAGAAATGCCCATATATTCCTATGGGTGTCTCTAGCATTTAGCACATGCTGATTAGAACGCAATAAAAACACTAGTGCACCTTTCTAAAAGGACCCCATGCTAATTTTGTAGTCTCTTCAACACTATCAGTAAATGATGATATATTCTATCATGCTAAATTAAACTCATCACCATAACCAGTAAGGTGCTTTTAGGGCGTATCTGTGTGGGGCAACGGGGGCCTGGGCACCCATAGATTTGGCCCTGGACCCCCCTGCCGATGACCCTCTCCACACCCCCTCCTGCCGCCAACCCGCCGTCACCTATCTTTGCTGGCAGGGGACCCCAACCCCCGCCAGCTGAGGTCCTCTCTTCCGTTGCAGCAAAGCTTCCTGTTCTGAGTCTGACGTCCTGCACGTACAACGTGCAAGATGTCAGACTCAGAATTTGAAACTGAAGGAAGCTTTGCTGCAACGGAAGAGAGGACCTCAGCTGGTGGGGGTTGGGTCCCCCGCCAGCTTTGCAACGGAAGGACCTTGGCTGGCGGGGGTTGGGGTCCCCCGCCAGCAAAGGTAGGCGACGGCGGCAGGAGAGGGTTGGTGGCGGGAGGGGGTGGAGAGAGTCGTCAGCGGGGGGGGGGGGGTCAAAGTTGGTGGCGGGGGGGTCCGGCAATGGGAGGGGGTCCGGAAATGGCAGGGGGATCAGCGGCGCTGGGGGGGGGGCTAAAATGTGCCCCCTCACTCTGGCTCTGCCCCCCCTCCCGCCGAAGTCCAGATACACCTCTGCTTGTGCTCTAAGGACCTGGATTTAGCCACTAACACAGAATGGTAAGAAGCTATAATAAGTTTGCCCATAAAGCCATAAAAATCCCTGTAATAAGCTAATTGTGCCAATATGCATTCAAATAGTTAATTTTTTCTTCAGTATACTAATGGGATGGAATATTATGTGATATGTTAATAGAAACACATTGCTAAATTAAGTATTCAGATGCTATTCATTAAGCTGTGACAGGCTGTGAAAACCACATAGCAACAAAATATTAACGCCACCTGATTACGCTGTCAAAACATAATCATCCGGCTTCATGAAGCTGGGAGAAAACTGCAAGAGCCCTTTGCTAGTATGGAGTCTTTTGCTGCACAGTGGCTGCTTTTGGTGAGTGAAACCAAGAGGGGAAGAGAGAACAGAGAGAAATACAATGACATCCTTAGTGTCCGAAGCTGAAGAGAAGGAGCCATCCAAATTCCAAGGAGGTTTTTTTAGGGAAGTGCATTAATTTGAAACAAAGGAAATGTCAACAACATTTCTTATGTGGTTTTGTATCATTTTTAACTGCAAACAGAAAAAAAATCCAAAATTTCACATTGTTTTCCTGTCAAAAATGTGCACTATTGTTCTCTTAATCACACTATCAAATGCTTATAGTGCACACTCTCCACCAATTCTGTAAAGGTCGCCAAAAATTGCGTATGCAAATTTAGGCGCATTCCCAATTTGCATTTGCAATTTAATTGAAAGACAAGCCAATTAGTGCCAATAATTGGCTTTTTAACAATTACTGGCATTAATTAGATTTATTTGGGACCAATGAGTGTGTAAAGTTAGGCATAGGATCCACACTTAAAATTTCCATACGTTCCAAAAATGGGGGCATGGAAATGGGAGAGTCATGGGAATTTCGGGGCAGAATGGGGGTGTAGCTTCAAGTTACATGTGTAATTGCAGAATAGCGCTCCTCGCGTAAATTTAGGCATGAGTATTTGCATCACATTTTCATTGCTGCAAATGACTGCACCTAAATTTGTACACAGCTCTCCACTTAAGCGTGTATTCTATAAACCGCACTGAACTTTAGGCCCAGCTTACAGAATACTGCTTAAGCGGGGTTTTTTCAGCGTCAGTTTTTTAGGCGCCATCTATAGAATTTACCCCCTCTATGTCGATAGGTGCACTACTGAAAAAAAGTGCTCACTATTGAGAACAGACATGACCTTGAACTATTACTGAAGAGATGTGAGCTAAACCCAAAATCAATTCACAACTGTTCTAGCATCATTATAGAAAAACAAATCCTATATTAAAAAAGAAATTATGAGGATAATTATAAGTGCTCTAAATTTAGGCCCCTTCTTCTCTGTTGGCCTGTTTGGTGAGCTTACTATATTTTAGTTTTACTTTCCTTGCGCCAAGATTTTCTATGGATTTGCCTCATTTCCTTCCTTAGAAAAATATATTTATTCAATATTTCAAATCATATCAATTTCAAGAAAACCTCTTGCAATTAAATAACATTGGTTCACACACATTCACAAGGAAAATGAACAAATAGCCAAAAAAAAACCTTAATCTACCATATCAAATTCACAAGTTCTTGCAAGATCCAATTATCTAGACAAAAAGAAAACAAACTAAACCAACCTCAATTCCATGAAAAAAAAAGAAAGCAAAACAGCACACTGATAGTATCCTAATCTTATAGCAAGTTTACAGAATATTCCTATCAACACAGAGTCATACAGATCTGTGGTCCAGCGTTTCCTGATGATGTGATTCAGGCCAACAATGGGTCAAGGCCCAACAGTAATGGTGGATCACCACCGGTGGGACATCTCTGAAGAGGTAAACCAAAAGCAGGCATTCTGTTGAGTACTCCTTCAGAAGAGACTGAGCGAGATTTGGATTGGCATGTTTTGGAAAAGGAGGGTTATGTTTATTTATATGAAATTAGGAAAAAACTACTTTCATGCAAACACAAGAAATTTATATATAAAAAGAAAGTAAACAGAAAAAAATAAGCAATGGATAAAAAAAAATACCCAATGCAAATAAGGAAACTAATAAAATATTGATGGATTATATCACTTGAAAGAGGAAATGATGAAAGATGAAACAAATCAACAATGAAGCTTGAAAATTACAAGTAACACACAGATTAACCTACAAACTCACTGAATGGCATTAAAATATCTTTAGGAACTCCCAGCACACAAAAATTCTTGAAACTGTTTGGGACAAAAAACAAAACAAAAAACAAAACACTTCCGATCCATCAACATTACAAAACATTTACAAGGAAATTTTAAGACAAGGCTAGCCCCCAGAGATAGGGTCCTTGGCCAAATAACTAAGAAATCCTTACTCCTCTGCTGAGTTGCTTCAGAAAGATCAGGAAAAACTCTAAAGACCCCCCAAAACTGCTCATTAATATATATGGTTTAAATATGCATCACATTATGGATTGGTTCTAATACAAAAATGGCTAGAAGCATACCCTTTATTGTCACAACCTCTTGCAAGCTTTCCAATAGTCCAGTTAAGCTCAGGCTATCTGCTGAGATCTCTCTCTGATTCCCCTCCAACACTGTCATGGTTTCCCGGAAGAAAGAGTATAAAAAAACATGAAATATGGAAAGCAATGACTCTGAAGATATTTTTAACACTTCTTGTAAGTATTTCTTCAGCGTGCACTCTTAGGTTAGTAAAGGAAACTTGAAAAAGCTCAAAAACCTTAATTGATTCTCTAAGAATTCTACTTTACAGAACTACTACTACACAATTGAACATGATCTCTTTATCTTGGTGCCCATTTTTGGGTGCCATATATATAGAATCCGGGGTTAATGTGCAGTTAGTGCATGCAAACAGGCTACCGCAGAAACACATTAAAACATTCTGTGGTATTTGGCCTGTTTGCACACTCACACATTACTGATTTGTTAGTAGACAATGGAAGCCTTAACCAGCTAGAGCGTTACAGTTTATTAAAAAGCTAATTCTAATTAAAACTTCTTATACTGCCCAAGCTAAATTGCAGATCAGGGCAGTTTATAAACTAAAGAGGTCTTTTACTAAGCCACGGTAGCTTTTTTAGCGTGCGCGCTAAACACTAGAGATGCCGATAGGAATATATGGGTATCTCTAGCTTTTAGCGTGTGCTAATCATTAGCGTGCACTAAAAATGCTACTGCAGCTGAGCAAAAGACCCCCCCTAAAATAAAATATGCAAGAGTTAAGAAACTCCAGCCCCCTGGCCCCCCCAACACCAAAAAAACTTTCTCTGTTGGCCTTTTGGGCAACCCTACCCCCCAGTGGTCTTGTAAGGTCACTGCTTGAACTCGCGGCAGTCATTTTGAATCAGCGCCGGGAGCAAGAGAGGTCTACAGCCATGCTGGGCAGGAAACAGGGGGCTCTTTCCTGCTCTAAAGACACCACTAGATCACCAGGGCACTACAATAAGGTACAGGAGGGGAGGGGAGGGGAGGGATAGTGAACGGAGTCATATTTTATTTATTTAGATTTTGCTCACACCTTTTTCAGTAGTAGCTCAAGGTGAGTTACATTCAGGTACTCTGGATATTTCTCTGTCCCAGGAGGGCTCAATCTAAGTTTGTACCTGAGCCAATGAAAGGTTAAATGACTTGCCCAAGATCACAAGGAGCAGTAGTGGGATTTGAACCGGCCACCTCTGGATTGCAAGACCAGTGCTCTAACCACTAGATATGGGTGGAGGGAGGCTGGAAAATTGGGAAGGGGATATACAAGGGGGAAAGAGAGGGAATCTGGCTTTCTTTGGGGAGGTCAAAGTGACAGGGGGTGGGGCGGGGGTGTGATGGGCAGAGTGGGGATGCGACTTAGGGGCAGGGCATGTGTCCTCTTTTTCCTTAGGGCAAATATGGTAACCCTACTCTTCCTGAGGCACCACCTTCAAACTGGCGAGGCACTGGGTGGGGTTTCATTTCCATGTAAGATGAACCAAGCCTCATTCCGGCTCCAAATTTGACCAATAGGGTGACAAATAGAGAGAGCCGAAATGAACCAGCCATAGTGGCTGCCCCCCCCCCCCCAAACATAAAAACCACCTAAAAAGTCACAATCCATGAGTGTTGGAAAATGCCTGCAGGCAGCTCAAAATATCCACCCAATTCCACAGGAAAATCTCAGGGGTTTTTTTTGTTACATTTGTACCCTGTGTTTTCCCACTCATGGCAGGCTCAATGTGGCAATGGAGGGTTAAGTGACTTGCCCAGGGTCACAAGGAGCTGCCTGTGCCTGAAGTGGGAATTGAATGCAGTTCCTCAGGACCAAAGTCCACCACCCTAACCACTAGGCCACTCCGCCCCCAGTCCTGCTTTACCAACATGCTATTTTACCTTTAATTCAGTTGGTCTCTTCCCTTGTCAGCAACAGAGCAGGCAACACATGCAAAAGAGCAATCCCACCTTGCAGGGCCTTCAGTGGATACATTGAATCTCCAAAAATTTAGGGTGGCGGATGTACTCAGGATTTAGGAGGCTAGGGTTGTCAGCTGTCTAGATTTTTTCAGGATTCTAAAAATTTGTATATTACCTGTCTTAATGTCAGAAGGATGGCTAAGTGTGGATATTTTTCAGTTTAGTCCACTGCGGCTCTCCAATACCCTCCACCCCCTCCAGTGCAGAGGCTGTGGTAGAATCCAGCCAATGGGAAGGTTTCTAGTCATGGAGGATGGGCTGAGCTGCCATGGTTCTGTGAGGGAAGCTGAGCTCTTCACAGGGTCTTTGGAGAAAATCAGTGAGTATTTATGTAGGCTGCAAAGATCAAATCATAAGAAAACTACAGACAGCACAAAACAGGCTGCCAGACTCATCTTCGGAAAAACACGCTTCGAAAATGCAAAACCCCTCCTAAGATGCTTACATTGGCTTCCTATTAACGCTCGCATAACTTTCAAAATATGCACAATAGTCCACAGAATCATCTACGGACTTGCACCAGATTACATGACGGAACTTATCGATCTACCAATAAGAAACATGACGAGAACAGCAAGAACCTGCCTAACCCTTCACTACCCCAATTGCAAAGGTATAAAATACAAATATTCAGATGCCGCCAGCCTCTCGTTTATAGGCACACAATTTTGGAACTCACTACCCAAAGACCTGAAACTTACAGAAAACTACCTACTATTCAGAAAAACCCTGAAAACACATCTTTTCAAGAGGTCTTTCCCCCCTGGATCTGCCTAATCTCACACCACCATACATCACGAAAAGTTCAGAAATGGAAAACAATAATATTAACCTCTCTCGCAATATGCTAATATATCAACCTAAGAGTTTATTGTACTTCTGTATTATGTACTAGACTTCTGCAAATCTAAATTTTGTAACTGCCTTTTTAGCAATATGTAAGCCACATTGAACCTACCTGCCCCTGTCCCACACGCTGAGTTGTTGGTGTGGTTGTTGGTCCAGTTACTAGAACCGAGTGTGCTGTGGGTTTTCCCCTGCTTTTCCCTGAAGAAGCCATTTGGCGAAACGGGACTGCTGGGGCAGGGAAACCGGACTGCGCCCGCTTGAAGTTAAGTGGCATCAATGTGGGCACTTGCATTTATTTTTTGCACAGTATAGGATGGTTGGAAGGTGACCAATGATTGAAAAGTGTGACGCTCGGATGAGCAAAACGTTTCAGCAAAATCGCTGCATGTCACAAGTCTGAGGTCTCCTTTTCAAGTTTACACTTTTATAGTGTTCCTATTTTCATTCATACAGTGTTCTTATTTTCAAAACCCGCTTGTTATTTTTGTTGTACATCGATTAACTTAAGCGGTAGTTCCCTGATTAAGTAGTGTTAGCCACATTGAACCTGCCATATGGTTGGAAAATGTGGGATACAAATGCAATAAATAAATAAATATAGTACAAAGTACATGAAAACCAAACTTTTGTGCATTTCCAACATATAAAATGAATGTCTCCTATCTCGGACTATTCTCATGAGAAATGTGTGTTACAATTGAATGCATTATGAACAAAACGATTCTTGTTACAGTTAAAAGTTTATTGAAATCCAAACTTCAGTGTGTTTCCCCCTTATTGATTAACTATTAAGAGACCATTCCTATCTCTCTTGAACTGTGCAAGTAAGGAATGTGTATTATAACACCTGAAAGAAAAAACGCTAACAAAAGCGCGGGAACTGAAATTAAAAGAAATGAGGAAAGGTTAGTGCTGTTGATGCTGCCGCTACTACTAATCAGAAAAATATATATATTTGCTTTTAAAAGGTGATCGAAGCACTTAACAGAGTGTAGAAATACAAAAATTCTTTAGCAGCAAAGTAGATGATAGTGAACAAAAGTGAGCCAGCACATGTTACATAATATGGTAACATATAAATAAATAGAAAATTACTGATGACACATACTTGTAACTGTGCGAGTAAAAAATAATGTATTTAGTTACAGCCTATGTTCTGTGTCTCCTCCTTCCTTTGTTCTTCCCTCCCTTACCTTCCTCCCCAAGGAGATTCCCAATAGGCCTGCTCCGGGGCTTTCTCTCCTCCGGCTCCTGCCTTCTGCTGTAACTTCCTGTTTCACAAAACAGGAAGTTGCATCAGAAGGTAGGAAGGCCCCGGGTCTATGGAGAATCTCCTTGCATAGCGACAGAGAGGATGGTAAGAGAGGGAAGAACAAAAGAAGGAAGGAGAAAGGAAATGCCTGACTCGTGGTAATAGTGGCTTTTATTTTTTACCACAGGAGCAAGGCTTTTTACTTCTCCCACGGGGTGGTAAAAAGTTTTGCTCCTGCACCCGTGGTAAGCAAAAATCTTTTGCCACAGATTTACAGCGGTTTACTGTGGGTGCCTGTTCCCATGTCAATCTCTACTACGGAGTTCATGCACTTGCATATGTTTCTGAGTCCCTGGTGAGCACAGTCCCATATATATAAAACTTCCCTTTGAAAATCTGAAGAAGTTCAGTGAAGAGAAATTTTCAGCCTATAGAATTTACCCTTGAGCAAATTCCTTTGAGCATTGTCCTAATGCTGCCTCCACCCTGTCTATATTCTTTCAGAAGCATCAAAAAATGCTAAAATATTTTATTTTGCTTTTTACATTTGTGAACCTTTTTTCACATGTCAAGTTTTCTAATGTATATCTTGGCCATATTGTCCTTAAATCTCACTCTTTTGGGCAGTCCATCCTTGGAATCTCTATCAGAGGCAAATATGTTATTTTTATTTGGATCTTTTCCAGTGGTAGCTCAAGGTGAGTTACATTCAGGTATACTGTCTGTTTCTCTGACATTGGAGAGCTCACAATTTAAGTTTGTTCCTGAGGCAATGGAGGGTTAGATGACTTGTCCAAGGTTACAAGGAGCTGCAGAGGGATTTGAACCTGCCACCTTGGGATGGCAAGACCAGTGGTCTAACCACTAGGCCACTCCTCCACTCCATTAAGAATGCAAATGTCTTGCCTAGTTTGTCTGGTTCTCAGCCCGCTGCAGCAGGAGGGAGACTTTTTGGTCAATTCTGTTTTTTAGTCCTTGATACCACCACTGAAATCAGCATTTCAGGTCCCATAATATACCAGGATAGGATTGCAGAAATCGGAACTGGGTAACTTGGCAGCTCTCCAGCTCTAATCATTAAGCATGTGCTTGTTTAGTCCCCATGCTCATTCAAACTATAAAGTTATCATACCCACAGCTAAGCTGTGTACTGTTTCCTGCTACTTCTGGAGAGGTGAAATGACGGTGGGGGATGGGGTCACTGGTAGAGGTGGGGGCCCACAAATATATGTTTGCCTAGGGAGCCAAACCAGGAAACACAGAGTTTGTGATACTATGAGGGGCATTTTCGATATGACATCTAAGTTGGACTTTGGACATTTTACGCTAAACGTGCCAAATCCAAATAGGAAATATGGCCATTTTAGAAACAGCAAAACACCTTTTTTTAAATCTCCACATGCAAGATCTTTTCATGCTCTGTACGTTTATCTTTTTGAGCCATTTAAAAAAAACAAAAAAAAGTTCAAGTGAAAAACGTAGAAAATCAAGCCATTGGGATATAGGAAGAGCTAGCATTCTTAGTAGACTGGCCACACAGACATCCCAGGAGAATGGGGAACCCTAGAGGGCACTGCAGTGGACTTCATATAAAAGTTCCCAGGTACACATCTCACCATTACCACCTTGTACTGTATACTGAGTCCTCCAAAACCCACCAAAAACCTACTGTACCCAACTGTACAACACTACAATAGCCCATATGGGTGAAGAGGTAACCTATATGTATATACAGTAGGCTTTGGGGGAGTGTGAGAGGGCTCATACTTTCCACCACAAGTGTAACAGATAGCGTGGGATGTAGGCCTGGGTTCTCCTCTCTAGAGTGCACTTCACTGACCACTACACTACTCCAGGGACCTGCTTGCTGCTCTAAAAGACCTGGCTATATTGGAAGCTGTCATAGAGGCTGGTAATATTTTTAATCACATTTTTTAGGGGGGGGATTAGGAGGGAGTCAGTGACCACTGGGAGAGTAAGGGGAGGTCATCCATGATTCCTCACAGTGGACATCTGGCATAAGCGTAGACTGGGGGGGTGAGGGGGGCAATGCCCCCCCAAACGACGACGAGGCGCCGCCGCGCCATTAGTTAAAAAAAAAACCACATGCAGGCACGCTCTCCTCTCCGTCCGCTTGGCTTCCCTGCTCTCTCTGTCTGCGTCCCGCCTTCCTCTGACGTCAGAGGAAGGCGGGACGCAGACAGAGAGGACAGGGAAGCCAAGCGGACGGAGAGGAGCGTGTCCGTCTACCCCTCTCTCTTCCTCCCTCCCTCCGGCGCAGGCAGCAGTCTTTTTCAGCGTTCCTGGCAGCGGTAGCGATGTACACGCTGCCTTCGGCTCTGCCCCAAAGCCTTCTCTTCAAGTTCCTGTTCCCGCATAGGTGGACATTAGATGGAGAGGGAAGAGAGAGAGAGAGAGAGAAGGCAGACATGAATGGCAGGGAGAGAGAGAAGGCAGATGCTGGATGGAAGGGAGAGAGTAAAGAGAAGATGAGAAAAGCAGAAACCAGAGACAACAAACTGTAAATAAATATATTTTTTTCTTTTTTTGCTTTAGGATAAAGTAGTATTGTAGCTGTGTTAATAAATGTTTATAAATAGAAAATGGCAAGGTAATCTTTTTATTGGACTAATTTTAATACATTTTGACTAACTTTCAGAGACCAAAACTCCCTTCCTCAGGTCAGGATAGGATACTGTAACAGCAGTATATTGTATTGACCTGCGGAAGGAAGTTTTGGCCTCTGAAAGCTACATGTATTAGTCCGATAAAATGGTATTATCTTATTTTCTACATTTGTTTTATTTCTGTTTGTTAATTTGTAAAGTGGTGATTGCTATTTGTTAGTTTTTTCAAATTTACATCTGCTATCTTTATATTTTGCACAGTACTAGGAGACATACATCACTATCACTGTTTCTGTGGTGTTGCATTGTATGCAGAATCTGGCTTCTTGGGGGTTCAGTTTAACCTTTGTCTAAATATTTCTATTTTTAGTTTGTGGTTACTTATTTTATAGTGGATTAGGGTGTACCTGTGTCTGTGAAAAAGACATGGCTTTCTGTTGGTATTGACTGTGCAGGATCGACGAGCTGTACTATTCTGACTGGTTTAGTTTTACAATAGGTGAATTGATGTTCTAGTGCTCTCTGCAATGTTTAAGATGCTTCCTTTTCCTAGGTACACCCTTGTGTGACTTATAGAAATTACTGCTTATGGTATGGTAGAATTTCTCTGTAGGTCCTGAATGTTTTGTATTCTCAGTATGCCTAGTAATGGATTTTGGAGGGATGTGTGAAAAAATGATCGGCCCCAGGTGTCAAATACCCTAGACCACTGACCTTTGGATTTTATGGCTACCCTGCTCTGTTTGTTGTAACTTTGCATACCCCCCTCCGTCCCCCCTCTCTTTATCTAGTAGAAGGAGCAACAACCATCACAGGGACTCCCTCAGAATACCTCCACAAAGAGATGTTAGGAGAAAGACTCCATTCTCCCAAATTCTTAACAGCCTACTTTTATCATCAGTGGAAGTGATTTTGACAAAGAAGCAAAAGGCAATCAAACTGCTGTCAATCCTTCCACATTGTTAAACAAACTAGAAGACGGGGTCTGGAAAATCATATGGACTTCACCTCGGCCATTCCTTGTTGGCTGGGGAAGAAAAAAGCAGGGGGTGTCTAGTTACAGGAGAGAAATTGGCACGATGAACTGTCTAGCATTACAAATAATAAAACTCAGGCTGTAGTAACCTCAGCTGAGAGAGGGAGTTTGATAACTGATTTGTATTCCAACGACAGATATAACAAACAATCTTCCCTCTGGCTCCTTTTGTACCAGAAAAACAATGACTATATTTGAAGAACACATTCCTTCCACATTTGGAGTGACTTACAAAACAACACACACACACACACACACAATAATAATTTCATTCCTTCTGTTACACTGGAGGCCAAAGCCACAAAATGGAGAGTAAAAACTAGCAGCATGGGAGCTATTCATACCAGTTCTCTTCCACTGCAAATTACTGTTAAAGCTAAGGTGGCCAACCAACCTCTCACACACCAAAAGGCAGAGAAAGCTGTCCTAGGGAAACTTGCACACAGAAAGGGAAAGGCAATTTTCAGCTTATATGAGATAGTACTACCAGGTACAGAACACTGGGCTGACAAACAGGGAAGCCCAATTCAAAATCCTGCTGCTGACCCTTGAGATCTTGGGCAAGTCACTTAGGGGTCCTTTTACCCAGCTGCGGGAAAAGGGCCCTGCAATAGCGGCAGGGGCCATTTTTCCTGCACCCCAGGGCCCTTTTTACCGCAGCGGGTAAAAAAAAGCCCCCCGCACACATGGCCATGTGGTAAGAGAACTCTTAACCTCATGCCATGCAGCAGGGAGCCCTTACCGCCACTCACTGAGGTGGTGATAAGGGCTCCCGTGCTAACTTGGCGGTAACCAGGCAGTGCATGGCTGGCGGTAGTCCCAGAAGAGCGAGCGAGGTGTTGTGGTACTGTGTTCCAAGATTACATCATTGGGCTGACATGGTGATGAACTGCCCTGTTTGTGATGCCCGTGTTTAATCATTAAAGGTTGTAATCTGTATGGCGTGGCAAGTGCAGCTCTGGCTGCTTTCTTGAGCAGACTGGATGGACCGTGCAGGTCTTTACCTGACATCATCTACTGTGTTATTATGAATATCTACATGGAGATCTGATGAAAGAAGACACATTCTTGAAGGGCACCTATTTTTTACACAGGCATATCTATCCACAATTTTATAACTTTTTTTCCATGTGTAAAACATGATTTATATGCTGAAAATGCTTCATATAATTACCCCCATATTTTTCATAGGATTTCCACATGCAGGCAGGGCCACCGAGAGACTGGGCCGGGCCAGGGACAAGGACGCCCCCGGGCCCCGGGCCCCCGGGCCCCGGCCCCACCCCATGGGCCCTGCCCCCACTGCCCCCCAGGTTGTTGCTGCCCCCCCTGAGGGGGCCCGGCACCACAGTCCCATCCGCCTCCGCCACCGGGCCGGGCCCCGACGTCAGACGCACAGAAGCCCTGCAGAGTACAGCGAAGATCAGCTGAGAGGAGCGCGTCTGTGTGGGCCGCGCACGCTGGAGTCAGAAGACAGCACTTCTGCTGGCGGGGGTTCGGGTGGAAGGGGCCCGGTGGCAGTGGCGGGTGGGACTGCGGCGCTGGGCCCCCCTTGGAGGCCCGGCCCCCGGGAATTTTGTCCCCCTTCTCGGCGGCCCTGCATACAGGTAATAGAATTTTATCCCTGTAGGACCACAGTGGATTACAGTAACATATTAAGCCAGGGGTTCTCAAGGCAGTCCTCAGGACACACCTAGCCAGTCAGGTTTTCAGGATACCCACAATGAGTATGCATGAGATAGATCTGCATGTAATGGAGGCAGCACATGCAAACTTATCTTATGCATATTCATTGTGGGTATCCTGAAAACCTGACTGGCTAGGTGTGTCCTGAGGACTGCGTTGAGAACCCCTGGCTTAATATGTTACTGTAACCCAATGTGGTCCTACAGGGATAAAATTCTACTATTTACCTATATATGGAAATCCTATGAAAAATATGGGGGTAATTGTTTGAAGCATTTTCAGCATATAAAAAACAATTTGGATTTATACCTTTTCCACAACATTGCATGACATTCTTTCACATTCTCTCTCCTTTTTACATTTTTACTTTTTTAAGATCGCACATCTACTATAATAAAACTCACCCTCAACGTTCTGAAGACAACGTTCTGAAGTCACTCAGTCACTCACTGAAGGGTTCATGGATTCATAGTGGTGAAGCCACAACACTGACCATGTCTCTCTGCCCCGCCCTCACATGACGGACCAATCAGAAAAAACACCCTCAACATTCTGAAACACAAAGGACCATCACAACACCGTTCCCAGGCAACACTAGGCAACGTAAGACGGACCAATCAGAGGAAACTACGTGACAATAAGGGCGGAGCATTCCCCAGCAGAATGGCTCATTATCTGTGCAGCACGGAGAGCACAGAACCACCGCTGGAATGAGAGAAGAATATTCCTGCTGTGGGTATGTGCAAAAATAGACTGGGGGAGGGGGGAGAAATTTTTAAATGCCTAATGCCAATACTGAAGAGTGCCAGAGGGCCTATAGCACAGACTATATTTGGGATCACTTGACATGGAGTCAGAGGAGCCGGAAAACAACGTGCCAGTCACCATCTGGGACGTGGGCGAACAGGACAAGCTGAGGCCCAGCAGGAAGGATACCCGCGACCCAGCCAGCAGCAAACAGCGACCAAGGAAAGGGGAGGAGTACTCCTTCCCTGCCTAGGAATCGCTGGAGACTGGCTGCCAAACTAACAAAACAACTGCACACCGACAATCAACAACCTGCACATACACTGCACCCTCACACACACACACACACACACACACACACACACACACACAAAATAACTCTGTGACACATACACACACACACACACAAAAAACCACATGCTAGCGCCCATTTCATTGGTTTCGGAAACGGGCCTTTTTTACTAGTATACAATAAAATCATTATTTTCACTCATATTTTTCAGTAGCAATATTTGGCACATGACCATAACCTCCTTTTGACAGGACCTCCACAGAAAGCCAGACCACATATTTTTGATCAATATTCATTAGATGCTCATACATATGCAATGCACGTCCTTTAAATTGACGACGCTTATGTCACTTCCTCTTCTACTTGGTAAGTAACTTGTTTAACGTTGTAGTTTTTTTTAGCTTTGGGATATACTTTTCTTGCGGCGAATAATTCATCATGCTTTACTTTCAAGCTGAGCACAGTATTTTTCTTCTTCAACTTAAGGAAGTCAGCGTTTTAAAATCAAGGTTTTGGCATGTTTTTTGGGGTTTACCCCCTTTTTTATATATATATACACATATTTTGTCTTATACTCTTTGATGTAATCCTTTAAGAATAGTTTTTTTTAGAAGAAATGTAGTTTTTAGAAGCTGGACCCTATGTCCTTTTTTAAATGATGCATTAGTTTATACAAACCGGTCTGTGTGACATTTATCATATCTCTACAGCGTTTGTCCTCTGACTTGCTTCACCTAATCACAGCTCTATGACTTCATATATACAGAATTGAATATCAGTTCTTTTGATTTGGTAAGTACATCAGTTAATCAGAATCACTAGTAACCTTTTATATCTTTGTGTTTTTATCTCCAGCCGGTTTTTATTGTATTCTTAGATGCAGCGTCATTGCTCACGATTTTTGACATATTTTACGAGAGACATGGATATTATACAGATGGTAGAAATATATTTTGGAACAATACGTTTTTTATGTCAATTTACATTGTTCTCTTTCATAGTTCTACAAAATTTTGTAGTATTTCTATACACTGTTTTCTGGACGTCCTCCTTTTTAAAGTCTGATCATTTTAGCAAACAGTTTTTCATCCGTATAATATCCTAGTGGTTATTTTTATTATAGGAATCATCCACATATCATGGCTTTGTCACCATATAAACAGGTTTTTTTTGTGTCTGAATTCCGGTTGGTCTTCTGTATTCCCAAATACATGCTAAATACATTTACTCACTTATTACCCCCAATAATGGATGCTTTTTCTTTTTTTCGAAGTCTGATAATTTGACCAAGTACTTTCTCATCTATATACTCTTCTAGTGGGTATGTTTATTATATGAATAATCCATACATCATGGTTTTACCGTTACATCAGAAGTTTCTTTTGTGTTTGTATTCCAGTTGGTCACCGCATTAGCATTCCCATATACATGCTAAATACATTTTTTCATTTTAACAGTTAAGACTTCAACATTTACCACATACGTACTCTTTATGTTTACTCTTTTCATAACTTACAACATCAGTATTCACCATATATTTATTTTTTATATGATACTAAGATTTGCAACAGAGTGGACACCTGGGAGGGAGTGGAAAGCATGAAAAAGGATCTGAGGAAGCTAGAAGAATGGTCTAAGGTTTGGCAATTAAAATTCAATGTGAAGAAATGCAAAGTGATGCACTTAGGGAGTAGAAACCCACAAGAGACGTATGTGTTAGGCGGTGAGAGTCTGATAGGTACTGAGGGGGAGAGGGATCTTGGTGTGATAGTATCCAAGGATCTGAAGGCAACGAAACAGTGTGACAAGGCGGTGGCCGTAGCGAGAAGGTTGCTAGGCTGTAAAGAGAGAGGTGTGATCAGCAGAAGAAAGGAAGTGTTGATGCCCCTGTACAAGTCGTTGGTGAGGCCCCACCTGGAATATTGTGTTCAGTTTTGGAGGCCGTACCTTGCGAAGGATGTTAAAAAAATGGAAGCGGTGCAAAGAAAAGCTACGAGAATGGTACGGGATTTGCGTTCCAAGACATATGAAGAGAGACATGCTGACCTGAACATGTATACCCTGGAGGAAAGGAGGAACAGGGGTGATATGATACAGACGTTCAAATATTTGAAAGGTATTAATCCGCAAACAAATCTTTTCCGGAGATGGGAAGGGGGTAGAACGAGATGACATGAAATGAGATTGAAGGGGGGCAGGTTCAGGAAAGATGTCAGGAAGTATTTT
Organism: Microcaecilia unicolor; assembly: GCF_901765095.1. NCBI lineage: Eukaryota > Metazoa > Chordata > Amphibia > Gymnophiona > Siphonopidae > Microcaecilia > Microcaecilia unicolor. The sequence goes on from NC_044039.1 coordinate 132,975,559, forward strand.
TTCACAGAGAGGGTGGTGGATGCTTGGAATGCCCTCCCGCGGGAGGTGGTGGAGATGAAAACGGTAACGGAAGTCAAACATGCGTGGGATATGCATAAAGGAATCCTGTGCAGAAGAAATGGATCCTCAGAAGCTTAGCCAAAATTGGGTGGCGGAGCAGGTGGGGGGAAGAGGGGTTGGTGGTTGGGAGGCGAGGATAGTGGAGGGCAGACTTATACGGTCTGTGCCAGAGCCGGTGATGGGAGGCGGGACTGGTGGTTGGGAGGCGGGAAATACTGCTGGGCAGACTTGTACGGTCTGTGCCCTGAATAAGGCAGGTACAAATCAAGGTAAGGTATACACATATGAGTTTGTCTTGTTGGGCAGACTGGATGGACCGTGCAGGTCTTTTTCTGCCGTCATCTACTATGTTACTATGTTACATGTAATTTACATATTTTATATACATGTTTTAAATTTTTATGTCAAGGTACTTAGCAATGTTTATGATCATATTTATTATTTGTTGGTATTTGGTCATCATTTATTTATTAAGTTTTTATTGATATCATATGTTTTTTTAGATGTTGTATTAGAGTTAAAAATCTTTTCTATTTATAGAATTAGTAATTTGACCCCTGATGTAGGCGTTCATAAATGCCGAAACACAGACCGTGTCGGGTCTCTTCATATCTGCATTAATAAAGGATTGTTGGATTACATCTCCAGTGTTGGATTCGTCTTTGTCTAGCCTCTACTTTGGTCTACTGTGTCTTAATTAACTGCCTTTTTTCTTTTAAATATTCTTATTGAATTGTTTTATTTGTACCTGTAAATCACTTTAAATGAACCCTTTCACTAAAATGTTATAAATAAATATTGGATAGGAAAGCATACAAGATCTCCCACTTAGCTCATGCCTAGCAACCCCGCTTTTCCATGTCTAACTCCAACGTTCTGTAATAGTCTGTATAACTACCAGCACCAATATGGCTATTGCCCAAGCATCTAATCTCCTAGATCCCTTCTTAGCCTGCCAGTCAAACATGTCTATGTGAGTGCTGCGTTTCCAGTAGAACATATTTTAGAACAACTAGGTTAGTATGACAGGAAAGCACCTATTTTGTAAAGACACGTGGAGGGGCATTTTCGATATAACGTCCAAGTCAGGCTTTGGACATCTTGCGTTAAACATCCCAAATCCAAATAGAAAACACGACCATTTTCGAAACCGAAAAAGTCTTTTTTTTTCCCAAAATGCCATTTGTAACAAGTTTTGTGCTCTGAGCATTTACCTTTTCAGGCCACTTTCAAAAAAAAAAAAAAAAAGGGAAAAAAATAGAAAATCAAGCCATTGGGGTGTAGAAGGGGCCAGCATTTTTAGTAGACTGGTCTCAAACACATCCTAGAAGATCAATGGGGCACCCTAGGGGGTGCTGCTGTGGACTTCTTATAAATGCTTCCAGGTACACATCTCACCATTGCTCCCTTATCTGTCTGCTGAGCCCATCAAAACCCACTACCCCCAACTATACACCACTACAATAGCCCTTAAGGGTGAAGGGGGCACCTATATATGGGTACAGTGGGTTTCTGGTGAGTTTTGGAGGCCTCACAGTTTCCATCACAAGTATAACAGATAGGGGGAGGTACGGGCCTGGGTCCACCTGTTTACAGTGCACTGCACCAATCACTACTGCTCCTCTAATAGACCTGGCTATAACATCTGAGGCTGTCACAGAGGCTGATAAGTACTATTTTTATTCACATTTTTGGGGGGAGCGGAATGGAAGGGATCAGTGACCACTAAGGGAGTAAGGGGGAGATCATCTCTGATTCCCTCCAGTGGACATCTGGTCATTAGGGCACCTTTTTCTGCCTTATTCATTTTAAAAACAGGTCTAGACCAAAGCGTTTAGATTTTCGCCCTGGACTTTTTCGTTTTGTTCCATTATGGCTGTAAAACATCCAAGCATTAGACCCACCCTAATCCCACCTTTGAAACACCCCCGACCTGCTCCCTTGTGATTTGGATATACTGCAGACGAGTTGCATAGATAGATAGATGTTTGCAAAAGAGGCTTTGAAAATACTGATTTGGAGATTTTGAGAAGACTTTCATCCAAATGCTGCTTTATAACACTTTCTAAATGTTTTTCTCTTTTGAAAATGAACTCCATGGGCACCTATATTTGTTTGTAAAATAGTAGCACAAATCCTACAGGAACAGTGCCTAGGTCGATGGTTCTCAACCCAGTCCTTGGACACACGTAGCCAGTCAGTTTTTCAGGATTCCCACAATGAATTTGCATGAGATAGATTTGCATGCAGTTCCTCCATTGTGTTAATGTTTTTACATGCATTAAAACCTTCACTAAGCACCCAATGCACTTTAGCAGATAGGCTACTAAGAGCCCATTTGAGGTGTTACTTTCCCTCTCACTGCTTCAGGGCCTCCTATTTGCTCCTAAGTTCAAATTACTTGAGCAAGCAAAGCCAACACTGTATTTGAGTTACACTTTTAAAAGATTCTACCAGTTAAACCTTTTTGAAATTCAAGTCCTACATGATTAGAAAAATTAAGGGCCCCTTTTACTAAACCGTGCTAGCGATTCCCACACTGCAAATGCAACAAAACCCATTCAAATTGAATGGGCTGCATCACATTTGCCACACCGGGTTATCACTAGGGTGGTTTACTGAAAGGGGCCCTAAATTACCAGACAGCAAAGATAGAAAAAAAATTATTTTTAATTTAGGATGAATTAGCGTGGTAGTTGTGTTAGTCCACTTTAAAAGTCAATAATTAAAAATAAAACAAAATTGAAAATAAGGTGATACCTTTTTATTGAATGAAATGACTTGAGGAAGGATGTTTTAGCCTCTGAAATCTAATAAAAAATGTATTAAATTAATCCAATAAAAAGGTATCACCTTATTTTCCATTTTTATTTATTAATTTGTAATTTATTGAGTTGAATGTGATTTTTTGAAATGTATATTTGCTATCTTTACATTTTGCACAGTACAGGGGAACATGCATCACTGTTTCTGTTTCTTTAGTGTTGCACTGTATGCAGAATCTGGCTTCTTGGAACTTCAGTTTAAATTTTGGTTATGTATTTTTATTTTTCATTTGTTGTTACTTATTGTATACTTGGTGAGGGTCTATCTGTGTTCATGAGTGAAAAAAGCTAGGTATTCTGTTAGCATTGAATGTCTGTGTAAGATTGATCTGGCTTGTTCAGTTTTCACAATACATAGATTGATGTTCTATAACCCACTGCAATGTTTACGGTGCTGCCTTTTTCTAGATAGGTCCTTGTTATGTATCTGCTGGAAGTTAGTGTTGTTATGGTATGTTAAAAGTGCTTTATAAGTCCTGAGTGACTTTTGTAGGGTTTTGTATTACTTCATAATATGCCTGTTACTGGATTTTAAATTTGGATTTAGCTCACTCCTTACTCAGTAGTAGCTCAAAGTGTCAGGTTCTCAGGTTCAGAGCCCGCGGGGCCAGGCTCTGGAGCAAACGTGAGCCCTTGGGCTGCTGACGAGGAGCGACAGCAGCAGGCAAAACCCACCAACCAACGCTGGGCAAGCACACCGGCACCGGCAGGGACTGCAGGCACCGCCCAGCGAGCTGGAACACACGGACTGGAATCCCCCGTTTTGGAGGACACAGGACTGAAACACTGGACTGAAATCCCCCGGACTGGAGGACACAGGACTGGAACACTCCGGACTGGAACACACCGGACCGGAACACACTGGACTGGAGCACACAGGACTGGTCCGTACAGCTTCACCTGTACTTAGCCACTGCCCCCCAAGGGTTGAGCCCTTGGGTTCGAGTGGCCGGCAGGACTTACTGGATACCGGATGACACAGGGACCAGGACTAGAACAAGCTTGAAACTGAAGTGCTCCAAAAACCTACTGACATAAGTGCTCCCCAGTCCTTAACCAACAAAAGTGCTCCTAACAGTAAACCAACAAAAGTGTTCCCCCACAGTGCACCTATGCACTGAACTACAGCAATGTCCCACTGCACTAAACTACCAAAGGTGCTTCCTGGGCACCAAACCAACAGAAGTGCTACAAAAAGGGAAAGCAGGGGAGCCACAAGGGAAAAGCAGGAAAGCTAAATACACAAACTAGCAAAGGAGCTTCCTAAGCCCCATGCTACAGCAGTGCACCACCGCACTAACCTAACCCAGGTGCCACTAAGCACCAAGCTACAGAAATACTTCTAACAGCAAACCTGCAGTGCTTCTAACAGCACCCAAACCCAGAAGTACTTCTAACAGCAAACTAGCAGTGCTTCCTACAGCACCAAAACCAGAAGTACTTCTAACAGCAAACTAGCAGTGCTTCTAACCACACCCAAAGGGAAAGCAGGGGAACTACAAGGGAAAGGCAGGGAAGCTAAACACTTAAACACAGGTCAAATGTGCACACTGCACCAACACTAACCTGGACCTTTAGCAAAAGCAAGCAGGGAAACTAGACACAAAGTCAGAAGTGCACACTGCACCACCCTACCTCAAGCAAACGTTGCAAAGGCCCTGAAGGAAAGAACACCACTTCCTTATCAAGGCCCTCCCAGATGATGTCACACTACCTAGACCCAGGCATACAGCACACTGAAACCCAGAGAGGCCCAACCCACACCAATGCAGCACCGTGAAGTACTTGAAGCCAGTACACCCAGAGAAAGGTAGAGCTAACTCAGTCCACACCCACAGCTGCAGTATAGAGAAACAATTAACCCCATGCTGGCAGCAGCCAGCACAGAGAGAGCTAGCTAGCTCAGACAGGACAGACAGAAGAAACGGAAGCCAACTAAGAAGCTGACCACCAGGAAAAAGGTAAGTTTGAGAGGTGTTCTGACCACAATCATAACACAAAGTGAGTTCTATTCAGGTACAGTAGGTATTTTCCAGTGCCTGGATGACTTATAGTCTAAGATGGTACTTGAGGCAGTTAAGTGACTTATCCAAGATCTCAAGGAGCAGCAGATGGATTTTAACCTTGGTGCCCCTGTTTTTCAGCACTTCTCTATTAGGTACAGAAAATGCATATTCCAAACATGTTCGGTAAGTCAACAATAAACTAAAGGCCAGCAAATCTGAACCCAGTAACCACATGATTTCTGTTACAGAGATGCTGAACACTGCTGTTCCCACGGCTGACAGCAAGATGCTGGATTGTGATTCTAGGTCTGATTGGAGCCAAGTATTAAAGTACCAAAATACTGCAAATATTGTTCAGTTCAATATGTCTGTTCAGTTCAATGTATTTAATCTGCATGATACAATCAGTAACATAGGTATTGTGGGGTGGGTGGGGGGAGGCATCTGGAACACCTCTATCAGAGAGACACAGTGAAGGTATCCTTCTCTGCTGTATTCAAAAGTGTCCCCAATGTCTCTTTACTGCTGACATAGATGTCATCCCATTCCCCACGATTTTAACTTGCTCTGCCATGCCCAATCCCACCCTAGCCCTGCCCCAGCCCAATTTAGTCTCTCCAAACATCTGAGAGATTGACCGCCTATGTTTCCAGGGATGAGCAATGGCTCTCTTACATCTACCTAACAATTTCTTATTGTTATAAAATTGTTGAGGTTCTAGACATGTGTAGAACCTCTGTCTTCACAACCAACCACCTCCCTCTACTGGCTCGTCTATGTATCCACCCCCAAGCTCTGATTCTACATACATTTCCATTGGTCGGGTAAGAGCTCTGATAGGATTACTTACGAGAATAGAAACACCAAGGAAATGTCATTTAAAAATAATCAAAAGTGAACACTTACAAAGAAAATCTTTGGAAAACAGATTTCCAAAAGCTAACTGGGCTGTTGAGAATCCAAGTGGAAAACTACCATAACTGCTTGCTTTGAACCTGTGCCTCTAAAACAAATTGGCCCATCAGTTCTTCAAACATATCTCTCTCCTCAGTGGCACACATTTAAATGATTCCAAACTGTTCTTGTGATTTGTTATCAATTAAACTTGAATAATTCAACAGCACACCTTTTGAAAATGGGGTACTATTTTGTTAAGTGAGTCGAAGTGCAGTCACATTGTATAATATTGCTAGGAACCTGGCTAATGGTACAAGTCCATGGGGATTTTATTAGACACACACAGCACTTCACTTATAGAAAAGAATGCCAGGTACAACTGTACAAGTTCAAACTTATCAATTTTCTCTGTCTTTTCTGAATCTCCTGGGTTCCCAGACAGGAATATTGGGAGGATGTCTTTTATCTATTTCAAGTGCCTCTGGAGTCCTGGTTGTAATCCAGTTTAAAACCTCTTGGAATGTTGACAAGCCAGGTACCCCAAACAAGGAGAGCTAGTGCTGTGTTCTCTATAGCCTGCAGCCCCCCCCCCCCACCACCACCAACAGGCTTATGGGGGATATGGTTGCCATCATTCACGTTTACATTCTAATACTGGCATCTTCTGCTCATACTGTCTTGATCTGAAGAAGATTTTGGCCTCCAAAAGCTAGTCAAAAATGTACTAGTTCGATAAAAAGGTATCCCCTCATTTTCTGTTTGTTGTATATTCATTGTTTTGTTTTCTTTTTAAATGTTATAGGGGTGATTTCATAACAGGGCACCCACAAGTGGCCCCCCCAACAGCAGAGATGCACAGGCACAAATTTAAACTTGCTCTGAAGCAGGTGTAAATGGTTCAAGGTTCAATGTGCAGATGTACTATTTTGGGACGACATTAAAAAGTACTTATGTGTTTGGCACTGTGCTGAATGGATAAATGCTTGTTTTAAAAAAAATGAAGCAGCAGGTGCAGGGGAATTCTTTAAATGGTGCTTTAAATTGCATGTACAAACTTGGGTGCATGTCCAATTTGTGTGCGCAGTTTAATTAAGTAATGAGCCTATTAGCGCCAATAATTGGGTATTAACAGTCAATTATTGGTTCTATTTGCCAACCATTTTCATTTATACACACATTTTGCTAAGCACTATTCTACAAAGATGTGTGCATAAATCTTTTAGCATGCAACTGAAAAGGGGATATGGCCATGGAGGGGTAAGGGCAGGTCAGGGGCACTCACTTAAGATTCACTCACTATTATAGAATTTGGGGGATCCGTGTCTAATTTAGGTGCGGGGATTTATGCCAGGTTTCAGTTGGTGAAAATCCTCCCATCTAAAAATTGGGCACAGATCCTGGTGCTCTGCGCTATTCTATAAATGGCACCCAACTTGGAACACCGTTTATAGAACAGCGCTCAGTGCGCATTTTTTCAGTGCCCAATTTTGCCATTTACTGAATTTAGTCCTATATGTGTGTAGAGTAATTTTATAACAAGGAGCCTAGGTTAAGTGAGCAGGAAGGTGCCTATTTTGGTGCTATTTTATAAAGACACGTAGACGGGTATAATCGAACGGGGGCACCCATCTATAAGGGCACCCATCTCTAAGGACGGCCCTGTAAAGCGGCGTCCCCGACCTTACTATCGTAACAAGATGGGCGGCCATTTTTTCTTTCGATAATACGGTCGGGGACGGCTAAATCTCAACATTTGGGTCGACCCTAGAGATGGCCGCCATTGGTTTTCGCCGATAAGGGAAACTAAGGACGGCCATCTCAAAACTGGCCAAATCCAAGCCATTTGGTTTTGGGAGGAGCCAGCATTTGTAGTGCACTGGTCAATTTTACTAAAAACGGGAGGAAAACCCTCAACTGACTCCTTCTTGGCTACAAAGCTGATCAATTTTGGGAGTTCATGCAGTCATCATTGGCTAAAAAACCTCCAAAAATGTATTTATATATGTATAAAGTCCAAACAAGCTTTTTACTTAACTTTTAGAAATGCACTAACTCCTCCTATCTCCATATATCTCTATTCCATGGCCAGTTTTGCAAATTTCGTCAGGGCCCATGGAACACAAGATCACTCCATTCCGTGGCTGTTCAACAATTGTGAGAAGCCAGGGCTCCTGCAGTGGGGGAATGGGGGGCCTTCTAGCATGCAAATGCATGTTGGACAGAGCTCTCCATTCCTCCCCAATGTTCCTGAAACCCTAACGTCAGTTCTGAGCTGAAAATAACCAGTTAGCAGCAAACTCAAAACTATTTATTTTGGGGGTGTTCTGGGAGCAGAGTCAGCACTTGGCTGGTTAAGTGCTGATACTCAGAACTTGACCGGCCATGTTAACCACATAAACAGGACTGCATAAAAGTCAGCCTTATCTTTATGTGGTAACCCATTGCTGGTTAAGGGGCCCTTCTACTAAAGGGCTGGCGCATGGCGATAGGCTTGCTGCGCACCAATAATGAACTACTGCCAGCCCAACATGGGTGCCAGCAGTAGTTCCGCCCCAGCATGCTCCATTTCTGGCACTAGCAGGAATTAGGGAAAAGTATTACTGCAGGGGGTTAACCAGCAGTAATTGGGCAGTGCCGTGCGCTGCCCAGTTACCACCGGGTTAGTGCAGGAGCCCTTACTGCCACCACACGGCCATTTCATTTTTTCCAGTTTTCATCCCCTGCAGTAAAAGGGGCTCTGGTGCGTGGCAAAAATGGCCACCGCCAGTAGTGCAGGACCCCTTTTACCACAGCTTAGTAAAAGGGCCCCTAAGTGCTGAATAAGCACTCATATGGCTATGTTAGCCAGCTCTGCAAACCCTGAAATTCAATGCCAGTGCCAGACATGGCCCAACATTGAATTTCCAGGTTTAGGCCAGTGGTGGTCAATAAAACATTAATCGCCACCGACTGAATATCAGGCCCCTTATCTTTAAGCAAAATAAGACCAAATCTAAGGTCTCTCCTACAAGATAGACAGCCCCATCAACAAATCATGTAGGGGTCTGTTTACCAAGCTGTGGGAAAAAGGGCCCTGCGCTAGTGGCGGGGGCCATTTTTCCTGCGTGCCAGGGCCTTTTTTACCGCAGAGGTTAAAAAGACCCCAGGCACAAATGGCCATGCTGGAAAAGAACTCTTACCGCGTGGCCATGCAATGGGGAGCCTTTACCGCCACCCATTGAGGTGGCGATAAGGGCTCCTGCGCTAACCCAGCGATAACTGGGCAACGCATGACGATGCCCGATTACAGACAGGTTACCGCCACATAAGCCATTTCCGGGGTTTTTCTTTTTCCCCTGAAAATGGTGCGCACTCAGGGTGAGACTACCGCCAGCAGCCGCGTTGGTCCAGCGGTTGTCCCAGAAGAGCGAGCAGTAAGCCTGCATTGGGCTTACTGCCGTTCTGTAAAAGGGCCCCTTAATATCCAAATCCTCTAAACGCTCCAAAAAATAACTTTATTGTGACTTCCTCTATCTTGATTAAAATCCCCCATGACTAACATATAGTAAACTCTCAAAGTAGCTTCAGCAATCAAGCTTTCTGTATGCTGAAGTCCTTTATAAAAGACTCCCATCATATACCTGAAAGTTTAAGTAGAATTACTAATATGCAAAATCCCCTTATATTTTCAGTGTACCAAATATGAGAAAGCTTTTCAGCAAGTCTATTAATATCACATTAGTGGTACACATAAAAGTACTATATGGAAAACTTTCAGAGCATTTTTTTAACCTGATTTTACTTCCTATATAATTCTTATTTAATGTTTGTGTGACATCAAATATTTACGACTATCTGGAATGTTTCTGTAGTATCAAAAAATGTGATTGCTCATTGGAAATAGTATCACAAAAGAGACGTCACGCATATCTTCTCAGTAGGTACAAAGGATGTAAAGTTGACTTCAGGGGCTGAACTCTTCAATCTCCCACACCATCACCCTACTTCAAGAAAAATAGGGATTTCCCTTTGAAGGAGATAAGAAGCTTCAAAGAGAATGGTCAGGAGAACCAGCTTAACCAAATCAAATGCTGTCAAACCCTGTGACCCTAAGTTTCTGTTCACAGACCTCTTATGTGGAGGTCTCCTGTCAGATAACGGCTTCCAACTCCATAATCAAGGGCATGCTAATGTTACATTGCATTGCAGATGAATACATTGGGGTCCAGTGATCAATGAATCTCACCAAATTCCAGCTATTGTGAATCAAAGGAAATATTCACTGCAGAAATCCGTTGCTATTAGGAAAGTTTCTGGCTTTTCAAATTTATTTGCCTTTTTCCAATACACTATTTACACTCTGGCTCCATCACAAAGTTTGATTCGCATTCATTTGTGAAATAAAAACATCTGCATACTCCTTTTGGTGGACAAAATCTATGCACATTGTTAAAGAATATACCCGGTCTGTGCCTAATTCAGGTGTTGGCATTTACACCAGTTTTACTTGGCGCAACTGCCCATGACTAAATTTAGTCATCTGTATGGGTGCTCGACATATTCTATAAACCGTGTGGAAATTTAGGCTTATTCTATAAAGCATGCCTAAATTAACATAAGACATACTTTACAGAATGCACTTAGGCAAATTTCATTTCGGTGCTGAATATTTAGGCATGACATATAGAATCTAGTCCAATGTATAGAATTGCCTTTATGGAGTTTAAAATTTCAGTGACAGCGCTCAAGACACAGAATCTATTGCCAGACGTACCAGGTCAAAGGAGAGGCGAATTTACCCAAACACTGAGGACATTTATGTCAGTGGTAGACTCCCAACAATAAGAAAATGACTACTTTTAGAACAGAGAATAAATAAAGCAAAATTTTCAAGCCTTTTGTGGGTTTTCTTTAAGTTTCATACTACTTAGCCAGTCCAGTGACTCAGTGGACCTTTTACTAAGGTGTGGTAAAATCTGGGCTTAACATATGACTTTTCTGTGCGCTAAGCCCAGATTTAACGTTGCATTTTTATAGAGCTTTTTCCTTTTTTTTTTTCAGGTCATGCACTAATTTTACCATTAGTGTGCAGTACCTGCAAAAAATTAATGCGGGAGCACTTACTGCCTCTTATTTAGAAGGCGCTAAGTGCTCCCATGTTAACCCTGTGTTATCCAGTTAACATGTGCTAATCCTACCGTGCTAGCTGAATAATGCAGGAATGCCTACTCTCCACCCATGACACAACCCCTCCTCAAATTATTTTTTTTAAATAGGTAACAAAACCACGTGAAAACAGGCAAGATACAGCAAAACATTTTAACCACGTGTTAAGGACTTGACGCCCTTTAGTAAAAGGTCCCCTCAATGTACACAGAGGATCTGAGTTTGAATCTTAGGTCTGGTATTCTGTTCTACAAGCTGACTAGAGAAACCAGCACTGTTCCCTTGAAGCTCAGCAGGTGTCCCCCAACTGCATTGCTGCCAGTAGGGGGTGGTGCTTCAATATTGTGTTCTCAATTACTTGGAACAGGCAGGTTCCCTGGAGTCCTACAGAGCTTGCCTGTCCCTCACTATTGAAAATGTGATAGTGAAACAGCCAGTGGCAATCCTAGGTCGGCTGCCACCCGGGGCGGATCGCCGCTGCGCACCCCCCCCCCCCCCCAGATGCAGCGGTGTCTCTCCCCCCAGGGTGCAGCACAACACCCCCTCCCCCCCCCGGCGCATCAAGCCCCCCCCCAGGTGCATTCTTGGCTGCTGGAGGGCGCAGATAGCAGCCGCGCGCCTGTCGGCTCCACTGGCTCCCTGCTCCCTCTGCCCCGGAACAGGAAGTAACCTGTTCCGGGGCAGAGGGAGCAGGGAACCAGCGGAGCCGACAGGCGTGCAGCTGCTCTCTGCACCCTCCAGCAGCGTGCACCCGGGGCGGACCGCCCCCACCGCCCCGCCCTTGCTACGCCACTGGAAACAGCACCCCCTACTGGCAGAAATATAGTGGAGGACTCCTGCTCAGTTTTGAGGGAACAGTGGATAACAGGGAGGCTGTATTCACAGCCCCTGGGGTAAAGCATCAATCATCATGCAATGGCAACACCCAGCCCATGTAAACCAGTTCTATAACTGAGCATGTGCAGTTACACACACCTTATGTACAAAAATGCACACTTATGTTCTTGTGCAAGCACAAATGCACTATGCATTTTTTTTATAAGGGTGTACTAAGTGCTATACCCCCTGAATTCTATATGGGGCACCCAAATTTGGGCATGCTGTCAAGATCTGTGCACAAATTACTTGGTTAATGAGATTGGTACTCATTAAAATTTGCATGGGCATCTGGTTGCTCGCTGTTCTATAAGGCAGGGCCTAACTCCCATAGCAGGCATCCCAAAAGGGGGCATGACCATTGCATGGGCATGTCAGGAGCATTCCAAAACGTTATGCATGTAGATGTAGAACACTGGGTCAGCGTGATTCACTTGGGCACCAGCATTTATACCAGGTTTCAGCACGTGCACATCTGGCACCCAAAGTTAGACGTGGGAATCGGCTCTACGCGCTTTTCTAAAAAGAGCGTGCAACTTGTATAGAATAATGCTTAGCGCTGATTTTTTTTTTCATTGCCCATTATTGAGTGCTATTTAGAGAATTCCCTCCGTAGTGTAGAACTGCAAAGGAGGTATGAACATAGGCCAAGCATAGGAGGGGTATCAATAAGGATGCAACTTACATGTGCAACTTACAGAATGCTGTGAATTACAAGCATTGCATACCACATTTAAACATGCACATTTACACCTGCCATTGACCTGGTGTAAATGGATGCACATACATTTAGGCACACCAATGTGAATTTAATATAGTATTGTATAATGAAATCCGGGTATTCAGATGCTGTAATACAGTGTGTTACATTAGGTCAACTACAAGGGGACATCCAGTTACAGAATTACCCTTTAGGGTCCAGCTTAATCTGATTTTGGAAGGAAGTGTATTTTGTGGACCCCAATCAAAGACTGTCATTGAAATGGCTGTCATTGTACCTCGGGGATTGGTCCTTGGTCTGGCTCTTTTTAACACCTTTGTCAGTGATATTGTGGAGGTAAGATTTGACTCTTTGCTGATGATACAAAACTCTGTAATAGGGTAGATACCCCTGGTGGTGTGGATACCATGAGGAAAGTTTTAGCTAAGCTAGAAGGATGGTCCAGAAATTGGCAGCCAAGATTTAATGCTAAAAAATGCAGGGTCAGGCACTTGGGCTACAGAAACCCAAGGAAGCATTACCGTTTAGGAGAAAGAGTACTTCTGTGCTCAAAAGAAGAGTGAGACTTAGGGGTGACCGTTTTTGACGATCTTAAGGTAGCCAAACAGGTAGAAAGGGCAACAGTCAAAGCCAGAAGGATGAATAAGATGAGGAATGGCCAGCAGGAAAAAGAAGGAAGGTGATAGTGCCTCTGTGTAAGTCTCTGGTGAGGCCCCATTTAGGTACTGTGTGCAGTTCTAGAGACCGCACCTTCAAAAAGATATGACCAGGATGGAGTTGGTCCAGAAGGCGCCTACTAAAATGGACAAAGGTCATCATTATACCTTAGACTATATTTCTCAATCTCCTTATGCCCATCCCTCTATTCTTCTCCTTACCCCTCCCAATTTCTTTTCCTCTTGTTTATCCTATCTTTGTTTGCCTCTACATATCCAACTCTCATATCCTCAAAGCCTCACAATTACTACGGTTACTACAACTTGTAATACTCTCCTCCATGACTCTGTAATTGTATTTACTATGTAAGCCGCATTGAGCCTGCAATGTGTGGGAAAGCGCAGGGTACAAATGTAATAAATAAATAAATAAATCATATAGAGACAGACTTATAGACCTCAATATATATACTTTGGAAGACAGATGAGAGAGAAGAGATATAATTGAGACATTTAGATATCTCTGTGGCATAAATGCACAGGAGGCAGGTCTCTTTCAATTGAAAGGCAGCTCTGAAACAAGAGGGCATATGATGAAGTTGAAGGGGGATAGACTCAAAAGTAATCTAAGGAAATACTTCTTTACGGAAAGGGTGGTGGATGCATGGAACAAGCCACCGGGCACAGTAGTGATAGTGGGCAGGAAAGAGTGGGGTTCTTTCCTGCCCCTGAAGAAGCCACTAGACCACCAGGTCCTTCAACGTAGGACCAGGGAGGGCAGCGGTGGTAAGGGAAGGGGGCGGTGGTGAAACTGTGGGGTGGCAGTGGTGGTTGGGGGTCCTCCAATGACCTTTACTTCCTGGGGTCCCCAATCACTCTCAGTCCGCCCCATTCATTTTGGGCCTCTTTTATAAAGCCTAACTACTGATTCTCTGTGCAGCAAATGAGAGGAAGCCCACTCAATTCCTATGGATTTCCTCTCATTTGTTGCGCAGGAATCACTAGCGTGGTTTTGTAAAAGAAGCCCTTTGTACCCTGCAGGGTCCTAGACAAGGGGGGTCTTGGGGGCCTAGGCCCCATCTTCTCAGGCTCAGGACCCCTCTAAAACTGCAGCACCAGATGCCTGGCTGACAGGGATGCTGAAGCCTCACCAGTCAAATAGATTCATTGCCTGAGCCCCTGTCTGTGCAGCAGAAGTCGACGAGGTGCTGCAGCCACCAATACCAGCACTTTCATGCATTGAATTGAGCATGCGTGGAAGTGCCAGTGTTGGCAGCTGCAGCATCCTTCCGGCTTTCTTGCTGCTCAGACAGCACGGACAGGATCTCTGGTAGAGAAATCTCTTCAGCTGGCGGGGCTTAAGCATCCTCACCTGCGAAAGGTATGATTCAGCAGTAGCGGGAGGAGAAGTGAAAGGAAATGCTTCCCCCCCCCCCCCTGTTCATGCCTGGGCCCCCCCCCCCCTGTTCATGCCTGGGCCCCCCCCCCCCCCCCCCCCCCACACACACACACACACACACACAAATCGAGTTCTGGTATGCCCCTGGTACCCTGCAGTACAGAAGTGTTATCGGCTCATGCTCTGATCATCTGTGAAACAAAAAGTAATGGCAGTAACAATATACAACGACATGCGGATGGCAGCAGTTTATTTGAGAAACTTTATGTATTTAAGTGGCACCATTATTTATCCGTTTGAGATACGCCGACTATTTTTCTGGCCCCACTTAACTGGGTAAATTATCTGGCAAGGCTGGAACTAGATTGGGGCAACCAGGACTTTGCTTCAGGCACTGTATTTTTGAGGGTGCTTCCTGTGCTGTTTTGCAGGGGAGAAGGAGATCAGAGCAGTGGCTTGCCTTGAGTGCAAAAGTAAAGGATACTTTGTTCCAGTGCTGTTATCTAGAAAGCAGCTGGATACCTTTCTGGTCAGCCCATGATCATATACAGATAACTTCTGCTTTACATATCATAGTGTAGTTAGTGGACAAAGTTATTTGTATAAGTGGCAGGAAATTTCAAAAAGAAATGACTTACACAGTCAGCATTTGCGCTAACTGCACAAGTGTTTTTGTATATTGGACTCCCTTAATATTTTTACCCAAACTTTTTAACACATGCAAACTAAATTTCTCTGCATGTTAAATTGATTTTGCTCACACTAAATTACGGCATACTAAAAAAAAAACTGTGCATTATCAAGTCCATCCCCAGGGGGGTTGGTTTTAGACATGGTGGGGCTCAGGACAGAAATTAAGGAGGGCTCCCTGATCTCCCCACCTGCATTGCTACTATGTGATCTGGGAATCTCTTCCCCTTTTCTCCACCACAGTCCGTCTCCCTCCCTTCCCCTCACCTTGAGGTCTTCTTTAAAATGTTTATTTCCCTACTCAGAGGTGCCCCAGCGTGGCAGCCATCCTCACAAGCTATCTCAGGCTGTCCCGAAGCTTTCCCTCTCTGCTGAGATCCACCCAGGTGGAAACAGGAAATTGTGTCAGATGGGGAGGGCGGATTGTGGCAGAGAGGGAAAGCTTTGGGCAGCTGCAAAGGGAAATACATTTTAAAAGAAGATTAGGAAAGGAGGGGGAGACTGTCGTGGGGAGAAGAGAAAGCGATGCCTAGACTGTGGGGCCCCCTGGACCTGTGAGGCCCAGGGCAACTGCCCTGTTTGCCCCCCCCCCCCCAACATCCCTAGTTTATTCAAACAATCATCATATTTTAAAGACATGATTCGTTTTTGTTTATTTAGATCCATATTTCTTTATACAAGGCAAATGTATTTCCAAGGAATAGATTTCCACAGGATAAAAGTTTTTGCTGTCCTCAATATTCTCATCAATATTCTTAGCCTAGGCAAAGACTACTGTGGGCATTGAAAGGCTTGAGGCTATAGAAAGAACAGTCTGAACCCAAAAAGCTTTTTTCATCCGACCAATTGTTTTGATTTGAATGCAGAACTCATGCTTGTGAACTTTGAGGTAGTAAGTAGACTACATGGTACATCCATTGTACTTCCTGCACTCCAGGGTAGTCCCAGAAGGAGAATGATCAGATGTCAATATGTTTTCTGAGTCAGGGCAACCAGATTTCTTCATTGGTTTATCCCTTCCATCCCCAAACACCTCCTCTTTGTCACGATGGTGACTGTTTCCTTGTCTGTGCTCACCTCGCCCTCTGGTGGCCAGAACCGGTGGCTGCTATGGACTGTCACACGTTCCAGACTTTAGCCCAGTCCGATCCAGATCTTCCGGGCTGCAAGACTTGCTTCTCTTGTTTGTGCCTGCATAGCACCTGTAGCTGCCTTGTGATTCCTGCAGCTGAACTTCAGCTGCTGATGGGCTTTATTAACCATCTGGAAATTTCTGTGTTTGCCTTTGCATTGTCTAAGGTCCCTGGTATGTTGGTGTGCTCTGTGCACTTCTGCCTAGTCCAGTTTCTAGTCTGAGTTCCTTGTCTGGTTCTAGTTAGTTAGTTTGTGTGTAGTTTAGCTTTGGTTTTATTGCTTAGTTCCTAGTCTTGTTTCTGGTCTGTATTCCTTGTCTAGTTCTTGGTTGTCTGTGTTTCTTTCTTAGTGGCTGCTTGGCAGCTTTCAGTCCTGAATCTTTCCTGTCTGTGTTTCTTTCTCAGTGGCTGCTTGGCAGCTTTCAGTCCTTGTTCTTGAGCCTGTCTGCTTTCTACCTAGTGTGGTATTGTTTGTCTGAGAGTCCTAGTCTAGTATTCTGCCTAGCCTCCCTTGTGTATTCTATTCCCTGTGTGTATCCTGTTGGTATCCAGTTCCTGCCCTGTCCTGTAAGTCCTGCCAGCCACCTGCACCCAGGGGCTCAACTCCTGGGGAACGGCGGTCAAGCACAGGTGAAGTCTAGTTGTTCCTGCTCTGCCTGTTCCAGCTTGTTTGCCTCAGCTGCAACTCCAGTCTGGGGTTCCAGTCCTGTTCTGCCTTGTTTCTGGTTTGGGGGTGATTTTGCCTGCCACTGCCGCTCCACGGCAGTGGTCCAAGGGCTCACAAACCCAGTGTTTCCGTGAGAAGCCTAACACTCTCACACAGAGCTGGCCCTATCATTGAACGAACAAGATAATGAAGAGAAGAGTCCAGTGATAATACAAAAATATATGGTACTATTTTTTTTAAATGAGGAGAAGACCTCAAAACACCCAAACGCTTACTATGATTTCGGTGTCTTTTACTGGGGTTGTGGCATTCATCATCGATCTAAAAAACCTTGTAACATTTTATTTTTTATTTTAGTAATTACTTTATTTACTTGTTTACTTTATTGTTTATTAGTCCTTTGTTATCATTTTTTCTTCATTTTTACTTTTTTTTATTTTAGCACAAAATCACTCTCCTTTGACAATGCAATGGCAGCTATGTACTTGTCTTTCAAAATGATCTTAAAGACAAATGTGAAACAAGAAAAGTTGAACACTTAACTGACACCCGACGGCGGTCAGACCCGTTTCACTCCAACGCTTCTTCAGCGGTTGTGCATCGACATTTGAAATATCAAGGATGGTATCGTTCATTAAATGATCACCTAAATTTTAAGTCCTTCTAATTTACAATCTACATCTACAAAAAATGCTAAAATCAAAAAAGTAAAAATGAAGAAAATATTATTTTAACAAAGGACTAATAAACATATACTTTGTATTATCACTGGACTCTTCATTATCTTGTTTGTTTGTTTGATTGTTTGATTTTTAGAGTCTCAGTTTGTTTTCCCTATCATTGAACGGCCATGTTTTTCACATATGGACCTGCTTTTTTAGCCCCTACAAAATTATGCCAAAGAGACCCCACATAGAGCCTCTATGAATGGCCCTACGTCCCTCTCGGTCTGCCCCTGCTCTCACACTACTCTTACTAGGACAGGAGGCAGATGGTTCTAAACAGGCAGTCAGCTCAGTTTTCTGCTCTCCTTTGACCTTCTCACCTGGAGTGTATTATTTCTCCTACTTCTTCTCTCTGCAGTGACAAGGAACCCCCTCTTCCTCCCATGTACCAGACTTAGTTGTATTCTCCTTGGAAGCCAGCTTATTCATGCTCAAGCTGGAGTGAAGACCTGGCTTTTTAACCAGGCTTTCTCTGGCTAAACTAGTGGGTGTCTTAGATCTTATAGGCATCTTGTTCTGGTCATATGGAGCTACTTTTCCCTAGCATCGGAGATGGCGCACGCTGGGGGTGGAACTACCGCCTGCACTTGCGTCGGGCCAGCGGTAGTTCCGCGTTGCTGTGCGGTAAGCCCATAGTCAGCTTACCGCTGCTTAGTTAAAGGGCCCCTAAATGGGGTTAACAGTAAAATAACAGATCTTAATGATAACTTCCCCCCCCCCTTATGTTCAATTGTAATCAAATTTTATTACATTATATTATCTAGCTGTTTTCACCTGCCAGATATTTTTACTTTCCTTATTTTGATGCATTTCTTACCCAGTTGTTTTATGTGTTCCCTATCCTGAGATCATAAGAAATGGTCACACCAATATATCTCTCCTGACTGATGAATAAGAGCAGGGCTTTTTTTGAGGGGTACTTGGGGATACTGAGTACTGGCACCTTTTCCATTGTCTGCTAAAATTGACCCATGGACCCCAAGTTTTAATGAAAGAGCTCAGGCTCTACACACCAATTCTGCCTTGTCATAGATTCTGTGACTGGTTACAGGGGGCCTGGCTATTGTAGGGTGGGTCCCTCAGTGATCACCCCAACCCTGTAGGGTGGCTTTAGCATTTGAGTACCGGCACCTTTTTTGCTAGAAAAAATGTACTGAATAAGAGTATCATCCCACCGTGACAATACAATATACTTGTTTCTGTACAGCAAGAGAGCCACTCTCTTGCACCAAATCAATTAACAGCTCCTTGAGCATTGTAAATTATGCTTGTAACCTAAACTATCAAATCAAGAAAAATGTTTACATTGGAAAGATGAAAGGATTTGATATACTGCCTTTCTATGGTTACAGTCAAAGCTGTTTACATTTATAATATACCAGTGGCGTAGCTATGTGGGGCCTGGGCCCCCAAATTTCCTGTGCGCCCCTGGTTTTGCTGACGGGGTCCCCAACCCCTGCCAGCTGAAACATTGCCCAGCGCCGGTCTCTGGCGCCGCCGCGTTGCCTGCCCTGCTCTGTCTTTCCCTCATGTTCAGCACGCTCCTTTTAGTGAAACTGAGCAATTTCACTAAAAGGAGCGTGCAGGACATGAGGGAAAGATACAGCAGGGCAGGCAATGTGACAGCGCCAGAGATCGGCGCTGAACAACGCTTCAGCTGGCAGGGGTTGGGGACCCCTGCCAGCCAAGGTATTTGCTGCAGCAGCGGGTGGGAAGCAGCAGGACGGCAGGGTGGTGGGGGGGGGGCGGCAGCAGCGGGGCGGCAGACCAAAATGTGCCCCCTACCTCTGGCCCCTCCCACCAAAAGGTCTGGCTACGCCCCTGTTATATACAAGTACTGTTTTTTTATCCCTACTGGGCTCACAATCTAAGCTTTTTGTTTGTTTGTTTATTTTGTTTGTTTTAACTTAGGGCAATGAAGAGTTAAGTGACTTGCCCATGGTCACAAGAAGCTGCAGCAGGAATTGAAGGCAGTTTCCCTGGTTCTCAGGCTACTCATCCACTCCATTATAGGGTTAGTATCCATCAGCAAAATATGTTTTTGCCAATTTCCATTGTTTCAATAAGTCATGAAAGGCAGACAAATCAGGGGTGTTGCTAAGCATTGATCTATTGTCCCTGGTCAGAGCCTCGAATACTTCTGTCCTGATACCTACCAAGATCCCCTTTCATATAAGAGAACAAGTGGAGTGAGATGTTACAGTACAACCCACCATCTTAAAAGGCAAGGGGGTTCAGTGTTGCATCAGAAAACATATCAGAGAACAGCCTGCAGAATGACTCTCTTCATCCTTGAGATCCAAATGTTGTAATGATTGGTACTATTAAAATATTTATGTTTTATGCCTTCTAAAGTGAAAACCAGATTATGTCATACGAGTAAGTTGTTTAATTCTCTCCCCTTACAAAACTGTGCTGTTCTGTATCAGAGTGAAAAATACACCAACGGGAACAAAGTTTAGCATGCTTGGAGTTCTGACTAAACAGCAACACTACTTTAATTCTTCATTTTTTCTCTATGTTGAGTATGCATGAATCCAGGGCCGCCAAGAGACTGAGCCGGGCCCGGGGCAAGGCCACCCCTGGGATCGCCGCTGCCCCCCCCTGAGGTCACCACTGCTGCCCCCCCAATTGCTAAGTTGTGCTGCTCCTAAGCTGTTGAAAGGCTTGCAGATCTGAACTCAAGCATTCGATTCATACAGGGCCGCCAAGAGGGGGGGCAGTGGGGACAAAATTCCCTGGGCCCGGGCCTCCAAGTGGGGCCCAGCACCGGGGTCTCTCTCCTTTTCCTGCTCCCAGGCCACCGGCGCCGCAGTCCCCAGTCTCCACCCGCCCACCCCCAGCCCCGTCAACAACCTCCCTCCATCCGCCACCTGCATTCAAATCGGCAGTGCCTCACCTCTGCCACTTTCACACGGAGGTGAGGCGCTGCCGATTTGAATGCAGGGGGCCCGGTGGCGGATGGAGGGGGCTGTCGATGGAGCCGAGGGCGGGCAGGTGAGACCGGGGACTGCAGCACCGGCGGCCTGGGAGCAGGAGAAGGAGAGAGACCCCGGTGCCGGGCCCCACTTGGAGGCCAGGGCCCGGGGAATTTTGTCCCCACTGCCCCCTCTCTTGGCGGCCCTGTATGAATCGAATGCTTGAGTTCAGATCTGCAAGCCTTTCAACAGCTTAGGAGCAGCACAACTTATATGATCTAGTCTCCCTGCAAATGGGCACAAATTCCAGTCATCTGTGATGTGATCCATTGCCCAGTTTTGGAGGTCACAATGACACTTTGGGTGATTTTCAGAATCAGATCCTATAGCCCACTTTGTATGTGTGCAAAACTGCTAGAAACAAACAGTTCTATTGTTGAACACTGGTGAGCTCTATGGAGCTCCTGATGTCCCTAACACAGACATCATTGTGGATTCTACACAGACTTACCAGGAAACTCAATCCAGATTTAAAGATTTATGTATAATTTTTGAAGCTTTATATAAAGGTAAGCAGTAATACTTGGCTTGTAATTTATCAAATTACACCCTGACTCATTTGTTACGGTTATCCCAGTAAGGGATTTTGTGATTGCCTACTCTCTTTGAAATCCATCTGACTTCAGCATGTTCTAGTGCTTTCTCTTATTTTGGTCAATTTCAATACAATTCATTAGCTCAGGAGCTGAGAAAGTATAAACAAGTTTTACAGTTTATACAGCATTTAAAAACATGTATTTTTAGTCAGCTTTTATATTTAGGGCCCTGTTTACCAAGCCGCGCTGTAGGCGCACAAACTCTTTAGCGTGTGCTAAAACTTAGCGCATGCTAACGACAGAGAAGTCGACGCCCGATCTGACTGCAGCGAAGCGCCCTCCATCGACGTCGAAGGGGAGTCGACCTGGGTGGCAGTCGATGCCCCGGAGACCTCACCACAGGAGAAGGGCCAGACACCACTACAGCAGATGGCACAGAAGGTGCAAGCACCCCCGACACCGAAGCTGATTGTTGCAGTAAGCCTTCCAGAAGTTCTGGAAACAAGGCCCGGATATGCTCGTCAAGAGCTGCCATCGGAGAAGGCTGCAGGGCCGATGGAACAGGTGGCGTCAGAATCCGTGGTGACTCGGGAGCAGGTACTGGGCTGCCAAGAGACCGACGCATCGGCACCTCCTGTACCGAGGGGGAACGGTCCTCTCGGCACCGACGCATCTCGGGTGCCGACTCTCTTGATGCCCTGGAGCTCCCAGTACCATGCGTCGAAGGAGAACGATGATGATGCTTCTTAGCCTTCGCTCGACGCCCATCATTGAGACTCCTCGGTACCGATGAGGAAGACTTGGAATCCTCACATCTCCTTGGGGCCGGATCCGACGAAGGTCGGTCCCGGGGGGCCTGCATAACAGGAGGCCTCGAGACAGGTGGAGACCCACTCAACGCCTCACTGCTCCCAGCGCGAGTTGGTCTCTCAGCAGCCATTACCTCTCCTCAACGTCGATGTTTCTGTTGATGTCGACACCCACGCCGCCAACCTCAGTACCGATGTCAACGTTGAAGGACCACACTGAGCCCCAAAAAGCTTCTCTCGTTGGGCCTCTCGAGACGCTTGGGTCCGTTTCTTCATATGAAGACACAGACTACAAGCGGCTGGGCTATGGTCGGGCCCCAGACACTGGATATACCAGGTGTGGGTATCTGTACCTGAGATGGTCCAGTTGGCACCGAGTACAACGTTTGAAGCTGCTGGATGTCTTTGATGACATGAAAGAAAAAACGGCTTTGGCAAAATCAAATGACGCGATTGTGCCCAAAAAGTAAAAGCACAAAAAAGGGAAAAACCTGACCATGCGGCTCAAAGGCCGGCCACGTCGAAAAAGAAAGGAAATTTTAAAAGTGGAGAAAAAGATTTAAAAACTATGGGAAAAATACTCTTTTTTTTTAATCTTTAAGAAAAATAAAAATGAAAATCAGACGTGAAGATAAGTCTTCTTCCTGGGCCTGACGGAGCGGAGTGAAAACACTGCAGCACCTAACCGTGGAGAAAAAAAAACTAAAGAGGCACGCTCACGCGGCGGGCGGGAAGTCGTTCACACATACGCGGTTCACTCTGCCCGCGTGATGGAACTTTCCTGAAAGACTTTGATTTTTTATTTTGCTTGCAAAATTTGTTTCCCGATTCCTGGGTCACCGCGGACAACGACCCACATGTTAGGAGTCACGGACCAAGAAAGGGATCTAGGTGTCGTCGTTGATGATACGTTGAAACCTTCTGCTCAGTGTGCTGCTGCGGCTAAGAAAGCAAATAGAATGTTAGGTATTATTAGGAAAGGAATGAAAAACAAAAATGAGGATGTTATAATGCCTTTGTATCGCTCCATGGTGCGACCGCACCTCGAATATTGTGTTCAATTCTGGTCGCTGCATCTCAAAAAAGATATAGGAATTAGAAAAGGTGCATAGAAAGGCGACGAAAATTATAAAGGGGATGGGACGACTTCCCTATGAGGAAAGGCTAAAGCGGCTAGGGCTTTTCTGCTTGGAGAAAAGGCGGCTGAGGGGAGATATGATAGAGGTCTATAAAATAATGAGTGGAGTTGAATGGGTAGGTGTGAAGCATCTGTTTACGCTTTCCAAAAATACTAGGACTAGGGGGCATACAATGAAGCTACAATGTAGTAAATTTAAAATGAATTGGAGAAAATCTTTCTTCACTCAACGTGTAATTAAACTCTGGAATTTGTTGCCAGAGAATGTGGTAAAGGTGGTTAGTTTAGCGGAGTTTAAAAGAGGTTTGGATGGCTACCTAAAGGAAAAGTCAATAGACCATTATTAAATGGACTTGGGGAAAATCCACTATTTCTGAGATAAGCAGTATGAAATGTTTTGTACATTTTTGGGATCTTGCTGGATATTTGTGTCCTGGATTGGCCACTGTTGGAAACAGGATGCTGGGCTCGATGGACCTTTGGTCTTTCCCAGTATGGCAATACTTATGTACTTACTAGTAAAACAGGCCCGTTTCTGACACAAATGAAACGTGCACTAGCAAGGTTTTCTTCAGAATGTGTATGTTTGAGAGAGTATGTGTGAGATTGACTGCGTGTGGAGAGAGAGAGTGAATGTGCGAGTGTGTGTGTGTGTGTGACAGAGAGAGTGTGAGACTGCTGGGTGCGAGTGTGTTTCCTCTGTCCCCCCTCCAGCCACCCAGCGATTTTCCTCTCTCCCCTGCTCCTCCTCCAGCCACCCAGCGATTCTACTTTTTCCCTTGCCCCCCACCGATGCTCTTCTCTCCCCTGCCCCCCCTCCAGCCACCTAGCGAGTCTCCTCTGTTCTATGCCCCCCTCCAGCCACCCAGTGATTCTCCTCTCTCCCCTGCCCCCCCTCCAGCCACCTAGCGAGTCTCCTCTGTTCTCTGCCCCCCTCCAGCCACCCAGTGATTCTCCTCTCTCCCCTGCCCCCCCTCCAGCCACCCAGCGATTGTCCTATCTCCCCGCCCCCCCTCCAGCCACCCAGAGATTCTCCTGTGTCCCCTGCCCCCCTCCAGCCACCCAGTAATTCTCCTTTTTGCCTTGCCCCCCTCCAGCCACCCAGCGAATCGCCTTTCTCCCCTGCCCCCCTCCAGCCACCCAGCGATTCTCCTATCTCCTCTGCCCCCCTCCAGCCACCCAGCAAATCGCCTTTCTCCCCTGCCCCCCCTCCAGCCACCCAGCAATTCTCCTATCTCCTCTGCCCCTCCTCCAGCCACCCAGCGATTGTCCTATCTCCCCTGCCCCCCCTCAGCCACTCCTCCACTTTAATCAGCATATATTAAATTCCCCCCATGTGCTACAGAAAAGTACCGAGCACATCCTATATAATAAAACGCACCTCCAACGTTCTGAAGCCGTAGTTCCGGAACGTTGCAGGAATGCTTCAAGGCTTGAAGGCTTCACTTTCTTGGCTTCAGAACGTTGGAGGTGCATTTTATTATATAGGATGTCCTCGGAGAAATCCTGCTACCCTGCCTAGGCACATTTACTATGGTTCTCCCCAAGATGTCCTCCACAGACACAAATATGCAAACTGCACTACACACAGGGACCTCATACCCAGCATAATTCACCACACACACAACATCCTATACACTCCCTGCTGTCTTACATATACGCAGTTACCATGCCTCTCCATACCACATCCTCCACATCAACACAAACATGTAACTGCATTACACACACACACACACACACACACACCAGTGGCGTTCCTAGGGTTGCTGACACCCGGGGCAGATCGCCGATGCGCCCCCCCCTCCCAGGTGCAGCACCTCCCCCCCCCCCCCGGCGAAAGGACACCCCCCCCAGGTGCATTTTTACCTGCTGGGGGGGGGGTGCCATGCACCTGTCGGCCTCACTCGTTCCATGCTCCCTCTGCCCTGGAACAGGAAGTAACCTGTTCCGGGGCAAGAGGGAGCACGAAACGAGCGGAGCCACAGGCGCGTGGCACCCCCCCCCCAGCGGCGTGCACCTGGGGCGGACTGCCCCCCCCCCCTCTTGGTACGCCACTGACACACACATACCTCATATATAGCTACATTCACCATATACACACACTACACACCTACTGCCACCCTAAACCTATTTATCAGGTCTCCTCCTAACTGTCCTCAGTACTATGCACACACCTCCCCACCTCACATATAGTACCACTGACACAAATGCTTCCAGCCAGCCTAATTAGACCATTTATCCCACCTCTCCCCACAGACAAGGCAGTCTCTGATAAAGGACAGAGTGAGTTATCAAGTCTAATTTCTTTGTGTGGACAAATAGAAAAGAAAGAAAGAAGAGAATTGTTCTTAAAGCTCAGAGGGATAAGCACTTCAGCTTTTGACTTATGCGGGAGTGAGCACTATATTGATAGCTGAGAGTAAACTCCACTGGGAAGTGTAGTTTGCAGCTATTGGTTGGAAACAACCAAAGGTACCATCTTCACGGTGAATTTTGTTGTGAAAGTGGATTCTGTGAATTTCCCGATGTCTCTTGTGAAGAAATAGACACACTGTTGGAACCACCAGCACAGTTACATTGATTTATTGGGTTTGAACTATGGTGTCTTTATTGTTTGCTATCAAAGTCTGTCCCACCTAAGTAGTAATTCCATCCAGAAGTGTGTGGTCAGCCCAACCCAGTGCTAATTGGCACAAATCGGCACTAATTTGGAATTGGGCGTACATCTTGCTGTGTGATATTCTTTTTTTTTTTAATTGTTGTTTTTATTGAAAGTTTAAACATAATACAACAAACTTAAAAGACCCCCCCCCTAACAATTGTTTCAATCCCCAAACCTATACAGGGAAATAGCTAATAACATACTGTCAATCTTCAGTATGATTTGCTGTGTGATATTCTATAACAATGTGTGCCCAAATACTATAGCATGCAACCCAAAAGGGGGTATGGCCGTGGGAGGGTCATGGGCGCTCCTAAAATTTGGGCGCAGTGTTATAGAATACCAGGGATGTGGGCCTAAATTGGGTTTCAAGAATAACACCTGGTTTCATCAGGCTAAGTCCTGGCACCCAAATTTGGGCGCCAAAAATGGCACTCAGTACTATTCTATCATGGGTGCTCATCTTTCAGTGTCCATTATAGATTAGTGTTGAACACCGATTTTATTTCCGCGCCGATTCTTGAGCACCATTTACTGAATCTAGCCCACTGGGTACTATCCACTACAACAGCAGCTCAATCACATTTTTAAAGAACCCATCTTAAGTAGAGGAGTGTGGTAGCCGTGTTAGTCCACTCTTAAGGTTATCAATAGAAATCAAACAAAATAAAACATGGAAAAGAAAATAAGATGATACCTTTTTTATTGGACATAACTACCACACTCCTCTACTTAAGATGGAAGATACCGCATATAGCCGCATATCAAGAAATGTATTAAGTTATGTACAATAAAAAAGGTATCATCTTATTTTCTTTTCCATGTTTTATTTTGTTTGATTTCTATTGATAACTTAAAGAACCCAGTAACTAGAAAGGGGTTTGGAACCCATTCACCAGCCATTCAATTAAATATCTTTAGTGAAACAATCTTTTGTGGCAAAATCTGGAATCACCATAGCCTTGTTCATTAGTCATGATGTGGTGCAAGGTCTTTGAAAATCCAATCACCCCTTCACCTACGTTGAGTGGATTTTCTCAGATGGCAAGAGAGTCTGAAGAAGAAACAAGGACCAAGAAGGTGCATTTGTCCACAATCAGGGGTCTTGGGACAGAGAGATGAGAGAAAGAAGGTGTCTTTGAGTGGAGGAGTAGACTAGCAGTTAGTGCAGCAGACTTTGATCCTGGGGAACTGGGTTTAATTCCCACTACAGCTCCTTGTGTCTCAGGGCAAGTCACTTGACCCTCCATTGCCCCAAAGTAAGTACCTGTATATGATATGCAAACCACTTTGATTGTAATCACAGAAAGGCAGTATATCAAGAACCATCCCCAATATCTAAAGATAGGAAAGAGGACAGTGGCAGGCATACAGAGTAAGAAGGCTTCAGGAGGAAATTGGAGGAGGAGAAAGAGGATTTCACCTGAATGAGATAAGGGAAGGAAGAAAGCTGCACAAAGGTGAGGCAGAGACAGCACTCTTCATACACTGCCATACCAGCCCTCCCTTTCTCTCCCAAATTATGCTGGCGGGGGAGGGAGGAATTCAAGGGGAGATGGCTACAAATGTATTTTGTCTTTGGCAAGTAAGGTCTGGAAGTATTTTAGAATCCCCTTTCAAGTTTGATTACATCCATAATGGCCAATTTGCAAGTTGATTACATATGCATTTAAATGAGGATTTAAGACCAAAATGTGTTCTGAGCAGTGTTTGAGCTGCACTGATAAACAGCAAGAGGAAAGTGGAAAAATAGTCCATGAGCTGTATGTCTGGTGGTAACAGACAGCTTCTAGGAAAACTCCGACACATTCTCTTATACTTTAATCTCAACGGTGTGGATAGATAACTGATGGGTTACACATGGTGAAATGCTTCTCCAAGAGAGAGAGAGAGAGAGAAAACCACTAAATGCTAAATTGGCTTCCTGCACTGTGTTTTATAAATATGTCATGCCAACATCAACATAGTCCACATACCTCTACACAACGGCAGACTAATTATTGTTAAGGCTTGAGATGAAAGAGTATCAAATCTGAATCAATCTCTTAACGCTCCAAAAGCAAAAGCACCTATATTACAAATGAAGGCTCTATTTTATTAAGAGGGAAAGAGCAGAAAGAAAAAAAAGTGGGTGAAACAAGAGAAACAGACCACTGCCAGTATTAATTTTAGAAGTGTGGCCCACCACTTACTTCCAGGAAGTTAGGCACAAATTTCATTAAAGCTTGTTTGTTGACTTCAGAATTACCAATAATTTTTTAAAAAAAGAATAATTCGTAACAGCTCAACAGTTTGGAGGAGTGGCCTAGTGGTTAGGGTGGTGACTTTGGTCCTGAGGAACTGAGTTTGATTCCCACTTCAGGCACAGGCAGCTCCTTGTGACTCTGGGCAAGTCACGTAAACCTCCATTGCCCCAGGTACAAATAAGTACCTGTATACAATATCTATATTGTAAGCCGCATTGAGCCTGCCATGAGTGGGAAAGCACGGGGTACAAATGTAACAAAAAAACCAGTCATTTCTGTGACACGGATACATAAGTGGAAAAATTTCAGGCAAGTTTGTGAACAGGAGATCATTTTGATGAGCTTTGGTTTTTGAATTTAGGGGTTGATAGTCAAAAAGGTTTAATGGGGCAGGAGAAGCTCCTGCCCAGTTAAACCTCGGCTAGGTTAGGAGCGGGCCAAGGGCAGAATTAAGGCAGAGTGCCAGCTTAGCTGGTTAGCAGCGATATTTCAGTCCACTAACCAGCTAAGTAACTGCATAAAGTTAGAACAGCAAAACAGCTTTTCTCATGCAGTGAGTTAACTGATCACCAGTCTGAATATCGGCCCGTGCCCAGTTAACTTCCAGGTCAGCAGATAAACCCAGATATGCAATATTGGGAGCAGCTCATGCCCCAGCATTGAATACCAAGGGTTAGGTCAGCCCGTGGCTGGAGGTGGATTGCAAGTAAAAAGGAGAAAAAGGAGGACACATTGATCTAGTCCGGGTTTTGCTTCCAATGGAAGTAAAACCCGGACTGGTTCAATTTGTCCTCCTTTTTCTGGAGCCATATGGTAACCCTACTTGCAAGCTGCTTACTGCTGTGATCTGAATAATGATCTCATAGTCCGTATGTGCCTGATATTCAGCCACTGGTGGGCAGCGCTTTGACTGCCCACCGTCAGAGTTAAACCCAGATATTCAGTGCCCGGCATTTTCTGCGACCGGCTGAATATCTGGATTTTATGGGCCACCAAAACCTTAACTGGTTAAGCCAATATTCAGTTACAGCAGTTAAAGACAGGACTGCTATTTATGTGTCCGATTTAACTGTTAATCTTATCCAGTCTGGCACTGAATATCTGCGCCTGACTGTATAAGTCAGGTAACATAGGTGATTTAGCAGTAACCTGTACCCACGAATATTGAATGGGAGATAACTGGTTATCTCCCTCTGAATATTCAAAGTTAGTTGCAAAAACGTTATTTAACCGGTCAGCGGCTGCTTGACTGGTTAAATAATGCTGAATATTGGAGGGGTATGTTTTTATTTCATGAATGCAGTTTTTTTAAATGTGTTGCTTTTGATTTGAAGTTTTCATGCACACTCCTATGCAGTAAAAATGGAAGGCAAGCAAAACAAAACCACCAGTAAGCAGATAGTTAGAAAATCAGATCAAGATCTTACTTGAGTGAATGATCCATCCTCACTGCATTCTGGGATAAAAACAGCCTCCTGTGGCTTCTTCGCCTGTTCCAGTGCCTGAGCTCGCTCAAGTCGACACTTGCTTTGGCCAGCATCTGCAGAGAAACCACATATGGCCAAATTCTCAATGTCATTTTCATGAGATTTTTGAAAGAGCATAAGTAGAGGAGTGTGGTAGCCGTGTTAGTCCACTCTTAAGGTTATCAATAGAAATCAAACAAAATAAAACATGGAAAAGAAAATAAGATGATACCTTTTTTATTGGACATAACTTAATACATTTCTTGATTAGCTTTCGAAGGTTGCCCTTCTTCGTCAGATCGGAAATAAGCAAATGTGCTAGCTGACAGTGTATATAAGTGAAAACATTCAAGCATTACTATGACAGTCTGACAGGGTGGGAGGATGGGGGTGGGTCGGAGGTATGCATGGGGACATCAAAGCATATCATTGATATTCTAACAGGATGGGTGTGGATAGGTGAGGGGTGGGGTGATCAACAGAGACATACAGCTTTATGGTTTATAATGGGCTAGGAACCCCAGATCCTTGTTAAGTCCTTTCTGTTGGGTGTTAAAATATTCAATCATTCTGACTTCAAAAGTCTTACGTTCTTGTATGGTTTTAAAGTTACCTTTCAGGATTCTCACTGTGAAGTCACTGGTACAGTGTCCTGGTCCTGTAAAATGTTGACCAACAGGTGTGGGAACCCTACTGGCACCAGTATTGTTCATGTGATGTCTATGTAAAATGAATCTTGTCTTAAGCATCTGGCCTGTTTCTCCAATATAGCAACCTTCGAAAGCTAATCAAGAAATGTATTAAGTTATGTCCAATAAAAAAGGTATCATCTTATTTTCTTTTCCATGTTTTATTTTGTTTGATTTCTATTGATAACTGAAAGAGCATATAAATCGAAATTAAGATATCCAGCTCGGGACGTGTCAATTTTGCTTAATATTTTAGAAAAGGATCTGCCAATGTAAACCTTTTCATGAAATATATGCAGGAATTGGACATGTATGTGCTACATGCAGTGAAAACACCCACTTTGCAATGGTCAATGTCTAATATATCAATGGGATCGTCATGGTAATGTACACAGGGTATATTGGTATTTCAGAACATACACGTATATGTCTGCCATTTTAGAAACATAGGGGTCGATATTCAAAGCAATTTAAGTGGCTAGAAACAGCTCCTGGCTGTTTAAATCCTTTGTCTGGAACTAACTAGGCATATTTGGCAGCACTTAACCAGATAGTGCTGCTGAAAATGCCTGATTCCCCCCCCCCCCCCCCCCCCCCCGGATTCTATATATCGCTCCTAGCATTCCATGCCAAAATCCAAGCATCTTCTGTAACTTAATCAGATTAACAAGCCAATCAGCATTTTAACAGCACTTAACAAGCAATATTTATTTATTTGGATTTTGCTTGCACCTTATTCAGTAGTAGCTCAAGGTGAGCTACATTCAGGTACTCTGGATATTTCTCTGTCCCAGGAGGGCTCACAATCTAGGTTTGTACCTGAGGCAATGGAGGGTTAAGTGACTTGCCCAAGATCACAAGGAGCAGCAGTGGGATTTGAACTGGCCACCTCAGGAGTACAAGACCGGTGCTCTAACCACTAGGCTACTCCTCCACACCACTCCACATTTAATGAGCATTACTTAGCACTAATTAGAATTTACACACATAACTCGGTAAGCATATTCTGTAACGCAGAGCGTCTAAATTCGAATGCTCAGAGCCAAAACAGGACATGGTTATGGGGGGGGGGGGGGGGAATGGGTGTTTCGGAGGCATTCCAAAATTTACATGTACGGTTATAGAATACACCCCTCTGCACCTAAATCTACGTGCCAGTATCTATGCCACGTTTCCCTTGGTGTAAAAGGATGTGTGCGGTTCTAGGCACTAGGATATCAACTAAGCATATTCTATATACCGCGACAAAATCTAGGCACCACTTATAGAGTATGCTTAGGCAGAAACCTCTTCTGCGTGGATTTTTCAGGCTCCATAAACCAATTAATTGCCAGTATTCAGCTCTTAACTAGCGAAGATAACCGCATTAATAGGATTGCATAAAGCACAGTCCTATGTTTATATGACTCACTATAGCCAGGTAAGTGCTGAACATCGCACTTAACCAGCTATGCTTTAGAAAGCTGCATATTCCCAGATATTCAATGCCAGTTCCCAGGCATGGCACTGCATTGAATATATGGAAATAAAGCCAGCAGCGGTCGGCAAAACGCTTACTGGCTGAATATCAACCCCATACATCTGTTTCCCCAAGCTGTCACAGAACCTTTCATTTAACAAGATTGCTTTCAGGAGGCACAAAAATACAGAGGGCCTGATATTCCGACTGCGGGAATTAACCGTAACCATCATTGAATATACACGTGTTTTTTTGGCCAGTTTCAAGTTACTCAGCCAAGTCAATATTCAGCGCTGGCCGGTTAAGTTGAAACCAGTCAAAGATAGGCCTGCTATTTCGACAGCCCAAATTTGGCCACCAAACTTAGCTGGTGATGTGCTGAATATTAGTGGATAGCCGGTTATATCTCATGATATAACTGGTTATCTGCTAAGCGCTAACCGGCAATACTCAGTGGGAGATAACCGGTAATCTCCTGCGGAATATTGTCACAGACAGTTAAATGCCATTTAACGGGTCAGGAGCCATTCCTGGCCGGTTAAATGGTTTTAAATATCGGACAGAGGGAGTTCATGGGGTTGACCTCTCCTACTCCTTCCAGTAGAGCGCTGCACAACATAAGCACCTATATATAACCTAAACTTCAAAGACAGCAGGTGTAAATCCCAATATTTATTTCAGGAGACATAAATGTGTGTTTCCCTTTGAAATTTTAGCCTCACCATGTCCAACCCAAAACACACTTAGGACTCCTTTTACTAAGCGGCATTAAGCCCAATGTGGCTTACCACTCACTAAACAGGAAGTACCGTTGGGCTACCGCAGCAGCCCAGCAGTACTTCCCACCCTTAGCGAGCCGTCATTTCTGGCGCTACAAAAATATCTTTTTTGTAGCACCGGAGAGTACCCCATGATAAGTGGGCAGTGCCACGCGGTGCCCAGTTACCACCGGGTCAGCGTGGGAGCCCTTACCACCCCCTCAATGGGAGGTGGTAAGGGTTCTCCCCCAAAATGGCCACGCGGCAAGTGTTTTACTTGCCACGTGGCCATTTCCTGCAGGAAAGCAAGAATTCCTTTTTACCTGCTGCGGTAAAAAAGGGCCTCGGCACGTGTGAAAAACACGTACTGATGCCAGCTTAGGCCTCTTTTTGTCGCAGCTTGGTAAAAGGGGCCCTTAGTCCACCTTCCCTTGCAACATGCACATATTTGTGATCTGGATGTGTATACCCAGCTTTGTAAAATCAGGATTTAAAAGGTATTTGCCAGTTTATGCATGACCAAATCACAACCAGGGCTTCTAAAATAACCACTTATATATACCTGAATGCATATTCAGAGATGTGTTTAATGAACAACACAACAATAAAAGTACGATGGGGGAAAATCATCACAAAGACCTCAACTCTCACTACTGCTTTCTGCTTTGAGGACAAGCATCTGCTACCTCAGAAGCCTTACCTATGAGATCACTGTTCATGACTTGCGTACAAAGTGCAGGGGAGAAGATATTTTTGGAGTCCAGAAGATTTCAAATCTTTTCTTTTTAATAAGGTGTCAGTTACTGTTACAGTTTCCTAGGGCTAATTTCGCTTTGAAGCAGGATGTTGCGTTTTTAAGGTCATTTTTTCTGCTCTTTCATGTAGTATAATTACTCTTTAAGGAAAGATCTCCTCTTCAATTTTCTGTATCTTGTGCTTTAAAAGAGCTTGCTATTATGTTGTTTTCTTTATGTTGTGAAATTTGTTTGATTTTTTTTCTAAGTTATGGTGACTTATTTCTCCTCTCTTTGGTGCAGTTTGTAATGATTTGAAACGTAAAATTTAAAAAATATATAAAAAACCAAAATGCACGTTACTCTCTAACTAAAATAGCTAAAACAGTAGTTGGTGAATTTCACTCTGTATTCAGTCATTTGAATGTCTTTTTGACTAAGAGATTCTTTTACTAAGCTGCAGCAAAAACTAGCCTTAATGCTCCCTTGCGCAGGTTTTCCCGCATGCTAAGTCCATTTTTTTACCGCAGCAGTAAAGTGGCTGATTTTCCATTTTTTGTATTAGTGGTTGTATGCCAATGTTGGCATTAGCATGCACTCATTAAAAAAAATATACCATGTGAGCATTTACTGACACCTATTTTGTAGGCAGTAGGAGCTCATGCGATAGTGCATGGTAATTTGGATGCATTAACTGATTAGCACAGAAATACCCTCTCTGCCCCACAATATGCCCCTTCTACAATAAAATTGCAATTAAAATTTTTGCACCTGCATTAGTGCATTCTAATTTGGCAGTTACTTCAAGACACATGAGCACATCCTGTGGTAGGCCAGTTTAAGCTGCATTAGGCACATGTTATGTTAGAACCTTACACCAGAGTAGGGTTACCATATTTTGTCCCCCAAAAAGGAGGACACATGCCCCACCCCCTTTCACACCCGCCCCTTCACGCCCTGCCCTGCCCCTTTCACACCCTCGCTTCGCCCCCTGTCACAATTTTCCCTCCTCCCTGTCACACACCCTGTCACCTCCCTCCACTTACCTTACTACTGCCCTGGTGGACTAGTGACCTCTTCGGAGCAGGAAATAGCCCCCTCTTTCCTGCCCAGAGCGCTGCCCTGCATGCATCCTTCCTGTTCGTGATCTCTGCGCCAATTCAAAATGGCTGCCGAGAGTTGAAGTCTCGCGAGGTCACTTCAACTCTCAGCGGCCATTTTGAATCGGCGCCGAGATCACGAACAGGAAGGATGCATGCTGGTCAGCGCTCAGGGCAGGAAAGAGGGGGCTCTTTCCTGCCTCGAAGGCGGAAGAGGTCACTAGACCACCAGGGCAGTAGTAAGTAAGGGGAGGGGAGGCTAGCAATCTGCCCTTTGTCCGGATTTCTGGACAAACAGGCAGGCTGGTGGGCGGGCTGTCCTATAGGACGGCCCGCCCGCCAGCCTGCCCGTTTGTCCAGAAATCCGGACAAACAGGCAGATTGGCAAAATCCGCCTGGTTGCTCAGACATGTCCGGGTAAATCCGGACATATGGTAACCCTACACCAGGGCCGCTGAGAGGGGGCAAGATTCCTTCAGGCCCGGCCTCCAAGGGGGGCTCAGCACAAGGGTCTGTCTCTCTTCTGCTCCTGATGGGACCCGGGTGAGCGTGGCCTGACAGAAGCAGGAGAGAGAAAACTTCAGCGCCAGATCCCCCTTATAGGCTGGGGAGCAGCAGACACAGGGCTTTGGGGCCTCTGGTTTGGCTGGCAGGGTTCCCCAAGACCCGCCAGCAGAAACCTTCCTCCAGCGCTGTTTTTCGTCTTATTGACTGCTCTGTGGCTGCTTTTCCCCTCACATTGTGCGTGCTTGGTTTTGAGGATGCACAATGTGAGGGGAAAAGCAGCCACAGGGCAGGTAATGCGGTGGAAGATAGCACTGGAGGAAGGTTTCTGCTGGTGGGGCTTGGAGACCCCTGCCAGCCAAGCTATGTGGAATTGTGGCAGGGGGCAGGTAGGTGGGGCAAAATGTGACCCTCCCACTTTGGGCTCCGCCTCCCCCAAAATGTTATAGTCTGGCTATGCAGCGGTCCTGGGGGGCCTGGCAGTGGCAGTCCTGGGGGGGCCAGCAACAGGGGTCCTGGGTGGGCCAGCAGTGGCGGTCCTGGGGTGGGAGGACTGGCAGCAGCGGCCCTGCTCCGGGCCTGGCTTAGTCTCTCAGTGGCCCTGCTTTACACATCTTAGTGGAGTGGTCTGCTCACATGTTTTACGACTTTAATGAGTTTTTTAATATATTTCTGATTTGTACATCTGTTTTAGTCATATGACTCCCTTTTTTACAGTACTTTATTTTATTGTTACATCACTCTTTTTACATCATTAGTCTTGTTATATAGTTTTATTTATTGTATTTTATATTGTTGAATACTGGTTGTAACCATTTTGTTTTAATTATATAGTTGTATCGTGAGCCCTGAAGCAGGCAGCTTTCTGCCAAAACATAGACAGTGTTGGGTCCAGTCACTGGTGCTTTTATTAAAGGATTTTTATCATATTCCTTTGGCTGGTTTTGGTTTGGTGCATCCTGTGCTGTCATTTTGTTCTTGTGACTTTACGTATAGGCATCTACCTGTTCGTGTGTTTTGCAGTTCGCAAGTACACATGCTCATTATAAAAAAGCTTGTACTTGCAAACTTTGCTCTGTTATTGATAAAGACAGTTAGAATTTTTTTAAAAAGCACATTTTATTAACTAGTCTCCATACCCTTCTCCCCATAGTTTTAGAACTTGAACTTTCTGCCACACTCCCACCCACCCCTAGCACATCTCTTCATTTATAGTCAATTATTCTAATTAGGATAGCAAGAGGAGAGTTTTCATTAGAGTTTTCGTTACATTTAATTAGTTTCTGAGAAGCAAACACTAAATAAATTACATAGTATACCCTATAATCTCAAGGCTCTTTATACTCATCTAATATCCATAGTACCTTAAGAAGTTTTCATTAAACAATTCTCTAATACTAAGATGCAGATAGCAGTCCAGCAGAGAGAGATGTGCTATCCAGTCTTTTGAATTGACATGTATGATTATCTCCCAGTTGGTGAAAGGTTATATGTGTGTGCTCGATGCAAAGAACTCCTAGCTCTCAGAGAACGAGTCCATTCTCAGGCTAGAGTAGCAGATTTGGAGGAGCTGAGGGAGACAGAGAGGTACATAGAGGAGGCCTACAGAGATGCTGTAAAGAAGTCCCACCTCCAGTGTGGCAGCCCCTGTGCTGCCTTGAAGGAGGGAGGTCTCCTAAAAAGAGAGAATCACCCTGGAGAAGTTGGAAGTAATCCTGTAGCCAGGTCCAGCCCACCAGGGGATGCAATATCATCTCACACCGAGGATGTGTTTCCAGGAGCTTCTGCCCGGGAGAGAAGGGTTAAGACGGCTGTTGTAGTTGGTGATTCGATTATTAGATAGCTGGATGGCTGGTGGAATGAAACACATCTTAGAATCCCTAAGAATAGAAATTCCATATGTAAAGTGGAAAAGGATAGTGATAAGAGTGTACTACTGTCCACCTGGGCAGGATGAACAGACTGATGTAGAAATGTTATCAGAAATTAGGAAGGTTAACAAACTGAGCAACACAATAATAATGGGCGATTTCCATTACCCTGATATTGACTGAGTGGAGGAGTGGCCTAGTGGTTAGGGTGGTGAACTTTGGTCCTGGGAACTGAGAAACTGAGTTTGATTCCCACTTCAGGCACAGGCAGCTCCTTGTGACTCTGGGCAAGTCACTTAACCCTCTATTGCCCCAGGTACAAATAAGTACCTGTATACAATATGTAAGCCGCATTGAGTCTGCCATGAGTGGGAAAGTGCGGGGTACAAATGTAACAAAAAATAAAAAAATAACAGTACATGCTAGGAAGGTAAACTTCACTGATGAAATCAACAACTGCTTCATGGAGCAGCTGGTTCAGGGACCAACAAGAGAAAGAAAAATTCTAGACCTAGTCCTTAGTGGAGCGCATGATCTGGTGCAGGAGGTAATGGTGCTGGGGCCGCTTGATAACAGTGATCATCATATAATCAGATTTGATATCAGCTCTGGAGTAAGTAAACACAGAAAATCTAATACGTTAGCATTTAACTTTCAGAAAGTAGACTATGATAAAATGAGAAGAACAGTAAAAAAAACTTAGAGAAGCAGCTGCAGAGGTTCAACATTTACATCAGGTGTGGATGCTGTTCAAAAATACCACCCTGGATGCCCAGACCAAACATATTCCATGCATTAAAAAAGGAGGAAGGAAGGGCAAATGACAGCCAGCATGGTTAAAAAATGAGGTGAAGGAAGCTATAACAGCTAAAAGAAAATGGAAGAAGGATCTGACTGGAAGTAATAGGAAATAGCATAAGGAATGACAAGTCAAATGCAAAGCGCTGATAAAGAAGGCAAAGATAGACTTTAAAAAGAAGATTGTGTTGGAGGCAAAAACATAGAATAATAGCTTAATTTTTAGGTATATTAGAAGCAAAAGGCCGGCGAAAGAATCAGTTGAACCACTAGGAGACTGAGGGATAAAAAGGGCAATCAAGGAAGACAAGGCCATAGCGGACAGTTCCCACCTACCAATTCCCCCTGAGACAATTCCCACCTAGGACAATTCCCACCAACGACCCCCCCCCCCCCCCCCGGTCATTTCCCACCCTCCCTAGCATTTATTTTCAGACCGTAGCATCTTTCTTGTATTGGGTCCCA
This sequence comes from Microcaecilia unicolor, assembly GCF_901765095.1. Taxonomy (NCBI): domain Eukaryota; kingdom Metazoa; phylum Chordata; class Amphibia; order Gymnophiona; family Siphonopidae; genus Microcaecilia; species Microcaecilia unicolor. Next base: position 133,013,572 of record NC_044039.1, read on the forward strand.
TAAGTCCTCCTAATTTTTTATAAATCTTAACCAGTGTGTCATTTTGAGGGGCTGAATTAGGTTGAAACCTAGTTTGTGGGGGGGGCACTGCTCCCCCACAAGAATTGATGTTTGTATTTATCTATCTATTTATTTATTTACTTATTTATTATATTTAGATCCTGGATTAAACATGAATTAGGTTGAAACCTAGTTTGGGGGTGGGGGACATTGCCCCCCCCCCCCACATGAACTGCAGTTTGTATTTATTTATTTACTTATTTATGACATTTAGATCCTAGATTTAAAATGAATTAAGTTGAAACCTAGTTTTTGGGGGGTGTGGGGGACATTGCCTGCCCCCTACTCACAAACTGTATGTCTGGAAGGGGAAAGTGATGTGTAAAAGATAATGTTGTAGAGGAGGGGTGTGAGGGGTACTGGGTGGGAACTGTCCAGGTGGAAACTGACCTAGAACCCTTATAGCAAACTGCGGTAAAAAGGGCACTGCGATAGCAGCGGGGGCCATTTTTGCTGCACACCAGAAATTACAGAATTATTTTCTATAGCGCCAGAAATGGTGCACATGAGGTGGAACTACTGCCGGTGGTCGCGTTGGGCCAGCAGCAGTTCCGGGTTGCCAGGCAGCAACCCTTTAGTAAAACAGCCCCGAAATTAATTCTTTGCTTCGATCTTCACCGAGGAAGATGTGGGAGAGATACGGGTGCTAGATATGGTATTCAATGCTGACGAGTCAGAGAAACTGAAACAAATCTCTGTAAACATGGAAGATGTAATGGAGCAATTTGACAAATTGAAGAGCAGCAAATCGCCTGAACCAGATGGTATACATCCTGGAGTACTGAAAGAATTGTAAAAATGAACTTTCAGAGCTATTGTTAGTAATATGTAATTTATCTTTCAAATCAAGCATGGTATTGGAAGAATGGAGGATGGCCAATGCAACTCTGATTTTTTAAAAATGTTCAAGAAGTGATTCGGGAAATTAGAGCATATACATAAGCATGGATTAATGAGACAAAGCCAACATGGATTTAGTCAAGGGAAATCTTGCCTCACCGATCTACTACATTTCTTTGAAGGGGTGAATAAGCGTGTGGATAAAGGTAAGACAGTCAATATTGTGTATCTGGACTTTCAAAAGCATTTGACAAAGTACCTCATGAAGAAATTAGAAAGTCATGGGAGAGGAGGCAATGTCCTATTGAGAATTAAAAACTGGTTAAAAGATAGAAAACAAGAGGGTAGAGTTAAATGGTCAGTATTCTCAATGGAGAAGGGTAGATAGTGGGGTTCCCCAGGGGTCTGTGCTGGGACCGCTTCTTTCTAACATATTTATAAATGATCTAGAGATGGGAATAACTAGTGAGGTAATTAAATTTGCTAATGACACAAAGTTATTTGAAGTTGTTAAATCGCAAGAGGATTGTGAAAAATTGCAAAAGGACCTTACAAGACTGGGAGACTGGGCATCCAAATGGCAGATGACTTTTAATGTGAGCAAGTATAAAGTGATGCATGAGGGAAAGAGGAACCCAAACCATAGTTACGTGATGCAAGGTTCCACATTAGGAGTCACCACCAGATCAATGATCTAGGTGTCATCATGGATGATACGTTGAAACCCTCTGCTCAATATGCAGTGGCGGCTAAGAAAGCAAATAGAATGTTAGAAATTATTAGGAAAGGAATGGAAAACAAAACTGAGAATGTTATAATGCTCCATGGTGGGACAGCACCTCGAATACTGTGTGCAGTTCTGATCACCGCATCTCAAAAAAGATATAGTGGAATTAGAAAAGGTAGAGAGAAGGGCAACGAAAATGATAAAGGGGATTGGACAACTTCCCTATAAGGAAAGACTAAAGCAACTAGGGCTCTTCAGCTTGGAGAAGAGGCAGCTGAGGGGAGATATGATAGGGGTTTATAAAATACTGAGTGGAGTAAAACAGGTAGATGTGAATCGCTTGTTTACTGTTTACAAAAACACTAGGACTGGGGAGCACGCAAAGAAGCTACTAACTAGTAAATTTAAAACGAATCAGAGAAAATATTTCTTCACTCAACATAGAAACATGACGGCAGATAAAGGGCAAAAGGCCCATCCAGTCTGCCCTTCCTCAGCAACCACTAGCTCCTCCTTTTCCTAAGGGATCCCACATGCCTGTCCCACACTTTCTTAAATTCTTATACAGTCCTCATCTCCATGACCTCCTCCAGGAGGCCATTCCACGCTTCCACCACCCTTTCCCTGAAACAGTATTTCCTTAGATTCCTCCTAAGCCTATTTCCTCTTAACTTCATTCCAGAGTTTTCCTTCATTTGAAAAAGGCTCACCGCCTGAACACTAACACGACTGAGGTATTTAAACGTCTCTATCATATTACCACTCTCCCATCAATAAGTAATTAAACTCTGAAATTTGTTGCCAGAGAATGTGGTAAAAGCAGTTAGCTTAGCAGGATTTTAAAAGGTTTGGATAATTTCCTAAAAGAAAAGTCCATAAGCCATTATTAAAATGGACTTGGGAAAATCTACTGCATATTCTAGGATAAGCAGCATAAAATCTGTTTTGCTGTTCTGGGATCTTGCCAGGTACTTGTGACCTGGATTGGTCACTATTAGAAACAGGAAACTGGGCTTGATAGACCTTCGGTCTGTCCCACTATGGCAATGCTTATGTTCTTATTTTCAAGCTACAACAATTACACCTGCTCTCCAGCCTTAAAATCTTAATACGATGCCTTACTAAGGTGCTTTAAAAGGGACCCATATTAGGTGCCTCTATTAGAAAGTAGGTAAAATAAGATGTGGGGGCAGTGGGGCACAAAGAAGGAGTATGGGGTTGCTGGTTGGGACTTAGAATAGTAGGAGAAAAGGAATGGGGCAAAAACAAATACAGAGGGGAGGAGGTTATGGGTACAGGGGGACAGTTTAGGGTACTGTTTCGAACAAGGCTTTGTGCTCTGGACATTTTGTTTTTTGGTTCATTTAAAAAAAAAAACACATGCAAAATATAGAGATTCATGCCATTGGGATGTAGGAAGAGCCAGCATTTTTAGTAGACTGGTCCCCCAGACATCCCAGGAGAGCAATGGGGCACCCTAAAGGACACTTCTGTGCACTTTATAAAAATGCTCCCAGGTACACATCTCACCTTTGCTCCCTTATCGTGTCCCCTGAGCCCTCCAAAACCTACCCAAAACCCACTGTCCGCCACTGTACACCACTACAATAGCCCTTATAGGTGAAGGAGGCATCTATATGTGGGTACAATTGGGTTTAGGTGAGTTTGGGAGGGGTCACAGTTTCCACCACAAGTGTGACAGGTAGAGGGAGATAGGGACCTGAATCCCCCACTCCATATTGCATTGCACCCACCACTACACTACTCCAGGGACTGCTCTAATAGACCTGAATCACATCTGAGGCGGACAGAGGCTGGTAAGCCATATTTTTAATCACATTTTTGGGGGGTGGGAGGGGGGTCAGTGACCACTAGGGGGCCATTGGTGGGGCTAACCCCTGATTCACTCCAGTGGTCATCTGGTCATTTAGGGCACCTTTTTGTGCCATATTCTTTCTGAAAACAGGTCTAACCAAAACATCTTAGTTTTAGTTCTGGATGTTTTTGTTTTGTTCCATTATGGCTGAAAAACATCTGTTAGGCACATCCTAATCCCACCTTCGAAACACCACCAACACGCCCCCTTGTGATTTGTATGCACTGCAGACCAATTGCATAGATTAACATCAGCAAAAATACCGATTTGGACATTTTGAGAAGAAAAACGTCCATATGGTGCTTTATGACACTTTTTGGAGGTTTTTCAAAAATGTGCCCCATAGTGCAACAGTACATCACCATAAAACATTAGAAAGAGAAAGCATCATATATTAAAATCGAACTAACAATCAAATCCTCAGGAGACAGGTGTTTAACTTTTTTCTAACCATAAGATAACTTCCTTCCGTTCAAATAAAAGATGGAAAAGAATTGCATAACAACACCCCCTTTACTAAAAATGCGGCATTAGCCATTTTAGAAAATCGCACTCTCTTAATAAAAGAATTTAACACTATTCCCCCCCCCCCCCCCCCATTTACAAAACCATGCGGCAATGCCGACACACCCCATTCAAAGTGAATGAGCTGTGTCGGCATTACCGCACCGGCAGCCACTAGGGCGGCTTTGTAAACTGGGGGGGGGGGGGGTTAACTGATTTTCTAATCTAGATCAGTGTTTCTCCAAGTCCAGTCCTGGAGTATCCCTTGCCGGTCAGGTTTTCAGGACATCCACAATGAATATGCATGAATTTAATTTACATACACTGCCTCCATTATATGCAAATCTCTTTCATGCATATTCATTGTGGATATCCTGAAAATCTGACTGGCAAGGAGTACTCCAGAACCGGACTTGGGAAACACTGACCTAGATGACAGCCCAAATAAAGACACAGAAACCATGTTAACCAGTAAATCAGATGTCAGACCATACAAAATTTGAAAAAACAGACAGGCTGATTTAAATATAATTTGTTCATTGATGGGAAGCCAGTGCAGTTTACAAGTAAATTTAGAAACGCTACTGTATTTACCAAGTTTAAAAATTACTCTCCCAGCAGTGTTCTGAATAAGTTGTAACTTTTTGTTATTCTGGGGGGGGGGGGGGGTTCTATACATGGCGCACAACATTAAGGGCCAGGAAGATCTGTGCTAAACTAGTATTCTGTAAAGGGTGCTCTGTGCAGGGTGTCCTTTATAGAATACTAGTGGAACCCAGCCCATTTCCTCAACAATGAAATGGGCCCTAGAAAGGCTCTCTTGTAAGTGATATTTTCTCTCCCCTGCCCTCCCCTTCCCTCCAAGTCCAGCAATTCTTCCCTTCCCTCCCCTCCCATCCCCTCCCCTCCATGTCCAGTGATTCTCCTCTTCCCTGCCCTCCCATCCATGTCCCGCGATTCTCTCCTCTACTGTCCTCCCATCCCATCCATGTCCATCAATTCTCTGCCCTGCCCTGCCCTCCCCTTCCTCCCTCCCTCCCCTCGATGTCCCGCGATTCTCTCCTTCCCTCGATTTGTAGCTGAACGCTCTCTGGCTTGCTGGCGCTGGCTTCCATTCCATTCGTGACATCCCTCCTGACGTCAGCTCACCTCCAGCATTCCCTTCCTTCTCACTGTTCCACCTTCTGACGTCATTACGTTTTGACACAAGGGTGGGGCAGTGAGGGGGAATGGAACGCTGGAGGCTGGTTGACGTCATCAGATGTTACGAACCCAGGCAGCCAGTGATGGAACATTGGAGGTGCAAATTATTATATAGGACTAGTTAAGCGCAGATCTCGCACCTAAATTTGGGGCCCTTTTACTAAGCAGCAGTAACCACATGCCAAATAGGAACTACCGCCGGGCTACTGCAGCAGCCTGGAGGTAGTTCCCACTCCCAATGCGTGCCATTTCCAGTGCTACAAAAATATTTTTTATTTTTGTTGCACCTTGTTTACCCAGCAGCACTGCCCGGTTACCACTGGATTAGTGCAGGAGCCTTTACCACCACCTCAATGGGTGGTGGTAAGTGCTCCCCCCAAAATGGTTGCCTGGTAAGTGGTTTACTTACCGCACAAGAAACAACCACAGAAGGTGGAGGAGCCCACAATCCCTACGTCACAGTAGTACAGCGAAAAAGGAGTAGGATGAATGGCCTTCACAAATAACCAAGGGAGACATCTGAAAATTCAGTCTTTATTAGGAAACATCGATTGACTCGACACAGCAAGCCGTGTTTCGGCGCCTGTGCGCCTGCGTCAGAAGTCTTAGGATGTCCCAAAGATGTAAAAATTGAGCAAAAAACTTTCCGCTGATACTGCTTGAGAAGAACGTGAGATTTTTAGATTAGCATTGACATCTAATAGCCTGATCATATAGGCAAGTTTTGTGCTCACATTTTACGTCTTTGGGACATCCTAAGACTCCTGACGCAGGCGCACAGGCGCCGAAACACGGCTCACTTACCGCACAGCCATTAAAAAAAAAAAGAGGCAGCCTTTTACCTGCTGTGGTAAAAGGGGGCCTCAGCGCACATGCTGGCGCTAGCACAAGCAACCATTTTACCGCAGCTTAGTGAAAGGACCCCTGTGGGCATTGCACTGACGCCTGTTAAAACCTGATGTAAATGCTGATGTGCAACTAATGATAGTTCACTACCAATTATTTTATTTATTTATTTTATTTAATACATTTATACCCCACATTTTCCCGCTAGTTGCAGGCTCAATGTGGCTTACATGAATCTGTAGGAAGACTACAGTACAGAAAAGTACAAATTATTACAATATGACCAATGATTTGATCTGAGGGGGAAAACTTTAAGTGTCATATATGCACCCGGGCACCAACAATTGTCTGCGCTCAATATTAGAGTGTTTGCCCTGTGGTATCAACTTGTAATCATTAACTTGGCCCCCTCCTACCAAATTCCATTTTTTGCTTTTTTACAATTCTGTTTTTTAAACAAAAAATGATATTTTTTTATGCTTAATTGTACAACCTTACGAAACTCTCTTCTAGTATCTTGTTCGATTTAAATTGAAGGATGTGCAACTAATAGCAGGTAGGCATGTAAATGATCCTTTTCTATAACATCACACCAAATTTCTGGGAACCCTCTCATGGCCACGCCCCCTTTGGCATTGTGCACTATAACATTTAGATGCACATTTTATAGAATAGGCATAGGTCAGACCCGCGCATAAACCCAAATGAGTGCCAATTAATACCAGTTAGATCAGGGCCGTGCCGATGCGGTAAGCGGGGTAAGCACCGCAGGAGGGCGCCCACCTCTGGAGGGCGCCGCCGCGGTGCTTACCCTCGCCCCGTGCCGCCGAGGCCTTTAAATCTTTTACTTGCAGTCGCAGCAGCGTCTGTGAAAGCGGAGCGCTGCCGACGTCTCCCTTCCCTTCGCGCTGTTGGTTCCCTCAGTGTCCCGCCTTCTTCTGACGTCAGAAGAAGGCGGGACACTGAGGGAACCAACAGCGCGAAGGGAAGGGAGACGTCGGCAGCGCTCCGCTTTCACAGACGCTGCTGCGACTGCAAGTAAAAGATTTAAAGGCCTCCAGGGCGCGCCGCGATCATCTTCATGGGGGGGGGAGGGGGTGCGCGCGCACGCACGCCAACTGTTCATCTGCGGGGGGGGGCGCCAACTGTTCGTCTGCGGGGGGGGCGGCACAGACCCTTGGCACGGGCCTGAGTTAGATTGTTAATGGCTCATTAATTACTTTGTGCGTGGATCTGGGATCTGCAGCCAAACTTGGGCACCCAAATTTTGGCAACCTATATAGAATCCAGTGGTCAGTGTGCACCAAAATAATTTTTGGTTCATGTTTGCATCATTTTGGAGGTTACGGCCAATTTTCAAGAGGTAGAATAAGAGCAGACCATCTCCAGGATAGGATGGGTCAGAGGTTGATGGGTTTGGAGGAGAGATCAGCAGTGAAATCTAGTGAATGAACAGGAGGGATCCATAATACAGATATTAGATTAGATAAATCCTTTGTAAATGCGGAAGGTAGCAAAGGCTTGGCGCTCCCCTTGGTATACTGTTCAGTTATTAAAATAAAAGCAAGAATGTAGGAAATTGGAAAGGTTATGGCATGATTCTAAAAAAGAGTCTATTAAAGTGATCTGGCAAGGACAGATTAACTGTTATATGAGACAGATTAGAGAGAAGAAAAAACAAGTCATTATGCTGTAATGAGATGGAGAGTGAGAATACTGCCTGGGAACTGTTCCAGTTGGTGAAACGGTTGTCTGGTGCATGATCAGTCCAGTCAGTAGCACAGACTGACAGGGAGTTAGGAACAAATGGTTTATTCTGGGTTCAATGAGGGAAAGGTAATCACACTGGTGGAGAGCTCATAGAGGCTGCTAGGTGGAAAGGATTTAATAGAAGGCACATTATGAAAATGCAGAGAGATGAGACTGGGGGTATATGTTTGATTTTGGTTGATTGTGGGAGAAATTTACATATATATCTTTATAGGAAATCACTGGATAGTTGAAGAAATTTTCAAAGGGGCACTGGACCCAATATTCAAAGTGATTTAAATGGGCAGGAGCCTCTGCTGATAGAAGTTGTGGTGGTCATTTTCAAGATTTAGCCACTAAAGGCAGGAGCGAGTGGGCTTCATTCCTGCCCCCATTGCCCTGTTGGACCACTAATGAGGTTAAGGTAGGCCTGGGAGGGTCTATTCTGACTGAGAGTGGAACAGAGGTCTGAGACTTCTCAGGATGGGTGGGGGGGGGTCTGAACTTTGTCTGGAGGCTGGGAAGTGGTCTGAGCCTTGTCGGGGAGAGGGAAGGGGTCTGAGTCTTGTCTAGAGGGCAGGAAAGGGGTCTAAACCTTGTTGGAGGAGGAGTGAGGGGGTCTGAGTCTTGTCAGGAGGTGGGAGGGGGTCTGAGCCTTGTCAGAGGAGGAATCTGAACCTTGCTGGGAGGTGGTCTGAACTTCGTTGGTGGATGGGAGGGAAATGTCAATCTGAATTTCCAGTAAGAGCTCTATAGAATATTACCCAACTAACATATGACAATGTAATCAAACTACAATATCCTAGAATTCTAACGATATTTTGATATTTTTAAAAGGAGAAAAAGCCTCAATTATAAGGGATTACTCTGTCGTTGGTGCACCAACATAAGGGAGGTCCCTCATATCATCATGGGCAAAAAACTCCTTACATGATATAAAGCTACTGCTCAAAGCGTTTTCCAAAAAATATATATTTGTAGACATGCGGTGGGAGGGAAATGTGTCAGTTGGTATTGGAAGTTATGCAGGACCTGACTAAATATCAGCCAGGACCTGATAAATCCTGATGGCCAGCTTAGTATGAATTAACCCCGGATATTCAGTTCCAGTGAATGGACATGGCCCAGCATTGAATATTTAGGGCTAATTCCAACTGAGATAAAATGTTCTATAATTCCATTGTCAAACCACTATTGGGCTCATTTTCAAAAGAGAAGGACGCCCATCTTTTGACATAAATCGAAAGATGGACGTCCTTCTCCCAGGGACGTCCAAATCGGTATAATCGAAGCTCGATTTAGGAAGTCTCCAACTGCACTCTGTTGCAAGGGCGGCCAAAGTTCAAGGGGGCGGGTCGGAGGTGTAGCGAAGGCGGGACCTAGGCGTGTCTAACACTTGGACGTCCTTGACCCATAATCGAAAAAAATAAGGACGTCCCTGACGAGCACTTGGACGTTTTCACCCGGTCATGTTTTTCTTACGACTAAGACACAAAAAGGTGCCCAAAATGACCAGATGACCACTGGAGGGAATCAGAGATGACCTCCCCTTACTCCCCCAGTGGTCACTAACCCCCTCCCACCCTCAAAAAACATTACGTGCCAGCCTCAGATGTCATACTCAGGTCCATCACAGCAGTATGCAGGTCCCTGGAGCAGTTTTAGTAGGTGCAGTGCACTTCAGACAGGCGGACCCAGCCCCATCCCCCCCTACCTGTTATGTTTGTGGAGGAAACAGCGAGCCCTCCAAAACCCACCAGAAACCCACTGTACCCACATCTAGGTGCACAGAACGTCCAACAATATTAACACAGAGGCACTTACTACCTCCTGATTAGGAGGCAGTAAATGCTCTCGCAGTAATCCTGAATCAACCAGTTAATGTGTGGTAATTTGGACATGCTAGCTGGTTAGTGCAGACGAACCCACTCTCCACCCATGACATGCTCCCTCAAAAAAATATATATTTAAAAAATAGTTTGCATACGATTTCTGCATGCAAACAGGGAAATTACAACAGGACACTTTAGCAGATCTTGTGGTAAACCTTTCTCGGCACACTAAACCTGCATTAGGGCTTAGCACACCTTAATAAAAGCACCTCTGCATCAAATAAAAGAAGAAAAATTCCTGGTTGTCAAACAACTTACCTTTGCACCTGCCCCGATGCACCACACTGAGGCCTGGTTCCCTGCACTTGGATCTTTGGTAATCGCACATTGATTCGTAGGTCCTTCCATCTGAGGCACAGACTGGTTTGGGCTGGGATCTGGAGCAATGGGGGTTACATTGAGGGTCCCTGTCACGGTCACTTATTAAAAACTGCAAAATGATAAAAAAAAAAATACTTGACTGTAATTTTTGTGTAGTATAAACTGTATTGCCATTGTCCATCATCCTCAATTACCAATCAAAATATCTCTAGTACTAGTTCATTGTAAGACAACCATGCTTAATATATAGGAAATAAGAAGTGAAAAATCAAACTCCATTCTACCAGGGAATTTTGTGGTAGCCCGGTGGTAGTTCTGGATTGGCACATGACAAGCCTATAGTAAAAGGGTCCCAGAGTGAGAAGGGTATTGCCTATGATATGACAGAATCACAACCAGATGTTAATTTGACTGAGGTTTTGGAAACACTGCAAGATAATACCATATCTAGGGATAAACTCTTTATTCACCTTTATTTCTGGGACTGATCAGATGAAAGTGTTGGAAGCTTATTTAAAAAAATAAAAATAATTTTACTTTTTTGTAGACAGAGGTTGCAAGTATTCCCAGATGTGGTGAGAATCACACAGTTACAACATGTGAAGGCAGAGTTTAGAAAATGTGTATGTGGGCGAATAAATGTATATGGTTGAAACGTGGATCCCATTGTAAGAAGGCTGAACGTGTCTGATAATATTGGTCTTCCACACCTTGAGACAGCACATAGCAAAACTCTGGCCAAAGTCGGTGTGATGGACCAACCATTCACACGTTGCTCACTACATTTGAAAATCACATTAAGTAACTTTTCACCTTTTGTTTGTGGATCTATCCAAAGTCAGTTCTGTGAAGGCAGTATTTGCAGGGGTTTTTTTGGTGCCAGTGAAGATAAAACAGCTCATTGACTTTTCTCAATGCTCATTTTCACGAACGATTATCTGGGTTGGTGGTTGGGTTTCTTTCAGAGGCTTTTTTTCCACTTGTTCTTAAAAATATTTAAAAATTCTAATGCACTTCACAGAATCATAGTCCTATGAAAGTACTTTTTGCCATTATATGAGAGAAATTGTTGTGTTTTCGAACAGGGACGACCATCTCTAAGGGTACCCAACTCTAAGGATGGTGCCACGAAGGGGCGGGGCAACGCGTATTATCGAAACAAGATGGACATCCATCTTTCGTTTCGATAATACGGTCGGGGATGCCCAAATCTTGACATTTAGGTCGACCTTAGAGATGGTAGTTTTTAGGTCGTTTTTCAGATGGTCATTCTCGGTTTTTGGTGATAATGGAAACCAAAGACGTCTATCTCAAAATGTCCAAATCCAAGCCCTTTGGTCGTGGGAGGAGCCAGCATTTGTAGTGCACTGGTCCCCCTCACATGCCAGGACACTAACCGGGCACCCTAGGGGGCACTGCAGTGGACTTCAGAAATTGCTCCTAGGTGCATATCTCCCTTACCTTGGGTGCTGAGCCCCCCAACCCCCCCCCCCCCAGGTCCGCCTGAAGTACACTGCACCCACTACAACTGCTCCAGGTACCTGTATACTGCTGCGATGGACCTGAGTATGGCAGTTGAGGCTGGCATAGAGGCTGGCAAAAAAGTATTTTTAAACTTGTTTTTTATGGTGGGAGGGGGTTAGTGACCACTGGGGGGGTAAGGGGAGGTCATCCCCGATTCCCTCCGGTGGTCATCTGGTCAGTTCGGGCACCTTTTTGAGGCTTGGTCCTTCTTTTTTCTATTATCAGCCAAGGATGACCATCTCTTAATCATGCCCCAGTCCCACCTTCGCTACCATGCCGAAACGCCCCCATAAACTTTGGTTGTCCCCGCGATGGAAAGCAGTCGAGGGTGTCAAAAAATTGGCTTTCGATTATGCCAATTTGGACGACCTTGCGAGAAGGACGCCCATCTCCTGATTTGTGTTGAAAGATGGGCGTCCTTCTCTTTCGAAAATAAGCATGATAGTATTCATACTCTCTAGTCCTTGTTGTGATATATATGGTTGAAACGTGTACACTTGGCCCATGATTTTGAAATAAACGTTCAATAAAACCAGTCAACAGTGTTATGTTTAGTGCCTTGTTATGGGGTTCAGCACAGGGGCGTACCTACAACCCAATTTTGGCCCAGGCCCACCCACCCAAGCGCACACACACACTGCAGAAGCAGTAGCAGCACGTACCACAGAGATGGCACCTGCTCGTACTCTGGCTCAGATCTTTCCAGGCCAACCCGATTTCGGCAGCTCAGACCCACCCACCACTCACTGATTACAGCAGCCTACACGTCGCGCCGTCACGGGCACCCACTCACTGCCGCTCAGCTGATCATTTCTCCAGGTCACATCATCAGCGCGTCCGCGTTGTAGTAGTTGCTGTTTTGTCCATCCTACATGGACGTGGCTGTGCGCGGCAGGGGCATGCTCAGCCTCAGCCTTGCTCTCGCTATGCTCGGCCTGAGCTCTGTCCGCTCACTCATGGTGGCACCTTACTCAACTGGCATAGCTGCACGTGCATGCACGACACGTAGGGTTACTGCGAGCCTCAGCCTGCCTTGGCCCTGCCCTGAAATGTGGGAAATTGGAAAATAAAGGTTCTCTTCGAAATTCAAATCGAGAAGATCATTCCAGAATTGAGTAATTCCAAGCAGCTGCCAGCCCAGCCCAACAGCAGGTAATAAAATTGACAAATGCTTTTTTTTTTACATTACAAGTTTGATATGACATAATTTAACTATATTTAAAACTATTGGGGTTTTTTTCACATTAAGTAAGTGGTTTATGTTGATGCAGGGCAGCTGTTGGGCAGAATACTTAGAAATCCATCATCAAGTAAGGCTTTATTTTGTAGTATTCCAAGAAACACTACTCATGTCTCCTCTCTCTCTCTCTCTCTATCTCTCTCTATATATATCTATATCTATATATAGTGCCCACCCATATTAGCTCTGGGCCCACCCAAAATGTCAGGTCTGGCTACGCCACTGGTTCAGCACATCTGGCCTGTTGCAGGTTTCCATTTAATGGTGATATAGGACATTAGCTGTACAATTGTGAATGCAGTCCTTGGGGCTGATGCTCAAAAGCTAACATCAGCATTAAAGGCAATTAGCAACGGTCTAGCGTGCACATTAATATGTGCAGGATGTTCAGAGGGCTCTAGCAAGTATTAATATGTGCCCCAAAGATGGCTGCAAATTGTATTTAAACACATTCAAATGGATGTTAATGAAGTCAGTCGGTATTCCCTCCCAATGTTCAGAAGCAAATGCTGGCCTTAATGCTGAAACTACCAGCTTACGGGTGGTGTTGAAGGTTTTCAGGAGATTTCTTGTTAATCTGGCACATTAAATTGTGGGTTTTGTCCTCTTTTGTAACTGAAAGGAAGCCCATGCAAGTTTTAAGCATCGATGGTGAGAAACAAACGTGCACCAGTCCAAGCAGAACCAAAAGTAAGGTTGGCGCCTGTTTATCTGCACTTGGCTATGAGGCTTATACTTAAAAACGCAGAAGAATGGCGCAGATGTGTGCCTGCACTTATAGGTTCGTCTAGACATGAACACAAGAGCCTCACTTACTGGAAAAAAACTTGTGTGCATGCGCCAGGCATGTAACTCCCCCTACTTTCGGTTTCAAAGCACAATTTAACCATGCATAAAATCTGAATATATTAGCTTTGAGCATCCCTTAACTAGCTTTCTATGCAATTGCTGCATTATGGGGTTCTGCGCTGTAGGCTTTAGTGCGAACGTTCGAGCACCGGCCTCCTTGTGTCTGTCCCTAGTTGAGTGTATGATAGAAGAATAGCCACATGTATGGCGCCCTCTGAAGTGTGTTGCATAAGCAGCATAGGCACCATTTCACGATAATAGATTGGGGTCTTTTAGTGGCCCACTGTGCCTGGAGAATTAGCTGCCCTGTCTGGGGCTAATGTAATGGCTCAGCCTTTAGTAGTATGTGCGCATGTGGTACTAGGAATCCTGTTTGGCTACACTGTATATTTCACGATGGAAATAATCAGGAGATAGCATGTCAAATGCAGTATTATACATTTTGGACCCGATATTCAAAATGTTTAGCCATGAATATTGTCTGTGACTGCCTCGGTACTATCCGGTTAGTAACAATGCCATCGGAGGCAGAGTAGGGGGTGGAGCCAGTAGCTAGCTGTTGGGCAGCAGTGATATTTATTGGTTATTTTACTGTTTATTTAGATTTGCTATTACCGTCTTATTCTGGTAAAACAGGTCAAAGCCTTTGTGGATGGCAGTGTGAACAGGGAACCCTCACCACCCTCTTGTGATACTGCAGAAGGACAGATCGACCTATTTGTGTATCTATTACAACAAGATGACCTGGATTCCATCCCATCTACTGGTGGGTCAGGAACATCACTGGGCTGAAGGAAAATCATCTTCAACATTTTCATGGTTTCTGGGATCCCAGAACACATTACTGATCCCAAGTACAAGTAGGATTGAGGAAATTAGTAGAACGGGACTTTTCCCTCAGAATGGAATCAACAGTAAATAACCTCAGAGACTCTGTATATATTTTATTTGCTACTCTTGCCTCTGCCACATTTATTGTGACTGCCAAGAAAGTGAATAGTCGGTTCAGAACAATGATGTAGGAGTCGACTAAGTTATTGAGTAAGGGTTAAATTCTATAAATGGCGCCTTAAAAATCGGCAATGAAAAACCACACGGTTAGTGTGATTCTACAAACCATGCCTAAAGTTACGCGTAGTTTATAGAATAAATTCACACGCCATTCTTGCAACTAAAATTTAGGCGCACCCATTTAGGCCACCTAAAACCAAGACTAAATACCTGTGCCTAAGTTAGGCGCAGATCGGGTGTATTCCATAACAATGCGCATAGTTTTCTGAAATGCCCACAGCCTGCCCACTCCAAGTTCATGACCACACCCTCTTTTCTACTGCATGCAAGATCATTTACGCACACCGCGTTATAGAATTCGCCTAGAAAGTTGTGCACGTAAATTCAAATTAATGCCAATTAATGTCGCTAATTAGTTAAGTACCAATTATCGGCACTGACTGACTGTTTTGTTAATCGGTTAATCAATTAAGTTGTGCATGCAATTTGCTTGTGCGGCCAAATTAGCAGGTACAACTTAAAGGCACCATATATAGAATTTGGGGGGTAAGTGGATTAAATAAGAATCTGAGAGAAGCTCCTTATCAGCCACCTGGTACATGCCAGTCCCAGGCCTGGTCTCAACTAATAAATACTGTTTATGTGCAAGGTTATCCACTATTCAAGTACACTCTAGGCAACACTAGTCCCAGGCTTCAGAGAATGGTATCTATGTGTATCTTTTTTCCCATTTTTTCACTGCTTTAATTTTATTTCAGGGATCAGGGGCTAATTTTGAATTGCCTGGCCATTAGGCAGATCCAGTCCTGGACTTACCCATGGCCTGTATGATCTCCGTCATCTTGTATTTCTGGAGAAAATCAATAGGGACAACCTGAAATAGAAGCCTATACAGGCTATGGGTAAAACCAGGACTGGATTATCCTGTCCTGAAAATTTGGAGACAGTTGTTAACCCTCTAAAACGGCCATTTTACTGCTATTAACAGTATGACTCCTTGAACCTGGTTAGAGTCCGAGCATGGACTTAAAAAGATACAACTTTTATAAAAGAAGTCACTAATATTCAATGCAAGAACAATACAATCGAAGTCCTTCACTCACTACTGGCATTTACCTGATAATATGGCTCAATATCTTTGACAAATTTTCACATTTATGAAAGCTTTATGCCAGGTGCAAAAATTGTGCCGGATTTACCAGTGAAAATAATAGCCAGTTTTCAGCGGGGGAAAAAACAACAGAATAAAATCTTCCTAGATCCCCACTTACTGAGACCTAAAGCTATTAGACACATTTATAAAGCAAATATTCAGCTATCTTCCGAACAAAATACAAATGGTCTTTCTTCTCTTTATCAGAACATTCCTGAAAAAAATACTCTCTATAGGCAGAGTTATATCCAAGGAAAGCAAAGTGTGACTTGAATTTTACCAGAAGTACTGAAAAGTGGTGGCCAGATTCCTCTGCTCTAGTCACTGCAGTGTCTCTCATTACTGGGACAGCAAGAAAACTCTGCACTAGTCTAGACTAGAAGAAAGTAAAGCTTGGGGTTTGGGGGAGGGGCAGGGGTAGAGGGGAAGAGGAAGTCAAAGAGGTAAGAGATAAGAAAGAGGTCAGGACAGGGGGCGAGATAAACCGGCAAGGTATATCTGCTTTGTTTCACCCTCCATTCTGCCTTTTTCAAAATATACTATAACATTATTCCTGAGAAAGAGCAAAGTGAGTAAAGGGCTTAATGCCGGCGATAGAAAACAGACATCCATCCACCAGTCTCTACCTTCCCTGGAAATGGCTTCTGACAGAGCACTGCTCGCAGAATAAATAACATAAGGCACCAGGATGCAGAGCTGTCATGTTATCTTTTGATAAGGTGACTCATAACCTTTCAGATGCTTTCAGCCCTCCAAACGTACTATATTAATTGATTTGTAAAATGTTGACACCCTATCTATGCATGCAAAACGAACCATACTGGATATTTACTCCTGGGGGGGGGGAGGAACTTTATAAGTGAAAGCAGACACTTATAGAATTGCCCTGGTGTATAGGCATAGAAAAGTAGCCACCTTCTCTTATTTAATCTATAGGTGCAGGCATTCCCAGAAGTGGAGGATGGTGAAGCAGGAGCAGGATCTGTAATTATGCGTGTATCTTATAAAATACACATGCAGAGCTAGGTTCTATATATGGTGCCTAAAAAAAAACAAAAAATAAGCGCTATTCTATAAACCACACAAAGTTTGGCACTGTTTATAGAATTGGAGGGTCATGGGCATGAGTTGGTGCAAATGGCCGTGCCTAAATTTAGGCGAGCTTCCGGTGAGTAAGTGCTATTCTATAAACAGTGCCAAACTTTAAGTGTGGTTTATAGAATAGCACTTACTCACCGGAAGCTCGCCTAAATTTAGGCACGGCCATTTGCACCAACTCATGCCCATGACCCTCCAATTTCCGTGCCCCCTTTTCGGACTCACATGTAAAATTTAGACACAAATCTGCTGTCTAAATGAGCCTGCAAATAAATAAATAAATGCTAATTAAATCCAATTAGTGCTAGTAATTGCTTGTTAGGATGCCAATTATCAGCACTAATTGGCTCATTATTCATTTAAGCTGCATGTATAGAATCCAGGAGATAGGGGTAATTTTCTACAGGTCACCTAAAGTTTGGTGCTAAGTGTGAATTCTATAATAGCAGTTTTGCGCCTAACTTTGGGTGTGAGCACTTACGCTAGCTCCCAATGGCTGGTGTAAATGTTTGCATTTAACTTTCAGCAGTTAGACACATTATTGATAGCATTCTATAACCCGCACATGTAAAGCTGGGCATGCCCTTGACCCATCCATGCCTCTCCCAGGTCCATGCCCTTCTTACAGTTGCACACTATGGATATTGGGCCAGATTTTATATATGATGCCTAAAAAAAATAAATCACAGAACTGTTTCGCCTAAGTGTATTCTATAAGATTTACACACGGTATATAGAATACGCTTAGTCAATATCATGCCTAAATCTGCGTGCACCCATTTACACCAATGAAAACCTGGTGTAAATCCCAGCGCATAGATTTAGGTGGACTGGGCTGTATTCTATAAGCGTAAATTTTGGAATGCCCATGAAACGCCTATAAACACACCCCTTTTGAACTGTGTGCTTCACCATTTAGGCGCAGTTCATAATAGAATGCGCTTACTGAGTTGTGCGCCTCACTTGCAATTATTCTCAATTAGTGCTCATTATTGTTTGTTAAGTACTATTAAAAATGCGGATTGGCTTGTTGAGCCAATTAAGTTGCGCGTGTAGTTTTAAAATGCACCTGGATCTCGCTGTGGAAATTTAGGCGCCACATATAGAATCCCCAGGTTTGCATGAACATTTTGTAGCATGCCACCTAAGAGCATTGATGCACATATCTAATAATTACTGCCAATTAGCACTAATAGCAATTATAGACAATTATTGCTCATTAACATCAATTAACAAATTAAGTTAAATGCGTACACAACTTTTGCATGCTAATTGCAAAGTTGTATGCAGAACTTTATAGAATCAGGGGGACAATCCATAATCATAGATTCTTACTGACACATACCTAGACAAATTTACGCTACCTCAGAGCAGGTGTAATTTTATGCTATAGCTTTTGGGTAGGCTATTATGTAAAACCATAAAGTGTATATGTTGGCCCTATAAAATAGGAGCAAATATGTATCCATGTGCCTTCCCTCTTAAGGACTATAAGCAGTAAAATCTCAGCCAATAATTTCCCATCTCTCTTTGAGAAAACCAGTAAGATAAGTCAGTCTACACACAGGGCTGCCTTAACCATTAGGCAAGTCTAAGCGTCACCTCGGGTGGCAGCTTCTTGTGGGGTGTCAAAGAACAACTGCAGTCAAAGCAAAACAAGAGGTCCTATCAGCCACACAAACTCCAAGAATCATCAGCACATACTTTTACCTATAGGAAAGGTAGGGAGTTTTCAAGTAGCCTGTAGCCATTAACCCAGGTAAATGACTTTTATAAACATTTTACACTGAGGAAGGGCTGGGAGTAGGACCACAGAAAATGGAGGTAAATAGGAATGGCAGTGAGGTATACAAAGCAGATGGTACAACTTCCCTATGAGGAAAAGCTAAAGTGGCTAGGGCTCTCTTCAGCTTGGTGAAGAGACATCTGAAGGGAGATATGATAGAGGTCTATAAAATACTGACTGGAGTGGAATGGTAGACCTGAATCGATTGTTTACTCTTTCCAAAAATATAAAGACACAATTAAGAGGAAATATATGTCTTCAATCAACATATAATTAAACTCTGGAATTCTTTACTAGAGAATATGATAAAAGCAGTTAGTTTAGCAGGTTTTAAAAAAGGTTTGGATAATTTCCTAAAAGAAAAGTCCCAAGATGGACTTGGGAAAATCCACTGCTTATTTCTAGGATATCCAAATATATACTTAATGGCTCAGTTTTGTCCAAAAATATTTTGTATACATACACAACGGTTAGCAGACAAAACTAATGTATTACAACACAACTATGTTGACTATAGGGGTTATCTCATATCAATCAAAACAACTGTGTCCGCCAATTTTTGGTATGGCTCACAGATTTGTATAGGTTTGTAATCATAGAACACCTCCAGCCAACCAGTAGTATCGAAAAAATGTTCATATATTTATATTATGTAAAGTTCAAAATATACTACTGTTCAAAAAGTAAACATTATTGCAATACGGGGCAAATAATGCACAAGTTTAACTTAGCTTAAGGGCTCCAGGCTCAGTGTGCTGTCTTCTAGAGCTGGAGCTCATCGGGGTTCAACTGAACATAGTGAAACCTTCCCGTAACTCCGTTATCATTGTAAGCCCGACAGGACCCTGTTTCGCGGTCTCTTGCTTTGTCAAGGGCATAAACCTTTATAATACGGAGAAAAAATTGTGTTAATATAAACCAAACTAATTGCAATTTACTTGCTATAAATACCTAGCGTCTGGACTCACAGCAATAACGACACATGTTGATGAATCGCCAATCCAAAATGGCGTTGGCGTCTTAGTTATAGTTGTTATAGGCTCCGCCTCTTTAGGTCACGTCATAAACAACTGACAATTCACATGTATCAAATTAAAAGAAACAGTTCCAATGGAGATAAGTGTTCAAGCCTTGAGGTTCAACTGTATTCAGGCGGAAAATCCAACGAGTTTCTTTTTGAAGCAATAGCCTGTCGATGTTACCTCCACGGGCATTTGGCACTATACAGTCAATTACCATACATTTTAGAGACTCACAAGAATGTTGTTTCGAAATGCAATGTTGAACTAAAGGGGCTCCTATAATTCGAGCCGAAATTCTAGATCTGTGTTCAACCATTCTTGCATTTAAAGATCTGTTTGATTTACCAATGTATACCTTATTACATGGACATCTGACATAATAAATGATGTGAGTGGTACGGCAAGTTGTTTGATGCTTGAGTTGAATGGTCTGGCCATTATGGTAGAATTTAGCTGTCTCTATAGTCATAGGGCAGGTCTTACATCCATTCTTGTTGCATTTTTTATGGCTGCCATATATATTGAACCCAGTAGCTGTAGAAGTTGATAAATCAGCTGGACTTAAAATCTCTTTGAGATTGCGTGCTCGGGAGAATGCCATCCTTAGGCGGCAACTCTCAAAAATGGGATGAGCACGTATAATGTCCCAATGTTGTTTGATGATGTGTGCAGCCGCTTCTCCTCCTTGTACATATTTCATAATAAACGTCATAACAGGATCTTCTTGTGGGTCAAATGTCTTGTTTTGTAATAGCAAGTCCCGATTCAGATGTTTAGCCCTTGTATAGGCTTTATTTAAAACTGGTTTGGGGTATTTACGTTGTAATAACTTGGAGCCAAATACATTAGCTTGCTGACGGAAGTCCAGTTCTTCTGAACAAATCCGTTTAAACCGCACAAATTGCGAAAAAGGTAAGCTTTGTCGGAGAGTTTTAGGATGACAGCTGCTGTATTCTAAGATGGAATTCCTATCAGTGGATTTGGTGTATACCTTAGTTTGTAAGCAGCTGCCATTTAATGTGATTTCAACATCGAGAAAATGGATATGATTATCTGAGAAAGACAAAGTAAACTGGATCCGAGGATGGCAATTATTTAACCATAGTTGAAAATCAGTTAGCTCATTGACAGTGCCCTTCCATAGGACAAAGATGTCATCGATATATCTGCGCCAGATCACAATGTTGTGACAGTAGGGAGAAGTATGTAACCACTTAGTTTCAAACGCGGCCATGTACAAGTTAGCTAATGTCGGAGCAAAAGTGGCACCCATGGCCACACCAGAAATCTGGAGATATAAACTGTTCCCAAATTTGAAGAAATTCTTGCATAAGGCCACCCTCAGCAACGACATCAAAAATTTAGTCGGAACCTCATGTGGTCTCTGTCTTCCCTCCAATAACATGAGCACTACTTCCATTAGCTCATCCTGTGGGATCATTGTGTAGAGAGATTTAATGTCAAAAGTTGCCATTATACACTGAGACTGCGGAATACGTGTGTCTCTCAAAATCTGTAGGAAATGATTAGTGTCCTTGATATATGAAGGGCATCGTGGAACCATGTCTTTCAGGAATGAATCCAAATAAATAGATAGAGGCTCAAGAAGAGAACCTCTCGAGGAGATAATTGGCCTACCAGGGGGCTTTTGAAGATCTTTATGAATTTTTGGTAATAGGTACATAACCGGTGTAATAGGAGTTTTGTTGTTCAAAAAAACAAACTCTTTATTGGTTAAAAAGCCCACCTCAAGACCTTCCTTAGTAATATCCTGGATCAAAAGTTGTATCTGTGTAGTACAATCATGTTGTAATTCTACATATGATGTCCGGTCGGAGAGTTGTGTAGCTGCTTCAGACAAATATTGCGCTTTGTTTAATACAACGACCGCTCCACCTTTATCGGCCCGTTTGATGATAATATTGGGATTGTTCTTTAATTCTTTTAAAGCTTTACGTTCATTTTTGGACAGATTGTCACGAATATAAGGTGGTTTTTTACAAAAAAATCTTTGAATGTCACGAAGAACTATTTGTTTGAAAGCATTAACAATTGGATCTAGAGGGATAGGAGGGGACCATTGTGATTTATTAGCTACCCTAGATTGTGGTTCACAAGTAGTAGAACCTTCAAAATAAATCTTTAATTGAAGATTTCTAATAAATTTCTCTAGATCTACTCGAAATTGAAAGAGATCAAAGCTATTCTGAGGTACATAAATTGCAATTAGTTTGGTTTATATTAACACAATTTTTTCTCCGTATTATAAAGGTTTATGCCCTTGACAAAGCAAGAGACCGCGAAACAGGGTCCTGTCGGGCTTACAATGATAACGGAGTTACGGGAAGGTTTCACTATGTTCAGTTGAACCCCGATGAGCTCCAGCTCTAGAAGACAGCACACTGAGCCTGGAGCCCTTAAGCTAAGTTAAACTTGTGCATTATTTGCCCCCGTATTGCAATAATGTTTACTTTTTGAACAGTAGTATATTTTGAACTTTACATAATATAAATATATGAACATTTTTTCGATACTACTGGTTGGCTGGAGGTGTTCTATGATTACAAACCTATACAAATCTGTGAGCCATACCAAAAATTGGCGGACACAGTTGTTTTGATTGATATGAGATAACCTCTATAGTCAACATAGTTGTGTTGTAATACATTAGTTTTGTCTGCTAACCGTTGTGTATTTCTAGGATAAGCAGCATAAAATCTGTTTTACTGTTCTGGGATCTTGCCAGGTATTTGTTAGCCAGCTCTGTAAACCCGGAAGTTCAGTGCTGGTGCTCAAAGATGGTCTCGCATTATATGTCCGGGTTTGGCACCAGTGGCTGAATATCAGGCCCTACATAATGCAGTGATAGACAAAGCTTTGCATATGAATCCTTCATGTCTGTAAAATAATGCATCGTATGGTGGCATGACCCTTTCTCCAAATTAACACCAGCCTTTATAAAACGAGCAGCAGCAGTCACTCTTCTGGCTCCTTTCTTTGTGCATTCCATGGTTGCCACATATCTAGTGGATGGCAGTATCCCTCTACAGAGCTGACACAGCAAGTGAGGATGACTTTTTTCTATCAAGCAGTTCACTTATCCAGTGTGGCTGATGGATATGATCTTCAAATTTTCCTGGTTCTGCCAGGCAGATTCACCTGTATAAGAGCAGACAACATGTCTTGTGTGGAGTCCTATAGGGTAGGGATTGCACAGAAAGAATTCATGTATAGTGGATGAGGTTCCCAAGAGCAGATCACAAATTATTTATTAGGATTTATCACCTTTTTGAAGAACTTCACCCAAGCAGATGCACAGCAAGAACATTAGGCATATGACTAGGAGCTCCTGTACTAGGCAGGGTGTTATGGGTGTATGTGAGGGGGGGCACCACACTAGCATGATCCAGTCCCCCTTCTCTCACTTAAGGTCATGTGAAATATAAATCTTAATGTCTTTGTGTCTTGAATAGTGGGTTCTAATGCAATGAAAGCATGAGACTGTCAGAAGCAGGTGGGATGGGAATCAAGCTCTATTCCTCCTGATCGTAGGCTGCACCTTTGACCACAGTGTTGTAGGCTGGGCTGTTATAGTCTATGCCTGGATTGAGGTCCATTGCATGGGGCTTACACAGCCTTCTTGCTGACCCCCAGCTGTTTCTATTACTAAAGGTAATTGGCACCTTCACTAGTTGTGCTCGGCCAGTTCTTATGCTGGTTGCTGGACCATGGCTTCTTGCTCCCTGTACCAGGCATGAGCTTGAATCCTCCCTATTCTAGGTCTTAGGTCTTGTTCTTACACATCCTGAATCCTGGGTTTGCTCCTGGCTCCTGGTCTTATTCTTCATAGCCAATTACGGATCTTCAAATCCTGGCAGTCATCTAAATCCAAGAGTTTTACCTCTAGGGGACAACAGCTACTAAAGGCATGGCTGGGTCCTGAGTGTTTCCTGTGTTCTTTTCTATCCCATCACAGTGATTCTGCAGTGTTCTGAGTTGGTAAAGCTCTGCTTTACTACCTGAACTATGGATGTTATATCACTGAGAGCAGGAGAAAGCCATGTGCAAACATGAAAAAAGGGTCTTTTTTTATTTCAGGGATAGGGGAGGTGGAAAGAGGAAATAGTTGGATGTAGCATGTAGTTCATCAGGCTTTATACCATCCTAAGTGGTTGTTTTACTGAGCTGTGGTAAGCGCTAGTGTGTGCTTACCACAACTCAAAATGGCATACCATGGGCTGCACTGAGGCACCCTTTGGTAAATTGACAATCTGCACACGCAAACCATGCGTTAAAAATAATATTTTTTATTTTTTTGCAGAGGGGGATGTCGGGAGATGGAGAGTGGGTGTGACAACGTGAATCAGCGCAGTTACATTTTTGTTAATTATATTGTTTATTGTTTTTCAATTTCGCTAATACACAAAATTGATAAGAAAAATCAGTAAGTGAGGTTACAATATCAAACAAAATCTATTACCAAATTATTTCCTCAGAAACCAATATAAGTCCACATTTGGGAGTTCAAAATATAGGTAACAGTTGAAGAACTTAAGGAAACAAAAATAAAACAAAATAGTAGATAGGCGTGATTTGGACTTTCTTTATATCATCAAACATTGTTTATAGTTGGTAGAATTGTTCCAATTGTCCTTCTAGATGTTATAAATGCTTCCAGTTGAGAGGGATCAAAAAAGACAAATTTTTCAGACCGATAGGTAACCAAACATTTGCAAGGAAATTTTAAAAAGAAAGTTGCTCCTATTTGTAACGTTTCCTGCTTCTTCTGAAGAAATTTCTTCCTCCGTGCTTGTGTTTCTCTCGACACATCAGGGTAGACATTAATCTTATATCCCTTAAAGATCTTTTCACGATTTTTATAAAATAGTTTAAAGATCCAAAATTTATCTGAGGAAAAAGTAACAGTCGCTACCAAAGTAGCGGCTGCTGCTTGGTCTGTTATAGAAGATTCCAACAAATCAGTCACATTAAGGGGTTGATTATCCGAAACCTGTTGATTCCTGAAAGGAAGATAGTATGCTTGTGCAAACAAAGGAATATTTTCTTCTTTTATTTGAAAAATTTCCTGAAAATATAATTTCAGCATCTCTCTAGGAGATATCTCTTTCAGATAGGGAAAATTCACAAAACGTAAATTATTACTTCTGGTGGAGTTCTCCAAAATCTCTATCTTCCTTCTGGAATTTATTAAATCCTTTAAGATAGTCTGCTGTACATCTTGTAATTGTTTTATATCCTTCTCTTGTTTTTCCACTTGAATATTTACTTGTTTTACTTGTTCTTCTACCCTTTCAACTTCTTGTTTTACCTTTTGTACTTGGGGAATTAATGCCTTACCTAAATCTACTATTAAAGTCCAAAGGCAGTCTAACGTGACTTCAGGAGGTTTAATCTGTAATTGAGCAAATGAAAAAGCTCCTACCTCCGTCTTTTGTTGCAGCGGAAAGATTCCTGCCATACTGGAGTCACTTTGATCCTCCATAGTTGACTCAGCCGTCGTGGTAAGCTCTGCTCTTTGATCTTTGCTTGCCTCACTTCTGCCTAACTCCACATCCACTTCCGGGATTGGAGTTGAAGACATTACCGATTAAGCACCTAGCTCCCGAGGCACAGGAGGAGGAGGTGGTGTTCGAGCATCGGGGCTAAGAGAAATTTCCAGCTCTAAAGACTCACTCGCAGCTTCAACCTGCACTGGAGTCGACAGCAAGCCGCTCGCCGATGTATTCGCGTCCAAAACCCGCTGGAAAAACGCATCGATCGGTCCTCTTTGAGTCGGGGTTCCAAGCCGCTGGGAGGCTGCGGCAGCGGCTTTCCCCCTTCTCTTGGGCATTCTAGGAGTAATGAGGTAGGTTCGCCAGGAGCTCTAAACATCACGTCCTATCTACTCGGCAGCCATTTTGAACTCAGCGCAGTTACATTTTTGCACACTAATTGATTAGCGTAGGATTATCGCATGAGCCCTTAACACCTACAAAATAGGTGTCAGTAAGTGCCCATGCACTAATTTCTTTAATGACAAAACTAGCACATGCTCATTAATTCAGAAAATAGGAAAATCAGCCATTTTCCAGCCATGCCCTTACACGGGTCTTTCCTGTGCACTAAGATCACTTTTTACTGCCAGTTAGTGACAGAACCCCTAAGCCATTGCTCTTTTGTTGCCCTAATAACTTTGTAAGAGTCTTACTGCTGTTTTTTCCCTTCATTATTTCCTTGGAGCCAGCCCTTTTAAGTGTTTGGGATCTCTTTTAAATAAGGCTGTGAAATGCGTGAACAAGCCATTTGCACTCACGTTGTATACTGTAGATATTGCACCATCACTATTTTTATTTTTGTTACATTTGTACCCCGCGGTTTCCCACTCATGGCAGGCTCAATGCGGCTTACATGGGGCAATGGAGGGTTAAGTGACTTGCCCAGAGTCACAAGGAGCTGCCTGTGCAGTTCACCTGCTACATTTGTGCCTCAGAAATTAGTTTATGGATGCAATGCAAAGTGGGTCCAATAAAACAAATATCTTTATTAAAATATCACCCGACGTGGTCCATGTTTTGTCCACACATGGGCTGCTTCAGGGGTATGATACGCTCAGTATAGGAACAAAAACTCTTCTTACTGCCAAAACTTTACAGTGATACTGTGCATCTATTCTAAGTGCCCGATGTTAAGTGCACATTTAACTTCACCTGAAAAGGGAAAAAGGCAATGCAACGTTGAATCAATACAAATCGCCACCAGACGTTCACTGCCTTATGAGGTGAAGTTGAATGTGCATTTAACATCTGGCATTTAGAATATATGAGCAAAAAACCAAAAATGACCCACTATAATGAACAGAAATATGTGTGAATGGAGCAAGGTGCACATAAAGGAAGGAAAAAAGCCTCAAAGAGCTCCAGATCGACAGATCTATGGAGCTAAGGCGATCACAATGATCTGTTCCTCATCATAGGCTAATATAAGAACAAATAACAAGTGTGTGCTTTTCTTTGATGTTCTGAACCTAAAACATTTTTGATTGCCATTTTGGATATTTTGATGCAACTCACACAGCAAGTTACATAATAAATTTTTCTTGGACACTTGGGAAGGTTTTTTTAACCTATGATAAGGAACAGATCATTGTAATCGCCTTAGCTCTATTGATCTGTCGATCTGGAGCTCTCTGAGGCTTTTTTCCTTCCTTTGTGTGCAACTTGCTCCATTCACACATA
The DNA here is from genome assembly GCF_901765095.1 of Microcaecilia unicolor. Classification (NCBI taxonomy): domain Eukaryota; kingdom Metazoa; phylum Chordata; class Amphibia; order Gymnophiona; family Siphonopidae; genus Microcaecilia; species Microcaecilia unicolor. The sequence goes on from NC_044039.1 coordinate 133,040,508, forward strand.
TTTTTGTTCATTATAGTGGGTCATTTTTGGGTTTTTTGTTTATAGTGTTTTTGATTTAATAGACTCCACATCCTCTTGGATTATTTTCTAGTGGATTTAGAATATATGTATAGCATCACTGTAAAACTTTGGCAGTGACAAAGATTTTGTTCCTATAGTGAGCATATCATATCCCTGAAGCAGCCCATGTGTGGGCAAAACGTGGACCACGTCGGGTGATATGTTAACAAAGATATTTGTTTTATTGGACCCGTTTTGTGTTGCATCCATTTTTGGTGAGAATCCAAGGAGTCTTTCTGTGTTGTGTTTCAGAGATTAGTTTAGTCTGTGCTGATCTTTTTCTTATTGATAGATTCAGGAATCTTCCTACTCCCTGTGAAAGCTGCAGAGTGGGAATATTTATGTAAAGTATGTTCTCAATTGAGAGAGAACATTCTAATTTTTTGCTTAGATCAGTCTGAGAGCAAAACTCCTGATGGCACCAGACAAAGCTCTTTAATTATTTATTTGTTACATTTGTATCCCACATTTTCCCACCTATTTGCAGGTTCAATGTGGCTTACATAGTACTACTACTACTAGTACTACTATTTAACATTTCTAAAGCGCTACCAGGGTTGCGCAGCGCTGTACAATTAACAAAGAAGGACAGTCCCTGCTCAAAGGAGCTTACAATCTAAAGGACAAAAAGTGCAGTCAATCAAGATTGAGGCAGTCTAGAGTTCGCCGACTCCGGTATGAACAAATACAAAGTGATGTTGTGGTAAGATAAGGTTCATGTGGAACAGACACATTTGGAAATCATAGAGTGGAAGAGTTGTGTTATGTCCATTACGTACGTACTTTATTACACTGCACTCTCCTTATGGAACTTCCTCCCTTCAACTTGAACCTTCTTTTGTAAAATTTAAAGCAGCCCTAAAAACCCCATCTACTGACTAAGCAATTTGATGACAGTATTGACGGCGTTGTGGCTGGTTGGAGCTAATAGATTTTGCCTGTTGGTTGAGTGGAAATCATCTCTGAATGAGTGCATATCTATCATCGCCTGTTTTCTGATGTTTTCTTTTTCCCTTGCTTCTTTATTTATCATTTTCTATCAAAGAACGGTGTGTCATTCCTTTATACTTTTAGACTATCAATAGAAATCAAACAAAATAAAACATGGAAAAGAAAATAAGATGATACCTTTTTTATTGGACATAATACATTTCTTGATTAGCTTTCGAAGGTTGCCCTTCTTCGTCAGATCGGAAATAAGCAAATGTGGTAGCAGATAGTATATATGAGTGAGACATCCAAGTGGCCTGACTGAGACATCCAAGTGGCCTGACTGAGATTAAGCTGACCCAGAGAGAAGAAAGATTCGAAGGTCCAGTGTACGCCACCATCTATGATTAAGAATTGAGACCTGGCTGAGGTAAGCCGCTTTTGCTTCTTATTTGAGACTGACAAGCCTTGTTCCGAGGTCTGACTGGAGCCAGACCCTAGTACTTGGAGAAAAACAGAGACTCCCAGGCTGTGTTTGGGGTGGGGCCGCCCTACCAGCCACAGACTGTGCTCAAGCTTTGCTAGCTTGAGACCTGCTTAAGACTGCTTATTGAACTACAGATTAAGTAGAAAGGTGTGGTAGCCATGTTAGTCCACTCTTAAAGGTTATCAATAGAAATCAAACAAAATAAAACATGGAAAAGAAAATAACATGATACCTTTTTTATTGGACATAACTTAATACATTTCTTGATTAGCTGGTGCCAGTCAAGCCCCCACAGGCCAACACGTCACAAGACTAGAACACTGCACCAGTGATTTTACAGTAAGAATACTGAAAGGTAATTTTAAAACAATACAGGAACATAAGACCTTTGAAATAAGAATGATTGAATATTTTGACACACAACAATACTATCTGCTACCACATTTGCTTATTTCCGATCTGACGAAGAAGGGCAACCTTCGAAAGCTAATCAAGAAATGTATTAAGTTATGTCCAATAAAAAAGGTATCATCTTATTTTCTTTTCCATGTTTTATTTTGTTTGATTTCTATTGAACTACAGATGTAACAGGCCTCAGGATTAAATTAAATAAAACACTTATTTTCACTTATATCCTTTGTCCGGCTATGTTATTCCACAGGCCCACCCTCACTCCTCGCTTGAGGTGTCACAATTTCTTTATTGCAAGTGGTATCCTCTCTAGACACCCCCAAATTGCCAAATTTTTGATTATCCTTTCCCTCTGGTCCTACTTTGTGCACTCAGGTTCCAGTGCTGAAAGCAAAGACCAGTGCAGAACCTGAGGTACCATTCACTTTCTTAGCCTTTCCTTATCTTTCATATCTGTCAGAATTAAGTTTTCTAACTAGTTAGATTAACAAAGGCTTCTATAAAGGTAAAACAGGCCTCACACTGTTGTGCTAGCAAAGTTTGTTTCAACTCATCAAGTTTGCCAGTTCCTTAACACTATGGGCTATTGTCTGTACCTTCCTTTCCTTCATTCCATTTTTTAATACAAGAATGTGGCACTGAGCATTAAATGTGATTTCAATAGTGCTTCCAGTATTTCAATGATGTGCATTCATAATAGCATATTAATCCAATTACAGAAAATCTTTCATTGCCAAAACTAGGTTGTTGTAGATAGAGGTAATTCCTTGCTCCCACCCCCACCCATCCACACACACAAAATACATTTCCAGGATAGATTATACACATCTGTTATGTTAGAGATTTTTAATTAAAAATTCTGGAAACCACACATTGTCATAGGAAATATGACCTTCACAACGAAGATAATGCATGCTATTCTGTTCAAAGACAGCCTATAAGAACTCAAAAGCCGGTACTCTATTGCAATTCAGAAGTGATGAAGAGGTGATCAATTGTTTAAGCAGAGGCTTCATAAGAGGAATGCAGCTTATGGCTGCTTAAACCCTACTTTAAAATCAATTGCAGAAGGAAAGGTAAATTCTAAAGTCTACAGACCAGCTGAGAATCACTGTCTGACTTAAGTCATTCTGTCTCTCTGTTTCTCAGTCAGTCCTATTTGGGCAATAAGCAACTCCTCAGTTTGTAAATCCTTTGAGAAATGGAATGTGTTATTGTTAGTGTCTTTTACAGAAATATATAAACTGATGCCAATGTATGATAAATAATACTTATTCTAATACCTAAAAGCAAGTTTCACATTCCGAAGGACAGAATAAAATAACATTAGTTGTCTCCACAGTTGATTTTAGAAATCTTTCTGCTGGATAATAAATATGTTCTCCAGGCTCTGCATGCGATACCAAGGATCTGGCAATGAGATTGACTGCCTCAGTTCCAAATTCCACCACTTATCAGGTGGGATTGATTACACAGACCTGGAAATCCACTGTATTGCTACATAAACACTAGGTTTAAATACTGGTCAACCATTTAGGCTAAGAAATGAAGAGTCACACTGACCCTGAAAGGAAAAATACCAGGCATCATGGAGAGGATTTTGTTTCTCTGCTCGATGAGTGAAAAATAAAAAAAAACTCGCAAATGCTGCTGCTTAGCTTTATAACAAAAACTGAATAAAATAGTGACGTTCATTAGTCTAATTTTTATATTTAAAAATAAAATCAGCAAAGTTGTGAGACTTTTTCCAATTGCACCGACCTAATCCATTTCTGTCTAGCTTTCAGGGTATGCCTGGACAAAAAAAAAAAAAGCAGTTTGTTTCCAGAATTTTCAGAAATTGTCTCAGTGTTAGGGTGTTCATTTCACACCTTCAGTTTAATAAATATGCATGAGATACAATGGAGGCAGAAAATGTAAATCCATCTCATGCATATTTATTGTGAATATCATGAAAACCTGACTGGCTAGGTATGTCCCAAGAACCCTTGGCCTACGTTAAAAAGCTCTATTGTGTGTTAAGCATGTTTTATTAAATTGAAAGTGTGAAATGAACACCCTAACATTGAGACAATTTCTGAAAATTCTGGAAACAAACTGCTTTTTTTTTTTTTGTCCAGGCATACCCTGAAAGCTAGTCATAAATGTATTAAGTTGGTGCAATTGGAAAAAGTCTCACAACTTTGCTGAGTTTTATTTTTACATATAAAAGTTACACTAATGAACTTCACTATTTTATTCAGTTTTTGTTATAAAGCCAAGCAGCAGCATTTGCAATTTTTTGTTTTCACTCATCGAGCAAAGAAAAAAAATCCTCTCCATGATGACTGGACATATTTTTCCTTTCAGGATCACTCATCGAGGAAAGGTGGTGGGGGGGTGTGCTTCGGGGGTGACATGTCGGGGCGGGTCACCGCTGTGCCCCCCCCCCCCAGCACGTCACCCCTGAAGCACATCACCCCACCACCTTTCTTGTTAGCAGTGTCCTCCCTGGCGTATCACCTCAAAACACCCTCTCCGGGTGCTGAAAATTGGGTTGTTTCAGTTCTTCCTACCATCTTGAACGAGTTTGCACCTCGTGACATTTTCAATGCTGACAAAAACGTCTCTACTGGCGAGCGATTCCTGATAGAACACTTGCATTCAAACAAGCCAAAACTACAGGAACTAAAACGAAGGACCGACTGACGATCCTCCTTTGCTGCAATATGGATGGGAATGAGAAGTTGGAACCACTCGTCATTGGAAAGAGCAAATAGCCCCGTTGCTTCAAGAATGTTAAGCGACTTCCTGTGTCATACGAGGCTAATGCAAATTCATGGATGAGTGGGGAAATTTGGAAGCAGTGGCTAAAGAAGTTAGACACTAGAATGCGGGCACAAAAGCGTCAGATTTTTGTTGCTTTGTGATAATTCTGCTACACACAGTGATGATGTCAGGCTGTCTAACATCAAGGTGGTCTTCCTGCCACCAAACACTACCTCTCTGATCCAACCTATGGATCAGGGCATAATAGCCAATTTCAAAAAACATTATCAGGCTCTTGTGCTACATCGTCTGATGAGCGTTATGGATGACCAGACTGGCAAGGATAAACGTCCTGTTGAACTGGCTCATAATCTATCACTGTTGGATTCCCTACATATGCAGAAAGAAGCCTGGAATCATGTTAGACAGGCAACCATTGTGAACTGCTACAAGCGGGCAAGCTTTGTTAAGGATGTGGAGAGGGACGAAGCAGATGCAGCTGTTGCAAACATGTCAGATGAACAGGCTATTGACATCCCAGCCGGTGTTACTGAAGAGGAGTTTCACCACTACGTAGCTGTTGATTACGATCTACAAACAGCTGACGACAGCACTGATGTCCAGATATACGCCTACACGCAGGCAACGGCTGATGATGAAACAGATGATGAAATGAGCAGCGAGGCACATGCTGATGAAATTCAAAAACCTCCTGTCATTTTGGCAAGAGCACCGAAGAGTCTCAACAGTGTACGGGCCTATGGGACTCACAGACACAAGAGTGTACAGAGGACTATCACTGATTACTTCAAGTAAGCCTAACGTCAGTTAATGGAGACTGTATAACGTCAGTTAATGGAGACTGTATACTGTACGTATAATAAACAGTACTGTACATATGTTTATCAGATGTCAAGCTTCTTTGGGTCACAACAGTTAAGTGCACACTCCGGTTAACTGCATGTTGTTTAAGACTCTCATAGACTTATTACTATAAAGTCATGATTTCTTAGAGTATAACCTTGGCACACAGTCACACCTGGAGTCTCTGTTATTTTTATAAAGCCTCTTTTATTTAAATAAATCACAGGTAATTTACTCACAGACAGATGTTCAGAAGTGCTGCTCCAGGGCACAGAGACTCCTTGATCTGAGAGCTGTTAGAGGTGGAGATCTGAGGAGAGGTAGCTTTATTGCAGGGGAGAAAGATAGCTGACCAGGTAGAAATGGTTCAAAGCTGGGTGACTGGAATGTGCGATATCTCATTAGGGAGGAGATATTTTCAAGGTAAAAACCCAAGTTCATTGCAGGGAGTTCCAGCAGGACAAAGCTGTCTGGCCCAAGATGATGAATGCCTCATGGCTGAAGGGACAAAAGGGTGTTGAGGCTTCACACAGGCTCAGGGAGGAGCAGATAGAGACCAATGGGGAGGTGCTAGAGGACAGCCCTCGATTGGAGGGAAAGGTCATGCCTGGCTGACCTCCTAGGACAGAGAAAGTGAGAATGACCAGGAAATGATAGCAGGAAGACAAAAGAGCCAAGCTTGGCAGAGAGAGAGAGAGAGGAGGTCTGGGCAGCATCACAACCAGTGGTAACAGTTCTTACACAGCCAAGCAAGTGTGGTTGCATTGCTTGTGAACTACATTACACACAATGCCTTGCTCACGTATCTTTGCAGAGTGAGAACTGCAGCAATGATAGTCCTTAGGAATGAGAATAACAGTAAAAGCATTACACACATTTTAGGATCATGTTATAAACTAGTGCGAGGCTGTCTTGATAAAACATCTGCACTGAAGCATTACAGCATATTTTTCTTTTAGATTTTCCTATAAACTTCTTGGAAAGTAAAATTATTAAATATTTCAAGTGTGCAAGGCCCATTTCGAAATTTTACCAGCTTGATAAGCAACCGTTTACCAGGGCTTTCTTCTGCAGTCTGCCAATCTGATAAGAAGGTTTAAACAGCCCATCGCTGATGTCAAAGTGACAGTTCGGCAGCTTGTGACCCATGGCTGCCTCTGAAAAAACAAACCATCTGCCTCCGCTTCACACTATTCCAGGGATAATTTTGATCTTGAAAATGTGGGGTGGAGGGGGAAGGGCTTCTCCCCTGATTTTCAGATCCAGGCATTTGGCTTAAAATTGCTGTCAAACATAAAGCATGAAGCTGAAGTGAGTGAGAACTTGAGAGATTTTTTTTTCTTCTTTCTGATTTTTGGCAAATTCATCATGACATTGCAGATTATAGGAGCTGTTTTAGAAGCCCTATTCATAATTTTCATGTGGAAATACTGGCAATTACATGTATACGTCGTATACATATGCAAATATTAATTGCAGAAAGGCACTGTTGATACATGGAGCTCCAGCTAGTGATATAAATGCCATTTCATTTGTTTTACAGCTCTTTTGCAGTCAAGTCAATTGATTAGTTTTTACAATTTTGATACACTTTATTGTCACTGAAAGCATAAGTCATTGAGAATAGCACATTTAGATAAGAACAAAGATTTTTTTTGTTGTGTATGGAGGTATTTTGACCAATGATTGAATTGTTGCAAATTACCCAAGATCTGATCCTGTACATTTTGGGTCTGTAAAATGTCTAATGCAAAATCTGAGGTCTTTTTCATCCTATTTTTGAATGTTTTGAATTGAATTGTGAAACCTGATCTGTCCGCTCAGCTGTTGAAGTATTCACTTACATGGACTGTGGATGGTTTTTGACATTTTTTAGTATATTAAAGATCCAACATATATATACATTTCAAGGGGGCATGGTGTGGGCAAGGCTTAGCTGAAACTCATGAAGCCCCCATTTCACAAAGGGAATACACGTGCATGGGGAAAACATTCCATGTTAGCTTTTACACCTGCTTGATGGCATGGATAGGTTTTTAAAAAATGCTTTTTTTCGTCAGGGCTTTACTGGAAGGATTAAGGGAGTCGGTTGTTAATCCTATGTAGGATTTGTCCACTTTCAAAAGGGAACCATGTTAAAACTGCCTTCACATTTTAATTGGTGGGGCATACATGTGTGGGTTTGTAAAATGAGGCAGCTACACATGGAAATGCTGGCACTTGAACGTGGAAGTTGCAAAACTGTCAGTTCCACATGGAAGCTGCCGGGTACGTGGTGTTCATTTTTTCAGTATGTAAAATGGCTGCTCCTAGTGTATGTGTTCACAAATATAAAAAGAAGCAGCAGGGTCCTGTAGTTCTCCAAGCTCTGGGATGGGAAAAGGCAGATTTCCTTTACCTTTCCACTGAGAGAGTAAGGTTCCTCTTTCAATTGGTTGGAAGGCACTCAAGGAAGGCATCTGTGCCAAGCCCCCCCAGGCTAAAAACACCAACCAGGTACTTGTTAAATTTGTTTGTGGGAAAAGAGCATTTCAGAGGTTCCAGCCAAGTTTCTAACAGAGAAAAAGACCCTGGGAAAACCAATGGAAGTCTCAGTTTTCCTGCAAATTTTACTCAAGTGGTGAGAGAAGCTGTATTTTGTGATTCTCGCTCCTTTGTGCAATTGAATTGTGGATATTTTCCTCTTTTGGAGTGTTGAATTCTGTCAGCTCTTTATGATTATTTTCTGATACTGAAACATCCATTTCTGTAGTTGGTAAAATGTTAGTTTTGTTTGGAGCAACACTCATCTTCTGAAGACTTTTATTTGAGTGGCTGTGTTTCTCCCTTGGGCCCTGTAGTGTATGCTGCTTCCCATAGGAAGAATCCTGAATCTGAGACTGCAGTGAATTTGCTAATGCTCTGTGGTAATTGAGTGTGGGTCCATAGGACTACAAGGAGGGCCCTGTTTAATTATGTAACATAGTAACTACATGTGGGGGGTTGGTCTTTTAACCAGGAGAACATAAGATATATATAATAAAGAAAAATGGCCTGACTCATATTCTACCCTCTTATCCCATGTTTATTTGAATTTTACTATCTCTGTTTTTCCTGATGCAATATGTATATTCTTGTAAATTGTTAAACTAACTAAATAAATAAATAAATAAAAAGACCTGCATGGTCCATCCAGTCTGCCCAACAAGACAAACTCATATGTGCTACTTTTTGTGTATATCTTACCTTAATTTGTAACTGTCATTTTCAGGGCACAGACCGTACAAGTCTGCCCAACAATATCCCCGCCTCCCAACCACCAGCCCCGCCTCCCACCACTGGCTCTAGCACAGACCGTATAAGTCTGCCCAGCACTATCCCCGCCTCCCAACCACCAGCCCCGCCTCCCACCACTGGCTCTAGCACAGACCGTATAAGTCTGCCCAGCACTATCCCCGCCTCCCAACCACCAGCCCCGCCTCCCACCACCGGCTCTTATGTTATGTTATGTTATGTCTGTTAGTCACTCTGGGTCCTGTATTTGAAGAAGACTTATTGCATTTTCTACAGGAGGAGCTATTCCAGCAGTTGGTAATGGAACCCACGCGGGATGGGGCCATACTGGAATTACTGCTTACTAATAGGGAGTGTTCCTGATATTATAGTAGGTAATCATCTGGCATCCAGTGATCACCAGATGGTGTGGTTTAATGTTAAGATAGGCGTTGTGCGGGTTCATTCAAAAGTGAAGGTTCTACACTTCAAAAAAACTAACTTTATTCAGATGAGGGATTACTTCAAGGAATTGCTGTCTGGCTGGGAACATCTGGAAGAAGCTGGAAAGCAGTGGGCAAAACTGAGAGGAGCTATTGTAAAGGCAAACTTTTTTGTAAGGAAAGTAAATAAAAGTAGAAAAGGAGGCAACGTTGGTTTATAGAATAGAACTTACACCCTGGAATCACGGCTAACTTTAGGTGTGGTGGCCATTTACACCAACTGAAACGTGGTGCAAATGGTACATGCCTAAATTAGGCGCGTACCCCCTCTTATTCTATAACAATGCACATAAGTGTTAGGAATGCCCCGTTCCGCCCATGCCCCTCCCATTTCTGTGCCCCCTTTTTGAACTCACACATAAAATTTAGGTGTGGATCCCGCCCCTAAATGTACCATGCAAATTCCAATTAAATCTAATTACTGCCAATACTTGCTTGTTAACAAGCCATTTGCTAATTAGCTCCTTAGTCAATTAAATTGTGAACGCAAATTGGGCGCATGCCCAAATTTGCATGCGCAATTTTTAGCAACTTTTATAAAATTCAGGGGTATAGCTTTGCTCTTGAAAAATATAGTAGATACAGGCTGCAGAAGCTGAGCTGTACAGAAAATAGAAATAAAAAAAACATAGCTTTGATTTAGGGCCCCTTTTACAAAGCAGCGGTAAGCCCAACGTGAGCTTACTGCTCACTAAAAAGGAACTACTGCCGGGCTACCGCAGCAGCCCGACGGTAGTTGCCACCCCCAGTGTGTCATCATATCCAACTCTACAAAAATATATTTATTTTTGAAGCGCCGGTGTGTACTCAGCGGTAAACGGGCAGTGTCACGCGCAACCCGGTTACCACAGGATTAGCATGGGAACCCTTACCGCCACCTCAATGGGTGGCAGTAAGGACTCCCCCCCCCAAAAAAAAAATGGCCACATGGCAAGTGCTTTACTTGCCACGTGGCCATTTCCTGCAGAAAAGAAAGACCTACCGTTTATCCGACTGTGGTAAACGGGGGCCTCGGCAACACCAGCGCAGGCCCCCTTTTTCCGCAGCTTGGTAAAAGAGGCCCTTAGTGATTTGAATACGCCAACTTTTTGACTCTGAATGTGCACCATCTCTGATATCTGTATTTTGCACAGTACAGGAGGAAATGCATTCCTGTTTCTATTTCTCCAGTCTGGCATGGATGCGAAGTCTGGCTTAGAACTAGTATGTGTTTGTGCTTATTCTCTGAGGCTCTATCTATGTTGTGTGTATAAGCGAGCAAGGTGAGGTGTGTTGTGAGTGTATAGGGATTTATAGCAGTCTGGCTTATTCTCTTTTCCCAGTAAGAGGTGTGTTTGAAGAACTGATGTTGCCTCAGGTGCCAACCTAGTTTGAGAGCTCTCCAGGGGCAGAAATATACTTACTGTATCTGAATGTTTACCTCTTGGTCAGCTTAAGTACATAAGTATTGCCATACTGGGAAAGACCAAAGGTCCATCAAGCCCAGCAACCTGTTTCCAACAGTGGCCAATCCAGGTCACAAATACCTGGCAAGATCCCAAAAAAGTACAAAACATTTCATACTGCTTATCTCAGAAATAGTGGATTTTCCCCAAGTCCATTTAATAATAGTCTATTGACTTTTCCTTTAGGTAGCCGTCCAAACCTCTTTTAAACTCCGCTAAACTAACCACCTTTACCACATTCTCTGGCAACAAATTCCAGAGTTTAATTACACGTTGAGTGAAGAAAGATTTTCTCCAATTCATTTTAAATTTACTACATTGTAGCTTCATTGTATGCCCCCTAGTCCTAGTATTTTTGGAAAGCGTAAACAGATGCTTCACATCTACCCATTCAACTCCACTCATTATTTTATAGACCTCTATCATATCTCCTCTCAGCCACCTTTTCTCCAAGCTGAAGAGCCCTAGCCACTTTAGCCTTTCCTCATAGGGAAGTCGTCCCATCCCCTTTATCATTTTCGTCGCCCTTCTCTGTACCTTTTCTAATTCCACTATATCTTTTTTGAGATGTGGCGACCAGAATTGAACACAATATTTGAGGTGCGGTCACACCATGGAGCGATACAAAGGCATTATAACATCCTCATTTTTGTTTTCCTTTCCTTTCCTTTCCTTCAGCTTTCAGGCTTGCAGGCAGTAGAAATTAAAATATATAAAAGTAATATTTGCAATGCTGCCTTTTCATAGATTGTGGCTAGTTACAGAGCGTGTGGCTATTGGGGGTGTGGGTCCGAGTGGATGCTCACACTTTAAGTTTGGCTCTGTATGTGAGTACTAGTACCTTTAAAAACCACTGAATAATCCCTTCCTTCTTCCTTTTTGATTACTTTATCATCATCTACTTAGACTATGGCAAACTGCCTCTCACAGGCCCCCATGGAACCATCTATTTTCACTGCAGTATATCGAAAATTTAGCTTACCAGCTTTACTTGTTTCAGTGCTGTTTCAACTTTGCAGCCCTTCTTCTCAAGTCTTTACATTGACACCCCATCCTCTTCCACATATAGATCAAGCTTCATTCTGCAGCTTCTCCTTACCTCTCCTCCCACATATGCTCTTGTCCTTCCCTTCATGACCTTCACTTATTAGCTAATCTGCTCATACAGTGGGGGAAATAAGTATTTGATCCCTTGCTGATTTTGTAAGTTTGCCCACTGACAAAGACATGAGCAGCCCATAATTGAAGGGTAGGTTATTGGTAACAGTGAGAGATAGCACATCACAAATTAAATCCGGAAAATCACATTGTGGAAAGTATATGAATTTATTTGCATTCTGCAGAGGGAAATAAGTATTTGATCCCCCACCAACCAGTAAGAGATCTGGCCCCTACAGACCAGGTAGATGCTCCAAATCAACTCGTTACCTGCATGACAGACAGCTGTCGGCAATGGTCACCTGTATGAAAGACACCTGTCCACAGACTCAGTGAATCAGTCAGACTCTAACCTCTACAAAATGGCCAAGAGCAAGGAGCTGTCTAAGGATGTCAGGGACAAGATCATACACCTGCACAAGGCTGGAATGGGCTACAAAACCATCAGTAAGACGCTGGGCGAGAAGGAGACAACTGTTGGTGCCATAGTAAGAAAATGGAAGAAGTACAAAATGACTGTCAATCGACAAAGATCTGGGGCTCCACGCAAAATCTCACCTCGTGGGGTATCCTTGATCATGAGGAAGGTTAGAAATCAGCCTACAACTACAAGGGGGGAACTTGTCAATGATCTCAAGGCAGCTGGGACCACTGTCACCACGAAAACCATTGGTAACACATTACGACATAACGGATTGCAATCCTGCAGTGCCCGCAAGGTCCCCCTGCTCCGGAAGGCACATGTGACGGCCCGTCTGAAGTTTGCCAGTGAACACCTGGATGATGCCGAGAGTGATTGGGAGAAGGTGCTGTGGTCAGATGAGACAAAAATTGAGCTCTTTGGCATGAACTCAACTCGCCGTGTTTGGAGGAAGAGAAATGCTGCCTATGACCCAAAGAACACCGTCCCCACTGTCAAGCATGGAGGTGGAAATGTTATGTTTTGGGGGTGTTTCTCTGCTAAGGGCACAGGACTACTTCACCGCATCAATGGGAGAATGGATGGGGCCATGTACCGTACAATTCTGAGTGACAACCTCCTTCCCTCCGCCAGGGCCTTAAAAATGGGTCGTGGCTGGGTCTTCCAGCACGACAATGACCCAAAACATACAGCCAAGGCAACAAAGGAGTGGCTCAGGAAGAAGCACATTAGGGTCATGGAGTGGCCTAGCCAGTCACCAGACCTTAATCCCATTGAAAACTTATGGAGGGAGCTGAAGATGCGAGTTGCCAAGCGACAGCCCAGAACTCTTAATGATTTAGAGATGATCTGCAAAGAGGAGTGGACCAAAATTCCTCCTGACATGTGTGCAAACCTCATCATCAACTACAGAAGACGTCTGACCGCTGTGCTTGCCAACAAGGGTTTTGCCACCAAGTATTAGGTCTTGTTTGCCAGAGGGATTAAATACTTATTTCCCTCTGCAGAATGCAAATAAATTCATATACTTTCCACAATGTGATTTTCCGGATTTAATTTGTGATGTGCTATCTCTCACTGTTACCAATAACCTACCCTTCAATTATGGGCTGCTCATGTCTTTGTCAGTGGGCAAACTTACAAAATCAGCAAGGGATCAAATACTTATTTCCCCCACTGTAAGTGCCTTTGCCTTCAAATGCAAGTGTCCAATATCATGCTCTTCACCTTGCTGTGCGGCCCACCTGAAACAGCCCTCCTGACATTTGCTTATTTCTTGATCGAATGATCTGTTTATTTGGATGTATCTCACACCTTTCAGTAGTAGCTCGAGATGAGTTGCCTCCCGGTATTCAAAAGCATTTAACCAGCCAGGAGCAGCACCTGGCTGGCTAAATGCCCCATAACCGGCTATCCGCGAATTTTCAGCAGGACATGGCTGGCCATGAGTTGCTGCAAATTCAGTTAGTGGCTAGCGGATAGCTGGTTATATCGTGCAATATAACCAGCTATCTGCCGATTTTTTTCAGTGCAAGTATGGCAGCCGTATTTGACCATGTTTATGTTTATTCACAACTTGATATATCGTTAAACAGAATCAGATCAAAGTGGTTTACAATATTATAACATTTTTTTAAAACAATGGAAAAGAATGCCACTTCATGACAGGAAAGAGTTTAATGACCAGTTTGACCTCTCCTCAAATCACTTCATTGGCTTCCGATCAGATATCGCATACAATTCAAGCTCCTCCTCCTTACCTACAAATGCACTTATTCTGCGGCTCCTCACTACCTCTCCACCCTCATCTCCCCCTATGTTCCCGCCCGTAACCTCCGCTCACAGGACAAAGCCCTTCTCTCGGTACCCTTCTCCACCACTGCCAACTCCAGGCTCCGCTCATTCTGCCTTGCCTCACCCTATGCCTGGAACAATCTTCCTTTACCCATACGCCATGCCCCCTCCCTACCCATCTTCAAATCTCTGCTTAAAACTCACCTTTTCAATGCTGCCTTCGGCGCCTAACCACTTGAGAAATATAGAATGCCCCAATCTATCCACCCTATCAGATTAACTGTTCACTCGTCCTCTAGATTGTACACTTGTCTTTAGATTGTTCTCTTGTCTTTTAGATTGTAAGCTCTTTGAGCAGGGACTGTCCTTCTATGTTTAAATTGTACAGCGCTGCATAACCCTAGTGGCGCTTTAGAAATGTTAGTTAGTTAGTTAGTAATAATGGCATCTAGATGCCAAGATTCCATTAAAGAATGAGTGTAAGTATGCATTGGTGCACCTAAAGTTTAGCGCAAACAGTTATGCCAAGTCAATTGAAGTTGGAACTGTTGGCACCTAAGTGTGCCCTGAATTACATGTTAACTTATAGTATTCCATAAGTTTTATGTGCATACCTCAGAGACATGCCCACGACCTCCCTACTCTCCACAGTGTGTGTACCCCCTCAGACCTACGCACTAAGCAGTTTTGGCACATATGTTATAGACTAGCTTCCAGAAAAGTCCAACACCACAATTAACATGCACACAGGGAAATATTCATAGATATGACCTTAACAATAACTCCTGTCACACTGAATCTCAGTCCACTAATTCACCGATGTAACTGATCAAATATCAAACTTTAATATAATATACAAACATTTTAAATATTCCAACATTGTTCCTCAGTTGAGCAACAATGTTGGAATATTTAAAACACTGGAATATTTAAAACGTTGTTTGTATGAAGTGATTAAAGTTTGATATTTGATCATAGTAACATACGTGTAACATAGTAGATGACGGCAGAAAACGACCTGCATGGTCCATCCAGTCTGCCCAACAAGATAAACTCATATGTGTATACCTTACCTTGATTTGTACCTGCCTTTTTCAGGGCACAGACCGTACAAGTCTGCCCAGCAGGACCTATCCACCCTTCATGTCTACTGCCACTAGAGCAGGGGTTCTCAACCCAGTCCCCAGGACACACCAAGCCAGTTTGGTTTTCAGGACACCCCTCCGACCATCTATTCAAACAGGTTTACCCGAATGACTTAACATACCATAAGCAAACATAAGCAATCCATCTATTTACCGGTTCAACTAATCATTAACAACAATGACTCAGAAAATATCTCCTACCAACTTTCTTACCCTCCATGTTCTTCCCAACTTCTCCTTTATCGCCCCACCTCCTTACCTATCCCTATCCTTTCTCTCACACCTCTTCTATCCCATTTACTCCTTGTTCATTTGTCCTGTCACATACCTCCTTGTTGATTCTGATACTACAGATTGTATTCTCTTGTTACTATGTAAGCCGCATTGAGCCTGCGATAAGCGGGAAAGCGCGGGATACAAATGTAATAAATAAATATACATGAGCTAGAGTTGCATAGAATGGAGGTAGTGCATGCAAATCTCTTTCATACGATTATTGTGGATATCCTGAAAATTTGACTGGCTAGGTGTGTCCAGAGGATTAACCTCTACTAGAGGTATGATAAGAAGTAGTGTAGTAGTGGTACAGATGTGAGCTGCCAAAACCCAACTTTTATGTTTTTAATATTGAATTGGAACAACTTTGTTTTATGCCTGGAACTAGACAAGGTACTGAAAGCAAGTGATCAGTCATAACCTCCTCATAATTAATGACACCAAGATGAAGTTCTCAAGCTCCAACTTTCAAAATAGTTCAGCCAAGATTAATGAGAAACAATATATTAGTTCACCGTTAGTCATGCTGGCATGATTTCATGTAAATCGGTTACTGAAGAGATCTCAGTATTAATCATCTCAGAGAGCCCACAACTCAGGAGCTCTGTCTGTACTGTGTTTTATTTGAAAAGCAGAGAAGTTAAAAGAATAGCTGAGAAATACAAAATTAATATAGAGGAATGTTATGTTTTTTAACATAATAAATGATTTTTTAATTTATTGGTGTTACTCATGAGTTATTTGAACTCTGCTGAGATTTAAACGCCATGCTCTTCATGGGTCCCAAATTATCCCAATTCTCAATTTTCTTGTGTTAAATGATTATGCTCAATTTTATCTTTGATATATAAAATACTTTTGAGCTTAATGACTTATCCATACACTTTCCAAAATAAGATCAAGACGATACTCATCTTAAAGTTAAAATCAGCATGGGAGACTATTTTCCAACATGACTCATGTTTTGCATCATGCTATTTCAAGAATTGTCCCCTTCATAATATGAGCCCTGCCAGAGTACAAATTTCCTTCTATTTAACCCTTGTGAATAGCACCTCTGAAGGTCTGATAAATGTTTTTAAATCATATAATTTTTCTAGTGAGAAAATATACGTGGAAGTTTTAATAGAGCTCTCCTACATTTTCCAATACTGAATTATTACAATAAATGGTTTTTTTTTTACATCAGCACAAAGGTCATTTTCAAAAGACATTTTGAGTCATGGACTCCCCGGCCATCACAGCTCTTTTGCACCATTAAAACAAAATAGTTGTGTGATATCATGTCACAATTACATGGACTACAGGCTAGACTTCTGTTCCTCAGAACATTTCCAATATCACTGCATGTCAAAACAGTCATAAATAATGTTGGAAGTTTTCCCTTTTTTGGCCCAGTTGTTTCCTCCTGCAGCACAGGGCTTCCAGCTCAACCTCGGCAACACTGCCATGAATCTCAATCCGTAACTACCCAGGGTTGTCTCTTCTATTTGCTATCCCCTTCCCCTACTCATGTTGCCTAGTCACTGTCATAATGGTTTCCCAGCCAGAGGTCAGTGTGGCTGTATCCAGAATAAATATGAAAACCATGAGCCTGGTCTCTGAACGTCACCTAATCTAATCTGCTTTTGTAACCGCTCACCCCTAGATTCTATATAGCATGACCAAAATTGTGCATGCAAATCCAATTGTATTCTGTTTTTGCATGTACAATTTAATTACTTAACAAGTCAGTAAGCAATAATTGACACTTAAGCAATTATTTACACTAATTGGCATTAATTAGAATTTACGCGTATTTTGCTAAGCATATTCTGTACAGTGGTGCATGTAAATTCTAATGTGTACTGCCAAAAAGGCGACATTGCCATAGGCACGGAATGGAAGGGCAATGGGCATTCCAAAAATCTACCTGGGCACAGGTATTTACATCAAGTTTTACTTGATGTAAATGGACACACCTTGAGTTAGGTGCAGGTATGGCCGCCAGGCATATTTTATAAACCCACTAGGTATATTCTATAAACTGCACCTAAATCTAGGCGCAGTTTACAGAAAACACTTAGGTGGAAATGTTTTGGCGCCTATTTTTCAGGCGCCATATATAGAGTCTAGTCCTTAATCCCTAGAAAGGTCTAAAGCCATGTACAATACAAACTGAATCCTAGAATAATACAAAATGAAAACATTAACAAAGTTAAAAATAAAATAAGTGTTGAGAATAATTAACTAACCATTTGTTAGATATTTATCATACAGATAAGTTTTTAAACATTTGCAAAAAGAAAAATAAAAGGGTTGCTGTCTTATAGCTAATGATAGGTTATTCTAAAAGGAGATTGTTTGATATGAAAAATATCTACTTTCTTGAAACAAATTCCTTTGAAAGAAGGAAAACCTAACTCAAACCGATTTGTTATGTGCCTAGTTCTGGCACTAGAGAGAATGTACCAGTTGAATGATATGAGTAGAAGTTAATTTGTATTTCAAAATAATATTAATTAACACCACGCAAATTACAACATAGGTGACATATGAATCCATCAGAAAAAACAGTAACAATTGGTGTAACAAAAACCAACCAGTACAATATAGTAGTGTAGTTTTTCAATATAACCAGCCTAAATATCATCTTCAACAAGAAAGTACAACAGTGACTGCAGGTTGTTCCTTCTCCGCAATCAAAGAAAATACAAAACAGAGCCAACTTTATCTACCCACCCATTAAAGTCTTGTAAATGAAACAAGGTTTGAAAACAATATGAGCCTTAAGTGGTAATGAGTGCAATGTGATTTGATTTATTCAGATTTCATTAATCGGCTTACGTCGCAGGGATAACAAGGTGATGTAAATAGTAGCTAAAATTAGAATTAAGAAAGGGACGCAAATAATCAACAGCAATGATGCAACAAAGAAGGGAAAGGATAACATAAAGAGAGCTAGTGGATTTGGTGGGGGCCCACCGAGTCTGGGGAGATAGAAAAGGCCAATTCAAATAAATAGGTATTCAAAAGAGTCTTACATCTTGGATAGGACTGCTCAAGGCAAATAAGGGCAGAAGGAGAGTTCTGTAAGGAGGGAGCAAGCCAAAAAAGGCACAGGAATGTCCTAGTTTTATCCGCCAAACTAACCTTGCACTGGCTAGTATGTGGTCATCTTCTAGGTGACCACTGTAACATGAATATTCAATGCTGGTGCCCTGACGTGGCCCAGCATTGACTATCTGGCTCAGTTTAGCCTGCAGCTGTAAGTGGCTTAAAAACTACTGACCATCGCAGGCTGAATATTGGCCCCAAGCATTAATACCCTCTGGTAGGTGAGAGGGAGTCAAGGAAGGAGACCAGTGCATAGCTCCCAGCCACGGGACCACTGCTGCACTGACCAGGCTAGGAAAAGTGGAAGGTCTGGTCTATTAAAATAGGTGGAAAAAGTCTTGAGAAGTTGTAGTGAATGGTCATGGTCCCAGGATCCCAGCACTGGTTTCAACTGAGCTGAAAATAAAGGGAGAAAGAAGGAATTTCTGGTCCAAAAATAACGTTCAAAGCAAATCTGAAAAAAAAGTTAATGCTTAATTATGTAGCTCAAAAACCACCACACAATAATGTCTGAAATTTGGCAGACTGACTGGGACTGAAGTTGACACCACTTCTGCCAAATTTTAGAACACACACATTTCATTTGGCAAAGTGCCATGCAAGGAACAAATATTATTTTAAGCCAGTTAAATGGATATCAATAGATCTGTTGAATTTTCGGAGATGGGAGTTGGGGTTTTTTTTTTAACTGGTTTATATAAATAATTAAACTCAAAAAACTCAATTAGATAAGCACTAAGTACTTTAAATATCACAACATGTCCGCTGGAATACAAAAATATATATTCAAGGGGAAAAAGGCTCAGAACCCTTTTCCTCCAACTTCGGTAGAAATAAAGGCGACGCTTTCCGAAGAGAAACGCTGTTTTAAGTTGCAGACACTTTTAACACCTTGACACAGCTCTATTGGTGAAACTTTGGCCACTGTCGGTGTGTGTTTGAAGCTGTTTAAGTTAGGTTTGTAAAATCTACTGTACTTTTTCTCACAGTTATGGATCCTCTAAAGCTAATCCACTAGCAACATCAACAAATTGATTTTCAAAGGGGTTTTTTTGCCAGTAAGGTATCTTACCCTTATTTATTCTTACCATTCCTTCCATTTCTTGCCATGAAATGACCCAGAAGAATGGGTTGTTTAATGGCCCTATGTTTCCTGGCCTCGCACCCAATAGGAAATAAGGCAGAGTCTATACATACAATGGAACAAAGCCAGGACTAAATCTACTTCCTTGGATTGATTAGGGTTCCAAAGTAATTTTATAAGGAGCCACTTAATTTTAGGTAGCTAAACACATCCAAATGGTGTGTAAGTTATAGTTTTATAATAATTTATATAAATAAGTGATCTGTTACAAAATGACTAATGGAAAAGTACACAGCAAAATTCAGGGATGGATCCCTGCATGGGCCTACTGGACTCAGTGCCAGGGGCCCAAAGGTCTGGGGGGGGGGGGGCTCTTATTATTAAGGTGGGCCTTGTGTATCAACCTACCTGTACAGTCCACTGGTTGTGTTTTTCAGGAATGTGATAAATCTATTTATAATCTATATATAACCTTTTGTTAATGCTTATATTAATACCCTATAACACTAACAGTAACTTGATGTTATACTCATACTTGTATAAGTTTAACATACTTGCCCAGTTGCATGTATATTGTGTTCTTTGTGTGATGGTACAACATTATATCTCAAAAAAGATATAGTGGAATTAGAAAAGGTACAGAGAAGGGCGACAAAAATGATAAAGGGGATGGGATGGCTTCCCTATGAGAAAAGGCTGAAGCGTCTAGGGCTCTTCAGCTTGGAGAAAAGACAGCTGAGGGGAGATATAATAGAAGTCTATAAAATAATGAGTGGAGTGGAATGAGTAGACATGAATCATTTGTTTACTCTTTCCAAAAATACTAGGACTAAGAGGCATGCAATGAAGCAACAAAGTAGTAAATTTAATACGAATCGGAGAGCATTTAAAATCTTTTTTTTCTATGCCTAGCTCAAAAGAGAAAGATGATTTGTGAGAACTTGCTTCTTTTGTTTTGTGGAATGCAGTGGTATATTATAAAAATTCACTTAATATTGTTTATTACTACTATTTAAAGAGAGATGTTCAATAATGAGGGCAGAGCTACCTTCATGCAGAAAAGTCCAAAGTCAGTCTAAATGTGCCAACATTTTCCAGTTCTTTGATATATATTTATTTCTTCTTCAAGTCAGTTTTTCAACAGCATTTTCTCAGTTATTACCTAAATGCGAACCCAATTATAATGTTAATTAATGAGTTTTAGATGTTTCTGAATTCTGTTATTCTGTCTCACTGTATTTCCAGTTTTGGCACAGTATAAGTCATCACAAGGACAAAATATAAGAAAACCAATGGACTGCATTAGGGGCTTATAACCCATTTAGTTATGCACTTATCACGTCAAATTTGGCATCTAACACGCGGTACGTGCAAAACATTAGCTCACTTTAGTAAAAGGACCACTAAATTCAGCAAACACATTTTAAAATTACGTGTGCTGGTCTAATCCTACCTGTCTCTGAAGCGTATGATACACCCTACTGAACAGGGCTTGGGGACTGCTGATAAGCCTGTTTTTATCTGGACTCTCATGAACTGTGTCTACTTGGGTCAAATCACTTCTTCTCTTGTGTTCCACTGCATTCTGTTACATATTTTTCCTATGCACCACTTTTGACCAAACATCATATAAATGTCACAGTTTATTCAATTGTCATTGGGTAATAGTAACATTATTCCTTTTTCAGTGCACAGCAGGCATTAAACAAGACCTGGAATAAATACATGTTTTAGAAGTGTTATGCTTTTAAAGTCTTTTAGGATCCACATTTGGATAAAAGAAGAAAGATAGAACTTAGAAAGTAATTTATTGACAGCTTGATAATAGTTTATGTTTCCCACCTGCTCAGTTGGCCTGCACCATTGAGTTCCCATCAGTTAAAACACTATACAAGTTAGATAAGGACTATTTGGCTGCTTGGTTTGCCCAGGTGCTTTAGTTCTGATTCTAACCTTTTCTTGTCCTTTGACTGTGCAGTAAGGAACTCCCTCAGCAGTCATTGTCTAAGTTTACCACTGACAGGAAGCCTTTTCTTATCCAATTTGGTGTTAGTTGATGCCCCCTGGTCTTCCTTTATCCCTGCCCTATGCTCAAAGGCTGTCAGGATATTGATTAATACTGTCTCTGACAATAGGCTATTCCAGGAATACAAATGCCGCTCATTTTTTTAAAACATAGGGTTGATAGTCAAAGTGATTTAAACAGGCAGGAGAGCTCCTGCCTTGTTCACGGGCCAGTTCAGGAGAGAATTCAGTGGCATTTAACTGGACAGTACTACTGAATATCAATTCCAACCACCGCGGCACTCGCTGGTTAGTGCTTTGGTGGAGTCAAGGAGGAGCCAGGAGTTACGCAAGCACTGGCGAAATTCAGTGCCAGCTCCCACAAGGCTAACTGGGACACATAGGACTGCATAAATAGTTGTCCTAACTGTGCCCGGTTAGCCATGTGAGTACGGTACTGAATATTGGCTGTACCTGCATAACTTCGGGGCACTGCCAAAGACCTGGAAAGGGCCCGGCACTGAATTTATGAGTCTAAGTTAGACGACAACCAACATTTACAGAAATGCTGACTGCTGTTGGCTCAGTATTGACCAGGTTATAATGCTAGATTTCCTCCGAGGATCCCTTCCTCCAGTTTTATCATCATGAGCCCATTCTCCTGAAGCTTCATAAAGGTTAGTGCAGTGGCCTGAGAACCTAGTGGAAATGGGTTCAATTCCTACTGCAGCGCCTTGTGACTCTGGCAAATCACTTAACCCTCCATTGACCCAGGTACAAAATAAGTACCTGTATATAATACATAAACTGCTTTGATTGTAATTACAGAAAAGCAGTATATCAAATCCCACCTCCTTATTCATTTCACTTTAAGTGGTCACTGAGAAACTGAAAATTGGTCCCCTAGTCAGTAAAGTTCAGCTGAATATTCAGTTAGGAGTCCTTTTACTGAGTCATGCTGCACAGCCCAATCTATTCCTATGGACTGCATGGCATTTAATGCATGCCACTCATTAGCGTGCGCTAAATCCATTAGTGTGCCTTAGTAAAAGAACCCCTTAAAGACAGCTGATTAAAATCAGCCAGTACTCATACATACTTGGGATTTTTAAAACATTTACCTTCAATTTTCCCAGTAAAAATTTACCTAAATTCAGGAGCTTATAATTTAGTACTTCAAAATTTAGTGCTGCAATTCATTTGCCTAGATTTAGTACCCTAAGGACTGTAGTTACTAGGTTGCAGTAAGATATTGCATTTTGTAATAGCAAACTTTACTGCACAAGTCACTAACTTGCAGTTAGTGAATCAAACGCTGCAGTTAGGAACATCAACACGTTTAATTTCGAAAGAGAAGGACGCCCATCTTTCGACACAAATCGGGAGATGGGCATCCTTCTTGCAAGGTCGTCCAAATCGGCATAATTGAAAGCCAATTTTTTTGACACCCTCGACTGCTTTCCGTCGTGGGGACGACCAAAGTTCATGGGGGCATGTCGGCAGGGTAGCGAAGGCAGGACTGGGGCGTGATTAGGAGATGGTCATCCTCGGCCTAAAATAGAAAAAAGAAGGGCGTTCCTGACGAGCACTTGGCCGACTTTACTTGGTCCATCTTTTTTCACGACCAAGCCTCAAAAAGGTGCCCCAACTGACCAGATGACCACCGGAGGGAATTGGGGATGACCTCCCCTTACTCCTCCAGTGGTCACTAACCCCCTCCCACCATAAAAAACAAGTTTAAAAATACTTTTTTGCCAGCCTCTATGCCAGCCTCAAATGCCATACTCTGGTCCATCCCAGCAGTATACAGGTCCCTGGAGCAGTTGTAGTGGGTGCAGTATACTTCAGGCAGGCGGACCTGGGGGGGGGGGTTGGGGGGCTAAGCACCCAACGTAAGAGAGCTATGCACCTGGGAGCAATTTCTGAAGTCCACTGCAGTGCCCTCTAGGGTGCCCGGTTGGTGTCCTGGCATGTGAGGGGGACCAGTGCACTATAAATGCTGTCTCCTCCCACTACCAAAGGGCTTGGATTTGGACGTTTTTGAGATAGACGTCTTTGGTTTCCATTATCGCCGAAAATCGAGGACGACCATCTCTAAGGTCGACCTAAATGTTAAGATTTGGGCGCCCCAACCGTATTATCGAAATGAAAGATGGACGTCCATCTTGTTTCGATAATACACGTTGCCCCGCCCTTTCGTGGCACCGTCCTTAGAGTTGGGCACCCTTAGAGATGGTCGTCCCCATTCGAAAATGCCCCTCCAAGTATTACTGGCTTTAATCATGGAAAGATATCAGGGCATAAGTTTAACCTATTACCTTTTAAAACTTCCTTTCCAACCCCGACCCCTCCAGTTCCCTTCCCAACATCAATACATCCCACCCTCACTCACTGTTCCTCCCCTCCCCCTGTAACAGTAAATCTATGATTTCCACCCTGCTATCAAATGCCCCCCCCCCCCAATGTTTTTCTGGTGGCTAGTGGACGGGGGCACCCAGGATCAAAACAGCATAAACTCAGTTGTTTCAGGGTATTGCTGATTGGGGTCAGACTGCCAAATAAGGGTGTGCACCAAATTCATTTCCACTAGCCCTGGGTGGGATGGGGTAATGGGATGGAATGACTGGTGAAAAAAAAAAAAAGACATATTTAAAAGTTATGCACATCACCAAAGTCATGAGATGACTAGCTCTCACACCTATAGTTTGCGCAGTGATTACAACTCTGTGATTCCAAGAGCCAAGTTGCCTTTAGGAACATCTTCTTGAAAGATTTGAGCATTGTTCACCATATCCAAAATCAAAGGGGATGTGGAAGCATATTTTCAAAGCATTTAGGCTTACAAAGTTACATAGAGGGGCACTTTCAATATGATGTCTAAGTCCACCTTTGGACATTTTATTAAAAACATCCAAAATTCAAGCAGAAAACATAGCCATTTTCAAAACCAAAAAATGTCTCTTTTTTTCGAAAATGGCTATTTGCTAGATGTTTTTGGGCTCTCTGTGTTTAACTTTTTTGTCTATTTTCAGGAAAAAAAGAAAGTCCAAGTGAAAAACACATAAAATCAAGCTATCAGGATGTAGGAGGAGCCAGATTCTTAGTAGACTGGCCACACAGACATCCAAGAAGAGCAATGGGGCACCCTAGGGGTACTGAAGTGGGCTTCAAATAAATGGTCCCAGGTACGCATCTCACCGTTGCTCCCTTATCTTGTCTGCTCAGCCTCCCAAAACCCACTGTCTCCAACTGTACACCATACAATAGCCCTTATGGGTGAAGGGGGCACCTATATATGGGTACAGTGGGTTTCTGGTGAGGTTTGGAGGGCATTGTGCTCACCACCGACGGAGTTGTTCACAGATTCAAAACCGAGCCCTGTCTGGGTTTCAGCTTTTGAATATCCAGTTATTTTTGAGCCGGCTAACACATAACTGCTTAAGCTGATATTCAGCCCTTAAGCGGCTGAGGGCTAGCGTATAAAAATAGTACAGAGCATTTATGTGCTAAACCTGGCCACTTAAGCGCTGAATATCAACTCTTAAGCAACCAAGTGCTGACTCCACCCCGGAATGCCCCCAACATTGCCAGCTGTGTTGGGCGCTAACAGCAAATTTCAGCAGCACATAGCTGGCTAAGGCTGCTGAAAGTTATTAGCTAGCCCCTGCCAATTGAGTGGAGGAATGACCTAGTGGTTAGAGCACCGGTCTTGCAATCCAGAGGTGGCTGGTTCAAATCCCACTGCTGCTCCTTGTGATCTTGGGCAAGTCACTTAATTCTCCGTTGCATCAGGTACAAACTTAGATTGTGAGCCCTCCTGGGGCAGAGAAATATCCAGAGTACCTGAATGTAACTCACCTTGAGCTACTTCTGAAAAAGGTGTGAGCAAGATCTAAATAAATAAACTGGTCAGCAGCCAGCTATATCACTTTGAATATCAGCACCTTAGGGTCCAATATTCAGTTGGTAGCTCTGTGTTTCTGGAAACTCTGACCACTGCCAGATAAAGTAAACCCAGGTGTTCAGTACCAGCTCCTATCTGGGCACTAGCATTAATATCCAGGTTTTTGGCAGCACCCAGAAGTTATTCAGGTACAGCCAATATTCACTGCCATAGCCAGATAGCTAACTGGGTATAGTTAGGACTGCTCTCTGTGTGGTCAGATAAGTCCAATTAGCTATCCAGGCACCAGCACTTAATATCTGCAGTGTATGGATAAATTCCATGCCTGCCCTTACTCTGCCCCCAAACCATATCTGCACTATCCGAATAGTGTCTCGGCAAGTATTCAGTGACACTATCTAGTTTGGGAGCTCATTTTAAAACAGAAAAACATCCAAAAAGCAGCACAAAGCAACAGATGGATGTTTTTCTTGCCAAAACATCCAAATTGCAATTTTCAAAACACATTTTAAAGATGTTTTTATATGCAGTGCACCCAAATCACAAGGGGGCATGTCATGGCGGGATCTGGCCATTCCTACAACTTAAACATTTATCTGCCATAATGGAGCAAAGCAAAAATGTCCAGGGCTAAAAGTTGGACGTTTTGATCTGGACCTGTTTCAATCATGACTAAGTCATAAAAATGTGCCCTAAATGACCAGATGACTACTGAATGAATCAAGGAATAACCCCCCTTACTCCCCCCAGTGGTTACCGATCCCCTCTCACCCCCAAAGATGTGAAAGAAACAGTATATACCAGCCTCTTTTACAGATTCAGATGTTATGGCCAGTCCTATTACAGCAGCAAACAGGTTACTGGAGTAGCCTAGTAGTTGGTGCAGTGCACTGTAAAGAAGGGGACCCAGATCCATATCCCACTCTAACTAGTACACTTGTGGTGGAAAGTGTGAGCCTTCCAAAACCCACCAAAAACCTACTAGGTTTTTGGTGGGTTTTGGAGGTCTCACCATACAATATATGGGAGTAACAGTGAGACGTGTACCTGGGACATTTTATTTAAGTCCACTGCAGCACCCCTAGGATGCCCCACTACTCTGCTGGGATGTCTGTGTGGCCAGTCTACTAAGAGTGCTGCCCCCCCTCACCCCAAATAAGTCCCATTGACTTGTTTTTGTGCGTTTTTCTCTTGGACTTGCTTTTTCAACAATGGTCACAAAAGACAAATGTACTGAGCACAAAACGTATGGGCGTAGACTGGGGGCGAGGGGGGGGCAGTGCCCCCCCAAACGATGAAGACAAGTTCTTTCCCATAGCAGCGAATGGGCGGGTGGGAAAGCAGCAAGCAAGCAGCCACGTGAACTCTGTCCTTCGCTTCCTGAATCCAGCCCTCTCTCAGCGTCCCGCCCGCCCCAAAGGAAATGACATCAGAGGAAGGCGGGACGCAGAGAGAGGGCTGGATTCAGGAAGCGAAGGACGGAGTTCAGCGTGGCTGCTTGTTTGCTGCTTTCCCGCCCGCCCGTTCGCCGCTGCAGCTTCGGGAGTGGAGTGAGCCAGGCCTATTTAGTCTGTAAGTAAGGAAGCCATTTCCATTCCCCCGTGCAGCCGTTGCCATTCACCAGTGGCATACCAAGGGGGGGGCGGTGGGGGCGGTCCACCCTGGGTGCACGCCGCTGGGGGGGGTGCCGCAGCACGCCTGTCTGCTCCCAGTTCGCTACGCTCGCTAAATTACTACTACTACTACTACTACTATTTAGCATTTCTATAGCGCTACAAGGCATACGCAGCGCTGCACAAACATAGAAGAAAGACAGTCCCTGCTCAAAGAGCTTACAATCTCTCGTTCGCTGCAGCAGCTCCCTCCTTCTGCCCCGGAACAGGTTACTTCCTGTTCCGGGGCAGAGGGCGGGAGCTGCAGCGAACGAGAGAATTTAGCGAGCATAGCGAACTGGGAGCAGACAGGCGCGCGCTGCGGCACCCCCTCCCCCCCAGCAGCATGCACCCAGGGGGGGTGTCATTTCACGGGGGGGGGGGCGCATCGCTGGTCCGCCCCGGGTGCCGTCGAGGCTAGGAACGCCACTGCCATTCACAAACACAGCAAGCAAACCTGTGTGTGCTGCTGCTGCTGCTGCATCCACGTTGTCGTTTTGGAGATGCTTTGAAGGGGGAGGGAGACGCTGGATAGAATGGGGAGGGGAAGAGAAGGGGATGGAAAGAAACAGGATGGGCAGGGGAGAGAGAATTGTTGGACAACAGGGATTGATGGAGGGGACAGGGGAGAGAGGAAATTTGCTGGAGGTGGATGGAGGAGAAGGCAGGGGGAGAATGGAAAGTTGCTGGACATGGAGCGGAGGGCAGAGGAAGGAGGAGAATTATAGTTATTCCCCAAAAAAGCCAGCTCTTTCTCCCTTCCTTCCTTCCTCCATATTAGCATATTCATTTGAATATATATATATGCAAATGAATATGCTAATTTTCTCCGCCCCATTTTTACCCCTCCTCCCAAATGAAACAGTCAAACTATGGCAAAACGTCTAAAAATGTCTAGGAAATGGCCATTTTCAAAACAAAAAGACGTTTTTCGGGTTCAAAAATGGCCATGTTCACCACTTGATTTTTGGACATTTTCAGAAAAACATCCAAAGTTGGATTTAGACTTGAAATACAAATCAATGCATGCATCAACCTTTTCGTATACAAGCACACAGCTCTGGAATGCGCTGCCACACAACCTGAAAACGGTCTATGAATTGACCAACTTCCGCAAACTACTGAAAACTTATCTCTTTGACAACATATATCATAAAGATCAACATGTATAACTGCACTATCTCTAATATATCCAGAAATGTTCTCTAATGTCTTTTGCTTTAAAACTATTATGTATTTCACGTATCTCTAATATATCCAGAAATGCTCTTTAATGTCTTTTGCTTTAAAATCATCATGTATTTCACCACCATGTAACCCAAAACCCTCTGTTAAACCAATTGTATGTTCTCTTCTACCTCCATTACCCTTGAAGAATTGTAAGCCACATTGAGCCTGCAAAGAGGTGGGATAATGTGGGATACAAATGCAATAAATAAATAAATATTGAAAATGCCCCTTCACATCAGACAGGAGCCTCTCCTGCCCGGTAACATTGTTTTGAATATCAGCCCCTTAATTCTTTGAAACTAATTGATTCCTCATTAACCTGCTCTGATTGATTTGCATTTCTTAACACTTTCCTTCCCCATTCATTTGACTAGAAATCCACAGCCATCCATCAGACCTAGAGTCAGACTTTGGATCAAGGGTTCAGGCAATGAGCTGCAGCTGTTTGTAATATAAGGGTCCTCTGTGGATGGAACTGCTGTCAGCACTGGAAAGCCATTGAAATGACAAAAAGCAAGAACAGGCTGGTCAAACAAGTCTTGTCCTAGCCCTGTAACAAATGTTGCCTCTAAAATCTTACATAACAAAGTTTAGAAAAAGTAACTATTTTTATTTTATTTCTGAAATACCTCCTGGAAGCCCAAAAGCTATCAAAGCAGTGCACTTTCATCAAGTCACACAGTGTACATCATGGTGTTCTTCTGTAGTTTTATTAACTTTATAGGTTCCACGTCTTTAGTCCCTAATTTTCTTGTCTGTTGTGCCCTTTGTCTCTCTGTCTTGAATGTAAACTCCATGAAGCAGGGATTCTCCATTATGGGGCTAATTTATAATAGTGTCAATGAAAAAAGTCCACAAAGACCCCCTGCTTGGGAGTAATTCTATAACTCTGCACCTGTGTATAGGTACCTAGATGCCGCCTGATTGACCATATTCTATAGAGCAAAGTACATGCCTACTTTTCTTTCTAGAATATTTGCGTGATCAGGTATACATATATATATATATGGGGAAATGTGAGATAAAAATGTAATAAATAAAATAAATAAATAAAATATGTACAAAAGCAGTTAGGCATCAGCATTTTCTTTCTGTTCAAAGATTTTATAAACTATTTTTGTAATTAAAAAGGATTGAGAAATACATTTGCAGAGGTACATAAGGTACAAAAGGTGATATATGTGCACCTGAATTAGCACATGTTAATGATAAATAAAATGAAATGAAGTAAAATTAAAATAAAATAACATAATATAATGCAAAATAATATCATTTCTACATCTACAGACATTATAGTCATAATAGCCATCATATATGTATGAGCATCATCAGTGAGATAATAAGTGAGTTATAAGCATTAAGTGTCGCGGCTCTGATGTCGCCCTAGTGTTGGTGAGCTCTCGAGTTTTCCCGAGCTCCCCTAGGCCCAGGAAGAAGCCGAGCACCCCAATCTTCACCTGCGGCGACCGCCGTTCACCGAGGGTTGAGCCCTCAGCTGCGGGCGGCCAGCAGGACTGCTGGAACCCCGGGGTGGTGGCTGGCCTGGCTGGAGATGGGTACGGAGTCCTTGGTGAGCGTAGCTGAGCCGGGCGGCTAACTGAGCACTGGGCACGGCCCAGTCGGAGGAAGTGGCTAGCAGGACGGTGAGGCTGGCACGAGTAAGAACCACCGCCCTCACTGGAAATAGCTAGCTGGACGGCTAGCTGCCGACAGGAACAAACACAGTCTTGGAAATAGCTAGCAGGACGGCTAGCTGCCGACAGGAACAAACACAGTCTTGGAAATAGCTAGCAGGAGGGCTAGCTGTCTTGAGAAACAAACACAGTCTTGGAAATAGCTAGCAGGACGGCTAGCTGTCTTGAGGAACAGACGCAGTCTTGGAAATAGCTAGCAGGCAGGCTAGCTGTCTTAGGAAACAAAGACAATCTTGGAAATAGCTAGCAGGACGGCTAGCTGTCTTGAGAAACAAACACAGTCTTGGAAGTAGCTAGCAGGACGGCTAGCTGTTTTGAGAAACAAACACAGTCTTAGGAATAGCTAGCAGGACGGCTAGTGGTCTTGAGAAACAAACACAGTCTTAGAAATAGCTAGCAGGACGGCTAGCTGTCTTGAGAAACAAACACAGTCCTTGAAATAGCTAGCAGGACGGCTAGCTGTCTTGAGAAACAAACCCAGTCTTAGGAATAGCTAGCAGGACGGCTAGCTGTCTTGAGAAACAAACACAGTCTTAGGAATCGCTAGCAGGACGGCTTCAAACAACAAAACGGAAGCACTGGATCCCCCCCGTGTCTCCGTTTAAATCCCCCGCTCGTCCTGGCTGGAGAACAGCTGGAACCAATCCTCTCCGCCCCGGCCGGCAGCGGAGGGCCGGATTGGTCTTCCCGTCCGATGGGCGGAGTTCCTGCGCGAATGCGCCAATCCGGTACGAGTGGGCGGAGCCTCCTCGCTGGTCTCGCTGCAGCGAGGAGGACGCCGACGCCGGCGCCGCCATCTTGGCTGGCGGATCTCCTTCTCCGAGGCCGGCGTTAGTTCTTCTGGATCGCCGGCCTCGGGGCAACTTGCGGCTGCGGCGATCCCCGTGGTATTCTTCCCCCGTCGCCCCGCCTCCCTCGGGCGACCCAGCCTTCCGCTCCGGCCCGCGGACCGCCAGGTAAGGGCCCGGAACGGGACATTAAGCACAAGTAGTACATAAGTATTGCCACACTGGGACATACTAAAGATCCATCAAGCCCAGCATCCTGTTTCTAACAGTGGCCAATCCAGGTCACAAATACCTGGTAAGATCCCAAAAAGTTCAATACATTTTATGCTGCTTATCCCAAAAATAAGCAGTGGATTTTCCCCAAGTCAATTTAATAACGGTCTATGGACATTTCCTTTACGAAGCCACCCAGACCTTTTTTAAACCCCACTAAGCTAACCGCCTTTACCACATTCTCTGGCAACGAATTCCAGAGTTTAATTACACGTTGAGTAAAGAAAAAGTTTCTCCACTTTGTATTAAATTTACTACTTTGTAGCTCCATCGCATTCAAAAATTAGAATGAGGGTGGACATAAATTCCTACATAACATTACATCCTATTTAGAATTTATATACTCTGGAAAGGAGCCCAAATCTTATCATATGTACATAAATATCCAGATTTCTCTGCTGCAACATGCTCATATTTCGCTATAAGACATATGAAATTCCACAATTGGTTATATTCCAATTTAGAAAAATCATTCCAGGGTTGTAGGATTAGCTTAATTGCTACGTGTAACAAGATATGCAACAGCTTGGAGTGCTCTTCTTTTAGAGGGGCAGAGAGACCTGGTGTGCCCAGTATAATTATATTGTATTTTAAAGTGTCAGAAAGATGTAATATTTGGCAAGTGGTTTTCCAAATTGTATTCCAGTAGTGACGCAAATTATCCCAGTCGAATAATAAGTGTTTGAGAGTACCATCTGCTAGATGGCAAGACCAACATTATTTATTGTTAGATTTATTAATTATAGACAGATTGTTTGGCGTTCAAATCACTCTATGCAATAGAAAGTAAATAGATTGTGTAATTGCACCAGATTTTGTAGATTTTAGCAAGTTAGTCCATATTTTCTTCCATTGATCAGAGGAAATTTGCTGATTTAGCTCATTAGCCCATGCATCTTCCATACTATGGGTTGAAGTATATTTCCATTCCTGCAACTGTTTATACCAAGTGGAAGCAGGTTTACCTTTAGCTTGAGAGGAACAACACTGCCCACACTCTTGGTTCAAAATATAGAACAGGAAAAGTTCTCTACGATGACGAATCACAGAAGGCAAAAGTAGAGACTAATAGACGATTCACCACTGGAGACGTGAGTCCAACAGTCTTTATTATATCAGAGATAACGACCCGACACAGGCCGTGTTTCGACGCTAAAAAGCATCTGCATCAGGGGTCAATAAATACACCAAGTAATGAATGCAAAACGAAGAGTCCTACTTGTATATGTGTTGTCAACTCACTGATCACGTAGCACCAAACAGAATATGCTGGATACAAACTATCAGAGCTCTGATAGTTTGTATCCAGCATATTCTGTTTGGTGCTGCGTGATCAGTGAGTTGACAACACATATACAAGTAGGACTCTTCGTTTTGCATTCATTACTTGGTGTATTTATTGACCCCTGATGCAGATGCTTTTTAGCGTCGAAACACGGCCTGTGTCGGGTCGTTATCTCTGATATAATAAAGACTGTTGGACTCACGTCTCCAGTGGTGAATCGTCTATTAGTCCACACTCTTGGTTCATCAGATGATAATGTTGAGAAATTTAACTTGGTGAAAATGCAGTGTTTAAGTTGTAACCAGCGATAGTAGTGATGTGGAGGTAAGTGATATCTTGTACTTAATGTAGAGAAAGGAATCCAACTGGAATCTTCTATCAGCTGATGTATAGATAATATACCAGACTTATGCCACTCGAACCAGAGCATTGTTTTACCATTAATCTTAAACATTTGGTTGTTCCAAATAGGTATATGATTAGTATGTGACCAAGGAATTGTAACAAATTGGTCAATCTCGGAGATGTGTTGGGTGGACTGAAGAATACAATTAGTTTGATTTTTGTCCACTTTAGAGAAGGGTAGTAAGGCTAAAGGAATAGCTGACCGTCATGAGGCCTCAAATTGCCACCATATAGGAGCAGATCTTGATCCGAAGAGGTGATCCAAGTTGCTGTCGTAGAATAAATGCTGTATGATAGTCCAGAAAACTGAGGAAATTTATACCCCCATGTGAACCTGGTGCTTTCAATCTTTTCAAGGCTATATGTGGGGTTTTGTTAGCCCAGAGGAAAGCGGATAAAGTTTTTTCAATGAGTTAGTAAGTACAGGGCTTGAGTAAAATCGGGATCATATTTAACGTATAATTAATTTTAGGAGCAATCATCATTTTTATTGTGTCCAAATGACCCCACCATGACAATCCTAAGAGAGACCATTTGTTAGTTAAATCATTAATTATTTTTATTAGCAGCTCTGCGTTTAAACGTAGTGTTATCTTCCATTGCAGTGCCGAATTGTATACTCAAATATTTTATAGAGAAGTGTGTCCATTGAAAACCATATGTAATAATTTCAGAATAATGATCAGGACAGTTCAGAGGTAATATTTCCGTTTTAGAAGCATTGAGCTTATAGCCTGAATCTATAGAGTATTGACTAATAATGTTTAAAATGGCAGGGACTGAAGAAGGAGTGGTATATAGCAAAATATCGTCAGCATAAGCGATAGTTTGGCTGTAACAGAACCAACTCCTATGATGGAAGGTGAGATATTTTTAGATTGTAAGCTCTATTGAGCAGGGACTGTCTCTCTATGTCAGGTGTTCAGCGCTGCGTGCACAACGCTATACAAATGTTAATAATAATATGAATGGCATGAAGTAGAGGCTGTAATGCTAAATTGAAAAGGAGTGGGGATAAGGGGCATCCTTGTCAAATACGTTTTCTGCATCCAATCCAACAGCTACCATGGGAATCTGAGTTTGTTGTGCATGTAATAAAATGTTAACAAATAATCTGGTATTTTCATATGAATGTCTTCCATGTATGAAACCTGTTTGCTCATGACCAGTGAGTTTGGGAAGGACTGCCTGAAGTCTTTCTGCTATTAATTTTGCATCTACATTAATGAGGGAAAGTGGCCTATAATTTGGGACTAAGTGTGCGTCTTTGCCAGGAGAAATCATATAACAATGCATAACTCAGTGGCATTCCTAGGGGGGCTGACACCCGGGGCGGATCGCCGATGCGCCCGGCCCTCCCCCCCGGCGAAAGGACACCCCCACCCCGGCGAAAGAACCTCCCCGGGTGCACGCCGCTGGGGGGGTGCCGCATTCCGGTCAGCTTCGTTCGTTTCCATGCTCCCTCTGCCCCGGAACAGGTTACTTCCTGTTCTGGGCAGAGGGAGCATGGAAACGATCGAAGCTGACCGGCACGTGGCACCACCCCAGCGGCGTGCACCCAAGGCGGACCGCCCCCACCGCCCCCCCCCCCTTGGTACGCCACTGGCATAACTGGACATCGTCTGGCCAATATTCAGAGCGATTTAAGCTGTCCTAACTTGACTGGGTTAGGTATTCAGGTCCCGGCACTGAATATCACCCGAGACCCACACTGCAATTATTTTAAAGCCCCACAATCCCTCTCCCATCCCCAATGCAGCCTCCCTCCTTCCCTTCTCCCTCCCTCAGGCACTGACACTCACAACCTCCCTCCCCCCCCCCCCAGAGCGGCCCCCAAACCCTAACCACTCTGGGCCTACCCATTATCTCTGGAAGCCCAAGTGAAGGTAATGGGAGCAGGAGCAAAGCCCGTTCGCTCTTGCCCCTTGCAACTGCAAAAGGAAAATGGCTGCAGCAACCTCTCGCAGCAGCTCGGGGTACTTTTACTAAAGTCCGCTAAGCAGTTAATGTGCAAATTAACAAGTGTTAAGTGCTTCTTCAGAAATGCGCCAACTGTTCCTGGAGTTGCATGGTGGTTAGAATCCACTAATTCATGTAATAATCCATAATGTTAGGGGCAGGAATTATGGAGATCATAGGTGGAGAATGGGCATGGGCAGCATACTACAGTTAACGCTGTACTTACCGCACTAACCGTCACTTTTACAGTTAGCACAGGTTCACTTAGCACCTCCTCAATAGGAGGTACTAAGGGGCCCTTTTACAAAGGCGTACTGAAAAATGGCCTGCGGTAGTATAGACACATGTTTGGGGCACGCACAGAATCATTTTTCAGGGCGCCTGTAAAAAATGCCTTTTTTTAAAATATTTTTGCCAAAAATGGACGTGCAGCAAAATGAAAACTGCCACACGTCCATTTTGGGTCTGACACCTTACCATCAGCCATTCACCTAGCGGTAATGTCTCACACAGTAACCGGGCGGTAATGACCTATGTGTCAAATGCCGCTTGACATGCGTCCGATTCACACATCCAAAAATCATTTTTTGGACACGCACAAAAAAATGAAATTACCACAAGAGCCATGCGGTAGCAGGGTGGTAACTCCATTTTGGCGTGCGTTGGGCGCACGTAGACATTTACATGGCTTAGTAAAAGGGCCTCTAAGAGCCAGATTCTATCAATGACATCCTTAAGACAAATGCCAAAATGATGGGTGCTAAGCTAGTATTCTGTACAGGGTGCTCTGCATAGAACGACCTTTACACAATACCAGCCTAGTGTGCATTCTGAAGTCTATAAAAACTCCCTTGACCTCACTACTTCATTCAATTTACATTCATACCATACACCACACTAAATTCTCACATTAAATACACAGTGTGAGCAATTCAAACTGTATGCCACTGATTGAAATCCAGCCTGTATGTTAAAAATACATGCAGGCTGGATTTCAATCAGTGGCAGTTTGAATTGCTCACACTGTGTATTTAATGTGAGAATTTAGTGTGGTGTATAGTATGAATGTAAATTGAATGAAGTAGTGAGGTCAAGGGAGTTTTTATAGACTTCTAAATTTGTGATGGTGTAATAAATAAATAAAGAATTGTTAAATATTTAAATTAACCAAAGTTACCGGGGAAAGTTAATATATATTCCTTGTAACTTATTGAAGAAATTTCTCACAGGGGTAGGATAATTACTGAATATTTATGGAGATCTGGTTAAGTGCTATTTAACCAACCAGAACCTGTTCCTGGTAAGTTAAAAAGCGCTGAATTTCGGGAAGTCTGCACCTAACTTTAGGCACAAGCATTTATACCTGCTAAAGGCTGGTGTAAATGCTTGCGCCAACTGATGGCAGTTAGTCATGCAAATGCACGCCTAATTTTTAGGAATGCCCCTGACCCGCCCATGCCCCTCCCATGCTGCTCCCATAGCCACACCCCCTTTGAAGTTGTGCATTGTGAAAGTTAGGCATGTGTGTTATAGAATAGGATGAAGGGCAGATCAACATATAACTCCTAATTACTGCCAATTAAGTGCATGTTAACGCCAATAATTGATTGTTTCACCTCATTAGCTAATTTGTTGGCACAAGATCTGTGATCCATGTGCAAAATTACATGCCCAACTTTGGGTGGCCTATACATAATCCAGGGGTAAGTACATCCATGTCAATTGCATACAGGTATTCACATGCAAGTGCAGTTTTCAGAGGAGTAATTGCTGAGAGCATGTCAGGCACACACCAAACAATTACCACACAACTTTTGCCCTTTGATGTAAAGGATTGTGTTAAGTTCAAAAACATAGCACACTTTAGTAAAAGACATCCTACGCATGGAAACGATAGGCAACTTATAAATGAATACTTGAATGAATTAATCCATAATGGTGTCAACTTTCAAACAAAACATGTATGTGTAAAGTGTGCATGTACGTGTAAAGTGTGTAGGTACGTTTTATGCACAGACTTTAAAAAGTGACAAATCTACCTTCTCTCTGAGTTGGTACTTTTTCCATTAAATCAAAAAGCATGCATGTAGATACACTTTCTGGCCCAGCCCTGCACCAGAGACATCTTCCCAGCCCATGTAGACATTTAAGAACATAAGAATAGCCATACTGGGTCAGTCAATGGTGCAGTATCCTGCTTCCAGTAGTGGCCAATTAAGGTCACAAGTACCAAATAGTAGCAAGATTCATGCTACAGATCCCAGGGACAAGCAATGGCTTTCCCCATGTCTATCTCAATAGCAGACTATGGACTCTTCCTTCAGGAACTTGTCCAGACCTTTTTAAAATCCAGATACACTAACCACTGATACCACCACATCCTCCGGCAACCTGTTCCAGAGCTTAACTATTCATTGACTGAAAAAATATTTCCTCTTGTTCATTTCCTTGAGTGTCCCCTAGTCTTTGCACTTTTTGAAAGAGTAAAAAATTGATTCTGTCTTACCCATTCTACACCACTCAGGATTTTGTAGACCTCAATCATATCCCCCTCCGCCATCTCTTTTCCAAGCTAAAGAGTCCTAACCTCTTAAGCCTTTCTTCATTTGAGAGGAGCTCTGATTGAGCTGCTGTCTACTGGAAGGATTAATCCCCCAGTGGTTGCTGTCTTCCCCCCCCCCCCCCCCTTTCATGAGAAACATGCAAGGGATATGGACATTCATGGTACTAAAATCTTTTTAAAATTAACCTCTTAACCTCTATCAGAGTTGAGGACTAAACTTAACAATTAGTACAGTGGCCTGAGAACCAAGGGACCCAGGTTCAAATCCTACTTCAATACTTTGGGATTTGTATTATTTTTTTTTTTAATTGTTAGCTCTCCAGGGGCAGAAACGCCTACTGTAGCTGAATGTTAATGAACAGATGTACATTCAGTGATCCAAAGAAGGTATTGCTTTCAAAAGCTAGTCAAAAAATATATTGTTACTTCAATAAAAAATGTATCATCTTATTTTCCTTTTTTGTTTTGTGGTATTTCCTTTCATTACCTTAGACTAATGCAGCTGCCAAACCATTTTATCTAAGCTTTTGAATAAATCTGTAAATCTCACTTTAAAAAACAGAAGAAAAAAACAGGAGAAAACATGAACGCCCTCAAAAAAATGTTCAGTTTAATGAGGCCAGGGCCCTTCTAGAAGTGGTATGCTAGAGTTTTGGCAAAGAAGGAAACAGTGACCCCTGCTGATGGATGAGAGGCACTGAGGAATTCATTCTCAGAAGAGACTTCCCTTAACTCTCAACCAGTGAAGGAACTAGTGTGTTCTGGCATATTTGTGGCAAGAAAGGTTAAAGAACGAAAATTAGGTGGGAGAATCTGTAAGAAGTGGGCTAATGAAATACCTGCAAGGCATTCTAAACATCTGGACACATGGAATTCGACTTAAAAAAATAAACAAACAAACCCAAACTGATCACTTACTTTCTCTTACTGTGTCCCAGTCCCAACCTAACAAATGCAAGCTTTGTGCAGAACCATTCACACGACAGAGCTTGTTTGTAGAAGGAATCTTCCACTTAGCAGGAACAAGTTTTTGATTGTCTCAAAATGAGGGGAGATGTAACTTAATTAAGATAAATAATGATCGTTTTGTGTTTTGATTTCTCCACTGTACAATAGGTGCACTGTGCAAGGCAAACTGTGTGTCAGAAACAACATTCCAATTTGTAAGTATATTTCATCCGACCTTTCCGTCTTGTGGTTAGTTGAATCGCACAACCTGTTTTTCATAGGGACAGAAATATAATGGTATGTGTGTATATATATATATATATAGATAGATATAGATATATAGTAAGACAGGTATAGTGGGAGAGAGAACTTTAGACATAGATAGGTAGATAGATAGATAGATAGATAGATAGATAGATAGATAATGGCTACTGTGGCTTCAAGTTAAAGCTTTCCCTGAAATTCTGGGGCCTCTTTTTAAGTTGACATATACACAGAAAACACAAGCCCTCGCAGACTTGAAACCACACAGAAAACAGCGAAGGTGACTGAAAGAAATATGTTGACAATGCTCGACATGGCCTTGTTTCAGCCAGCTGGCCTTCTTCAGGAGTCTCGCAGTGTTGTCTGTATGATCAAAAGTATGCTGTTAGAGGATGTGCTGTGGAATCAATCAGCTGTCAACTTTAATCTTGGCCAGTTGGCCAAAACACGGCCATGTCGAGTCTTTGTTATTGACAAATACATTTTTAAACCCTGAGAGCACTGTCAACATATTTCTTTGAGTCATCTTCGCTTTTTTTTAAGTGCCATGCACCTGGCTTCTCACTATTTCCCCACCTAGGCTTTCTTGAACACCACTGCAGGAGGAATTCATAGCTCTCTGGCAGACTGTACACAGGGTCAGAGTGTCAATAGGAAGGAAATATTCACTTTCAGCAGTGAACTCCTGAGTTCAGAGAAAATGCTGTTTCTTTGGTATAATAATAATAATAATATTAATGGGGTAAATATTCAGCTGGTGGCAGTGAGTGATATTTTTAGCCACTGCCAGCTTTATGCCCCTGATATTCAATGCCGGGCCATGTCTGGGCATCAGCACTGAATATCCAGGTATATGTGGACGGCTGGCCCTTATCTCATTAAGGCCAATATTCAGCCCTTCATCAGACAGGTGAAATTGGTCAAATATAGGACTGTGTTTTATACAGTCTGATTTGCCTGGTTACCTTATACTGGTTCAGTCCTGACTCCGTCATAATTCTACCCCTGGACCGCCCACAACGTAGCCTGTTTTGGCTTAAATGGTTATTCAATGGCACTGAATATCCCCAGATAGCCCTGCACAGGCAATTTAACTGGGCAAGAGAAACCACTTTGAACACCGACCCCGAGAATGATCATAATAAACAGCATTTTTATACCATCTGAACCATTACTGCAACTCAGGATGGTTTACAAAAAAACATACGAATAGCCATACTGGGTCGGACCAATGATCCATAGTCAGGCTCTTAAACGCAATTTACTTTATAGCCAGTTTTTAAGGATAAAAAGAATATGTTCAGATGAAGATGATATGAAGAATCAAACAAAAACTATGGCTAAAAGGGGTAACTGTTAAAGAAACCACTTCTCTTTGCATTATCATTGATCTGCCATCTAGCACAGTATCCTGTTTCCAGCAGTGGTCACAAGTACCTGGCAGGATCCCAAATAGTAGCAAGGTTCCATTCTACCAATCCCATGGTAAGCAGTGGCTTCCCCATGTCTATCTCAATAGCTGATTATGGACTTTTCCTCCAGGGACTTGTCCAAACCTTTTTTAAACCCAGATTCGCTAACCACTGTTACCACATCCTCCAGCAACAAGTTCCAGAGATCAAACTATTCGCTGAGTGAAAAAATATTTCCTCCTATTTGTTTTAAAAGTATTTCCATTCCATGTAACTTCATTGAGTGTCCCCTAATCTTTGTAATTTTTGAAAGAGTAAAAAATTCATTCACTTCTACTCGTTCTACACCATTCAGGATTTTGTGGACAGTTGCACCCAAAGCTGGCATGAAATGCACACTAGGCTAGTATTTTATTAAGAACGCTTAGTACAGAGCGCCTGTTACAGAATACTAGATTAGCACAGTTCATCCCAGAGTGGAGGAGTGGCCTAGTGGTTAGAGCACCAGTCTTGCAATCCAGAGGTGGCCAGTTCAAATCCCACTGCTGCTCCTTGTGAGCTTGGGCAAGTCACTTAACCTTCCGTTGCCTCAGGTACAAACTTAGATTGTGAGCCCTCCTGGGACAGAAAAATATCCAGAGTACCTGAATGTAACTCACCTTGAGCTACTACTGAAAAAGGTGTGAGCAAAAACTCTAAATAAATAAACCTAACTTTTGGG
The DNA here is from genome assembly GCF_901765095.1 of Microcaecilia unicolor. NCBI lineage: Eukaryota > Metazoa > Chordata > Amphibia > Gymnophiona > Siphonopidae > Microcaecilia > Microcaecilia unicolor. Next base: position 133,081,284 of record NC_044039.1, read on the forward strand.
CAGTAAATATTAAATCCAGCCCTGAATATCTCTGCTAACCAACTAAGTTCTGGCTCCTCCCAAGCTCTGCCAGCAGACTGCTCCTAACCTAGCCTATTAGGAAATGGCCAATTAAAGGAAATATTCAGCAGCACTGCCCCATTAAGTGCCTCTGAATATCAGCAGCTGGCCAGGTTTAATCCTTTTGAATATAGTCCCCATTGTTCTTAAGTCCACTGAATTTTCAGACCTTCAAACACTGAAGGCTACCCCCAGCTCACAGTGGAGAGGTTTTGTTTGTGTTTCAGGAAGCCTCTGTAGCTTTTTCATTTTCTGTCCCTTTGTTTTTTTAACCTTTCAATATTGGCACAAAAAGGTGTTACATTTTGTAAGACACCCTGAGGTCCTTAGGCAAGGGAATGATATAAGCCTAATAAACACTGTCACTTGATTGATATCTTTGCATATTTCTATTTACTCTTCATTCTTTTCTTTAATGAGTTTTAGAAGATACCCTGATGTCATCTGCCAGTGAACGTGCTGTAAATCATCTAAACCCATTAGCATATTTTGTTCATCTTTATTTTGCAAATCAGGAAAGACTTAAACATACTGAAAATGAGCTTCAAAAAAAAACCTGCCCATTTTGTTTGTGGTTGAAATGTGTATGTGGTTCCACAACAAGCATTCTTTTAACTCTATCATGGGGTAGAGCTAGGCATTTTCAAAACTGTAGATCCCTTTTGCTAATGTGTGGTAAAGTTTTGCACATATCACGCAGAAAGTGCAACGCTTTTGCGTTAATTGATGGAGGGGGCTTGGAAAGTGCAAAGATTGTTCACTAAATGTTGGTGGGGCTTGGAAGGTGCAAAGTTTATTTGCTAATTGTTGGGGGGCTTGGAAGTGCAAAGCTTGTATACTAATTGTTTGGGGGGCTTGGAAAGTGCAAACTTGTTACCTAATTAAGGGGGGCTTGGAAAGTGCAAAGCTTATTTGCTAATTATTGGGGGGCTTGTAAACTGCAAAGCTTGTTCAATAATTGTTGTGGGGCTTGGAAACTGCAAAACTTGTGTGCTAATTGTTGGCGGGGCTTGGAAAGTGCAAAGCTTATGTGCTAATTGTGTAGTTGCTTGGAAAGTGCTCATGCACTAATTTTTTGTGGGGCTTGGAAAGTGCAGCTTGTAAGCCAATTGTTGGAAGTGGGCATTGACAGCATGTTGCCACAGAGCTAACACACAGAAAAATTCTTTACTGCGTGGTAAGTACGTCCACACTCACTGCATCAGTGACAGCATGCAGCACGTGAGTAGTTTCTCTGTAGATCATCAAAAGTTCGGTGCCAGGATAATGCACGCTAAGTGCAAATTTTATATCGGCACTTGCACGCATAATTTCTGTTATAGATTACTAGCATAAGTCCACAGTTTGGAGTGGAGGAGTTAGCAAATGTAGTGGTCTAAAAACCAGCGGTACTGGGTTTCATTCCCACTGCAGCTTCTTGTGGATCTGGGCAAGTTACTTATTTATCCCTCAATTGTCCCAGGTACAAAATTCTGTATGTAATATGTAAACTACTTTGACTGTAACCACAGAAAGGCGGTATATTAAATCCCATCTCCATTCCCTTTCCCTAACTTTAGATGTGAGCACTTAAACTAGCTCAACAGCCAGTGTAAATGCTCATTCCTAATTATAGGCAGTTAAGCACATAAATGTTAGTATTCTAGAACCCACACACATAAATGTTAGGTGCACCCCTGACCCATCCAAGCCCCTCCCAGGTCCATGCCTCCCTTGCAGTTCTCTGTTATGGATTTTGCATGAACATTTTGTGGAATACCGACTACAAAACTGTATAACTGCTAATTAGTGCCAATTAGTGTCAATTAACAATTATAACCAATTATTGCTCATTAATACCAATTAAAACAAGTATGTCATAAGAGCAGTAGCAAGTGAAATTTTGATAACAAAGAAGAAATGTGCTCAATACAAGAAGTGCCCATTAAGAAATGGGTGGCTGAATTTTGTGCCACTTGGCAAACCCTAAAAGGGTACAATGGTAAAACCCAGAAATAATGCATTACAATACCTTGAAGTGTGAAATGACTAAACTTTGGATCACTGTCTGGAAATAATCATAATTTAAAAAGTCCTTAAGACATCAGACTAATCTCAAATTATAAAATACTGCCTTAATAATTTGCCATAAATGAGCCCTCATAGAGAAAAGTCCAATATCACTTCTAAGTACTACAACTTTTTGTGAGTAGGCAGCTCCACCTTATCAAACATATATAAACAGCGAGTGACCGAACTCACTCGCAAATGCACAGTAAAGACCCTCTCTGTCCTGCCCCCGCGTCAATACGTGATGATGGGGGTGGGACAGAGAGGGTCTCTACTGCGCAGGGGGAGGGACGAAACCGCCGTCGCTACCGCTTCCCCCTCCAAAGGTCGTCACCACTGACACCCTCCACCCGGGCCGGGCCCTCGCTGCGCTATAGAAACAGCGCGGGAATGCAGCAATCAGCTCAGCTGACCTGCCGTCAGCCTTCCTTCCCTGCCTGTGACACAGGCAGAGAAGAAGGACGGCAGCTCATCTGAGCTGTGTGCTGCGTTCCCGCGCTTTTTCTATAGCGCAGCGAGGGCCCGGCCCAGGTGGAGGGGTGGCGGCGACTCCAGGGGGGGGCGTAGCGGTGACCTCGGAGGGTCAGCAGCGAGCTCGGCGGCGGGGGGGGCCTTTCAACCCCCCCCCCCCCCCCATCCTATACTAGCCCGTTTTTACGGGCTCAATGGCTAGTCTATTGATAAACAAAAAGACCAGATGAACCAGCCAAAAACAGCATCTAAATTTTTATATGTATTTGAAGAAAGACAATTAGCCTTCATCAATGCATTAACAACACGCAGACAGAATTTAACAAGTTCAAAAGTGGACAGCACAGAAGTCTCAGTTGGGACAAAGAATTGCAGGTCATAAGCATATAAGTGATAATTAACCCCCAGACATAATAACAACTTGCAGATAGGAACCATGTACAGATTGAATGACTTGGCTGATAAAGCTGACCCTTGTGAAACACTTAGGGCTCTGTTTACAAAGATGCACTAGCATTTTTAGCACACACTAAAAATTAGCATGCGCTAATCATGTAGACGCCCATAGGAATATTATGGGCATCTACATGATTAACATGCGCTAATTTAGCGCATGCTAAAAACACAAGCACGCCTTTGTAAACAGGGTCCCTATAGAACAAACTAATCAGGATGAAAGTTCAGAATCTTGACAGATTCTAAACATTTGATCCTTCAAGAAAGATTTAAGCCATGAAAGTACTCAGCTGGGAATTCCGAAAGATTTCAATCAGTTGATTGTGATGCGATTCTTATAACCCACCAACTCCCAACTAGTGGTTCAAAGTGAAATACAAACTAATAAAAGAAAAAACAAAATTGAATAAAACAAAATTAACTAAATAATTTCTAATTTTTTTGAGTGGAGGAGTAGCCTAGTGGTTAGTGCAGTGGACTTTGATCCTGGGGAACTGAGTTTGATTCCCACTACAGCTCCTTGTGACTCTAGGCAAGTCACTTAACTCTTCATTGCCCCTGGTACAAAATAAGTACCTGAATATAAGTAAACTGTTTTGAATGTAGTTGCAAAAACCTCAGAAAGGTGGTATATCAAGTCCCATTTCCCTTTCCCTAATACAAATAAGTTTTCAAATGTTTATGAAAGCTTTAATATGTTGCTGATATTCTAAGAGAAATGGGTAAAGAACGCCAATACTTAACTGCTTGATAAGGAAAAGAAAGCTGTAATGGCAACTTATATTTAACACCAACTAACAAAGGAAAATAGAGAAGACGGGTCATTCCTGATCTAGAGAAAAATGAAGCAGATGGAAAAGCAAGCAATCTTACTAAATAGTCAGGATTATAGCCATCAAATATAAATATTTTATAGACCAGACAGGCCAGCTTAAAAAATACTCTAGCCTTTACTGAAAGCCTGTGGAATTGAACCAGGCAAGGAATTGAATGATCATATCGTGTTTTTTTTTACTGCAATGTCGAGGGTAATCATGAGAAACTAACACCTGTGTTGAATCCTGCTCTTATGGAATAAAATACTGGTAACAGAAGTGTCTCTGTCTCATGGTGCAGCCGAAAGCCAAACTCATACTAATCCAAAAAGTTATTCATATCCACCAAATCTTGTAGTTGAACCATTACTGACTTTTCTAATATTTTTACCTAGGAAAGGAAGGGAAAAAATATGACAATAATTGGATGCGCTCATGATGACATTATGAAATAAAAAAAAAACATAATGAATATTCCTAGAAACAATTTGAGAAACAACACAAAAAATAAAATCGTGGCTACACACCCTTAACGCTAACTGATTAAGAAGCTTTAGTAAAATGACCCAGAATGTATTTTTTTAGGCCAGAAAAAGAAGGCCAACTCTCTGCAGACACAGTATCTATTCAAAGGGAGGGTATACTCATAATATCCCTATGGGAACTGGTGCAAAATCCCTAGTTAAAGGGGCTCTGTGGACTCTGTATCTCCATGCACAGTTTTCAGAATTTTCTCAAATTTGAACATGTTTCTAAATGCCATTAGCACCCAAATAATCCCCCAAATATTTTTAAATAAAGGAAAAGGGGCAGCAGTCTGGGGGTCCAGGTTGTACCTGTTAAGGTCATAAGGGCTACCAAAACAACTAAGCGCTTTTCTGTAAGGGCACATGTCAGCATAAATGCAAGGGGGGCATTCATGTGGGCAGAGCATGGGCAGCACAACTGGAGTGGAGGAGTGGTTAGAGCACCAGTCTTAACATCCAGAAATCTGCCCAGAACTGGCTTTGCATCCCAATTCCTGGTGTTGCTGCCATCTAATCACCGCTAAGCTTGTCTGGTTCCATGCCTTCTATACAGGATTCCTTTGTGTTTATCCCACACATTTTTGAATTCTGTTACCATTGTCATCTCCACCACCTCCTGTATGAGGACGTTCCAGGTATCTACCACCCTCTCCATGAAAAAGTACTTCCCAACGTTATTCCTGTGTCCCCCCCCCCCCCCCCCCCCCCCCCAGCAACCTCAACTCAGTTCTACCACCTTCCTGCCTCTGGAAAAGGTTTGTTTGTGGGTTAATACCTTTAAAATATTTGAACGTCTGTATCATATCATCTCTGTCTCTCCTTTCCTCAAGGGGATATATATGTTCAGGTCCTCAAGTCTCTCCTCATACTTCTTGCGATGCAAACCTCATACCATCCGCTTCAAGTCTTTTTACATCCTTAGCAAGATATGGTATCCAAAACTGAACACAATACTCCAAATGAGGCCTCACCAATGACTTGTAGAGGGGCATCACAAGAGAAAAACGAGTGGAAATACAATTTCAAGAGATCAAACCAAAAAAAGAGGTGAAATGCTCCGAAAAACTTTATTGAGGACCCAACACGGTCCGTGTTTCGGTTTTTAAAAAAAACCTTCATCAGGGGTCTAAAAGATAACAATCAAACATATATATGGTTAAATAACATGAAAGCAAATACATTACAACAATTATAGAAATCTAAAAACACACCATATATACCAAACATGTAATAATTAAAAATTAAAAATTTTTGTAATTAAGAATCTGAAATGTCAACTGAATCGATGCACATATTGTTATTATATCATCAGATGACCATCATAAGAAGCAAAAGGTAAACCGATTATATAAATTTGAATTGATATATATAATAAAACTTGTTTCTACAAATATTATGTATTAAAATAATTATATTAAACATAAATATTTATTTATATCCTATATATTAGCAAATGAGTGCATTTAGATATTTACTATGATTGATTGATATAATACGATGGGTACAAGTAAACTTTTCTTAGCTGTTCCCTTTTTTTACTAACACTTCTGGCGCTTTTATCGTTCAGGGATGTACACATACACACATACCCCATGCGTTAGTACACTTTGTAATTTAAGATATATTACAATTTGATATACACAGCCTTCTTTTTTTCGATCTTTTGTGTGAAGTGCAAGTATAGACCTTTTTGTCTTCTATTTCCTGAAGGTTAGGTGTTCCATGGTTATTTTTGAAAAAGTACGGACATTTTGGAAACATATGTTCATATCTTTAACTTTTTACTTCATGAATTCAATGATGGTGGACCTATATGTTATTTACATTATTATTTAATATGATTTATTATTTTTTAACAATTTATTTTGTTATCATGATACGGATATTCATATAGATATGTCAGTTATTAAATAATTTTACAAATAACCTTTTTTTTATTATACTGGTCTTTAAACGTTTTAATACAACTCATTATTATGATTTTGATTTTTACTGTTCGCCATACTTAATAATTTCTGATTATCCACAATTCTTATAGAGACTACATTTTTACAAGCTCCCTTTGTCTGTCAGTATATTTCCCGTGCTACTACTGATTGGTATGTTCAATTGATTTCTTTTCATTTAATATACATGTATTGAGAAAATATCTGCTGCAAACCTCATTTTATATGTTATTTATTTATTTCTCATTTAATGTATTATTACCTTTTCTTAAATAAATGATATTAGTGTTTTCTATTAAATTCATGACATTTATATGTAGACTTCTGTTCTTCTATTTATAGACATCCGTTTTGTCATATATCATACAAAATTATTCTCATACAGATTCTTTTTCATATTTATGTTTAATATAATTATTTTAATACATAATATTTGTAGAAACAAGTTTTATTATATATATCAATTCAAATTTATATAATCGGTTTACCTTTTGCTTCTTATGATGGTCATCTGATGATATAATAACAATATGTGCATCGATTCAGTTGACATTTCAGATTCTTAATTACAAAAATTTTTAATTTTTAATTATTACATGTTTGGTATATATGGTGTGTTTTTAGATTTCTATAATTGTTGTAATGTATTTGCTTTCATGTTATTTAACCATATATATGTTTGATTGTTATCTTTTAGACCCCTGATGAAGGTTTTTTTTAAAAACCGAAACACGGACCGTGTTGGGTCCTCAATAAAGTTTTTCGGAGCATTTCACCTCTTTTTTTGGTTTGATCTCTTGAAATTGTATTTCCACTCGTTTTTCTCTTGTGTTGGACTTTTGTGGAAATTTTTGGACCTTTCATTTCTACGGTTGTAGAGGGGCATCAACACATCCTTTCTTCTGCTGGTTATACCCCTCTCTATGCAGCCTAGCATCCTTCTGGCCACAGCCACTGCCTTGTTGCGGTGTTTGACCTGTTCACGCTAGTATTCTATAAGGGAAACTAGACATCTACTTTCCTTTACAGATACTAACAAAACCTTTATAGAATACTAACATAACCTTTGGGTCGATGTTCAAAGCAGATTTTGGGTGGGTCTAGTCAAGAAGTGGGTGGGCACCAAGTGGTGTTCTCCTCCCCCCCCCCCCCCCCCAATGTGATGAGGCCAGTATCAACAGCTTAGGAAGCTTAGACTGCTGAAGTGGAAAGCAGTGTTTTCAGCACCATCAGGGGGAGGTCTTCAGCTGGCAAAGCTTGGGATCCCCACTAGCTAGCACTAAATATATGCTGCTGTTGGGTGGGCCTGAGCCCTAAGTGGATGGACTCTGGCCCACCCAGGCCCACCTGTGGCTATGCCACTGGTTCAAAGTGATTTAACCAGCCAGAATCTGCTCCTGGCTGGTTAAACCAGCTGTTTGGGGCTAACCAGTCATTTTCAGCAGCACTTAACCAGTAAGAGCCATTGAAAATGTCCAGTTAACGCCTATGTCAAAATCAGCTATTTGGGGGGCATTCCAGGGGTGGAGACAGCACAAGTGCCAATATTCAGCACTTAACCGACCAAGAAAACTGTATAAACAGGACCACACAAAAGTCAGGTCCTATCTTTATGCAGTGCCCCATAGCAACTTCAGTGCTGAATATTACACTTAACCAGCTATGCTTTAGCTGGCTCTACAAACCCAGAAATTCAATGCAAAAGCCAGGACTTGGCCTGGCATTGAATTTCCAGGCGTAACGCCAGTGGTGGTTAGCAAAACTCTGAGCACTGCTGACTGAATATCAACCCCTTGGGTATGTATGTGCGTATGAGGTTAGCACAAGCACTTATACCAGCCATAGAGCTGGTGTAAATACCCATACCTAAATGCCACAGGTATGCACATAACTTATATCATTCTATAAATTATGCACATATATAATTATGAGTCCTGCCCATGCTCCACCCAGACTCCACCTATATGTGCACTCATCTGTCAAATGAGCACTGTGTAAGACATTCACATGTTTACAGAATAATGCTTAGGCAGATTTTTGGCATTTATGCCCATATATGCATGCATATCTAATATAATAATTCGCACCTCCAACGTTCTGAAGCTGACTCCGTGGCAGTGAAGCCGTGTAGTGTTCGTAGGGTTCATAATCTCCCAGGGAAAGAAACGCGACGACAGAAGGAGAAGGGACCAACCACAGGCCTCGCACTCGCTCTCAGTGCCCCGCCCTCGGAGGGAAGGCTGCATATAACATTCACCCACCAGAAGTTCGTTCCCTCCCTCCGAGTTCCAGGGTTGTCATCTGTCCCCCCTCTCTCCCAGTTCCAGTGTCCCCCTCCCTCCCAATTCCAGGGTCCCCCCTCCCTCCCAGTTCCAGGGTCGTCGTCCCTGCCTCCCTCCCTCCCTTCCAGTTACAGGCCCCCTCCCTCCGAATTTTAAAAGTCATCCTGACTTACCTCACGCAGTAAAAAGCGTGCAGGCTCAGCACTTACTTCAGTTTTCCCTTCTCTGTCTTTCAGCTCTGGTCCCGCCCTTGCGGAAACAGGAAATGAGGGCGGGACCAGAGTTGAGAGACAGAGAAGGGAAAACTGAAGTGTTGAGCCTGCACGCTTTTTACCGCTGCTGCCAGCCTCCATAACCCCGACGAGGTAAGTCAGGATGACTTTTAAAATTCGGAGGGAGGGGGCCTGGAACTGGAAGGGAGGGAGGGAGGAACGACGACCCTAGAACTGGGAAGAAGGGAAGGGGGACCCTGGAACTGGGAGGGAGGGAGGGGGGGCCCTGGAATTGGGAGGGAGGGAGAGGGAGGGGGGGGACACTGGAACTTCCCTTAAAAACATTAATGGCAGAAAGTGATTACCTTGCTAGTGCCCGTTTCATTTCAATAAGAAACTGGGGTTTTTTTTTTACTAGTGTATATATATGCTGGTATCCTGATCATTTACACACATATCTTCAAGAAGGTTTACAAGCAAGAAAATATCCTTTTCGGACATGACCAACAATAATTTCTACAAACGTCCAATCTTCAGTATATTAGGTGAACATATTTTAAGGCCTTTCCAAAAACACTGTACTTTGATATCGTCAATATTGAAAATGGTATGTTATTCCAAACTTTTGGGCCTTGAAAAGAAAAAGAATGTTCCCAGACTGATTTCAGCTTCAGATTCCACAGAAAAGGAATATCAAGCATCAGATTTTTAGAGCTCTTTAGATGACCTCTCAAATCCAAAGGTGGTAATAATTATCCCACCATAATCAAATTCATCCCATAGACACATGTATAAACTTGACAAGCAATTTTATTTATTTATTTGTAACATTTGTATCCCGCATTTTCCCACACATTAGCAGGCTCAATGTGGCTTACAAAATACCGTAATGGTGGACGCCAAGTACGTTGGGTTATAAACAAATATAATTAGAAAAAAGGATCAGACAAGGTAGGGGTAAATAAGTTAATTGAATACGCGCTTCTATTTTCAGCCAGTGCAATTGCTGTAATAAGAGACTGTAATAGGAATTCACTCAACGTGGTGTATAGGAAGAATAACTCAAACATCAGCAGTAAACAATTACAGCAGTAAAACAAAAATACAAAGTATGGCGTGGAGGGGCATAATCGAACGGAAACGCCTATCTCCATGGGCGTTTATCTCCGAGTACGGGTCTGTGAAGGGGCGGGCCGAACCGTATTTTCGAAAAAATGGACGTTTTTGAGCTGGGCGTCTGTTTTTTTTAGCGATAATGGAAACTAAAAACGCCCAGCTCAAAAACGTCCTAATCCGAGCCATTTGGTCGTGGGAGGTGCCAGGATTGGTAGTACACTGGCCCCCCTGATATGCCAGGACACCAACTGGGCACCCTAGGTCAGTACAGTGGACTTCAGAAAAAGCTCCCACATGCATAGCTCCCTTACCACGGGTGCTGAGCTCCCAACCCCCCTCCCCCTCCCCCAAAACCCACTACCCACAAATGTACAACACTACCATAGCTCTTAGGGGTGAAGGGGGCACCTACATGTGGGTACAGTGGGTTTTGGAGGCCTCCCATTTACCAGCACAAGTGTTACAGGTGGGGGGGGGGATGGGCCTGGGGCCACCTGGCTGAAGTGCACTGCGGTACCCACTAAAAGTGCTCCAGGGACCTGCATACACGCAGGCCTCTGGGACTGGTTGCTGCTATATAACATTGGCACACCAGTTGACACCTGAAGACTAATCTCTCCGAAAACGTCCTTTATTAGAATAACCGCGTTTACTCACAGTTAACTGCAGATCAGAGGTTGTGCCCCACTGGCAACGAGTCTCCCTGGTACTGAGATGAGCAGTAGGTCAGAGCTGGCAGAATGCTGTACAATGCCCTCTTTCAGCCACATTCAAGGTAAGAACTAAGTTCTGTAACGTGGCTAACACAGGAAAGGGAACTAAAACTGGCTTACAAAAATGGCCACTACCGCATGGACTACAACAGGAAACACAACAGGGCACACTCTGACCCAGTAGGCAGGGGGAAAAGCACCATGGGAGAAGAGCCTACCAACTACCAACATCGTGAGACTGTAACACAAGCTAATGAAATCACGGAGCCCAATACCCTACACCCACCACAATGCAATGCTGATGTGACCCTGTACTGCACCCGAGAGCCACATCTGACCCAGGGAAAGGCTGTGACAGGATCGAACACATTCTGTTGTCATGGAGGTGGGTACGGCATTTGAGGCTAACATACAGGCTGGAAAAAAGGTTTTTAAAGTGGGGTTTTTTTGGTGGGAGGGGGTTAGTGACCACTGGGGGAGTCCGGGGAGATCATCCCCGATTCCCTCCAGTGGTCATCTGGGCAGTTGAATCACTTTTTTGGGACTTGTTCGTGAAAAAAAAGGGTCCAAAAAAAGTGACCCAAAATCGCGGTAAAAACGCCTTTTTTTTCGATTATCAGCTAAAGACGCCCATCTCTCCTCGGCTGATAACCATGCCCCAGTTCCGCCTCCACCATGCCTCTGACACGCCCCCGTCAACTTTATTCGTTTCCGCGACGGAGTGCAGTTGGAAACGCCCAAAATCGGCTTTCGATTATACCGATTTGAGCGCCTTTGCGAGACAAATGTTTATCTCCCGATTTAGGTCGCACTATAGGTGTTTTTCTCATTCGAAAATAAGCTGGATAGTATACTACATTACAATGTCAACACAATACACAATAAAGCATTTCAATAGACAGCATAGAATGTAAGAAAAGATGGAACACATAGATATATAAGCTAGAGTAACAGGAGTAAGAAAATAAGGGACTAGTTGCAAATGAGGATGGAAAGGTGCTTGAACATTATCTTGGCTAGGGTAGGAGTGGATAAACATGTCCTGTTTATTTTATTTTATAACAGCATTTATATTCCACATTCTCCAAACAGGTTTGGTTGAATGTGGCTTGCAAAGCTAGTAGAAGAGGAGGCGAATTACATTTTAATAGGAAAGATGGGGGGGACAGAGAGTAGTGATGTAAGAGGACTTGGTAAGACCTAGTGGAAGAGCAATGTGCAGCCAGTGTCATTTACTTCTTCCATTAAAGGCCTAGTTGAAGAGCCAAGCTTTCACCTGCTTCCTGAAGCAGAGATAGTCTTGTGTTAAACGAATACATATGCTGGTATTCTAATCATTTATGCATATTTTTGGCACCCATTTTTTAGAATTACCACCTATCTGTAAAGTGGCTGAAAATACACAGATAGCGAAGTTATACATCCACTGGCTATCATGGAACATATAACTCCATTTGAATATCAGCCCAAATATTTTTTTTACGAAACAAAAACACTTGTAATGCAAACAGGTTTTAAAACATTTTATTAGCCGTTCCACACTCTACACATCATTACCTTAGTGAACAGTACACAAAAAGGGTAATTCTAGAAGTGGCACTTAAAATTGTGAGCACAAATCTGAGTGGGCGCCCAAATTACCTGCACAACTTAATTGAATAATAAGCAAATTAGCACCAATAACTGACCACTAAATCAATTACTGGCTAATTGGCAACAATTTGCATTTATGTGTGCATCCTCCTAGTCGGTATTCTATAAAGATGCGCACATACTACTACTTAACATTTCTAAAGCGCTACTAGGGTTACGCAGCGCTGTACAATTTAACATGGAAGGACAGTCCCTGCTCAAGGAGCTTACAATCTAAAAGACAGGTGTACAATCTAAAGCTTACAATCTAAAAGACAGGTGTAGAGTCAATCTGATAGGGCATACTATATTTCTTGAAAGGTTAGGTGCCGAAAGCAGCATTGAAGAGGTGAGTTTTAAGCAGAGATTTGAAGATGGGTAGGGAGGGGGCTTGGCGTAGGGGTTGAGGAAGATTGTTCCAGGCATAGGGTAAGGCAAGGCAGAATGAGCGGAGCCTGGAGTTGGCAGTGGTGGAGAAGGGTACTGAAAGGAGGGATTTGTCCTGTGAGCGGAGGTTACGGGCGGGAACATAGGGGGAGATGAGGGTAGAGAGGTAGTGAGGAGCCGCATACATTGAGTGGAGGAGTGGCCTAGTGGAGTGGAGGAGTGGCCTAGTGGTTAGAGCACTGGTCTTGCAATCCAGAGGTGGCCAGTTCAAATCCCACTGCTGCTCCTTGTGATCTTGGGCAAGTCACTTACAAACTTAAATTGTGAGCCCTCCTGGGACAGAGAAATATCTAGAGTACCTGAATATAACTCACCTTGAGCTACTACAGGAAAAGGTGTGAGCAAAATCTAAATAAATAAATAGCAAAGGACATCCTCAACTGCCGTTGCATGGACTGAGGCATAGAAATATCCAGTGTACCTGAATGTAACTCACCTTGAGCTACTACTGAAAACGGTGTGAGCAAAATCTAAATAAATAAATACATGGATCCTTAAAGGGAGCATGGACACAGGAAGAGCACAAGTAGATCAGTGGCATTCCTAGTATTTGCACACAGTGTTACAGAATACATCAGATGTGCACCAGATTTATACTAGGTTTCAGTTGATGTTCATCCACGTGCCCAAAATTGGGCGTGGATCCTGGCACCATTTATAGAATAGCACTTAGCACTCATTTTTTCAGTGCCCAAATTTGGGTGCCATTTACTGAATGTAGCCCAAAGTGTAATAATAGTAGAAATGCTAAACTTTTTAGCCCCTCTAAAGTTAAAAAGTTTAATTTACCCTTTAGTGAACCAACCCTTTGGTGTACTGTGTTCTAGAATGTTCTCTTTATTGACACTCCTCACAGTAGCATGAATTGGAGCCAAACTCTGATTGTCTTTTTAATGGTACAGGTACACACACTAAAATCTAGACTGAAGTCAGAAAATATTTTCTCAGTCAGACAGTTATTTGAGATATGTTGCAAACATTATAAACCAAACTTTTACTTTGTTGAAAGATCTTGGCCGGGCAAGAGGGCAGGAGGGCAGCCCTGACAAGGCTCACACAGTTTGTTATTGAAACCATTCTGAGCATCTGGCAGATTAATTGGTTGCAGAGATAGGATGATCGATCCTGGAGTGTCTAAAAAGTCAGTTAAGGGGGGGGGGAGGGAAGCACTCTCCTCTCACCAAATTGGTCAATTTCCCTCCTGTTTGGAGATCTAACTTGCCGCTGTGAAATCATTAACCTCTGATGCAGCCACAGCAAAAGGTCAAAATGTAAAACAAACACTGAAGGCAGAGGAGGGGTCCTACATGGAAAGAGGGGAAAAGGAGGGGATAGGAAAGCCCTGAAAACCCTTTATGATTTCAAAGATAAGGTTCCTTATTGTACAATATGAACCAAAATTTAGGAAGTCCAGTGGTGACTTTTCAAATTTAATTTCAGTGTTTATATTCTACCCTTTCAATCACAGAAACTACAAAGTACAGTACAACATAATTGGTGCAAATAATAATCAATCCTAAACAGTACAACACACTTTTTTAAACAACCCTCTGAAACCCTCATCCACCTGCAAAACCCAAGCCTCAGCCTCAATATACACAATCTTGGCACCTTAATTCAAATAAAATGAAATTAAATAGTTTGGGTTTTTTTGTCAGCTGTTACATGGATTTAACAGTTACTATTCTGTTATGAAATGTTGCTGAGAGGCCTTGCAGGAAAAACTGATGGTACAGGGGAACCCAGAGCAAAACTAGACATCGTTGTGACATAAATAAATGTTCAATAATAAGAAGATGCAACCTCCTTTTGCTCACTCCACAGGGCTTGTGTTCTTCATATTAACTGGAACAAGAAAAATAACAGCTGGGCCTTTGGGATTGAGATAAGTAGAGTCCTTTAATTCTGAGAAAAGACCCAACGTGGGCCGTGTTTCGGCATAAAAATGCCTGCCTCAGGGGTCCAGATTGTTCTCAGAGATAAAATGATAAAAGATTGGAAAAACCAACCAGTCATGATATATTTCCCAAGGCAAAATAATCGTCCACGCTATCATGCAGAACGCTGTCAATAAAATAACGTCAATTAATAACGGCATTCTGCACGATAACGTGGACAATTATTTTGCCTTGGGCGATATATTCTGACTGGTTTGGTTTTCCTATATCATTTTATCTCTAAGAATACTAATATTAATTTTTTGTCATTATTATTGTACAATATTAAGAGGCCCTTTTACAAAGCTGAGGCAAAAAGTGGCCGTATTGCACCCTTACAAGGTTCTTTCCCACTCACTAAGGCTATTTTTTTCCTGCAGCCAGAAAATGGCCAATTTTCTATTTTCAGCATCAGTGGTCATTAACGCATAGGCCACTTACTGTGACCCATTTTCTAGGTGGTAATTTATTTATTTATTACATTTGTACCCCCGCGCTTTCCCACATGTTGCAGGCTCAATGCGGCTTACATAGTAAATGCATACAATTACAAAGTCTGGAGAAGAATAATACAATTGTAGTAAACGAGTTAAAGATGGGATAACGAAAGGAAAAGAGATAGGGAAGGAATGGTAAGGAAAGATAGAGGGAAGTGGTAAGGAGAAGGATCAAGTAGCTGGTTTGAAATTTAATTAAAGTCATTCGGGTAAGCTTTTTTAAAGAGGTGGGTCTTCAACATTTTCCTGAAGGGTAGATGGTCATTGATTTTCCGGATGGGTTTTGGCAGAGCGATCCAAAGCTGGCTGCCCAAGAAGGAGAAACCAGACGCATAGGAGGTCTTATATTTAATACCCTTGCAATTTGGGAGGTGTAAAGGCTCACATGCTAATTAGTTAGCATGCAGCAATGTGGCTGCACTGATTAGAACAGGCACGCCCATTATCCACACCCAGACATGACCACTCAACCAAAAAATAAAATTTTATTTTTTAGCACATGGGTAACGCACACATATCAGAATTTTACCCCAGGATGCATCAGTGTGCCTCATAGTAAGCTCTTAAGCTGCAGGAAGTATGCACTAGTGCTTACCGCAGCTCGGTGAAAGAGCCCCTGAGTAATTATATTCATTTGATGATCTTTTAACATTTTTATATTCATAGACATATTTTATTCTTATGTTAAGTAATCATAATTTTGATTTGATATTTTGTAGTTGATAAGCTATGTATCAAGTGCCATTTAACTGGCCAGGTGCCACTCCTGGCCGGTTAAATGGTTTTGGATTATCATGGGGCTAGTTTTTACTTTTACATTGAC
Source organism: Microcaecilia unicolor (assembly GCF_901765095.1). NCBI lineage: Eukaryota > Metazoa > Chordata > Amphibia > Gymnophiona > Siphonopidae > Microcaecilia > Microcaecilia unicolor. Next base: position 133,097,267 of record NC_044039.1, read on the forward strand.
CCCCTGTAAATTGAAATTCTGTACAGTCCAGACTACTTGAAGTTATTAGATATTAATGTATTTATTTTATGCCTTCATTATCACAGGAGATCTGAATTACATTTAGATGTTTCTAATCACTCAGTTCTTGAATTCCTTAAATTTAACGTTAGGTCGAAGTAGTGATTGTTTTTGGCAGGAGATTTCAACAAGATTGGATTATTAGTCACTGATAGTGTCTTGGAATTCTACTACCTCATCTGTTTTAGATAGTTTAGCTCTCGTGCGTAAAAGGAAAGGAAAGAAAGCAGCTAATCCATGGTATTCTGATGCTCTGATACTGCTAAAAAGATCTTGTAGATCATTGGAAAGACATTGGAGGAAGAGTAAAAATGAAACATCTTCTCTTTGTTGGAGAGAAAAGATAAAACAATATAAATTGTCTAATAAAGAAGCAAAAATATGGTATTATGACCAGCAAGTAAAGAAAGCAGAGAATTCATCGAAAGCTTTCTTTAAGATCTATCGCACCCTGACCTGTTCTGATGGAATACAGATGATTTCTGAGTTATCTCAACCTTCTGCTGAAAGTCTAACTCAATACTTTCAGTCTAAAGTTAATATAAGATGTTCATTAGCTCAGCAGTTACAGACTTAGTCAGTTCATTGGCTTTGAGAGGGACCTATCAGTTAGAGGAAGTTCCTTCTGAAAGACTTTGAGATAAATTTATCCCAGTTTCATCTGAACTGGTAAGGAAGACTCATAATTTTAATTAAACTTTTAGATCTCTTACAAATTCTTTATTTTTAACTCAAACTTCAGAAGATTTACATCCTTCAATGGAGGAGCTGGCTAGCTATTTTAGAAACAAGACTGAAAATATAAGCACATTATTACACCAAGGTCCTATTGATACTGCAGAATCAAATGAAATGTCTGTTTGTCAAGACACTGATATTAAAGCAGAACTTATCTGGTCTGAATTCAGTCAAGTTACTCCAAGTGAAGTAGAATCTGTTCTAAAAAAAAAGTTAGCTGGCACGTTTTGCATGTATGATCATTGTCCTTCATAGTTGTTAAAAACAGCTCCATATCCCCACCCCCTTCAAATAATAGCATGGATAACACAGCTAGTAAATACACTATTTAAAGAAGGAAAATTCCCTCAGGTTTTTGATAGAACAATCTTGACTCCAATTTCCAATTCCTGTGACGCCAATATGTCAGTGGCAGCAAATTTTCGACCGGTTGACAGCATTCCTTGGTTTGCTAAATTGATGGAATCTTTAGCTGCAATATAGCTACAGTCCTATCTAGATTCACATCATTATCTTCATGACTCACAGTTTGGATTTAGGAGCTAGGGCACAGTACAGAGGCATTATTAGTAACATTGGTTACCAAGGTTAAGAATTTGCTTAGTCAAAATATACCTTCAGTTCTGTTGCAGTTCGATGTTTCGGGTGCCTTTGATACTGTTGATCATTTATTATTACTAAATAGGCTTTGTGATCTGGGTTTGACTGGTTTAAGGATTTCCTCCAAAAATAGGCAGTATAGCGTAAGGAAAAATGATAAGCTCTCAAAAACTTGGAATTCTGTCTGTGGAGACCCTCAAGGCTCCCCTGTTTTGCCCCTGTTGTTTAATGTTTTTATGTGTTTGTTGGGGAAACTTTTTAAGTTCCTCATTATTTTATACAGATTCCTATGCGGATGCTATTTTTATTTTGTTACCTTTATCAAGCGATATATTAGATTGTGAATCTATCATCTCAAAATGTATTTCCAGAACTCATAAATGGGCATCTTCAAATTTATTAATGTTAAATACAGCAAAAGCTAAGTTTCTATATTTTGATAACTCATTAAGATCCAGCAAAATCTTACTCTTGAATCTGGGGAAAGTTTGATCTTTGAAAAACCATCAAGAGTTTTAGGTGTTATCCTAGGCACTCAATTGACAACTTATGTAAAAGAGTGTTTTTTTTAAACTGAGACAACGTAGAGCTATTCGTTCTTCAATTTTTCCAGCACAGTTTAGATTGCTTGTACAAGCAAGTATCTATTTAAAGAGGCTTCAATTGTTGCAAAACTGTGCTGCAAAGTTGATTTTTAGTAAGAAAAAATATGACCACATGACACCATTGCTTAGGAAGCTTCATTGGTTGCTGGTTGATTTTAGGATTGATTTCAAGTTGGCCTGTTTGGTTCATAAAATCTTTTATGATTGCTGTCCCGCTGACCATATTTCATTGATTTCTTATCCGACCTAAGTGGTGATGCACTTAGGGAATAGAAACCCTCGGGAGATGTATGCGTTAGGCGGGGAGAATCTGATAGGTTCAGACGGGGAGAGGGATCTTGGGGTGATAGTATCTGAGGATCTGAAGGCGACGAAACAGTGTGACAAGGCGGTGGCCGTAGCTAGAAGGTTGTTAGGCTGTATAGAGAGAGGTGTGACCAGCAGAAGAAAGGAGGTGTTGATGCCCCTGTATAAGTCGTTGGTGAGGCCCCACCTAGAGTATTATGTTCAGTTTTGGAGGCCGTACCTTGCGAAGGATGTAAAAAGAATTGAAGCGGTGCAAAGAAAAGCTACGAGAATGGTAAGGGATTTGCGTTACAAGACGTAGGAGGAGAGACTTGATGACCTGAACATGTATACTCTGGAAGAAAGGAGAAACAGGGGTGATATGATACAGACGTTCAAATATTTGAAAAGTATTAATCCGCAAACGAACCTTTTCCGGAGGTGCGAAGGCAATAGAACGAGAGGACATGAAATGAGATTGAAGAGGGGCAGACTCAAGAAAAATGTCAGGAAGTATTTTTTCACGGAGAGAGTAGTGGATGCTTGGAATGCCCTCCCACGGGAGGTGGTGGAAATGAAAACGGTAACAGAATTCAAACACGTGTGGGATAAACATAAAGGAATCCTATTCAGAAGGAATGGATCCTAAGGAGCTTAGCCGAGATTGGGTGGCAGAGCCAGCCGGTGGTGGGAGGCGAGGATACTGCTGGGCAGACTTATACGGTCTGTGCCAGAGCCAGTGGTGGGAGGCGGGGCTGGTGGTTGGGAGGCAGGGATAGTGCTGGACAGACTTATATGGTCTGTGCCCTGAAGAGGACAGGTACAAATCAAAGTAGGGTATACACATAAAGTAGCACATATGAGTTTGTCTTGTTGGGCAGACTGGATGGACCATGCAGGTCTTTTTCTGCCGTCATTTACTATGTTACTATGTTACTATGACCTCAACTCAGTCTAAATGTAAACATTATGTATTAAATCTAGCTTTTCCTGTAGTTCATAAGATTCGATATAAGAGGTTTTTGAATAGTTCATTTAGGGGCCCTTTTACAAAGGCACGTTAAGAACTTCAATGCAATACCACTTGATCTCTTATTCCGAATATGAACTCTTTATACTTGACTGCTTAATCTACTATGTCAATCATAATCTCTAATGTAATACCACTTGTATCTCTCACTCCGGAAATGGCGATGGCCATGACGGAACAATGTAAGCCATATTGAGCCTGCAAATGGGTGGGAAAATGTGGGATACAAATGCAACAAATAAATAAATAAATAAACTACACGTGTGTAGCACACGCCTAAATGAGACTACTGCCAGGCTATCACGCCCCCCCCCCCCCCCCCCCCCCGGCAGTAATTTTAGATTTGGCGCACGGCCATAATACCTGGATGATTTATTTCCTCCCATGTGTCATTTTCAGCAGTAATCGGCAGTTGGCACGTGCCGACCAGTCACCGCACATGTAGCTCATAAGCCCTTACCGCTAGATCAATAGGTGGCGCTAAGGACTCAGGCCGGTTTTGGACGCGCGCCAGTTTCAGTATTACTAAATTCCCTTTTCCCGGCCCATTTAAAAAAAAATCTTTTTTGCAGATGCAGTAAAAACTGGCCCAGCACACACCCAATACACATGCCTACACTACCACAGATCACTTTTTACCACGGCTTAGGAAAAGGACCCCATAGTTGTCTAGCTGTCAAATTATGGAATTCTACATCTTTATTACTTTGTGAAATCAAAGTTTATATATCATTTAGAAGGGTTTCAAAAACCTTGTTTTTGAGTTGATGAGTGATATTGGACTATGTAATTGACACTCTTTTGTTACCCACTATGATCCCTAAGGGAAATCAGCGTGCTTAGAAATGCTGGGAATAGAAATAGAATAGAATAGAATCATAAGGTTTTTAGATGTATGTCCATCTTTTTACTTAAAAGATGACCCCTTCTGAAATTCTACAATGGGTCACTAACTTTGTTAATTCTGCTTTGCTGGAAGGATATTATCCTAAAGATATTGCTAGAATTATGCTTGCTCCGATACCGAAGGGAACTGGAGCAGATTTGCCATCTGTGGAAAGTGGGTTGCTAAACTTTTAGAATTTGTTTTCAACATGCAATTTTCAGATTATCTTGCTATGTCAACATATTTACAATCATCATAACATGGCTTTTGCCCAATGCATAGCATGGAGACTCTTCTACTTAAGCTTGTAATGGAAATAAGGAAATTTGGGGGGTTTGGTAAGAAAGTAGTTTTCTTGTAGTTTGACATCTCTACAGCCTTTGATGCTATAGACCACTCTTTACTGTTGACCAGATTGAGTGAGATGGGAATTACAGGAAGGGTATTTAATTGGTCTGAGGCATTTTTGAAAAAGAATATATAATGTCAGAAAAAATGGGGAAGAATCTTCTTTTTGGTCATCTACTTGTGGAGTCCCTCGGGGATCTCCACTCTCCCCTCAATTATTTACCCTGGAATTCTATATATGGCGCCTTAATTTCCGTGCAGGAATTGAAGCATATTCTATAACAATGTGCATAACTTAACTGGTTAAATAGCTAATCAGTGCCAGGGGCGTAGCCAGACAGCAGAGTTTGGGTGGACCTAGGCAAGAAGTGGGTGGGCACCCAAGTGTTCTCCACCACACCAAATAAATATCTCAGCTGGTGGAAAAAATACTTATCTCCACATTGGCAGTCTACAGCAGACGTGCGCTGAAAACTGAGCATGCGTAGGTGCCAGTATCGTGGAGAGCAGCATTTTCATTACCATCAGGGAGAAGTCTTCAGCTGGCAGAGACTGGGATCCCCACCAGCTACCAATAATGTATACTACTGACGGGGCCCACCTGTAGCTACGCCACTGATCAGTGCTATTAACTGAATGTTAACAAGCAATTATCGGCACTAATTGGCATTAGGATTTACGCATACAAATCACTAATCACATTCTGTAACTTGGTGCGCCTAAATTCTAAGTTGCATAGTTGAAAGGGGGTGTGACCATAGGCATGGCGTGGGCATTTCTAAAAACTATGCACGTTGTTAAAGAATACACCCGCTCTGTGCCTTATTTAGGCATCAGGATTTACGCCAAGTAAAATATGGTGTAAATGGCCGCAGCTACATTTGGTAGCGTGGAATGGCGCTCAGCGTTATTCCATATACCATGTGGAAATTTAAGCCTATTCTATAACATTTAGGCATACTTTACAGAATTCGTCTAGGTGTATTTTTTAGGTGCTGTATATAGAATCTAACCCTTAACGTGTATTTGAGCTCTTTGGGCAAGTATTTGGCTGAACAGAACATTTTTTTTCTCTACCATATGCGGATGATACTTTTATCCTCTGCCCATAACAAAGTACCTTTGAAGAAACTTTATTATGTGTGAAGCGGTATATTACTATAGTAATTAGACAAATGTAATTTTCTTAGATTAAATAAACGGACAACCAACTTGCTTTGGTTTGATGATTTCCAAACAATTCCATTAAATGAGGTTATTGTATCCTCAGGCGAACTGCTTAAAATAGAAAATAAATCCAGAGTTTTGGGTGTGGTCTAGATTCAAACTTGTCTTTTGAGTTTCAGATTAATGAGTTTACAAATAAATTTTTCTTTAATTTGCATTGCTTAAGAGACATAACATCATCATTAAGTCCTGGGTGCTTTAGAATTGTTGCTCAGGCTATTTTAATTCCTTACCTGGATTATTTCAATTCTCTGTTTTGTTGTTTTCTTTCTTTGAAATTATGTAGGAAATTGCAACTGTTACAAAATGCATCTTCTCGGCTAATTTTCTCATTAGGGAAGTTTCATGAAACAGCTCCACTTTGAAACAAACTACGCTGACTTAAAATAGAGTTGCATCTCTATTTTAAAATAGCTTGTATGGTTTATAAAAGTTCCCATGGACTTAATTCAGAAAATATAGTATAACTTTTGCTATTTCCTATGAATAGATCAAATTCAAGAAGTATACCTAGGTTGAAATTAGATTTTCCATTAATAAGTAAGGTATGTTTAAAGTCTACTACTACTACTTAACATTTCTAAAGCGATACTAGGGTTACGCAGCGCTGTACAATTTAACATGGAAGGACAGTCCCTGCTCAAGGAGCTTACAATCTAAAAGACAGGTGTACAATCTAAAGACAATCTAAACAATCTAAAGACAAGTGTAGAGTCCGCCTGATAGGGCATACTATATTTCACGAAAGGTTAGGTGCCGAAAGCAGCATTGAAGAGGAGAGTTTTAAGCAGAGATTTGAAGATGGGTAGGGAGGGGGCTTGGCGTAGGGGAAAAAACTTTCACTTACCAAAGTGCTAAGATGTGGAATATTCCATATGAAAATCCATAATTTCATTTTATTATCTTTTTCGAAAGGCACTTAAAACGTATTTATTTTTAGATCAACAATTGTAAATTTATTTAGTTTCCAAGACAATTAAGGAAACAGTTGTTAATTCCCTTTTATGTGAAGGTTTCTCTATTTGTGATCTGGCTTGCAACCTAAGGGTTCAAGAGAGACTATAAGATGCAATTATACAATTCAATGTTATACGTGGAGGGGCATAATTGAACGAAAACGTCTATCTCCATGGGTGTTTATCTCCAAGAACGGGTCCGTGAAGGGGCGGACCGAACCGTATTTGGAAAAAAATAGACGTTCATGTTTTATTCGACAATTTGTGAGCTGGGTGTTTTTGTTTTTCAGTGATAATGGGAAATGAAAGCGCCCAGCTCAAAAACGAATAAATCCAAGGCATTTGTTCGTGGGAGGGGCCAGGATTCGTAGTGCACTGGTCCCCCTCACATGCCAGGACACCAACCAGGCACCCTAGGGGGCACTTTTACAAAAACAAAAAAAAAGGTAAAAGAACTCCCAGGTGCATAGCACCCTTCCCTTGTGTGTTGAGCCCCCCAAATCCCCCTCAAAACCCACTGCCCACAAGTCTACACCATTACTACAGCCCTAAGGGGTGAAGAGGGGCACCTACATGTGGGTACAGTGGGTTTGGGGGGGTTGGATGACTAAGCATTAAGCAGCACAATTGTAACAGGTAGGGGGGGATGGGCCTGGGTCCACCTGCCTGAAGTCCACTGCACCCCCTAACAACTGCTCCAGGGACCTGCATACTGCTGCCAGGGAGGTGGGTATGACATTTGAGGGTGAAAATAAAAAGTTGTGAAACATCATTTTTTTGTGGTGGGAGGGGGTTAGTGACCACTGGGGGAGTCAGGGGAGGTCATCCCCGATTCCCTCTGGTGGTAATCTGGTCATTTAGGGCACTTTTTGGGGCCTTATTCGTGAAAAAACAGGGTCTAGGAAAAGTGCCCTAAATTCTAGCTACAAACGCATACTTTTTTTCCATTATCGGCGAAAGGCGCCCATCTCTCCTCGGCCGATAACCACGCCCCAGTTCCACCTTCGCCACACCTCCGACAAGCCCCCATCAACTTTGTACGCTTCCGCGATGGAGTGCAGTTGAAAACGTCCAAAATCGGCTTTCCATTATACCGATTTATTCGTTTTTGTGAGATAAACGTCTATCTCCCGATTTGGGTCAAAATCTAGGCGTTTTTCTCTTTCAATTATAAGGTGGATAGTAACATAGTAGATGACGTCAGAAAAAGACCTGCACGGTCCATCCAGTCTGCCCAACAAGATAAACTCACATGTGCTACTTTTTGTGTATACCTTACCTTGATTTGTACCTGTCCTTTTCAGAGCACAGACCGTATAAGTCTGCCCAGCACTATCCCCGCCTCCCAACCACCAGCCCCGCCTCTCACCACTGGTTCTGGCACAGACCGTATAAGTCTGCCCAGCACTATCCCCGCCTGCTTAATTCAATGTTATACAAAGCAATAATGTGTCTGTGTTAAAAGAGGGTGCAATGATTTTCTACCAGTTGTCAGGTATGGATGTTTTTACTCTTTTTCTGCCCACCTACAACAGAATTACCCAAACATCTACTTTATCCATTTGCTACTTTAATCTCTACTAAACGCTTGTGCTGCACTAGAAGATGCTGGTAAGCTATGCAGTCAGCTCCTCCCTCCTTAGAAATTGTACATGGCATTCACCTGATCCAGTGGGGGACCCAGATTTTGGTGTCCTATTGTCACAACAGAGTTCAATGTTGCCAGTGAGTTATCAGGAGTAGAGAATGACACAGGGACAAAGTTTGTCCCCGTCCCCATGGGTTCTGTCTCCGTCCCTGCCCCGTCCCTGCAGGCCCTGTCTCCATCCCCGAAGGTTGTCCCCGTCCCCATGCGCTCTGTCCTCATCTATAGAAGCCTTGAACACATATGATTTTATATTTAAATCTTTTTATTAAAGTATAAAAAGGAACAATATGCTGTGCAACTGTTGTATATAAATTACAAATAGAGAACAATAATAGCAATGGGCAGCTATAATAACCCTACTTCCCCCCACCACCACCCTCTACCCTTCCAACACTAACAATAGCTGATTTTTACTACACCAAGGAATCCTAATTCACACTATTAAAATGTCCAGGGCAGTGGCGTAGCCAAGGGTGGGCTCGGGAGGGCCCAGGCCCACCCACTTTGTGCTCAGGCCCACCCAGTAGCAGCACACCTATGATGAGGCTGGCAGGGATTCCCAAGCCCCACCAGCTGAAAACTCCCAACAATTCTCTCTCTCCTGCATACCTTGTAAATAGCAGATCTTCGCCTGCAGCGAGCAACAACTGATACATGCTGTGGGGCCAACATGAGTAGTGTGTATTAGTTACTGCTCGCTGCTGGTGAAAATGTGCTATTTAAAAGGTATGCGGGGGTAGGGGAATGCTTGAGAGACCATATGGTATGCAGGTGAGAGAGGGAGAGACCAAATCACTTGTGGGACAAGGCGGAGTTCTTCTGTCCACCCATCTTGGGCCCAGGCCCACCCAAAATTGGGTGTCTGACTACGCCCCTGGTCCAGGGGTATAACATACAACCCGTTCTATATGCCCTAGAGGGGAAAAATATGCCCTATGAAGCACTGTTATGGTTTTTTTTATCTGTGGATAAATAAGAAGCCATCAACAATCTCAGGATTCAATTTAGCTCTCCTGTCTTCCACAGTCCATCCTGGAATAGAAGTTGTCTTCTTAGAAGATGTGCTGGTAGCAGGATTTACAGGATCCCCCATGCAAATTTTGCTGGTTGTAGCCAGTATGTTTGCTTGTTTTTCCAAAAAATTAAAATATCTTCGTAGGCTTCACTTAAACATAAATAACAGTCCAGTTAATTAACAGGCTTCAAAGTAGAAAATGACATGGGGACAAGTTTGTCCCCATCCCTGTGGGCTCTGTCCCCATCCCTGCCCCGTCCCCGTGGGATCTGTCCCCGTCCCCGTGGGATCTGTCCCCATCCCCACCCCACGAGCTCTGTTCCCATCCCCATCCCTGCGATCACTGTGGCTCCGTGTCCTCGTCTCATTCTCTAATCAGGAGTATGAGATGTGCTGTATATGTGACTGTACCACTGTGTAATGTGGTGGCTTAAATAGTAGTCCTCTCTTTGACTGCTAAAAATGTAACCACTTAGTGTTAAATATCGGCACAACTGGTTAACTTTTTAATGGCCAAAATAAACCCAGATATTCGATACTAGTCACCAGATACAGTCTAGCATTTAATATCCGGGTTTAACGCCAGCAGCAGACAGCAAATGCACTGCTCGCCACCAGCTGAATATTGGGCCCAATGTATTTGTACTTTCTTGCAACAATACACAGAGAGTTCTTCCTAACACATCGAACTATTCATTTGTGCAGCTTGACAGAAACATAAGAGTCTGAAGTTGATGGGAGATGCAGAGCTAATGAGTGGGGATAATTGCTCTCATGAGTGACTCCTATTGGTATAAAAGTAGTACTGCAAGGATTAGCTTACAAAATGATTATTTCCCTTTAAGTTCTTGGCCATATTAGAGACATTTTTCATAAGGATAATCACCCTTGAGAGAAAAATGTGTGTTTGGGGGAGGGGAGTGGATTGATGGTAAAAAAAAAAAAAGATTCTTCAAATGAAAAAGCTAATAGAATCCATGGTTACAACAAAAATATAAGCATGTAGCATAGTAACATAGTAAATGACAACAGATAAAGACCTGAACGGTCCATCTAGTCTGCCCAACAAGATAAACTCATTTTACATGGTATGTAATACTTTTTATGTATACCCGAGTTTGATTTGTCCCTACCTTTCTCAGGGCACAGACCGTAAATGTCTGCCCAGCACTGTTCCTGTACTAAAAGTTCTGAAGCTAACGTCGAAGCCCCTTAAAATGTACACTCCAGCCTCTCCTTATCTATTCAGTCATGATCAGGACACAGACCGTAGAAGTCCGCCCTGCACCGGTTTTATTCTCCAAATACCGGCGTCGCCACCCAGTCTCTGCTAAGATTCCATAGATCCAATCCTTCTAAACAGGATTCCTTTGTGTTTATCCTACGCATGTTTGAATTCCGTACCGGTTTCATCTCCACCACCTCCCACAGGAGGGCAATCCACGTATCTATCACCCTCTCTGTGAAAAAATACTTCCTGACATTACTCCTGAGTCTGCCCCCTACAACTTCAATTCATGTCCTCTAGTTCTACCACCTTCCCGTCTCTGAAAAAGGTTCGTTTGCCAATTCATACCTTTCAAATATTTGAACGTCTGTATCATGTCACCCCTGTTTCTCCTTTCCTCCAAAGTATACATGTTCAGGTCAGTAAGTCTCTCCTCGTATGGTTTGCAACACAAATCCGATACCATTTTTGTAGCTTTTCTTTGCACCGCTTCCAGTCTTTTTACATCTTTAGCAAGATACGGCCTCCAAAACTGAACACAATACTCCAAGTGGGGCCTCACCAACGACTTGTAGAGGGGCATCAACACCTCCTTTCTTCTACTGGTTATACCCCTCTCTATGCAGCCTAGAGAGGGATATAACATAGGCATCACATATTTGTTTTAATTTTCTGGAACTTTTCTAGAGTGCAGACTAACATAATAAGAAAGCAGGCAGCAGACGGGCTTGTTTGTCCTCTGGGTGGGGGCCCACACCACTATCACTATGACAAATCTGCGGTAGGAATGCAGCATGGATGGAGTGACTTCCTAGAGTGGTAAAACAGTAAAACTCATTTTCTCAAAATATCAGCTGATCTCTTTCTTGGCCTTACTTCTCGGGCTTATTTTACAACTTATGTTTTTACTTATTTCTGGGGAGGAAGGGGAAAGGTGTTTACATTTTTATGGTTTCATCCCTTTTGAAGATGTGATTGTGGTCTTAACACTGTAGGAAATGTATTTTGGAAAGCAAAGCAAATGAACCAGCAACAAAGTGAAACACGAAGAAGTGAAGCCAAGAGCAAGGCAAACTGATATTTTAAGAAAAATATATACACAAACCATAGACATAGTTTGATGGTTTATTCTGATGGAGCAAGGGGTGGGGATGGAAGTGAACTTTCTCCCCCTTTTCCTCAGGCCCACTGAGTAGCGAGAGCACACATTCTCTTTCTCCTTCTCTCCTCTCACTCACCCCTCCCTCCCCCTACTTTCTTCCCTCTCCTTCTGTTTGCCTACCTTGGCACCCTAATGCTTCCCTCTCTCCACAACCCACCAACCTCTAATCCTGCCTTCCACTTATTCATCTGTTGATGATGATTTCCTCTTCCTCTGCATCTGCCAATGGGAGGACAGCTTTGACTCCTCACCCCCTGCACAGATTGATGCCAGTTCCTCATCCCTCCAACCTGCATGGGCTGACACAAAAATGGCAGCCACTTCACCATCCTTTCTGCAGAAGCATAGCATCCTCCACCTTGCAGCCCATGTAAGCTGACATTTACATTTGGAAAGAGGACATTGCTTCCCCCTCCATACTCTTCTGGGATCTGACCATATAGCACAGACTAAGATAGGGTTGCCTGACTACATCTCCTGCAACAGATGGAGAAAATCCGGGGTTTGCCCCACTGTATGCATGGAGAGATAACCCTGATTTCCTAGAGAAAAGAAGGATTACATCTCTATGGATGCAACAAGGTAAGATCAGTGCTGCTACCTTCTGTTCTACACGGAGTCTGTAACAAAGGGGGCAAATCTGTAAGTGGGCACCTTCCATCAAGCACTCCAATGCCACGGGGTGAGAGCTCATTCTATAATGGCATCTAGGCACCCAGATTCTATTATAGAATACTAATGTAATCCGGTATTGGCATACCTTACATTTATGTACTCGCAGTTACACCAGCAAATGACCTGGCGTAACTGTGGGCACGTGGAGGGGCTTAATCAAACGCGAATGCCCATCTCCATGGGCGTCTATGTCCGAGAACGGGTACATGAAGGGGCGGGACAGACCGTATTTTCGAAAAAATTTTAGATAATACGGTTTGTGCCCGGCAAATGCATCGGATTTGTGTAGATTTGAGCTGGGCGGTTTCGTTTTTCAGCAATAATGGAAACCGAAGGGGCCCAGCTCAAAAACAAACAAATCCAAGGCATTGGGTCGTGGGAGGGACCAGGATTCGTAGTGCACTGGTCCCCCTCACATGCTAGGACACCAACCGGGCATCCTAGGGGGCACTTGTAACAATTTTAAAAAATAAATAAATATCTCCCAAGTCCATAGCTCCCATCCCTTGGGTGCTGAGCCCCTCAAATCCCCCCCAAAACCCACTGCCCACAACTCTACACCATTACCATAGCCCTTATGGCTGAAGGGGGGCACCTACACGTGGGTACAGTGGGTTTTGGGGGCGGTTTGGAGGGATCCCATTTACCACCACAAGTGCAACAGGTGGGGGGGATGGGCCTGGGTCCACCTTGGTGAAGTCCACTGCACCCACTAACAACTGCTCCAGGGACTGCTGTGATGGAGCTGGGTATGGCATTTGAGGCTGGCATACAGGCTGGAAAAAAAAAGTTGTTAAAGTGTTTTTTTTTATGGTGGGAGGGGGTTAGTGACCACTGAGGGAGTCAGGGGTGGATATCCACGATTCCTTCTGGTGGTCATCTGGTCATTTAGGGCACTTTTTTGGGACTTGTTCGTGAAAAAAAAGGGTCCAAATAAAGTGACCCAAATTCGATTATCGGCCGAAGGCGCCCATCTCTCCTTGGCCGATAAATACGCCCCAGCCCCGCCTTCACCACGCCTCTGACACGCCCCTGTCAACTTTGCCCGTTTCCGCAACAGATTGCAGTTGAAGACACCCAAAATCGGCTTTCGATTATACCGATATGGGCGCCTTTGTGAGATGGGCGCCCATCTCCCGATTTGGGTCGAAATATGGGTGCCCATCACTTTCAAAAATAAGGTTGTAAATGTGGCAAGAGCACGCATAAATTGCCGTATTCTGTAAGTTGTGTATGCAAATGGAAATACTGCCCATGCCCTCCCCTTGCATTTACAGAATATGTCACTTAGGCACCCCTTATAGAATAGTGCTTAGTCACTTTGCTGCCACTAAGGAGCCTACCGGATGATTCTCAAAGCGATTTAAGCAGGTAGAAGCCTCTCCTGCCAGCTTAAATCACTTCCCACCACCAAGTGGAAATTTTCAGCAGCACTTAACCAAAGGACTGAAATACAAAACAATTTATGCATCCAGCTTCTCCTACTTAAGCGCACAACTATGGAATGGACTCCCAAAAGCTGTGAAAATAATCCATGCCCATCTAAACTTCAGGAAATCATTAAAAACCACCCCCTTCAAAAAGGCTTACCCCACCGATCCAACGTAAATCCCCACACCCAGCAACACAGCACAACCAATGATCGTACTGGACAATATACAATCTTCATCCCTTCCATCCTCATGGTGCCTGATACACACCTACCTCACTTCGAACACAATATAACCTGTATTTGTTATCAACCGACTGGCGAACACCTGTACAGTACTAAGTAAGCCACATTGAGCCTGCAAATAGGTGGGAAAATGTGGGGTACAAATGTAACAAATAAATAAACAAATATTCAGACAGCAGAAGGGAGCCCGATTAATTCCCACGGTCAGCAGTCAGTCCAGATATTCAATGTCAGGCTGTTTCCGGTGACCGGCATTGAATATCTGGTTTATTATTGGCCGGTTTAAACTTAACCGGTTAAATTCATATTCAGAGATAGCCAGTTAAGTTTAAACCAGACAAAGTTATTCCAGCTATTTATGCGGCTCATATATGGCTGCTTACAATAGCTGGCTATGAATAGCTTATATCGCGCGATATAGCCAGTTAACTCCAACCACTAACCAGCAATATTCAGCAGTGGATAGCCAGACAGTACTGAAACTGCTGCGGAAATAGAGCTCACAGTCCCTGAATGGGGTACATAAGAACATAAGAATAGCCATATTGGGTCAGATCAATGGTCCATCTGCTTCCAGCAGTGACCAGTCCAGGTCACAAGTATCTGTCAGAAGCCCATTCCATGCTACCAATCCCAGTGCAAGCAGTGGCTTCCCCATGTCTGTCTCATTAACAGACTATAGGCTTTTCCTCCAGAAACTTGTCCAAACCTTTTTTAAACCCAGATATACTAACCGCCATTACCATATCCTCCGGCAACGAGTTCCAGAGCTTAACTATTCTTTGAGTGAAAAATATATTTCCTACTATTTTAAAAGTATTTCCATGCAATTTCATTAAGTCTTTGTACTTTCTGAATAAGTGAAAAATCAATTCACCTCCACCTGCTCCACACCACTCAGGATTTTGTAGACCTCAATCATATCCCCCCTCAGCCGTCTCTTTTCCAAGCCGAAGATCCTTAACCTCTTTAGCCTTTCCTCATGTGGGAGCAATTCCAGGGGACACTCAATGAAATTGCATGGAAATACTTTTAAAATAGGAGGAAATATTTTTTCACTCAAATAATGGTTAAGCTCTGGATCACGTTGCTGGAGGATGTAGTAATGGCGGTTAGTGTATCTGGGTTTAAAAAAGATTTGGACAAGTTCCTGAAGGAAAAGTCCATAGTCTGTTACTGAGATGGACATGGGGGAAGCCACTGCTTGCCCTGGGATTGGTAGCATGGAATGTTGCTACTAATTGGGTTTCTGCCAGGTACTTGTGACCTGGATTAGCCACTGTTGGAAGCAGGATACTGGGCTAGATGGACCATTGATCTGATCTAGTATGGCTATTCTTACGTTCTTATGAGTAAGACTTTCATGAGATCCCAAGCGGAATGCCATACCCATGTGAAATCTCATCAAGCTCTCAGAGAAAATCTGAACCGGCTCCTTCAAACCCACAAAGCGTTTGAAGAAATCTTTTAACAAACTGTATCTGGAAACCTTCTTCCTTGTAACAATAGAGAACGCATGCCAAAAATAAATCTGTCCACCATTTGTTTCAAATCAAAAGAATGACACAGATTGGGGGTGGGGGGGGTTGGCGAGCAGAATATTTGGTCTGTCATGTAATCGAGTCCTGCAGGAAAATAATTTTACTGTGTATTTCAAAGGGTCACTATCTTCAGTGTAGTAATAACAATATTGAGATACAGGGACTCATCTGTGAAATATTTAGACCAATGCAAAGCTTCAAAAGTGCAAAATACTCAGCACTAATGGAGCTTTTGCAGCAGTGCCAAATCAGTTTGCAGTTTATGAAACTAGTTTGCATTAGACTGGTGGTAGCTGTACACATGGAGCCCTTTGAACCATGGAAATGAGCTGGTACCAGAATATATATTTACCTAAAGGTTGTGCAATTACCTGCCCTATTGAGTCCACATTAACCATGTGATTTGGCCATTGCTCATGATGTGTTATCTATAATACACGGCCATCCTCAGTCTAGGATGTCAGGTCTATTTGTAAGCATCCAAACAGATCTAAACTCACTCATCAGCAACAAATCATTAACATGTCAAAAGCTGTGGGGAAACCTACAGAGTCTACTCCTAAGATTTGGAAGTGCTTGGATAACAAAAGAAATGCTAAGAGCTTGTTAATTTCCATAAAAGTCACACCAACATCGAACTCATCACTACTCAAAAACACTTAGGTGCACATTTCTGTCTACTAGAAATAAGATCATTCATAGCAGGCTAGGACAATCTATCTATAATCATTGATCTGATACAACCTAAAAAGCCCCATTTTGCATAGCGTGATGAGTTAGGAATGGGATAGTATATATACTATCCAGCTCATTTTCGAAAGAGAAAGACGCCCATATTTCAAACCAAATCGGGAGATAGGCGTCTTTCTGCCGTGGGTGCCCAAATCAGTATAATTGAAAGCCGATTTTGGGCGGCTTCAACTGCAATCTGTCGCGGAAGCGACCAAAGTTGACGGAGGCGTGGTGAAGGCGGGACTGGGGCGTGGTTATCGGCCGAGGAGAGATGGGCATCCTCGGCTGATAATCGAAAAAAGAAAGGCATTTTTAGTGCGAATTTGGGTCACTTTTTTTGGACCCTGTTTTTTCACGAACAAGTCCCCAAAAAGTGGCCCAACTGCCCAGATGACCACTGGAGGGAATCGGGGATGACCTCCCCGGACTCCCCCAGTGGTCACTAACACCCTCCCACCAAAAAGAACCCACTTGAAAACCTTTTTGCCAGCCTCAAATGCCGTACCCACCTCCATGACAGCAGAATGTGTTCTATCCTCTGTCAGCCTTTCCCTGGTTCTGATGTGGCTCTCGGGTGAGTGTGACACCTTTTCTGTTATGTGCACTGCAGAGTCACATCAGCAATGCATTGTGGTGGGTGTAGGGTATTGGGCTCCGTGATTCCACTAGCTTGTGTTAAATGCTCATGATGTTGGTAGGTGGTAGGCTCTACTCCCTTGGTGCTTTTCCCCCTGCCTACTGGGTCATAGTGTGCCCTATTTTGTTTCCATGAGGTAGTGCCCATTTTTGTAAGCCAGTTTTAGATTCCTTTCATGTGGTAGCCACGTTACAGAACCTAGTTCTTACCTTGAATGTTGTTGAAAGAGAGCATTGTATACCATTCTGCCAGCTCGGACCTACTGCTAATCTCAGTACCAGGGAGACTCGTTGCCAGTGGGGCACAACCTCTGATCTGCAGTTAACTGTGAGTAAAGGTGCTTATTCAAATAAAGGACGTTTTCAGCGAGATTAGTCTTCAGGTGTGAACTGCTGTGCCAAGGTTATACAGCAGCAACAAGTCCTGTCCCTGGAGCACTTTTAGTGGGTACTGCAGTGCACTTCAGGCAGGCAGACACAGGCCCATCCCCCTCCCACCTGTAACACTTGTGCTGGTAAATGGGAGGCCTCCAAAACCCACTGTACCCACATTTAGGTGCCCCTTCACCCCTAAGAGCTATGGTAGTGTTGTACATTTGTGGGTAGTGGGTTTGGGGGGAGAGGGGGTTGGGGGCTCTGCACCCGTGGTAAGGGAGCTATGCATGTGGGAGCAGTTTCTGAAGTCCACTGCACTGACCTCTAGGGTGCCCAGTTGGTGTCCTGGCATGTCAGGGGGGCCAGTGTACTATGAATCCTGGCCCCTCCCATGACCAAATGGCTTGGATTAGGACGTTTGTGAGCTGGGCGTTTTTAGTTTTGATTATCGCAAAAAAAAACAAAAGCCCATCTCACAAACAACTAAATCCATGGCACATTTGGTCCGTACAAACCGTATTTTCGAACCGAAAGATGGATGCCCATTTTTTTTTTTGAAAATACAGTCTGGTCTACCCCTTCACGTACCCATTTTCAGAAATAGTTGCCCATGGAGATGGACGTTCGCGTTCGATTATGCCCCTCTATGTATCCATTTATCACTGGTAATTATATCCAAACTGACTCTCATCAAAACCAGGAAATTATCCACCTTCAAATGTTAATATTCTTCATAGATTTCTTTGTTAAAAAGCACCCTCAGATAATCCCACTGTAAATTAACTCACAGTATATCTCTGTGACTCAGTGGTGTAGCACCTCATTCATTGGGTTGTTCTGTTTTTTTATTTTATAAAATATAAAATAAAAAAAACAGAGCAACCCTTTTTCCAGCCCTTGTTAGCAGACAGGATATGCTATTTTGAGCAGCTCATGCTGGTTTTTTATGAAGCAAATTCCTTGCAGCCTTGTCCTGTTATATTATTTGATACCGCTCTTATGTAAGAAAGATACAGACTAGCCCCTGACGCAGGCCTATCGTTGGGCGAAACATGGCCTGTGTCGGGCATTTGTCTTATACACGGTATCTTCAATAAAGTTTTTTTGGATATTATACTGATCTGCTTGTTTGGTTTCCACGTTGGATTTTGCAGATCGGTTGCCTTACTGTTTTCTGGGACAGCATGGATCAATGCAGAGGCAGTGTAATATTTCCCATGTTATTCTTCATTCCTTTCAAATCATTCCTTTGCTTCCTTGACAGTCATTACCCGCCAACCTGAGGATTTCAATGTACTGTCCACACACTACAATGACTCTAAAATGTGCACAGTGCGAAAGAATGTGAACAATTCCAAAATATTTCTTCCCTATGGTGTAAGACATTGGGAAGATGTATAATATGGACTGAGGCCGGGATTCCATATTTGAGCTATAATATTTTATCCACATTTCACAAAAAGGATTAAAGCATTAAAATCATAAATGGATAATTTCTTAAACATTCTAGCATGCACTGCGAAATGTGACCCCAGTGATCTCAAACCATCTGACTACGTCATTAGTATTCACGGAGGGCCATCCAAAGTTTTGATTAGTGAAGCTGCCATGCAATCTTTAGTGGGAAAAAGCAGGTGTCCCTGAGGAATCTAGCAGTGGGGTGGAGAGTACCCCCACTCTGAAAGACTAAAACCTCACCAGAACAATCTGTCTGTTTTTCATGGGGGAAAGAAGACCCCGATCAGAGTTTCAAGAGTGAAAAAAACGTCTTTGCAGGAGTAGCTAGGCATATGTTTCAGAAGCCTCTCCAGAGGTGCCCAGCTGTGTAGAAAAGTGAAAAGGAGAAAGAAGAGAGCTGCCCATCTTGCGCTTTATCACAGAGGAAGACAGGATAAAGAGGAGATTCAAATATTTGGAGAAACACATAAAGCAAAGGTCCTTGGCAAACCAGAAATCCAAAACAGAAGTGAGGGTGTCTGAGGAGAGTGTGCCAGTGAGGATCAGCGATCCCTATTCTGCATGCAGCTGTATCCTAAACTCTTCCAGTTTGTACCTGTTTTACTGGAAAGACATTCTTCTTCTTATTATTATTATTAACATTTGTATAGCGCTACCAGACGCACGCAGCACTGAACACCTGACACAGAGAGACAGTCCCTGCTCGATAGAGCTTACAATCTAAAAATACAGACAGACAAGACAATTAAGGGTGAGGAAAGTAAAGAGGGACACCAACACTGTCTGTGCCATGTTTCCTTGAAACTGTGACCAGTTAAACACCGTGGGACTGAAGATAAATCCTTTCCCTTCCTACTCCCTCACTCACTCTCAAAAAGAGGTTTGGGAAACACTTCACTCTTCTAGTACCAAGTGATGCCTACCAGTTTTAGAGGTATATAAGAGGGAGGCTACATTTGTATGTGTTTTTATAAAACTATAATGATGTACTTTATCGTTCTCGTGATGTAACTCATTGTGGGTGCCCTTTTCTTGGGATGATGAAGATAAAACTTAATAATGAGTTCAGCTTGTTTTACAATAATGCAAGAAGTCATACAAACCCTGAAGAATCCCAATCAATCAAGTGGTAGAATGAAGAAATAATCTAGAACCACCAGTTGACAACATAATCGGTGAAAAAAAAACGCTGCAAATAACCAGGTTTTCAATATAAAAATCTACAGCGAAAAGAAGGAGAGAAGTCATGGCAGATATAAAAATGACTTTTAGCAAAGTGTTTCTAAAGTGGCATATCCTGGTGATGATTCTTCCTTTGCAGGCAATGGCACACCCAGGAGAGCTGTGTTAGAATTAGAAATGTGAATAAAGTTAAGAAAATGTTTTTTGTGAATATCCTGTACAATATTTGCCATATGCTTTGATGAGAGGGATCTCATACTACTACTAATACTTATCATTTCTATAGTGCTACTAGACATATGCAGCGCTGTACACTTGAACATGAAGAGACAGTCCCTGCTCGACAGAGCTTACAATCTAATTAGGACAGACAAACAGGACAAATAAGGGATAAGGGAATTACTAAGGTGGGAATGCTAAAAATAGGTACTGAACAAGTGAGTAAAGGGTTAGGAGTTAAAAGCAGCATAAAAAAGCTGGGCTTTTAGCCCTGATTTGAAGACGGCCAGAGATGGAGCTTGAGGTACTTGCTCAGGAAGTCTATTCCATGCATATGGTGCAGCAAGATAAAAGCAGCAGAGTCTGGAGTTAGTGGTGGAGGAGAAAGGTGGAGATAAGAGAGATTTACTCAGTGAACAGAGTTCTCGAGGAGGAGGGTAGGGAGAGATGAGAGTGGAGAGGTACTGAGGAGCTGCAGAGTGAATGCACTTGTAAGTTAATAAGAGGAGTTTGAACTGTATGCAGAATTTCATGGATTGTAGTGTCAAAATGTGATGAGTCCATATCATTTAGCTGGTTGTTTTCCAGGTAATTTACTTTTAAGAGAGAGCTGCTTTATCCAAAGCATCTGTAAAAAAAAACAAAAATGCTATAAAAAAGAGAACAAATGTTAAAAAGGAGACATGTTTTTTAAGATGCGTATGTTGTGTAAATTGAAGTCGTTATTGCTGTGGAATGACTTTAAAAAGGTAGTTCAGGCCATGATTTTGGGAACTTTGGATTATTGTAATGTGATCTATTTGGGGTTGCCATATTTTTGCATACAGTCACTTCAAGTAATACAAAACTCAGCGGTGCGGTTGTTACATGGACTGTCTAGAACTGAGCATGTGACTGTTTATCTTAAGCGTCTGAAATGGTTGCCTGTGAAGGATTGTCTTCTGTACAAAGTGCTGTTGCTTATGCATTGTGTGCTGTACCATGACTCTTCTACCTATTTGAAGAGAGCTGTGGTAAGCTATACACTAATGCATGTACTGCGGTCACAGGAGCACTGTAATATTGTGGTACCTGCTCTTCAACATTTTCGCTTGGAGTTAACTAGAGCTGGTACATTTTCTGTGGTAGCACCAGTGGAGTGGAATAAACAGCCTCTGCGACTAAAAGTGGAATCGCAGCTTACTATTTTCAAGAAGAATGTGAAAGATTATTAGTTTTGCATGACATATTTTGTTCCCACTTGAACTCCTGCCACCTTTTTTTGGATTCATGAACTTTTAAACGCTGCTTTTTCTGTATCAGTGTTTCAAGGTTTGAAAATGCTTTTGTTTGTGTTTCATTATATATGTTTTGTTTTTTTGTACTTCCTGCTTTGGATAAAGGCGGTTTATAAATATTCTAATTTTATGCAATGTGAAATCCAAATGAAGCCAGGCAGCCAGCTCTGGGGATCAAGTAGCAGCGCTGTATGCTATGGTTGTGGAAGGAGGGGGGGCCTTGCTCATTGCTTAAGGGTGACACCTAGTGGCTGCATTCAAGGCCTGTGATTTCCAGGTCCCAGAAGAAGCTCTATTCTAGTGCCTGGCTCCTACCTAAAGAATGTCATTGCGATAATCAGACAAAATATCTTGGATGGGGCAGGGGGGAAATTCCCTGGGTGGTTGTGAATGAAAGCTCTTGATGCCAGATCTCAGCCCTAATTCTGTCTGTCGGAACTGCAAAGGAGCAGCAAGAAGCAGCCAGGTCGCTAAAAGCCAAGTTTTAATTGTTATTCTAAATACTGTTAAGCATTTCAAGTTAAAACCCAGTATATGCCCACAGATATTTCCCCTCGCCACAATACTGCAGATTTCATCTAGTCCCTTGCTTTATTCTCACTTCTCCTTGAATTTTTTGTACTTATCTCAGATTTATTTTTTATAAATATAACTAGTAAAAAAGGCCCATTTCTGACACAAATGAAACGGGCACTAGCAAGGTTTTCTTCGGCTCCGCTGCAGCCACCCATGTCCAGTGACCCTCCTCTCCCCCTGCAGCCACCCATGTACAGCGACCCACCTCTCCCCCTGCGCCCACTGCAGCCACCCATGTCCAGCGAACCTCCTCTCTCCCCTGTCCCCCCTGCAGCCACCCATGTCCAGCAGCCCTCCTCTCTCCCCTGCCCCCCTCCAGCCACCCATGTCCAGCGACCCCCTGCCCCCCCTGCAGCCACCCATGTACAGCGACCCCCTGCCCCCCCTGCAGCCACCCATGCCCAGCGACCCTCCTCTCTCCCCTGCCCCCCCTCCAGCCACCCATGTCCAGCAACCCTCCTCTGGACATGGATCAGCTATGAGGCATGTTTTTTTTCCCGGGTTCATAATGGCTACGGTGATGTCAGCCTGATCTACGGAGCCTAGCAGACCAATTCGGAAGGAGCCACAGTCCCAGGCAGCAAGACAGAACGTTGGAGGTGAGAATAATTATATAGGATGTTAGAAGACTAGCTGTCTAGAAGATGTTGAAAGGGTTAGAGTAGTGGTCTCAGTGGCATAACTAGAGCAGGATGAGAGAGGTGGCTGCCCTGGGTGCAACCCAGAAAGAGGCATAAAATTGGGACCTAAATCTCTTCCTGAAGAATCTCTGTGCATCTAGTTTTCTAGGTACCAAAATGATGCAGACTAGCTTGCATCTTAGGCAACAGAGCATGTAAATATGCACTGAAAACCAGACCAAAATTGAAGGTTCTCCAGGACTGGAGGCAGGAACTACAGGATTAGAGAAACAATTTCCTACCACCGAGGCCTGCAGACCTGCCAAGCTAGGCTCTTACACTGCATGGGATTTGCAACAAGAATGAAGAGGTGAAAACTTTAATCAGCCTGCGACCCATCTGTTACTGCAGCTGTGGGAGAAAAGAGAAAACATGGCTTTCAGCTCCACAGTATCCCCTATTGTTCCTGCAAATTTGGTTGCATTGTTAAGATGTCTTGGCCTCAGGGATGTTCAGTGACAGAGACTGGATTGTTTTCTTTTCACTGGGTAATTTGACAAATTTTAGAAAAGGATTTGGTAACCCTAACTCCTCTCCCCTCTCTCCCCTCCCCCCCCCCCCCCCCCCCCCCCCCCCACCTACAGCCAACACAATACACTCTGAGGGAGATGTACAGAACTCCAATGTGAAAACACCAACTGTAACACTGAATTATCAACCAATGCTCAGCACTAAGAGCATGCAAATTATATGCACACTGTTAGTGTTGCACATTGGCCAGTAAAAGGGTTGGAACATTCCTGGCACATGCCCATAAGAGCTGTGCAATAGGCTATGATCCTAATGCTTTTCTACAATACAACTTACCATATAGCTGAGGAGCCAAATGCAGATATATTTTATTTATTTTTCTTACATTTGTACCCTGTGCTTTCCCACTCATGGCAGGCTCAATGTGGCAGGCCATGGAGGGTTAAGTGATTTGCCCTGAGTCACAAGGAGCTGCCTGTGCTGGGAATTGAACTCAGTTCCTCAGGACCAAGGTCCACCACCCTAACCACTAGGCCACTCCTAGTGGGGGACAAGATGCGTGGGGACAAGATGCATGCTACAGAGTCAGTTGGGATAAATAAATGGGTGACTAAACTAAAGGAAAGCATGACATTTTGTGGTTTTTTTTTTTTGCTTGCCAATAACAGTGCACCCTCTTTCTAAAAAGTGTGCACTGTTGGCAAAGACGGCACACTCTAAAGACATTGCTCCTATAAAAAAAACAACCAAAAAAAATCTCAACTATAATGAACATTCCCGTAAATGACACGGGAAACAACACAATACAAAAACTTCTGGCTGCCCGTCCCTAACCCCCCACTACAAAGGTAATTCTCTAAGGAGCTGCCTAGTAGTAGGCAGTAAAAAAACACAGAAATGTTTGTAGTCTAGTCATTTACTGCGCATGTGTAAGTGACCTCTCATAAAGCCCTTTTACAAAGCACTAACATATGCTTACCACAGCAAAAAATGGCTTTTACCATGGGGATCGCCGTGACATTCCCACAGTAATTGGGGGATGTGCGCTCGCTACCCATGTGCTACAAAATTTAATTAATTTTTTTTTAATGGGGCAGATCTGGGGTTGGACAGTGGGTGTGTTCTGTGCTAATCGGTTAGCACATGGACATTGCCATGCGCTAACCAATCAGCGTAGGTTTAGTATACGAGTCCTTACCACCTACAAAACAGGTGCCAGTAGGGGCTCATATGATAATGGAAAAATTAGCACATGGCCATTAATACTAAAAATAGGAAAATTGGCCATTTTACCCCAGTGGTAAAAATGGACTTAGCATGCGGGAATGCTCCATGTACAGGCGTGCTAAGGCCGCTTTTACCGCTGTTTGGTTAAAGGGCCCCAGAGAATGCCAGCTAATGCCACGATTTAAGGCGTGCACTTTGCCAGTGTGCAAGCATGGGCGGACTGTGGTCAGAATATGGGCAGGGTACAGGTATACATCAAAATTATGGAATTCTATACCTTACATGCTTGTTATCATTTGCCTAAGCACAGGCATTTATGCCAGCTATAGGGCTGTTGTAAGTGATTGTGCCTTATATTTAAGCACATTTTTGGTTGCTTGCTCTAGTTTATTTAGGGCCCTTTTACTAAGCAGCGGTAAACCCACCGTGGGCTTGCTGCGCAGCAATCCAGAACTACTGCCAGCTCATCGCGGGGTGCCGGCAGTAGTTCCACCCCTCAGCGCTAGAGGAAATATTTAAAAAATATTTCTGCAGGGGGTTGCCCTGCAGTTGCTCAGTTACCACCGGGTTAGTGCAGGAGTCCTTACCACCACTTCAATGGGTGGCAGTAAGTGCTCCCCCTGAAATGGCCACACAATAAGTGCAAAATTACCACACGGTCATTTCAGTTTAGGCCGTTTTTACTCACTGTAGCTTAGTAAAAGGGCCCCTCAGTAGATGCCTACTTTTCATTATAGGATAGGCTTGAACTAGGTGCCATAATTCTCATCTTTAGTAGGTACCTTGTTATAGAATTACCTTCTCCAAAACCAAGCTTGTAGAAAAATGTTAGGGAAACTATGAACAGAATGACTGTTACACAGCTAAAAACCTCCTGGTTTGTTTTTCTGTGTTTGTGTTCAGTAATAAAACCAAGTCGGGTCATCCAGCAAAGCAACAAATTGCTCTATCATGATAGCATGAGACTTCAGCTGCAGATGGAAATGCAGTAAAAAAAAAATATTTTTTTAAAGCTTTAATTTCACATAATGGCATCTACAGTCATCTGGTCATCTGCATATGTCTTCAAAGTTCTTAGGGAGGACTTTGATGAAAGTGATGACAATATTTTGAAAAGACGTTCAATGGTAAATACAACAGCTTTCCTGTGCAACTCAAAACATTGAAAATATTTTCCAATCTAGAGTTAGCAACATCAATTGGAACCGATTTCAAATTTACTAGTGTGGCAAGAGAGCTGTTTAGATTTAGTGTCAAATCTCTGGAAATTCACCTCAGATCTTGGGAAAATCCCAAAGTGGATTGCCACAGAGTTTTTGAACCTTATTTAGGCTAGTCAGAATTTTTTCTCAAACGAGTCATTGGGATGCATCCAGTCCATCAAATTTTCAGGATATCTGCAATGATTATTCATGAGATAGACTTCCAGGCATTGCCTAAATTGCATGCAAATCTGTTTCATGTATATCTGAAAAACTGACCACTTGTGGGTGTCCCAAGTTTTGAATTTAGAACCACTGTTTTAGAAAAAATGTGACCAATCCAAATGAAGTCCAAAAAAATCTAATGGGACATACCTGATAGACAATCATCACTTGTGACACACTTCATACATGACCCTCAAAGACCTTTGGTCTGATACAGTATGGCAATTCTTGTGGATGCAGAATGTGCTTACATTTAATTCATAAGAATCTCCCCCACACACACATACTCACCGAATCTCTGACCTTGGTACCATGAAGAACACAGACAACCCCCACCAATTACAGAATAAATGACTAAAAATTAGAAATTGACCTGTAGCCCAGCATAAACAGTGGCCTTCCCTTCCCTACCCCCCCCCCCCATCCTTCCCTATAACCCAACATCAGCACTGCCCTTCCCTACTCTACTCCCCCATCCCTCCCTGTAGCCAGGCATCAGCACTACCCTCTCCTACCCTACTCCCCCTCCTTGTAGCCCTGCATAAGCCCTTTCCTACTCCCAACCACTCCCTGTAGCCCAACATCAGCTCTGCCCTACCCCATCCCCCATAGTCTGGCATCAAAATCAGCCCAGGAAGTTGTTTATTTGGATCTCCAACGCTACTTGTTTTTTTAACTTAGCTGCTGCCCGCCCCCACCTCCCCCCCCCCCCCTCCGCACTGTGCCATGCCATGGGTTTAGGTGGGATTTTACCTGGGATCTGTACCTGGGTCCTTTTATGTGAAGCTTGCCAGGTGCCCTTGGCCTGGATTGGCCGCCGTCGTGGACAGGATGCTGGGCTCGATGGACCTTTGGTCTTTTCCCAGTGTGGCATTACTTATGTAAATATGGACTCTCACCAGCCCCAGACACCGGACCCCGTGTCTTTGGCTGACAAGTGCCCAGATTTTTTCAGCGGCATGGCACAGCATATGGCGAGGGGGGCCAGCAGTTAAGTTTAAAAAAGCAGTGCCAGATCTCCAAATAAATAATTTCCCACGGCACAGCACAGGAGAGGGGGGGGGGGGAGGGAACAGCAGCTAAATTTTTTTTAAAAAGCAGCACTAGAGCTTCAAACCTTCCTGGGCTGATTTTGCTGCGTGGGGCGTCTGAGGCTAATGAGTGCCCAGATTTTTTCAGTGGCATGGCACAACAGGGGGGAGGGGGGCAGTAGCTAAGTTTTAAAAAGTAACACCAGAAGTGCTGCGTGCAATACAGCAGCAGCCTCCATGGGGAGCTTGAAGAGAGCAAAATTGGCATAGGTAGGTTCGTAGTGGAGGTCCTCCCCCTCCCAAGCCCCAAAACCCAACTCCCGACTTCAGGGCAGCCCAAACAGCAGCAAAAAAGCAGTTCTGCAGATGTTCTGTGTTCAGGGTTAAACGCTAAAGAGGATCCACGTACGTAGAGAACTCAATAGATCCCACAGGGCAGCAAACAGAGATAAAAGAAGTGGGAAAAGTAAACCAGGCTTGTCCAAAGAACTGGGACCAAACAAATAATTAATAATAAAACCTACACAGTTTATTAATGTTTCCTTAGAAATGACTCAACACAACGTTGTGTTTCGGCCTGGCAGCCTGTATCAGGAGTCTAGAGATAAAAACATCGAACAATGTGTAAATAAAACAAACTTAAAACAAAGATAAAGTAAAAATAAGAGTGACAATAGTCAAAAAGAGAAACGGTATCATTAAAGATTTATATCATGAAGAATATCATACAAAAAAAAATAAGCAAGATATATCCATATAAATAAAGGACATTATCTACCGTATTAAAGTAAAATGATTACATGAAAAAAAACTCCATAATAAAGAAATGATACTGAGTATTAAAATTGACATCAAGATTAATGATAAAGAACAAATAGATTGGTATACTCAACACAAAACTGATAACATGTTGTGCGTATACAGATACAAGATAAATATACATATATGAATGATGCCATGACGTTAGTGATAAATAAAAATCATCAATCCTTGGAGAGGTTAAAAAAAACCAAAATAATAAGAGGATTTGTAGCACAATCATAATAAAAATTTATAAAACAAATTAAAAATGAAACTGACCTTATGTCTTAAGGAAAGACTGATGGTCTAATTTTACATTTAGGTTGAAAAACAGAAGGCTTGAAATAGCAACATAAAGTTGGTCTAGGGAAAAAGTTGCATAGAGAAGTTATATTACTCATCTGCTCTAAAAGAAAAAAATGGTTTCACATCAAAATGAAAACCCAATTGACATCAAAGAGAGAACCTAAACGGATATTTATAAATAAATAGAGACCCTCTATAATTATAGACTAACTTAAATTTCAAGCGTTTGAATGATCAATTGAAAAACAAATGGACATTGCACAATGGATTCTAATCTCCAGAGTGTGTTATAAAGAAGCAAGGCATATACTGCTGTAAAGATTGACAGCATAATATAGAGTTTAACAGCATAATTTAAAGGTTAAATAATCATAGCTACACGAGCAGTGATCTTAAAAGAACTTATGGGAAGGAAAAAACCTTTAGATATATTAGTTATACAAGATAAAAACAGCACTATACCTTAAAAAAGACCGTTGTGTCAAACCGTAAGGCACTGGAGTAAGCACTGATGCAATAGTGAAGCAAATAGCAAACAGCTGGAGGCTTAAAAGGGGAGTGAGGCACGAAACTTTAAACATTGTGATGTCAGATCAACTGTCAACTAATAAAATAGATAATTTTTGATGTAAAATGCCCTATTGAGGGTTTATCATATTAATAACAATGGATAAGACAGATATTAAGAATAGATCCAAAGAAATATATTTCTTGTTAAAATAATATAACTTTAAATCAATGGCATAAACTCTTGAAGACACTATAGATCAATAAGACTTAAATACTTCACGTGTCTAACTCTTTAGGATATAAGCAATTCAAAGACAAACAATTCTTCTCATCTCAAAAATATTTCATGAATGTTCATTGCCACCTAAAAACGTTTTTTATGGCAATGTTCGCAACATCCATCATCCTCATAGGTCAGCTTTTTTTCTTTTATTTAAAGCTTTCATATATCTTATTTAAATAAACTTTTAAAGTTTTCACTTAAAGTTTATTTAAATAAGATATATGAAAGCTTTAAATAAAAGAAAAAAAGCTGACCTATGAGGATGATGGATGTTGCGAACATTGCCATAAAAAAAGTTTTTAGGTGGCAATGAACATCACTGAGGTCAAATGAACATTCATGAAATATTTTTGAGATGAGAAGAATTGCTTGTCTTTGAATTGCTTATATCCTAAAGAGTTAGACACGTGAAGTATTTAAGTCTTATTGTTAAAATAATATGCATCCTGCGATCCGTTTATGTTACATAGTTATGTGTAACATTGCTAATAACTAACCAATATCATGTGAATCACTGTGGCTCAGTTGTTGGAACACAGACAAAAGAAAGAAAAGAGGAGCACTAAGTTTGGTGATTGAATCCCACTCGATGACATAATTTTTTTTATATTTATATATCCATAAAAACCAAGGTAAAGAATATTACACTACTTAAGGCGCCTTAACTGTGTAGGCATCTTAAGTAACGTAGGTGCCTTAACTACTGTAGGTTCTGCAGATGTTCTGTGTTCAGGGTTACCACTCTGTAAAGCACCTGATTGGTGCAGACAGAGGCTGAGACCCAGGCCCACCCACAGCTATGCCCCTAGCGGCCCACGAAATTAGAAGGGAGCACGGGAAGAAGAAAACACAAGAGTAACTCCATTATATCTACTTGTGGGAACAACTCAGGGACAAGAAAGATGTACAGAGCTAGGCTCTGCTTCTATTGGGGGTTTAGGCTGTGTGGTTGTTATGGCACCTACACTACTTAAGGCACCTTAACTGTGTAGGCATCTTAAGTAATGTAGGTGCCTTAACTACTGTAGGCGGCTTTAAGTAGTGTAGGTGCCTTAACTGAGTAGGCACCTACATTACTTAAGGCGCCATAACTGTGTAGGCACCTACACAACTTAAGCAGCTACACAGTTAAGGCGCCTACACTATTTAAGGCACCGTAACTGTGTAGGGGCCATAAGCAGTGTAGGCGCCTACACTACTATAGGCTGCACTACTGTAGGTGCCTACAAAGTAAGGCGTCTTAACTGTCTGGCACCTTAAGTAGTGTAGGCGCCTTAACTGTGTAGGCACCTACACTACTTAAGGCACCTATACTACTTAAGGCGCCTTAAGTGGTGTAGGTGCCTACACAGTTAAGGCGCCTTAAGTAGTGTAGACACCTACATTACTAAAGGCACCATAACTGTGTAGGCGCCCACACTACTTAAGGTGCCTATCCAGCTTATAATCGGAAGTGATCGCCGGCCATCTTCCGACACAAATCGGGAGATGGCCGGCGAGTTCTTAAAAGCGGCGAAATCGGTATAATCAAAAGCAGCATTTTTGACAGCATCGCCGCTTTCCCGTTGCTTCGCCGGCAAAAGTTCAAGGGGGCGTGTCGGTAGATTAGCAAAGGCGGGACATGGGCGGGCATGGGCGTGGCTACCAGATGGCTGGCTTTCGCCGATAATGGAAAAAAAAAGCGGCGTTAAGCAGTATTTCGCTGGCTTTACTTGGTCCTTTTATTTTCACGACCAAGCCTCAAAAGGTGCCCCAACTGACCAGATGACCACTGGAGGGAACGGGGTATGACCTCCCCATACTCCCCCAGTGGTCACCAATCCCCTTCCAAACTAAAAAAAATAAAACTAAAAACCTTTTTTGCCAGCCTCAAATGCCGTATCCACTTCCATGACAGCAGAATGTGTTATATCCTCCGACAGCCTTTCCCTGGTTGCGATGTGGCTCTCGGGTGAGTGTGACACCTTTTCTGTTAGGTGCCCTGCAGAGTCACATTAGCAATGCATTGTGGTGGATGTAGGGTACTGGGCTCTACTCCCATGGTGCTTTTCTCCCCTGCTAACTGGGTCAGAGTGTGCCCTGTTTTGTTTCCTGTTGTAGTCCATGCGGTAGTGGCCATTTTTGTAAGCCAGTTTTAGTTCCCTTTCCTGTGTTACCCACGTTACAGAACGTAGTTCTTACCTTGAATGGTGCTGAAAGAGGGCATTGTACACCATTGTGCCAGCTCTGACCTACTGCTAATCTTAGTACCAGGGAACTCTTTGCCAGTGAGGCACAACCTCTGCAGTTAACTGTGAGTAAACGTGGTTATTTCAAGAAAGGACATTTTCAGAGAGATTAGTCTTCAGGTGTGAACTGGTGTGCCAAAGTTATACAGCAGCAATAAGTCCTAGAGTCTGTATGCAGGTCGCTGGAGCAATTTTAGTGGGTGCAGTACATTTGTGGGTAGTGGGTTGGGGGGGGGAGGTTAGGGGGCTCAGCTCCCAAAGTAAGGGAGCTATGCATGTGGGAGCTTTTCTGAAGTCCACCACAGTGACTCCTAGGGTGGCTGGTTGGTGTCCTGGCATGTCAGGGGGGCCAGTGCACTAAAAATGCTGGCTCCTCCCATGGCCAAATGCCTTGAATTTGGCCGGGGTTTGAGATGGCCGACATAACTTTCCATTATCGCTGAAAAACAAACCCGGCCATCTCAAACCCGACGAACTCCACGACATTTGGCCGGGCTAAACCGTATTATCGAAAAAAAAGATGGCCGGCCATCTTTTTCGATAATACGGTTCCGGCCAGCTGTAGCGCCGCCGCCAACATAGATCACCAGCGATCTATTTGGCCGGCGACGTTCGATTATGCCCCTCCACAGTAGTTAAGATGCCTTAACGACTGTAGGCACCTACACAGTTAAGGCGCCTACATATTTAAGATGCCTACAAAACTTAACGCGTGTTAGGTATTGTAGGTGCGTACAAAGTTAAGGCGCCTTAAGTACTGTATGTGTGTTCATGTTTAACGTGTCCTAAACATGAATGTACTTATAAAATTAAGACGGCTTTAATGTGAACATACCTTAAGTATTGTAGGCGCATTTCCATTCAAGGCGCGTTAAACATTTAAGGCACCTTAACTTATCAATTGTTTAGCTATTTGCATTAGGGATGGGCATCCGGAAAATTTTAGTTTTGTATAATTTCCCGTATCATTTCTGGGCATGTTCTCTTAGGCTTCAGGCAATGCCGATACAGCCCATTCACTTTGAATAGGCTGTGTTGGCATTACCGCACCGGTAGCTGCTGGCGTGTCTTTGTAAAAAGGGGGGAGGCTATATAAATAAAATCTCTAAAAACATAGCTCATGGCCACCTGAGTCTACTTTTCTTGTGTTCTCAACTTTAAAAAATTCTTTATTTAGATCTAACTTTTCATAATCTAATTCAAACCTGGTCGCCGCATCTCAAAAAAGATATTGTGGAATTAGAAAAGGTGCAGAGAAGGGTGAAGAAAATGATAAAGGAGATGGGATGACTTCCCTATGAGGAAAGGCTAAAGTGGCTAGGGCTCTTCAGCTTGGAGAAAAGGTGGCTGAGGGAAGGTATGATAGAGGTGTATAAAATAATGAGTGGAGTTGAACGGGTAGATGTGAAGCGTCTGTTCACGCTTTCCAAAAATACTAGGACTAGGGGGCATGCAATGAAGCTACAATGTAGTAAATTTAAAACGAATCTGAGAAAATTTTTCTTCACTCAACGTGTAATTAAACTCTGGAATTCGTTACCAGAGAATGTGGTAAAGGCAGTTAGCTTAGCGTAGTTTAAAAAAGGTTTGGATGGCTTCCTAAAGGAAAAATCCATAGACCGTTATTAAATGGACTTGGGGAAAATCCACTATTTCTGGGGTAAGCAGTATAAAATGTTTTGTACATTTTTGGGATCTTGCCGGGTATTTCTGACCTGCATTAGACACTGTTGGAAACAGGATGCTGGGCTCGATGGACCTTTGGTCTTTCCCAGTATGGCAATACTTATGTACTTATGTAACCTGGAAAGTGCAGCGGCAGCCAAGAAAGCAAATAGGAATTATTAGGAAAGAAATGGAGAACAAAACAGAGAATGTTATAATGTCATTGTATCGCTCCATGATACAACTGCACCTTGAATACTCTGTACAATTCTGGCCACTGCATCTCCAAAAAGATACAGTGGAATTAGAAAATATACAGAGAAGGACAACAAAAATGATAACGGGGATGGGACAACTTCCCTATGAGGAAAGGCTAAAGTGGATAGGGCTTTTCAGTTTGGAGAAGAAAAGGCTGAAGGGAGATATGATAGAGGTGTATAAAATACTGAGTGGAGTAGAACAGGTAGAACTGAATCACTTGTTTACTCTCTCCAAAAATACTAGGACTAGGGGGCACACAATGAAGCTATTAAGTAGTAAAATTAAAATAAACTGGAGAAAATATTTCTTCACTCAACATGTAATTAAACTCTGGAATTTGTTGCCAGAGCATGTGGTAAAAGCAGTTAGCTTAGCAGGGCTTAAAAAACGTTTGACTAATTTCCTATAAGAAAGGTCCATAAGCTATTATTAAGATGCCCTTATAAAAATGTATTGCTTATTTCTAGCATAGGCAGCATAAAGTCTGTTCTATTGTTCTGGAGTCTTGCCACTGTTGAAAACAGGATACTGGGCTTGATAGTTCTTCGGTCTTTCCCAGTATCACAACGCTTATATTCAAATTCTGAAGTGTGAAATATACATGGATATTTCAGATCTGTCCTAGTCCTACCCAAACCATGCCTAGCAGAAAAGAGAAGCAGACCCACATGGTGAAATAAAACAAAATTTATTCAGTGCAGATATATAAAATCAGCATACAACTTTCCTGCAACCATGTTTCGCCCTCTCAAGGGCTGCATCAGGGACTTGACATAAAACCAGCAGGAACAGTTCAATGTTTTCCCACGTGGGTCTACTTTTCTTTTTCTGTTGTTCTGGATTTTGCAGACCACTTTCCTGTGTACCTTTTGGGACTAACCATGCTTAGGCCATTCCCCCTTGCCATATGCATGTATTTACGATTTACTACAATAAATCCTGGCTTTCTACAAATGAGAAATTCTAGAAACATAAGAACATAAGTGTTGGCATACTGCGACAGACGGAAGGTCCATCAAGCCCAGTATCCTGTTCCCAACAGTGGCCAATCCTTGTTATTGCTGCCCCTGACCCTGCTGGCAAACAACTCAGGTTTCAGCAGTGAGGCGGAGAGACAGCCTGGCTGAGGGTGGATGAAGGGAAGCTGCTGAACTCATGGCAGGAGAGAAGAGGAGGGAGAAACTGCAATGCAAATGCTTAAAAAATAGTTCTGCGGTTTGAGTGCCAGCCCCGCGACACACCAATTGAGAGCTACTGCTCTAGATCCAACAGATTTCCCCAGCAGGTCTGAGGAAAATCAGATTTTACCTGACAAATTTTAACCAAGCTGAAATCCCTCTTGAGCAGGGACTGTCCTTCCCCTTGTTTAAAATTGTACAGCGCTGCATAACCCTAGCAGCGCTATAGAAATGCTAAGTTGTAGTAGTAGTAGTAAATCCACTTGGATTAAGTTCTACCTCAAACTGATTGTTGATTGCACATCTGTAATCAGGAGGAATGGTTGCAAAGCCACATGGATGGCATTTCCCAAGACAAAGGGAAACGTATGCACAGTAGATCCATTAATAGCAACAGATGTTGAACTGCTAATTAACATATGTCTTTGAAAACATATCTCAAAGACTATACTTTGGCATGGAATCCGGCATAAAAGTGGGGGAGAGGTCTTGACCCCTGGTGTGGTTTTTGCCTCAGTCCAGGAGGTGGCATTCAGAGATGACTCAGAAAAGAATCATGAGGATTGTGCAAACATCATTGGTTTCTCTTGCTTTCAACTGGTTTCTTTACATAAAACATCATCTGCTAGAACACCAGCAGGCTTATTTTCGAAAGAGAAGGGCGCCCATCTTCCGACACAAATCGGGAGATGGGTGTCCTCTCAGGGTCGCCCAAATTGGCATAATCGAAAGCCGATTTTGGGCGTCCTCAACTGCTTTCTATCGCGGGGATGACCAAAGTTCATGGGGGCATGTCGGCACCGTAGGGAAGGCGGGACTGGGGCGTGATTAAGAGATGGGCGTCCTCGCCCGATAATGGAAAAAAGGAGGGCATCCCTGACGAGCATTTGGTCGACTTTACTTGGTCCATTTGTTTTTTCATGACCAAGCCTCAAAAAGGTGCCCGAACTGACCAGATGACCACTGGAGGGAATCAGGGATGACCTCCCTTTACTCCCCCAGTGGTTACCAATCCCCTCCCACCGTAAAAAAATTTTTAAAACATTTTTTGCCAGTCTCTATGCCAGCCTCAAATGTCATACCCAGCCCCAAAACAGCAGTATGCAGGTCCCTGGAGCAGTTTTAGTGGGTGCAGTGCACTTCAGGCAGGCGGACCCAGGCCCATCTCCCCTACCTGTTACACTTGTGCTGGTAAATGTGAGCCCTTCAAAACCC
The DNA here is from genome assembly GCF_901765095.1 of Microcaecilia unicolor. Classification (NCBI taxonomy): domain Eukaryota; kingdom Metazoa; phylum Chordata; class Amphibia; order Gymnophiona; family Siphonopidae; genus Microcaecilia; species Microcaecilia unicolor. Next base: position 133,132,684 of record NC_044039.1, read on the forward strand.
ACCCGAAACCCACTGTACCCACATGTAGGTGCCCCCCTTCACCCCTTAGGGCTATGGTAGTGGTGTACAGTTGTGGGGAGTGGGGTTTGGGGGGCTCAGCACCGAAGGTAAGGGAGCTATGTACCTAGGAGCAATTTGTGAAGTCCACTGCAGGGCCCCCTAGGGTGCTCGGTTGGTGTCCTGGCTTCTAAGGGGGACCAGTGCACTACGAATACTGGCTCCTCCCATGACCAAATGGCTTGGATTTGGTCGTTTTTGAGATGGGCGTCCTCAGTTTCCATTATCGCCGAAAACCGGGGACGACCATCTCTAAGGTCGACCTTCTCAACATTTAGGTCAGTCATCTCTAAGGTCGACCTAAATGTTGAGATTTGGGCGTCCCTGACCATATTATCGAAACGAAAGATGGACGCCCATCTTGTCTCGATAATAGCGGTTTCCCCACCCCTTCACGGGACTGTCCTGCATGGACGCCCTCAGGAAAACGTGAGTGCTCCATTCGATTATGCCCCTCAAGTGAGATAATCCTAAACCATTATCCTAAAGGATATTCTAACAAAGAAGGAGAGACAGTTAGTATATGTGGCAGTTTATAAACCTTGAGGAATAGTTAGAAGACTTCATCCCCATACTATCTGGAGAAGTTATTGGGGGGGGGGGCTGAGGCGGGGAGGAAAGGGGATAGAGGATTTTTAGTGGTAAACAAGGAAAATATTCTATTAACTAGTAAAAAAAGACCCGTTTCTGTTTGAAAGGAAACGGGCGCTAGCAAGGTTTTCCTCTGAGTGTGTATGTTTGAGAGAGTGTATTTGAGAGTAACTGTGTGAGAGAGGCTTCTGTTCCTGCTGCTGTGCATTCCCAGTGTTGCACTGATTCGCTGCTCCCTATATCGTGGCTCCGCCCCTCTCCCTTCTACTGGCCAATCTGGTGTGGGTTGTGTGACGTCACTATTATCTACTACATGAGGGACACCACCTCGAGCGGAAACAATGGTTCCAGGCAGCCTCAGAATGTTGGAGGTGAGAATTATTATATAGGATGATTGTTCACCTTGTTAATGCAGCTGTTTTGGCAGCTCTGGTTTTTGTGAGGATTATGTCTCTGTTTTAATTGCTTGTGTTGTTTATATTTAAGATTATGTACTGCTTGTTCTCCATTCTGCATAAGAGCAGATTATACATAATAAATCTTAATTTCAATACTGTTGATTTGATGTTTGATGTTATTTGATTTTGGCATGTAAACCAATGTGCATGAAGGAAGCATTGTTTGTTGTCTATTTATTCATTATGTATGTAAAAGCTTGAAGAAATAAGATTTTCAAAAACAAAATCAGTGTTCAGGGTAGTGATGATTAGATAGCAAAAGCTTGGGCAAAAAAAAAAAAAAGAGAGAGAGAAACAGAACAAAACAGGTCTTTAACCCTGTCTTTAAAAGAGAGAGCACTAAGGAGGGAAGTTTATCAACATGGGCTACAGTTAACACATGTTATTTTACCATAAATCATATTATTTTAGCACAGGGTCTTATTGCATAAAATGGGACCCATCTTAACTATAGCCCATGCTGATAACTTCCCCCATCAATGTAAATCATAAACCAACATATTCCAGGTACCCTCTAAATCAGTAGTTCCCAAACCTGGTCCTGGAGGCACCCCAGCTAGTCAGGTTTTCAGGATATCCACAGTGAATATTCATGAGAGAGATCTGCATGCAGTGGAGGCAGTGCATGCAAATCTCTCTCATGAATATTCATTGTGGATATCCTGAAAACCTGACTAGCTGGGGTGCCTCCAGGACCAGGTTTTGGAACCACTGCTCTAAATGAAACTTAACAGGATGAGAACAAATAAAGGGGTCATTTTACCAAGCCGCGCCGCAATTAGCACATGGGTTTGCCACGTGCTCCAGCCACTTTCTAGTGCAGTAGAAAAATGGCAGAATTGTAATTTCTGTCAGTATTGGCTGTGCGGTAATTTCACAACTGGTGTCCAGTCGTTCCTGCCTGAGCCCTTACCGCCACCTATGTAGTTGGCGGTAAGGGCTTGTGCACTAATCCTGCGGTAATCTCCCCACCACTCGCGCTAGAAAATAATTTCCATTTTCTAGCATGGGGATCGGCACGTGCTGATCACAGCGATGCTGCGGGACGCCTCAGCATGCCCCATGGCGGTGCTGTTTTGCCATATGCTACCCATGCGATAGCCCTACCGGCCTTTAGTGAAAGGGTCCCTTAAAGATCATTTTGCAAAGAACATAGGGGTCCTTTTATAAAGGTGCACTGAAAAATGGCTTGCGGTACTGTAGGTGCGGGTTTTGGGGACATGCCGATCCATTTTTTAAGGCGCCTGTAAAAAAGACCTTTTTAAAATTTTTGCCGAAAATGTACGTGCAGCAAAATGAAAATTGCCGTGTGTCCATTTTGGATCTGAGACCTTACCAGCAGCCACTGACCTAGCGGTAAAGACTCATGTGGTAACTGGGTGGTAATGACCTATGTGTCCCAAATGCTACTTAGTGCATGTCCATTACACCCGAAAATAACAATTATTTTTAAGACACGCGTATCAGATGCGCGCCAAAAATGAAATTACTGCAAGAGTCACGCGGTAGTCGGGCAGTGACTCCATTTTGGCGTTTGGGCGCACGTAGGCGCTTACACGGCTTAGTAAAAGGGCCCTATAATATTCTAACAGCAGGGTGCTTACAGAATAAGGATGTCTGCTAGATACAATGGCTGACCAGACTATAATGCTCAATGAGCTAAAGTGGATGCCAAGAGCAAATGTGAACTAGTTTTAGTTACCAGGAGTGGAGCTGCAGGTCATGTGTATGGGCCTTATGCAAAATCTTAACCGCCAAGGTAGTCAGTGATGGGCCTCAATAATACTTCAGGGTTCCATTTTATTTGATCTCCTTTCATCTATGGACTGCCATAAAAGTCTTCCGCAATTTGATACAATCCATGGTCTTGAGCCAGACGGATTACTGCAACGCTATATATGCAGGATGCAAAGAACAACTACTCAAGAGATTACAGACGGCCCAAAATACTGCGGCAAGATTGATATCTGGAAAATCTAAATTTGAATCTGCAAAACCACTCAGAGAAATTCTGCATTGGCTCCCTATAAAGGAACGAGTAGCCTTTAAAATATGTACATTAATCCACAGAATAATCTATGGTGAGGTACCAGAATACATGCTTGAATTGGTAGACTTACCATCCACAAACGGAACCAGTTCCTCACGATCATATCTGAACTTACACTACCCAGACTGTAATGGCTTAAAATATAAATCAATTTACGCCTCAAACTTTACTTATATTGGCACTCAACTGTGGAACGCCTTACCCAAATTAACAAAAACTACCCAGAACTACCTAAACTTTAGGAAATCACTAAAAACAGTATTGTTAAAGAAGGCTTATTCTTCAGGTTCAACATAATCAGAATTATCTCTTACTATTATAAGATCCAATGGACTCTAATTACACCTTATTATCTTCCTATTTACTACTGATTAATTGTTAATTATATCTTACTTCAATACCTATCGCTGTTAACTGTTATTTCTATCCTGCTCCCAATTTGCAAAAATTGTACTTCTTGCATTGAAACTATACTACAGTATCATTGTAAGCCACTTTGAGTCCGCAATCAGTGGGAAAAGGTGGGATACAAATGTGATAAATAAATAAATAAATAAAATGCTAAATGGATGCCAAATGAAATGCTAAATACCCAACAAGTCAAGAAATTTTGCCTTGTCTACTCTCTTGTTGGCACAAGAATGAAAAAAAAATGTTTTTGTCATCAGATGGTGTGAAAACAGATTTTTTTATCAACCTCGCATATAAAATAAACAATACGTTCACGGCCTCTGATTACTATTGCGTCGTTGAATTTAAGAGGTCAGAAGTCAAAGCCTTAGCTCACTTTATGCTTCATTTCTAGGCATTGTTGCCTTAACTTCAAGTTTAGCATATTTATCTTAAGTGAAACTCAATAGAATTGTTAAGATGTTTTTATTGAGAGACAGCTAGAAACTGGTTTCCTTTGGACTAGTTCTCCTATACAACTGTTCCCAATTATGTAGGCCATTGCTCTTCCTCAACACCCAAAACGTCCCTGTGACTTCACATCAAAGAGAAGCTGTTCCACATCTCACATCAGGATCCGGAGACAAAGGTTAATACCAAAGAGTGCCACTTCATTTAAAGCCCTCTTGTGTATCCCCCCCCCCCCCCCCCCCCCCCCAAAAAAAATGCCAAGTTCCCCAGCTTTCAGGATTCTTGCCTCCTGGGATTTATGACCTGCAGTGAATCAAATCTGCCACATTCTAACTGCTGCTGTTACACATCTGGCCGTAAAACGGAGCTGTGCAGTGCAGCCTGAACTAAGGGCATGAGTAAACCTCATTCTCCAGGCTGTACTTGTCTGACATCATGTACCAGCACAAAGTCAAATGAAGGGGCCCTTAAGCAAAACATGACAAAGGGCCCTGAGAGCAAGGGGGATCCATCTCAGAACATATAGGAGTAGCTACAAGCTCACCCCTCCTTCCCTAGGCCCTGCACTGCAGAAATTGCTTAGTAAACTTTACCCCACTGATCCCAAGTTTTTACCATGCTGCTTCTTTCCAAATGCCTTTATAATCAAAAGGCCTGATATATGCAAAAGGGTTTGGCTGGGCAGGAGAGTGTCTGAATTTCTCCTTCGACTGCCATGGGACAGTCCTAAATTTATGCAGGCACTGGTAGGATTCAGTGCCAGTGTCTGCCGCTAACCCGGCAAGTGGGACCACTGACATAGCTGATATATTTTGCCCAGTTTGACTATGCCAGTAGGGCACTGAAAATCGTCTGTACCCGCATAACGTCTGGGTATCGCTGTAGCCCAAATATTCAGTGCAAGAACTTAGGCATGATCCAGCATTGAATATCTAGGTCTCATTTAGCTGGTGATGGTAACAACTTTCTCCATCTCAATACAAGTAAGAATTACTAATCAAGTCTGGAGGGAAAGAAAGAGAAAAGACTAGTGATTTAACATATTGTAATAGGAATGATAGCAATGCTAAATCACGTTCTCCAAGGTGAATTGACTTAAAGACAGACACCCCCCCCCCCCTCCCAATATTCAAAGCTATTTAACTGTCCAGGAACAGCTTCTGGCCGGTTAAATAGTATCTAAGTGCCTGACCATGGATATTCAGCGGACATAACCAATTATCTCCCACTGAATATCTCAGTTAGCGGCTAGCTGCTAATCAGCTATATCACGTGACATAGTCCTAACCAGTTATGTTGAGCAGTCTAAATAGGCTGCTTAAATAGCAGGTCTTTCTGTGACCGCTAAAAACTTAACATCGAAATATACTAATTGGACACTTGGAAATATACTGATTGGACACTTTGGATTTACAACTTGTTTCACGATGGCTAGATTTCTCAAGCCACGCCATTTATGAATTTCAACAGTGACCAAGTATATTTATGAATGTGATTATTGGACTGAGGATACTTGGATCTAGTCATGTGTTCCAGTAAGATTACAACATAGCCGTAGCGAATTTAGCTCTGAGGTATATAGTGAAGGTGTGAGTAAATGAGATATGATTGCAGTATGTATGGATGTTTGCACTATAACAATGCCCTGATAGTTATCAGATTTTAATAGTTTTTCTAATACAGAATAAAGGTTTGTAGATTGTTCATAGTTGTAGATATATTATGCATGTTTGCATGATACAACGATATTGGAATTGAGGTTTCTCCATTGTGGGTGTCATGAATATGCATGAGAGAGATCTGCCTACAATTGATGAAGCAGATGTAAATCCTTCTCATGCATATTCATTAGGGATATCCTAAAAATCTGGTCTGTTTGCAGCCCTCAAGGACTGAACTTGGACAAGCCTTGGTACTCACTTTCCTTTATAGAAGAAGTAGCACATAAGTGCCTCGCTATAGAATTATCCTCAAAATGTTCGCAAAAAATGCAGAAATATTCATACTTTTATTTTTTCCTCACAAGAGCATCACTTCTTCAAAAACAATTCTTAGATTGTGTTCATAGCAGATTTTTACACGTGGAGGGGCATAATCGAACGCGAACGCCTATCTCCATGGGCGTTTATGTCCGAAAACGGGTACGTGAAGAGGCGGGACAGACCATATTTTCAAAAAAATGGATGTTTTTCAGCTGGGCGTTTGTTTTTTTTAGCGATAATGGAAACTAAAAATGCCCAGCTCAAAAACGTCCTAATCCGAGCCATTTGGTCATGGGAGGGGCCACGATTCGTAGTACACTCGCCCCCCTGATATGCCAGGACACCAACTGGGCACCCTAGAGGTCAGTGCAGTGGACTTCAGACAATGCTCCCACATGCATAGCTCCCTTACCACGGGTGCTGAGCACCCAACCCCCCTCCCCCAAAACCCACTACCCACAAATGTACAACACTACCATAGCTCTTAGGGGTGAAGGGGGCACCTACATGTGGGTACAGTGGGTTTTGCAGGCCTCCCATTTCCCAGCACAAGTGTTACAGGTAGGGGGGGATGGGCCTGGGTCTGCCTGGCTGAAGTGCACTGCGGTACCCACTAAAAGTGCTCCAGGGACCTGCATACACGCAGGCCTCTAGGACTTGTTGCTGCTATATAACATTGGCACCCCAGTTGACACCTGAAGACTAATCTCTCCGAAAACGTCCTTTATTGGAATAAGCACGCTTACTCACAGTTAACTGCAGATCAGAGGTTGTGCCCCACTGGCAACGAGTCTCCCTGGTACTGAGATGAGCAGTAGGTCAGAGCTGGCAGAATGCTGTACAATGCCCTCTTTCAGCCACATTCAAGGGAAGAACTAAGTTCTGTAACGTGGCTAACACGTGAAAGGGATCTAAAACTGGCTTACAAAAATGGCCACTACCTCATGGACTACCGGAAACAAAACAGGGCACACTCTGACCCAGTAAGCAAGGGGGAAAGCACCAAGGGAGTAGAGCCTACCAACTACCAACATCGTGAGCATTTGCCACAAGCTAGTGGAATCACGGAGCCCAATACCCTACACCCACATAACAGAAAAGGTGTCACACTCACCCGAGAGCCACATCAGAACCAGGGAAAGGCTGTCACAGGATAGAACACATTCTGCTGTCATGGAGGTGGGTACAGCATTTGAGGCTGGCATACAGGCTGGAAAAAAAGTTTGTAAAGTGGGGGTTTTTTGGTGGGAGGGGCTTAGTGACCACTGGGGGAGTCCGGGGAGGTCATCCCCGATTCCCTCCAGTGGTCATCTGGTCAGTTGGGGCACTTTTTTGGGACTTGTTCATGAAAAAAAAGGGTCCACAAAAAGTGACCCTTTTTTTTCGATTATCAGCTAAAGATGCCCATCTCTCCTTGGCCGATAACCACGCCCCAGTTCTGCCTTCACCACGCCTCCGACACGCCCCCGTTAACTTTACCCGTTTCTGCGACGGATTGCAGTTGGAAACGCCCAAAATCGGCTTTCGATTATACCGATTTGGGCGCCCACGGGAGAAAGACGCCCATCTCCCGATTTGGGTCGCAATATAGGCATTTTTCTCTTTCGATTATAAGCAGGATAGTCCACTACACATGAAAGATTTTTAAATTGATAAACAAGTTGACCCTATTCAAAAACCTGCAGAGCAGTGCATTGTTTACACATTTTTTGAAAACCAAAAGTGAAAAAGTGCTTGTGAGCTAGTTTTTTTGGGGGAAAAAACACTGCATCTCCATGAGACATAGTTATATTTTCCCCAACTTTTCCAAGTTAAATTTCTAGTGAACTTTTACTACAGATCTCGTTTGCATCCATGGCAAACTTTCATAAAAATGGGTTGCTAACTTACAGAAAATCCCAGGGGTTAGTACATTGGCTTCCTAGAGACAGAAACATCTCTTACAAGGTGGAGGTAAAGAGAAAGAAGATATTGAACATTTCAATGGACAAAAAAAAATGTTTAAGACCCATGCAGAGTTTTATTTGGCCACAAGAGAAGGAGAGATAAAAAAGAAAGATTATTTTAAAAAATCAACACTGCCGTGATAGCAATGATAGGAAATTCTGATGAGATAATCTGTTATTATATAGATTGAAAACTATTTTTAATCACATATTCGGAAAACAGTAAAGTCTTTAAACCCTTCTTATACATATTATAGGTAAATAAAGGCTGTAAATTAACGGGTAACAATTGCCAAAATTTAACTGCCTGATATGCAAACAAACATAAAATATTTCTTCATAATGATGCATTTAGGACTCGAGAAATCAAACAAAAGAGAATAAAGCACAATAGATATCAAATAACATGGCACTAGTCTATGCACAATTTTCCATAGCAAACATCTTAGTTTAAAAATTATCTTGGCTTCAACAGGGAGCCAATAGAGTTTAATGAAATAAGCTGTAATTTTGTCTGATTTTCTAAGAGAATATATCAGATGAAAAGCCATGTTCTGGATGGTTTGTATTTTTCTCAGCAAGTATTTTGGCAGACCTAAGTAGACAACCTTACAATAGTCCAGCTTACTACGGACTAGGTTTACTAAGCGGCGCTAAGGGCGCATTATCGTTTTTAATGCACGTAAATGGTGTACACACGTTAAATGCAAAGGGGCCTTAGAAATGTATAAGCACATTAGCATTTAACGCACCTTAAATTTACAGGCACATTAAAAACGCTAATGCACCTTAGTAAACATACCCCTAAGAATAAGGGCCCTGTTTACTAAGGCGCATTAGCATTTTTAACGCATCTACAATTAGTGCTAACAGTGTAGGCGCCTATAGGGATATTGTAGGTGCGTACATAGTTAACATGCGTTAAAAATGTTAACGCGCCTATAACGCAGCTTAGTAAACAGGGTCCTTAGTGACTGAACCACAAGTCTGAACAAATCGGTCGGCAAGTATTTACGAATAGCCCTTAACCTTCTCATAGTATAAAAGGAGCTCTTAGCAAGTGAGTTTATCTGAGATTCTATGGATAATTTATTATCCAACATGATACCCAATGGGGCCTTTTTACTAAGGTGTGTAGGCGTGCGTCAAATTGGACCTACCGCCTGGCTACCGTGTGCCTCAGGCAGTAATTCCATTTTTGATATGCGTCCAAAAAAACACGGTAGAAAAACATTTTCTATTTTCTACCGCGTGGTGCTTACCCAGCTGTAATCGGCAGTTTACTCACTGACGCCTACCACCCGGTTAGTGCATGAGACCTTACTGCTAAGTCAATGGGTGGCGGTAAGGTCTCAAGCCAAAAATGGATACGCGCTGGTTTTAATTTTGCTGCACATCCATTTTCGGACACACAAAAAAAAGGTCTTTTTTCCAGGTGCACTGAAAAATGGAGCTGCGTGCGTCCAAAACACATGCCTACATCAGCACAGGCCGCTTTTTGGCACGCCTTAGTAAAAGGGCCCCAATAGTTTTCTAGATTGATCCAAAATAAAAACTTTCTCCATCAATAATCAGGTTCAACTTTGATTCCTGATTCAATGAAAGCAGTGGGAAATCATGAAAGCAGACTAAGATGGGCTTTGTACACAACAGTAAAAGAGAGAGAGAGAGCAATCCAAGGCTTCAGTATAGGAATCCCTCCACTTATACCATTTTATTGTCTGCCACTTTGGGACCCTTTTACAAGCTGTGGAAAGCACAATTATGTGCTTCCTGTAACCAAAAATGGCATAGCATGGGATGTGCTGAAGCTCCTTCAGTAATTTCAGGATCTGCACATGATACTCACGTGCTAAAAAATAAAGGGATCCTTTTACTAAGGTGAGCTGAAAAATGGACTGCGCTAGGGTAGGTGCATGTTTTGGGCATGGGCAGATCCATTTTTCAGTGCGCCTGTAAAAAAGGCCCTTTTTTATTTTTGCCGAAAACGGACGAGCAGCAAAATAAAAATTGGCGTGTGTCCATTTTGGATCTGAGACCTTACCGCCACCCATTGAGCTAGTGGTAAGGTCTCACACAGTAACTGTGCAGTAATCATCTACGTACATGGAATGACAATTATCTCCGGGTTTCTGCCATATGCAGGAAAATAAAAATTATTTTCCGGCGCGCGGAGGAGACGCATGCGGTAACCGGGCGGTAACTCCAAATTGACGCACAAAGGATGCACGTATGCGCATATGCGGCTTAGTAAAAGGGTCCCATACAGTGGCGTAGCTACGTGGGGGCATGGGCCCCCATAGATTTTGCCCTGGCCCCCTGGCCGCCGACCCTCTCGACCCCCCTCCCGCCGCCAACCCTCCCCCGCCGCCGCCGTCGGGTACCTTTGCTGGCAGGGGTCCTCAACCCCCGCCAGCCGAAGTCTTGTTCTCCGGCACGGCTGCGTTGCTGATCTGCAAGCAAGGCTTCTGTTTCTGTGAGTCTGACGTCCTGCACAGCAAATGGTACCTGACAGTAATGGCGACAGCAGGAAGGGGGGGGTCAAAATGGCAGGGGGGTCAGCGGCGCCGAGGGGGGGGGCTAAAATGTGCCCCCTCACCTCGGGCTCTGGACCCCCCTCCCGCCGAAGTCTGGCTATGCCCCTGGTCCCATAATGTATTTTTTGGCACAGAACATGTCTGGGGGCGAATAGTGGGTATGTTCTGTGCTAATCGGTTAACACAGTTAACCGATTAGCATGTGCTTAATGTATGAACCCCTTACTGCCTACATACTGGATGGCGGTAGGTGCTCACACACTAATCTGTCTTAATGACCACAAGCTAATGGCAAAAATAGGGGCCTTTTACAAAGCATCGGTAAGCCCAACGCAGGCTTACAGCACACTATCCCCAAACTACTGCCTGCCCAATAAGGCCACTGGGAATATTTTTTAATTTAATAGCGTGGTGCAAACCCGGCAGTAATCAGGCATCACGAAGTGCTGCCCGGTTCCTGCTGGGTTACTGCAGGAGCCCTTACCACCACCTCATTGGGTGATGGTAAGTGCTCCCCCCCCCCCCCCACACACACATGGCCACGCGGTAAGAGTAATCTTACCACATGGCCATTTTTTAGGGGCTTTTTACCCGCTGCAGTCCCTGTCATGGGAAAAACAACCCTGGCCACTACCGCAGGACCCCTTAATGCATGGCCATTTTACACCAGAAGTGAAAATGGCCTTAGCATGCGGGAATGATCCACGTAAGAATGCTGAGGCTGCTTTTACTGCTGCTAGGAAATAGGGCCCCTTTGTATTTTTCTTTATATAGATAGATATATTTCACAGATAGCAGTTAAGAAGGGAATCAAAATACCTGGTCAAAATAGCCCTGACAAAATGGCCCTGACAAAATAGCCCCGACAAAAAAGCTCCAAAATAAAAAAAGCTCCCGACATAATAGTCCCTGACATAACAGCCACTGTCAAAACGGCCTGTCCACAATATAACCCTTGACAAGTTAGCCACATGACAAAAGGGCCCGATCAGGCTGCCCAGAATATGGAACTGCATTTTTTTTCCTAATAATCTTACCTTGCCAAACAGGATAAGGTTAGTAAGACTATGAAAATGATGACAATATTGTTTTGTTTTTAATTAGCATGTTGATGAAGAATAGTTTCTTTAAATAGGAGAACAGATCATGAATACCAGTTTGTAGCTATAAAATTTGTTTATTTATATATGCTTTATGCAATTGAATGCAGGTAGGAGTCTTTATCAGTGAAGATTTCAGTTGTAATTTATTATATTTTTTGTGATGTTTTTTTTCTTAGGAGGCTGTTTTGTTAAGGGGGCTATTTTGTCAAGGGTTACTTTGTGGGAGGGGCCATTTTGTCAAGGGTTATTTTGTTACAAGGCTGTTTTGTCAGGGCTTTTTTGTCGGGGCTGTTTTGTCAGAGCTATTATGACTGGGTGCCCTTGCTTGGGCATAAGTGACTAACATTTTGCATAGCACCTAGTGCAAGACTCAGACCATTTTGCCTCTCCCCCTTGTCCCTTAGTATATCAGCCTGTATTAACTCATTGGTAATACAATTTTACAAATAGTTATGATACACAATACAATCTTGAATAAATAAATAATAGTTACAAAACACATGTAGGAAATAGTAATTTAAGAATTGGTCAAAATGTCCACACTGGTTTTTGCTGAAGATTTTGTTTGTGCAGTATTTTCAATGGCATTTTTTTCTCTTTTGTTTCTTGAAGTTGCAGGAACTTAAACCCTTGGCCAAGAAATGCTTCATTTAAAAACATGCAGGGGGTGAACAAACATGTGGACAAAGGGGAGCCGGTGGATACTGTGTATCTGGATTTTCAGAAGGCGTTCGACAAAGTGCCTCATGAAAGACTCCAGAGGAAACTGGAGAGTCATGGGATCAGAGGTAGGGTATTACTATGGATTAAGAGCTGGTTGAAAGATAGGAAGCAGAGAGTAGGATTGAATGATCAGTATTCTCAGTGGAGAAGGGCAGTTAGTGGGGTCCCTCAGGGGTCTGTGCTGGGACCGCTGCTTTTTAACATATTTATAAATGGCCTAGAGATGGGAGTAACTAGTGAGGTAATTAAATTCGCAGATGACACAAAAGTTATTCAGGGTCGTCAAGTCGCAGGAGGAGTGTGAAAGATTACAGGAGGACCTCGTGAGACTGGGGGATTGGGCGTCCAAGTGGCAGATGAAGTTCAATGTTGACAAGTGCAAAGTGATGCATGTGGGTAGGAGGAACCCGAATTACAGCTATGTCATGCAAGGTTCTGCATTAGAAGTCACAGACCTAGAAAGGGATCTGGGAGTCATTGTTGACAAGACGTTGAAAACTTCTGCTTAGTGTGCTGCGACAGCCAAGAAAGCCCACAGAATGTTGAGTATAATTAGGAAAGGGATGGAAAACAAACATGAGGATGTTATAATGCCGTTGTATCGCTCCATGGTGCGACCGCACCTCAAATATTGTGTCCAAGTCTGGTCGCCGCATCTCAAAAAAGATATAAAGGAATTGGAGAAGGTGCAGAGAAGGGCGACGAAAATGATAAAAGGGATGGAACGACTTCCCTATGAGGAAAGGCTGAGATGGTTAGGGCTCTTCACCTTGGAGAAAAGGCGGCTGAGGGGTGATATGATAGAAGTCTACAAGTTAATGAGCGGAGTAGAGCGGACAGATGTGAAGCATTTGTTTACACTTTCAAACAATAATAGAACCAGGGGACACAAGATGAAGCTAGAATATGGTAGATTTAAAACAAATAGAAAGTTTTTTTTTTACACAGCGTGTAGTTGGACTCTGGAACTCGTTGCCGGAGAATGTGGTGGCAGCGGCTGGCCTTACGGAGTTTAAGGGGGGGTTGGACAGATTCCTGAAGGAAAAGTCCATTGAACATCATTTTTTTGTTTGGGGGGGGGAGGGTTGCCAGGTTCTTGGATTAGCTGCTGTCAGAGACAAGATGCTGGGCTTGATGGACCCTTGGTCTTTTCCCAGTATGGCGGTGCTTATGTGCTTATGACTTTTTTGAATCCAGCAGTTTCCTGTAGCTCCTTTTGGGATTTCAGGGCTGGGATTTCTCCCCTACTCAGGTCTCTCTTTCAAATGTATTTAGGTGCAGTCATTGTGGAGAGAGTCCCAGGAGCTCCCTTCTTAATCTTGAGACCATGAGTCCCAGATCTGGTCACTAGGGAGCTCATTTTCAAAACAGAAAAAACATCCAATAAGTGGCACAAAGTGGAAGATGGACTTTTTTTGCCAAAATGTTCAAATTGCTATTTTCGAGACCTATTTTTAAGATGGTTTTCTATGCACTTCGTCTAAATCTCAAGAGGCATGTTGGAGGTGTGTTTTCGGTGTGACAAAAGCATGACCCCCCTTAATCCCCCCAGTGGTCACTGACACTCTCTCATCTCTAAGAGATGAAAGTAACAGCACATACCAGGCTCTATAACAGCTTTAGATATAATGGCAGCAGCCAGCAGGTCCCTGGAGTAGCCTAGTAGTCAGTGCAGTGCAGGGGCATAGCAACAGGGGGGCATGGGGGCCTGGGCCCCCACAAATTTTGTTCAGGACCCTGGTTTGACTGGTGGGGGTCCCCAACCCCCGCCAGCCGAAGCCTTCTTCAGCGCCGGTATCCCGCGCAGCCACGTTCGCTGCCCTGCTCTTCTTTCTTCTTGATCCTCCTGTGCATACTGATGCTCCTTCTCAGTTTCACATAAAGGAGGAGCAAGAAGAAAGAGAGCAGGGCAGTGAATACGGCTGCGCCAGAGACCAGTGCTGAAGAAGGCTTCAGCTGGCGGGGGTTGGGGACCCCTGCCAGCAAAGGTATTTGTTTTTGTGGGAGAAGCGACAAGGAGGTAAGGGGAAGTGGCAAGGAGGCGAGGCAGTGGGTGAGGAGGCGAGGCAGGGCATGGCGGTGGAGGGGGCAGCGGGGCGGCACTCAAAATGTGCCCCCAACCTCAGGCTCTGCCCCACTCCCACTGTGAGGTCTGGCTATACCCCTGGTGCAATGGACTCTAGCGAAGGGGAACCACACCCATAGTACACTTGTGGTGGAAAATGTGACCATCCAAAAAACCATAAAATACCTACCGAACCCACATATAAGTGACACCTGCAGTCTTAAGGGCTATTGTAGTGGCGTACAATTGAGTGCAGTACATTTTTTGCTATTCCTGGAGAGCTCACCATACAATATAAGGGGGTTATGGTGACATGTGTACCTGGGACCTAGTGTGTGAAGTCCACTGCAGTGCCCTCTAGGCTCCCCTACTGCTCTGCTGGGATGTCACATCCCAACGACTTTCTTTGTGTGCATTTTTCCATAGGACTTTTTTTTTTTTTTTTTTCAAAAATGGTACCAAACAATAGACGCACTGAGCACAAAAACATCTAGAAAACAGCGATTTTCAAAACAAAAAGACATTTTTCTGGTTTGAAAAGGGGCTATGTTTGCCACTCAAATTTTGGATGCTGTCAGCAAAAAGTCCTAAATCAGACTTAGATGTCATAAAAGGAAAATGCCCCTCCACATGTCACTGTTGAGTGATGACTGGAGCGCTCTCCCTTTCAGGCTATGAACATTGCCTCTGCAGAATTCCCAGCCCAGTAATGCCAAGGAATGAAAGACCTGAGCCAGGAACAGCACCCAGCTCCTTCTGCATGGCAGTGCACCACTGAGCCACCATGCCAACCCCAAAACACAATTTTTTTCTTTTGCTTTGTTCTCGCCCGAAACATAAATCTAGCTTTCAGAAAGAAGTGTCCCTCTTCACTGAACATATCCAGCACACGCTGTACTCTTGCAAGTAACATCGGTGTGTTTATTAAGATTATAAACAGAGGGGAATATGTTTTACTAAACCTTATATGGGAGTACGCAGAATACAGTATATCTATGCCATGTATCTTGTATGTCCCTCTGGAAAGAAAGAGAAAGAGAAGGGGGAGGGGGAAAAAGAAGCAATAGAAAAATAAAAGACAAAAAAATTACAATAAAAATTACAGCAAAGTTACGAGCTAAACAACTTGTAAGTCCTGCCACCGGTCCTCTGTAGCTGCAGGAAACCTTGCATTCTCCCTTCTGCATTAATGCTTCTGTTCCTTCTTTGACATGTCACATTTCTGCATCTCTAACTGTATGCAATAAGGGGTGATGATGGATAAGTGAGTCTGGTGGAATTGGGAGAAAAAGCTGGTCTGGGAATGGGAAACACCTTACTGCAACACCCATCACACAGGGTCCCAGAAAAGGGAACCAAAAACCAGTTCACTTCTGGGGTGTCTTTCAGATCCCAAGCCCAAAACATAAGTATTCTCAGAGTTGAGATAGCAGGGGGCTAGGTTTGCTGGATAAATGTCCCTATACGTTATTTATTTATATTCATTTAATAGTTCACCTTTTCCTAAGATAAGGCACATGGCAGATTACTACTACTACTACTATTTAGCATTTCTATAGCGCTACAAGGCATACGCAGCGTTGCACAAACATAGAAGAAAGACAGTCCCTGCTCAAAGAGCTTACAATCTAATAGACAAAAAATAAAGTAAGTAAATCAAATCAATTAATGTGTACAGGAAGGAGGAGAGGAGGGTAGGTGGAGGCGGGTGGTTACAAGTGGTTATGAGTCAAAAGCAATGTTAAAGAGGTGGGCTTTCAGTCTAGATTTAAAGGTGGCCAAGGATGGGGCAAGACGTAGGGGCTCAGGAAGTCTGTTCCAGGCGTAGGGTGCAGCAAGACAGAAGGCTCGAAGTCTGGAGTTGGCAGTAGTGAAGAAGGGAACAGATAAGAAGGATTTATCCATGGAGCGGAGTGCACGGGAAGGGTGTAGGGAAGGACGAGTGTGGAGAGATACTGGGGAGCAGCAGAGTGAGTACATTTATAGGTTAGTAGAAGAAGTTTGAACAGGATGCGAAAACGGATAGGGAGCCAGTAAAGCGACTTGAGGAGAGGGGTAGTATGAGTAAAGCGACCCTGGCGGAAGACGAGACGGGCAGCATAAAGGTACACTGTGCAGAAGAATAATGCATACAAATAAGGTATAAATATATTCAGTACAGGAATGAAACGAAAATGCTGGACAGAATGATTGTACAAAAATGTAACAGTCAAGGTGTTACATTGGCGACACGTGAAATTGTCATGCCAATAAAGTTATCTGAATATGAATCTGATAAGGGATGAGGAATATACTGTATTGGTTACAAGAATGTTACAAGGGGGTGAAAGGCATAGTTTTGGGGAGCACGGGGGTGGTACTTCCCCAAATCCTTCAGGTGCTGAGTTCAATCCCCTCCACCTTCTTAATATGATTTACTCAATCCTCCCCCCCCCCCCCCAACAAACCAAGCAGGGAAACTACATTGATGGGGAGGGGTCATTCTAGAATATAGGTGAACATTGGGGACTGAACTCAGGGCTGCAACAGCTGAGGGTAGATAGAATAGCAATGAGCAATGAGAAGACATTTCTGCAAGTGTCTCAGGAAAGGCTGGTGTGAACAGCCAGGTTGTAACTTTTTTCTTCTGAAAGCAAGGTGAGCCTGTAGGTGGTATATATTTTATTTACCTGGTCTTTTTTATAAGCCAGCAAGCTTTTTCACATGATTTCTACTGTTGGTGTCCCTGTTTAGCCCTATTTCATTACCCCCACCCCCATTACACTATAGAAACCCCAATGATGCAGGAGTCCTGCAAATCTGTATATTACTGATGGTTAAAGGCTGGAGAGGGGAGATATAATAGAGACATTTAAATATCTGCATGCCAGGTGACTCTCTGGAAGGAGGGGGCATAAGATGAAAGAGGACAGACTCAGAAGTAACCTGAGGAAATACTTCTTCACAGAAAGGGTTAAAGTGGTGGAGATGAAAACAGTATCTGAATTCATAAGTACTGCCATACTGGGAAAGACCAAGGTCCATCAAGCCCAGCATCCTGTTTCCAACAGTGGCCAATCCAGGTCACAAATACCTGGCAAGATCCCAAAAAAGTACAAAACATTTTATACTGCTTATCCCAGAAATAGTGGATTTTCCCCAAGTCCAATTTAATAATGGTCTATGGACTTTTCCTTTAGGAAGCCGTCCAAACCTTTTTTCTTAAAACTCCGCTAAGCTAACTGCCTTTACCACATTCTCTGGCAATGAATTCCAGAGTTTAATAACACGTTGAGTGAAGAAAAATTTTCTCTGATACGTTTTAAATTTACTACATTGTAGCTTCATCGCATGCCCCCTAGTCCTAGTATTTTTGGACAGCGTAAACAGATGCTTCATGTCTACCCATTCAACTCCACTCATTATTTTACAGACCTCTATCATATCTCCTCTCAGCCGCCTTTTCTCCAAGCTGAAGAGCCCTAGCCGCTTTAGCCTTTCCTCATAGGGAAGACGTCCCATCCCCTTTATCATTTTCATCGCCCTTCTCTGTACCATTTCTAATTCCACTATATCTTTTTTGAGATGCGGTGACCAGAATTGAACACAATACTCGAGGTGTGGTCGCACCATGGTGCAATACAAAGGCATTATAACATCCTCATTTTTGTTTTCCATTCCTTTCCTAATACCACCTAACATTCCATTTGCTTTCTTAGCCGCAACAGCACACTGAGCAGAAGGTCTCAACGTATCATCAACGACAACACCTAGATCCCTTTCTTGGTCCGTTACTCCTAACGTGGAACCTTGCATGACGTAGCTATAATTCGGGTTCCTCTTTCCCACATGCATCACTTTGCACTTGCTCACATTAAACGTCATCTGCCATTTAGACTCCCAGTCTCATAAGGTCGTCTTGCAATTTTTCACAATCCTCCCGTGATTTAACAACTTTGAATAACTTTGAGTCATCAGCAAATTTAATTACCTCACTAATTACTCCCATCTCTAGGTCATTTATAAATATGTTAAAAAGAAAGCTTGGGACAAGAACACAATACATTATTTCCTTCGGGAGTTTGCTATTATTGGGGATGCTCAAGCATGGCTCCACCTACAAAACTGGCAGCAGCCAGAAAGATTCCACTTTTGAAAACAAGAAAATGATTATTCTGGGCAGTTACTTTGATCTTCCATGGGTCTTTGCACAGTTTAGAAAGTTACCAAACAGAACTTCAGGTCAAATAAAACTCAGTACAAAGGTAACAGTTACATCAGGGCAAAGTCTGGTTAGACTGGCAGGTTGCACCTCTTCCAAATGTAACTCTAGGTGATCACAGAATGCAGACTCTCAGCAGTTTAAAGACCCGGAGAAGTTAGAACATACAGTAAATCGGTACTATCGTTGCAAGTGAATGATCAAAAGTGGAAACGAAGCTGCTGAAAGGAAAGAACTTCGAGCCCAAGAGGAAACTATACAAAGATCAAAAAGACTCATCCAGGCACCAAAGAAAAGCAAAGCCGGCAAATGGTACAGAAAACAGCTGTCTTGCCTGAAACACCTGTCAACCTCTACATTGCATTTAAAAATTCGTGAAACCAAAATGGAGAGGGGAAAAGTAGTAAATAAATCAGTGAAACTTTTCTTCTAGAATTGCAGGCAAAGAAAAGACCTACCACCAAATAAATTCAATCAAGATCCCATCACTTTGGAGTAAGGTGCATTAAAAGGAATCCCCCTGGTTTATTTTTCTTTACCCAGGGGAAAGATCTCCCGAGGAGGTGTAACCCAGGAAGTTTCTTAGAAAAGGAGGTTAGTTTATGTGCAGGAACAGCATGACCTGGTGTCTGGCTTTTTAAATTATTATTATTTTCCGAAATGCATTATACAAATAAAAGACAACTTTCAAATGCACATAAAGAACATTAGAAAACAACAGAAAGCAAAACTTGATGTCACCTCTGTCTAAAGTCCACATTTAGGAGAGAGAGCACGAATTATGTTACTTCACTACACTTTAATAAGAAAAATAATGAGAGGTAATTAAATTAACCTCCAATCAAATCACAGCCTATTCACATTAAACACTCCTATTTAATTCCCTCGATTTTAAACTTGCTTTTCATTATTTTTCCCTTGATAGTGTACAACACACCGCCAAGTTAAGCATAAGAAAAAATGTTGCCCCCAAAGCTAAAACTTGGGGTTTCAAAGCAAGCAAAATCTTCCTCCCCTGTTGAGTGGCAATTGCCACATCCGGAAACAGCTGAATAACCAGCCCACAAAACTGCACAGATTGTACCTTTAAAACAGACCTTCCAAATGTTCAATGTATCACTTTCTGAACAGAAGGTGCGTCTGGCTTTAAGTATGAATGAAAAGTCTTCCACTTACTCGAGGTCCGGTTGCCCTGTGGTTTTGTGCCTCCGGAAGATGCACCAGCGCAAGCAAGAAGTGACAAGTCACGATGAGGGGAAAGTGTCTGTGAAACATTGTCACCCTCTGCCCGAACGATGGGACAGAGCCAGGGGGGTCTCCCGTCCTCAGCGGCCAAGCCAATCTTATCTGGACCTGCAGTAGCCCGAGGAAGAGCACCGCTGTCTGTCCTGCTGCCCGCAGCAGCTGCGCTCTGTCCCTTCCAGCACCAGCAGGTTAAATGCTTCAACACTTCCACTGGAATCCTATTATAAACCTGCCTGGGAAAAAGGGGGGGGGGGGGGGGGGAGCCTGCACCAGCGATCCCGGGGGGGGGGGGGGGGGGGGGGAGCCTGCACCAGCGATCCCTCGTCATGAGGTTGAACTGGAGCAGCGGGATGGAGTGAGTGCATGACTGCCACCTGCTGTGTGTTTTAGGTCTGAGTCTGTTTCCCTCCTGCTTGCCAGGGAAGTTTTCCTGGTGCCTCGTTAGTAAAAGGCCTCTCTCAAGTTGTGCCTACGGAAATAATTCCTCTTTTAAGATTGGGAAATTGAGCGGTGTCAGTGAAAAGCAGTATAAGCTATGATTTAAAATAAAGATCGTCTCTCCCTTTTAGGTTTTGAAATTATTGTACATCACTTTTCCAAAGTATCAATCATGGTTTTTCTCCTTCCCTCTGTCTAGGCCTCTGGCCACTGCAACTTGAAATCAGGACTGTCACAGTCCTGTCATAAAAACCAACTGGAAATTTGCTTTTAAAGGATGAGGCTCATTTTCAAGCACAAGCATCACGGGAAATAGGCAAATTATTTCTGTGCATAGCGGGGGAAAGGGGACTTGATATACCACCTTTCTGTGGTATTTTGCAACCACATTCAAAGCTGTTTACATATATGCAACTGCTTACTTTTTTTTTTGGTACCTGGGGCAATGGAGGGTTAAGCGACTTGCCCACAGTCACAAGGAGCTGTAGTGGGAATTGAACCCAGTTCCCCAGGACCAAAGTCTGCTGCACTAACCACTAGGCTACTCCTCCATAGAAGTCTATGGGTGAACATTTTGTGGACATGCTTTCTTTCCAGGGACTGGGGTTCCCCTTTCCAATTATAGATCTCAATGAACTGAAGAAAAGTCAAATCAGTGACTCATAAATTTCCTTCTCCCAGAGCCCTTTCCTTTCCCAGCAACCCAAAGGAACTGGCCAACAGTGCATCTATCACGCGGTTTCCCCATAATCCACATTCATAATTTTAAATCTGACACAGGTGATTGTTTCAGCCTGAACATCCATAAATAATAAATGTAAAACCATGTCATCCTTCCTTGCCTTTTCTTGGATAACATGTAGCCTGCACTTCTGATTATATTTCATAAAATGTGCACAAACTAAAGCTAGCAGATCACTCAGACGGCATTTGAAAGGTATTAATCCGCAAACAAACCTTTTCCGGAGATGGGAAGGCGGTAGAACTAGAGAACATGAATTGAGGTTGAAGGGGGGCAGACTCAGGAGTAGTCAGGAAGTATTTTTTCATGGAAAGGGTGGTGGATACATGGATTGCCCTCCCATGGGAGGTGGTGGAGATGAAAATGGTAACGGAATTCAAACATGCGTGGGATAAACACAAAGGAATGCTGTTTAGAAGGAATAGATCCATGGAATCTTAGCAGAGATTGGGTGGCAACACCGGTAAGTGGGAAGCAAAACTGGTGCTGGGCAGACTTCTACAGTCTATGCCCTGGTTGTGACTGAATAGATATGGATGGGCTGGAGTGTAAATTTTAAGGAGCTTCGACATTAGCTTCAGAACTTTTAGTACAAGAAGAGAGCTGGGCAGGCTTCTACAGTCTGTGCCTTGAGAATGGCAAGGACAAATCAAACACGGGTATACGTATAAAGTATCACATACCATGTAAAATGAGTTTATCTTGTTGGGCAGACTGGATGGACCGTACAGGTCTTTATGTGCCGTCATTTACTATGTTACGTGGAGAGGCATTTTTGAAAGAAACGTCCAAGTTGCGATTTGGAAAACGGCAAAATCCAGGGGCGGGGAAACCCATATTTTCAAAACAAGATGGATGTCCATCTTTCGTTTCAAAAATACCATCAGAGATGTCCAAATCATTAAATTTGGACATCCCTAGACATGGATGTTTCTGACTTTCGGCGATATTCGAAAACAAAGACATCCATGTCAAAAACGTCCTAATGCAAGCCATTTGGGCATGGGAGGAGCCAGCATTTGTAGTGCACTGGTCCCCCTGACATGCCAGGACACCAACCGGGCACCCTAGGGGGCACTGCAGTGGACTTCATAAAATGCTCCCAGGAACATAACTCCCTTACCTTGTGTGCTGAGCCCCCCAAAACCCACTACCCACAATTGTACACCACTACCATAGACTTACGGGTGAAGGGGGGCACCTAGATGTGAGTACAGTGGGTTTGTGGTGGGTTTTGGAGAGCTCGCTATTTCCTCCATAAATGTAACATGTAGGGGGGGGGGGGTATGGGCCTGGGTTTGCTTGTCTGAAGTGCACTGCAGTACCCACTAAAACTGCTCCTGGAACCTGCATGTGCTGTCATGGACCTGAGTATGACATCTGAGGCTGGCATAGAGGCTGGCACGACATATTTTTAAAGATGTTTTTTGAGGGTGGGAGGGGGTTAGTGACCACTGGGGGAGTAACCAGAGGTTATCCCCGATTCTCTCCGGTGGTCATCTGGTCATTTCTGGCACCTTTTTGTGCCATATTCATTAACAAAACACGTCCGGGTGAAAACGTCCAAGTGTTCGTCAGGGACTTCCTTGTTTTTTTCGATTATGGGTCAAAGACGTCCAAGTGTTAGGCACGGCCAAGTCCCGCCTTCACTACCCCTCCGCCATGCCCCCTTGAACTTTGGATGTCCTTGCGATGGACTGCAGTTGGAGACGTCCAAAATCGAGTTTCCATTATACCGATTTAGATGTCTCTGGGAGACGGACGTCCGTCTTCCGATTTATGTCAAAAAATGGACGTCCTTTACTTTCGAAAATGAGCCCATATATGTACTATATGTTCCATGCAAAAAAAGGCGCTTTGAAAATTGCCTGGCTGTATTCTCGCATTACTTTTACATAATCTGCACATAGGCATTCCGAGGGTTTGGACTGCAATGTATACTTGCATGTTATAAAACAAGCATGTACCCCTCCGAAGGCAATTCTGTAAAGTGGGCACTAGTATTTCCTCATGTTTTAAATATTAAATATGATCTTACATAAACAATTATGCTCAGCCATGTCTAGCTAGTTGATAAGATGTAATGTAATATTGTTTACTGTATACTGGATGCTTCCACTGTAAGTTATTACTAATTAACGTTAGCTAATCTTTTGATAACATACTGTTAAATGTAAACTGCTTAGCGAGTTATAAATGGCAAACTAAATTAAATTACATGCATGTAAATATTTAGAATACTAGTATGTGTACACTACATTACAAATTTCCGCTTAAGCACCATTCTGTAAATACATGCATATCTCACCTGGGGGCCTTATTACTAAGCTGCAGTAGGGCTAACACACAGGTAGGATGCTTGCATAAAATCGATACTACCACTGGGATAGCGAGGACATCCAGCAGTAATTTTGCAGTTGGCGCACGCTGTTTCCCATGGTAGAAAGAATTTTTCTCATTTCTACCGTGGGGGGGGGGGGGGGCGGGGGTTCCTAACAGTAATCAGCAGACTGGCCATATTAGCGCACGCTACCTGATTACCGCATGAGTAACATGTGAGCCCTTACCACCAGATCAGTGTGTGGTGGTAAGTGCTCAGGCAGTAAACAGCCATGCGCTACTTTTAATTTTAGCGTAGGGCCATTTACCGCCCCTCTAAAATAAACCCTTTTCCCCAGCCACGGTAAAAAAAATGGCCCAGCGCATGCCAAATTCACGCATCCAGACTACCGCAGGCCACTTTTTAATCACAGCTTAGTAAAAGGGCCCCCTAATGTGGGTTGTTTAAAATGGTAACTAATACTGTAACATTTGTCATTTCTGACAATTTGCACTTGTACCAGGCAGTGAGATCCTTGAGATCTGTTACATCTAATTTATTTGATGAGCTTTCTTTTCAAGTAGTGTGTTTTTTGGAACAATACAGAGCCTCAATCTTTTACATTATAGGGCCTATATTATGGAATAAGTTATCCCCAACAATGAGAATGCTTAGATCTTTGAATCAGTTTAAAAGAATGCTTTCAGTGTGCTTTTTCAGTTCTTTTAGATACTTAATGGGAATTAAGATTATAGCGCTATCAACACGCAATACTAACAAATCATCCTGGGACTTTCTTCCCTTAATGTAATAAAATCAAATATAACACTACCCACAATTTGCTGAATTTTCATGCCAAAGTACAACCAGATGGAACTCTTTGCCCAAACAACTCTGTCAAACTGAAGACTATCTCATATTTCATAAACTATTGAAAACTCACTTGATACGATCGACCTCTAACAATTGAAATAACTAACCCTCTAACTAAACTTGCAGTAACAACTCTGTCCATATTCACATTCTATCCTATATATTACAAACATGTTATATGATCAGGTTTTCAGGTTATGCTGTTATTAGTAATTTTGTGTGTGTGTATCCTACTATATAAATGAAGAGTGACCAACGTGCTGTTCTGTGCATGCGCGGCACGTCACAAATCTCTTCCGAGTTCCGACGTTGACCGGCAAGCACCGGGCAGGCGGGAATCGTCCGACAGCAGCTCCGAGGCGCACTCCGTCTCCGACAGGTACGATGAGCTGCTGCCGCCGCCGCTGCTGTGACCCGGGCGCTTTCCTCTGCCACCATCCCCCGGGGCGGCTTTCCTGGGCAGGGGCTCGGCTGCACCCGGCATTGCTCCGACCGCTTTCTTGCCCGTTTTAATGGGCTCAACGGCTTGTATATATATATATATATATATATATATATATATTTGTTCTACGTAATCAGAACGCCTTGTCAGTTCTGCTTTTGTTATATTGTGAGCCACATTGAACTTTAATCCTATTTGAGATAATGTGGGATATAAATAAATAAATAAATAATAAGAATGTGTCATCTTGTTTAATCCAGGTTTGTCATATGATAACTAAAATTGCAATAGAGAATAGAGGCTTGTATTTGTATGATTTATGGGGGTTTATGTAATTATTGAATTTGTATATTATATTGTACACCGCGTAAGTTTATGAAATAAATAAAATGCACATGGGCGGAGCCTGGGCAGGGCATGGGTGGGATTCACACTTATGCACATACCCCTGGATTCTACATAGCATGCCCAGAGATCCGTGCCAAAATCTAGGCATATTCTATAACAACACGCGTAACTTAATTGATTTAACAAGCTAATCAGCACATATCAATAATGAGCACTAAAGATTTGGCCCTGGACCCCCCTGCCGATGACCCTCTCGACCCCCCTCCCGCTGCCAACCCACCATTGCCATCGCCTACTTTTGTTGGTGGGGGACCCCAACCCCCCGCCAGCCAAAGTCCTCTTCTGGCGCAAGGCTTCGTTCTGTTTCTGTGAGTCTGACGTCCTGCACGACAACGTGGCCCCACTTGTAGGAATTTTATTTACAGTACAGTCTCGATTATCTGACCTTCATTAATCTGACCATCTAGCATATCTGAAAGAACCCACCCCTACCCCCACGGTGGCATCATCACATTTATTTCTCTTAAAAATATTTATTTAGAACATTTCTGAAAATTGGGAACTCTATGCTTCTGTTTGTGCATTGTTTGAGGGGTTTATGCAGTACTTTCCATATTATCCAACTTTTCACTTCTCCGACAACGGGTCGGTCCTGTTTATGTTGGACATTCAAGTCTTTACTGTACTTGGATTTAACTCACAGTGTTTCAGTAGTAGTTCAAAGTGAGTTACAGCCAGGTACGGTAGGTTAGTGTTTCCCTGGCCTTAGGTGGCTTCCAATCTACAGCTGAAGGGCAGTGTAGCAAGAAACAGACAAACAAGAACAGCCAGAGTTACTAACATGCATACCTTACCAGAGGTCCCATTTTATGCAGTGCAACCTGTTTACTAATAATACATATTAGTGAATATTATTATTATTAGCATTTGTATAGCGCTACCAGACGCACGCAGCACTGAACACCTGATACAAAGAAACAGTCCCTGCTCAAAAGAGCTTACAATCTAAATAATACAGACAAACAAGACAGTTACGGGTGAGGGAATTAATGGGAGCTAAAAAGCAGCAGTGAAAAGGTGGGTTTTCAGCATAGATTTGAAAACAGGTAGAGATGGAGCTAGACGTACTGTATAGGTCCAGGAAGTCTATTCCAGGCATGAGGTGCTGCGAGAGAAAAGGAGCGAAGCCTGGAGTTAGCAGTGGAGGAGAAGGTGGACGAAAAGAGAGATTTGTCCAGCGAGCGGAGTTCACGGGGAGGAATGTAGGGAGAGATGAGAGTGGAGTAATACATATTAGTGTTTGAGTGGGAGCTAATACAATAGCAAACGTACCCCTGTGATTCTGTTTGGGGCAAAGGAGGATGAAGTGACTTCCGCAAGGAGTATCAGTGAGATTTTAAGCCTGGTTTTCCTGGTTCTCAGGCAACACACTATCAACCCAGGTTGCTCCCCCACTCTAGATTTGAATGGTGCATATTAAAACCCAGCTGGCTGTGGCATCAAGCAAGGCATGTTTCACATGTTTCAGCAGTCTTAGTTTAAGGTGAAAGAGTATGAAGATGAATTGTGCAAAATCATTCTTCTCTGCTAATAGGGGACCTTATTACAGTAACATAGTAGATGACGGCAGAGAAAGACCTGTACAGTCCATCCAGTCTGCCCAACAAGATAAACTCATATGTGCTACTTTATGTGTGTGCCTGACTTTGATTTGTATCTGCCATTTTCAGGGCACAGACCGTAGAAGTCTGCCCAGCACTAGCCCCGCCTCCCACAACCGGCTCTGCCACCCAATCTCCGCTAAGCTTCTGAGGATCCATTCCTTCTGAACAGGATTCCTTTATGTTTATCCCACGCATTTTTGAATTCCGTTATCGTTTTTATCTCCACCACCTCCCGTGGGAGGGCATTCCAAGTATCCACCACTCACTCGTGAAAAAATACTTCCTGACATTTTTCTTGAGTCTTCCCCCCTTCAATCTCATTTCATGTCTTCTAGTTCTACCGCCTTCCCATCTTCGGAAAAGGTTCATTTGTGGATTAATACCTTTCAAATATTTGAACGTCTGTATCATATCACCCCTGCTTCTCCTTTCCTCCAGGGTATACATATCACTGCAAGGCCTGGGCCCAAGGCAGGAAGGAGGAGGATCTGGGAACGGTAGGGAGTAAATATTCGGCCAATGACAGTCGACAGTTTTTTGCCCAATGCCAGAATTATGCCTGGATAGTCAATGTTGGGCCATGTCAAGGCACTGGCACTGAATGTCCAGGTTTGTACGGCCGGCTAACCTTTATCTAGTTAAGTGTGTTATTCACCACTTAACCACAAAACCGGATAAAGATAAGACTAAGTATTATGTGGTCTGATTTGTCCAGTTAACTTAGGGCCATTTTACTAAGCTGCTGTAAAAGGGATCCCACGCTAGTGGTGGCGGCCATTTTTGCCACATTGCAGGGCCCTTTTTATCACAGTGGGTACAAATAACCAAAAATGAAATGGCCGTGCAGTAAATTCGCCCTTGTTGTGTAGCTGTTTCAGGGGGGAGCACTTACCACCACCCATTGAGGTGGCAGTAAGGGCTCCTGCACTAGCCCAGTGGAAATTAGGCAGCATCCACCGGGTAACCCCCTGCGGAAATACATTTTCAATATTTCTGCTAATGCCAGAAATGACACACGCTGGGGTGGAACTACCACCGGCACCCGCATTGAGCTGACGGTAGTTCCGGGTTGCCATAAGTGTCCCCCTAATTCTATATATAGCACTCAAAATTGCATGTCCAATTTGATTAATGAGCCAATTTGTGCTGATAATTAGGTGCTAATTGGCAATAATTAGAATTTATGCATGCATCTATAAAGATGTGAACGTAGATTTGTTTTTTGCATGGATCCTAAAAGGAGGTGTGGCCTTGGAAGGGGCATGGATGGGTAAGGGGCATTTCTAGGATTTGCATGCGGTTCTAGCATTCAGGGGATCTGCACCTAATTTAGCATAGGGATTTATCCAGGGTTCAAGTTGGTGTAAATTCTCACACCCAAAATTGAGCGTGGATCCCGGCTCTAAGTGCTATTCTATAAACAGTGCCCAACTTGGAGCATCGTTTACAGAATAGTGCTTAGTGTGCATTCTTTGATGCCCAAATTTGGGCGCCATTTACAAAATTGAGTCCTATATGCAAATCTCTGTCATGCTTATTCATTGTGGATGTCCTGAAAACCTAACTGGCAAAGGGGGTACTCCAGGACCAAACACTGCCTTAACATATGCTGCAAAAATTTAACCAGCTAAGGGGGATTTTTCTTTTTTTGCAATAACACATGTGGTTAGTAAATAAGCTACCTGAGTTTCATGTAACCCCTTTGCCAACAGTATGTGCATACAGAAATTGATAAATATAAACACACAAGGTGGTAAACCAGCACGCAAACCATTTCAATAAGACTATTGTCTATTATCCCTTCATGTTAGCAAACTTTAGTCAATATAAAGTTATTCTATCTCACATATAGTTTCCATTACTAAACTACTTTTGGAAACAAGAATAAACCCCGAAATATCTAGTTCAAAAAACAGTTGTTAGAGTACAGAACATGCCCAGGCCTGCTGTGTTCCCTCATTGAGCAACTCAATGAATGGACAGATGTCAAGTGCTGATGTAAACTTCCTTGTCAAGTCTCTTTCTTAAGAGGGTCCATAGATAATTTCATTATTAGGCTAATGCCTATTGAGCTATGCAAGGTTAGGGGAATACTACAGTTTCCTTCCCCAACCAACATTTGCATCTGTATCTACAAGCCCAGCCCTCAGGTAACTAACATTAACACAAGAATTGTCAACAAAGGCATAAAATGTGAAATGCGTCTTTCTCCTTCCTTGTTAGAAACCTACATGTCTGCACTTCAGTTAAAAAAATGAATTAAAAATTATATATATATATATATATATATATATATATATATATATATAAGGTGTACATCAGCATACATATATAAGTAGTGATTTAGAAAGACCACCGTTTATACATGTATCATGGCAGCCTGCACACATGTTAAGAAGGCAGGTTATGGTTTGGGTAGATTTTTAAGGCATATGTGTAGTCCCTATTTTTACGCGATAACCCGGGTCCCATCAGGAGCAAGAGAGGGAGAGAGAGAGAGACCCCTGCACCGGGCCCCCCCTGGAGGCCCAGGCCTGGGGAATTTTGCCCCCTCTCGGCGGCTATGCATTCATGCACCCACAGTTATACCAAAGTCCAATGCACAATCAGGAAAAACTCTACATCAGTAGCACGAAGTCCAAGAAAAGTAGAGAATGGCACAAATGACCACCAGCCGTAGGGAAGAATTTAAAACACTTCTTTATTGAAAGCACCAGCCTCAAGGACCCATTCAGGCACTCACCAGCCATAGACCTGGCTTAACTGCGGGTCACATAAATGCAACAGGGACACTCTTGAGCATCCTTTGCCCTCTCATTCTGGAGTTTTCCTTCATTTGAAAAAGGCTCATCTCCTGTACATTAATGCCCAGAGATATTTAATCATCTCTATCATATCCGCTCTATCCTGCCTTTCTTACAGAGTATACATATTGAGGTCTATAATTGTGTCCCTATACTGAGCACCGGTCAGCTGAATATTGACCCTAACAAGTATAATGCAAGTAAATAAAATAGTCCAATATACAGCATTTTGCAAAATACATCCAAGTATGGAGAAATTAACTTGTACTATTAAAAGCTATTTTCTTCTTGAGGGTAAATGAAATCAAGGGAGAGAAGTGCATTTGAACTAGTTTGAAATGTTTCTTTGAAATGGTTACTTCCCTTCAGAGAAAGCTTCAAATGCAATCTGAGACTGAGACACATCTGAGACACAGCTGAACCTAAAACATGAGAAGTCTAAAGCTGCTTTATGTAAAGCTGAAACCCTTTAGTCCACCCCTCACCCCTAAAGTATCAACAAATATGCAGTCAATTACTGTAATTGTTGTTATTTCTGGTGTACAGGAAAGCCTGTGCTGGACACAGAAAAACAAGGGTGCAAGAATAGCAACGCTTTTGTGTGCTGGAGGCTTTATTTTTTTTTTGTCTTTGCAGGTGTTTAAGTTGACTTGTTGCGTCTGTCTGTCTGGTAACCAGAACAGGGTTGCTCTGCCTGCAGGTGCTACACAAGGGAGGGGGCAGGAGGCCTCAGAAGCCTGGTTTCAAACTGTGACTAAAACTTGCTTCTTTAATGCCCCCCCCCCCCCCCCCCCCCCCCCACAGTAACTCCTCTTTATCCTTCTCTGACCTATTCAACCAAAAGAACAGAAAAGAAAAATTCACACAAGTAAAAATAATTCTTGGCTATGTTATTTAATTGTTCAGGATGATAGTCTTGTTATCGTTCATTGCTCTACAGAATAGATTTTAATTAGAGCTATTGAGAGGTCTGAATTGGCACCATTAGGGTCGACATTAATGATTACTGCATGTGTTCCTTTAAACAGGAAGGTCTTTTCATATAAGAGCTGTAGCTAATGAACTGGGAGAAGGCAAACCATGTTCGAAGAAGTGGGGGCAAAGGAAAGGGAAAGAGATAAAATGCCTCAAAGGCTTTCACTAAAAAAAAATGCCCAATTTAATAATGACGGAACTGCAAGAGAAACATAATTACTGAATCCCAATACAGCAGGTTAGAACATCAGGGATTAACGTGGTAACACTAGCTGTCCCCGCTGGCGTTGCTCAGCGATAGGTTAGTACTTTGTAACTGAGAAAAGCGAGGTTTATTTGTGTGTAATAACACTGTATAAGTATGTATTTTTAACGTGAGAAATTAAACATAAAGAATAGGCATAGATATATGTATATAGATGTATTTTTATTTGTACAAACAGAAATAGAATACACAGGAGTAGATATATTTTAAATATGTTTAATATAATTTTGTAATAAGTTCATATTCAAGCGCATTTTGATAGACAACATTATTTTTTGTGGGGGGGGGTTCGATTTGGAGCATATATTTATAAAGACATATCTGAGCCAACTCGTGAACAGGCAACATATAATTGGCCGTGTGAAAATCATGGGTTTTGTAAGTTGACACCTGTGACTTTTAACATTTGACCTTGAGCCTTATTTTTCGACATTGCAAAGGCTAGTTGAAGTGAAAACTGCAGTCTTTTGATCTGATAGTCAGATGGAATAAGAGGAACTTTAAGTATAAAAATGTGCTGTCCATTGGCACAACCTGTCAAGATTGTAGATTCAATAACATGTGGCATCAGAGTTTTAAGAGCAAAGCGTTGGATCACTTAGATTTCGCAGCAGTATGATTGGCAAGCCAATTTTTAAGTTTAGTTGTTGTGGTGGCATTTTATGTTGGTAGAAAGGATAGCCATCTTGTGCCATTTGAGTTTCAAGGCAAAAGTTCTTTGGACACTTTTTTGAACATGTTCCTTCTTGCATGCATGGTACCAGAAGTTTGAAGGGTCAACATTGTAATGCTGATTTCTTTTAAAAAGGCTCCAGAGGTGATTCATGAAATTATAGACCGCTGAGCCAGACGTCAGTGCCAGGCAAAATGGTAGAGACTATTATAAAGAACAAAATACAGAGCATATTCAAAAGTATAGATTAATGAGACAAAGCCAACATGGATTTAGTGAAGGGAAATCTTGCCTCACCAATCTAATACATTTCTTTGAAGGGGTGAACAAACATATGGATAAAGGTGAGCCGGTAGATATTGTGTATCTGGATTTTCAAAACGGCATTTGACACAGTACCTCATGAAAGGTTCCAGAGGAAATTGGAGAGTCATGGGATAGGAGGTAGTGTTCTGTTGTGGATTAAAAACTTGTTAAAAGATAGAAAACAGAGAGTAGGGTTAAATGGTCAGTAATCCCAATGGAGAAGGGTAGATAGTGGGGTTCCCCAGGGGTCTGTGCTGGGACCACTGTTTTTTAACATATTTATAAATGATCTAGAGATGGGAGTAACTAGTGAGGTAATTAAATTTGCTGACCACACAAAATTATTCAAAGTTGTTGAATCGTAAGAGGATTGTAAAAAATTACAAGAGGACCTTATGAGACTGGGAGACTGGGCATCCGAATGGCAGATGACTTTTAATGTGAGCAACCACAAAATGATGCATGTGGGCAAGAGGAACCCAAACTATAGTTACATGATGCAAAGTTCCACACTAGGAGTCACTGACCAAGAAAAGGATCTAGGTGTCGTCATTGATGAAACGTTGAAACCCTCTGCTCAGTGTGCGGCGATGGCTAAGAAAGCAATAGAATGTTAGGTGTTATAGGAAAGGAATGGAAAACAAAAATTAAGACGTTATAGTGCCATTGTATCACTCCATGGTGCGACCGCACCTTGAATACTGTGTGCAATTCTGGTCATCACATCTCAAAAAAGATATAGTAGATCTAGAAAAGGTACAGATCAGGGCGGCAAAAATGATAAAGGGGATGGGACGACTTCCCTATGAGGAAAAACTAAAGCGGCTAGGGCTCTTCAGCTTGGAGAAAAGAAGGCTGAGGTGAGATATGATAGAGATCTATGAAATAATGAGTGTAGTGGAACGGGTAGAAATGAATCACTTGTTTACTCTTTCCAAAAATACTAGGACTAGGGGGCAAGCAATGAAGCTACAAAGCAGTAAGTTTAAAACAAATTGAAGAAAATATTTCTTCACTTAACATGTAATTAAACCTGTGGTGTAGCTACAGGGTGCAACGGGGGCCTGGGCCCCCCAGATTGGCTCTGGGGCCCCTGGTTTGGCTGGTAGGGGTTGGGGACCCCACCAGCTGAAGTGTTTGTCCAGCACTGGTCTTTCCCACATTGCCTGCCCTGCTGTTCCCCTCACGTCGCGTGCATGCTTGTTTTAATGAAATTGAGCATGCAGGAAGTGTCACACATGCTCAGTTTCACTAAAACGAGCATGCACGTGATGTGAAGGGAAGAACAGGGCAGGAAATGCAGCTGAGACCAGCATTGGACAAATGCTTTTGCTGGCAGGAGTTGGGGACCCCCATCAACCAAGGTATGTGAGGAGGCAGGCCAAAATCTGCCCCCCACACACTTTGGGCTCTGACCTCCTCCATGTCGAAGCCTGGCTACACCACTGAATTAAACTCTGGAATTTGTTGCCAGAGAATGTAGTAAAAGCAGTTAGTTTAGCGGGGTTTTAAAAAGGTTTGGAGAGCTTCCTAAAAGAAAAGCCCATAAGCCATTATTAAGATGGACTTGAGGAAAATCCACTGCTTATTTCTAGGATAAGCAGCATAAAAGTTGGGATCTTACCAAGTACTTGTAACCTGGATTGGCCACTGTTGGAAACAGGATGCTGGGCTTGATGGACCTTCGGTCTGTCCCAATATGACAACACTTATGCACTTATGATAGAGATAGCCACATGGGCCATGTATCAAGTTTTTCATTATTATATCGAACAGGATTGGGTCTTTATCTTTATCAGGTATTTGGTGAGTGGGTGTGTACTGCTAAGGGGTGAGTGTGAGAATGAATGAGTGTGAAGAGGGTTTGAGTGGGGGTTTTCTGCTGAGAGGTGTGTGAGAATAGGTGAGTGTGATAACTAGTGACATTATAAGCTAAGTGTGGCCTATGTGACTGGGGTTGTTTTGCCGGAGGGGTGTGTGAGAATGGGTGAGTGTGAGTGGGGTGTTTTGCTGAGTGCTGTATTAGAATGGGTGAGTGTGAGTGGGGGGTGAGAAAGGCTAAGTGTGACTGGGGTGTTTTGCTAAGGGGAGTGTTAGAAAGGGTGACATTGATGTTGAGTTTAATGCTCCCTTAAATCAGAAAATGTGGAGACTGGATCCCTACCTAGCACTAACTTTTCTTTTCCGATCAATTTATTTGTTGATTTTCTTGATTTGTTGTTTCTTTCATTCTAGCAAGTGCCTGCCATTTGGCTTTCACTGATTTCCTGTCAAAATACAGCCTTCTTTTGAGGGGCATATTGAAATTCAGTTTCCCGTCCTTTTCAAGGAGTGTTCCCCTGGTGGGGTAGTGAATTTATGCACACACACACACACACTTCCTAGCCTGAACCCAATACTTTCTCCCTACCCTGTTCCTAGCAGTCTCTGAACTTTCCTTGTACTAAAATTGTTAGAGAAGAGGGTATTAGAGAATGAGAGAGGGACAACTGCACAGCTGCTGTCCGTGTTTCTCCCCACCTGACTCTGGAGCCCTCACCCTGTCCCAAGCAGTATGTCACAATCTCCCAACCCCTCAGTTTGTCACTTAGTAGTCTGTCTCATCTCATGGACTTGGGAGGGGGTAGTGAATTCATGCATACACACACATACTTCTCAGCCTGACCCCAATACTTTCTCCCTACCCTGTTCCCACCAGTCCCTGAACCTCTGAAATTATTGTTAGGGAAGAAGGTGTTTGAGAATGAGAGAGGGACAACTGCACAGTGTTTTTCCCCACCAGTCTCTGAACCCTCACCCCTGTCCTAAGCAGTTTGTCGCTTAGCAACAGCAAGAAAGATCTTTCCGACCTGCAGCTTATTCATTTAACGGATGGAGGTATTGCTCTCACTCCCCTGAGTACCCCCCTGAACCGAATCGCTTCAAACTAAACAATAACCTCAGCAACGGTGGGTAGAGTCTGCATGCCGGGTTTGGTGGCTGTAGCTTTTCGGGGGCCGGAGGAGTTCAGACACGGACAAACAAACAAACACATGAGTTTGCTTTAGATAGATAGATAGATAGATAGATAGATAGATAGATAGATAGATAGATAGATAAAGATTAAAGATGGTTTATTGCACAGACAGATTGAAATGCTGGAAAATCAACTTAGATCTGCTAATCTGAGACTCTTGCATTTTCCTGTGTGTCCCTTACAGTCTACAAAGATTCTATTGAGAAAATATTTCAAAGAAGTTTTAGCTCTGTCTAATACTGATACTGTTGTTATTATTTACCTAAGAAAGTGGAAGAGTAGCCTAGTGGTTAGTGCAGTGCACTTTGATCCTGGGGGACTGGGTTTGATTCCCACTGCAGCTCCTTGTGACTGTGGGCAAGTCACTTATCCTCCATTGCCCCAGGTACAGAATAAGTACCTGTATATATGTAAACCGCTTTGAATGTAGTTGCAAAATACCGCAGAGGTATATCAAGTCCCATTTCCCTTTCCCTTCCCCTTTCTGAGAGCAGGTCAGGATGAGACAACTCTAGATGTATTATCTGCTAAAGGAAATGAGATAGCAATCCAAGGGCTGTCACAATGTCAATATAGTTACACTTACCCCAAACAATATTGGTAACTCTTAAAACTTTTACCATAGTAAAACATTTTTATTAATACACCACAAGCAGTTTTTTTTTATAAAACACATAATATTGTGAAAGTACTCTTATTGCATGTAGTAAGATATATCTTATTTTTTTGTCTCAATCCCTGAAGATACTTGTATAGCGAAACACAGCTCATGTCGGGTTTTGAGGGGAAGAACATGACAATGGTCGTCTCTTTTCAATCAATTCTGTTTGAGATGTTATAGCACTTGGAAAAGTTTTGGATATGGAATTTTGAGGTTTCTAGCTGGACTCAGTGCTCAATAAGGACTTGGAAGTTATCATCACAGACTGCGGGGAACAATGAACTTAAACAACAGATAAGACCTTTTAATTTATGTAGGGCCCTGTTTACTAAGGTGTGCTGGCATTTTTAGCACACGCTAAATGCTAGAGACATCTATAGATTCCTATGGGCGTCTCTTGCGTTGGCATGTGCTAATTTTTAGCACACGCTAGCGTGCCTATAGTGCGGCTTAGTAAACAGGGCCCTTAGTCATTGGTCTGTTGTGATTTATTGTGTCTACACACAAATGTTCCAGGAGGACTGTGTCGTATAATAGGATATAATTAAGTTTCTAGCTGTGACCTTTTGAAACTTTCACGTAATTCATTGATGAGCCATAATATCAGGAATATGTGCAATATGGGGTATGTGTTTTATTTTTTTTTTAAGTGTTTGTGGTGTATTCATAAAAATGTTTTAATGTGGTAAAAAGTTTGATAGTTACCAATATTGTTTGTGTTGAAGGAAATGAGATATCGGATTTGACAGCTTTTTTGGAAACTACTCAGGATAATTTCTCAGTGCGCTCCACCCTCCCAGTTTCTTTTGCCTCAGAACTTGGGAAATTGCAGATGTTTCCTGAGGTCTCTGGAGCTACCCAGGCTAGACGTAGACAATTTCTTAAACTTGATAGAATTGTGGCTCTAGGAAATACCTTTTAAAAAATTGTTTCAAAATGTGTTATTACATTTTCAGATGCTAATTATGTTTTCTTTGAACCAGACCAGCTAGAAAGGCTATTAATAGATAGGGAAGCTCGATAGTGTAATCATAGGTGGATAAATGTTAGATCGCCCTATGTATAATACAGGTGAAATTGGTTTTGATTTCTTTATTTCCTTGTTTGATCCTCTCTTTCTTCCTTGATGTGGGCTAAATGTTTCCTAGAGTGGTTATTGTACTTGTTATGTTTAAAAAAATGTAGTAATAATAATAATAAGGAAACATAATTACATGGCATATTG
Source organism: Microcaecilia unicolor (assembly GCF_901765095.1). Classification (NCBI taxonomy): domain Eukaryota; kingdom Metazoa; phylum Chordata; class Amphibia; order Gymnophiona; family Siphonopidae; genus Microcaecilia; species Microcaecilia unicolor. The sequence continues at coordinate 133,169,255 of NC_044039.1, forward strand.
GACCAGTTAGTCAACTCCCTGTATCCCAGCTTCCAGCCATAAAAACGTGATGCAAATATGATATTGCACCTCTTCCAAATCAATTTTTGATGAGTTTGTCTGATTCTCTAGCTTAGTGGATAGATGAGCACATCGATTCCCTAGTCCTACAGCCTGATATTCATCAGGCAGTGATCAGTATTTTGCTGACCTTCTCCAGCGCTCTCCCTGAAGTTCAATGCCAGGCCATGTCCAGGCTCCTTCATTGAATTTCCAGGTATATGGAGCCTTCAAAAGCATAGTCAGTTAAGTGTAATATTCAGCACTTAACCGGCCATGGTGAACCACATAAAGACAGGGCTGACTTTTGTTGTCCTATTTATGCAGTTAAGTGCTGGGTATCAGCAGTTAACTGGTCAAGTGCAGACTCTGCCTCCGGAACGGCCCCAAAATAGCCAGTTTCACATTGGGCACTAATCGAACATTTTCAGCAGTATTGTCCGGTTAAGTGCCACTGAATATGTCCAGTTAGCCCTGAACAAGTCATTTAACCCACCAGGCAGGGCCACTGAGAGACTGAACCAGGCACGGGGGAAGGGCTGCCACCCCCCCCCCCCCCCCATGATCATCGCCACTGCCGCCCCCAATCATTGCTGCTGCAGCCCCCACCACAATCATCGCCAATGCTGCCCCCCTCCCCGGATCGCTGCTGCAACTGCAATTCAAATACCTTGGCTGGATGGGATCCTGAGGCCCCGCCAGCAGAAAAGGTCTTCCTCCAACGCTGCTCTTTACTCTGCCAATTGCCTGCCCCTACGGCTGTTTTTCGTCTCAGTGCATGCTCGGTTTCAAAATCTGTAAGGGAGTTATTTTTTGCAGCCACGCTGTTTGGTGTATTGCCTTCAAGTTTGCATCTGGTGGAAAATGTTTTTAATTTCACAGAGTGTACCCTTGGTAGCAACTTACTCTGCGAATATCAACTGTGACCCCTGCGGCAGGTGCCTTGGGGCATCGAAACACGGACCGTGTCAGGTCCTTTGTACAACCAATAAAGTATTTCTCAGCATCATCTCCAGTGTTGATTTGGTCTATGGTCAGCCTTTACCCCTTTTGTGCCATATAACAACTTATACATCATACAAGCTAGCTTAAACTGTAATCTTGAGCATACAGGAAAGCAATGTAACTCCTTTAACAAGGGAGATGCTCTTTCATACTTTCTCAGACCATAAATCAATCTTGAGCTGTATTCTGCAAGAATTGCAGTCTTTGTAGCAACTTTTTAGCAAGACCCCCAAATAGCGAGCTTCACATAAGAGATAAATATCATCAGCATATGAATAGACCAATACTCCCAAAGTAGACTGTACAATTCCTATCATACTCAAATAAATATTAAACAAAGAGGGTCATAGCGGTGACCCCTGGGGACTCCACAATCTGAATTCCACTGTGCATACCACCGAGCTTTGTAATAATCTAAAAAGTTCCTAAAACTAGTGAGGCCATTGCTCAAAAATTACTGAGGCTATTTTTAAACATCCATAGTAGATGATGGCAGATAAAGACATGCATGGCCCTTCCAGATACATTCATAGCCTCTGAGGTTCCTGTGGTCCTGCTGAATTGTACCAAACCCCCCACCAACCTATCAGCATCGATCCACTTACTGTCTGATGAGTTGTACCCTCTTCCAACCCAACTATTCTATGTCCTGTAGTGATGCTATATCATGCTTCTTTATCTGCCTCTTGTTTGCTCCCTATCATCTTGCTAGATGACCTCAGCCTTGGTCTGAAGCAGAAACAGAATGAAACAGCATTTCAACATGATTGATCAAAAAAGCTACATGGACCTATAATATAGTTCTGAAAATCATTCTAAATCTAATATCCCTATGGACCCTTATCAGGGATTCTGCTCCTCCCAACAAAGAACAATCTGAAAATTACAAATAGTAGAAAGTGGGATGAGCTATTTTTGTAAGGATTCCCTCATGGGAGGAGCTTCAATGGTTTAACCCAGTGGTTCCCAAACCTGGTCCTAGAGGCACCCCAGCCAGTCAGGTTTTCAGGATATTTACAATGAATATTCATGACAGAGATTTGCATGCACTGCCTCCACTGCATGCAAATCTCTCTTATGAATATTCATTGTGGATATCCTGAAAACCTGACTGGGGTGCCTCTAGGACCAGGTTTGGGAAAATCCTTGATTTCAAGAAGATTTCAGGGGAGTAGTTAGTGGAGTTTGGAGAAAGAGGAAGTTAGCTTCATATCTCTGCCTGTACATTTTGCAGTTCACTGTGTGATAATATCAGGAGTGGACAGTTTCCCCAAGCTGAGGGAGTAAACCTGCTCACTACTGAGTTTGTCTTCAAGGAAAATAAACGTGTGATGACAGTTCTTATTGAAGAACATTACAAAGGTGGAGAACCAAAAAAAAAGTCCAGGCACAAGAATGGATTTATCTTGTGGATTTTGTTTTGCTTGTTTTTGCAAAGTTCTTACTGAAACAGAGCTTTTACAAGGAGTTGACAAAGATGTCCTCAATGATCTGGCGATTAGAAAGAGAAGACCATTAGCTAACCCAATACATCACATTGTTAACTGGGTACCTATATATTGGAGAGGAAAAAGGAGAAAGCTACAGATAGGAGGCAAGTCTATAAAGGGGCTCTGAGTGCAAGTGATATAACATCATCTGGGCACTCAGCTTCCATTATAGAATAGAGTATAAGTCAGCATTTGCCAACATTTAGGTGTTATCACTTATTTAGCATGTAACTTACAGTATTCTGTAAGTTATGTAGGAGCAGAGGACAGTGGTGTAGCCACAGGTGTGCCTGGGTGGGCCAGGGCCCACCCACTTAGGGCTCAGGCCCACCCAACAGTAGCTGGTGGGGATTCCATACTCCACCAGAAGACTTTCCCCTGATAGTAACGAAAACGTTACTCTCCACGATACTGGCACCTGCACATGCTCAGTTTTCAGCACATGCCTGCTGCAGACTGCCAAGGTGGAAAGAAGCGTTTTCCCACTAGCTGAGATTTTATTCTGGGGGGGGGGGGGAGAGAACACTTGGTGCCCACCCACTTCTTGCCTAGGCCCACCCAAAATTTGTTGTCTGGCTACACCCCTGGCAGAGAAATAGCCTATTGGTTAGAGCAGTGGGTTGTGAACCAGAAGGCCCAGATTCAGATCCCAGGGCAGTTCCTTGTGACCTTGGCAAGTCACTTAACCCTCCAACCCTTGGGAGAAGGCTATAGCAAGCCACTCCTGTATGATGCCAAGAAAACCAAAAGCGTGTGTGTGTGTCTGGGGGGGGGGGGAGGTTGCATGCATAAATCACTGTGCTTGCATATATAGTGCGGGCAGGGGAAAAGAGAGTGCCTTCGTTGCAAATAGTGTGCACCTTTTCAAAAGAGCATGAACTAGCAACTTTTGTCCCAAAATGGCCTTATGAAAATGGACATTTCTGGAAACAACACAAAACAAAACGTTTCTGGCTGGCCATCCCTAGTAGAGGGTTTTATGACGTTTACAGATGTTTGTAACATGCTTCAAACTTTTTTGATGAGGTGTGTCATCGAGTATTGCTAAATAAATAAACATATGTATAGATAGATTTTATTAATTATTCTTTATTAAATTTATATTATTCACTCAATCAGAGATAATATGGCAATTGTAATAAATCATAACTAGAAAAGTCCTTATAAACATAAGTTGAAATCTACAAAGTTCTATCGACCTTTAAATTTAAACATTGGAAATTAAGGATCCAAGAAAAGAAATATTTAAATTAGTAAAACTATATATAATGGGATACGCTTATGACCTAATCTCTTTTCGCAAGCTATCTTAAACAGTGTGCATTCTGTTACTTAACTACTACATTAACATTCATTCCTTCCTTTGAGATCAAAAATTCTTCTAGTTGCTTAGGATCAAAAAATTGAAAATTCTTAGACTGAAATAATATACGACATAAACAAGGAAATTTAAGTACAAAATTGGCCCCTAGGGCCATAGTTCTCTGACGCAGCGCCAAAAAGGCCTTACGCCTTTTCTGTGTTTCTCTTGCTAAATCAGGATATATTCTAATTTTAGATCCTAAGAACATTGAATCTAAATTTCTAAAGAAAAGTCTCATAACAGCATCTCTGTCCATTTCCAGAGCAAACGTCACCACAGAAGTGGTTCTTTGGGTAATAACTTCCAGCGAAGATTCCAAGAAAGGTGTTAAATTCATACTGTCCCCCATGTGTGGTTGAGAAGTCGCATTATCCAATTTAGTTTTACCCTGAAAATATTGTACTCGCACTGTATAGATAGATTTATATATAACCACATCTTTTAAGGCTGGTGGTGTGGGTGATGCTACAGAGTCTCCCACTGTGACAGGAGCCCTTCAGTTAATTTCAAGACACTGGAATGCTTCTTCATTGTGATGGCTTTCTGTGTGCCACGCCTCCTCTTTCCCTTTGTTTTAATATTTTGAAATCAGGCTGATGATTTCTTAGCTCTTCATTTGGCCATGTGAGCCCTCTCCATGCTTGTACTGCCTGCTTGTCTAATGTCTCACACAGCATTTCTGGTAAAGTAGATGCGCTCAGAAAGTTTCAAAGCCCTTCCTTAAGTTGCCAGGCTGTTATCCTTACTATTTATCTCACACCTTTTTCCAAGGTGAGTAACATAAAGGTACAGTTGGTATTTTCTCTGTTGCAAGCAGAAAATCACCTTAGAGCCAGCTTTAGACAGCATACCAAGGGCAACGGGAGGCAAAAGTAAGTGCTGAGAAAGGCCCTGGACGAAGGTTCCCAAAAATGAGAGATTACAGTCCTCAACCCCTAGTGCCTGCCTGGGAGTGTGAATGGAATGTTATCAATATAAACTTCTAGTAAACAAAATATCTTACATAGCGTATTGAGACGTTTTGAAGACTGATGTTCAAAGGACTAACTGTTCCACAACATTTATTTTAAAAAGCAGTTATCTCCTTCACAATGTGGGTCTGAGGTAACCAACTAAGTTCATTTTGCCATGCTAGAGTGCAGACCACAGAGATAACTGCAATTGTACTAAACCAGATAAAAGAAATTAAACAGCTTGAGTCCAACATATGGAGACCATATTGTAAAATGAAATGAAAGGTCAAAGGGTGACATCAAAGTCTACAGGGATCAAGCGACAAAGTAGAAAGCGAATATAAACCCTTGTCAACACAAGTCTATGGAATCCCTCTTATCGCATCACATCAAAATAAAATGACATGAAAAGCAAATTTAGAGTGATTGCTCACAACATCAAAATTGAATAGAAGAATGTCAAAGCAAATTTTAAAAACTATCAGCCACTATAGCAGCAATCACTATATAAATAAACTTCCTATCCATCAATTTTCAGCATATGGGACTAAATTCTATATATTGTGCAGAAAAAAACTGGCAGAGAAAAAACATACTTAGCGCTGTTCTATAATGTTAGGTGCGGTTTATAAAACACTCATAGCCCCCAGACCTGCGACTAAATTTAGGTGCAATCATTTACGCCAACTAAAACCTGGTACAAATGCACCTAACGTCGGCATAGATCGAAAGCATTCTATAACAGTGCACGTAGTTTCTAGGAATGCCCATAACCCGCCCAATTCCCTACCCATGGCCATGTGCCCCTTTTGAGATCAGCACATTAGAATTTATGCACATCACTTTACAGAATACACTTAGAAAGTTGCGCACGTAAATTCTAATTAGTGCCAATTAGTGCCAATAATTGCTTGTTATTGGCCAATTATCGGTGCCAACTGGCTTGTTAAACAAGAAGCGCATACAATTTGGCTGCACTGCCAAATTTGCATGCACAACTTTGGTCAGCATATATAGAGAATCTGGGGGATAATGAAGCTAAAAATTCTTACAGACCACCCCAGCACTATCTGAATAGTACCAGGGTGAAGCAAAGGTAGAGGTTGGGCATTCTACCTAACTCTACAGATAGGTAGAACTTCTGTAAGTGGCACCATAAAAGTGGGTACTAATTGCCGGATTCTATCAGGCTTATTTTTGAAAGAGAAGGGCGCCCATCTTTCGACACAAATCGGGAGATGGGCGTCCTTCTCTCAGGGTTGCCCAAATCAGCATAATCGAAAGCCAATTTTGGGCATCCCCAACTGTTTCCTGTCGCAGGGATGACCAAAGTTCCCGGGGGCGTGTCGGAGGCGTAGTGAAGGTGGGACTAGGGTATGCCTAACAGATGGGCGTCCTCAAGCAATAATGGAAAGAAGAAGGGCGTCCCTGACGAACACTTGGCCGACTTTACTTGGTCCTTTTTTTTTTTACGACCAAGCCACTAAAATGTGCCCTAAATGACCAGATTACCACTGGAGGGAATTGGGGATGACCTCCCCTGACTCCCCCAGTGGTCACCAACCACCTCCCACCCCAAAAAAAATATCTTTACAAATTTTTGTCTTTTTTTTTTAGAGTATGGGTGAAGGATGTCCTTTGCTATGCCTCCAGGCAGTTGAGGATGTCCAAAGTGTGGATGTTTCTGTGAGAATGATGTCCATGCTTTTGCTATGCTTCTGACAGCCCCTTTATTTATTTGGATTTTGGATCACAAATAGCAGCAGTGGGATTTGAACTGGCCACCTCTGGATTGTAAGACCAGTGCTCTAACCACTAGGCCACTCCTCTCCCTTGGAATTTGGCCGTCCCTGGGGGGAGCAGTATGCAGGTCCCTGGGGGGGAGGTATGTGTATGTCAGCGGAGGCATAATGAAGGCGTGGATGTCCTTCTTTCAAACATTTTGGACATCCTCAACAGCCCCCCCTCCCCACACACAGGGACAGCCAAATTTCAAGGGAGTGAGGTAGAGTAGTGGCCTAGTGGTTAGAGCACTGGTCTTGTAATCCAGAAGTGGCCAGTTCAAATCCCACTACTGCTACTTGTGATCCAAAATCCAAATGAATAAATAAAGGGAGCGTCAGAGGCATAGCAAAGGCATGGATGTCCTTCTCACAGAAACATCCACAATTTGGATGCCATCAACTGCCATCACAGGGACAGAAGCATAGCAAAGGACATCCTTCACCCATACTCTAAAAAAAAGACAAAAGTTTTTGAAGTTGTTTTTTTCAGGGTGGGAGGTGGTTAGTGACCACTGCGTGCCTTTTTCCGTTCAGTTAGTGCATCAATTAGTCCACTGCAGTGCCCCCTTGGGTGCCCGGTTGGTGTCCTGGCATGTCAGGGGGACCAGTGCACTATGAATGCTGGCTCCTCCCATGACCAAATGGCTTGGATTTGGTCATTTTTGAGATGGGTGTCCTCGGTTTCCATTATCGCCGAAAACCGGGGACGACCATCTCTAAGGTCAACCATCTCAACATTTATGTCGACCATCTCTAAGGTCGACCTAAATGTTGAGATTTGGGCGTCCCTGTCCGTATTATTGAAACGAAAGATGGCCGCCCATCTTGTTTCAATAATATGGGTTTCCCCACCCCTTCGCAGGGATGTCCTGCAAAGACGCCCTCAGGAAAACTTGGGCGCCCCGTTCGATTATGCCCCTCCACGTATCCTGCATAACGTTCCACACCAAAATCCAAGCATATTCTATAACAATGTGTGTAACTTAATTGGCTTAATAAGCCAATCAGCATTCTTAACAGCACTTAACAAGCAATAATGAGCACTAATTGGCAATAAGAATTTATGTGCATAAATCGCTAAGCATATTCTGTAAAGCACAGCACCTAAACTCTAATGCACAGAGCCAAAAAGGGGCAGGAAAATAGGTCTTTCGTGGTTGATCCAAAATGTATGTGTACTGTTATAGAATATTCCCCTCTGCGACTAAATCTATGCGCCGGCATTTACGCCACTTTTTCCTTGATGAATTATTGACAATATTTTATATTATAATAGATAACCAGTGCAATTGTTTCAAAAATGATGTAATATGGTCAGACCGCGAGGCCCCAAGTGAGGCAGTGGTATTCTGACAGGAAGTGCAAAAGTGGAAAATGAAGGACAGCTGCACAAACCACTGGTTCAACCAATCCACTTTATTCTTCAAACGTATATGGAGACTCAGTATTCTGAACCATTTGCAATGTTTGCACTCTAGATTTAGCAATCCCAAGATATAAAGCATTACAAAAAACAATCTTCGACAATACTAGGCTTTGCATTACAGATCTGAAATCACTTCCAGATAACATCAGCCTCGATTTGGATAACAAACGTAAATAGAAGAAAGAGGAGCATATCACTTGAAGGATTTGGCCTTGCATAGACGACCGGGAGTCTAAAATCATCACTAGCACACACCTCTGTGATCTAACAGGCAACTTTGTATCTCCTACTACTACATGATCTAATTGCAGGAGCTCCTGATCTTTCCCAATCAGTGGCGTACCGAGGGCGAGGCAGTGGGGGTGGTCCGCCCCGGGTGCACGCTGCAGGAGGGATGCAGGGAGCAGCTGCGTGGCTGTTGGCTCTGCCAATTCCCTTCTCCCTCTGCTGTTACTTCCTGTTCCGGGGCAGAGGGAGCAGCGAACCAGCAGAGCCAACAGCCGTGCAGCTGCTCCCAGCACCCCAGCAGGTAAGAAGAATGCACTAGGGGGGCTTGGAGGTGAAGCGCCGGGGGGACGCTGCACCCGGGGGAGGGTGGGTGTGTAACGGCAAACCGCCCCAGTTGGCAGCCGACCAAGGAACACCACTGTCCCCAATAAACATAAGTTCAGCCTTAGATTTAAAGCCAAACTACTCTCTCATCCACAGGACTTTCTCATCCATGCAGATTTTCAACCTCTCCAACAACCAGACAAATCCACCCCATACAGGGGTATTTTACTGTTAACCCCAGATATTAGTAACATGGTCTCATTGCATAAAATACCATGAGATAGTGGTAAAATAGCACATGTTAACAGTAGCCTGCATTGATAACTACACCCCTTAGACAAGTATGCTGCCTAGTTGCCTCCATTGATGTTTTAGAGATTTATTTATTTAGATTTTTCTCACACCTTTTTCAGTAGTAGCTCAAGGTGAGTTACATTCAGGTACACTGGATATTTCTCTGTCCCAGGAGGGCTCACAATCTAAGTTTGTACCTGAAGCAATGGAGGGTTAAGTGACTTGCCCAAGATCACAAGGAACAGCAGTGGGATTTGAACCAGCCACCTCTGGGTTGGAAGACTGCTGCTCTAACCACTAGGCCACTCCTCCAATCTTTAAGATTGACAACTGTAAAACAGCTACTTCCTTCGCACACAGCTGCAACATACATGTGCATTCCTGCATGTATATTAGAAACAGGTCTACATTGGCAGATCCTTGTCTAAAATACTACTGAATTATGCATGTTCTGACTAGGACATATCATTTCTAATTTCTACTTTCTGTATAAAATGGGCCTTCGCATATTTAAATGCTGATGCCAGCATTTTAAAAATAACATAGCCTGAGAAATTCAAATATTAATCTGTACGAGTCTTAGGCATGTGCTAACTTTTCTTAATCTGAGAGCTGGTAAAAATTCTGTATGGTAAACTACCACTTAAAGCGGAAGCAATAAGCTGTACTCTGGGGCCCTTTTACTAAGCCGCATAAGCGTCTACGCATGCCTGGCTACCGCGTGGCTCTTGTGGTAATTTCATTTTTGGCACGCGTCCGAAAAATAATTTTTATTTTCTGACGCGCTTATTGGGCACGTGCCAAGTGGCATTTGACGCATGTAGGTCATTACCGCCGGGTTACCGCGTGAGACTCTACCGCTAGGTCAATGGCTGGTGGTAAGGTCTCAGACCCAAAATGGAAGTGCAGCAATTTTCATTTTGCTGCACGTCCATTTTCAGCAAAAATTATAAAAGGCATTTTTTACAGATGCGCTGCAAAATGATTCTACGTGCACCCAAAACATGCATCTACACTACCGCAGGCCATTTTCAGTACGTCTTTGTAAAAGGACCCCTCTGTGACCTGCATGGAGTATCACGTAGAACTAAGGCCACTTTATTCAGCAGACCAGATGGATCATACAGGTATTCATCTGCCATCATTTACTATGTTGGGGGCCTTTTCATTAAGCTACATAGGTGCCTACGCCAACGTGCACCAATTTGGAACTACCACTCAACTACTGCGTGGTCTGGGTGGTAATTTCAATTTTTACGTGGGTCCACTATGCGCGCTGGAAAAATTCCAGTGTGTGGCGCTAACCGGGTGGTAATCAGCCATATATGCACGCTGATAATTAGCACCCGGTTAACACATGAGACTTTACCGCTAAGTCAATGAGTGGCGGTAAGGTCTCAGGCCCAAAATGGACGTGCACCAATTTTTATTTTGCCGCTCGTCCATTTTCAGCCCCCCAAAAAGGCCTTTTTTGCAGGTGCACTGAAAAATGGACCTGCGCACATCCAATACATGTGTCTACACCAGCGCAGGCCATTTTTCAGCGCACCTTAGTAAAAGGACCCTTTAGCATGTTCCTATGTTACTATACAAAGGGTTTCCCAGCTTTTCTAACTTGTGTAATTAATGAGAATTAATTTCCATTAATTACACAACAATTAAATACTTTAGGCTTCAGCTCTTTTGGTGAGGTCTATTTGTGTCCCTTCTTGAGCTGTTAAATCATTCTTTATGATAGATATTTTCTTCACAATCTCTCTGGAGAACTTGCATAATTGATATAAATATCCAGACAAGGCCATCAACATCTTGGCCTCGATTCTCCAAATATCCAAGTTGGTAACCTCTTTAGGAAGAGTCATAGGCAAAGGACCCTCAAGCCTGTACATCCAACAAGGGTAACAGGGCAAAATCATTCTGCTCCATAAAAAGTGTTTTAACCTTCTCACCATTGAAAACAACTGTCACTGAGGGAGTTTCCATATAAGTGCTATTTAACATATTTATAAATGACTAGTAAAAAAGGCCCATTTCCGAAACCAATGAAACAGGCGCTAGCATGTGGCTTTGTGTGTGTGTGTATGTGTGTGTGTGTGTATGTGTCACAGAGTTATTTTGTGTGTGTGTGTGTGTGTGAGTGTGTGAGGGTGCGGTGTGTGTGCAGGTTGTTGATGTGTGTCTTTTTTTGTTTTGTTTTGTTTTTTGCTTGGGGGTTGGGGGATGTGCTGTGCTGTCCTTGGTCGCTGTTTGCTGCTGGCTGGGTCGCAGGTAATCCTTCCAGCTGGGCCGCAGCTTGTCCTGTTCGCCCACGTCCCAGATGGTGACGGGCACGTTGTCTTCCGGCTCCTCTGACTCCATGTCAAGCGATCCCGAATATAGTCTGTGCTATAGGCCCTCTGGCACTCTTCAGTACTGGCATTAGGCATTTAAAAATTTCTCCCCCCCCCCCCCCCCGGACTATTTTTGCACATACCCACAGCAGGAATATTCTTCTCTCGTTCCAGCGGTGGTTCTGTGCTGTCCGTCCAGCGGTGGTTCTGTGCTGTCCGTGCTGCACAGATAATGAGCCATTCTGCTGGGGAATGCTCCTCCCTTATTGTCACATAGTTTCCTCTGATTGATCCGTCTTACGTTGCCTAGTGTTGCCTGGGAACGGTGTTGTGATGGTCCTTTGTGTTTCAGAATGTTGAGGGTGTTTTTTCTGATTGGTCCGTCATGCGAGGGCGGGGCATAGAGACATGGTCAGTGTTGTGGCTTCACCACCATGAATCCATGAACCCTTCAGGGAGTGACTGAGTGACTTCAGAATGTTGTCTTCAGAATGTTGAGGGTGAGTTTTATTATAGTAGACTAGTAAAAAAGGCCCGTTTCCGAAACCAATGAAACGGGCGCTAGCATGTGGTTTTTTTTGTGTGTGTGTGTGTATGTGTCACAGAGTTATTTTGTGTGTGTGTGTGTGTGTGTGTGTGTGAGGGTGCGGTGTGTGTGCAGGTTGTTGATGTGTGTCTTTTTTTTTGTTTTGTTTTGTTTTGTTTTTTGCTTGGGGGTTGGGGGATGTGCTGTGCTGGCAAAGTGGGTTGGATTGGTGTGTGGCATTGAGGGTGTGTTTCTGTTGTATTGTGTGTGTGTGGTTTTGTCTGTCAAGGAGGTTTGTGTGTTGTGCTGAGGCAGCAGTGTTGTTTTAGATGGGCGGAAGGTAGAGGAGCACGTTCTTTGTCGGTATTTTTTGGCTGTTTCAGGGCTGCTGTAGGGGAATGCTGGAAGAGAAATGTGCTGTTGGAAGCAGCGCCATCTTTTTGCATTGGGCTGGGGTTCTGGGCATCCTGGAGGTGGGTGACGGCTTGCCTGAGGACAGGGATGGTTGTTTTAAGTTGGCGGAAGGGAGAAGAGCACGGTCTCGGGCCGTCGGGGGGTGATCCGGTATGTTTGGTCCATTTCAGGCCGGCTGCAGGGGAATGCTGGAACATTTATGCGCTGCAGGAATCAGCGCCGTCTTTTTCCAGGTGCTCGGGGAATCCCCGAGGTGGGAGACAGCTTGCCTGAGGCTGGGGATGGTTGGGCATGTCCTTGGCCGCTTCGGCAAAAGGGGAAGAGGAAGGGGGTGGGGAGTTACCTGCAGCCGCCTGAGAAACCATGTATTCTTTGTTTGTTTTGTATTATTAGTTTGCATTTCTGTTGAAGAAAGAGTGGATGCCTTTCGAATGATGGAGGTGGTGCGTCGGTGTGCGTTTGTTTCGTTAGTTTGGCAGCCAGTCTCCAGCGATTCCTAGGCAGGGAAGGAGTACTCCTCCCCCTTCCTTGGTCGCTGTTTGCTGCTGGCTGGGTCGCAGGTAATCCATCCAGCTGGCTGGGCCGCAGCTTGTCCTGTTCGCCCACGTCCCAGATGGTGATGGGCACGTTGTTTTCCGGCTCCTCTGACTCCATGTCAAGCGATCCCAAATATAGTCTGTGCTATAGGCCCTCTGGCACACTTCAGTACTGGCATTAGGCATTTAAAAATTTCTCCCCCCCCCCCCCCCCGGTCTATTTTTGCACATACCCACAGCAGGAATATTCTTCTCTCGTTCCAGCGGTGTTTCTGTGCTGTCCGAGCTGCACAGATAATGAGCCATTCTGCTGGGGAATGATCCTCCCTTATTGTCATGTAGTTTCCTCTGATTGGTCCGTCTTATGTTGCCTAGTGTTGCCTGGGAACGGTGTTGTGATGGTCCTTTGTGTTTCAGAATGTTGAGGGTGTTTTTTCTGATTGGTCCATCATGCGAGGGCGGGGCAGAGAGACATGGTCAGTGTTGTGGCTTCACCACCATGAATCCATGAACCCTTCAGTGAGTGACTTCAGAACGTTGTCTTCAGAACATTGAGGGTGAGTTTTATTATAGTAGATATGGCAATCAGAACAACGAGCGAGTTGATTAAATTTTCAAATGACAGAAAACTATTCAAGGTTGTTAAAACATGTGCAGACTGTGAAATATTGCAGGAAGACCTTAGGAAATTGGAAAACTGGGTATCCAAATGGCAGATGAAATTTAATGTGGACAAATGCATGGTGATGCACATTGGAAAGAATAATCCAAATCATAGTTACCCGATGCTAGGATCCACCTTCCGGGTCAGTGCAAGCAGTATAAAATGTTTTGTACTTTTTTGGGATCTTGCCAGGTGTTTGTGACCTAGATTGGCCGCTGTTGGAAACAGGATGCTGGGCTTGATGGACCTTTGGTCTTTCCCAGTATGGCAATACTTATGTACAAGAAAAAGATCTGGGTATCATCTACTATAATAAAACTCACCCTCAACGTTCTGAAGACACTGACGTCAGTGAAGTCAAGCTCTGACTTCCTTCAAAAAGGTTTGAAGGTTCGTGGTGGTGAAGCCACCAAAATCTCTCCGGGCCCCGCCCTCGAGGGCGGAGCAATGGCACAACAACGAAGGGGTTGGCAGGGAGGGAGGCAGGGAGGCGGGGGGGAGGGAAATCACTCCGGGCCCCACCCTCGCGTCAAACGTTATGACGTTGGGGGCGGAGCAATGCCAGAACAACGAAGGGGTTGGCCAGGGAGGGGGGTGTTGGCGAAGAAAACCTTGCTAGCGCCCGTTTCATTTGCTCTGAAATGGGCTTCTTTTACTAGTTGTAGATAATACGCTGAAATCTTCTGCTCAGTGTGTGGCGGCGGCCAAAAAAGCAAACAGGATGCTAGGAATTATTAGAAAAGGGGTGGTGAATAAGACTGAAAATAATATAATGCCTCTAAATAGCTCCATGGTGCAATCGCACCTTGAGTATTGTGTTCAGTTCTGGTTGCCGTATCTCAAAAAAGATATAGCGGAATTAGAAAACGTTCAAAGAAGTGTGACCAAAATGATAAAGGCGATGGAACTCCTCTCGTATGAGGAAAGGCTAAAGAGGTTAGGGTTCTTCAGCTTGGAAAAGAGACCAATGAGGAGAAAAATGATTGAGGTCTACAAAATCCTGAGTGGTATAGAATGAGTAGAAGTAAATCGATGTTTTACTTGTTCCAAAAGTACAAATACTAGGGGACACTCAAGTAAGTTACATGGAAATACTTTTAAAACAAATAGAAGGAAATATTTTTTCACTCAATGAATAGTTGAGCTCTGGAACTCGCTGCTGGAGGATATGTCAATGACAGTTAGCGTATCTGGGTTTTAAAAAGGTTTGGCAAGTTCCTGGAGGAAAAGTCCATAGTTTGCTATTGAGACAGACATGGGGAAGCTACTGCTTGCCTCAGGATTGGTAGCACGGAATGTTTCTACTAATTCAGTTTCTGCCAGGTACTTATGACCTGGCTTGGCCACTGTTTAGAAACAGGATACTGGGCTAGATGGACCATTGGTCTGACCCAGTATGGCTACTCTTATGTTCTACTTTGTCCCCCGATGTAACCCACCAAGGTCAGAGACACTTCCGCCATACTTCCACTCATTTGTAGTGCACTGAAAACTAGGGAAGACCCTACCCTAGATGTAGCTGGTAGCAAGGGAAGTGGGCAAGAGTCCAAATTTAGAAAAGGTGCCACAGAATTGTACCCTTCCATTAAATTAGATACACCTGAGCCTAATCATACAGACCCAACAAAGGTATCTATGGGCCAATGAATAAGGGAGGCCTAGATGATATATCAGGTTGTAATTTGGCCTTCCTTTTCCCAATTCAATTCCAGTTAATAATCAAGAAGAGACGGTAGCTAATAGTCCATCAAATATCCTAGACACTCACAAATTCTTCAGTGGGCCCCTCAGTAGCTTCTCAGTAGATTCCAAAATGGGTGTGTCCCTTTGGTCATACCATTTCAAGCATGCAACCATGGGTCATGTACCAACTAGTCTTTTATGCTAACGTGATACCTCCTGATGATATCACTCCAGCTCTGCAGTTGTTCCACACCAGTCTCTTGAGCAGAATAATATTCAGGAGCAGCTTCTCCTGGTGAATTCTCATGCCTGGGCATCAGGTACCAGATGTTTCTGCTCTCGGCACACCATGGATCCTACAGGTCTTCTATAGTAATACAGTGCCACCTGATGATGTCATTCTTGCGCCATAGTTGTTCTAGACCTGTCTCTGGAGTAGAATAATATTCAGTAGGAGTCTCTCCTGATCAATTCTCATGCCCGGAGGTCAGCTACAAGATGTTTCTCTTCTCCTTTAATGGTTTCTTGAATGTTGTTTTCAAAATGGTCTTTTTCCATCTTTGGATACTCTGCTTTTTAATCAACTCCCCTTTCTTTCACAGCCCCCATACCCTCTCCTTTTCCCTCTTCTCAGTTAATGACACCCTCAGCTGTTTCCCCAGGCTGACACTAATCATGTTATAGGGAGCAGGTCAGCAGTAAAAGAAGTGAAATTCGTGTGAAAAAGTCCCTGGGATGGCCCTGATGCCTCACACCTGCACGCCCTATTCATGTACTGTGTTTACACTTTGTCAGCCACAATTAATTTTTTACTGGGAGACTCTATTGATTGTCCTCCCACTACACAGAGACCCCATTCTGAGTTCTTGTATCTGTTAAATTGAGCATGGGGCACAATGATTAAATTAAGTTTCGTGCCTTTCTCTCTCATCTCCCTCACTGTCTTTGTTAATAAGGATGCCCAACTGCAGATTGCTGGCACTAGAGTAAAAGGGAATTATAGGCAAGTTCCACCCACCCACCCACCCCCACCCCCCAGCAACTACCACCTATGTTTCCTGCAGCCATTTTAGGCAGATTCCATGGCAAAAGCTAAAAAAAATTACACATAGGTTTAAGATTCTGCAGCAATTCTGTGACACAGCTGCAAAAACAACATAAGCTGAAAGTGCCTTAGTATGGAACAAAAGTCTGTTTTTTCTCAAAAATCAATTGGTACAAATTTTCACTTAAATAATAATGATAACATTGTTTGATAAACCTGGAGTGGAATGCAAACTCTTATGGGTGCATTCTGCAAGGAAATGTTTCTGGTTATGATGGTGATGATCGTAAGGGGAGCAATTCCATAAAAGGCATTCAAATTTAAGAGCTCTTGATTCCGTATATGGCGCTTGAAATAGTGACACCGAAAAAAATTTCCTCCTAGGTGTATATAGAATACATTTAGCGGGTTCATAGAATAAGTCTAGCGGCCATGCTTGCACCTAACTCTAGGCACATCCATTTATGCCAAGTAAAACTTGGTGTAAATACTGGCGTCTAAGTTAGGCGTGCGCATAATTTTTCGGAACGACCGTGACCCACCCATTCCACCCCACAGCCACACCCCCTTTTTGGCAGCGTGCATTAGAATTTATGCACACCATTTTACAGAATATGTTTAGTGAGTTGTGCCCATAAATTCTAATTAATGCCAATTAGTGTCAATAATTGCTTATTAATTGGCAATTATCGGTGCTGATTAGCTTGTTAAGGTAATTAAATTACTTGCACAATTTTGGTCAAGCTATATAGAACCCAAGGCTAAGCGCCTAAAATCTGTGCACTAAGGTAGTATTCTATAACAGCATCTGGGTGCCCAGATGTCATTATAAAATAGAGCCTACATTGGTATTTGGGCATCAATATTTAGACACCAATACTTACACCGTGTAAAAAGCAGGTGTAAATGCTAACGCCTAAATGTTGGCACTTAGACACACAACTTACAATAAGTTTGGTGCCTAAGTATGTGATCCACTCATGCCCCACCCCATATGCCCACCCCTTTGCACTTAGACGTTAACTTATAGAATATCATTTAAGTGCAGTTAGACACCTAAATGCCATTTACCCCCATTTAGGTGCCTAGCTTCCATTTGAGCATCTAAAGCTAGACACCTATTTGGCACCTGACTTGTGGCACACTATGAGGCTCGTTTTGAAAACAGAAAAACGACCAAAAAGCAGCAGATGGATGTTTTATTTGCCAAAACATCCAAATCACTATTTTTGAAACCCATTTTGAAAACAGTTTTCTATGCAGTTCATATTTGGAAGATCACAAGGGGGTATGTTTGGGGCAGAATTTGGGCATTCCCAAAACTTGGATACTTTTTCTGGCATAATGGAAAAAAAACCATTCAGGGCTAAATGATAAACATTTTGGTCTAGACCTGTTTCAATCATGACTAAATCACAAAAAGGTGCCCTAAATAACCACTGGAGGGATTAAGGTATGAACCCCCTTAGTCCCCCAGTGGTCACTGACCCCCCTCCTACCCCCCCCCCCCCCCAAAAATGTGAAAGAAGCAGTACAAAGCAGCCCTATGACAGCTTCAGATGTTATGGCCAGTCCTATTATAGTAGCAAACAGATCCCTGGAGTAGCCTAGTGGCTGGTGCAGTGTACTGTGGCGAAGGAGACCCAGGTCCATATCCCACTCTAATTGGTATACTTGTGGTGGAAAATGTGAGCCCTTCAAAACCCACCAAAAACATACTGTACTCCACATTTAGGTGACATCTGCAGACATAAGGGCTATTGGTGGGTTTTTGGAGGGCTCCCCATACAATATAAGGGGGTAAAGGTGAGATGTGTACCTGGGACCTTTTATGTGAAATCCACTGCATTTACCCTTAGTGTGCCCCACTGTTCTACTGGGATGTCTGTGTAGCAAGTCTACTAAGAATGCTGGCCACACATACATCAAAACAAAAGTTGGACGTTTTTCTGGTTTCTTTGCAACTAAAGTTTTGGACATTTTCTGCAAAATGCCCACAATCGGATTTAGACGTCTTATCGAAAATGCTTCTCTACATAGAATTAAGAGGAAGATGTGTTCTGTTGGGAGTCAAACCTAGAGATCAGACATTACAAGATGTGGGGGATCAGGTGAAGAACAGCATCCTAAGGAGATAACTAGTAACTGGAAGAGCTTAGGGTGGTACCAAGAAGCAGCACATTTAGAATGCAGTACAAGCAAAATAAATATTGCTTTGCCTTCCAAGTAAATGGTAGAGCAGGAGAGCTGGGTATCACAAAAGATCTATACATTTCTCATCTAACATGCCTAGTCCTAAACTTCAGGGAAAATATAGCAAATGCTTTTGATGGCAAAATTCACAGTGCCCAGGATGACAATATTCATTTAGGTTAGGGGCTCTTTTACTAAGCCGAGTAAGAAACAATATTGGTTCAACATACTTCTAAGGCAACTTCCAATGTGATATTTTTAACACTGTCATGCTACCAATTTTGTATGAACAAAAGGCTAAATATTCTAATCAAAATAACAAAAACTCTGTTAACGGTTATGAGCTTACGCACATAAATGCTGCTCAAATTCAAAAACATTCTTTTTTGACCATTAACATTTCTTTTACAATATACTCACATTGCATCTTATCTAACCCCAATTTTTCAATGCAGCGTTCTTAGCTGTTAAGCAGGCTGGTATATGGTTACACAGCCTATTTTTTCTGCTTAAAACTTACTAGCAATTACCTATCATCCAATGAAAAGGTCACCTTTCTTAACCAATCACTTCACTGCATTATTTGAAATTACCAAATCAGTGGTGAATACAAACATGACACAATTTTCATCATCAGTCAAAGCTCCAATCTAATACAATTCTAGATCGTTAGTCGATTCAACTATATGGAGCATTACCTCAACATTTCTTTGACTATCATTAGCAGAAAAATGCACGCCACTCAATTAAATTATTCAAACCAATTGGTTCCAATGTGTTCAAGCAGTAAATCCATTTCTGCTCTTGTTGTAAAAGCAGCCATCCCCTGTCTACTCCTCTAATGTTCGGTTTCACTATATCAATTATAAAGAATTTAAAATTGTCAAAAGTATGTCCAAACTTATTACAGTGACTGACTAGAGGTCAACGTTGGAAGTTGCCTTAGAAGTATATTGAACCAATATTGTTTCTTAACTGTTATGTTTCTCTAAGCTTAGTTAAAGGTGAAACGCTAAGTCAAATTAATGATTTTGTAAGTAAGGATTGAACACCAGCTAATATGTTACTTTTCACAGATGTAATTGATGTGTATTTGTCTTGTAGGTGATCACAAGAATATGTGATATCATCTTTCTAGATATTGTAAGAAAGTTGGTGCACGGCTCCTGATGAAGCATCCAAAGTGAAACGCATTTGGCCACCGTTGAGCCATAGCTAAGTGCTCAACAACTTGTTATTTGATATAAAAATACAAAAAGAAGAGAATGTTTGAGAATAAAGGAAGACACTTCATTGGTTGATGTTTACAGATTAATTATTGAAATGCTGTGTTGGAGGGATGACCTTTACTTCAATTGAATCAACTACAGTTGATTGAAAATTCAGTAATTAGACTGTTATTTGATGCCAAGGTAAGGGATCATGGGATGCCTCTGTTGAAAGATCAACATTGGTTACCAATTGCCGCTGGAATTAAATATAAAATTTTGGTTCATTCACACCAAGGAGTTGTCACTGATAAACGCCAATATTTGCATTTGATCTTAATTCCTTATCATCCCATCAGACAACTTCAGTCCTCACAAGCGAACTTTGTTATCCCTTCTTGTTCAAGACTGTGGCTTAACTCTTCAATTAGAACACTTTTTAGCATTGCAACACCTTCTCTTTGGAATGCACTGCTGTTGGATTTGAGAGCAGAGGCCTCAAATGTTTTAAAAAGGGTTAACTGTTTAGGCAATCTTTTGAATGTTAACAGTATAAGCAGTGGCGTACCAAGGGGGGGAGCGGTGGGGGCAGTCCGCCCCGGGTGCACGCCGCTGGGGGGTGCCACGGCACGCGCCTGCTCCTCTGAGTTCGCTAAACTTCTTTCGTTCGCTGCAGTTCCCTCTGCAGTTCCCGCTGCAGTTTTTTTCTTTTCTCCTATTTTGTCTCTGTTTTTTGTGTTATTAGCATGGTTTACAGGTTATTGATTGTTGTTCATTATCATTCCCTTCCTTACATATCACTTGTAGATGTTACTATTAGGTACAGGAAACCTTGGCAGCTTTTAATAAAGATTTTTTGTGTTTGTTGAGTGAGTCAGTGACCACTAGGGAGTAAGGGGGTCATCCCTGAATCCTTTTTGTGTCTTATTCATTACAAAAATAGGTCTGGACCAAAACATTGACGTTCTTGCCGTAGATGTTTTGGTTTTGTTCCATTATGGCTGTAAAATATCCAAGTGTTAGGCATGCCCTAATACCACCTTTGAAATGCCCCCAACATGCCCCCTTGTGATTTGGACGCACTGCAGATAAATTGCATAGATAAATATCTCAAATCTATTAGAGGCAAATTATCTCCATTACCATGATACTTATGAGTCAGTAGAGGAAAAGACTTCAGACCCTTGGTAACAGCTGACAAACTTTTTTTATATGGAACAGCTGACCGCTCTGCTCTGCGTGGCTAAATTTAAGCTCACGCTGGCGAGAATCCTCATTAGTCAAAAAACCTCTATAGCACCAGCAATAATATTCTTTCAAATGAATGCTGTGTATATACGGTACTATACAAGT
Source organism: Microcaecilia unicolor (assembly GCF_901765095.1). NCBI lineage: Eukaryota > Metazoa > Chordata > Amphibia > Gymnophiona > Siphonopidae > Microcaecilia > Microcaecilia unicolor. Next base: position 133,190,113 of record NC_044039.1, read on the forward strand.
ACTTAGCTGTGGTTGTGCTGGAGTAGTTACGGATGTCCGCGCGGGTCCCCTTCACCCATAAGTGCTATGGTAATGGTGTAGAGTTGTGGGGAGTTGGTTTTGGGGGAGATTTGGGGGGCTCAGCACCCAAGGGAAGGGAGCTATGGACTTGGGAGTATGTGAGGGGGACCAGTGCACTACGAATCCTGGCCCCTCCAACGACCAAATGCCTTGGAGTTGTTCGTTTTTGAGCTGGGTGGCTTCGGTTTCCATTATCGCTGAAAACCGATACTGCCCAGCTCAAATCCGCCCAAATCTGATGCATTTGCCCGGCACCAACCGTATTTTTGAAACAAAAGATGGACGCCCATCTTTTTCGAAAATACGGTCTGTCCTACCCCTTCGCGGACCCGTCCTCGGAGATAGTCGCCCATGGAGATGGGCGTCCGCGTTCGATTATGCCCCTCCATGTAACTTTGTAAGTCTATGTGCTTTGAAAATGAGCACCAAAGTATCATGAAGGAAAAAACCTCAGAAACACCCTGAACATTTAAATTTAGTCATTCAAAATATAAATCATAGTAAAAAAAAAACCTTCTGTCCATGTGCAATTGCATCGAAATTATTTAATATCATCAACCACAATGAACTCAAATTTCAACCACAAAATGTGGGCTCAGAAGGTTACAAAGGTAATCCTCTTGACATTGGCCACCATGTATCTTTACTGCTGCTTCAGAGGGTAGCATAACTTTGCTCCAATCTGTCCAAAAAAGCAAAAATTCAAAATATATTCCAAAAGCAAAAACATTCTTTATAAAATAATAATACTCACTGTGCACACTGGGTCAACTCGTTTTCTGAGTACTTAAAATGGTGGCCTGACATGTTTACAACAACAACAACCATTTCTAAAGCGCTACTAGGGTTACGCAGCTGTACAATTCAAACATAGAAGGACAGTCCCTGCTCAAAGAGCTTACAATCTAAAAGACAAGAGAACAAACTAAAGACAAGTGAACAATCTAGAGGATGAGTGTACAGTTAATCTGATAGGGTGGATGGATTGGGGTATTTTATATTTCTCGAGCGGTTAGGCGCCGAAGGCAGCATTGAAGAGGTGAGTTTTAAGCAGAGAAGATGGGTAGGGAGGGGGCATGGCGTATGGGTAAAGGAAGATTATTCCAGGCATAAGGTGAGGCTGATATTTACTGATATTTCAATCAAAATCTAATCAATCAGACATAAGATCTTTGAACAAATCAAAATATTTACTTACAACAATCATTGGATTACACTCATAAAAAATGCACTCATAAAAAATGATGCTATTCAATACCTTTAGGCTGTACTGTGTCAAGTTTAAAAATCAATTGTTGTTCTTTTCACAGAGGCTGCAAACGTCTATCACCACCTCTGTAGTGCATAGGAACAAAATCAATCACTAAAATATTTCAAATCCAAAAAGGAATGATGATAAATCAGGCAATGTTCCACTATGGGTGTTTGCTCCAATTTAGGGCACTCCAGTGTTCTGCTAATCTAATTTTTAATTTTCTTGACGTTTGTCCAATGTATAATTTTGGACACGAACATTTAATGCAATATACAGCGTTATATGAATTGTAACTGGTGTTATAATGAAGTGCATATTCTTTCATATCTCCTGGTTAACAAACCTAGAAAGAGAAAGTGTCCCAGTACAAAGGCTACACTCGTTACATGGACTATGTCCTCTTAAAGGTGTATCTGCCTCTTCATTTGACTTAGGATAAGCTGATGGACATAAAAATTCTTTTAAATTATGTCCACATTTATAGGCCCAAAGCACCATCAACATGGTTCAATTCTTCTTAAGTATATTAACTATTTGCATACTGCCTGCTCCAAATTGCAATAAACAGGTCAGCGTTTTCATCCATCTTATCTACAATCCTATGTTGACAAAGCAAGTCCAAATCATTAAAAAGTGCTTATTTGTAGGCAGTATTAATCACTCTCTTAGGATATCCTCTCTGTAGAACTGTGTTTTATAATCCTCTGTCATTGAACATATTCTCCTATATCTTAGAAACTGTGAAACTGGCAATCAGTTGAGCCCATTTCTCATAATTTCTTCAAAGCATATTCTATGCTTACCCTCTTCCACCTCTTTTCCAGAAACTCTTGCACCAGTCCATGAGAACCATAACCTTTCTCCAGATACAAAATTTTAGTAAGGATCAGATCCTCCTGACTGAAAACCAAGGTAACTGTTTATGTTTAAAGCAAAATGGTATCTGTGTGTTTCATAATGATAATCATTAGGTGGTGGTGGAGACGTTGTTTAGGTGGGATGACCAGCATGAGTGTAGGCTTATTGCAATTTATTCAGGATGATATATCCTAAATGTTATTGAAATTGGTCAAGTTTTGTCAGAATTATGCAGAAAACAACCTTTGTATGTTTGTTTGTTTTTTCGGAAACACCGTGCATTTTTTCTACCGAAAAAGGTGCTTTTACTCAAATGCCAGGCCACCCTTCAGGGGTGGGGTGATCACTGAGAGACCCACCCCACAATAGCCAGACCCCCTGCAAACCATTCACAGAATCTATGACAAGTCTAAATTGGTGTGTAGAGCCTGAGCTCTTTCATTAAAACTTGGGGACCATGGATCAATTTTAGCAGACAATGGAAAAGGTGCCGGTACTTAGTACCCCCAAGTACCCCCTTAAAAAAAGCCTTGATAATAGGATATACATGATCATACATACTGCTCTGTAGCACTAGGCACCTGTGCTGGCTATAGGGCACCCTCTGCCCCCTGGGGAAATTGCTCATCTAACTTGGGAGGTCCACAGCTTGCAGGTGCCCCAGCACATTGCAGTTTTGCCGCACCACCTTGTACTTGTCTTTGAAACAGATCTCCCCTGAGCCCAGAAAGATCAATTAATGTTGAATTCCCTGGCATGCTGCAGAAGCGATCATCCAAAATAACTGTACTGTTAAACCCCACTGCTGCTTTGAAATTGCAGTAACAGCTGCGGTTTTTCCATCACCTGCTCAGATGTATAGGCCATGGTTTTTTTACTTGACACAGAAGAGTAATTGACACCAGAGTGCTAGGCCATGCTGCTTAATAGATGCTTACCATGCCTTGCTAATACAGAAAGACTTGGAAGTGCTTAATTTCTTTACTACATCAAATGCTGTCCAGCCCACAACCCCAGGTCAAAAGAAACAATTGCAAGCAATATATTTACATTAAATTATAGCCTATCCTAAGGGAAGTGGTAGACTAGAAATCTTTCAGTGGATTTCACTGCTCTGAGGTCAGATGTGATTGTATTAATACTGCTGCTATAAGGTGTTTTAGAATCCTTGCTAAACCATTTGTGATAAACTGCACCAAAAAAAAAGAATTTACAGCCAGTTGAAATAAAATGTATCCGTCTGCATCCTCACTTGTCTAGAACTGTCTTTAATAAGCACATGGGTCTTTAATTTGTAAGGTCCACTACGACTTAGTGCACACCCTTTTACTAAGCTGCGTAAGCGTCTACGCATGCCCGGCGCGCGCCAAAATGGAGTTACCACCCGGCTGATACACGCTTCCAAAAAATATTTTTTCTTTTTGGAAACGCGTATTGGGCGTGCGCCAAGTGGCATATGATGCGTGTAGGTCATAACCACCCGGTTACCCCATGAAACTTTACTGCTACGTCAATGGCTGGCGGTAAGGTCTCAGACCCAAAATAGACATGCAGCAATTTTAATTTTGCCATATGTCCATTTTTGGCAAAAAATTTTAAAAGCCATTTTTTGCAGGTGCGCTGAAAAATGATTCTGTCTGCGCCCAAAACATGCGTCTACACTACCGCAGGACATTTTTCAGAGCACCTTAGTAAAATGACCCCTTAATGACCTACTGGTAGCTACGAGGATGATTCAAGAAAAGGGCACGTACTTAGACATATTCTATACAGGAAAGTAGGCACCTATTTTCCTTTACAAAATACTAGTGTAACAGCGCCAATACACAGGTATAATTTAGACACAAGCACTTAAACTAGCCATAGAGCTGATGTGAATGCTTGTGCCTAGATTACTAAGAAAAAAAATGCAGAAGATTAAAAAAGTGCTGTCTGTGAAATATATTGTGAGGAAAGCTATATTTATATAAAAAGATCAACATCAAACAAAGAAAATGGGTGGAAATGAAGACCTCACTGAAAAAAAGATCCTTTTTTTACGTAGTCAAAACTGACAAGTAGGAGCTCAAATTAATCAACAGCCTAGATATCTACTATAATAAAACTCACCCTCAACGTTCTGAAGACAACGTTCTGAAGTCACTCAGTCACTCACTGAAGGGTTCATGGATTCATGGTGGTGAAGCCAGAACACTGACCATGTCTCTCTGCCCCGCCCTCGCATGACGGACCAATCAGAAAAAACACCCTCAACATTCTGAAACACAAAGGACCATCACAACACCGTTCCCAGGCAACACTAGGCAACATAAGACGGACCAATCAGAGGAAACTACGTGACAATAAGGGAGGAGCATTCCCCAGCAGAATGGCTCATTATCTGTGCAGCACGGAGAGCACAGAACCACCGCTGGAACGAGAGAAGAATATTCTTGCTGTGGGTATGTGCAAAAATAGACCGGGGGAGGGGGGGGAAGAAATTTTTAAATGCCTAATGCCAGTACTGAAGAGTGCCAGAGGGCCTATAGCACAGACTATATTTGGATCGCTTGACATGGAGTCAGAGGAGCTGGAAAACAACGTGCCCGTCACCATCTGGGACCTGGGCGAACAAGACAAGCTGCAGCCCAGCTGGAAGGATTACCTGCGACCCAGCCAGCAGCAAACAGCGACCAAGGAAGGGGGAGGAGTACTCCTTCCCTGCCTAGGAATCGCTGGAGACTGGCTGCCAAACTAATGAAACAACCGCACACCGACGCACCACCTCCATCATCAACAACCTGCACACACACCGCACCCTCACACACACACACACACAAAAAAAATAACTCTGTGACACATACACACACACACAAAAAAAACACATGCTAGCGCCCGTTTCATTGGTTTCGGAAACGGTCCTTTTTTACTAGTGTACTAATGATTGATGGTTTATCTTTGGCAACTAAGGTTTAATCCCCAAAAAATGCAGGGTCATGCACTTGGGTCGCAAAAATCTGAGGGAACAGTAAAGTATAGGGAGTGAAGTGCTTCAGTGTATGAAGGAGGAGCGGGACTTGGGGGTGATTGTGTCGGATGACCTTAAAACTTCCAAACAGGTAGAAATAGCAACGGTCAAAGCCAGAAGGATGCTTGGGTGCATAAAGAGAGGCATGACCAGCAGAAATAAGGAGGTGATAGCGCCGTTATATAAGTCTCTAGTGAGGCCCCATTTGGAGTACTGCGTGCAGTTCTGGAGACCGCACCTACGGAAAGATATAAACAGGATGGAGTCAGTGCAGAGGGCGGCTATGAAATTAGTAAGCGGTCTTGAATGCAAAAATTATCGGGACAGGCTTATGAACCTCAACATGTATACCAAAGACCGTAATGGACATTACCTGACTCTTCCTCCCCTCTCCCTCTCTAAGTTCCCCCCACTGTACATTACTACTACTACTACTACTTATCATTTCTATAGCGCTACTAGACGTACGCAGCGCTGTACACTTGAACATGAAGAGACAGTCCCTGCTCGACAGAGCTTACAATCTAATTAGGACAGAAAAACAGGACAAACAAGAGATAAGGGAATATTAAAGTGAGGATGATAAAATAAGGGTTCTGAACAAGTGAATAAGGGTTAGGAGTTAAAAGCAGCATCAAAAAGGTGGGCTTTTAGCTTAGATTTGAAGACGGCTAGAGATGGAGTTTGACGTACCGGCTCAGGAAGTCTATTCCAGGCATAAGGTGCAGCAAGATAAAAGGAATGGAGTCTGGAGTTAGCAGTGGAGAAGAAGGGTGCACATAAGAGAGATTTACCCAGTGAACGGAGTTCCCGGGGAGGAATGTAGAAAGAGATGAGAATGGAGAGGTACTGAGGAGCTGCAGAGTGAATGCACTTATAGGTCAATAAGAGGAGTTTGAACTGTATGCGGAAACGGATAGGAAGCCAGTGAAGTGACTTGAGGAGAGGGCTAATATGAGCATAACGACACTGGCGGAATATTAGTCGTGCAGCAGAATTTTGAACAGATTGAAGAGGAGAGAGATGGCTAAGTGGGAGACCTGTGAGAAGCAAGTTGCAATAGTCTAAGTGAGAGGTGATAAGAGTGTGGATGTACCTCATTCTACCACAATATCACTTTGTATTCATTCAAACCATGTATTTGTTCAGACCGAAATCGGCTAACGCCAGTAACAGTAATATGTAAGCCACATTGAGCCTGCAAAAAGGTGGGAAAATGTGGGATACAAATGTAACAAATAATAATAATAATCATTGCTCATTAACAAAAAACTGCACCACATTCCAATGCCTCTTTCAACTCACAATATGTTTTAAAGTTCAAAAAAGGTTGAATACCAAAAATGTGCCCTCCTCATATACTTTAATAGTTTAAATAATCAATGATTAATGTGAGCCCGTACTTTGAAGTTTTGACTACAGGCTCCTTTTACTAAGGTGCGCTAATGGATTTAACGCATGCTGAGGGCTAGATTCTATATATGGCACCTGAAAATTCCACACAGAAAGAAAATATGTCTAGGTGTATTCTCTAAAGTATGCCTAAATTTTATAGAATAGGCGTTATCATAGGAGCCAACTTTTCAAAATTATTGGGGGGGCTAAGCCCAATGGAAATGACCCCTCCCTGGACACATACAAGGAATTTTCTCAATATTGGGGGTGCTCAAGCACCCACAGCACCCACAGAGTCGGCTCCAATGGGCGTTATATAGAATATGCCAAGCGCCTCTCCACGTGATCAAATTTAGTTGCGGCCATTTAGGCCATGTTTTACTTGGCATAAATCCTGACATCTAAATTAGGTGCAGAGCAGGTGTATTCTATAACAACATGCATAGATTTTAGAAATGCTTATATCCTGCCCAGGGCCACACCCTCTTTTCAACTATGCGATTTAGAATTTACATGCCCCACGTTATAGAATACACTTAGGGGTACTTTTACTAAGCCGTGGTAAAAAGCGGCCTATGGTAGTGTAGGCGCATGTATTGGGTGAACAGCAGGCCAGTTTTTACTGCATCTGTAAAAAAGGGCTTTTTTTAATGGGACGAGAAAAGGCATGCGGTAAAACTGAAACCGGCATGCATGCAAAACTGACCTGAGCCCTTAGTGCCACCCATTGATCTAGCAGTAAGGGCTCATGTGCTACACACGTGGAGACCGGTCAGCGTACACCAACTGCTGATTACCGCCGGAAACAACACGAGAGGAAATAAATAAATCCAGGTGTTATGGGCACATGCCAAATCTAAAATTTCCAGGGGGCATGGTAGCCTGGCGGTAGTCTAATTTAGGCACATGCTGCATGTGCGTAGCGCCTAACAAGCCTTTGTAAAAGGGCACCTTAGCGAGTTGTGCATGTAAACCTTAATGCCAATTAGTGCTGATAATTGCTTGTTAACATCCAACTGACAGCGCTAATTAGCTATTTAACCAATTTAACGGGAGAGGTTCCGAGTGACTGGAGAACGGCGTAGGTGGTACCTCTTCACAAAAGTGGTGATAGGGAAGAAGCTGGAAACTACAGGCCGGTAAGCCTCACTTCAGTTATTGGAAAAGTAATGGAAGCCATGCTGAAGGAAAGGATAGTGAATTTCCTAGAAGCCAACAAGCTGCAAGATCCGAGACAGCATGGTTTTACCAGAGGGAAATCCTGCCAAACGAATCTCATTGAATTCTTTGATTGGGTAACTGGAGAATTGAATCATCGACGTGCTATAGACGTAATCTACTTAGATTTTAGCAAAGCTTTTGACACGGTTCCTCACAGGAGGCTCTTAAATAAACTACATGGGCTGAAGATAGGTCCCGAAGTGGTGAACTGGATTAGGAACTGGTTGACGGACAGACGACAGAGGGTGGTGGTAAATGGAGTTCGCTCGGAGGAGGGAAAGGTGAGTAGCGGAGTGCCTCAGGGATCGGTGCTGGGGCCGATTCTGTTCAATATATTTGTGAGTGACATTGCCGAAGGGTTAGAAGGTAAAGTTTGCCTATTTGCGGATGATACTAAGATTTGCAACAGCGTGGATGCCCGGGAGGGAGTGGAAAGCATGAAAAGGGATCTGAGGAAGCTAGAAGAATGGTCTGAGGTTTGGCAATTAAAATTCAATGCGAAGAAATGCAAAGTGATGCATTTAGGGAGTAGAAACCCACGAGAGACATATGTGTTAGGCGGGGAGAGTCTGATAGGTACTGAGGGGGAGAGGGATCTTGGGGTGATAGTATCCGAGGATCTGAAGGCGACGAAACAGTGTGACAAGGTGGTGGCCATAGCGAGAAGGTTGCTAGGCTGTATAGAAAGAGGTGTGATCAGCAGAAGAAAGGGTGTTGATGCCCCTGTACAAGTCATTGGTGAGGCCCCACCTGGAGTATTGTGTTCAGTTTTGGAGGCCGTACCTTGCGAAGGATGTTAAAAAAATGGAAGCGGTGCAAAGAAAAGCTACGAGAATGGTATGGGATTTGCATTCCAAGACGTATGACCAAAGACTTGCTGACCTGAACATGTATACCCTGGAGGAAAGGAGGAACAGGGGTGATATGATACAGACATTCAAATACTTGAAAGGTATTAATCTGCAAAAAAAATCTTTTCCGGAGATGGGAAGGCGGTAGAACGAGAGGACATGAAATGAGATTGAAGGCGGGCAGACTCAAAAAAGATGTCAGAAAGTATTTTTTCACGGAGAGGGTGGTGGATGCTTGGAATGCCCTCCCGCGGGAGGTGGTGGAGATGAAAACGGTAACGGAATTCAAACATGCGTGGGATATGCATAAAGGAATCCTGTGCAGCAGGAATGGATCCTCAGAAGCTTAGCTGAAATTGGGTGGCGGAGCACGTGGGGGGAAGAGGGGTTAGTGGTTGGGAGACTAGGATAGGGGAGGGCAGACTTATACGGTCTGTACCAGAGCCGGTGATGGGAGACGGGACTGGTGGTTGGGAGGCGGGAAATACTGCTGGGCAGACTTATACGGTCTGTGCCCTGAAAAAGACAGGTACAAATTCAAGATATGAGTTTATCTTGGGCAGACTAGATGGACCATGCAGGTCTTTTTCTGCCGTCATCTACTATGTTACTATGTTACTATGTTAAGTTACACGCATTGTAATAGAATATGCTTCAATTTCTGCACGGAAATTAAGGTGCAACATATAGAATCCGACAGTAAATCCATTAGTGCACCTTACTACTACTACTACTTATCATTTCTATTAGCTTTCCTTACACATGGGTCCTTATACTTTTTCACTGAGGTCTTCATTTCCACCTATTTTCTTTGTTTAAAGTTGATCTACTAATCTATTTATTTTAAAAGCTTATATTCCACCTAAAAACCTACGTGGTTTCCAAAATAAAAGATACATAGAGGGGCATTTTCAAAAGGGACGTCCAAGTTTCGATTTGGGTGTCCTTGCAAAATCAAGGGCAGGGAAACCCGTATTTTCAAAACAAGATAGACGTCCATCTTTTGCTTCGAAAATACCGTCAGGGTCGTCCAAATCCTTAAATTTCACTGTCCCTAGATTTGGACATCACTAGACATGGACATCTGATTTTCGGCAATTTTTGAAACCAAGGACGTCCATCTCAGAAACGACCAAATGCAAGCCATTTGGTCGTGAGAGGAGCCAGCATTTGTAGTGCACTGATCTCCCTGACATGCCAGGACACCAACCGGGCACCCTAGGGGGCACTGCAGTGGACTTCATAAAATGCTCCCAGGAAAGTAACTCCCTTACCTTGTGTGCTGAGCCCACCAAACCCCAACCCCACTACCCACAACTGTACACCACTACCATAGCCCTTACAGGTGAAGGGGGCACCTAGATGTGAGTACAGTGGGTTTGTGGTGGGTTTTGGAGGGCTCACTGTTTCCTCCACAAACGTAACAGGTAGGGGGGGGGATGGTGCTGTGTCCGCCTGTCTGAAGTGCACTCACCCACTAAAACTGCTCCAGGGACCTGAGTATGACATCCAAGTCTGGCACAACATATTTTTACAGATTTTTTTGAGGGTGGGAGCGGGTTAGTGACCACTGGGGGAGTAACAGGAGGTCATCCCCGATTCTCTCTGGTGGTCATCTGGTCATTTCAGGCACCTTTTTGTGCCTTAGTCGTAAGAAAAACAGGTCCGGGTGAAAACTTCCAAGTGCTCGTTAGGGACGTCCTTCTTTTTTTTCAATTATGGGTCAAGGACGTCCAAGTGTTAGGCACGCCCAAATCCCGCCTTCGCTACACCTCCAACACGCCCCCTTGAACTTGGCCATCCCTGCGATGGAGTGCAGTTGGGGACCTCCAAAATCGGCTTTCGAGTATACTGATTTGGAAGTTTCTGTGAGAAGGACGTCCATCTTCCGATTTATGTTGAAAGATGGGCGTCCTTTTCTTTCGAAAATGAGCCCAATAACATACCTAATACAATATCTAAAACAAGACAAATCATACAACCCTCTTTATTGTGACATGATGAGGTAAAGACATATTTTCATGAGTTTGACGACATGATGCAGGGTCTGAGACCTTATCACCAGCCATAGACGTAGCGGTAAAGAATCTGGGCAGTAATGACCTTTGCGTGTCAGATGCCACTTGGTGCGTGTCCGCTATGCGCATCAGAAAAAAAATATTTTTCAGATGCGCTTAACAGACGCGCACCAAAATTGAAATTACCGCAAGGGCCATGAGATAACCAGGCAGTAACTCCAATTTGGCATTCGTAGGCACCTACGTGCCTTAGTAAAAGGGGCCCTAAGGAAACTGAGAAGAATCAGAGACTGTTTTCCTAGACAATCATTCCAACTAATAGTGAAATCGATGATATTGTCACAACTAGACTATTGTAATGTAGCACATTAAGATGTAAAGAGAACACACTGAGGGACCCTTTTATTAAGGCGCATAGACGCCTACACGTGTCAAACGTGCATCAAATTGGAACTACTGCCCAGCTACCGCATGACCCGGATGGTAATTCCATTTTTGACACGCGTCCAAACTACTCAGTAGAAAATATTTTCTACCGCATGGTGCTTACCTGGCGGTAATCGGCAGTTTCTGCGCACTGGCGCTTACCACCAAGTTAGCACGTGAGACCTTACCACTAAGTCTATGGGTGGTGGTAAGGTCTCAGGCCAAAAATGGACACGCGATGGTTTTAATTTTGCTGCATGTCCATTTTCGGCCACAAAAAAAGGCCTTTTTTCCAGGCGTGCTGAAAAATGGACCTGAGTACATCCAAAACACGCACCTACACCAGTGCAGGCCACTTTTCGGTGCACCTAAGTAAAGGGAACTTTTAAATCACTACAAACAATCCAAATCACGGCAGCAAGACTGATATATTCCGCCAGTGTCGCTATGCTCATATTAGCCCTCTCTCCTCAAGTCACTTCACTGGCTCCCTATCTGTTTCCGCATACAGTTCAAACTCCTCTTATTGACCTATAAGTGCATTCACTCTGCAGCTCCTCAGTACCTCTCCACTCTCATCTCTCCCTACACTCCTCCTCGGGAACTCTGTTCACTGAGTAAATCTCTCTTATCTCCACCCTTCTTCTCCACCGCTAACTCCAGACTCTGTTCTTTTTATCTTGCTGCACCATATGCCTGGTATAAATTTTCTGAGCCGGTCCTTCAAGCTCCATCTCTGGCCATCTTCAAATCTAAGCTAAAAGCCCACCTTTTTGATGCTGCTTTTAACTCCTAACCCTTAGTCACTTGTTCAGTACCCTTATTTTATCATCCCCACCTTAGTAATTCCCTTACCTCTTATTTGTCCTGTTTGTCTGTCCTAATTAGATTGTAAGTTCTGTCGAGCAGGGACTGTCTCTTCATGTTCAAGTGTACAGCGCTGCGTACATCTAGTAGCACTACAGAAATAAGTAGTAGTAGTATATTTAAAAAGTCAAAATATGAAAGAGTAACTACTTCTTAATGCTTCACTGGCTTCCAATGAAGGCATGCCTGTTTTTTTAAAACCAGCACCCTCATTTTCAAAATAATATTTGGAATGGTTCCTGAATATATGCTAGATTTGATTGAACTATCCCCAAAAAATGCAAGCCCAGAAACCAAAAATGACTTAATTCTTCACTTATCCAACTGCAAAACCATATACACGGCTGGATTTAGTTATCTGGGATCCAAATGGTGGAACTCAATACCCAAGACTATAAGAAGCATTACTAACTATCTTCAATTCAGAAAAGAACTGAAGACCTACCTTTTCAAAAAATTCTATAGTTAAATAATGGAACTGATCTCCCATACCACTTTGTATCAGTAATACACTACAGTAACTTCGCCTAACTGTAAATTGTAAGTTACTTTGAACCAAAACTTGTCTTTGGACAATAGTGAGATACAAAATCATAAATAAATAAAAATAAAGCAAGAAAAGTTCATATTATCAAAGTCTCAACTATGCACAGCCACAAATAACTATGTCCTCAGTAGCTTCTTAAATCGATCTATATTGCCACATAAACGCAAACATCCTGCAAGTACATTCCTCAATTGTGTTCCAGCCACAGTAAATGCAAAAAAAGAAATCCGTCGGGAGAGACACTATCAAAATCTACATTCAAAAAGTCAATCCCTCAAAAGGTTTACAGGGGCATATAACAAAAGTGCTAACTCATAAATACTATTTTATATGCCCAAGTAAAATTGGACCCGCTACTGGAGAAAAAAGGAAACCTTAGTTTTCTCAAATTTTAACTTGAATCACTGTAGCGACACACAAACTAAATAATATGCATGGAAAAATAAAGACTATCAGGAACAAATTCATCTGGGTCTGAAGTTTGATCAAAGTATTCTAAAGTTATTTCCTGAAGTTTCCACGTAAAGGCAGACATTCTAGTTTCTGCATAACACGTCTCCACTATTGGATCCAAAGGCAGTTGCATGGTAGTATCAGATCTAAGGGACCTCTTTGGGCGATACTTTTAAGCTTGTCAAAGTTAAAAAGGAGCTTCTGAGTACATAGTTTGATGAATAATAGTCAATACATTATATTGGATTTATTGAATCATCGTTAACCAATGTGATTGTTTGAGAACTGGTGTTATATGAGAGAATTTTGTTACCCCTGCAATCAGTTGGACAGCTGCATTTTGAACCACTTGCAAGGCTCTGAGTCTCAGAGATGCTATACCGAGATACAGGGCATCGCAGTAGTCCAACCTTGACAAAACTAAACTCTGAACAACGAGTCTGAAGTCATAAGTAGACAATACAGGTTTTAACTTATGCAAAAGATGTAATTGAAAAATACCAGCCTGAACCACCTTACAAACTTGCATACTCATATTAAGGTTACTATCAAGAGTTACTCCCAACAGTCTCATCTCTTTTTGCACAGGAATAAACTTATCCCCCAAACATACCATTTCAGGCCATACAGCCAATTCTTCTTTTCCTACAATCATTACTTCAGTCTTCGAAGCATTCAAAACCAAACCATTCACCATCATCCGATGCCTCACCTTTTCCATATACAAGCTCAACTGCTCATCCAAGCCATGTCCCCAAACTACCACAGGAAAAAAAATTGTACATCATCGGCATATAGCCGGTAAATAAAACTCCTAATGATTCAAACTCCTTGCCTAATGATGCCAAATATATATTAAACAACAAAGCCGATAAAGCCAAACCCTGAGGCACCCCACGTTCTGCTAGATCTTCTTACAATATATTTCACAGACATAAAATGTTTTGATTCTCTAATTTTGGTGTAGTCTCTTATTGTTGTTGGTATTTCACCATACAAAAAATGCACAAATTATAGTATTACATAATGTCCATGCATAACTGTGGACCCCACCTATGCTCTGCCCAGATGCTACACCCACCATCACACTACACACCATTGTATTTAGCTGCTGTTTTATAGAATAACACAGATATAACGGCATTCTGGGTATTTATGCATGCTCAGCTCAGGAGCAGCTTAGATTGTTTCCTTAAAAATGTGGGGTACACAGCCTTTCAAGTCACTGAGATCAAATTCCTGTCTCTGACTGAGCCTTAAATATTTGTCCTGGGCTAATTTACTCCTTCAGGAATGTGGTCTCTAGGTTCTATAACAGGGACATAACCTGCCAGCTCCCAGAGCCATCTTGTAGCTCAAAAGTTTAAAGGCACCCTTTTACTAAGCAACATAAGCGTCTATGCATGCCCAACACATGCCAAAATGGAGTTAACGCCCTGCTACTATGTGCCTGTTGCGGTAATTTCATTTTTGGCGCACACCCGATACACGTGTTCGAAAAATAACTTTTATTTTTAGACGCAAGTATTGGGCACACGCCAAGTGGAATTTGACACGCTTAGGTCATTACCGCGTGAGACTTTACCGCTAGGTCAACGGCTGGCAATAAGCTTGTCTCAGACCCAAAATGGATGCGCAGCAATTTTCATTTTGCCGCACATCCATTTTCGGCAAAAATTTTAAAAAGCCATTTTTTTTTTGCAGGTGCGCTGAAAAATGATTCTGCGCATGTCCAAAACACATGTCTACACTACCACAGGTCATTTTTCAGCGCACCTTAGTAAAAGGACCCCTAAGGCATCCGTGATATGCTTAAAAGATATGTTAAAGAAATATTAGGGGTTGCTAAAGAAAGTAAACCTGAGAAAAAGGTGGAATACTATTTGCCTATTAAACCTATGGCTGATCAGCAAAATATAGCTCAGAATGATCCTCCTTTGGATGTTTCTGCTCTTTTGGAGACTTGATACTGATTCAGATGTTGCTTCAACCTTGGTGACTACTGTGGTGTTGACACCTGATAAAAACTGGTTGATGAGGATGTACTTTAAAAATAAAGAAAATACTTTTTTGGGTCTTAGAATTCAAATTTTTCCAGATGTTTCCAGAGATACTCAGAAGAGACGTCAGCAATTTTTACTGCTGAATTCAGGGGGTCTTCAGTTAGGTGCTACTTTTTTCTTACGTTACCCTTGTAAATGTGTAATTGAGTACCAGTCGGTTAAATATGTCTTTTTTTGAACCTTCTCATCTCACAGCGTTCTTGGTATCAAAACAGATCACTGGGGGGTAATTTGTACCTTGTGATTCGCTCTCTCTTCTTTTGATTATTGGAATTCTGTATATGTCTGGAGTATTTACTTCATTATTTTGTTTCATTTTAATATAGATTTTATATTGACTGTAATCTTGGATCCTACAATGTGGACTTGAGTATGATTTTCAATCTATATTTTCCTTTTATTTTATTTTCCTACTTTATAGGATATTTATACAGTGAATCATACTTTTCTGTACTAGTGTTTTTGTTTGGTTGTAAATGTGAAATATCTCTCTATATAAAAGGCAACCCCAACGTTCTGAAGCCTCCACGGAAGTTGAGGCGCCCGAGATATCCGGTGTGCCCTGGAGTGTCTGCACCGCCCTCGCGTCAAAACGTCATGACGTCGAGGGCGGAGCTATGACACTAGAGGGCCGAAACGGAAACTGTGGCGAACAAGGCAAGTAGCTCGGAGGGATGGAGGGAGGGGGCCCCTTGCTAGCGCCCGTTTCATTGCGTTCTGAAACGGGCATTTTTTCCTAGTTGTTAAATAAAAAGAAAAGTTTAAGGCATCAATCTGTTCTCCCTGTAGCCCCCTTTTCAAACCCCACTAATGCCATATCCCAACACAATTCTAGAGGTAATGGTTCAGACTCTGATATAATTCCACTTCTTTCTAAAAAAAAAAAAAGTCCCACTTTCTCATACTATTTCCTGTGATACCCTCTTACCTGTCTGCTGTACTGTAAAATTCTGAAACCGTAGCTGTGGCTCCAGTTACGCCCTGGACCAGACAGCTTAAAGTGCTGCATAGAAGTTAGAACATAAAGCTGTCGAATTTTACACCCTCTTTACATTGGGCCTATTTACCAGTTACCATGAGATTCTATCCTTTACCCATCTTCAGTTTCTCATATGACGTGGACTTTGCCTCTTTCTAGAGCGTGCCCTCAGTCTTTAAAGTTACGATGACACTGTACCCTATGTGTTTTTAAGGTTAGATTATAAGTCCTTTTGGGAGGATTATTATAGCCATGAAAATCCACCTGCTGTACACTAGCTATACTGATGGCACTATTACCATTATTATTGTATAAACAAAATCTGGTACAGTAAGAATGATAAAAATATACTAGGAATGTTACGAAGGGTATGATGCAACTTTGTGACACTTCTATTCACTAAACAACCAGGTTAGATTATTACAAGTGGCTGTCCTCCCCCATAGTCAATTACAAACCACCACCCACTTCTTTCCCTCACCCCACCTGGAAAAAAACAGACAGGAACAGTGCTGGTGAGGTTAACAAAAGGCTGCAGCTTCATTTGTGGATAAATCCTGAGCTAAGTCACAGAGATAAATCACTTCAGGTTCAGAATCCCCCATCTCATTTTTCCAGCCCCATCCCAGAGCCTGAGAAACCACCAGCTACCTTAAACCACCAACTCAGTCATTACTGCTCCCTTGGGACCTCAGCTGCTTATATACTTCTTCCTGCCCCCCCCCCACACACCCCTTTTGTCTGGACCCCCGCATTCCCCACTGAGTCATTAATTCTGGAGTCCTTTACTAACACTGATTTTCACCAGAGCCAACAACCTCCCTTGGACATTCCCTCCCCCATTTTCTTGTTCTACTCCCTCACAACAAGCTCAGTTCACTGCCCCCTTGCTATGACGTGTACAACTTTTGTCAATTTGACAACTGGAGCTGTAGGGTTTAGTCCTCCTCCCAAGCTGCTCCACATGTCCCCCCCCCCCCCCCCCCCCCCCCACCTAAGCAGTGGGGAGAGGGACCGGATACAGGATGTACCAGGCAGCAAGGTTATCTGCAGCTGGACGAGCCTGTCAGCCTTTTCCATATTTGGATAGGTTGCAGTTTGTTCAAAATACAATGCCCCACTTATTACAAGTATCCTTCAAAATGTTGCAGCAAAATGCTCCAGAATATTTAAAGATTTGACTGGAGTATTATGGGTCAGATAGGATGCCCTTCTTTGTACTCTTTTTCATCAAGGATGATTAAGTTTAAATTTAATTGGATTTGATATACTGCTCAATCCACATCAAGTCTAGGTGGTTAAGTAGATAGTTTAGGGCTTCCTTCTCTGCTGGTCCTGAACTGGGGATGCTAGGCTCTGTTATTTACATGCATAGTAACATAGTAGATGATAGCAGATAAAGACCTGCACAGTCCATCTAGGCTGCCTAACAAGATAAGCTCATAACATATGGTATGATGCAATAGTACATATGCATAGTTGAACTTGATCTGTCCTTGCCATCTGGGCACAGACCGTAGAAATCTGCCCAGCATTGGCCTTATTCCTCAACTACTTGAGTTGTCATCGAAGCTCCACTCCAGCCAATCCATATCTGTCTAGTCAACATCGAGACTCAGACCATAGAAGTCTGCCCGGCACTGGTCTTATTCTCCCCTACTGGAGATTATTTCCCCAAGTACTGGAGTTGCTGTCAAAGCCCACTCCATCCCATCCAGCATTGGCTTTGTACCTCAATTACTTGAGTTGTCATTGAAGCATCATTTCAGCCCATCCATATTTGTCTAGTTATTATCGAGGCACAGACCATAGAAATCGAGCCTTATTCCCAAATTACTGGAGTTGACCTTTCTCAAGCAGGACAAAGAATGACTTTTTAGTATAGCTTTTGGTTAAGCCCTATTGAGTTAGACTGGTCATTTTTAAATTCTACCTCTGCTGTATTTGCTGTTTGTGACTGCTTTCATTTTTTAAAGGGGTTATGTTTTTATTATAAGCCACTATGAATCTACTTGAATGGGCAGATATAAATGCAATTGATTAATCAATAAACAAACAAATTGGAAAAATTCATAGTGTATGAGCTGAGAGATTATGTGCAAACACAAAGAGATCAATACTCAAAAAATGTTTGACAAGGTACCTCATGAAAGGCTACAGAGGAAATTGGAGGGTCATGGGATAGGAGGAAAAGTCCTATTGTGGATTAAAAACTGGTTGAAGGATAGGAAACAGAGAGTGGGGTTAAATGGGCAGTATTCACAATGGAGAAGGGTAGTTAGTGGGGTTCCTCAGGGGTCTGTGCTAGGACCGCTGCTTTTTAATATATTTATAAATGATTTAGAGATGGGAGTAACTAGCGAGGTAATTAAATTTGCTGATGACACAAAGTTATTCAAGTCGTTAACTCGCGACAGGATTGTGAAAAATTACAGAAGGACCTTACGAGACTGGGAGACTGGGCGGCTAGATGGCAGATGATGTTTAATGTGAGCAAGTGCAAGGTGATGCATGTGGGAAAAAAGAACCCGAATTATAGCTACGTCATGCAAGGTTCCACGTTAGGAGTTACGGACAAAGAAAGGGATCTGGGTGTCGTCGTCGATAATACACTGAAACCTTCTGCTCAGTGTGCTGCTGCGGCTTGGAAAACGAATAGAATGTTGGGTATTATTAGGAAAGGTATGGAAAACAGGTGTGAGGATGTTATAATGCCGTTATATCGCTCCATGGTGCGACCGCACCTTGAGTATTGTGTTCAATTCTGGTCGCCGCATCTTAAGAAAGATATAGTGGAATTGGAAAAGGTGCAGCGAAGGGCGACGAAAATGATAGCGGGGATAGGACGACTTCCCTATGAAGAAAGACTAAGGAGGCTAGGGCTTTTCAGCTTGGAGAAGAAACGGCTGAGGGGAGACATGATAGAGGTATATAAAATAATGAGTGGAGTGGAACAGGTGGATGTGAAGCATCTGTTCACGCTTTACAAAAATACTAGGACTAGAGGGCATGTGATGAAACTACAGTGTAGTAAATTTAAAACAAATCGGAGAAAATTTTTCTTCACCCAACGCATAATTAAACTCTGGAATTCATTGCCGGAGAACATGGTGAAGGCGGTTAGCTTGGCAGAGTTTAAAAAGGGGTTAGACGGTTTCCTAAAGGACAAGTCCATAAACCGCTACTAAATGGACTTGGGAAAAATCCACAATTCCAGGAATAACATGTATAGAATGTTTGTACGTTTGGTAAGCTTGCCAGGTGCCCTTGGCCTGGATTGGCCACTGTCGTGGACAGGATGCTGGAATCGATGGACCCTTGGTCTTTTCCCAGTGTGGCATTACTTTTGTACTTATGTATGTGCTTAAAATCAACGTTTAGCCACATATATCTAACTAGTTAAATTAAATATTAAACTTCCTCTCCCATCTCCCCATCTGAATAAATTTGCTGTGCACAGACCTAATCAGATTTAAAAACAGCCAGGCTAGGATGTATCCAGGGCAAGTTTTTCAAAGTTAGAACCTATTTACTAAAGATTTTAGGGGGGGTGCAAATAGGGCAATTCCCCTGGGCCTCCATATTTTGGAGGCTTCAAGCCTGTCACAAACAGAAGGAGCTAGAGCTTGCTAGTGGGCTTTGGAACCTCCTCCTAAACTTCTGCTCTAGGTCCCAGCATATTCAACACTGACCCTGCCTACAAGCTCATATTCAGTCCACAGCAGTCAGCCATTACTAAGGCGCTGATCACTGAAGGCAGAAAATATGATAGGCCTAACCCAGGAACCAGCACTGCATATCCAGGTTTTCAACGGCCACCAATCATGTTATCAAGGTGCCAACTGATATTAGGGGCTGGTTTCCCGATAATTGACTGGATAAAATTTTTTGACAGGCTTTTTGCTCTCCTGACTTTATGCAAACATTTACATGGACAGCACACTGAAAAATCACCATTAAACAGGTAAATTCCAGCTCCGTCCCCTGACCACCCTATCATTAACCGGAGTGCTGCAGCAGGTCTAGGCTGATATTCAGCAGCGCTATCCGGTTGGGTCAGCAGAATTTAACCAAGTTGGTGCCTTTCTAACAGGTTAAATCCCACCAGATACCTACCCCTTAGTAAATAGGGGTGAGCAACCAAAATATTTTTGTTTAGTTTCCTGTGTCATTTGTAGAAATGTTCTTTTTTGGAGGGAGGGGAGGACAATATCACTCTTCAATTGATAAAGCATGGATTTTTTTTGTTCTATGAGAAATTAATTTGTTTTGCATCAATTCCTCCATATATTCTTAACCATTTAGATTACTGTAATTCACAGTATAATAGTGTATGACAGTTGGCACTTAGGCAGTTACAGTTAGTTCAAAATGGAGCTGTCCGTTTACTCTATCACACTTGACCTGTGGATTATGTTAGTTCTCTTTTCTTGAAGAGCCATTAGTTGCTGATTAGTTAAGCTATGTTAAGCACTAACACAGACTTAACACAGCAAAAATAGCTTAGGGGGCTCATTTTCAAAACAGAAAAATGTCCAAAAACCAGCACAAAAGCAGCAGATGGATGTTTCTCTTGCAAAAATATCCGAATCGCTATTTTCGAAACACACCTTTAAGATGCTTTTCTATGCAATTCGTCTGCAGTGCATCCAAATCACAAGGGGGCATGTTGGGGGCAGGATTTGGGTGCTCCCACAACTTGGACACTTTTCTGCCATAATAGAACAAAGCAAAAACAACCAGGAATAAAAGTTGGACATTTTGGTCTGGACCTGTTTGAATAATGAATAAGTTATAAAAAGGTGCCTTATATGGAAGGATTAAAACATGGCACCCCCCCCCCCCCTTTACTCCTCCAGTGGTCACAGGCCCCCTCCCACCCCTCAAAGATGTGAAAGAAACAGTACATACCAGCCTCTATGACAGCTTCAGATACTATGGTCAGTTCTATTAGAGCAGCAAGCAGGTCCCTGGAGTAGACTAGTGGTCAGTGCAGTGCACTGTAGAGAAGGGGACCCAGGCCCATATCCCACTGTAACTGGTATACTTGTGGTGGAAAGTGTCAGTCCCCCAAAACCCACCAAAAACCTGCTGTACCCACATATTTGATTGAGTGGAGGAGTGGCCTAGTGGTTAGGGTGGTGGACTTTGGTCCTGAGGAACTGAGTTCGGTTTCCAGCACAGGCAGCTCCTTGTGACTATGGGCAAGTCACTTAACCCTCCATTGCCTGCCATGAGTGGGAAAGCACGGGGTACAAATGTAACAAAAATAAATAAAATATAGGTGACACCTGCACACATAAATTTACCTTACTTTACATTAGGCTTATATTCCACTCTATACTAAATGGTTCTGAGCGGTTTACAATAAGGGAAACCTTTGTTGATAATATACAAAGCGATGTACAAAGTAGTATGCAATCACTAACAGTTTTCATCCAAATTTTGTCTGAATATTAGCTAGACATTGTAATGAGTCCAAAAAGTCTTTTGCAGAATAATGTTTTCAAATCTTTTTCTAAATAGTACTTAATTAGACTACTGATTAAAACAAGAGGATACCAGCTTCCATATCTTGGTTGTCTGCACAGCAAGTAATTTATCATAAATGGAAAATCTCTATATACCCTGAATAGGAGGTACAACAAAGCAGAAAAAATTACACATTCTCCAAAGCTTATTAAATTTACCAAATTCAATAAGAGAAACTAAGTAGTCTGGACAGCCTCCTGATAAGATTTTAAATAGCATACGATATAGTTTAACGTGAATTTTAGCTTGTATAAGTAGCCAGTGTAGCTTCGAATAGTAAGCTGAGATTCTACCAAATTTCTGCAAGGAGAAAATAAGTCTGACTGCGGTGTTCTGGATAGTTTGTAGTTTTTGAATTAACTGCTTCGGTGAACCCAAATAGATCAAGTTGCAATAATCTAGTTTAGAGAGTAGCAATGCCTGTATTAATAATCTAAATTGTTCCATTTCAAAAAAAGTTCTAATTCTCCTTAGTCTCCTCATCAACAGAAAAGAGCTTTTGACTAGAGTATTGATATGAAGTTCTAATGAAAGTGTCTGATCCAAGTAAACTCCCAGAATTTTAATTGTAGATCAATGAGAGCATTTAGTTTGATTGATAAGAATAAAGTCCTGGTTAGGAACTGGGTTGTCGTCAAATAATATAAATTTGGTTTTATCAATGTTAAGTTTTAGTTTAAATTTGCTCATCCAACAGTTAATTAAATCTAAGCGGTACTGCACCTTGTGTCAAGGTGGATATTACACGTATAGGACTAGATTCTATAATGATGCCTGAAAAATCAGTGCCGAAAATATTTCTGCCTAGGCGTATTCTATAAATGGCACCTAAATTTAGGCAAGGTTTATAGAATATGCCTAGAGCCCATGCCTTCGCCTAACTCAAGGGCAAGTAAAACTTGGTGTAAATACTGGCACCTAAATTACGTGCAGAGCAAGTGTATTCTATAACCGTGTGTGTAGATTTTCAGAGCACCCAAGATCCATCCATTCTACGCCTAGCAAGTTGTGCACGTGATGCCAATTAGTATCAATAATTGCTCGTTAAGTGACAGTTATCAGCACTGATTGGTAATTAAATTGCACGCGCAAATCCAGAATACGACCAGATTTGCACACAAAATTTCGATCATGCTATATAGAATCCGGGGGATAATGACCGAAATGTCATCAGCATAACTGTATATTGAGAAGCCAGCATCAGTGAGGGCAATGCCCAAGCTATAAAGATAAACATTAAATAAAACAGGGGGCAGAGGAAAGCCTTGCAGGACACCATTACTCTATCTGTGTGAAAGTTCTCCACCTTGTCGTACATAAGAACATAAGAGTAACCATACTGGGGTCAGACCAATGGTCCATCTAGCCCAGTATCCTGCTATCCAAACAGTGGCCAAGCCAGGTCACAAGTACCTGGCAGAAACCCAAATCATGGCAACACTCCATACTACAAATCCCAGGGCAAGAAGTTACTTCCCATGTCTGTCTCAATAGCAGACTATGGACTTTTGCTCCAGGAATTTGTCCAAACTTTTTTTAAACCCAGATACGCTAACCGCTGTTACCACATTCTGCGGCAAAGAGTTCCAGAGCTTAACCATTCATTGAGTGAAAAAATATCTCCTCCTATTTGTTTTAAAAGTATTTCCATGTAAATTTCTCAAGTGTCCCCTAGTCTTTGTACTTTTGGATTCAGTAAAAAATCGATTTACTTCTACTCATTCTACACCACTCTGAACATGTCCAAGACCGAGCTCATCGTCTTTCCACCAAAACCCACTTCTCCTCTTCCCCCACTTTCTATCTCCATTGATAACACCTCCCCGTCTCATCTGCCCCGTCCTCCCCGTCTCATCTGCCCGCAACCTCGGAGTCATCTTCGACTCCTCCCTCTCCTTCTCTGCGCATATCCAGCAGATAGCCAAGACCTGTTGCTTCTTCCTCTTTAACATCAGCAAAATTTGCCCTCTCCTCTCTGAACACACCACCCGAACTCTCGTCCACGCTCTCATTACCTCTCGCCTTGACTACTGCAACTTACTCCTCACCGGCCTCCCACTTAGCCATCTATCCCCCTTCAATCTGTTCAGAAACTCTGCCGCACGTCTTATATTCCGCCAGAACCCAATCAGATACCGCATTCAGTTCAAGCTCCTCCTTCTTACCTACAAATGCACTCAGTCTGCTGCCCCTCGCTACCTCTCTACCCTCATCTCCCCTTACGTTCCCGCCCGAAACCTCCGCTCACAAGGCAAATCCCTCCTCTCAGTGCCCTTCTCCACCACCGCCAACTCCAGGCTCCGCTCATTCTGCCTCGCCTCACCCTATGCTTGGAACAACCTTCCTGAGCCCTTACGCCAAGCCCCCTCCCTACCCATGTTCAAGTCTTTGCTGAAAGCCCACCTCTTCAGTGCTGCTTTCGGCACCTAACTCTTACCTTTCAGGAAATCCAGACTGCCCAATTTGACGGCCCCTATCGGACTGACTGTTCATTTGTCCTTTAGATTGTAAGCTCTTTGAGCAGGGATTGTCTTTCTATGTTAAATTGTACAGCGCTGCGTAACCCTAGCAGCGCTTTAGAAATGTCAAGTAGTAGTAGTAGTAATTTTGTAGACCTCATTATATCTCCCCTCATCCATCTCTTTTCCAAGCTGAAGAGCCCTAACCTCTTTAGCCTTTCCTGATACGAGAGGAATTCCATCCCCTTTATCATTTTGGTCGCTCTTCTTTGAACCTTTTCTAATTCCGCTATATCTTTTTTGAGATACGACGACCAGGACTGAATGCAATACTCAAGATGCAGATACACCATGGGGCGATACAAAGGCATTATAGTATTTTCGGTCTTATTCACCATTCCTTTCCTAATAATTCCTAGCATCCTATTTGCTTTTTTTGGCCACCACCGCACACTGAGAAGAAAATTTCAGTGTATTATCTACAATGACACCCAGATCTTTTTCTTGAGCGCTAAGCCCCAATGTGGGCGCTAGCATCAGGTAACTATGATTCAGATTATTCTTTCTAACGTACATCATCTTGCATTTGTCCACATTAAATTTCATCTGCCATTTGGATGCCCAGTCTTCCAATTTCCTAAGGTCTTCCTGCAATATTTCACAGTCCACACGTGTTTTAACAACCTTGAATAGTTTTGTATCATCGTACTTTACATGATCTTTTAGTCAAAAATCCTTTAAGCCATTTCAAAACATTGTCGTCAATTCCAATTTTGTTACGTTCTCCAATTAGTAAATCATGATCCTCCAAATCGAAAGCTGATGATAAATCAGATTGTAGTAGGAGTACTTTATGATTCTTGTACAGAAAAGATCTTGTTCTGTCAGTCAAGGATATTAATACTGTTTCTGTGCTGTAGCAGGATCTAAATCCAGACTGAGAGAAGTGTAAAATGCTATGTTTTGTTAGATAATCATTAAGTTGGTGACAGACTAATCCTTCCATAATTTTTGCGAACAATGGAATAGACACCACAGGGCAATAGATGGAAGATAAAGTAGATGACTGTTTAGAGTCTTTGATAATAGGTATAATAATTATTTCACCTAACTTTTCATTAAAATACCCTAGTCTGAGTAAGGACTATATCCAGTCAAATAAAAGGTTCAGAAAAGTAGAGAGGGGAGCAGAGAATAGATAGGGTGGACAGGGATCCAGAATGCAGTAAGTCTTGGAGTATTTACGAAACAAGGAATATAATAAATCCCAATCAAAGGTATAAAATCTAGCCAGATTCTGTCAACAGGAATTGCATCATAGACTGATGGTGATTCAAAGTAGTTATCTTTGATACAATCCTTAAAAGAAGATCTAATATGAGATATTTTAGAATGAAAAAAAAACTAGTTGTGTAGCTGAAGGGAGGTTGTCTGCATTCAGCTGAGAAAATTTATTTGTATCTGTTAGTTTTGAAACCAATAAAAAAAGAAGTTTTATATTGGAGAAGTCAGATCCTATTTTCTTGGAATACCATGCTTTCGTTTTTGAATCTAACACAGCCTTATAGCTGTATTGAGTTTGTTTCCAGATCTTCTTAGTATTTAGATCCTTGGATCTAATATTGTAAACCACACTGAACCCTAAATAAGAGATATTAGCGGTATATAAGACCTAAATTGAATTGAATTGGATCTTAACCAAGCTCTCTCCAATTTTCTACAGTTTTGCTTTAATAGTTTCAGATCAGAGTCAAACCAAGAGTTACTATCTCTTACAATGAGGGTTTTCAGAGATTCTGGAGCAATCTGGTCTAAAGTTGTTTTACAGAATTACTTCCTAGTCTTACCTCCAGGAGGTAAGAGCGATGTGCCTGGGGGAATGGAGGTGATGCACTGTGGGGGGGGGAGGTATGATGCGCCAGGGGGATGCACAGCGGCGATCCACCACGGGTAGCAGCCAACCTAGGAACACCACTGGTTCAAATATCGTTAGACTCTTTGTGATCCCTCCTCCCTCCCATGCTCACAGAAAATCTACCCGCAATTCAGCATTCTTCTTTCTTCCTCCTGATTTATGGAATGCTTTGCCATCATATTTTAGGCAACAGTGATAGTTGCCTAGGTTTAAAATAGCACTTAAAACTTATTTCTTTCATCAGGCATCTATCTATGTTGGTTGCTAATGTGTTTCATTGTTTTTTAGTTATTGGGCCCAATATTCAGACTGCAGGAGTTAGCCCAGCTAACTTCTGCAGTCAGCACTGAGCCTGGATATTCAGTGCTGGGCCGTATCCAATGACTGGCATTGAATATCCGATTTATTTTTGACCGGTTTGAACTGAAATACAAACTGACACATGCCACCACCTTCTCCTACTTGAGCATGCAGCTGTGGAATGATCTACCTACTGACTTGAAAGCTATTGATGAATTAACCAACTTCCGCAAATCTCTGAAAACTCATCTCTTCCAAAAGGCCTACAAGGAAAATACATAGCCTACAAACTACTTCAACAAATCACACAATTACCACAGCTCACCTCTAACTTACCTAA
Source organism: Microcaecilia unicolor (assembly GCF_901765095.1). Classification (NCBI taxonomy): domain Eukaryota; kingdom Metazoa; phylum Chordata; class Amphibia; order Gymnophiona; family Siphonopidae; genus Microcaecilia; species Microcaecilia unicolor. The sequence goes on from NC_044039.1 coordinate 133,216,659, forward strand.
CACTTCCCATCTATTCTCCCCTACCCAATCTTTAAACAGCAAGAATTGTACCTGTCATCATGAAACAACTATGCTTATCTTCTCTTACCAACATTCAAACTATAAGAAATGTACCTGTTAACACAAAATGATTATGTCATAACCACACTCTGTAAGCCACTTTGAGCCTACAAATAGGTGGGAAAAGGTGAGATACAAATGCAATAAATAAATAAATAAACTGGCCAAGATGATATTCAGCGCTGGCTGGTTAAGTTCAAACCAGCCAAAGATATATAAGTACATAAGAATTGCCATACTGGGAAAGACCAAAGGTCCATCGAGCCCAGCATCCTGTTTCCAACAGTGGCCAATCCAGGTCACAAATACCTGGCAAGGTCCCAAAAATGTACAAAACATTTTATACTGCTTATCCCAGAAATAGTGGATTTTCCCTCCGCTAAGCTAACTACCTTTACCACATTCTCTGGCAACGAATTCCAGAGTTTAATTACACGTTGAGTGAAGAAAATTTTTTCCGATTCGTTTTAAATTTACTACATTGTCCACCTATTGACATACCCATATTTAGCCTCCAAACATAGGGGTCCTTTTACTAAGCGATGGCAAAAAGTGGACTTCGGTAGTGTGGGAGTGTGTTTTTGCCGTGCACTGGGCCAGTTTTTACCGCATCTGGGAAAAAGGGCTTTTTTTCAATGGGCCGGGAAAAGGGCCTGTGGTAAAATTGAAACCAGCGTATGCCTATTTATGGCCTGAACCCTTAATGCCACCCATTGATCTAGCGTTAAGGGCTTATGCGCTACGCACATGGTGACCGGTCTGTGTGCACCAACTGCCGATTAACGCCGGTAACACCGTGCATGGTAAGAAATAAAAGAATAATTTGTCCAGGCAGCATAGGCGTGCGCCAAAGCCAAAATTACCACCAGGGGGGTGCGCTAGCCTGACGATAGTCTCATTTTGGCGCACGCTGCCCGTGTGAAACACCTACTGTGCCTTTCTAAAAAGGCCCCATAGTTGGCCAGGCACTTAATACTGGAGCTGACAAACTATGTCACACGAAATAGCTGGTCATCCGGCTAGCTGCTAAGCACTAATATTCAGCCAAGATAGCCAGCTATCTCATACTTAATATTAGCTCTTAGCTGGCTACGTACCATTTAACTGGCCAGTTGCTGTTCCTGGCCGGTTAAATGGTTTTGAATATCGGGGAGATAGTTTATAATTTTTTAATTAAAATTTGATATACCACATATACCAAACTGGTGGATCTAAGCGGTGTACATAAATTAAAACAGGGAAAGAAAGAAAGGAACACCATTAAAAATAAAGGATCTGTTTAAATGGCAGTAAAAAAAAAAAAAAGCAGTGAATAAATATAACATAAACATTTGGCAATAATGCACAGTCTTCAAAAATAGTGTGCCCTATTCATAAACAGGAGTGTGTATTTTCACAGGAGTGTGCACTCTTTCCTGACAGGGCACACATTCACGCATGTGTGTGTTATCAAGAAAAAGTGCACATTTGCACATTCTTTCTGAACAGTGCACAATATTGGGAAATAAGGCACACTCTTCACCAACAGTGCACGCTCTTTCTGTAGAGTGCAAACTATTTATAACACAGGAAAAATCCTGAAATTGGGGGGGGGGGGGGGGTGGAGTGTCCTTTCATGCTACAAGTGACAAAGAGGGGCATAGTCGAACGGCGCCGGCCAAATAGATGGCCGGCCATCTATTTGGCCGGTGCCCAAAGAGCAGTCCCGAATCGTATTATCAAAAAAGATGGCCGGCCATCTTTTGTTTCGATAATACAGTTCAGGCTGGCCAAATGTCAGAGATGGCCGGGTTTGAGATGGCCGGCATCAGTTTTCGCCGATAATGGAAACTAATGCCGGCGATCTCAAACCCCGCCAAATCCAAGGCATTTAGTCGTGGGAGGAGCCAGCATTTGTAATGCACTGGTCCCCCTGACATGCCAGGACACCAACCGGGCACCCTAGGGGGCACTGCAGCGGACTTCAAAAATAGTTCCCAGGTGCATAGCTCCCTTACCTTGGGTGCTGAGCCCCCCAAATCCCCCTCAAAACCCACTCCCCACAACTGTACACCACTACCATAGCCCTTAGGGATGAAGGGGGGCACCTACATGTGGGTACAGTGGGTTTTGAGGAGTTTTGGAGGGCTTAACATTTACCACCACAAGTGTAACAGGTAGTGGGGGGATGGGCCTGGGCCCGCCTGCCTGAAGTGCACTGCACCCACTAAATACTGCTCCAGGGACCTGCATACTGCTGTCAGAGAGTTGGGTATGGCATTTGAGGCTGGCAAAAAAAGTATTTTTTTTTTGGTGGAAGGGGGTTGGTGACCACTGGGGGAGTAAGGGGAGGTCATCCCCGATTCCCTCCGTGGTCATTTGGTCAGTTGGGGCACCTTTTTGAAGCTTGGTCCTAAAAAAAAAAAAGGGACCAAGTGAAGCCGGCGAAATGCTCGTCAGGGCCGGCTTTCTTTTTTCCATTATCGGGCGAAGCCGGCCATCTCGTGAGCACGCCCCCATCCCACCTTCGCTACCCCACCGACATGCCCCCTTTAAGTTTGGCCGGCTCTGCAACGGAAAGCAGTTGGCGCCGGTCAAAATCAGCTTTCGATTATACCGATTTGGCCGGGTTGAGGAGATCGCCAGCCATCTCCCGATTTGTGTTGGAAGATGGCCAGCGATCTCCTTCGAAAATAAGCTGATCAGCCTATTAATAAATGGGGCCCTTAGCCAATAGTCAATTGTTAGCACAAATGTCTGTCCTAAGCTTAAGTGCAGAATTATAATGTGGATAGATGTAACCAGATGTTCAGCTGCACGCTCAGCTGGCTAGTATCTGTACTTTCCTCACTGTAAGTTAGCCCACTCTGTTCCCAGTAAACGACCCACAATAAATGCTTCAATTTCTTATACTGTACATTCCTGGAGCAGTGCTGACACTTGGTGGTCAAAGTGAGCTACTACCGAAAGGTGCGAGCAAATCTAAATAAAGGTGTTTAAAGCAGAACCATCCTTCACAGACCAGAATCAGCCTCTAAAAACCTCTCCAAAGCAAACACTTAAACTCACAAAACCAAATATTACGTTAAACATCTGAAAGTCACAGGGAATTATTGTTTAAGGGACTCTTTTACCAAACTGCGGTATAAAGTGGCCTTAGCAGGCCATTACACAGGGCATTCACGTGTATTAAGGCCACTTTTACTGCTGGGAAAAATGAGCAATTTTTCTATTGTCCCATTAGTGCATGAGCCCCTACCACCATCCAATATATAGGCAGTAAGAGCTCACGTGCTAACCACGCACTAATCGGTCAGCGTGTGGCAAGCACAGAATACGCCCACTCTCCACACTCAGCACTAAAAAAATACATTTTACTTTTTAGCTCATGGGTAGCTCGTGCACATGCAAAAATTACCATGGGATGCCTGAGCAATGCGTTAGTGCTTACCGCAAATTAGTGGCTATGCCACTGCTGCATGTCAATACAGTATCATTAGCGTAAACTATGCATATATATATTTTTTAATGTATTTATTTGTTACATTTGTATCCCACATTTTCCCACCTATTTGCAGGCTCAATGGGCTTACATAGTACCATAAAGGCGTTCACCAAGTCCGGTAGAGAGAAACAAATACAAGGTTTGTGAACAAGGTGGACTTTGATAATACTAAAAGGTAAAAGGACCTGAGGAGTGGGGAAGGGATACAAGCGACCTACTCCCCATAAGGGAAAGGGAAAAGAAAGAAGGTTGAAGAGGGTTTGCCCTTCAGACTGAGAGTGGCTATTGCCCTGGACTTTAGGGTGGACTTTGTAGTGCACTCAGAGGCCTGAGCATCTGGATGACCTGCAGTTACAAGCAGTGGACAGAAACTAGAAAGGGGCGGATAGAAGAGCCCCAGTGAAAATATAGCATCTTAGCTGCAGCCCTAGGTGGCCACCTAGGTCTGAGCTGAGTGTGCCCATTAGAGTGGAAACCGGACACCGGAGCCAGAAGGGGGCAAAGGCATAAGTGACTAACCTGGTTTCTCCTTGTAAAAGGATTGTCAAGCTGAGAGATCCAGGAAATTGCGGTATCCCGCGGATTACAAACCTGGCAGTGTCCCATGGATTACAATATATACTGTATAGAGAAAGACTCCTGAGGAAGGCACTTGTAGTGCCGAAACAGGGTACCTTGTAGAGTCTTCAATAAATTGTATTTTGAACTTTGGCCATCTCTGGTCTGTTTTTTGAAGAGCCTGGTTCTGTTCCTACTCCTTTCTTGCTCTTCAGATTATTCGTGGGACACTGTTGTTCTTTGCCCACTCCGGTGGTCTTCTTGTCTCTTAAACAAGAGATACACATACATATAGCTTCTATGAAGGAGGTTCAGTAGCAGCCAGGACTCAAACTGAAAGGAAGGCCTTAGAGTGGGATTACTGTACCCGGCCCATCCCAGGCAACAATAACTTGACATGGCAATATTTACCTACCCTCACGGTTAGCAAGTTGTTTCTAAATATGGAATAAACAGAAGTACTTTTTATAGGGTACTTGGATGGGCAATTTGTTCCATTTAGTGTGGATTTATATTGCAGGACTATTTTGATCTCAACTTGTTCAGAGTTTAGAAGTAATTTTAGACTCCCAATTGAATTTTAAGGTACAAATCCAGAACATAATTAGAAATTCTTTTTTTTTAACTGTGCATGCTGAATAGGTTAAAACCCTACCTTACCCCAAATGATTTTAGGGTGGTTGTTCAGTGTGTTCTGAGTTCTGGTTGTTCTGAGTGGCCTAGAGTACTACAACTCTTTATATTTAGGGTTATCTGCTCTAGTGTACTAAGGGTAGGGCGGTTCGCTCCGGATGCAGACAGCAGGGGGGTGCGCTGAGCAGTTGTGCAGCTGTCGCTCTGTCAGTCCCCTGCCCTGAAACAGGAAGTTGACATCAGAGAAGGTGGGGGATCAGCAGAGCCGACAGCTGCGCAACTGGTCAGCGCATCTGCTTGCTCAGAGGAGGGAGGGCAGGAGGGATGCACCAGGAGGAGGGGGTGCTCCACCCTGAGTGGCAACCAAGATAGGTATGCCACTGGTTATCTGCAGTATGTATTCAGTCTTTAAAGGTCATTTAGAATATCACAGCGCATCTTATGTCAGGTTGTTCCCATCCCAATCATAGTACTCCTGTGCCACAGAAAGACGGTATGTCAAATCCATTACCCTTGACCTTAAGCATAAGAATCTTAGGGGACCTTTTACTAAGGTATGCTGAAAATGGGTTGCGCTAGTGTAGGCGCGTGTTTTGGGTGCTCGCAGATCCATTTTTCAGCGTGCCTGTAAAAACGGCCTTTTTTAATATTTTTGCCAAAAATGGACGTGCGGCAAAATTAAAATTGGTGCATTTCCATTTTGGGTCTGAGACCTTACCGCCAGCCATTGATTTAGCGGTAAGGTCTCTCGCGTTACCTGTGCAGTAATTGCCTAAGTACATCAAGTCGGACTTACTGCCCGATTTTCACCGTGTGCCAGAATATAAAAAATATTTTCTGGCGCGCATAGTGGACATGCATCAAAAATGAAATTACCGCACGGGCCACGTGGTAGCTGAGCGGTAACTGAATTTATCATGTGTTGGGCGCACATAAGCACCTACGCGGCTTAGTAAAAGGGCCCCTTATATTGCAGACAAAACATAAGTGGAAGCCAATGCAAACATTATCAATAATGGTTGGACACAATCATATTTATGAGCGAGACAGAGAAAATGGGATGCTGTATTCTGTAGTGTTTGAAGGTATTTCAATAGTGAGTGAGGAATCCCCACATAGATTATTTTGCAATAGTACAACTTGTTATTCAGAAATACATGAATCAACATCTGCAGGATATCATGTGTAAAATAACTGTGAATAGCTTGCAGTTGATGAAGTGCATAGAATCACGATTTTACAACACTAGCAATCTGAGAGATGAATGGGAGTTCTGAATTGATTGTGACCCCTAAATAATGAAGGGAATCAACAGGCTGGATAAAAGAATTTAGCAAAAATGGGATCTGTAATCCAGCACCTGTTATCCTTGATGGATCAAAAAGCCATTGAACCTAAACAAGTTTGCAAAAGCATTAAGTCAGGATTATGAAATGAAGTGTAAAAGGACACGCAGGAATCATCTACATAGAAATAAAAACTAAAGCCAAAAATCTTGAATAATGGAAGCTAGTGGACTAAGAAGTAAATTGAATAGAAAGGAGACAGAATTAAACCATGCAGTACTCCACAGCCAGGGCTGCCGATGGAGGGGGGGCAAAATTCCCCACGCCTGGCCTCCAAGGGGGGGCCTGGAACAGGGGTCTCTCTGTCTCCTGCTCATTACGGGCCCCTAGTGATCAGATCCCAACAGGAGCAGGAGATGAGAAAACTCCAGCACCTCCAACCCTGCTCTTCACTCGCTTCTACCACCGTGCCAAGCGGTTGCTTTTCCCCCTCAGGTGCATGCTCTGTTTTGAAACCAAGCATGCGCGACGAGAGAAAAAAGCAGCCACAGGGGCAAGGAAGGCATGGAGTGAAGAGCAGTGCTAGATTCTTCCGCTGGCAGGACCTCGGGATCGGGGGGTGGCAGCGGCCCTGCCCCGGACCCAGCAGCAGCGGCCCTGCCCCGGGCCCGGCTCAGTTTCTCGGTGGCCCTGCCCACAGGTCAAGGAGTATAGAGAAGAGGTGGTAGACAATCTTAACAAAGAAAGAATGGTCACACAGGTAAAAGAAGAGCCAGTCTAGTACCTGGTCTGCCAAACCTATTTTGGACAGTCTTTGCAACAATATTTTATGGTTTACAAAGTCTAAAGCAAGATAAGCCTAAAGAAACAATAAGGCCATGTGACCTCTGTCCAATATTGCATTAACCTCGCTAAGCAGTGATGTCAAGATGGCCTCTGTGCTATGCCGGATTCTAAACCCAGACTGAAGTGAATTAATGCTAGTACTTTCTCCATGTGATCCATCAATTCAGAATGAGACAACTTCTCTGCTAATTCAGAATAAGACAACTTCTCTGCTAATTTAGAAAGAAACATAGATTAAAGACAGGGCTACTAACTAACTGGAGCAGCTGGGTTAAGATTTCCCTTCTTAAAAATTGATCTAATAACGGCTGTCTTCCAATTTGGGGAGACTTGACCAATAGACAGACTCTGAATAATATTCATCAATGCTAAAGGAAGCAAGCAATATTTTGCTACTTTAAGCCAGACAGGGAGATGAATTGGATTCAATGTGCATGTAGTATGTTTTATTGAGGCCTTAGCTAGAGAGTTTAGTGTGAGTTGACAAAAGTAGACCACCAGAAGATGCAGCTGTATCACCCACGAAAACATGGTACAAGAAGGATTACTGATTAATTTGGAATAATATAATTTCTGGCAGTTTCTAGATGGTAAATGTAAAACCTCTGATGCACCTTATATAACTCTAACGATGCTGGTGATTTACATTTCCTACAGAGTTGTTCTGCTCTCCTAACCTGTAATTTCAATAACTGCAAGCCTACTGTAGGTAAAACTATGGCTGCTTACGTAAGTCATAAGGAGGATAAGAAAGTAACGGGCTACAGTATCTAGAGCATAGCCCAACGAGGCTTCCCAAGAGGATGTCAGTTCATTTAGTGAAAGAGAGGAGAAATTATGTGGAAGTAAAGAAAAAAAGGCTAGACTAGTATCAAGGTCCACCCTAAGTAAATTACAAGAAGAACCCGCTGGCCAATCAGAGCAATATAAGGCATGGGGGTAAGACAACATAAAAGAAAGAAGTGAGTGGTCTGATCATGTGACTACTGAGAGATTCCTCAGAGAGAGGAATGAGAATCATTGGATCATAACTAAGTCAAGCATGTGTACAGCTACATGAGTGGGGATATAACATGCTGGAAAAGGCCAACATCTTCTATCAAATACAGAAACTAAGATGTTGTATAATGATTAGGGTCATCAACATGTACATTAAAACCCTCTAATACCAAAAGATTGAGGAAAGGAACTGCTGTGTCTGCCATAGTCTGAGAAAAAGTGTCCCACATCTAGGTATTCAAGGATGGTAGACAATAGAAAAGTACGAGGTATAATGGAGTGACAGAACCAATCTTGATTGTTCTGGGTTCCTCATTATGTCAACAGAAAATCTCAGAAACCAATAAAGATTGTGAGTATTTAATGGCTACTGCACCCCCTCTTCTAGAAGATCTTGAAACTGATAATGTGGAGTAATCTGGAGTGAGGCAGAGGGCAAGGTAGGTAGGCTTCCTCTCCTCTATTAAGCCAGGTTTCAGTTAAGCCCAATATGTTGGTGTGAGTAGAGTTAACTAATTCTTGAACCAGGGAGGTCTTTGATCGTAAGGACCTGTAATTAATTTGTAATACCAGAAACTTAGAAACAGATGGAGAACAATTGCTAGAAAATGAACATGTTATCAATTGTCTTACCTGCTTGTCCTCTGACCACTGCCATCTTTGAGGAGAGTGGTGGCCCATCTTTGAGGAGAGTGGTGGCCCATCTTTGAGGAGAGTGGTGGCTCATCTTTGAGAATGGGCAGCAAATTAAAAGCTGTGTAAACCGCTGAGTAAGCCTCTCCCAGAATACTAAAACCTCAATAAAAGGGCATAAAACAGAGAAAAAACTAAGCAGAAAATAAGCCACCATGGTACCTTTAAGGACCTTGCCATGAATTTGCTCCAGCTTGCCCAAGGAGCACATCTCGGCGCACGCCCATAGCACATGCCACCACAGTGTGAACACTGCCAAAATGTGCAATAAATAGGCTTTCTGCTTCTAGTAATGTCAGCACAGTATAGAGACTATCAGGAACAGGTACTAGAGGAATTAGTGATCACCTGTAAGAAACAGCAACAGTATTCCTGCACATCAGTGCAGAACAGAGCAATAGAATGTAATTTTTCAGTGACATCAACCCCACCAATATGTGCAATAAATAGGTCGGCTTACTGCTTCCGCTTATAGTGCTATCCATGGAGAATGTCGGGATCAGATACCAGAAGAATCAGCAATCATGTCAGCACAGTATAGGATTTGCACTAATACAGAGGTAGGCCTTGTTCTACCTTGGGGCAAGTACATACAAATCAAAAATGTGACATTTTGGCATTTATAATAAAATCAATCTGCACAGGGAAATGCTACCCACAGGCGAATCATTAAAATCTAATATAATAATTTGCTCCTCCAACATTCCAATGTGTCTCACTGGGATCGTAACTACCTGCTGACATCACTCCTCCAACGTTCTCCTCCAACGTTCCAATGTGTGTCGCTCGGATTGTAACCACCTGCTGACGTCACTCCTCCAATGTTCTCCGTCCCCCCTCCCTCCCAGTTCCATGGGACCCTGGAACTGGGAGGGAGGGACGGACGGAGGGACAGAGGAAGGGGGGACCCTGGAAATGGGAGGGAGGGAGGGGACACTGGAACTCAGAGGGGGGAGGGAGGGAGGGAGGGGGCTTGGAACTCGGAGGGAGGTTGAGGGGGCAGGGGAGAGATGCTGCACATGGATGGATGGAGGGGGCAGGGCACAGAGGACGTTGCCTGCATATGGATGAATGCAGGGGAGAGAGCATAATGCAGGGGAGGGAAGGGACCCTGAAACTCTGAGGGAGGCAGGGAGGGAACGACCCTGGAACTCGGAGGCAGGAAGGGAGGGAGGGGACGACCCTGGGAGGGAGGGGGACAACAACCCTGGAACTCGGAGGGAGGGAGGGAGGGAGGGGGGATGAACCTGGAACTCAGAGGGAGGGGGGGCCCTGGTACACACTCTTATGCTCACACACACACTCTCTCTCTCTCACAGACACACTCGCACCCAGTCTCACTCTCTCTCTCTCACACAGTCACTCTCACACACACTCTCTCAAACATACACACTCCGAGGAAAACCTTGCTAGCGCCTGTTTCATTTGTGTCAGAAACTGGCCTTTTTTTTACTAGTAATTACAGTGGGGGAAATAAGTATTTGATCCCTTGCTGATTTTGTAAGTTTGCCCACTGACAAAGACATGAGCAGCCCATAATTGAAGGGTAGGTTATTGGTAACAGTGAGAGATAGCACATCACAAATTAAATCCGGAAAATCACATTGTGGAAAGTATATGAATTTATTTGCATTCTGCAGAGGGAAATAAGTATTTAATCCCTCTGGCAAACAAGACCTAATACTTGGTGGCAAAACCCTTGTTGGCAAGCACAGCGGTCAGACGTCTTCTGTAGTTGATGATGAGGTTTGCACACATGTCAGGAGGAATTTTGGTCCACTCCTCTTTGCAGATCATCTCTAAATCATTAAGAGTTCTGGGCTGTCGCTTGGCAACTCGCAGCTTCAGCTCCCTCCATAAGTTTTCAATGGGATTAAGGTCTGGTGACTGGCTAGGCCACTCCATGACCCTAATGTGCTTCTTCCTGAGCCACTCCTTTGTTGCCTTGGCTGTATGTTTTGGGTCATTGTCGTGCTGGAAGACCCAGCCACGACCCATTTTTAAGGCCCTGGCGGAGGGAAGGAGGTTGTCACTCAGAATTGTACGGTACATGGCCCCATCCATTCTCCCATTGATGCGGTGAAGTAGTCCTGTGCCCTTAGCAGAGAAACACCCCCAAAACATAACATTTCCACCTCCATGCTTGACAGTGGGGACGGTGTTCTTTGGGTCATAGGCAGCATTTCTCTTCCTCCAAACACGGCGAGTTGAGTTCATGCCAAAGAGCTCAATTTTTGTCTCATCTGACCACAGCACCTTCTCCCAATCACTCTCGGCATCATCCAGGTGTTCACTGGCAAACTTCAGACGGGCCGTCACATGTGCCTTCCGGAGCAGGGGGACCTTGCGGGCACTGCAGGATTGCAATCCGTTATGTCGTAATGTGTTACCAATGGTTTTCGTGGTGACAGTGGTCCCAGCTGCCTTGAGATCATTGACAAGTTCCCCCCTTGTAGTTGTAGGCTGATTTCTAACCTTCCTCATGATCAAGGATACCCCACGAGGTGAGATTTTGCGTGGAGCCCCAGATCTTTGTCGATTGACAGTCATTTTGTACTTCTTCCATTTTCTTACTATGGCACCAACAGTTGTCTCCTTCTCGCCCAGCGTCTTACTGATGGTTTTGTAGCCCATTCCAGCCTTGTGCAGGTGTATGATCTTGTCCCTGACATCCTTAGACAGCTCCTTGCTCTTGGCCATTTTGTAGAGGTTAGAGTCTGACTGATTCACTGAGTCTGTGGACAGGTGTCTTTCATACAGGTGACCATTGCCAACAGCTGTCTGTCATGCAGGTAACGAGTTGATTTGGAGCATCTACCTGGTCTGTAGGGGCCAGATCTCTTACTGGTTGGTGGGGGATCAAATACTTATTTCCCTCTGCAGAATGCAAATAAATTCATATACTTTCCACAATGTGATTTTCCGGATTTAATTTGTGATGTGCTATCTCTCACTGTTACCAATAACCTACCCTTCAATTATGGGCTGCTCATGTCTTTGTCAGTGGGCAAACTTACAAAATCAGCAAGGGATCAAATACTTATTTCCCCCACTGTATATAAACACAACTTCATTTATAGAAAGGCAACATAGGTATTTATGAAAGGGCCCCAAAAAGCTAAAGTCATTTTTTTTCTTTAACAGAAATTAGTAGAAGGTAATATCAAAAGATAAAAAGCTTCTAATCATATAAGAATTAAGGGATCCTTTCACTAAGGCATGGCAAAAAGTGGCCTGCGGTAATGTGGGTGCGTGTTTTTGGTGCTTGCTGGGCCAGTTTTTACCGCATCTGGGAAAAAGGGATTTTTTTCAATGGGCTGGGAAAAGGGCCTGTGGTAAAATTGAAACCAGCATGTGTCTATTTACGGCCTGAGCCCTTAACGCCACCCATGGATCTAAGGGTTCACGTGCTACACGCGCGGTGACCGGTCAGCACATACCAACTGTATATTAACATCAGAAACGTGCGGAGTAGGAAATCAAAAAAATAATTTGTCCCAGTGTTATGGGCATGCGCCAAATCTGAAATTATCACCAGGGGGCACGCTAGCCTGGTGGTAGTCTCATTTTGGCGAGCATTGCAGGCATGTAGAGACTACCCCGTCTTTGTGAAAGGGCCAATAAATTAGTATACTGGAACAATAACATAAAACAGATAATTCAAGCTAAAGGCATTTGCTGTCATTTTTCAGCCAAGGGATTAAGTACGACAGAAGAATATGGTGCTCTCAATATAGTCTGGGATGCAAGTACAAAGCCATAGAGAAATACTTATTTGATAAGCTGCCGCCCCCCTGAGCACCACCCCCCGGATCGTTATCGCTCCTGCCCCCCTCCCCCCCAGGATCGCCGCTGCCACAACTGAGGTACCTTGGGGCTGGCGGAGATCCCAAGGCCCCGGCAGTGGAAGAATCCAGCGCTGCTCTTCACTCCATTCCTGCACTGCCCCTGCGGCTGCTGTTTTTCTCTCGTCGTGCATGCTCGGTTTCAAAAATGAGCATGCACCTGAGGGAGAAAAGCAGCCGCTCGGCACTGCAGTAGAAGCCAGCGAAGAGCAGCGCTAGAGGGGGGCCCGGTGCTGGAGTTCTCTCTCCTGCTCCTGTCGGGACCCAATCACTTGGGGCCTGTCAGGAGCAAGAGAGAGAGAGACCCCAACGCCGCGCCCCCCCCTTGGAGGCCGGGCCCAGGGATTTTCCCCCCCCCCCCCCCCCCAATGCCACCCCCTTCTCAGCGGCCCTGCACCTAGGTGTATTTTTTTTTACCTCGCGGATATTTCAGGTGCCATATATAGAAACTACCCCATAGGGCAAGATTCAGCAAATAGTGCCCACAGTTAGGTGCTGTTGTGATCCATGCTAAGATAGTATTCTGTAGAGGGCACTCCACGCCTAACTTTTGGCACATGCCTTCCAAAAGCTGGAGTAAATGCTTGCATCCAAATGATGACAGTCGGGCACACAAATCCAAGTATTCTATAACATCGCTCCTAATCCATGCCCCCTTTTGAGTTGCACGCTATGAAATGTAGATGCGCATGTTATAGAATAGAGCATAGAGGAGATGCATGCGTAACTCCTAATTAGTGCCAATTAACTCCAATAATTGTTATCTCCTAATTAATTTATGCATTCATCTGTGATTCACGCCCAAATTTGGGTGACCTATACTGAATCTGAAGGATAGAGTATATATATATATATGTATTATTATTTGACAATACTGAAACCTCTTTCCGTTATGAGTTCCTCGAATTCAGATCAAAGGATCTGTTAAAACATGGATACAAATGAAGGAAAACAGAAGAAAAATCCTTCACAAAAACAAAAAAGGAACAGTGGAGGTGATGAAAACAATAAACCAAAAGTGCCCAAATGTCCCTTAATCAGAATTTTCACCTGACTCGACACGGGCCGTGTTTCGCTAGATGGCCTGCATCAGGAGTCTAAAACTGAAAAGTATATAAAATATGAACAATGATATGTCAACCAATATAGATCAACAAGATATCAAAGATTGTTTCACAACTTTTGTAAAAAAATTGATGTTTCATAGCCTTTTTTGAAGAAATAAATAGGGAAGAGGTAACCATATTCCTTTTAAAACATATAAAAATGCATCTAAAACATTTAGGGCCCTGTTCGCACTACAGGCATGCTAGTATTTTTAGCACGGGCTAAACGCTAGAGACACCCATAGGAATATATGGGTGTCTCTAGCGTTTAGCGCACACTAAAAATGCTAGCGCACCTTAGTAAACAGGGCCCTTAGAAGCATTTTTGCAAAGGAGGGGTAACCACAGTAGTTTTAAATATTTAACGCTTAATCTAAGTAGTATCAAAGCCCAGCACTAACATAATAAGAACATTAAAGTTATGGACGTAGCCCAACAGACCTCAGCAGTTACTTATTTCACACTGGGATCGCTGCCCAGTGACTCACCAAAGTCATCATCGGTCTTCCAACTTTTAATAAATTCTAGAACCTTTTGAAAAATTTTAAGTTTTTAATAAAATGCTACTTAACTTTATTTGCAGTTTAGTGAAATATAAGCATACCCACCCTGACATGGTCCATGTTTCGGGAACCTGCCTCAGGGTTTGGTCCTACAAAACAATTGACGTGGAGAGGCGTAATCAAACGTCGCCGGCGATCTATTTTGGTGCTGGCGCAACTGCTGGCCGGAACCGTATTATCGAAAAAGATGGCCGGCCATCTTTTTTTTTTTGATAATACGGTTTAGCCCAGCCAAATGCCTTGGATTTCGCCGGGTTTGAGATCACTGGTTTTGTTTTTCAGCGATAATGGAAAAAAATGCCAGCCATCTCAAACCCGGCGAAATCTAAGGCATTTGGTCATGGGAGGAGCCAGCATTTGTAGTGCACTGGTCCCCCTGACATGCCAGGACACCAACCGGGCACCCTAGGGGGCAATTCTAACAATTTTTTTTCAAATATACAAATATCTCCCAGGTGCATAGCTCCCTTACCTTGGGTGCTGAGCCCCCAAATCCCCCCCAAAACCCACTACCCACAACTCTACACCATTACCATAGCCCTCATGGGTGAAGGGGGGCACCTACACGTGGGTACAGTGGGTTTTGGGGGGGTTTGGAGGGCTCAACACTTAGCACCACAAGTTTAACAGGTAGGGGGGGATGGACCTGGGTCTGCCTGCCTGAAGTGCACTGCACCCATTAAAAACTGCTCCAGGGACTTGCATACTGCTGTCAGGGAGGCTGGCATACATTTGAGGCTGGCATACAGGCTGGTAAAAAAAGGTTTTTATTTTTATTTTTTTAGTGTGGGAGGGGGTTGGTGACCACTGGGGGACTACAGGGAGGTGATCCCTCATTCCCTCCGGTGGTCATCTGGTCAGTTGGGGCACCTTTTTGAGGCTTGGTCGTGAAAATAAAAGGACCAAGTAAACCCGGCGAAATACTGCTTAACGCCGCTTTTTTTCCATTATCCGCAAAAGCCGGCCATCTGGTAGCCACGCCCATGCCCACCCATGTCCCGCCTTCGCTACGCCACCGACATGCCCCCTTGAACTTTCACCAGCGAGGCAACGGGAAAGCGGCGATGCTGTCAAAAAAGCCGCTTTCGATTATACCGATTTCACCGCTTTTGAGAGATCGCCGGCCATCTCCAGATTTATGTCGGGAAATGGCCGGCGATCACTTTCGAAAATAAGCCTGATAATCAGAAAATGTATTTGCCAGTATAAAAACATTTTAGCATTTAAACTGTTAAGGTCTTCCCTCAATCACCACAGCTCTTACTTATTCATACATAAGTATATGAGTATAGCTGCCTCTTTAACAGGTTATAACTACGTTGAGCTAATGCTGATGTTCGACTCATACATAATAGGCAGTGGTGTGCTGGTAAATGTTTAACAGGCTCTTTCCCCGATCCACCTCTGCGCCCCCCCCAAAAAAAATTGCACAGCTGGCTATAGCCAGGGAGAGAGCCTGGGGGGGGCCAATGCATTACTCCAGGAAAAAAAATATTTTATGATCCCAGGTTCCAATCTAATTCATGTTTAATGTGGGATAAAATGCCATAAATAAATATAAACTTTTAATGTTGAGCACCTGATTCTCAAAGTGGACATATTCCAAACACTATAATGAAAATAAAATGATTTTTTTCTACCTTTGTTGTCTGGTGACTTTGTTTTTCTGATCATGCTGGCCCAGTATCATATTCTGCTGCTATCTGTCCTCTTAACTCCGTTTCCAGGGCTTCCTTTCCATTTATTTCTTTCCTTTCCTCCTTTCTTCTTCATTTCTGGTCCTCCGCAGACTTGACTGTCCAGTGGATCCAGCTTCTGCCTATTTTCTTCATCCATGTGCAGTTTTTCTCCTCTCTTCCTGTTCCCTCATCTCATCTCCTTCCTCACTCTTCCCACCCCTCCAACCATGTCCAGCATTTCTTCTCTCTCCCTTCCCTCTGCTCCATCCATGTCCAGCAACTGTCCTCTCCCCTGTCCCCCCTCCAGCCATCCATACCCACCCAGCGATTCTCTCCTCTCTCCTGCCCCCCTCCAGCCATCCATACCCCCCTCCAACCATCCATACCCACCCAGCGATTCTCTCCGCTCCCCTGCCCCTCCTCCAGCCATCCATACCCACCCAGCGATTCTCTCCGCTGCCCTGCCCCCCCTCCAGCCATCCATACCCACCCAGCGATTCTCTCCGCTCCTCTGCCCTTCCTCCAGCCATCCATACCCACCCAGTGATTCTCTCCGCTCCCCTGCTCCTCCTTCAGCCATCCATACCCACCCAGCGATTCTCTCCGCTCCCCTGCCCTCCTTCAGCCATCCATACCCACCCAACGATTCTCCTCGCTCCCCTGCCTCCGTCGCAGCAGCCGCAGTCAAACTCCATCTCTAGCCTTCACTTCATTCCCGTCAATGTCCCGCCCTCAAGGAAAGAGGAAATGACGTCAGAAGAAGGCAGGACACTGACGGGAACGAAGTGAAGGCTAGAGACGGGGTTTGACTGCATCACTGAAATGGAGGTAAAACAATTTAAATTCCCCCCCCCCCCCCCCCCGGAGCGGTGGGAGATGAGGTAAGCATGGTTTGTGGTGCCCTCCTGCCATGCTTACCTCACTTACCGCCAGGTTGCCCCGCCCCTGGGAGCTGGCTCACCTGCCACAACAACCGGCTCGCAAGAGCTTTAAAAATTTACCAACCGGCTCTTGCGGAAACAGAAAGTTACATCAGACGAGGGCGGGCCACAGGGAGGGAAGGCCTGAAGGGAGGCAATCTGCTGCTGCTACGCTTTCACACGCAGGTGAGGCGCTGCTGATTTGAATGCAGGGAGCCTGGTGGCGGACGGAGGGGGGCTATTGACGGGGATGGGCGGGTGGGGACTGGGGCATCGGCGGCCTGAGTAGCGATTGGGGGAGCAGCCTTGCCCCAGGCCCAGCTCAGTCTCTCGGCAGCCCTGTCTAAAAGAGAGGGGGGGAGTTACACTTATCCACTATTGAGGCTCATATCCCTTCCCTTATCACTTTGAATTGTCATTGCCCATCCATTAGATGTAGTATTTATTCTCACTGATTTAATATTCATGAATACTAGAACATGAAAACCCACATCTCCTCAGCTGTGATGACTCAGAATAACATATTTAATCAAGTTTGTATAGAAGTCAAAGATCCACATCTACCAGTCTACTATAAATATTTTGCCATATATCCATTGACATCCATACTCTGACTACTTTTTCCAGGACCTGATGGGCTTCTACATAGTTAACTTCTTGCAGTCTATGCACTGCCCCCTTCCCTTACCCTTATGTGTTGAATACATTTTTAGATTCCTGCTCATTTTTGTCCTCTGGTGTACAGTGGCAAGGATACAGAAAGCAGAGTTTCCCTTTCACATTCCATACTGCTTTCAGCAAGTTTCCTAAGCAATTAAATTACCAGCCTTTTAGATGCCAAACTCAGGAATGAATAGAAGCGATGCATAAATTACTGAGGCTACAATAGAAAGCTTGCCTCTTTTCAGTACTGTCATGAAAAGTTAAGAAATAGGAGAGCGTAGAGCAAAGAAGAAGATGCAGTGATACAAAAAATTTCCATTTCTTTATATCTATATCCATACATAGATATAAATATAGATATTTTTATTGAGGCATTGGAGATGTTACAACAAACCGTGACTCAAACACGGACTGTGAATACACTTCCACGCCCCTATAAATTCAGATTACAAATGCACAATCCATAATACAAGATAAAAGATAATTATCAATAAGTCACTAAAAGCTAAATCTTGAACAAGGAGGAGACTAATTGAAACAGGTCCCTGTTTGATATATCCCCCATACCTTTTCCATCCATTATATGCCCTTCAACCCCCATCCCTCCTCCCACTTTCTTCACACATACACACACCTCACAGCCACACAGTCATGTCTGCTACCAGGGGTAGCACCTGGCCAGATCTCAGGAGTTAGCCTTCATAATGTGGAACCACATCTCTTTATACAACATCCATCTAGCTTTGTTTTAAATTTGCACCCAGCACTGTGGGGGCGGGTCCCTTTCCTCTACCCATTTCACATTTCATTTTATTTGCTATACCACAATTCAGTTTACAATCTGAATAAAAATATTTAGGGTAAGAAATAAGCATAGAAACATAAGGCAGCCCAGGCTACAATTTCCAGTTTAAAAGGGATAGAGAATTAGGTTGAAAACTAAACTACTTTTCTGGGGATCTTGCCAGGTACTTGTGACTGGGATTGGCCACTGTTGGAAATCGGATGCTGGGCTTGATGGACCTTCGGTCTGTCCCAGTATGGCAATACTTATGTACTTAAGATACAAATGGACAGTAGGATTGTGCAAAAAACACTTCAAGGACATTGGTGATGAAGTCACTTCAGGGCAAGTCTCTTCACAAGGAGAACAACATTGAAAAAATTTGCGTTTCACCTCTGGAATTCTTTTAGCCAACAGGGGGATCTCTATCGCCAAGCAACAGTAGGCTGTAACTCCCGTTTACCAGAACCTGTACTATCAACTCTGTCAAGTTAAGGGCCACCATCCACAACCTGGCAAGCTTGGTGCAGTCTAAAAATGAGTATAAAAGGGTCCCTGACTGCGTTTTGCACCGTGTATAATCTCAAATTGCATTTCCTATAAGGCTACATCTTTGGTAGCATCCTAAATCCCAACCAAAACAGATCTTTAGAAAAAGCCAATGTGTGTGAATTCAGAGGAAAAGGATCTCAGCAACCCAGCAGAAAATGTATTCACTTTTTATCTACTGATCAAGGATTCCGTTCTCTTTCATTGATCCTAGAAAAGCCTTTAATCCACTTCTACTCCAATCAACATTAAGGGCCCTGTTTACTAAGACGAACTAGCATTTTTTGCACGCGCTAACACTAGAGACACCCTTATAACCCTATGGGTGTCTGTAGCATTAACACATGCTAAAGACGCTAGCATGCCTGTAGCGCAGCGTAGCAAACAGGGCCCTAATTTTTTTAGTTTTGAAAATAATTTTTTTATAATACCATACTTTGCAATTAACAACAAAAGCTTGCACTTATCTTAATCTTCCCAAGACGGACCCATTTCACAGCTGTATGGCAGCTTCATCAGGGGTCAACCAGCAAGCTCACATTTTATGCAGCACTCCATAAATGCAAAAACATAATTTTTTAAAAAATATTATATCAACATTTAAACACATCGGACTTACTAACTCGCCACAGGTTACAAGCTCCTCAAGCTCTCTTTCAAAATCGCACAGTATCTTACAAAATGCCACACATGCACACTGCATATTAACATTAACAATAAACTTATATTCCACCATATACCTTTTGGTTCAATTCAATGCAGATCACGTGCTCTAAGAAAACTGGACATTCCCAGGAGATACAAAACATTAAACAAAAGAAATTAAATACTGCTTAACATACATATTCTAATCTTTATAATTTAGAACAAACTTTCTAAATAAATAGGTCTTAATTTGTTTACAAAATTGACCCTAATTAATCCTTGTCAACATTAAATCTATAAGGCGTCCTTTTACTAAGGTGCGCTGAAAAATGGCCTGTAGTAGTGTAAACACGTGTTTTGGGCGCACGCAAAATTCTTTTTTAGTGCACCTACAAAAAATACCTTTTAAAATTTTTTGCCAAAATTAGACATGCGGCAAAATGAAAATTGCCGCACATCCATTTTGGGTCTGAGACCTAGAGGTAAGGTCTCACATGGTAACTGGGTGGTAATGGTCTATGCACATCAAATGCCACTTGACGTGCGTAGCTGCTCCACACCAAAAAATAAGAAATATTTTTCAGACGAACATAGCGGATGCGCACCAAAATTGAAATTACTGCAAGGGCCACGCGGTAACCAGGTGGTAACTCCAATTTGGCGTGCATTGGGCGCACATAGGCGCCTACGCGGCTTAGTAAAAGTGCCCCTCATTGTCTTATCCAGACGAACTGTTTGATATGAAAAGAGCGTCCAATAATCTGATTCTTCTTAAGGGCCCTGTTTACTAAAGCGCATTAGCATTTTTAATGCGCCTACAATTAGCACCTGTGCTAACCATGTAGGTGCCTATAGGAATATTGTAGGCATGTACACGGTTAACGCACGTTAAAAACATTAACATGCCTATAATGCGGCTTAGTAAACGGGGTCCTAAATTCTTTAAAGGAGGGAAAGTATAAAAATCCAATGTTCTGGTAACTCTAGATTATTGCATAAAGTCAAAATGATCCAAGAGATATGATGGAGCTAAACCATACACAACTTTGTAAATAAAGCAGGAAAATTTAAACAATATCCTGGCCTGCACTGGAAGCCAATTAAGTTTTTCATAATAAGAAGAAACACTACCCAATCTTTTTAATGAATAAGTCAAACGTAATGCAATGTTTTGGATGGTGGTGTGAAAAGATATAGTAGAATTGGAAAAGGTGCAGCGAAGGGCGACTAAAATGATAGCGGGGATGGGACGACTTCCCTATGAAGAAAGACTAAGGAGGCTAGGGCTATACAGCTTGGAGAAGAGACGGCTGAGGGGAGACATGATAGAGGTATATAAAATAATGAGTGGAGTGGAACAGGTGGATGTGAAGCTTCTGTTCACGCTTTCCAAAAATACTAGGACTAGGGGGCATGCGATGAAACTACAGTGTAGTAAATTTAAAACAAATCGGAGAAATTTTTCTTCACCCAACGTGTAATTAAACTCTGGAATTCGTTGCCGGAGAAAGTGGTGAAGGTGGTTAGCTTAGCAGAGTTTAAAAAGGGGTTGGACGGTTTCCTGAAGGACAAGTCCATAAACCGCTACTAAACGGACTTGGAAAAATCCAAAATTCCAGGAATAACATGTATAGAATGTTTGTACGTTTGGGAAGCTTGCCAGGTGCCCTTGTCCTGGATTGGCCGCTGTCGTGGACAGGATGCTGGGCTCGATGGACCCTTGTTCTTTTCCCAGTATGGCATTACTTATGTACTTATGTACTTATTTGTTTTGGAGCTCTCAAGTAGATTATGTTTCCAAATCTGTGCAAGTTACTCGATCGTATGTTTTACACTTTTATAAATTCACAGCCAATAGCACCATTTCAGGTCCGCGCTGTTACATTCACTAAGACCACGCTTGCGCTTTATAAATCCTCTCTCAGTTACCACCCACTAATTATGATGATCTAATCCTACTACTACTACTACTATTTAGCATTTCTATAGCGCTACAAGGCGTACGCAGCGCTGCACAAACATAGAAGAAAGACAGTCCCTGCTCAAAGAGCTTACAGTCTAATAGACAAAAAATAAAGTAAGCAAATCAAATCAATTAATGTGTACAGGAAGGAGGAGAGGAGGGTAGGTGGAGGCGAGTGGTTACAAGTGGTTACGAGTCAAAAGCAGTGTTAAAGAGGTGGGCTTTCAGTCTAGATTTAAAGGTGGCCAAGGATGGGGCAAGACGTAGGGGCTCAGGAAGTTTATTCCAGGCGTAGGGTGCAGCGAGACAGAAGGCGCGAAGTCTGGAGTTGGCAGTAGTGGAGAAGGGAACAGATAAGAAGGATTTATCCATGGAGCGGAGTGCACGGGAAGGGGTGTAGGGAAGGACGAGTGTGGAGAGATACTGGGGAGCAGCAGAGTGAGTACATTTATAGGTTAGTAGAAGAAGTTTGAACAGGATGCGAAAACGGATAGGGAGCCATTTCCCTCCCATTCTCCTTCCCTTCCACCTATCATATCCTTGTCTACCTTCCCTATTCTAGTTCATTACGTTCTTTTCACATGTCCTTTGTAATACCTTTCATAATGTAAGTAGTTATGACCATCACAATTTATAATACTGTTCCTACATTTCCTTGTTATTACTGTATTCTTTACCATGTAATATGCTTTCTTTTACTATGTAACAGGGGCGTATCTGCATGGGGCCACAGGGGCCTGGGCCCCCGCAGATTTTGCCCTGGCCCCCCTACCGCCGTCAACCCTCCCCTCCGTCACTTACTTTTGCTGGCAGGGGACCCCAACCCCCGCCAGCCGACCTGAGATCCCCTCCAACCCTCCTCCATCCTCGTCCTCCTCCATCCTCGTCCTACATTGCCCAACTCCTAATAAAAAACTGATCTTACATGTAGACAGTAATAAATGCCACAGGACAAACATACATACAGTGTCCAATGATGATATGAATTTATATGAAGACATTCCAGTCAATTTGTTGATTTAACCCATGTGGGCTTATAGTTCTTAGTTTATCAATCCATTTTGCTTCCTTTTTAATAATCTCTTGACCTGGTCTCCACCCCACTCCCAAATGGGCTCAACATTTAATACAAAGCATCTTAAATCCTTAAAAACATATTGGTAATCTAAGCAATGCCCAACTAAAGGTTCATTTAATTTAGATCTTCTTAAATTGGATTTATGTTCTGCCATCCTAGTCTTTAAATTTCTGGTGGCCATGTCAACATACAGTAAAACGTATATCATAAATTCCGTTCTACAATTGGTGAATTGTTTCAAACTGTACATCTTTCCATCCAAAGGATTCTGAAACTCTTTTATCTGTAAGGTGAACTAACAAATACTGCAAGACATACACTTGTAATGACCTTTTGGTGGAATAAATTTGTCTTTTTTAGAATGTTCAGTGTGAAATATTGCTGGACTCAAAATCTCTTTTAAATGTTAATCTCTAGAGAATGCTACTCGCATATCACAATGTTCAAATATAGACTGTGCTTCTACAATTGCCCAATTGTTCTTTAAGATCCCAACAACATCATTACTGCAAGATGAAAACCGCAAAACACAATATAACTTATCTGAAGAAGGCGATTGGTCTTTCTCTCCTTTCCAAAAACAGACCAGTAACCAGGTCACAGAATCAGTGGTGATCAATTTATCTAAAAGAAGTTTAACAGAGGTAGCATTGTTATCTCATGGCCTGTATTTTGTTCATTTCCGATATGATTGACTTTGAACAATTTCTGCGCACTTTGCAATTAAAATAGCATTGCGACACTGACAGTACAGCGAGTATTTACTTTTGATCCCGTATCGGATGTACACATATTCATGCCACTTACTTCTGTGTCAAGGAGAAGTTTGTTTTTGACCCCTGACGAAGGTGTGAGTGCCGAAACATGGCCAAGTCAGGTCAATTCTCAATAAATCTACTTGTGACTAAACTTGAACCTTCTCCTTCTCTGGACTACCTCTGCTTTGTTTTGCTGCTTGTGGTATGTTTGCAGAGTGTTCTGCTTCTGTTTTTTCACCTAATTGGAGAATAGCTAACCCCTTTTGACACTTCATCACCAGTACTTCTTCTAGCAAAGGCACACAAGCAACAACAATGCTTAAGTTCATGGGTTTATGCTAACCAGTGTCTCACAGGCAGATGATCAAAAGCCCCACGCTGTTCCAAACAGCACTCTAAAATAGCGCTGGAACAGCGCGGGGCTTTACCGCACCGATGATCAGAGATAATGCATGCAAATTGAAGCAGCAGAATTATCTCTGATCATGGGGTAGAAGTGCGGGTGAATTGTGCCTGAGCATGCGCTCAGCACAATCCTCCCACACTTGTCTGACAGGTCTGGGCTGTCAAAAGCCCAAACCTGTCAAACACAGGGGCTGGAGGTCCATGGGTTTATGCTAACTAGTGTCTCACAGGCAGATGATCAAAAGCCCCACGCTGTTCCAAACAGCACTCTAAAATAGCTCTGGAACAGCGCGGGGCTTTACCGCACCGATGATCAGAGATAATGCATGCAAATTGAAGCAGCAGAATTATCTCTGATCATGGGGTAGAAGTGCGGGTGAATTGTGCCTGAGCATGCGCTCAGCACAATCCTCCCACACTTGTCTGACAGGTCTGGGCTGTCAAAAGCCCAAACCTGTCAAACACAGGGGCTGGAGGTCCATGGGACCACCAGGCCCTGACTACCCCTGCCCCGAGCAACAGGGGCTGGAGGTCCAGCGGACCTCCAGTCCCCATGACGATCCCACCCCCAGGTTCAGGGAGGGCTGGAGATCCGGTGGGTCTCCAGCCCCCCCAAAACCCCCAGAAAATGGTCCCTGGTGGTCTAGTGGCCGCCAGTCAAACCCCCTCCCACCCAGCGAGTGACGAGGGGGGCTGGAGGTCCAGCGGACTTCCAGCCCATCCTAACCCACCCCCAAAGCGTTGTCTGACGATACCTGGTGGTCCAGCGTAAAAGACAACCCCCTCCCGGCCCCCCTACCTTAGTTGGAGGAGGGAGGTAGCCTTGGGTTGATGCCGCCGCAAAATGGTGGCACCCAGCACCACCCAGCGCATCCTGGGATGCGCTGGGTGGGGCTACAGACCATATAAGGGAATTACTCCCTTATATGGTCTGTAGCCCTGCCCAGCCCCACTCCAGCCCTCCCTGAACCTGGGGGGTTGGGATCGTCAGGGGGACTGAAGGTCCTCCGGACCTCCAGCCCCCTGTTGGCACTTGGCAGGTTTGCTTTGGGGGGGAACGGGGGCCTGCCAGCATGCAACTGCATGCTGGACAGGGCTCACCATTCCTCCCCAATGATCTGCAAACCATAACGCCAGCTCAGAGCTGGTGTAGGGTTTGCCGCGGCCAGCGACCCAAATTTTGGCGCACTGGCCGCTGATCATTGGCGATGAATGCACTGAGCCCTGTTTAGCATGCATTTGCATGCTACTTGTGCAAAGAGCCCTCAAGCGCATTGTTTCACGCGCTCGAGGGCTCTAATCATGGGGCAGTAGCAAACGCCGGCGCTAGTATGGTGCTAACAGCCTGTAGCGCCGGTGTTTGCTTTTGATCATCTGCCTATCAGACTCCATCTCTTAGGCAAATCAGCTTTCAACTGGAAAGACTGGCCCTTTATCTGAGGGTTTGCTTTTGTCAGCTTTATTGAACTATGCTCAAATACAAGACTGACACTCCTTAAAGGCAAAGAATTCAGGAGTTTCAGTTCAACAGCCACAATACCCTGGACAGGACAAACCTCAGCATGATCTCACAGTCCTGTCCTCCACCCTTGGCTGTTAGTTCCAGTTCAACCACAAACTTCAAAGTCCATGACTAAAGTCTTAAAGGTAGGTACATTCTCCTTTTTGTACTTCCTGGCATCAATTTCCATGCTCTATAGGCCAGGCTGTCATTCCTCAGCATGCTGTGGGTCATTCTTCTTCTCCCCCATTTCATCTTCTGCCTGCTTCTCTTCTAGGGAGTTCTTTTATGGGTCTAAAGGCTTTAAAATCCCTCCCACCTCCTTAACTCTCCATTTATGTGAGCCTATCTCCTCCCCCTCTCAATTAGGAAAAGTGACCTTACTCCTCCCGGACTCTCCAAATATGGGCTGTGCTTCCTGTGGGCTTATAGGCTTTCCTTTGTCTCCACCCTTCCAGAACACTTCTCTCATATTTCTCCGAGCTGAGCCAGAGCTTTCTTAGTTCTCTTCCCCTTTCTCTTCTTTCTTTTTTTTTTTACTTTATTTTTAAATTATAATTTTTACAATAGAGAAGGAAATAACAAGAAATAAAGAAGATAATAAAAATTCTTCCATAAGAACTTATAGAGAAATCAATACACACCACATTATGGATGATTGCTGCCTCACACATAATTAAGGCACAAAAAAACACAATTCAAATTAATCGAGCTACATATCATTGTTATTAAAAAAAAAAAGGAAACTAAAACATCAAGATAACTTACATCATCTAATGCTCGACTACTTGCTTATCTAACAAAAAGCCTCCAGGTGAGTAGGTTCAAGGAAAATATCATTGGTACATTGATAAGAAATACAACATTCACACTGGAAATGTAGGAAAAAAGAAGTACCTACAGGTAAAACCTTAGGTTTCATTTGTAGAGGCTGCCTTCTTCTCTGCTGAGTCAACTTAGTAGACATCAGGAAAAATCATTATCTAATAACTACAATAAAGAGCATCTTTAAAAAAAAAAAGCCTTGTTATCTTATCTATCTCATTTGTAAAAGTAACAACCTAGGTTGCCCCTGTAGAGGTCAAATCCTGAGAAGATCCTAGGAAGTCAGTTAAATTTGTAATGGAAGGATCTTTTCCCACTAGGGAGACCTTAGTTTGCTCACTTGCAACTGAACAAGGGTGGCCTGACCATTAGACCACCTGAGGCAAGGGCTTCAGGCGGCACTCTTGAGGAGCGGCATCTCCCCAGCTTTACCCGGCAGCGGCATCTTCCCTGTGTTACCCAGCAGCGGCAGTGATTCCCATACGCTGCCCTGCTGCCGGCACCTGCCTTTTCCCTTTACTGCGGCCGTCTCTCTGAGGTAACTTCCTCTTTCATCAGAGGCTCTGGCAGCTGTAGTAAAAGGAAGAGGCGGGTGCCGGCGGCAGGGCAGCATATGGGAATCGCTGCCAGGTAACACCACAAAGGGCAGATGCCGGGTGCCGGCAGCAGGTAGGAAAGGGGCAGTATCTCGGCCCAGGGGGGCAGCATCTTAGGCAGCAGCAGCATCCTAGCTCCATCTCAGGTAGCATCTTGCCTTGGGCCGGTCCTGCAACTGAAGTTACTTGATACAATTTAGAAACAAGAATATTTTCTACATTTGAGAGATGCAGTTTATCACAGAGTTAATTCTGCAATAATAAACAGGAGAAATAAGATGTGTGTTAGGAAAATAAAGGGCCTCTTTTACCAAACCATGCTAGTGATTATTGGCGCGGTAATGCTGACAAAGCCCATTCACTGTCAATGAGCTTCATCGGCATTGCCGCCTGGGAATCGCTAGCGTGGTTTGGTAACAGAGGCCCTAAGGAATGTAAGGTTCCTAACCTTCATACTGATTTCCACAACCTCAAACCGCCCGATATTGAGCACTATTTAACTGGCCAGAAATGGCTTCTGGCCAGTTAAATAGCCTTAAGCCAGCTAAGCGCTAATATTCAGTGCGAGGCTGAATATTAGTGCTTAGCAGCTAGCCTGGTCACCGGCTATGTCACACAACATAGCTGATTAGCTGCAATATTTATCGGCTGACCAGCTAAATTGAAAACGTTTTTCATTGAGAAGGCATATAATCAGCTTTAATAATGTTCATAATTAGTAGATTGTGAGTTTGCATTTTGTTTCTGTTTGTATTTGTACTGTGAAAGCTTTTTTTGTTTTATGGGTTTTTTTTTGTTTGCTTGTTTTCTTTTTCATGAGATAGACTGCTATATTTTGTTGTATGTCCTTTTGGCTCTTGAACATAAGTATTGCCATACTGGGACTGACCAAAGGTCCATCAAGCCCAGCATCCTGTTTCCAACAGTGGCCAATCCAGGTCACAAATACCGGGCAAGATCCCAAAAAAGTACTACACATTTTATACTGCTTATCCCAGAAATAGTGGTCCAATTTAATAATGGTCTATGGACTTTTCCTTTTAGAAGCCGTCCAAAACTTTTAAAAACTCTGCTAAGCTAACCGCCTTTACCACATTCTCCGGCAACGAATTCCAGAGTTTAATTACACATAGAGAAAAAAAAATTTCTCCGATTCGTTTTAAATTTACTACTTTGTAGCTTCATTGCATGCCCCCTAGTCCCAGTATTTTTGGAAAGCATAAACAGACACTTCACATCTACCCTTTCAACTCCACTCATTATTTTATAGACCTCTATCATATCTCCCTTCAGCCACCTTTTCTCCAAGCTGAAGAGCCCTAGCCGCTTTAGCCTTTCCTCATAGGGAAGTCATCCCATCCCCTTTATCATTTTCATCGCCCTTCTCTGCACCTTTTCTAATTCCACTATATCTTTTTTGAGATGCGGTGACCAGAATTGAACACAATATTCGAGGTGCGGTGGCATAGTCAAAACTTATGTTTTGGGGTAGGCCCAAGGTTAACCTGGGGGGCGCACTAGGCACATAGGTCTGAAACTCTTATCAACAAATAATATTTTCAATTACACCTGACAGTTGATCTCTAAGCACTCCACAATAGCTGTCATTTATTACGGGTAACAGTTTTAAATATTTAAAACTTGATTATTTCAAGCACTTGCCAGGGCTGATGCCACTTTTTCTGCTACCCGGAGCAAATGATTACTGTGTTGCCAAAATTGGAGTATGTAGTCCTGCAGGTCTTCTAATGGCTACACCCAGTGGCGTAGCTACAGGTGGGCCTGGGTGGGCCACAGCCCACTCAATTTGGACTCAGGCCCACCCAAAAGAGTAGCCCTCTTGCTGTGGCTGGTGGGAATCCCCAAACCCCACCAGCTAAAGATTTCCTCCTCCTCAGGCAGGCAATGCTCTTCCAAATGGCAGCTGGCACGACGCACCAGCCCCTCTGCACATGCTCAGTTTTCACCCATGCGGAAGCACTGAGCATGTATGGACTACTGGCAACAGCGTCAGCTCAAGTCAAGCAGGGCCAGCTGCTATTTGGAAGAGCACTGGCTGCCTGAGGAGGAGGAGGAAATCTTCAGCTGGTGCAATTTGGGGATCCCCACTAGCCACAGCAAGAGTGCCACAACCTGAGTATTTAATATTTTGTGTTTGAGGGTAGAGGGCAGTGGCATAGCTACGTGGGGCCATGGGGGCCTGGGCCCCCATAGATTTGGCCCTGGACCTCCCTTCCGATGACCCTCTTGACTCCCCTCCTGCCGCCAACCCTCCCCTGCAGCCGCTATCGCCTACCTTTGCTGGCGGGGGACCCCCAACCCCCGCCAGCCGAGGTCCTCTTCTTTCAGCGCAAGGTTTCGTTGCTAGCTGATCTGCAAGGCTTTGTTCTGTTTCTGTGAGTCTGACGTCCTGCACGTACAACGTGCAGGACGCCAGACTCACAAAAACAGAATGAAGCCTTGCACCGAAAGAAGAGGACCTTGGCTGGTGGGGATTGGGGTCCCCCGCCAGCAAAGGTAGGCGACGGCAGCAGCAGGGGAGGGTTGGCGGCAGGAGGGGAGTCAAGAGGGTCATCGGCAGGGAGGTCCATGGCCACCCAAAATTGGCTGTCTGGCTACTCCCCTGGCTACACCCCTGTTGTAATTTATTGTTTTGTATGGCTGTATGCTTTCTTTGTATTTTTTATGAATGTTATAACTGTACACTGCCTAGATGTGTGACAATATGTAGTTTATACATTTTTAAAGAAATTAAATGAAAAATCCTGATTGGTCTAGAAAATAAAGATGTGTGATATGTGTGTGTTGAGAAGAGAAAAAAGGAAGAGTTAAAAAAATAAAAACAGAGACGGAGGACGACAAATATATTCCAGCCTGACACAGAATTAAAGCTACTGCCTGTTTACAAATCAAGAATGAGAACCTTCAAGGAATTTAAATTTGCTCTAAGAACAGAGTTGTATCCTCTTGAATTGCAGGGCTGTTTTATTAATTTACCACCAGTGGGCTGGAGAAGTTCTGGCTAAAGAAAAAGGATTCAGCTTTTCTTTTTTTCTGATCCCTTATTTGACGTTCTCCGATTGAACTTTTGAGCCAATCCTCTCATTCTTCTGATCATTTACAAAAGGGTTGGTGTAACAGAAAGAAAAGCCATCCTTACCCTGTTCCATAGGAAAATTGTATATGTTTAATCCGGGTCAGGTGATGTACCCCTCCCGCTGACACAAATAAAAAAGCAGGATACAGATTTACTTTGCTGAGCAGCAAGATTCTCCCAAATGCAGACATGCCCGTGATCGGAGAGAACTCCAAGTCTGGTCTTCAAGGGAGCAGAGATAATGCTGAGTTCCTGAACTACTGCAAATGCTCCAAGAAACCCTGAAGACGGGTAAACAGTTTCACTTTATTGGATATTTTGTGTCGCTGCCAAGAAGTGGTGCTTTATTTTCAGGCAAAACACAGCCCCAGTAAATCTCCCAGCGTGACTGAGGAAGACTGTTCTGGTACTTAACCCAGTCTTCTGTAGATGGATACAGAATATGCACAATGAATGGCACCAGTGCAATCTACATAAACAGGACAGATTGGAACATGACTGAAATGGATCCCGTTTCACCCAACAATACGGAGCCCTTCCTGTTTAGCCAGAGGGTTATCAGTAAAGCCCTGGATGTCCTCTCTGTGATCGTCCTCTTCATCGTCATGATGTCACTGGGTTGCACCATGAAGATATCCAAGATCAGAGCTCATTTTACCAAACCAAAAGGGATTGGTATAGCTGTAATAGCTCAGTATGGAATTATGCCCCTAACAGCCCTTGCGTTGGCCAACATCTTCCAACTGAGCCCTACTGAATCTCTAGCAGTCCTTATCTGCGGCTGCTGTCCCGGTGGAAACCTCTCCAACATCTTATGTTTTGCATGCAAGGGAGACATGAATCTCAGGTAAGAGTTGGATGCCTGGCTTTCCCCCTACTTTAATTAAGCCACATTCCCTCTTTTTTTTTACAAGTGACACTATCCTACTCTTCCCCACCCTACCTCCTTATACTGGGCAAAGCAAAAATGCTACACATAAGTAAACAAGCAAAGAATGCAAATTCCTGCTATAGGTGTTGTATTCAGAGGTGGTGTAAGGGTAGGTGTACCTTCAGTCCAACACTCCAAAGCAATTTACTTTCAGGTCCTTAGCCTGCAGCCCCCACTCCTACCCCCAAAAGTTTGGTAATGAAACTCGACAATCATGACCATTGCACCAACATCCTATAAAAATGCAGTTTCAACTGGGTGTTGATGGTTTTTTGAGTCTGTGTGGCTGTCAGGATCTATCGTCTTGCTTTCCAGCTGCTCTTAAGCTACTGCCCTAGGAACCTGCCTAGCGCCTAATGTTTGATCTAGCCCTGGTTGTATGGAAAGAGCTCTTCCTCTCCTCTTGGAAAGTCTACAAAGCAATCACATAACCAGATGGAATTT
The DNA here is from genome assembly GCF_901765095.1 of Microcaecilia unicolor. Taxonomy (NCBI): domain Eukaryota; kingdom Metazoa; phylum Chordata; class Amphibia; order Gymnophiona; family Siphonopidae; genus Microcaecilia; species Microcaecilia unicolor. The sequence continues at coordinate 133,247,570 of NC_044039.1, forward strand.
AGACAAAATGAATAAATACATAGTAACTGTTCATTTCAGCTAAATTGTTTCTTCTCACACTGGCTAGCTCAAAGGACTGCCTGATCCCTCACCTGTACCTTTTATTGTCTATCACGCCCCTCCTCCTTTTCCTTGCCCTTTGCCTTTTTTAACCCTTTCCTTACTTTCTCCCTGGACCTATTCTCTGACCCTAGCTCCTTCTAGCCCCCCTTCCCCGCCCCTCCCTTCCTTCCCCTTTGTTCCAGTTGGCAGCATTCCCCTAGTGGGGTCTGCCTTTTTCTTTTCAGCTAAATTGCATCCGATTATGTGATTGGCTTGCAGAGATTTTCCGAGAGGAGGGGAAGAAACTCCTGTAAAATACCTTTAGGGGGAATTCACATTGTTGCTTATTCACTCAGGTATGGCTTGTTTGCTTATGTCAAATATAAGGAGATGGAGGAAGGGAAGCATAGAGTAGTATCACTTGTAATTTAGCTGAAATGAATAAATGTATGAGGTACAGCTAACATAAGACTGTGTAAATAATAAACATTGAATAATTTTTAAAAAACTGGCATGTACAATTATGGCGTATCAACACAAAAAGAACTTCAAACATATATACAACAATCATGTTACTAAAACCAACAGTGGTATACCATAATTTTATTATACAAGCTGCTACTGAAGGACTATCATATAGGGGGGATTTCTTTAAATGGTGCCCAAATTTGGACACAGAAGAAAAAACAATCTCAGAGCTATTCTATAAATGGTGCTCTAAGTTGGATACGGCAAACAAACAGAAGAACAGTAACCCTTGCAGTCACGCAAACAAGTCAAACACAGCGAGGGTGACAAAAAAAAGGAGCAGCAGACGATGTCCAAAAAACCAGTTGGCTTTATTATAACATCCGAGACGCGACACAAGTCGTGTTTCGGCCTAAAAAGGCCTTCTTCAGGAGTCTTCTATTGGATGTATGGTGATGCTTAGTTAGCCTTTATGGAATGCATGTGGTGTCTAATACCTTACTGCTTGCTAATGGTACACAATGAAAAAACGCTTGGACTCTGCGGAGTACAAACTAGGCAGAGTCCGATCGTTTTTTCATTGTATACCAACTGTTTTTTTGGATGTCTGCTGCTCCTTCTTTTGTTACCCTCACTGTGATTGACTTGCTTACTGGCTCTAAGTTGAATGCCATTTACAGAATAGTACATACCTCCAGGATCCGCACCCATTTTTGGGCACGAAAACTGGTGTAAAACCTGGCACATAAATTAGGTTCGGATCCCCCAAATTCCATAATACTCTCTAGTGAACGCCCATTCCCCGTCCATGGCTATGTCCCCTCTTAGTTGCATGCTAAAGGATTTACGCACACATGTCTAGAATGGCACTTAGCAAGATGCGCACATAAATCTACATTTTTGCCAATAATTGGTTATTAGGGTCCAATTATTAGCTCTAATTGGCTCATTAACCAATTAAGTTGCACATGCAAATTGTGCATGCACACAATTTAAATTTGAGCACACAACTTTGACTGCCATATATGGAATGTTCTTTTTGGTCAAAATCATAAATTTGCATATTCATTAGTCTCGTGTCTTTCATATTCTTTTTATCAACATAATGTTTTTATGTCCTATGCAAAGTGCAAAAAATTCTTTAAAGTGCCCCGTGGATAGCAAAACCTTTTGAAAGATCAGTAAAAACTACAAAAAAGTGCTGTCTTTATTTAGCATGCCTTCTTCAACATCTTTATCACAGTTTAGCCAGTCTCCACAAGATCTTCTTCTTCAACGTAAGTCACAGACATGGTATAGACCAACTGCCTTCATCAAGATGAAAAGGTTAAGGGTAGATTGCATCATCGAGGTACGGACTGGGGAGACACCTTTCCACGGACCCCAGATGAGAGCCCATTGGGGTGGGGGGGGGGCGCAGCACACATTTTCTTTGATGTTGTAGTTGGTTGGGATATGATGTTTTGATATAATGAGGTTGTTAATTACTGCATTGGTTAAGTATGACTACTACACTTTTTGTTTTTTTGCACATTATGATTTGTAAGTACACCTGATTGGTAAGTAATAAAGTTTGTTTTTTTTTTTTAAGATGAAAAGGTGAGTAGTCAAAAGATTTGTCCAGGAAACTCTGAGGTCCTTTTAGTAAAGCTTAGCGTGTGCTAATGGAATTAGAGCACACTAAATGCTAAGAAGCTTATAGGTATAAAATAGGCTTCTTAGCATTTAGGGCTAGATTCTATACATGATGCCTAAAAAAATTGATGCTGAAGCATACCTGCCTAAATGGTATTCTGTAAGCCACGACTAAAGTTCAGTGCGGTTTATAGAATACATGCTTAAGCAGAGAATGCATACATACATATAGTGCAAAGTATATTATAGCACAAAGGAAATTGAAATTGATATATATGCATAATGGCCTCGACATAATGATATGTTGTATACGTGACTTAGGCTTCATGACAAAGTGAATACCAATGAAAAATCATATAAAAAAATATAGTAAGGATTAAATGAGGATTGTGATACCACCCCTGAAATGTATGCTTGGCTCATTGAATAATTCAGCCAAATAGGGGCAGGTACGCTGATCTGATAGATCCTACTATGATTCCCTGATCCTATTGACCTTTAAGAACATTAGATTAATGTGAAGAAGCTGAGCATATCTTGAATTGTATGACTGTGAGCTCCCTTCAATTTATAATTATATTTAGGGCGGATTGACTATAAGCAGAGAGTCAGGAGTAAATTTAGGTGCATCCATTTGAACCAACGAAAACGTGGTGCAAATGCCCATGCCTAAATTTATGCATGGAGCACCATTCTGTAATTACGCACGTAACTCAAAGCCACGTCCCTGTTCTTTGCCTAACTTTATGCACTATTGCTGAAAGGGGCCAAAAATGTAGAAAAGGACCCCCCCCCCCCAACAGGGTCCACCCTGTCCCATGAAGAACCTCTAAATTATTCTCTCACCCTCTATCTCCTAGCACTCAGCATCAAAATGGCACCACTTGAGCCCTGCCAGCATTTTCATGGTACTGTCATTACGGGTCAAACTGCCAAATAAGGTTACAGCCTGTCACTTGCATGTATAATACCCTGAGTGAAGTGGCTCTTTTTTTTTTTTTCTAAAATGCAGTACGTACCAGCAAATAAAACATGCACTCCTACAGATCCTTATATGTATTATTAAAAATCTCTATGTTTAACAAGCTTTTTGTAAAATACCTGGGAAATAGTGAGCATCCTGATTTGGACTCCTCTTTTGTGTCCTAGATGTCCTTTACAAACTGGGGCTTTTATTCTGACACTTTTGTTTATGCATTTTTTTAAATTTATATATTTATCATTTTACAAGGATGGATAACACAAAGCCAACATCTTTGTTCAGAAAAATAGAAATAAACAAAATAATTAGACTAAAATTAGAACATCAAGCCCCCAACAAAGTAAGGGGAGAGACCCCAGGCAAATACAGGGCATGATACCATTAATTTACAAAATTAGCAAGGACAATGGGTTGGGAAGCTATTTATAAACTAAACCGTTACTGCAACAAAAGAAATCAAGTCAGTTAGGTACTTGGATAGAAAAGCTTCCATTCTTCTTTGAATCTTGAAACAATTTCAATTGTGTAGAGTCCCAAAAAGTAAAAGGTTGATCACCATATTTTAATAATACACTTTACAGGAAATTTCAAAAAAACTTGTCCTCCAATGGACTGAAGACGCATCGTAAGAAAAGATTCACATCTCTCCTGGGTCTGCTTAAACACATCAGGAAAGATCCATATCCTCTGACCCATAGATTACACTACATACTTCTGAAAGTAAAGCCTTAATATAGAGTCTTTATCGGACTCAAATATAAAAGATACAAGGAGGGTTGTTGTGTCTTACATCTCTTCCTGAGATGTTTCTAGGAACTCAGTGAGATTTAAACTATCCAGCTCCAAGCCCTTGATCCTCAACCTTTCTCTGAAAGGGAAGATAGAATACCTTTTGAATTGGAGGTACCGTTTCTTCTACTAATCCAACAGTTTCCTTAAGAAACTTTTTAAATAGCTCCCTTGGGGATAATATGGGACTGTGGGGGAATTTCAACTGCCTTAAATTCAAAATCCGCAACTTTAGTTTCCATAAATTTCAACTTCTTTCTCAAAGATGTTACATCTTTAATCATATTAACTTTAATGTCCTGTAAAGATGAAACTTTAGGACCTGTTTCTTGAATTTGCTCAGTCTGTATTGAAACCTCTCCCTCAAGAGCATTCTGTCGGTCTTCTAATCTCCACACAGTCTGCTGTAGCTGCTCTACAGCAGCTACTCTTCCACTCACAGTCTGCTCCTACAGCACCAAAGATGACCAAATTGATTCCAGTGTTACTGTAAGAGTCTTCATTAGAGATGACAACTTCTGGGAACTGATGGGACAGACCCAGGGGCCCCTTAACCAGGAAAGAGGGGTATAATCTACCCTGAGAGTGAAACACTGAGATTAGAACAGAAAAATTCCTTGCTGTGAGGTGGAAGTAACAAAAGTGCAAGCAGAAATATTTGGCCAAATTATTCAGTTAAATAAACCACCTTCAAGTTTCTTTAATGTTATATTGGCTTTATACTAGCAGCAGGAAAGAAAACTGAGAGATCAAGAGGCATTTGAAGGGACCAGAAAGAAAACCCAGCCACATACAGCACCACATGAAGTAAGAAAAAAATGTCTTACTTGGCATAAAATGGTAACCGGTATCTCTGAGCAACTCGAAACAGTCCAATTCGAAGTCTCCAGATTCCCATCCACCAACACTGGTAAAGAATTAAATGACCAGTTCTCATAGCCTTACAAGTAGAGGAGTGTGGTAGCCGTGTTAGTCCATTCTTAAGGTTATCAATAGAAATCAAACAAAATAAAACATGGAAAAGAAAATAAGATGATACCTTTTTTATTGGACATAACTTAATACATTTCTTGATTAGCTTTCGAAGGTTGCCCTTCTTCGTCAGATCGGAAATAAGCAAATGTGCTAGCTGACAGTGTATATAAGTGAAAACATTCAAGCATTACTATGACAGTCTGACAGGGTGGGAGGATGGGGGTGGGTAGGAGGTATGCATGGGGACATCAAAGCAGATTATTGATATTCTAACAAGATAGGTGTGGATAGGTGAGGGGAGGGTGATCAACAGAGAAATACAGCTTTATGGTTTATAATGGGCTAGGAACCCCAGATCCTTGTTAAGTCCTTTCTGTTGGGTGTTAAAATATTCAATCATTCTGACTTCAAAGGTCTTACGTTCTTGTATGGTTTTAAAGCTACCTTTCAGGATTCTAACTGTGAAGTCACTGGTACAGTGTCCTGGTCCTGTAAAATGCTGACCAACAGGGGTGGGAGCCCTACTGGCACCCGTATTGTTCATGTGATGTCTATGTAAATTGAATCTTGTCTTAAGCATCTGGCCTGTTTCTCCAATATAGCATCCTTCGTTACATTTTTTACACTGAATGATATATACCACATTGGAAGATGAGCAAGTGAAAGATTCCTTTATGTTGAATATCTTTCCTTTGTGGATGACTGTGGGGTCCTGTGAAATGTTTTGGCATAGTTTGCAACTGGATAAATTACAGGGAAGTGTGCCCTTCTGTTCCTTTTCAGTCTGTGATGGAAGTTTACTTCTGATTAGCTTGTGTTTTAAGTTGGGTGGCTGTCGGAAGGCCAGTACTGGTGGGGATGGGAATATCTCTTTCAGTAATTCATCCTCCTGGAGTATAGGTTGTAGATCTCTTATGATTTTCCTCAGTTTTTCCAGCTCTGGATTGTATGTCACTACAAGGGGGATTCTGTCTGTGGCTTTTTTCTCCTTGTACTGTAGCAGATTCTCCCTGGGTGTTTTGAGGGAGGAGGCAATATTCTTGGAGATTATTTTGGGGTTGTACCCTTTCTGTTTGAAGGATGCAGTCAGGGTTTCAAGGTGTCTGTCTCTGTCCCCTGGGACAGAGCAGATACAGTGGTATCTTGTGGCTTGGCTGTAAATGATGGATCTTTTTGTATGTGAAGGATGGAAGCTGGAGTTGTGGAGGTAGCTGCATCTGTCTGTGGGTTTCTTGTATATAGATGTTTGTATACAGCCATCACTGATTGAGACCGTGGTGTCCAAAAAATTGACTTTTTCTGGGGAGTAGTCAATTTTGAATCTGATTGTAGGATGGTATGTATTGAAGGAAGAATAAAATTGTTTCAGAGTTTCTTCACCCTCCGTCCAAATCATAAAAATGTCATCAATGTACCGGTAGTATTTTAGAGGTTTGGTCTGGTGTGTATTCAGAAATGTCTCTTCCAGCTCAGCCATAAAAAGGTTGGCATATTGGGGTGCTGTCCTGGTGCCCATCGCAGTGCCCATTATTTGTAGATAGATATCATTGTTAAAGCAGAAGTAGTTGTGAGTTAAAATGAATTTGATTAATTTTGTAATAGTTTCTGGTGAGTATTGATGGTCCAGTGTGGATTTTTTTAGGAGTCTTCCACATGCAGCTATGCCATCTGCATGTGGAATGTTGCTATATAGTGATTCTACATCCATCGTGACCAGAAGGGTGTTAGGTGGTAGTTGCTTGATATTTTTCAATTTATTCAGAAAGTCTGTGGTGTCTTGTATGAAGCTGTTAGTTTTGTGTACGAGAGGTTTCAGAATTCCCTCTATGAATCCAGATATTTCTTCCGTGAGTGTGCCAATACCTGATATGATTGGTCTGCCAGGGTTTCCCGGTTTGTGGATCTTGGGTAGCATGTAGAATGTGCCCACAGAAGGCTGGTTTGCTATGAGTTTCTTCAGGTGAGGTTGCGCTTGTGTAGGAAATGTTTTGATAAGGTCTTTCAGCTGTTTTGTATAATCCTGTGTGGGGTCCTCAGTTAGTTTCCTGTAGTATTTATTGTCTGAGAGCTGTCTAAGACAGGAGACAGCTTTCTTGAGAGGAAACCCTGTTACTGGTGGTTGCAGAGTCTTGTTAAGGGCTTGTAATTCTGAACCCCAGCAGGTAGAATACCTTTAAAGGCTTTCCTGATGACAAGAAGAGTAGTAACCCTTGAAGCACAGAGGCAGCTCAGGGCAGAAGAAGGATCAGCAGCCCTTGGGAGCATGCAGCTCAGGACAGAATAAAGGAGCCTGTGGGGGCACTACCAGTGCTTAGGGCTGAGAGGAGCAGACGTAGCTTTCTAGTGGGGAACCCTGGTACTAGTGGTTACAGAGCCCTGTAATGGGCTGGTAAGCCTGAACCCCAGAGGCTTCTCTTGAAGAGAGGGCCAGTCAGGGACAAGGCCTCCAGGGTGCAGTCTAGGGGCCCAGCAAGGGAGAAGGCTTCCTACGTGTGACTAGTACTAGGAACCCAGTAGAGGAGGATATCTCTTGGGAGGATAGCCAGTCCTCAGAGCCCACAGAAAACCTCCAGGAAGCCACAGCAGGGACAGGCATAGCCAGCCTGCAAGTCCAGCACAGCAGCCCCAGCCCAAGACGCCTCCAGCAAAGGGGTGAGATCTGAGGGGACTGGAGGAGCATGGACTTGCAAGGAAAGGAGGGACCTAGGTAACACAGCCACACCCACACTCTGACTTAGCTAAGAAGCTGGGAGGAGCTTATAGCTACTACCTTGGCAAGAAAGACTGAAAGGGTTTGAAAGGTGTGAAAGGCTATAAATTACTAGTTCTAAAGATCTGAGTTATAGATTAATGCTATATGTTTCAGTACACAAGTACTGGATTAAGTACCAAGACTGTTGAGATGTGTTGGTGTTTGTTTATAGTAACTGAATTGATATGATAAGAAATCCTCATTTCTTAGGTGAATAAGTGTATACAGAGGCCTATGTAAACAGTTCAATAAAACCTATTTAATTTATTAGCCAGCCCTGTTCATAGCAGTCTTTTGCATTTTTCCTTGGGGGGGGGGGGGGGGGAGAAGGGAGCAATTCTACTACTACTACTACTACTATTAAACATTTCTATAGCGCTACTAGACTTACGCAGCGCTGTACAAATTAACATGAAAAGACAGTACCTGCTCTTTTCTACCCCAGGTGAGGCACCAAGCGCCAAGTGATTACAGGGCTCTGTCCTTTCCTGGTTCTCTTCCTACCTCTCCCTCCGCACCTTCAGTGTTCACTCTGGTGGATCCTCTTCTACTTCTATCCCTCTGCCTGTCGGCGTACCTCAGGGTTCTGTTCTTGGTCCTCTCCTCTTTTCTATCTACACTTCTTCCCTTGGTTCATTAATCTCATCCCATGGCTTTTCCTACCATCTCTATGCTGATGACTCCCAAATCTACCTTTCTACCCCTGAAATCTCACCTTGCATCCAAACCAAAGTTTCAGCGTGCTTGTCTGACATTGCTGTCTGGATGTCTCAACGCCACCTGAAATTAAACATGACCAAAACCGAGCTTCTCATTTTTCCCCCCAAACCCACCTCCCCACTCCCCTGTTTTCTATTTCTGTTGATGGCTCTCTCATTCTCCCTGTCTCCTCAGCTCGAAACCTTGGGGTCATCTTTGACTCTTCTCTCTCCTTCTCTGATCATATCCAGCAGATCACCAAGACCTGTCGTTTCTTTCTTTACAACATCCGTAAAATCCGCCCCTTTCTTTCCGAGCACTCTACCAAAACCCTCATCCACACCCTTGTCACCTCTCGTTTAGACTACTGCAATCTGCTTCTTGCTGGCCTCCCACTTAGTCACCTCTCCCCTCTCCAATCGGTTCAAAACTCTGCTGCCCGTCTCATCTTCCGCCAGGGTCACTTTACTCATACTACCCCTCTCCTCAAGTCGCTTCACTGGCTCCCTATCCATTTTCGTATCCTGTTCAAACTTCTTCTACTAACCTATAAATGTACTCACTCTGCTGCTCCCCAGTATCTCTCCACACTCGTCCTTCCCTACACCCCTTCCCGTGCACTCCACTCCATGGATAAATCCTTCTTATCTGTTCCCTTCTCCACTACTGCCAACTCCAGACTTCGCGCCTTCTGTCTCGCTGCACCCTACGCCTGGAATAAACTTCCTGAGCCCCTACGTCTTGCCCTATCCTTGGCCACCTTTAAATCTAAACTGAAAGCCCACCTCTTTAACATTGCTTTTGACTCGTAACCACTTGTAACCACTCGCCTCCACCTACCCTCCTCTCCTCCTTCCTGTACACATTAATTGATTTGATTACTTTATTTTTTGTCTATTAGATTGTAAGCTCTTTGAGCAGGGACTGTCTTTCTTCTATGTTTGTGCAGCGCTGCGTACGCCTTGTAGCGCTATAGAAATGCTAAATAGTAGTAGTAGTAGACCAACAGAGACTGCCTTTGGGAGGCTCTAGCTAGGTCAGGCCCCGAATCAAGGAGCGAGCTATGTTACATGAAGAGGCATTTTTGATATGACGTCTAAGTCCGACTTTGGACGTTTTGCAAAAAACGTCCAAAATCTGAATAGCAAAGAAGGTCATTTTCAAAAAAGAAAAATGTCTATCTTTTGTTTTCGAAAATAGAAGGTTTTGTGATATTGACATTTTATTTTTTGGTCCATTTTCGGAAAAAAAAAAGTCGTGCAAAACGCACAGAATCAAGCCATTGGTATTTATTTATGGTTCATTTATATCCCACATTTTCCCACAAATGCAGACACAATGTGGCTTACATGAATTACAAAAGTAGAGAAGTACAACACATGAATTTTACAGCAGAATAAGGAGAGAACACTAACAACAATTTGGGTGACTAAACAGCAGGATTACTAATGGAGTAAGTTTTTTCAAAAAGGAACGTTTTCAACATCTTCTTGAAAAGGTGATGATCAGATTGAGATTTTAGGTTCAGAGGTAAAGCATTCCAAGTCTTCGGGCTGGAGTAGTGAAAAGTAGAGGCAAAAAGAAGCTTGTATTTGACACCCCGGCAAGACAGATAATGAAGTTGGAGATAGGTATGGGCTGTGTTGATGGCATTTCTAGGTGGGAGGTCTATTAAAGGAATCATGTATTCCGGAGCTAGACCGTAAATAATTTTATGCATTAAGGTGCAGAGCTTGAAAGCGATTTGCTCTCTTACTGGGAGCCAGTGTAGATTGAGACATAGAGGCAGCGCGGGAACCATGCGCGATTTGCCCAGGATGAGTCTTGCAGCAGTGTTCTGGGCAGTCTGGAACTTTCGCAATAGTTGCTCCTGGCAGCCCGCGTAAATCCCGCTGCAGTAGTCAAGGTGAGAGAGAACTAACCAGTGAACGAGTGTGCGGAAGAGCTCTCTGGTGAGACAAAACCCTAATGCGCCGCAGTCTCCACATTGCGTAGAACATCCGCTTGGTGACCGCTCACACTTGCAAATCCAGTTGCAGGTAAGGGTCCAGCTCAACACCTACCTGGTATGTAGGAGGAGCCAGTATTTTTAGTACACTGGTCTCCCTGACAACCTAGGAAAGCAATAGGGCACCCTAGGGGATATTGCAGTAGACTTCATAAAATGCTCCCAGGTACACGTCTGACCATTGCTCCCTTACCTTGTTTGCTAAGCCCCCAAAACCCACTACCCCCAACTGTACACCATTATCATAGCCCATGCAGTTGAAGGGGGCACCTATATGTGGGTACAGTGGGTTTCTGGTGAGTTTTGGAGGGCTCACAGTTTCCTCCACAAGTGTAAACAGGTAGGGGGAGGTAAAAGCCTGAGTCCACTTGTGTGCAGTGCCCTGCATCCACCATTAGACTACTCCAGGGACCTGCATGCTTTTCTAATGGACCTAAGTATAATATCTGAGGGTGGCACAGAGGCTGGCAAGTAATGTTTTTCATCACATTTTTTTTTGGGGGGGGGATGGAGGTTAGTGACCACTGGGGGAATAAGAGGAGGTCATCCATGATTCCCTCCAGTGGTTATTTGGGGCACTATTTTATGCCTTATTTGTTATAAAAACAGGTCTAGCTCAAAACGTCTTAGTTTTAGTCCTGGACATTTTTGTTTTCTTCCATTATGGCTGAAAAACATCTGAGTCTTAGGAACGCCCCCAAGTCCCACCCTGAACACACCCATGATACGCCCCCTTGAGATTTGAATGCATTTCTGATGGACTTCAAAGAAAAATGTCTAAAAATTGGTTTCAAAAATACTGATTTGGACGTTTTTGTGAGAAAAACGTCCAAATGGTGGAGGAGTGGCCTAGTGGTTAGGGTGGTGGACTTTGGTCCTGAGGAACTGAGTTCATTTCCCACCTCAGGCACAGGCAGCTCCTTGTGACTCTGGGCAAGTCACTTAACCCTCCATTGCCCCATGTAAGCCGCATTGAGCCTGCCATGAGTGGGAAAGTGCGGGGTACAAATGTAACATAAATAAATGCTGCTTTATGCCACTTTTTAGACGTTTTTCTGTTTTGAAAATGAGCCCAATAGTGTTACAATACTGTGATTTCCATAAGTACAATCCGGGATAATACATACGTGGCTTATTAGTGCATACAAGTAATACTGATTAGTAACATAACACTTGCTAATCTTGCTGTCTCTCACTAATGAGTGAAGCCCTCTAGTACTACCTATTTTGACAGTAGTGTTGCTGGATTTCTCAGCAGCCTGTAAATCATAATATCATGCTTACAAGGCTGGCAGAAACAGGTATCAGTGGCACAGTATTTACATGGTTCAAATCCTGTTTGTCAGACAACAATCAGTTCTGTTCCACAACAGCACATCATTATTTTGGGTTCTGAACTATGAGGTGCCACAGGGATCCATACTGTCTCCTATAGTATTTAAAATCGACTTCAAGCCTCTGGCTAAGCTGCTTCAGTCAATGGACACAAAATATCTATGCTGATGTGCAACTGCTCATCATACCCATTTAACCAGGTCTACCCACAGTCTTGAGAAAACTGACTGCCTGCCTAACCACAACTCAGGAATGGGCAAACCTCAAACTCTGCCTGAACCCAAGCAAAACAGAGATTCTTTGGGTACCTAACGCAAGTGGACAAATACCTAACGTCAATATACCTTTTGGGAAGTATGAACACCCCCTAGAATCACAGGTCTGGAATCTTGGGATACTGCTAGACCCATCACTCATTCTGATTCCACAAATTCAAACAACCTTTAAAAATTGTCTCTATCATCTATGGCAGCTACGAAATCTCTCTCCATATATTAATAAGACGAGTCTGACCACTGTGGGCCATGCCATGATAACATCACAACTAGACTACTTACCAAGACAAATATAAAACGGTTACAGATAATACAGAATACTGCGGCTCGTATTATCTGTAGGGCTTCAAAATATGATAGGATTACACCACTTCTATATCAGCTTCACTGGCTTCCAGTCAGGGCCCTGCTAACACGGTAAGCGAGGTAAGCAGCGCAGGGGGGCGCTGACCTCTGGAGGGCGCCTACCGTTTCCTGAGGTCAGCTCACTTGCAAAATGTTTTACCTGAAGCTGTGATTCTCCTCTCTCCCCTGCCCTCCCCTCTTTGACCACAGTGCTCACTGAGGCAGGCAGGCTCTGCTGAAGTTGTTTGAAAGAATACAACCAGTGCTATTTATGTCTTTGGTGTGGAACAAACTCCTCATTCAGGGTGAGCTTGAACAACATTCAAATTAAAGAGAACAGCCAGGTTTGGAGGGAGGTGTGCAAGTGAGACTGGGGAGAAATAAAAACTAAATAGTGTAATTGTTAACATCTGTAAGTGGTTCAAAGTTTTTGGTTTTTTTTCTCTGAGCTTGTACACCAAGAGGAGGATATGACTGCAATGATGTCTGCGTAATTGTCAGGTAACCCGATAGCTACAGCTAAAAGCCATTTCATTGGCTGATGGTTCCAACAGTAGTTTCAGAGAAAGTTTAGCTGACGTAGTGACAAGTAGAGCTGGTAAGTGAAAATCTGATTGTTTTTTTTTTTTGGTGTTTGTTTTTATATAAAAGATTCTCCTTGGATAGGGAAGAGTCTCTGATATGTGAAAATATATTTTGCTTTAATGAAATTGCTAGAGTCAGAGACTTATCAATGATCAGAAAAAGAAAGTCACCAGACAACAAAGGTAGAGAAAAATCATTTTATTTTCATTTTATTGTTTGGAATATGTCCACTTTGAGAATTTACATCTGCTATCTTATTTTGCAATGTATAGCAATTTGTTTCTAAGAATATTGCTGACAATTCCTGTCAGTGTAGCAAGTGATGAGCGATCATTTTCACGGTTAAAAATCATAAAAAACTAGTAAAAAATGCCCGTTTCAAAAGGGAAGGAAACGGGTGCTAGCAAGGCCATCCCCCACCCTCCCTCCCTCGCTGTTCCAGACTCTGCCGTCCCTCCGTTTTCTCTCCCCCTTTCCGCGACCCAGTCGACCCCCCTTCTCGGCGAAAACCGTCCCCCGCCGCCGTCCAGTACCTGTGCCGATGGGGGACCCCAACCCCCGTCAGCCGAAGTCCTGTGCTGGTCTTCGAGGCGTTGCTTCTTCAATGATTTTGTGGCCAAGTTGCTCTGCGTGCATCTGACATCAGACACACACAGAGGAACTTGAACCGAAGATCATTGAAGAAGCAACGGCGTGAAGGCCAGCACAGGACTTCGGCTGACGGGGGTTGGGGTCCCCCGTCAGCACAGGTACTGGATGGTGGCGGGGGACGGTTTTCGCCGAGAAGGGGGGTCGACTGGGTCGCAGAAGGGGAGTGCAGTGGGCTGTAAAACAGGGGGAGGAGTAGGGAACCCTCCCCTTGCTTTGGTATCAGCTGTCACTGACGTCAGTGCGTGCCTGCCTAGCAGACCACCTCTGAGGGAGGCACGGTCCCAGGCATATCCTGTTGGAGGTGAGAATTATTATATAGGATTATTTGCGATCAAGTATTTCATAAGAAAGGCTTGTAAGCCTTGCCATGATTGCTATTGAGAATGATATATGTGCCCAGTTAGATATCAAAGATTTAATTACTAATTTCGTGAACATGAAAGCACGAAAAGCTAAGTGGTTGTAAACCCTCTATTTGTTCATCAATCCCACAAAGATGTACTCCATCTTTCAGCTCCTATTTCCTTTGCATCTTGTGCCACACCGGGGGGGGGGCGCCAACTGATAGTCTGCAGGGGGGCACCAGAGACCCTAGGCATGGCCCTGCTTCCAGTTGAAGCCAGTATAAAATTTAAAATTCTTACACTGACACATAAAGCCTTATATTTATTGATTCCATCATATTTAGCTACATACTCACCTACACGAACAACTCGATCGCTTACAGATAATAGATTAGTAATTCCACCACCACAAAAGGCTAGATGGGAATCTAGTAGGAACTCAGCTTTTTTCTTTCTAGCTCCCTCTCATTGGAATTGTCTTCCTAAAATGATTAGATTGGAAGAGTCCTATGTCCAGTTTCGTAAACTTTTGAAAGCATATCTGTTTCAAAATACTTTCGATAATAATCTGGGATTAAAAAAAAAGGGACAAATAGGCAGAATGAATACGCAGCAAAAATAATATGTTTGCTCATATAGTATGTTATGAATGGTTGTCCAATGTCTACTGGTATTAGTATCTTTTAGAATGGTTGTTTTCATTTTTGCTGTGCTTTTCTATCAAATCAATGGATTTCTTATATGTTTTTAAAAATGATATTTTATTTTAAGATGTAAACCGTTCTGTTTTGTGAATGCAATTAGAAACGGTATAGTAAATAAATAAACTATACTGTATGCCCTGTACATTGGTCAAACCAAAAAGAGTTTGCATCAGCTCCAACTAATTCAGAATGCTGCAGCACGACTGATAGAAGGCTGCAAATAATGTGACCACATCACACCCTTCCTGCAAAAACTACACTGGCTACCAGTACCTTACAGGGCTAAATGTAAAACTTTCTGCTTGATTTTGAAGGCCCTCAAACAAAATAGGCCAGTGCACTTAAAGAATAAGTTAGTCCTTTACACACCTTTAATACCTCTAAGGTCCTCTCACAACCTGTACCTTCATCAAAAGAAATTGTATGATGTGATACCTGCCAGCAAGCCTTCTCAGGGCTAGCCCCCATGCTCTGGCATTTACTCCCAGAGGGGCTATGTCTAGCTCAAGACTACCTCTATTACAGGAAGCAGGTGAAAGCCTGGCTCTTCTCCCAACCCTTTAATACATGTGACTGGCTATGAACCCATTCTGTACCTGGACTAGCTTGCTGCACACCAGTGGCGTAGCCAAGGGATCCACTTTGGGCTGAGGTCGACCTAGTAGCAGAACACCTATGATGTGGCTGGCAGAGATTCCCAAGCCCCACCAGCTGAAAACTCCCAACAACTTTCCCTCCTGCATACCTTGAAAAATAGCAGATCTTTGCCTGCAGCGAGCAGTGACTGATACATACTACTTGCACCAGCCCCATAGGCTTCCCTCTGACATATTCCCACCTATGTGGAAACAGGAAGTTGTGTCAGTGGGACAGTGGCGTACCTAGGGTAGTTGACACCCAGGGCCAGTCATTTTTTAACACCCCCCCCCCCCCCCCAAATCCAGTACTAGGCATGCTGAGAATACAAAACACTCAGGACCTATAGAGCAATTCTACCATACCATAAGCAGTCATTTCTATGAGTCACACAAGGAAAAGGAAAGCATCTTAAACACTACAGTGAGCACTAGAACATCAATTCACCTATTGTAAAACGAAACCAGACAGAATAGTACAGATCGTAGATCCTGCACAGTCAATGCCAACTGAAAGCCATGTCTTTGTCACAAACACAGATACACCCTAATCCACTATAGAATAAGTAATCATAAACTTTCTATTTAGACAAAAATTAAACTGACCCCAATGCCAGACTCTGCATACAATGCAACACCACAGAAACAGAAACTGTCCCCTAGTACTGTGCAAAATATAAAGACAGCAGATGTAAATTTGAAAAAAACTAACAAGTACCAATCACCACTTTACAAAACCTCCGTCCTCGGGTCAGTACAGTATAGTGCTGTTACAGTATCCTATCCTGACCTGAGGAAGGGGGTTTTGTTCTCCGAAAGTTAGTCAAAATGTATTAAAATTAGTCCAATAAAAAGATTACCTTATTTACATGTTCTATTATAAACATTTAACACATCTACAATACTTTATCCTAAAGCAAAAAAAATAAAAAAATATATTTTATTTACAGTTTGTTGTCTCTGGTTTCTGCTTTCCTCATCTTCTTTTCACCTTCTTCCTTCCATCCAGCATCTGTCTTCACTCTCTCTCTCTCTCTCTCTGCCATCCAGTGTCTGCCCTCTCTGCCGTCCCTTCCATCCACTGCCTGCCCTTTCTCTCTGCCCCTTCAATCCACCATTTGCCCTCCCTCTCCCCATCCATCCAGGGTCTGCCCTCCCTCTCGCTCCCCCTTCCATCTAGGATCTGTCCCCTCTCTCTCTCTGCCCCTTTTTCAGCCCCCAGTTCCAGCCCCTTCTCCCCTCTGAACACCCCACCCCAGTCCCCTTCTCCCCTCCCCTTCTCCTGTCTGAGACCCCCACCACAGTCCCCTTCTCCCCTCCCCTGTCTGAGACCCCCACCCCAGTCCCCTTCTCTCCTCTGAACACCCCCACCCCCGTCCCCTTCTCCCTCCCCTTCCCTTCTCCCCTCTGAGATCCCCACCCCAGTCCCCCTCTCCCCTCCCCTGTCTGAGATCCCCACCCCAGTCCCCTTCTCCCCTCCCCTTTTCCCCTCTGAACACACCCACCCCAGTCCCCTTCTCCCCTCTGAGATCCCCACCCCAGTCCCCTTCTCCCCTCCCCCCTCCCCTGTCTGAGACCCCCACCCCAGTCCCCTTCTCCCCTCCCCCCTCTGAGATCCCCACCCCAGTCCCCTTCTCCCCTCCCCTGTCTGAGACCCCCACCCCAGTCCCCTTCTCCCTCTGAGATCCCCACCCCAGTCCCCTTCTCTCCTCTGAACACCCCCATCCCAGTCCCCTTCTCCCCTCCCCTTCCCTTCTCCCCTCTGAGATCCCCACCCTAGTCCCCTTCTCCCCTCCCCTGTCTGAGACCCCCACCCCAGTCCCCTTCTCCCCTCTGAACACCCCCACCCGAGTCCCTTTCGCCCCTCTCCTTCCCCACCTCAGTCCCATTAAAACCGGCGAAGCAGCGTCGCAGGCAGCGCCTCGTGCCCTGCTTGTAAAAAAAAAAATCAAATCTCCTTCCTTCTCCTCTCTTGACGTCGACTCGGGCCTTCCAATCAAATTGATTGGAAGGCCCGAGTCGATGTCAAGACGAGGAGGAGAAGGAAGGAGATTTGATTTTTTTTTTTTACAAGCAGGGCACGAGGCGCTGCCTGCGACGCTGCTTCGCCGTTTTTTTTTAATGTGCGGCGCCGCGGGAACGGCCACGGGAGGCGGCGGGAGCGGAGCACCCCCCACCCACTGGCACCCGGGGGCGGACCGCCCCCACTGCCCCCCCCCCCCTTGGTACGCCACTGAAGTGGGAATGCTATGGGGCCAACATGAGCAGTGTGTATTAGTTGCTGCTGGTGAAAATCTGCTATTTAAAAGGTATATGGGACAGGGGGGATGTTTGAGAGACCGTATGGCGTGCAGGTGAGAGAAGGAGAGACCAAATCACCTGGGGGATGGGGCGGGGTTCTTCTGTACACCCATCTTGAGCCCAGGCCCACCCAAAATTGGGTGTCTGGCTATGCCCCTGCTGCACAAACTGAGGGGCATAATCGAACACGAACGCCCATCTCCATGGGCATCTATGTCCGAGAATGGGTACGTGAAGGGGCGGGATAGACCGTATTTTTGAAAAAAAATGGCCGCCCATCTTTTTTTTCGATAATACGGTTTGTGCCCGGCAAATGCATCGGATTTGTGCGGATTTGAGCTGGGCAGTTTAGTTTTTCAGCGATAATGGAAGCCGAAGGCGCCCAGCTCAAAAACAAACACATCCAAGGCATTTGGTCGTGGGAGGGGCCAGGATTCATAGTGCGCTGGTCCCCCTCACATGCCAGGACACCAACCGAGCACCCTAGGGGGCACTTGTAACAATTTTTAAAAAAGTCAAATACCTCCCAAGTCCATAGCTCCTTTCCTTTGGGTGCTGAGCCCCTCAAATCCCCCCAAAACCCACTACCCACAACTCTAAACCATTAACATAGCCCTTATGGCTGAAGGGGGGCACCTACATGTGGGTACAGTGGGTTTTGGGGGCGGTTTGGAGGGCTCCCATTTACCACCACAAGTATAATAGGTAGGGAGGGGATGGGCCTGGGTCCACCTGCCTGAAGTCCACTGCACCCACTAACAACTGCTCCAGGGACCTGCATACTGCTGTGATGGAGCTGGCATTTGAGGGTGGCATACAGGCTGGAAAAAAAAGTTGTTAAAGTTGTTGTTTTTTTGGTGGGAGGGGGTTAGTGACCACTGGGGGAGTCAGGGGTTGTCATCCCCGATTCCCTCCGGTGGTCATCTGGTCATTTAGGGCACTTTTTTTGGGACTTGTTTGTGAAAAAAAAGGTCCAAAAAAAGTGACCTAAATTCGCGCTAAAAACGCATTTCTTTTTTCAATTATCGGCCGAAGGTGCCCATCTCTCCTCGGCCGATAAACACACCACAGTCCAGCCTTCACCACCCCTCTGACACGCCCCTGTCAACTTTGTTCGTTCACGCGATGGAGTACAGTTGAAGACGCCCAAAATCGGCTTTCGATTATACCGATTTGGGCGCCTTTGCGAGATGGGCACCTATCTCCCGATTTGGGTCGAAATCTGGGCGCCCATAACTTTCGAAAATAAGGCTGACTGTAACTTAGACCAGTTCCTTAAATCTTCTTTAACTGTACAAAGAACTTGTCTTCAGTTTAGCCACCCATTTATCCCATCTTGTCCCCATCTATATACTTGACCCCTCGGCTACATGGTAAACTATATTGTAGAAAAGCATTAGCAGCATATCTATGTTATTTGAATGTTCTAATGTGTGCTTATTAGATGTTTCATTAGGATTATGCTGACATCTCATTATACCTCTGTTATTTGAATTTTAGTGCTGTTAAATGTGTATATTTTTGATACTGTTTCATGGTAGTCTTATTTTTAGGTTTTAATTTGCTGTTCTGTACCTCATTTATTGTATTTATGTTTATATTTGGTCATTTTTACTATTGTTATGCTGTTAATAAGTCTTATGTTAATCTGGATTAGGAACTGGTTGACAGACAGATGCCAGAGGGACTGCTGCTTTTTAATATGTTTATAAATGATCTAGAGATGAAAGTAACTAGTGAGGTAATTAAATTTGCTGATGACACAAAAAGTTATTCAAAGTTCTTAAATTGCAAGAGGATTGTGAAAAGTTACAAGAGGACCTTACAAGACTGGGAGACTGACCAGCTTATAACTGAAAAAGAAAAACGCCTATATTGCAACCCAAATCGGGAGATAGACATTTATCTCACAAAAACGAATAAAGCGGTATAATCGAAAGCCGAATTTGGACGTTTTCAACTGCACTCCGTCGCGGATGCGGACAAGTTGATGGGGGCGTGTCAAAGGCATGGTGAAGGCGGAACTGGGGCATGGTTATCGGCCGATCAGAGATAGGCGCCTTTCGCCGATAATGGAAAAAAATATGCGTTTTAGCGAGAATTTAGGGCACTTTTCCTGGACCCTGTTTTTCCACGAATAGGGCCCCAAAAAGTGCCCTAAATGACCAGATGACCACTGGAGGGAGTCAGGGATGACCTCCCCTGACTCCCCCAGTGGTCACAAACCCCCTCCCACCACAAAAATATGCCATTTCACAACTTTTTATGTTCACCCTCAAATGTCATACCCACCTCCCTGGCAGCGGTATGCAGCTCACTGGAGCAGTTATTAGGGGGTGCAGTGGACGTCAGGCAGGTAGACCCAGGCCCATCCCCCCCCCCTCCACCTGTTACACTTGTGCTGGTAAATGGGAGCCCTCCACACCGCCCTCCAAACCCACTGTACCCACATGTAGGTGCCCCCCTTCACCCCTTAGGGCTATAGTAATGGTGTAGACTTGTGGGCGGTGGGTTTTGAGGGGGATTTGGGGGGCTCAACACCCAAGGGAAGGGTGCTATGCACCTGGGAGCTGTTTTACCTTTTTTTTTTTTTTTTTTGTAAAAGTGCCCCCTAGGGTGCCCGGTTGGTGTCCTGGCATGTGAGGGGGACCAGTGCACTACGACTCCTGGCCCCTCCCACGAACAAATGCCTTGGATTTATTCGTTTTTGAGCTGGGCGCTTTCATTTTCCATTATCGCTGAAAAACTAAAATTGCCCAGCTCACAAATTGTTGAATAAAACATGGACGTCTATTTTTTTCCAAAATACGGTTCGGTCCGCCCCTTCACGGACCCGTTCTCAGAGATAAACGCCCATGGAGATAGACGTTTTCATTCGATTATGCCCCTCTGAGCATCCCAATGGCAGATGACGTTTAATGTGAGCAAGTGCAAAGTAATGAATGTGGGAAAGAAGAACCCGAATTATATCTACATCATGCAAGGTTCCACATTAGGCATCACCGACCAGGAAAGAGATCTAGGCGTCATCGTTGATGATATGTTGAAACCCTCTGCTCAGTGTGCGGTGGCAGCTAAGAAAGCAAGTAGAATATTAGTTATTATTAGGAAAGGAATGGAAAGAAAAAATTAGGACATTATCAAGCTCATTTTCAAAGCACTTAGCCTCCCAAAGTTCCATAGAAACCTATGGAACTTAGCCTCCCAAAGTGCTTTGAAAATACGCCTCTATAATGCCTTTGTATTGCTCCATGGTGCGACCACAGCTCGAATACTGTGTGCAATTCTGGTCACCGCATCTCAAAAAAGATATAATGGTATTAGAAAAAGAATAGAGAAGGGCGACAAAAATGATAAAGAGGATGGGGCGACTTCCCTATGAGGAAAGGCTGAAGTGGCTGAGAGGAGATATGATAGAAGTATATAAAATAGTGAGCGGAGTGGAATGGGTAGATGTGAACCACTTGTTTACTCTTTCCAAAAATACTAGGACTAGGGGGCACGCAATGAAGCTACAAAGTAGTAAATTTAAAACAAATCGGAGAAAATATTTCTTCACTCAACATGTAATTAAACTCTGGAATTCTTTGCCAGAGAATGTACTAAAAGCAGTTAGCTTAATGGGATTTTAAAAAAGTTTGGATAGCTTCCTAAAAGAAAAGTCTATAAGTCATTATTAAAATGAACTTAGGGAAAATCCACTGCTTAATTCTAGGATGAGCAGCATAAAATGTATTGTACTGTTTTGGGATCTTGCCAGGTACTTGTGACTAGGATTGGCCACTGTTAGAAACAGAATGCTGGGCTTGATTGATCATTGGTATGTCCCAGTATGGCAACGCTTATGCCAGTGATGGCGAACCTATTGCACACGTGCCAGAGAGGACACGCAGAGCCCTCTCTCTTGGCACATGCGCCATCGCTGGTCCGCCCACTCTTCCTCCCTCCCAGCACCAGGCCTGTCTCCCGCCCTCCCTCCAACCAAACAAGCAACCATCAACCCGCCCGCCCGTTCTCCCTCCCTCCCAGCACCAGGAACCCCCCCCCCTTCTCCTCTTAAATTTTAAAAGCGTACCTCCTCGGAGTTCATTCAGGCGGCGTGCGTCAGCAGTGGCAGCGAAGCGCTTGTTCTTCGCTCGGCGCGCCTTCCTTTCTGTCTCTCAAGCTCTGGTCCCGCCTATGGCAATACTTATGTACTTATGTACCCAGCACCAGGATGAGTGATGCTTCCTATTCCACATTGCCTTCTCTTGGGGCAGCCAACAGATCACACCCCGGTTCAGCGCCTCACAACACAAAACTAGATTTTGTATATATTTTTTAAACTTCCTTTTACTGTTATTTTACTTTACCCTTACTAGAATGTTTGTATGTTTGTCACTCACATTCTTATTCTTAAAATGGCATTCCATTTCATTTTCTACCTTTCTTTTTATCATATTTTATTATGTAAACTGCCTTGTTATGCTTTCAGGAAAGGCGGTATATAAATAAACTATGAACCATAAAACATCCACGGGTCCTGGAGCAGGAACAGGAGATGACTCAAACAAGTAAATCCTGACATTCTCTTTTCATTTGCCCACGGCATTGGGAGCTCCAGATCACAGACAGCAATGAGGCGCATGTTCTCTGTATGGCAGGAAAGATCCAGCAGAAATCCACCTGGGTGGACAATTCAAAGATCCCACGGTGTGGAGCAAGAAGATCAATGAAGTAGGAAAATGACCACAGCTTCAAGAAACAAGGGTACTTCAAGAAGATTTATTGAACAAGGACTCAACACAGGACCTGTGTTTCGACCAGGAGGCCTGCATCAAGAGTCTTATGAATAAACGAATGAGTAAAATCCTTAATGTGTTGTTTTATGACCTTGTGACACTACAGATTGGTCTTTAAAAAGATCTCGGCAATGGTGTCACTGGCTGAAAAGTAAAGTACGTCGTTTGTATATCCTCTTATTACCTCGTTTGATATACAAACGGCATACTTTACTTTTCAACCAGCGACACCATCACCGAGGTCCTTTTAAAGACCTCACAAGGTCAAAAGACAACACATTAAGGATTTTGCTCATTCGTTTATTCATAACGCTCCTGATGCAGGCCTCCTGGCCGAAACACAGGTCCTGTGTCGAGTCCTTGTTCAATAAATCTTCTTGAAGTACCCTTGTTTTTTGAAGCCGTGGTCATATTCCCACTTCACTGATCTTCTTTCTCTCTCTGTATGGCAGCCATCTTGCTTTTTCTAGGCTAAAATTTTAACCTCTACATTTAACAATGAAATTGATAGTTAGGACTCTGGAAGACGTAGGTCTTTACCCAGTTTAAGAATGACTGTGATTAATGCTCATTTCAAATGCCTCCCAAAACTACTGTCACGATTGTGACTATATTTCCTGTTGGACTTGCTTTGGGGTTCCTCCAGCCAAGCTAAGTCGGCGTGTAAATCCTGAAGCCTGGGTGGAAATCCTAAAATTCGTTCCAGTCCAGGATAGTCCATTCTGGGATCCTGTTCCAGCGAGGCTGTGTTCTGCTCTTGTGTTGCTGAGCCCCACCCTGCTGGTGACCTCACCTGTAGTGCCTTTATTACCACCTGAGAACTTTCTAAGTTTGCCTTTGCATCGCTATAGGTCAGTTGGTGTGCTTCTGCACTTCTGCTTCTATGTTCTGTTTGTGGGCTTTTGCCTCCTGCTTGTGTGTTCTGTCTGTGGGCTTTTGCCTCCTGCTTCTGTGTTCTCTCTGTGGGCTTTTGCCTCCTGCTCTAGTGTGTTGGTTTGTGGGCTTCTACCCTCTGCCTCAGCGTTCTGTCTGTCTGTGGGCTTTCTGTTTTATTTCCCTGTGTTTTGGTGGCTGCCTGGTGTTCAGCCTTCTGTTGTGTTCTGGTCTTAGGTGGTAATTGTAGCCCAGCTTTGGGTTTAGCCTTGTCTGCAGGGACAGTCTTAGGGCGAGATGACCGAGGCAACCGCATAGGGCCTCGCGCTCAAGGGGGCCCCGCGTGGCACACCTGAAGTCGCCCTACCCCGACCGCCCAAGCTCCAGTCCCCCGCCCTCTGAATTTTAAGTTACCTCGTCATCAACATCAGAGCGGCCGGCAGGTAGCAGCAGCCGTGAAAAGCGTGCTAGCTGCTGGGCGGCGCTTTGGGAGCCTTCCTTTCCTTTCCCTCATTCAGCTCTGGTCCCGCCCTCGTTTTGAGGGCGGGACCAGAGCTGAATGAGGGAAAGGAAGGCTCCCGAAGCGCCGCCCAGCAGCTAGCACACTTTTCACGGCTGCTGCTACCTGCCGGCCGCTCCGACGTTGACGACGAGGTAACTTTTAAAATTCAGAGGGCGGGGGGCCTTGGAGCTGGGTGGGAGCTGGGTGAGGGGCCTTGGAGCTGGTGGGTGGGAGGGAGAGAGAGAGAGACAGGCCTTGGAGCGGGGAGGGAGGTGGGCCTTGGAGCTGGTGGGTGGGAGGGAGAGAGAGAGAGAGAGAGAGACCGGCCAGCCAGCCTTGGAGCTGGGAGGGAGGGAGGGGGCCTTGGAGCTGGGTGGGAGCTGGGTGGGGGGCCTTGGAGGGAGAGAGAGAGAGACCAGCCAGCCGGCCTTGGAGCTGGGAGGGAGGGAGGGGGGCCAGGGAGCTGGGGAGCCCAGCCCTGGAGCTGGGGAGCCCTGGGGATGGCCCGGGAGCTCAGAGGGAGGGGTGGCCGGCCCTGGAGCTGGGGTGGGGGTGGGGCTAGGATGGGGCCTCATCAGATTGGTCTGCATAGGGCCCTGCAATTGCTAAGACCAGCCCTGCTTGTCTGTCTATTTTGTGTTCTTGTTTCCGTCTGCCTTGCCCTCCAGTCCTTGTTTGTGCAAGCTTGTTGCTGAGTCCTGTTACCTGGCCCTGTTAGTCAAGCTTGCTCTTGAGTTCTTTCCCCTGTGTGTGTTCCTGGATCCTGTAAGTCCTGCTGGCCACCTGCACCTGGGGGCTCAATCCCTGGGGATGGTGGTCAAGTGTAGGTGAAGTCTGTTCCAGTCCTGTATCCCTGTCTGCTTATCTATGTCTGTAGTTCCCTGCTGTGTTGGTGTGTGGCCCAGTACTGGTTGGGGGTTTTGCCTGCCACTGTCGCTCCACGGCAGTGGCCCAAGGGCTCACAAATCCTGTTTCCCCGTGAGAGACCTGACAACTACCCTGGTGTATAATTTGTGAAAAGTACACCTCCAGGGGGCCTACTAGTTGCAATTGCAGGAGCTTATAGAATTTGCTGAACCTGGTAAAGAACTTTAATGTGTGCTAACGTCAGAGGACGTTCTCGGTACTCCCCAACAGTAACCACACAGCCTTGACGCTTACTGCATTTTAATTTTGCTGTTAAAACATGATAAGTGCAAAAACTTACTGCATTTTTGTAAAAGGACCTCAGGTTACTCATGTGTTGTCTATAACCTGCTTATGGTGAGGAAATCTGTAAGTTTATAGTTTTATATAGACAATGGAATGAGGTAGGCCACAGAGGCTAATGTCTGACCAATATTTTTCCCAACACAGCATCAGCATTGAGAGCTTGGGGGCAGAGTTATAAATTGGTTTGTTTGGCCCCTCCATTCTAAAAGGTGTTCTGCTGCCCTAGAATAATCAGATAAATTTCCTTAGCTATCTTTATCCAGTTATTCAGTCACACTTACCTGGCTAAAGTGTGGCTGAATATCCAGATAAACTTGTGCACATAAAATTTGTATGATCATATTTAGGCCTGCTTTTTACATGACTGCACTCCTCTGGTGAAATGTATTGGTATAGTGCTGAATATTATGGTATCATTATCATATCTGGATACATTTTAAAAATGTACCCTCTTTTTACCTGAGTGCTGTAGCTACTAAGCTGAAGTAAAATATTACATTTTACTGTAGTGAAATTTACTGTGCCAGTCAGGTTAGTAACTCTTGTGGTAAATTTAATTTTGTGTTGCTGCAGCTGGGAATATTGCATGCTGCTAGCTGCAGCAGCGCAAACACAGCAGGCCAACTATATGTTAGAGGGTTGGTACTAGAAAAATTCCTCCCAGCCCCCTCTCTGGTTTCATGGCAATCCCCTAATCTTCTCCAATCCAGCCCCACCCCCACCACCTAACGCAGTATTCCTGGTGGATAATGGGAGGGCAGGAGTGATCCCTGTATGTTCCTGTCTCCATGGTGCCTGGATTAAAAATGGTACCACTTGACCCCCTAGTGGCAGCACTATGACACTGCAGCTAGGTGTCAGACTTCCAAATTAGAGGGCCTTTTACTAAAGTTTAGCACATGTTAACAGAATTAGCATGCACTAAGGGCCTTATTCTATAAAGGTTATGCTCCTAAATTTAAGAGCATAATTTATGGTACTAAATTAGGCACATACTCTATGCTCCAAAATAAATTATGCTCGTAATTTAAGAGCATAAATTTAGGAGCATAAATTATGCTCACAAATTAGGAACATAACCTTTATAGAATAAGGCCGTAAATGCTTAGAAGTCCATTTTATGTAACGTGCACTAATTCTATTAGTGTGCACTAAGCTTTAATAAAAGGGCCCCTTAGTGCATTCGCTGGGGGGTGGGGGGAGGGGAAGCATGGATCGGGGGGGGGGGGGGATTGAAGTTTATAACCTACTTTAAGATTCTCCCCAGAGCAGCCCAATGCTCCCAGGAAAGACAGATAATGCCAGCTCACAGCTATTGTTAGCTTTCCATAAATAACACAGCCTGTGAGGTTAAATGCAAACTGTGCTATTCATTTTGCATAATAATGGAGGTGCTTTGCATGCATTTACATGCTTTGCCTCTCATTATTATTTGAGTTGCACTAAAAATGTGTTAGGGGCAAATAAGCACATGATTTTGACATTTAACATTAGTCATTTGGCAAAAAAAAAAAAAGTGTTATTTCTTTATCATACATTAATAACTACCCCTAACAAGTTGTGGGGACAGCAATTGTACTGGGTAAAGACAGGGGGAAATTTTAGAACAGGTAAGGTTCCCAGGAAAAATGAGCCTTTACAGGCTTAAGTGTAGTGGATAATGGAACTGCATCGTACATTCCTTTGACAGAGAACTAGTAGATGAGTTTATCTTTTTGGGCAGACTGGATGGACCATACAGGTCTTTTTCTGTCGTCATTTACTATGTTACTGTGTTACTATGTCCTATTAGTCTTTCCTCTTGTTTGCTTCTACTAGCATTGTGATGACCACCTGTTCCACGTTCTTGGCATTTGGAATGATGCCCCTCCTCCTTTACATCTACTCCATGGCACTGGGTCAAGGGAATATAGAGAACATGGTGCCTTACCTGGGAATAGTCTTCTCACTGGTCATGACGCTTGTCCCTTGTGCCATCGGCATTTTCTTGAATGAGAAAAAGCCACAGTACAGTCGATGTGTGATCAAGGTAAGAATACAAAAGGGCAGTATATGGGTTCTAGCATATACTTATCATAGTGAGGAATTTCGTAGCAATTTCTAATGTAGAAATTGGGAACTTGTAAGGACGAGAGCTAGAAGGCAGCTTGGGAATAAGGTCACTACACTCTAGTTGGTTTCAACTGTTGAGTGAAGAGATTGGTTATGAGCACAACTGATCATAAGTTAAGATTTTTTGTTTGTTTGTTATTTAATGATAATCAATCATTGATTGGGATTTATTAACTGCCTTTATGAAGATATTCACCCAAGGCGGTGTATAGGTACAGTTTAACATAAAACTTACAATTTTATTAACAGCATAACAATAGTAAAATAACCAAGAAGTTAAATAACACTTGAAAAATATTGTGGACACTTTACACTGAGGAAGGTTTTTTTTGTTTTGTTTTGTATTGTTTTTGCCAATGATTGAAAATAGATCTGGGACTTGAGTCCTGTAAAGTTCCTGAAACTTTTTTCCTTCACTATTTGAGTTAATTTAACAGGCTAAAGAAATTTAAATAACTCAAATTTAAATAATATTCCAACTGTGGCTTCTCAATATAACAGAGTGACGTGAGTAGATAATGGCAGATAAAGACCTGTATGGGCCGTTCAGTCTGCCCGACAAGATAAACTCTTAGCAAAGGTAAGATGTGATACTACATAGTCATACTTGATCTTTATTCATCCTTGCCATTTTCAAGGTACAGGCCATAGAAGTCTGCCTGGCACTGGCCTTGTTCTCTAATTACTGAAGTTGTCATCAAAGCCCCACTACACCCCATACAAATCTGTCCAGCAATGATCAGGGCACAGACCATAGAAGTCTGCCAACACTGACTTTGCTTCTCAATTACTGGTGTTGCCTTCTAATCACTGCTGTTTGTTTGGTTCCTTGCCTTCCATACAGGATTTCTTTGTGTTTATTCCACGCATTTTTTTAATTCTATTATTGTTTTCATCTCTACCACCTCCCATGGCAAGGCATTCCAAGCATCTACCACCCTCTCCATGAAAAAGTACTTCCTGACATTATTCCTTTATCACTCCCTCTGCAACCTCAATTTATGTCCTCTAGTTCTACCACCTTCCTGTCTCTGGAAAAGGTTTGCTTGTATATTAATACCTTTCAAATATTTGAATGACTGTATAATATCACCCCGTCTCTCCTTTCCCCTAGGGTATACATCTTGAGGTCATCAAGTCTCTCTTGTGGCGCAAACCCCATACCATTTTCGTCACTTTTCTCTGAATCGCTTCAAGTCTTTTTATGTCCTTAGCAAGAAATGACCTCCAAACCTGAACCCAATATTCAAAGTGGAGCCTCACCAGTGACTTGTACAAGTGCATCAACACCTCCTTTCTTCTGCTGGTTATACCGCTCTCCATTCATCCTAGCTTCCTTCCAGCCATGTCATCTTGAGATCCTCAGACACCATCATCCCATCTCCTGAGCTCCTCTTATCTGGTACTTCTCCTTTGGAGTTATGCACCCCAAATAAATCACTCTGTACTTCTTTGCATTAAATTTTAACTGCCAGACCATTGACCATTCTTCTAATTTTTTGAGATCGCTTCTCATGGTTTATACTCCCTTCGTGTCATCTGCAAAAAGGCAAACTTTTCCTTCTAACCCTTCAGCAATGTCTCGCACAAATATATTAAACAGAATTGGCCCCAGCACCAACCCTTGAGGCACTCCTCTACTCACCTTCCTTTCCTCAGAGCTGATTCCATTTACCACCACCCTCTGCCAGCTTCCAATCCAGTTCACCACTTTGGGTTCTAAGTTCAGCCCTTTCAGCTTATTCACTAGTCTACTGTGAGGGACTGAATCAAAGGCTTTGCTGAAATCCAAGTAGGTTACATCTAGTGCATGTCCTTTATCCAATTCTTTGGTCACCCAGTCAAAGAAATCAATCAGATTTATTTGTCAGGATTTTCCTTTGGTAAAGCCATGTTGCCTCAGATCCTGCAACCTGTTGGATTCTAGAAAGTTAACTCTTTTCCTTCATCAGCAACTCCATTATTTTTCCTACCACCATCATGAGGTTTACTGGAATGTAGCTTCCCACTTCTTCTCTGTCCTTGCTTTTGTGAAGAAGGTCCAATTCCGTGGAACCTCTCCTATCTCTAAAGATCTATTAAATAAATTCTTAAGAGGTCCCACCAGGATTTCTCTGAGTTCTCTCATGATCCTGGGATACATCCCATCTGACCCCATAACTTTGTCCACTTTCAGATTTTCAAGTTATTTATAAATGCTTTCTAATCACCGCAATATCCATTCCATTCCCAGATATACCTTCAGCAGCTGAACACAGTCCTTCTCCAAGATTTTCTTCCGTGAACACCAAAGAGAAGTATTTGTTTAGCAGGTTCACTTTATCGTCATCACACTCCACATAGCTCTTCTCAGCATCTTTCAGTCTTACAATTCCATTCTTAGCCTTTCTCCTTTCCCCAATATATCTGAAAAAGGTCTTGTCACCTCCCTTACTTCTTTAGCCATTTTTTCTTCAGCCTGTGCATTTGCTAGCCATATTTCTCTCGTCACTTCTTTGAGTTTACTTTGGTAATCTTTTCAGTAATCCTCTTGTTGAGTTCTTCTGTTATTTCTTGAAAGCAGCCTCTTTTGCCCTTAATTTTTCGGCCACTTGTTTGGAGAACCACATGAATATTTCAGCCTTGTAGACAGCGCATTAAAAACCAAGCTCATCTATTCTGATTGGTACTGCCTCCTTGGAGTGGAGGAGTAGCCTAGGGGACCTGGGTTTGATCCCCACTGCAGCTCCTTATGATTCTGGGCAAATCACTTAACTCTCCGTTGCCCCAGGTACAAATAAGTACCTGTATATACTATGTAAACCGCTTTGAATGTATATGAAGTCCCATTTCCCTTTTCCTTTCTATTTCACCACAGTCTCCCATCTTATCGACATGTATAATACATAAATCTTGTATATCACCGTAACTCAAATAATGTATTCTAACAAAGTAATGTATTAAATATGGATATAATTTTTTATAGTTTAACACAGAAATACATATACATATACAGCTTACTGTACGTCTAAAGTCTGCACTATATATGGAAAAAGACTTGTATAAAATTCCACAACCACAGCAGCCATAGCAGAGAAACTAAGTGAATTTTTTTGCTTCAGTCTTCACAAGGAAGATGCGGGGGAGATACCAGTGCCGGAAATACATTCAATGCTGATGAAGCAACACACAAACAGCAAAGGTGACAACAAAAAGTTCCAAAACAATGGTGTGGTGCAGGATCTTATTAATAGGTATAAATGATTCAACATGAGCTGTGATTCGGCCATAAGGCCTGCCTCAGGAGTCAATACCAGTTAATTACACAATGGTCTAATCCTGTATAAAGAGAATAAATGCACTAAAAGAAAGATCATAAGAATAAATACATTGATACAAAAAATAATCTGTACTACAGACCAAAAAAAAAAGAACCTAAAGAGCTGAGATATCTAGTCTCAAATGCAAACACTTAAAGGAGCCACATAAACAATTTTGTCAAATGAAATGTCAACCCGCAATGAAATCAAGACAATGAGGTAGAAAAACAAGAACAAAAGAGGCAGAAAAAAGAAGAAGAGCACTGAGCATTCATGGCCTGCCAGCGGCAGTGTCAGCTCCAAGCAAATGCTTCCAGCTGCCATGTGGAAGAGCACTGGCTGCCCAGGGAGGAGGAAATCTTCAGCTAACCGGTTTGGGGGATCCCTGCCAGCTCAGGAATTTACTATTTTGAGTTTGCGGGCAGGAAGGAGGGGTGGAGAGCAGAGAGTGGAGCAGAGGGGAGCCAGGGGAATGAATTCCATGCCCACCTTCCTTGGGCTCAGGCCCACACAAAACTAGCCATCTGGTTATGGCCCTAAATCTAAGGTGGCAATTCTATACATTGGTGGCCAGATTTCAGTGTTAAAATGCAGCGTAGGTCATGCCAGTTCTATAACAGTATCTGGCACTTCCACTCATCCCAGCATCACCCTCTATCTGTTCCCTCTTTCCTTTAGGTGTACCTGGACACAACGTGGTCATCTTGCTTTAGTGTATCTGCCCCTCTGGAATAGTCTCCCTCTCTACATGAGGCTTTTTGATTAGCTTTCGAAGGTTGCCCTTCTTCATCAGATCGGAAATAAGCAAATGTTGGTAGATGACAGTATACATAAGTGAAACATCAAAGCATTCCAGTGACAGTCTAACAGGATGGGTCAGTGGCGTTCCTAGGGGGGCTGATATCCAGGGCGGATCGCCGATGCGCCCTGCCCCCTGGGTGCAGCGACACCCCCCCGGATGCAGTGCAACCCCCCGGCGAAAGGACCCCCCCCCCCCCGCGAAAGAACCCCCCCCCCCCGGGTGCAAGCCACTGGGGGGGGGGGTGCCGCGCGCGCCTGTCCTTCCTTCGTTCCATGCTCCCTCTGCCCCGGAACAG
This sequence comes from Microcaecilia unicolor, assembly GCF_901765095.1. NCBI lineage: Eukaryota > Metazoa > Chordata > Amphibia > Gymnophiona > Siphonopidae > Microcaecilia > Microcaecilia unicolor. The sequence continues at coordinate 133,278,971 of NC_044039.1, forward strand.
GAAGTAACCTGTTCCGGGGCAGAGAGAGTATGGAAGGACAGGTGCGGCGCCCCCCCCCCCCCCCCCAGGAACGCCACTGGGATGGGGGTGGATAAGTGAGAGACAGGAGGAGTCGGGTGGATGGGGGACACGGAGATATGCATGGAGGCATGAGGGTGATAAAACAGTACAAATAAGTACCTGTATATGTTTCATTTGTCAGTCAAAGGCATTGTGACAATGGCCATGGCCACATTTTAAAAGTTGTAGAAATAAAAAACTTTTATGTGGTTGATTTATCGTGTCTGGCCTGGGGGTATATATCCCTGAAAGTTATAAGCAACTGAAATGGACTATCTACAAATAATGGGCACTGCGATGGGCACCAGGACAGCACCCCAATTTGCCAACCTCTTTATGGCTGAGCTGGAAGAGACATTTCTGAATACATACCAGACCAAACCCCTAAAATACTACCAGTACATCGATGACATTTTTATGATTTGGACTGAGGAGGAATGTGGTAGCTGTGTTAGTCCACTCTTAAGGTTATCAATAGAAATCAAACAAAATAAAACATGGAAAAGAAAATAAGATGATACCTTTTTTATTGGACATAACTTAATACATTTCTTGATTAGCTTTCGAAGGTTGCCCTTCTTCGTCAGATCGGAAATAAGCATGCGATGAAACTACAGTGTATAAATTTAAAACAAATCGGAGAAAATGTTTCTTCACCCAACGCATAATTAAACTCTGGAATTCGTTGCCGGAGAACGTGGTGAAGGTGGTTAGCTTGGCAGAGTTTAAAAAGGGGTTAGAAGGTTTCCTAAAGGACAAGTCCATAAACCACTACTAAATGGGAAAAATCCACAATTCCAGGAATAACATGTATAGAATGTTTGTACATTTGGGAAGTTTGCCAGGTGCCCTTCTAGTGCTCAGAGAACAGTGCACAAACAAACTCTGCCCATACTGCCGAAAACCTAACGCCAGCTCAGAACTGGCATTGGAGTATTTGAAGAGAGGATTTCTAATTTTATTCAGCTTAAATCTGCCAGTTTAGATTTATTTCAGAAGTGGAAGGAGGAAGCACGTGCAAGCCTCTAAATGCTGGGAGCAAAAACAAATGTGTGTGGGTCTGAGCAAACCTGAAAGTGAAAGCACACATTGAGGGGCATAATCGAAAGTGGATGCCCATCTCCATGGGCAGCCATGCGAAGGGGCGGGATAAACTGTATTTTCGAAAACCATCTTTTTTTCGATAATATGGGTTGTGTGGGGCAAATGCCTAGGATTTGGGCGTTTTTGAGCTGGGCGCTATCGGTTTTCAGCGATAATGGAAACCGAAGGTGCCCAGCTCAAAAACGAACAAATCCAAGGCATTGGGTCGTGGAAGGGGCCAGAATTCATAGTGCACTGGTCCCCCTCACATGCCAGGACACCAACCGGGCACCCTAGGGGGCACTTTTACAAATTAAAAAAAAAATTTAAATAGCTCCCAGGTGCATAGCACCCCTCCCTTGTGTGCTGAGCCCCCCAAATCCCCCCCAAAACTCACTGCCCACAAGTCTACACCATTACCATAGCCCTAAGGGGTGCAGGGGGCACCTACATGTGGGTACAGTAGGTTTTGGGGGGTTTGGAGGGCTCAACATTAACCAGCACAAGTGGAACAGGTAGGTGGGGGATGGGCCTGGGTCCACCTGCCTGATGTCCACTGCACCCACTAACAACTGCTCCAAGGGACCTGCATACTGCTGTCAGGGAACTGGGTATGACATTGAGGCTCGCATACAGGCTGTCAAAAAAAGTTTTTTTAAGTTCTTTTTTTGTGATGGGAGAGGATTACTGACCACTGGGGGAGTCAGGGGAGGTCATCCCCGATTCCCTCCAGTGGTCATCTGGCCAGTTGGGGCACTTTTTTGGGACTTGGGTCGTGAAAAAAAAGGGTCCAGCAAAAGCGACCCAAATTCTCGCTTCTGTCGCCCTTTTTTTTCGATTATCGGCCGAAGGCGCCCATCTCTCCTCTGCCGATAAACACGCCCCAGTCACACCTTCACCACACCTCTAACACGCCCTGTCAACTTTGTTCGTTCCCGCGACGGAGTGCAGTTGAAGATGCCCAAAATCGGCTTTCGATTATACCAATTTGGGCGCCTTAGCGAGATGGGCGCCCATCTTCCGATTTGGGTCGAAATATGGGCGCCCATCACTTTCGAAAATAAGGCCGATTGGCATCTGTTTTCTGCATTAAACATAAGCCTTTCAAGTGAAAACATTTTTTTGAAAAGCTTATATTTATAGGCACAGAAGAATGGACCTGATGTGTGCTTCACTTCCTGATTTGCCTGGGCATGTGCACAAGAGCAGTGCCTGCCGTGAAACTCTTGTGCACATGCAACAGGCACATTCCTCCCCCTTACTTTCGGTCTCACAGCATGCATACCAGGGCCGCCGAGAGGGGGAGGCATGGGGGGCAAAATTCCCCGGGCCTGGCGCCGGGGTCTCTCGCCCTCTCCTGCTCCTAGACCACTGGCGCTGCAGTCCCCAGTTTCCACCTACCTACCCTCAGCTCCCTTTTGTCTGCCACCCAACCATCTTCATTAAAAAAAAAATCTCAAAATCGGCAGCGGAGCACCTTCTGTGTGAAAGCGGCAGATCGCCTCAGGCGGGCCTTCCCTCACTGTGTCCCGCCCTCATGAAATAGGAAGTTACATGAGAGGAGGGTGAGACACAGTGAGGGAAGGCCCGCCTGAGGCAATCTGCTGCTTTCACACAGAAGGCGCTGCCGATTTTGAGATTTTTATTTTTTTAATGAAGGTGGTCAGATGGCAGACAGAAGGGAGCTGAGGGTAGGTAGGTGGAGACTGGGGACTACAGTACCAGCTGCCTGGGAGCAGGAGAGGGAGGCAACAGCAGTAGCGATTGGGGGGGGAGGCAAGGGCGGCGGCGATCCTTGGGGGGAAGGTGGGGTGGCGGCGACCCTTGGGGGGGGGCTGGTGGCAGCCTTGCCCAGGCCCTGCTCAGATTCTCGGCTGTCCTGATGCATACCATTAGCACTGAACATTGGAGAACTAAGTTTGGTGCAGTTCCCACAGTATAGTTTGGGTGCTGTTTCCTATAGCACGGGAGTTCTGATAATGGGTCCACTAGAGCAAGTGCACATAACCAGCAATTCAGGCACCATTCACAGGCACCTAACAAATGGTACACAATGATAGAGCCAGATGCTCACAACCTAATGCCAGTGCTGGACAAGGATGGATGGTAGGGGGACAGGAGGGTTGCTGGACATGGGTGGATGGAGAGCAGGGGAGAGGAGGGCTGCTAGACATGGGTGGATGCAGGGCCGTGCCTAGGGTCTCTGGCCCCCCCCTGCAGACTATCAGTTGGCGGCGGCGTGCCCCCCCCCTTGTGAAAATGATCGCTCACCACTTGCCACACTGACAGGAATTGTCAGCAATATTCTTAGAAACAAATTGCTATACATTGCAAAATAAGATAGCAGATGTAAATTCTCAAAGTGGACATATTCCAAACACTAAAATGAAAATAAAATGATTTTTTTTCTACCTTTGTTGTCTGGTGACTTTCTTTTTCTGATCATGCTGGCCCAGTATCTGATTCTGCTGCTATCTGTCCTCTTAACTCCGTTTCCAGGGCTTCCTTTCCATTTATTTCTTTCCTTTCCTCCTTTCTTCTTCATTTCTGGTCCTCAGCTTCTGCCTATTTTCTTCATCCATGTGCAGTTTTTCTCCTCTCTTCCTTTTCCCTCATTTCATCTCCTTCATCTTTCTTCCCTCCCCTCTATGTCCAGCAATTTCTCCTCTCTCCCTGAGCCCTGCCCTCCCATCCATGCTCCTCTGCCCCTGCCCCCTCCATTCATCCTTTTCCAGCAATTCCTCTCTCTCCCTGAGCCCTGCCCTCCCAATCCATGCCCATCCATGCTCCTCTGTCCCCTGCCCCCTCCATTCATCCTTTTCCAGCAAGTCCCCTCTCTCCCTGAGCCCTGCCCTCCCAATCCATGCCCATCCATGCTCCTCTGTCCCCTGCCCCCTCCATTCATCCTTTTCCAGCAATTCCTCTCTCTCCCTGAGCCCTGCCCTCCCAATCCATGCCCATCCATGCTCCTCTGTCCCCTGCCCCCTCCATTCATCCTTTTCCAGCAAGTCCCCTCTCTCCCTGAGCCCTGCCCTCCCAATCCATGCCCATCCATGCTCCTCTGTCCCCTGCCCCCTCCATTCATCCTTTTCCAGCAATTCCTCTCTCTCCCTGAGCCCTGCCCTCCCAATCCATGCCCATCCATGCTCCTCTGTCCCCTGCCCCCTCCATTCATCCTTTTCCAGCAAGTCCCCTCTCTCCATGAGCCCTGCCCTCCCAATCCATGCCCATCCATGCTCCTCTGTCCCCTGCCCCCTCCATTCATCCTTTTCCAGCAATTCCCCTCTCTCCCTAAGCCCTGCCCTCCCATCCATGCTCCTCTGTCCCCTGCCCCCTCCATTCATCCTTTTCCAGCAATTCCTCTCTCTCCCTGAGCCCTGCCCTCCCAATCCATGCCCATCCATGCTCCTCTGTCCCCTGCCCCCTCCATTCATCCTTTTCCAGCAAGTCCCCTCTCTCCCTGAGCCCTGCCCTCCCAATCCATGCCCATCCATGCTCCTCTGTCCCCTGCCCCCTCCATTCATCCTTTTCCAGCAATTCCCCTCTCTCCCTGAGCCCTGCCCTCCCAATCCATGCCCATCCATGCTCCTCTGTCCCCTGCCCCCTCCATTCATCCTTTTCCAGCAATTCCCCTCTCTCCCTGAGCCCTGCCCTCCCAATCCATGCCCATCCATGCTCCTCTGTCCCCTGCCCCTCCATTCATCCTTTTCCAGCAATTCCCCTCTCTCCCTTCCATGACCCCCCCCTCGCATCCATGCTCCTCTCTCTCCCATGTCCCAGCCTGGCCCGCCCTCTTCTCCCCCCCCCCTTCGCATCCATGCTGTCGTTTCTCCCCTGCCCTCCCGCTCCCATTGTTCAACTGCCCACCCTCTTCTCTCCCCCCAACATCCCTTTTCTTTTTTTTTCTTTTTAAATTTACCTCCGTGGCGGTTCCGGCAGTGCAGCGTCAGTGAAGGAGGCGGCGCTCCCGAAGTCGCTAGCCTTCCCTTCGCTGTGTTCCGCCTTCTGACATCAGAAATGACATCAGAAGAAGGCGGAACACAGCGAAGGGAAGGCTAGCGACGTCGGGAGCACCGCCTCCTTCACTGACGCTGCGCTGCCGGAACCGCTATGGAGGTACATTTAAAAAGGAAAAAAAAAGAAAAGGGATGTTGGGGGGAGGGCGAGCGAGGTGAGCATGGTGCGGCAGCGCCCCCCCAGAGGGAAGCGCCCCCCTGCCATGCTTACCTCGCTTACCGTGTTGGCACGGCCCTGGGTGGATGGAGGAGAGGGAAGGGAGAGAGAAGAAATGCTGGGCATGGATGGAGGCGAGGAAAGAGTGAGGAAGGAGATGAGATGAGGGAAAAGGAAGAGAGGAGAAAAACTGCACATGGATGTAGAAAATAGGCAGAAGCTGGATCCACTGGACAGTCAAGTCTGCAGAGGACCCAGCTTTTACATACGGATGTAGGGCAAGAAATGAAGAAGAAAGGAGGAAAGTAAAGAAATAAATGGAAAGGAAGCCCAGGAAACTGAGTTAAGAGGACAGATAGCAACAGAATCAGATACTGAGCCAGCATGATCAGAAAAACAAAGTCACCAAAGGTAGGAAAAATCATTTTATTTTCATTTTAGTGTCTGGAATATGTCCAGTTTGAGAATTTACATCTGCTGTCTTATTTTGCACTGGGTATACTGGAGCCATAACAGCTTACAGAAATTAGTTATAATGAAAAAAAATCACTTTATTTTTTTTTCTCCTATACTAGTATAATATTTTCAATGATGTCTGTTTATATGCACTATGGCTGGTATAAGGGGTATGACAAATGTGGGTGTGGCTATAATAAGGGGTGGAGTCATATGTGGTGACTCCACCCACAATGAGTACCGGCACTTTTTTTCTACAAAAAAAGCACTGAAGCCAGCTAATGTTTAGTGCTTAAAACAGGCTGCATAAATAGCAGGACTACCTTTAACTGCTAAGCACTTAGGGCCCTTTATACCAAGCTGCGGCAAAAGGGGGCCGGTGCTGCCCTCAGTGCATGTTTTACACACATGCCGAGGTCCCCTTTTACCGCAGCTGGTAAAAGGGAAGTCTCGCTTTCCTACAGGAAATGGCTGGGTGGCAAGTAAAGCGCTTGCCGCACAGCCATTTCGGGGTGGGAAGCCCTTACCGGCACCACATTAACCCGGCGGTCACCGGGCAGCGCGCAGCACTGCCCAATTACCGCGGGGTACACTCCGGCGCTACAAAAATAAATAAATATTTGTTGCGCCAGAAATGACGGCACGCTAGGGTGGGAAGTGCCGCTGGGCTGCGGCGCTAGCCCGGCGGTACTTCCTGTATAGTGAGCAATAAGCCTTACCGCCGCTTAGTAAAAGGAGACCTTAACTGGTTAGCACTGAATATTGCCTAACCGGCTAAGTTGCCATGGTAAAAGTTGCCATGGTAAGAAATGAAACCTGATATTCAATGCCAGTCACTGAAAATGGCTCGGCATTGAATATATAGGTTTAATACCGGCGGCAGACAGCAAAAACATTGCTGGTTGAATATCAGGAGGATTGTGCACACTTACTAAAATATGCATGTATGAATGCGAAATAAATTGGCGATTAGTGTGTGCCAAAGAATGTAAAGGTGTACGTGCACTATTCATGGGTGAATCTTCCATGAAAAATAGATGCATACTTTCCCTTAAGTTAAGCAATCTATTATAAAGCAGTCCCTTCGTATGCATTTGCTCCCCTGTCACAATCAGTTTCTTTTATTTTACTTTTTGAATAGATCAACTGCCTTTTTTAAACAGGTTATAGAAGGACACCTCTTTTGTTTAACATGCTGTATTGTGGGAGGGTATATTACCATGATGGGCTGTGAATGAATTGGCAAATTGACTTTTAAACTGTGACCCTCTGTTTTTCTTTTTTGTCAACTTCTGATTTGCAATTTCATGTCACAGGGTTTTGTTAGATGGGGTTACCAATGCATCTAGGTAGCAATGGCTTTGGAATAAGTCCACTTCCAATTAGAAACTGAGACATGCAGTTTGAATATTTGATTTTCTCCCCTCTCTCCTTTTAGTTTGGGATGGCCACCATGATTCTAGCCTCTATTGCAATAATCATTCTGTCAGCCAAGTACATCGGAAGCACTATTGTCACAGTCTTCTCACCACCCCTGGTGGGAACTGCCGCCTTGATGCCAGGGATTGGTTACCTGCTGGGATATCTCTTTTCTACAGTGTTCAAACTCAATGCAAGGTATGTTCCCTCATATTAGTGATGTCTTCACAATGTATATTATCACTCACTGAAGTCACAACACACGGATATGAGGCTTCCTTTCAGTAGCTCCTTGGCAGCTAAAGAAGGGACCTAGGGGGGGTCTCAAAATCTCCCCTTGTGCAACTTCTCTGAGCCATTCTGTTGATCCAATAAAAAGGTTATCACAGCCTGCAAAGATCCAGTTTACTCCAGAACAGGGGCGGACTGAGCGTGGTCTGGGCCTTTGGGCAATAAGGACCATTGGGCCCCCACAGTCCTGCAGCAAAATTGGCCATCTGGGTCAGACCAATGGTCCATCTAGTCCAGTATCCTGCTTCTAACAGTGGCCAATCCAGGTCACAAGCACCTGGCAGAAACCCAATTAGTAGCAACATTCCATGCTACCAATCCCAGGGCAAGCAGTGGCTTCCCCATGTCCATCTCAATAATAGAATGGACTTTTCCTCCAGGAATTTGTTCAAACCCAGATGTTGCCTGGGGCTAGGTAGTGTGACATCATCAGGGTGGGCCTTGATAAGGAAGTGGTGTTGTTTCCTTCAGAGCCTTTGCAACGGTTGTGTTTGCTTTAGGTAGGGTGGTGCAGTGTGCACTTCTGACTTTGTGTCTAGTTTCCCTGCTTGCTTTTGCTAAGGTCCAGGTTAGTGTTAGTGCAGTGTGCACTGGTGACTGTGTGTTTAGCTTTCCTGCTTTTCCCTTATGGTTCCCCTGCTTTTCCCTCTTGGTTTTGGAAGCATTGCTATGTGTAGGGCTTTGGAAGCTCTGTTGCTGATAGAAGTACTTCAGGGTTTGGTGTTGTTAGGAACACTGCAGAGTTTGCTGTTAGAAGTACTTCTGGGTTTGTGCTATTGGGAGCATTGCAGTCTTTGCTGTTGGTGTTTGGTGATTTAGAATCACTCTTGGCTTATGTGTTAGCTTCCCTGCTTTTTCCTTGTGGCTCCCCTGTCTTCCCTTTAAATGCTAGGAGCTCTTCTGGTTGCTTGCCAGAGTAGTGCTTAGGAAGCTCCTTGTTAGTTTTGTATCTAGCTTGCTAGAGCAGTGCTTAAGTAGCTTGTTAGTTTTGTGTTTAGCTTGTTAGTGTAGAGCTCTGCTTGTAGCTTGGTGCTTAGTAGCACCTGTGTTAGCTTTGTGTTTAGTTCCCTGCTCTGTTAGTTTAGGGCTTAGGAAGTCCCTTTCTTGAGCAGGGCTTAGGAGCTCCTGTTTAGTATAGGGCTTAGGAAAAAAGGGCTTCCTAAGCCCTATACTAAACAGGAGCTCCTAAGCCCTGCTCAAGAAAGGGACTTTCCTGACAAGTTTACTGTTAGGAACACTCCTGCTGGTTTAGGGCTTGGGAGCACGTAGATCAGTTTAGGTTTAGGAGTACTTCTGTTTTCAGTCTTGGTCCCTGTGTCATCCGGTATCCAGTAAGTCCTGCCGGCTACTCGAACCCAGGAGCTCAACTCCTGGGGGGCTTAGTAGCTAAGTGCAGGTGAAGCTGTGTGGACCAGTCCGGTGTGCTCCAGTCTGGTGTTCCAGTCCTGTGTCCCCCAGTCCGGGGGATTCCAGTCCATGTGTTCCGGTTCGCTGGGCAGTGCCTGCAGTCCCTGCCGGTGTGCTTGCCCAGTGTTGGTTGGTGGGTTTTGCCTGCTGCTGTCGCTCCTCGGCAGCAGCCCAAGGGCTCACGTTTGCTCCAGAGCCCGGCCCCGCGGGCTCTGAACCTGAGAACCTGACACCAGATATGCTAACCACTGTTAGCACATCCTCCGGCAGTGAGTTCCAGAGCATAACTATTCTTTGAGTGAAAAAATATTTCCTCCTCTTCGTTTTTAAAGTATTTCCATGTAATTTCATTGAGTGTCCCTTGGTCTTTGTGCTTTTTTAAAGAGTGAAAAATCAATTTACTTCTACCTGTTCTACATCACTCAATCATATCTCCCCTCAGCTGTCTCTTTTCCAAGCTAAAGAGCCCTAATATTTTAGCCTTTCCTCATATGAGAGGAGTTCCATCCCCTTTTTCATTTAGGTTGCTATTCTCTGAACGTTTTCTAATTCCGCTATATCTTTTTTGACATATGGTGACCAGAATTGAATGCAATACTCAAGGTGAGGTCGCACCATGGAGCGATACAGAGGCATTATAATATTCTTGATCTTATTTTGCATCCCTTTCCTAATAATTCCTAGTATCCTGTTTGCTTTTTTTGGCCACTGCTGCACGCTGGACAGAAGATTTCAGCGTATTGTCTACAATGACACCTAGATCTTTTTCTTGGGTGCTGACTCCTAAGGTGGACCCTAGCATTAGGTAACTATGATTCGGATTATTCTTCCCAATGTGCATCACTTTGCATTTGTCCACATTAAATTTCATCTGCCATTTGGATGCTCAGTCTTTCAGGTTCCTGATGTCTTTCTGCAATTTTTCACAATCCGCATGTGTTTTGACAATTTTGAATAGTTTTGTGTCTTCTGCAGATTTAATCACCTCACTCATTGTTCCAATTTCCAGATCATTTATAAATATGTTAAATGCCACTGGTCCCAGTACAGATCCCTGCGGCACTCCACTATTCACCCCCTCCATTGAGAAAAATGGCCATTTAACCCTACCCTCTGTTTTCTGTCCAATAATCAGTTCCTAATCCACAGAAGGACATTGCCTCCTATCCCATGAATTTTTAGTTTATTCAGGGGTATCTCATGAGGAACTTTGTCAAAATCTTTCTGAAAATCTAGATACACCATCTACCAGCTCACCTTTATCCATGTTTATTTATACCTTCAAAAAAATGAAGCAAATTGGTGATGCAAGACTTCCCTTTACTGAACCCATGCTGACTCTGTCCCATTAAACCATGTTTACCTATGTGTTCCATAATTTTATTCTTTATAATAGTTTCCACTATTTTCCCCGGCACTGAAGTCAGGCTTACCAGTCTGTAATTTCCCGGATCACCCTGGAACACTTTATAAAAATTGACATTACATTGACCACTGTCCAATCTTCAAGTACTACAGATGATTTTAATGACAGGTTATAGATCACTACCAGAATATGCCATCTGGTCCAGGTGATTTATCACACTTTAGCTTGTCAGTTTGGCTCAGTAAGTCTTCCAGGTTCACCGAGATTTCTTTCGGTGCTTCTGCATCGCCACCCCTAAAAAACATTTCTGGTATAGGTAGATCTCTCTTACATCTTCTTCCGTAAAGACCGAAATAAAAAGAATTCATTCAATCTCTCCACTATGATCTTGTCTTCCCTGAGTGCCCCTTTTGCTCCTTCATGATCTAATGGTTCCACGGATTCCCTCACAGGATTTCTGCTTCTACTGTACCTGAAAAAGGTATTACTATGAGTTTATGTCACCACAGCAAGTTTTTCTTCATATTCTCTTTTAGCCTTCTTTATCAATGCTTTGTATCTAGCTTGACACTTCTTATGTTGCTTCTTCTTTTCTTTATTTGGATCCTTTTTCCATTCTCTGAAGGATGCCCTTTTGGCTCTAATAGCCTCTTTCGCTTCAGCTTTTAGCCATGCTGGCTTTCATTTGCTCTTCTTTCCACCTTTGCTAATACGTGAAATACATCTGGCCCGGGCTTCCAAGATTGTATTTTTAAACAACATCCATGCCTAATGTAAAGACCTAACCTTTGCAGCCAACCCTTTCAGCTTCTTTTTAACCATTTTCTTCATTTTTTCATAGTCACCTTTCAAAAATGAAATGCTGCTACAGTAGAATGCAATTGTTGCTAGTATTCATGATGGTTGATGGAGAAGCTTGGTTGAAAATAAAACTATGCTGAAGTTGGTATGTATTTTATAGAACTGCTTGTGACCATGAGTATAATATATGCCTGAAAGAGCTGTTTGTGGGACTGCTATCTGCAGATAATGCTGTTTTGTATCAATATATTAAGGAAACCTCTTAGATTTTAAATAATTGTCAGTATGTGAAATGTTGCTATGATATTATGGATTTGCATTGATATAGAAAATATCATGCAAGTGAGTGTGGGCTATGACTAAATGAATACAAGAGTGAGAGAGTAGAAGTATATATAAGGAAAATATGGTTTAGTTCATAATTAATTATATGAAATTCTAACCTTAGAGTAAGCCAAAACATTATTTAAAATCAAGTACTGTGATCCCAGGTAAGAAAGTGGCATCAGCCCTTTAAAAGCAGCCTTTGCATGGACAAAGTTCAGCTGCTGTTTTAAAACAGACAGCTGTTAAAATATTTAAGGTATTATATGACAAGGTAAAAGAAGCAGGATTGTGAAACTAGATTCCTAATTTTTCTGCATGTATATTAAAGTCTTTAAAGTGTTAAAATTACTCCCAGAGGCACTAGCAGAAGTCATTTTGGCAGTATTTGTGGCCAGAGTTACATTAACCTGACATATGAGTTAATACATTAGCTGCCAGAAACACTGAAAGGAGCATATTTATTTGACTAGATGTTTGTAGCCACATGCATAGACAGAGTGAGGGGCATTAATAGATCATTTATAACAAATGATCACAATATTATTTTCAGATTGCAGAGAGTATGATTTTCCGCTGCATATCCCTTTGGCTATTTGGCAAAACTATTTGCCCCTCTCCCCAGGAGATCAAAATGAATTGAGCTCATTCTGTCTTTACGCACACCTCTAATACATTCTAGACTTGTGTTCACACTAGGAGATTGGAGAGCAAACTCCAGGTTCATCCTTGCGTAGTTAACCCTGCCCAAAATGTTCATGTACCTTCCCCTCCTGTCACATTCTGTTTCTGTGCCATCTGTATACTGAATTGTATACTCTTGACTTAATGTAAGCCACATTGCGCCTGCTTATGTGGGGAAATGTGGGGTAAAAATGCACCAAATAAATAAATAAATGTGTGAAAAGCATGGTACTGGAGTTATTGTTGCAGACTTCATTTGACATGCTTGCTTTAACTCTGGAAACTGGATTTTTAGCAGTATCATAACCAGCATGCCACTAATAAATGCTTGTTTTCACATCTACTGTCACAGATGCAAAAGGACTGTCTCAGTGGAGACGGGGTGCCAGAATGTCCAGCTCTGCACTGCTATCCTCAAAGTGGCATTTACACCTGAAGTCATGGGTTCCCTCTATTTGTTTCCCTTTCTCTACTTACTGTTTCAAGCAGGGGAGGGACTTCTACTGATTCTGGTCTTCAAGTGTTATGGAATGATGAAGGCACCTACAGGTAAGCATAGTATAATACTGGATCACGTCAGAGAAAGCAGGGCCAGCGCTACGTTAGCTGGTATCCCCTCCCCTTTACTGGTGGCCCAGCACATCTGTGCACCCTTCAACACAGCATCTCTCTTTCTCCTACTCAGAAATCCCTTCTCTATGCCCTATCCTTTGCCCATCACCATTATTCTGATCACCTTATCCCTCTTTCCTGCTGCCACATTTTGTGGATGGATAAGGGGGAGGGGCAGCACGTGACACCCCTCATGCATGGAGCCCTTTGCAACCACACAGGTCACATATCCCAAATGCTGGCCCCAAGACAAAATGTATTACTTTATGTGATTTTGGTGAAGTAGATAACATACCAAAGTTGTTGATTAAATACACAGATTCAAAATGACCATTTCAAATTGGTAGAGCTGATCTTATCTCAGTTTCTGCCTATGAGAAAAATGACTTGATAATCAAGCTTGTGATATTTGTTTATAATGTATTATATGTAGGGTTTCAAATCTTAGGTTTATCAACAGAAATAAAAGAAGAAGGGTTACCTTTGAAAACTAATCAAGAAATGCTAGTCCAATAAAAAAAGGTATCATCTTATTTTCTACGTTTTATTTTCTTTTATTCTATTGATTACCTTTAAAAGTGGGCTAACACGGCTACCACATCTCTCTACTCAAGATCTTAGGTTTTAATCCATTAACACTGATACAACACACCTGATGCAAAAAAAAAAATTTAAACAGATGTTTATTGGAACCATTTCCCCTAGTACTTTCTCACACCTACCCTGGCTTGTCTTCTATTCTCCGCTTATTGACTGTGCCCTTTCTGTGCTGGTGACTCCCACGTGCCACAAATGCATATACTTAATCTCAAAGGAAAAGGTACCTAGCAATATTACCTGTGGCACAAAAACACTGAGAAAAACTGACTTTTTGAACCCTCAAAGAACCCCTATTTCACTGGAGAATAAAGGGGGTAGTTACTAAGCTATAGTAAAATATCGCATTTGCCATTGTACTACAGTTTAGTGACTTGCACTATACAGAACTTAGTAAGAAATTGTGAGGCATTGGCATAGCACAGGTGGGCCTGGGCCACTTTAGGCTCAGGCCCATCCAGCAGTAGTGCATCCTTGTCGGGATGGTGTTAGGGGGAGGGGGGGCAAACTGCATCTCACAGCTATGAAGAGGGCGATCAAAACTAAGGGTCTCGGTTTCAACTGAAACTGAATCAGCAGCCGAAATTTGCCATTCAGTTTTAACTGAAAATGAAACTGAAAATGTCACCCCCCCCCCCCCCGACAGAGAACGGGTCCTCCCTTCCCTGGCAGAGAGCGGGTCCTCCTGGGCCAGCTGGCCATCTGCCCTCCCTTACTACAACCCTCCTGCCCTCCTACAACCCAAAAGATCCTTCTTGAGTCTACCAAATGCCCTGGTGCCCTGAAGATGGCAGCTGTTTGTATGGAATCGGTTCTTCTTCTCAGTTGACGCTGCCATCTTCAGGTTATTTCATCAAACCACTGCGGTAAAATTTATCGCTGTTACTACATAGAGCAGTCCTAATGTGGGTGGAAAATGGCCGGTGTCAGGCAGTCTCGAATTTATGTTGTTTCAATAAATGTTTGGTTTGACTTTTTCTTCCAGTCTGCTTGTTTTTTGGAGTTTGCAGAAAATTGCTGGTAAGACTGCCACGGGAGGTCTTGGTAAACATTTTGCAATTGGAAGCAGCATGGGCAGGAGCAACTGAGGATTGCTCTTGGGAAACACTCTTGCCAAGAAAAAGCCACTAGACCACCAGGGCATTTAAAGGAAGGCCCTAAGAGGACCTTCAGGTAGTAGGAGGATGGAGGGGTTGCGGTCAGGGGAGTGAGGGTGGCCTGTTCAGCGGGACCTGCTCTCTCCTGAGGAGGTGGCAACAGGACTCACTCTGGCAGTGGTGGGGATAAGGGTGGGGCAGGCAGAGAGTTTTGGTTTCAGCTGAAAATGCACTTGCATTTTTGGAAAAAAGTATAACCAAACCTGAATTTCAGGCCAATTTCGGTGCCAAAACTAAAGCCAAAATTTGGTTGCCCTCTACAGCTTCAGCATCTCCCTCCATCCCCCCAGTCTACATTAACAGGTATCTTTCTTCATGGGGGGTCAGTGGCAACAGCTGTGATTCACTCATTCTGCCTGTGGCTTACCCAAAAGCCTTCCCTCTGCCATATCTCATTCCCTCTTATGCAACTTCCTGTTTCTGCCTGGGTGAAAGACACCAGAGGGAAAGCTTCTGGGTCAGCTACAGGTATAACATGTGAATTGCTGCCACTGCCAATGACCCTATGAAGAAAGACACCTGTTAAGGTAGACCGGGGGGAGGGAGGTGATGGACTGTGGGTGGGGGGGAATAGAAAGAAATGCTGGATAGCAGAAGGGAGGGATTGATGGAAGAACAGAAATGCTGGTTCCAGGGTCAGAGGGGAGGGTAGAAAGATAGTGTACAATAAGAAGGAGATAAGGAGAAATGTTGGAGTCAGGCCACAAGGAAGGGAAAGGGAGATGGTGGACCTTTTTTTACAGATGCGCTGAAAAATGAACCTGCACACGTCCAATACATGCGTCTACACCAGCGCAGGCCCTTAAGGAGCAGAAAAAGCATCCTTAAAAAGAAAGGTTTTCAATTCAGTTTTAAATGTATGTAAGGATTGAGATTCCAAAGTTCTGGGGCCTGGACAGAACAAATACTGTGTCTGGTATGTTCATGGTCAGACACAAGGCATTAGACACAAATCCAGTGAGTGTCTGAGCAGGACATGTTTTTTGACCACCGCTGAGTGCTGACACTTTTTGAATCTGGGTTTGCTGAACTTTATCTCCCATTTGGAAGTTTGTCTTGTTTTTCTGTCATTATGAAGTTATAGCATGGAGTAGAGGATCCATCTAGACCAGTGGCGTAGCCAGACTTGACTTTTTGGGTGGGCCCAGAGCTAATATGGGTGGGCATTATGTATATAGGTATGAGTAGTGTTTCTCGGGATACTACAAAATAATGCCTTAGAATGCGGCCCAACAGCTGCCCTGCATCAACATAAACAACATACATTCATAAAAAAGCAATATTTGTAAATATAGTTACATTATACCATATCAAACTTGACCAGACATAAGTCTACTATAATAGCAAACATCTCAACGAACATGACAGGATCCTGCATTATAATTACAGCGGACATATAACAATGTATTCAAATTGTGGTAGCACCTCAATAATAGCAATAAAATCCCATCACTGCCAGGTATTTTGTGAAGTAACACTAAATCCTGCAGAGCCTATATTGCAAACCATAACACCAGTTCCAATAACAGTACCTTTAAAAAGGCAGCAGTGAATATACACAACAGCAGTATGCATCCCATTGGAAAAGCCAGACAAGTCAGACTCATAGATCCCTATACAAACCACATGCCAACAGGTGCTGTCATGGATGGTGTCACCTCTGTGTGACTGCCTTATCCAGCTTGTCCACGGCGAATAGGATAGATTCTGCTCCTGCTGTGTAACATATCTGGACCCTGATTTTCTCCGACCATCAACTGCAAAATGAGGAACAGTCAGGGTCCTAAAGATTTCTCAAAAAAATAGGTCTTAAGACCTGCTTGGAATTTCTGTTATGATAATTCAAGGGTAGATAAGATTGTAAGTTATTCCATAACACTGGACTAATGACGCTGAAGATATACAGCATGCTATCAACAACTTTGAGGATGGAAAATTTTCAGGCAACCAGCCTCTGCACATAAAATGGTTTTCACATGAGTAATGGTATTGCATAACCATCTCAAAACTTTCATCGTGGTCAAAAGGAGATCAGGACTTGATCCCGGTACAATCCTTATCCTATACAAGTTTCTAAGAATTGTCTAATGCTGTTTAGGATATTTGACTGTTCTCCTTAAGTACATTTAATTTGTGTTAACAAGCGTGAAACATGAGGATAATTTTTAAAGTGATTTATGTAAGTTAACAATGCTTTTACCTGTGTTTAATTAGCTTTTTTCAATGTGGGTAAAGTACATGCATAGTCACACTGATGGGGAGGTATTCCTCATATTTAAGTTGGGAAAGGAAAAATAAATGCACAAAGGGGTCTTTTTACTGAGCCACAGTAAGCCTACCACGTGCTAAAAAAGCACTACCATGGGATGCGTTGAGGTGTTCCATGGTAGTGTTCCACTAATCCCACGCTGGAAAATATTTTTTATTTTCCAGCATGGGAGACATGTCTAGGGGTAGAGAGTAGGCATGCCTGCCCTAATTGGGTAGCGCAGGCATATTACCATGTGGTACCTGATTAGCATAGGAGTAGCACAGGAGCCCTTACCGCCACCTAAGGGCTCCTGGCTGTAATGACCACATGCTAATGGGGAAATTAGAGCATGTCCATTTTTTAAAAAGCCAACCACGGCTATTTTTCAGCTGCTGTAGAAAGTGGCCAGAACACATGGCAAAATCCACATGCTAATCGCAGCACTGGCCACTTTCTAGGGTGCCCTAGTAAAAAGACCCCATAGACTATATTTTCAGATCTAGTTGTGTTATTTTCAGTGAAATTACCTGCACATAAATCAACTGCAAATGTCCACAATGGACTTGCCGTAAGTTTGACAGGGAAGTGCGCAGATATATTTTTGCTTGGAAAATTGGTGAAAGTCCATTGCTCCCTTCTACATTGCCCAGTGCAGACACTTTGAAAATTGCTTTTGTAGAAGTGTGATCTTTCTAGTGCAGATGGAAACTATGACCCCATTCAGTCTTTTCTACTCAGAATATCTATGACCAAACTACATTAGGGGTGGGCAATCTGCGGCTCACAGGCAAAATGTGGCCGCCATTGAATTTTATGTGGCCCACGAGACCATAGGAAGTATACACAGAAAATGTCATAAACCAGAGTTTGGGCAATTTTAAATACTGTATTTTGCAAATATTTTCAGAATAGCCACTATAGCACTTTATTTCTATCATTTATAGTTAAATTTTTACTTATTTATTTATTTATTTATTTATCACAGAAGGTCTATGGAGCTCTGTGCCTTTCCAGTTCTGACATTATGTAATGTAGCAGCCTATCAGGCCCTCTGTGTCTAAAGAGTTTCCCACCCCTACTCCAGAGTTTGGCCTTTTTACTGGTCTCATCCCCTCTCACTTTTTTTTTTACTCCAATCTTGACGGAGCTCAGCCCTTCCCTCTCCCAAAGGACACCATTATTTCCTCTTTTTCTTTTCTTTTGTCAAACTTTATTAAAAATATGTCTCTCTCTGTCTCTCAGCTGCTATGGCATCCGTTCCCGCTGCCTGTCACTTCTTTCCGAGACTATGCTCACCATACTGGATGTATATTATATTATGTTGCCTAATGGGCAGTGCAATGGGTTGCGGACCTGGGGAACCAGGTTTCATTCCCGCTGCTGCCGTACAGTTAGCAGTGGGTTGAGACTGGGCAAGTCACTTAGGGCCCTGTTTACTAAGGCACGTTAGCATTTTTAGTGTGCCTACAATTAGTGCCCACGCTAACTATGTAGGTGCCTATAGGGATATTGTAGGCACGTACACGGTTAACGTGCGTACATGGTTAACGCGCGTTAAAGATGATAACGCGCCTATAACACGGCTTAGTAAACAAGGCCCGTAGCCCTCCATTGCCCCAGGTACAATATATACTACCTACCCTCTCCTTGGACAAGCGAAATGAAGATGGTGTACAATTATAAGAACCATAAAAATAGAATAAAATGACAACAGTTCTCTAGGAAACAAGTAGCATTTTAAGAGCTTCCTAAAACCGAAAAGTGAGTGTATTTTAACATAGTAACATTTTAGATGACGGCAGAGAAAGACCTATACTGTCCATCCAGTCTGCACAGCAAGATAAACTCATATGTGCTACTTTATGTGTATACCTGACCTTGATTTGCATCTGCCATTTTTAGGGCACAGACTGTAGAAGTCTGCCCAGCACTAGCCCCGCCTCCCACCGGCTCACTGTTTTGTATCTGTTAAGGATATTATATATATATATATATATTTACTATATTCCACTTAAATCAGCTCCTTTGAAAACTGACTAGGCCCCAGGGCTCTGACTACCTGGGAATCCAAGGCAGTCTCTTTAACTTGAAGGTCCCAGGACAGGACCAGAAAGTCTCAAATAGAAATGTGAAGTTAAACATGGTAGTACAGTTAGTATACTTTTTATTTTTACCACCATTTTTACCGTATTTTCTTTGTTTGCTGTCTTCTTCCTTTTAGCTGTGTCAAATCCAATCTACACATCTGTCAAGGACTTGAAGGAAGAACCAACGCTGACAAGCCTTTCCACAGACAGCAGTGCAGACTGCAGAGGACTCTGGATGCAAAACAATTTTGTTTCCGAAAAAGCCTAAATGTTTGCCTTCTGAGCGCATCCCACCACACACGCAAGTAGTTTTATATAACACATAGAAGAATTCTAAGTATGGGAAGACTACATGTCAGACCTGATAGACTTACCACCCAGGAATACTAAAAAATCATCCCGCACATTCCTTAACCTTCACTTCCCCAACTGTAAAGGCCTAAAGTACAAACAAACACATGCGTCAACTTTTTCATACCTGAGCACACAATTCTGGAACGCGCTGCCGCGCGACTTAAAAACGACTTATGAACTAGCTAACTTCCGCAAACTACTGAAGACACATCTCTTTAACAAGGTATACCATAATGATCAACAAATGTGAACTCCTCCACATACATCCAGAATTGTCTTATAATATCTGCTTGTTATACTACTATCATGTTTTATCATTATAATGTTACCCAAGATCCCTCTGTAATTCTAAATGTCTATTTTTTATATATATATTTCCACCATTCATGATTATTGTAAGCCACATTGAGCCTGCAAAGAGGTGGGAAAATGTGGGATACAAATGTAATAAATAAATAAATCCCAGAAAAGAGATCTGCAACCCCCGTTCATAAAAGAGCCCAGGAGAACCAAAAGATCACCTTTCTAGAGGATTTATCCCTTTGCAAGTTTCAGAACTTAGAAATACTGTGAAGCTAATCTATGTGAAAAAAAATCACTCCACCAACAACAAGTAGCTCGTAGGCGTAGAATGACTGCTCAAGTTAGTGGTGTAGTCCAAAGAGAAGTAGAGGGTGACACAAATAACAATCAGCCGTTGAAAATGAAGTCAAAGGGTCTTTATTGAAAGCACCAGCATTACAAACCCGACACAGGCCGTGTTTCAGTGGGCACAGCCACCTGCATCAGGGGTCACAAATTAAACTCAATATGCCCAAAACAAGGATGACCTGGTGCATAAAGATAATCAGTAAACACTGGATGTACTGTGAACTTGAGCCACAGTGACGAAAAGACATATAAGCGCTGGAAACGTTCTCATGAAAGCAGTATACAAGCCAGTGTTTAGTGGTTATCTTTATACACCAGATCTTCTTTGTTTTGTGCCTATTGAGATTAATTTGCGACCTGTGATGCAGGTGGCTGTGTCCACCAAAACACGGCCTGTGTCGGGTCTGTAATGCTGATGCTTTCAATAAAGACCCTTTGACTTCATTTCCAACAGCTGATTGTCATTTGTGTCACCCTCTACTTCTCTTTGGACCATTTGTGTACGGACATAGAGGTCTTTTCGTCTATTTTTTTTCTGAGGTGTACCACCAACTTATTCTGCAACCTCTTAGCTTAAAAACAATAATTTTGAGAAGCTCCTCTTCATTAAAAGCAAGAGTTTTGAGGTGCTTATCTTCAAATTGATGACGCATGTGTGACACTGCACCCAGGAAGAAGTAGCTTTTTCTGATAACATCCACACAGATTTTGCCTATGGGACAATAATACACAAGGTGTGAAAAAACTGAAATCATCCTCTATGATGTCCACAGTGCACTGCGCTTAATATTTAGTATTTTAACACCCCTGTTTAAAGGGACCTAATGTTAACTCGCGACAGGATTGTGAAAAATTACAGAAGGACCTTATGAGACTGGGAGACTGGGCGGCTAGATGGCAGATGATGTTTAATGTGAGCAAGTGCAAGGTGATGCATGTGGGAAAAAAAGAACCCGAATTATAGCTACGTCATGCAAGGTTCCACGTTAGGAGTTACGGACAAAGAAAGGGATCTGGGTGTCGTCGTCGATAATACACTGAAACCTTCTGCTCAGTGTGCTGCTGCGGCTTGGAAAGTGAATAGAATGTTGGGTATTATTAGGAAAGGTATGGAAAACAGGTGTGAGGATGTTATAATGCCGTTATATCGCTCAATGGTGCAACCGCACCGAGTATTGTGTTCAATTCTGGTCGCCGCATCTCAAGAAAGATATAGTGGAACTGGAAAGGTGCAGCGAAGGGCGACTAAAATGATAGCGGGGATGGGACGACTTCCCTATGAAGAAAGACTAAGGAGGCTAGGGCTATACAGCTTGGAGAAGAGACGGCTGAGGGGAGACATGATAGAGGTATATAAAATAATGAGTGAAGTGGAGCAGGTGGATGTGAAGCATCTGTTCACGCTTTCCAAAAATACTAGGACTAGTGGGGCATGCGATGAAACTACAGTGTAGTAAATTTAAAACAAATCGGAGAAACGTTTTCTTCACCCAACGCGTAATTAAACTCTGGAATTCGTTGCCGGAGAACTTGGTGAAGGCGGTTAGCTTGGCAGAGTTTAAAAAGGGGTTAGACGGTTTCCTAAAGCACAAGTCCATAAACCGCTACTAAATGGACTTGGGAAAAATCCACAATTCCAGGAATAACATGTATAGAATGTTTGTACGTTTTGGAAGCTTGCCAGGTGCCCTTGGCCTGGATTGGCCGCTGTCGTGGATAGGATGCTGGGCTCGATGGACCCTTGGTCTTTTCCCAGTGTGGCATTACTTATGTTCTTATGTTCTAATGCTCCATCCAGTATAACCTTGCAAGTAAAGACCTTAGTAAACAATATTCTATTTTTTTTTAATTATTATTTGTATTTTCCATGGCCATTAATTTTTACTGTTATGCTCAAGAATAATTATAACTTTGTGAACAAAATGATAGACACGAACACTTGTGGGACAAAGACTGAGTGAACTGCAATTCATACACAACAATGTCTGTCCAGGGACTCTCTCCGTTCTGTGTGGCATACTATATAAGAAATGTGTGCAAACAATCTAAGTATGTAAGATATGGAAAGTCTGTTGGGAAACTTTTGCAGGCCTTTCAAAGTCTATGGTTCATAGAAGACCAGAGCATCACCTTTTTAAAAAGCACTTGAATCCCATGGATCAAAACAATGAGACTAGCACCTCTAGAAGATGACATAAGGAAGTTGAGTGCTAGTTAATTAGGCAATATAAGAATATAACATAAGAATAGCCAACTGGGTCAGACCAATGGTTCATTTAGCCCAGTATCCTGCTTCCTTTTTTTTTTTTTTATTAAATTTCAAAATGGTACATTCACAATAATAAATGTATGGCAATCAGGAAATACATCCAAGGAATTGAAATCCTGCTTCCAACAATGGCCAATCCAGGTCACGAGTACTTGGCAGCAGTGGCGTACTAAGGGGGGGCGGTGGGGGCGGTCCGCCCCGGGTGCACGCCGCTGGGGGGGGTGCCGCGCGCCTGTGGGCTCTTCGTTTTCTGCCCCGGGGCAGAGGGAGCATGGAAACGAAGAGCCGACAGGTGCACAGCACCCCCCCCCCCCCCCCCAGCGGCGTGCACCCGGGGGGGTTATTTCGCCGGGGGGTCGCGCTGTTCCGGGGGGGGCACTGCACCCAGGGGGCGGGGCGCATCGGCGATCCACCCCGGGTGTCAGCGCCCCTAGGAACGCCACTGCTTGGCAGAAACCCAAATAGAAGCAACATTTCATGCTACCAATCCCAGGGCAAGCAGTGGCTTCCCCCATGTCTGTCTCAGTAACAGACTATTGGCTTTTCTTCCAGGAACTTTCCAAACCTTTTTTAAACCCAAATACGCTAACCACTGTTACCACATTGAGTTCCTAGTTGTTTTAAAAGTATTTCCATGTAATTTTATGCGTTGCTCTATATCTACACTGACAAACAACTCTGAAGCCACAGCTGCTCTACAAATCAGAGATAACATAGTAATTGAGGGTTGTGCAGTGCAATGCAGTCCTGCAATGCCCAGCTCCAGATACATTCTTTATGACATACATATTACTTATTTCTGGTATGGCATTTGACATTCCACAAAGTCTTCTGTAATACCACAAGGGACAGACCCCCTGATATTCAAAACTATTTAACCAGCCAGGAATGGCTCTTGGCCGGTTAAATAGTGTTAAAGCGCCTAACCATAGATATTCAGCGGGAGATAACCAGTTAGACATGGATATCCAGCGCCAAGTCAGCTATGTTGAGCGGTCAAAATAAGCCATGTAAATAGCAGGCCTATCTTTGACTGCTAAAAAGTTAACCGGTTAGCACTGAATATTGGCATAGTTAGTTAACTTTTTAGCTGCCAAAATAAACCTGGACATTCAATGCCAGTCGCCGGATATGGCTTGGATTGACTATCCGGTTTTAATGCTGGTGGCAGACAGCAAATGTGCTACCTGCTGCCAGCTGAATATCAGACCCAGAGTAACCAACTCTTCCTAGTACAAAAGGGCTCCTTTCTTGAGAAGATTCCCTCCACATTTTCTATCACACAAAGCTTGTGTATAAATCCCCCAAAGTTAGGTGCACAATTGTGAGTGCAGATCGCAGAAACACGTATAAAGTAATTAACTAAATTGGTGATAATAATCAATAATTGGCCTTAACATGTTGGAATTGGCACTAATTACTGGTTAAGAGTGTATCTGCTCTGCATCCCTATTCTATAACCTGTGCACCTAGTTCAGCGCATGTGCAACTCCAAAGGGGGTGTGGCTAAGGGAAGCTCATGGGCGTTCCCAGAATTTAGGCGGGAGGTATAGAATGCTTCCATTTTCATGACTAACTGACAGTAGCTAGGGGTGAGCATTTACACCAGCCTTTGGCAAGCGTAGTTAGGCACGAAAAATGACTTCAGCTGCTGTCCTGGAAAGACAGTTCTGCACAGAAATGCCTTCATAGAATTTGTGCCTAGCACACATCATCCTGGTGTCTAACTTTGGGTGCCCTATACAGAAGTCCCTTCGTAATAATAACTACCTGTCCATCCGCAAATCCCTAAAAACTTTCCTATTCATAAAGTTTTTATCTCAAGATGCTATTTCAGTATTTCAACTGACCGTCATAACACTGCACTAGTTGTAAAATTGTTCTCTCGCTTTGTAATCTTCAAATCTCACTAACTGTAATTCAACTTTTGTAATGTATATAAACCACATTGAACTGAATTGTTTTTGGATAATGTGGGATATAAGAACCAATAGATAAATAAATAATGTAACCTCCACAGCTGAAAGAACAGCAGTCAGATAAAGTACAGATGTCTCAATCACTTAACCCTCCATTGTCCCAGGTACAAAAAACAAACTGTGAGCCCACGGGGGACAGATTACCTGTATGAAAAATGCAAACTGTTTTGTTGTACCGTAGAAAGGCAGTATATTAGGAATCGAATAAACATAAATATGTGCCTTAACTTTGATTCACCACATCTGGGACAAGAAAGGAGGTGAATGGGGCCTAGAATATCCTACAGTAGGAAGAAGTAAGGAAGTCTCTCTGAATGGACCAACCAATGCAGACAGCTCTTACTGTTTCTCCAGCCCCCCCCCCCCCTCCCATCCTGAATTCAACTCAGGGGTTTCTAAAAGTCTCCAAGGAATCAGTGCTTGTGAATTAGGGAAGTGCACCTGCCCAGGGGCTACAGGATTATTTCAGACAGGAAGAGCACACAGGAGAGGGGCTGGTAACATGAAAGCAGTGGGTCATATAGCACAGTAAATATAGCAATGGGAATGACCCATCATCCTGATGTTGCATATCAAGACAGACAGAGAGTCAGAAGGACTCAGCACTCACTATGCAGTGCCACTCTTCCATCTAACAGTGGAAATGAAAGCAATACTTTCACCCAGCTAATTCAAATTACAGTTAACTCTCAACGGGCAGCAGCATCATATACACCCAGAAAGGGAAAATAATGTATTCACCGCTATAATTTGTGATTTTGTATTAATCCTCTCCTTCATGGGAGTGAGCAGGCAAACCTTTTGTGTTTGTTTCAGGTTTTTATTTTCATGCTGTTTTGGAGGTTTTGGGATGCAGAGCTGCGTGCAGTACTCTCCAATAGCACACACAAAAATGTTTTACTCTGTGCTATTGACTGTATTCAGTAAAAGGTGGCTGCCAGTTCCATCACCCTACCACACTCCCATACTCCACTCCTGCTGCGTGACTAGTTTTACACCTTAAACCTTTTAAAAAGCACTCCCTCCAGAATTCCCTTCCTATCTTTCCCATCCATTGGCTTCTCCTTTATTCCTAAGAATTTAAGTGCTGTAAAAGTGACCCCAATAGCTTCTGTCTCACTGATGTGATATTCTAAAATGGTTCCAGCCAATGTCAAGCATATGGCTCAGAGACCAGAATCCAACTAGCTAAATATTTCTATCTGACCTATTGGCTACATGTGAACAGGAAACTGGAAGGCAGCAGAACACTGACTGCTGCTGACCCTGGAACAGCTGATCCCTTCCAGCAACTTCGGGCTGTCAGAGTATGAGGCACAAGAGGCCTTGAACTCCTTCACTGTTCAGAACAACTCAAGAGTTTGAGTACCCTGTGGTGCCTGTTCCAGGGCAGGTGAGAGAGGCAGCAGCAACTGTTGCAAGCAATGGGAGGACTTTAAGGGGTCCTTTTACTAAGGTGCGCTGAAAAATGGCCTGCGCTTATGTAGACAGTCACAGAAGAGAGGGTAAAAACAGCATACAAGCATAAACAGAAACAGAAAAAAAGCAACACTGGGCCTTCAGGATAGAGATAACGGTCGTCCTTTAATCTGAAAATGACCCGACACGGGCCGTGTTTCGGTGTAGAAACGCCTGCCTCAGGGGTCAGAATGGTTCTTATGTGTGTAATATGGAATAATGGATATGAACCACGAAGTTAAGGCATATTGCCCACTACATTGTGATTGTCCGTTTAATCAAACAGAACGCCGACTGTGAAAAAAAACACGATTAAGGGCAGGGAAAAAAGTTAGGAACTTAACACTGATTTTCAGCAAAAGACTCATAAATTAGGCTCATAAATCTAGGGAAAGGAATGTCAGACTTAAAGTTATGCAAAAATGTGAACATTTTTTCTGATTAAAGCCAAAGTAAGCCACACAACATAAAATAAAACTTAGTGTATTTCTCAAAATTATTAATGATTTTAATGGTACCTCTCAGTTATCTCCGGGTGCCCTGCCCTATTTTAAGAAACATAAATTAGAACAATGGAGCTATAATAATGCTCTCATTTTGCTCTGTTGACACATCCTTGAGCTATAAATATCAATATGTGATAGCACTTAAATGTGTAACATGTTCAGGGGTCCTTTTACAAAGGTGCATCGAAAAATGGCCTGCGCTGTTGTAGGCGCATGTATTGGACAGGCAAAGGTCCATTTTTCAGCACGCCTGCAAAAAGGCCCTTTTTTTGTCCGAAAATGGACGTGCAACAAAATTAAAACTGGTGCGTGTCCATTTTGGGCCTGAGATCTTACCGCCACCCATTGACTTAGCGGTAAGGTCTCACGCATTAACCAGGCGGTAATCATCAGTGCACATACACTGCCGATTATGTCTGGTTAGCACCACGCAGTAAAAAATAAAAAATATTTTTGATGCGCATATTGGACATGCGTAAAAAATGGAAATACTGCCCGGGACTCGCGGTTGTCGAGCAGTAGTTCTGTAAGGTACTTTTATATCAGATAATCACACACAAAAACAATTATTCTGGACTCGTTTGCTCAAGGATGACAATACCTAATTGGCCCTTAGGCTAGCTAGCTGACCAGTGAAAGGAATAATGCCATCAAGAAGATATATATTATTATTTATTATAAATAGCAAAATAAATTATATATGGCAAATGCAAAACAAATTACAAAAATAGATTTGTGCTACTAAAAATAGATTATCACCAAAATATATACAAAGAAATATGATTAGCCAAATAGACTATCTAAGTAAGTGATCACACACACACACACAACTAATCACAATACTGATATCCTAATGAGAATATGAGAACTTACACAACTAATGTGTCTTGTGCAAAATACACTTAATAGCTAATGATTAACTGACCACCAGCCCTGAAAAAAAATCAATCTGTCACAGATAAAACCATGAACTAACTAATCCCTGAACCAGAGGTAGTATATCATGTTATTTATTTATTTATTTATTTATTTATTTATTTATTTATTTATAACATTTGTATCCCACATTTTCCCACCCATTTGCAGGCTCAATGTGGCTTACATAGTTCCATAAGTGGTGATTACCAGTTCCGGAGAGGAGAAACACATAGTTGAGGAAGAGGAAACGTGGAGGGGCATAATCGAACGCGAACGCCTATCTCCATGGGCGTCTATGTCCGAAAACGGGTACGTGAAGAGGCGGGACAGACCGTATTTTCGAAAAAATGGACGTTTTTCAGCTGGGCGTTTGGTTTTTTTAGCGATAATGGAAACTAAAAACGCCCAGCTCAAAAACGTCCTAATCCGAGCCATTTGGTCGTGGGAGGGGCCACAATTCATAGTACACTCGCCCCCCTGATATGCCAGGACACCAACTGGGCACCCTAGAGGTCAGTGTGGTGGACTTCAGACAACGCTCCCACATGCATAGCTCCCTTACCACGGGTGCTGAGCACCCAACCCCCCTCCCCCAAAACCCACTACCCACAAATGTACAACACTACCATAGCTCTTAGGGGTGAAGGGGGCACCTACATGTGGGTACAGTGGGTTTTGCAAGTCTCCCCGTTTACCAGCACAAGTGTTACAGGTAGGAGGGGATGGGCCTGGGTCCACCTGGCTGAAGTGCACTGTGGTACCCACTAAAAGTGCTCAAGGGACCTGCATACACGCAGGCCTCTAGGACTGGTTGCTGCTATATAACATTGGCACAGCAGTTGACACCTGAAGACTAATCTCTCCGAAAATGTCCTTTATTGGAATAAGTACTCTTACTCACAGTTAACTGCAGATCAGAGGTTGTGCCCTACTGGCAACGAGTCTCCCTGGTACTGAGATGAGCAGTAGGTCAGAGCTGGCAGAATGCTGTACAATGCCCTCTTTCGGCCACATTCAAGGTAAGAACTAAGTTCTGTAACGTGGCTAACACGTGAAAGGGATCTAAAACTGGCTTACAAAAATGGCCACTACCTCATGGACTACCGGAAACAAAACAGGGCAAACTCTGACCCAGTAAGCAGGGGGAAAAGCACCATGGGAGTAGAGCCTACCAACTACCAACATCGTGAGCATTTGCCACAAGCTAGTGGAATCACGGAGCCCAATACCCTACACCCACCACAATGCATTGCTGATGTGACTCTGCAGTGCGCATAACAGAAAAGGTGTCACACTCACCCGAGAGCCACATCAGAACCAGGGAAAGCCTGTCACAGGATAGAACACATTCTGCTGTCATAGAGGTGGGTACGGCATTTGAGGCTGGCATAGAGGCTGGAAAAAAAGTTTGTAAAGTGGGTTTTTTTGGTGGGAGGGGGTTAGTGACCACAGGGGGAGTCCGGGGAGGTCATCCCCGATTCCCTCCAGTGGTCATCTGGTCAGTTGGGGCACTTTTTTGGGACCTGTTCATGAAAAAAAAGGGTCCAAAAAAAGTGACCCAAAATCGCGATAAAAACGCCTTTTTTTTCGATTATCAGCTAAAGACGCCCATCTCTCCTCAGCCGATAACCACGCCCCAGTTCCGCCTTCACCAGGCCTCCAACACGCCCCCATCAACTTTACCCGTTTCCGCGACGGATTGCAATTGGAAACGCCCAAAATCGGCTTTCGATTATACCGATTTGGGCGCCCACGGGAGAAAGACGCCCATCTCCCGATTTGGGTCGCAATATAGGCGTTTTTCTCTTTCGATTATAAGCTGGATAGTGGATTAGGTTACAGGAAAGAAAGTTCGTCTTATGATAAGAACTGAAAAGTATTAGGTTAAACTTCATTCATGACAGATTAACTTGAACAATTAGGAATATTAAACTATAAATCAGGATAATTTAGCATAAACAATTAAGACATAAAGAATACATTTATCTCACCTCGCAGTCCGTATTGCAGACTTCCAATGGTAAAGAATCAGATTCTTCCTCTGAGACTCAAGCTGAAGCCCCAGCGAGTCTCTCAGTCCAAAAATAAAGTCCAATGTCTGTATTCTGGATACAGATAGCACAGTCTTTCGGGTGAGGCTGTGTATGGTAGCTGAGTTAACCTTGTCAGTTTGTTACAAGGTATGCAGATCACTGGTGTTTAGGAAATCAGTCTCTTGTTCTCTCTCAGAGCCATCTACTCTCCAACAAGTCTTCTGGTCTTCTCCTTTCTCCTCTTCCTCTTCAGTCCAGCATTGGCATCTTTCTGGATCAGATGATACCTGTGGACCAATCACAGATGGTGCAATAATGTCCAGCCAAATTCATGGTCATGAAGAGAGGCCTTTGTTATAGCAAAGAAACTGTTATCAGATGGCAAGCAAACCTCCCTGATGGATCCCATACTCCTGGAGCCATCTGTGGCTGTCTCCTCCACTCTCCCCAGGAGATAACTGGGGCTAGTTTGCAGCAAACACCGTGTCCTTGCATGAAGTCATCTTGGTATGCCCAGCAGTAATTTTCCTTTGTAGAAAAGCTGGTTTCTGATGGTTACAGATGTATTCAGGGCATAGGTTGTACATATCCTATATAATAAAACGCACCTCCAACATTCTGAAGCTGACTGCATGGCTGAGGCATTCCTGCTCTCTGTATCCATCTCCTGAATTGACGTCACGTACTTCCGGGTTCGTCACAAGCAGAAGTGACCAACCACACGAGGTTTCTCGGCTTCAGAACGTTGGAGGTACATTCTATTAAATAGGATTGGTCAGTTCCTTGAAGCACAGCCAGAGCTCAGCGTCCTGCACAGTAACGCTCAGACACGAGAGAGAGAGGGGGGGGGGCTGACACCAGAGAGGGGGGGAAGTATCTCTGTCACACACACACTCTCTCCCTCTCTCTCTCTCACAGTCAATGTCTTTCTCTCACTCGCACACACTGTCTCTCACACACTCTATGTCTCACACTGTATCACATTCACTCTCTATGTGTCACACAGTCACTCACACACTCTCTTGGTCTCATACACTCAGTCTCACAGAGAGTCTGTGTCTCACACACACACTTTCTCTCTCGCACACACTGTATCTGGGTGAAACACACACTCTCTCTCTCTCTCTCTCTCTCTTTCTCACACTGTGTCTCACATACGCACTTACACACACACACTCTTTCTCACAGACACACTCGCACCCAGACTCACTCTCTCTCTCACACACACACACACACTTGCACATTCACTTTCTCTCTCACACACAGTCACTCTCACACACACTCTCTCAAACGTACACACTCCAAGGAAAACCTTGCTAGCGCCCGTTTCATTTGTGTCAGAAACGGGCCTTTTTTACTAGTTAGTTATAAAAGAATGGTTCAGGCTTGTATAGGCCCCAGACCAGCAAAGGTGAGATAGCAGGTAAATACTCCTACAGTTCCAAATTCATGCGCATTGAACGCACATAGGCACCTGCATGCCTTAGTAAAAGGGCCTCAGGCAATAAGTCAACAATCCAAGTGATAGTTCCCACAGTTCAAAATATAATCCATTCAAAATCCAGTGTCCACTATATTTAAATCAAATGTCCACCTATCTTCAAAACTTCAGGAACAAGATCCAATGCACTCTTCGCCAGTGCTATGGAGGCTCTACAGAGCTCCATTTCAGATGCTTCCTTCAGAACAGGGGCGTAGCCAGACAACAGATTTTGGGTGGGCCTAAGCAAAAAGTGGGTGGGCACCAAGTGTTCTCCCCCTCCCCTACTATGACCAGAAAAATATCTCAGCTGGCGAGAAAACGCTTCTTTCCACCTTGGCAGTCTGCAGCAGGCATGCACTGAAAACTGAGCATGTGCAGGTGCTGGTATCGTGGAGAGTAGCGTTTTCATTACCATCAGGGGGGAGTCTTCTGCTGGCAGAGCTTGGGATCCCTACCAGCTATCGCTAAACATGTGCTACTGTTGGGTGGGCCTGAGCCCTAAGTGGGTGGGCCCTGGCCCATCCAGGCCCACCTGTGGCTACGCCACTGCTTCAGAAACTCCCAAATACACACCGCAATCAAACAGTAGTCTTTTTTCTAAACCTGCCATTGTGGCAGCAATTAACCACCTAAATCAAATCAGATAAATACAGAACTGTGTTTTCTGTGGTTTAATTCAAACACATGCAAGACCTTCTGATGAGGTTCTACACATTGATTACGTGCTCAGGTTCCAAAAACTAAAATGGTAATATATTTAGAAATGAAATACAATTCCCTCCAGATCAGAATGTAAAGTCCAATTAATTTGTATTTGTTACTATTTTTGTTTCAACTACCATTTCATTAAAACAAAAATACTATCCCTTGAAATTGTCTCTATTAATAAGGAAACTGAAAAATTCCTGATAATTTTCCATAAAATTGCAGACTTTTTACAGCTTTACGCAGAATTTATTACACCTTTCAGCCTTCCATACCTGGACATTTAAACTCTTACCTCATCTCCTGGACTGCTGACAGCAATATAGTACAGTCTCGATTATCTGATGTAAACTGGACCAGCCCGTATGGAAAACAATGAAAACCTCTTAAAAATGCACAGAAAACATACTTTATACATAAAGAACAGGCATAGGGTATCTGTATTTAAAATATTGTTTATTAACAGCAATGCGATGGCATCATAAGTACATAAGTATTGTCATACTGGGACAGACTGAAGGTCCATCAAGCCCAGCATCCTGTTTTCAATAGTGGCCAATCCAGGTCACAAGTACCACCACCAGTGGGGTCTGTCAGATATGCCAGAGGGTTACCATATGGCTCCAGAAACAAAGAGGACAGATTGAGCCATTCCAAAGTTTACTTAAATTGATGTAAAACCTGAACTGGCTCAATCCGTCCTCCTTTTTCTGGAGCCATATGGTAATGGTCAGATTTGACAGTGAAGGTCGAAATAATCGAGACTGTACTGTACCAGGATTTGGATTTCATAGCTATGCGCTTTTCCACTTTCCAACACAAGAGGGTGCCACAATGTCACAGGCCACCAGTCAAGCAAAGCCTATATGTTTTCCTGCTGCTTAGCTCTCATTTAGCCTCCTAGTTTTGCATAAACTAGAACAAATTGTGACATCAGGTTGCTGATTGATTCAGACCCAGGAAATGCCAGATGCTCACCTACAGCACAGGGAGGTCATTGTTTTTCTTTATTTGGTTATTTTAAAAATTAATCTGAAAGCTGAGCATCCCATCTTTTTGGGGGCGCAATATGGCAACTTCCTTAACCTTGAGTATCCTTCTTAATCGGTTGCCTATATGATGGGAGGGCAGGAGGAGGAAACGGTTGGGGGGGGGGGGGGGGTAAAACATACATTTAAGAATAGACATACTGGGTCAGATCAATGGTCCATGTAGTCCAATATCCTGTTTCCAACAGTGGCCAATTCAGGTCACAAATACCTGGCTGGCAGAAACCCAAACAGTAGCAACATTCCAACCAATTCCAGGCAAGCAGTGGCAATATATATATATATATATATATATATATATATATATATATATATATATATATATAAAGGCTATCTATTTTCATGGATAAGAAAATATGTTTCAGCTGTGAATGTTTCATTGCTGCTGTTATGTGTTCTGATATCCACACTGCCACAGGCAGCACGAACACTCAGGAAGCTGCCACAATTCATTTTGCACGTCATATAAAGAATCCATTTTAAGTGCATCTTGGGACATAGAAATTGATTACACAGTTCTTCCAGGATTTAATTAGCAGGATAAAATGCTAATTAAATGGAGAGGAGTGGCCTAGTGGTTAGAGCATCAGTCTTGCAATCCAGAGATGGCCAGGTTCAAATCCCCCTGCTGCTCCTTGTGATCTTGGGCAAGTCACTTAATCCTCCATTGCCTCAGGTACAGACTTAGATTGTGAGCCCTCCTGGGACAGAGAAATACAAAGTGTACCTGAATGTAACTCACCTAGAGCTACTACTGAAAAAGGTGTGAGCAAAATCTAAATAAATAAAATAATGCAGATGCCTGTTAATCCCCTGGCATGCTTTCCTGATTCATTTATCATTTCTGGTATTTGCCATTTTTGCTCATTTTGTTTTGACCTGAGATGAAGATATCAACTCCCAAATAGTACTCATGGAATTTATTGTTAGTCTATTAAAAAGTATCACCTTATATTTTGTTTTTGTTTGTATTTATTAACTTTTACTTCTCTTAAGTAGAGAGGTGTGGTAGCCGTGTTAGTCCACTCTTAAGGTTATCAATAGAAATCAAACAGATCGGAAATAATAACCACATTTGCTTATTTCCGATCTGACAAAGAAGGCCAACCTTCGAAAGCTAATCAAGAAATGTATTAAGTTATGTCCAATAAAAAAGGTATCATCTTATTGTCTTTTCCATGTTTTATTTTGTTTGATTTCTATTTATACTTCTCTTAATTAACAGAGAAATGAACTCACCATCCATGCAAAAATAGTAAAGATGGGAGATATGGGGTGTTTGAGTGAGGGAAGGCCTGGGGAATCCACTTCATTGCAGTCCTCACTCTCCACCTTCCCCACCCCATGAAGAGTGAAGTCCTACATACGTCTCCATACTCTCAAGTACAGTCCTTTCTCTCTCTCCAACAGTCTCCATCCTTCTACCCCAATCCCCAGTCCTTTTATTGTCCCTCTACCCCATTGCACCCAGCTCTCTCTAGCACTCTACCCTCCCACACCAAACTCCATTTCCTGGCCCCAAGACGAAAGGGCAGAGTGTCGGGCATGCTTTTGGGGATTTCTTTAATTCCTCATGCTGCTCCTGCAGCCCAGCACAATACAGTGGTAGAAGCTGCAGAAGGGAGAGGGAAGATACTAGTAGAGGCTGACTGAAACAGGTTTTTTCAATTTTGACTGAAACTGCTACCGAAACTCTCTAACCACTTTTGGCCGAAGCTGAAACTGCTGCTGAAACTTACCGCCTGGTTTTGACCGAAACTGAAAACTAACTTTTGGCTATGTGAATGTGAGGTCATGGCAGCCATATTGAGAGCAGAACCAGCATGGGCAGGAGCAACTGGGGATCACTTCTGCCCTCAGTACACCCCTAGACTGCCAGGGATTATAAGATAGGTACGAGGCACAACAAATGTGACAACCAAGTCATGCAGCACAGACAATAAAAGCACCATTTGGTCAACCCAGATAGACTTCAGTGAAACGGCTGATTGATACAATCTCCATCTTTTTTAACACAAGATTGTTTGCTAACAACTAGCACTGGATAACATTCTCCTGAAGCTGAAAACTGACAGTGTACAGCCTATAGGGCATTTGAAATATTTGAAATGATTTGCACAATCAGAACAAATTTTGAATATGGAGTTCTTCAGTTAGTGGAGTGGAGGAGTAGCCTAATGGTTAGTGTAGCGGGCTTTGATCCTGGTGACCTGGGTTCAATTCTCGCTGCAGCTCCTTGTGACCAGCTATGTACACTCCCTCCCCCAAGCCACTTCGCCTATCTCACCCCTCCAAGTAGCCAGCATGCCCTGTCCATTCCTATGCAATCTAGGTGGCCAATAACCCCCTTTCCCCTCTCAACCCTTTCTCCAGATAGTCAGCATTCTCCCTTCCCCTACCAACCACAGGTGTCCAGTATCTTCCCTAACCTTTCCTACCCCCCAAAGACCAGCATCTCCCCTTCCCTATTCCCAGGTCTAGTATCTCCTTTCTCTCCCCCTCACCCTGCTGCTACTGCTGTCACCCTACTTCTTCCTAAGCTGCTCCAAAAGTACTAAGCACTGTCATTTCCACCCTCCCATCAATACATTTCCATACCTTTGGAGCAGTCCAGGAAGAGGTGTGGTGGCAAGGGGAAGAGGAGGGGGGGGGGGAGATATTGGACACAGAATAGATTAGGGAAGGTGAGATGAGAGGATGCTCTCCTGCAGCCACATCGCTTCACAAAATGCTGCCACCCTGGGCAGACTCCTTGGGTCGGCCCAGCTGAAAATGGTGATTCAAAAACCATTCAGACCACGTGAGAACCTGTGCACCAATATCTAGAGCTTTCAATCAAGCAAAATCAAGTAACACATTCCAAAAGGTAGGCAGCGTCTCTAGGCCCTGCTACAAAACATCAACTGTGGACAAAAACAAAATATCTGTGGAACATCTCCAGGAGCCAAACTGATAAAGATCTAATATGTTATGATCATGCAAATACTCATGGAGCTGCCTAAGTACCATACCTTCTATTAGTTTACCTATAAATGGCTAGACTTGTTATATCTGGATATAACATAGTAACATAGTAGATGACGGCAGAAAAAGACCTGCACGGTCCATCCAGTCTGCCCAACAAGACAACTCAATGTGTGCTACGTTTTGTGTATACCCTACTTTGATTTGTACCTATGCTCTTCAGGGCACAGACCGTATAAGTCTGCCCAGCACTATCCCCACCTCCCAACCACCAGCCCCGCCTCCCAACCACCGGCTCTGGCACAGACAGTATAAGTCTGCCCAGCACTATCCCTGCCTCCCAACCTCCAGTCCTGTCCTGCCTCCCACCACTGGCTCTGGCACAGACCGTATAAGTCTGCCCCGCACTATCCCCACCCCCCAACCTCCAGCCTCGCTTCCCACTACCGGCTCTGCTATCCAGTCTCGGTTATAGGCCTAATCACTGTAGGCATGTAACATTGAGATGGTGAATTATTTATCATTCAAGTTAACACAGCTCAAAATACATCTACCAGGGCATTGCCAACCTAATTGGAACAACAGTCCTACTCATTGTGGAAAACCTGAAAACCCCAACTGAGCAAGGGCCGAGGTTGGACACCCCTAAGACACAAACAGCCCAGTACTCAAAAGCACTTATCCGAGTAGCAGCACCTGTTACCTAGGTGTCATTGCAGACTACCCTGGGCCAGTCTGTGGGTGGAGGAAAGGCAGTCACCAGAGTTATTCATTTAGAGGCAATATTCAGTGCACTGAGCTATCCAGACAGAGGGCTGAATATCAGTTCTACAGTCCCTATCCAGATGTTCAGCACTTACCAATATCCAGATATTGGCACTGAATATCTGGATTTATTTCAGCTATGGCAGCCAGAATTTTATTTTAAATACTGAACACCCCAGATGAATAGTGACCCGTCATTAGTTATAATACCCCAAATCAAGGGGTCCTTTTATAAAGCTGCGGCAAAAGGTGGTCTGCGCTGGCATCAGCACATGTTTTTGCCACACGCAGAGCCCCCTTACAGCAGCAGGTAAAAGGCAGGTTTTTTGAATAAGAAATGGACGTGCAAGTGAAGCACTTGCCGCGTGCCAATTTTGGGTGGATGCACTTACCGCTACACATTGAGGTGGTGGTAAGGGCTCCCCTGCTACTCCAGTGGTAACCAGGCAGAGTGCAGCACTGCCCGATTACCGACAGGTATGGCGCTACAAAAATAAAAAAAAATTTGTAGTGCCATAAATAATCCACGCTGGGGGTGAGAACTGCCGCTGGTCTGCTGCAATAGCCTGGCGGTACTTCCCTTTTAGCGAGCAGTAAGCCGCTTTGTAAAAGGGCCCCTTAGTAAGGTGCAATTAGGGCTTAGCTGCCATTTTTAGTTTCTTGAATCTCTCCATAGGGTCCGATATTAAGCCGGCAGCAGTGAGCATTTTGTTCACCGCCAATGGCGTTATTCCTGTTGGGACCTGTGTAGGCTTCAGCTTTGAATATCCAGTTATTTTTAAACCAGTTAAGACATAGCCGCTTAAGTTCAATATTCATCACTTAAGTGATTATGTGTTACCGCATAAAAATAGGAAAGACGTTTATGCAGTCCATTTATGTGGTAAACCTGGCCACTTAAGGGCTGAATATCGGCACTTAAGTGCTGACTCCACCTCTGGAATGCCCCCAACATGCTTTGAGTTTGGCACTAACTGCGATATTCAGCAACACTTAGCCAGTTAAGTGCTGCTGAATATTAGTGGCAAACTCTGACCAAGCAATTTAACCAGTCAGTGACTGGCTAAATTGCTTTGAATATCGGGCCCCCAGTGTTTATGCTCTCCTACTGGCAAGTGAAGGCCAAGAGCACCTCATCTCAACAGCTGTTATCAGAAATTACCTGTGAGGATTTTGTAGATTTTCAGGCAAAAATTTGCAATGAATTGTCTGATGAGGTGGCCACCTTATACCCATTTTTGAGAAAAAAGATCCCACAGGTGAACTATTATATGGTGTTCCGGTGGATCGCCTATGGGAATCCTTTCTGTTGGTAATTGAAGATGTCTTGAGGAAACTTGTACAGAAATTTGCTAAGGGTTTCTGTGCCTTAGATCCAATTCCAGCTTGGATGATGAGAGAGATGTCAGATTCAATTATATGTAGACATACAAAATTAGTGAATCAATTGCTGAGTAATGGAGTTATTATGCCTACTCAGGTTATACAATCTTGACCCCCTTTACTGAAAGGTGCCACTTCATGTGCCAATTCCAAACCAGTTGCTAATACCCCCTTTTTTTTAGCAACTGGTCTGTAATTGGCACATGAAGTGGCACCTTTCTGTAAAGGGGGTCAAGATTGTATAACATGAGTAGGCATAACTCAATCCCTCTTTTAGCAACTAATTGCAAAATTAGTGGAAGCACTACACACAAGGATTAGGGCCCAGGTCTAGTGAAACTGAGCTCTAGGACAGCCCACCATAACTGAGTGTAAACATACTAGGATTTCTCACATGCTGCCTATGTATTAGATAATTACTGGAGCCATACTTTGGTGAAAAGTAGGGAAGCCACATGAAGAAGTGACGCAGGCAGTGGTGTGCTGGAGCCGGCTCGCACCGGCTCTGCAGAGCTGGTTGTTAATTTTTGAAGAATTTTGCAAGCCGGTTGTTCAGCTGTCAGCAGGGACAACAAGTTTTTTTCCCCCCACAAATTGCAGCAGGAGGCTGCAGGTACGCATGCCCAAACACACCAGCTGTCACCTGATATTGGTGCATGCGTGGTGTGTGGCAGCCCTGCCTCCTCATGCTGCACTGCGCAGGCAAGTGATTTATGTGCTCGTGGGCTGGTTCACCTCAGCAGCGCTCCTGCTCTCAGCTCAGCTGGTCATGCTACATGGTTGCTACAGAAGTGCACTGTGCACAGCAAGCAGCATACCCTGTCTGGTAAGAATTATTTTAAGCAGACTTGTTGCTGGGCCCGTTTGTTGGGGGAGGACAAGTCACTGTCAAGTGGTTGGGAAAGCATTGTCCCCCTGCCCCCCCCCCCCCACCCAAAAAAAAAAACACTTGCACCGTCCATGTTGTTTCTCTCTCCCCTGCTGCCCCATGCGTTTTAACTTGAACTTTTTGTCCCTTCGATTTCTCTCTTCCCTCTCACATCCGCTCCCTCCCTCCCTCAACCTCTCTGCCCCCACCTGTCGTCGTCCTACCGTACCTGCAGCTACAGGCGGTGGTTAGAACAGGATGCCAGAATCGGGGACGGGGTCCTTCTCAGTGTCTGGGTCCTTCTGCTGCCACGTCCCGCCTACTCTGA
Source organism: Microcaecilia unicolor (assembly GCF_901765095.1). NCBI lineage: Eukaryota > Metazoa > Chordata > Amphibia > Gymnophiona > Siphonopidae > Microcaecilia > Microcaecilia unicolor. Next base: position 133,317,452 of record NC_044039.1, read on the forward strand.
TTCAACTTACTGTTTCCGCGTAGGCAGGACGCAGCAAAGGATACTGTTGGGAGTCGTCGGGACCAAGGAGGTTTGAAATTAAGTGATGAGCCTGCTGCGCTGCCTATCTACTCCACGGTAAGGAAGCCAATTTGGTAAATCTCTGTTTTCACTGCCCCGCACAGCTGTCATCTCCTCTAGACAGTGCACTCAAACCAGAGCAAGCAAACCTATGAGCTGCTGCATCCACGTTGTCGTTCTTTATTGCCCATCTTCTGTAACAACTCTAAAGCTTTCAATTGGATAGGTATTACCTTAAAAAGTAGAAGTCAAAAGCTTTGTTTTGTTTTTTTTACTTATTGGACAGCTTTTTAATTTATTTGAAAGCTTCCCATATAAATTTCATGAAATAACAATTGAATATCACTAACACATCTTTAAAAATTATTATAGCTGGTAGAAACAGCAATTTTAAACTCTGTATTTTGTGCTAATTTTTCTACACTATAAAAATAAATAAATACTCTGTATACAATAGATGGCCAAATTTCAGTGAGGATATCCTGTTTCCTGATGGGTTCATCTTAACTGTTGTTGTTGTAATCTACCATGGGAAGCCTGGTGTTATAAAGTTGATGGAATATATTGCAATTAAATGGAAGTAGAACTAAACTCTCCTTTTATTGGGGCACACATGGAATCAGATCTTCATCTGTCTTGTAGAACTTAGATACACAAATGGATTATTCTGTTTTTAACATGTTTCAAGGGCAAGTGGTTTTATTAGTCAAAATAAATGTTTCATGCAGATTTCTTTTGTTTATAAATGGGCTATATAAGCCCCTAATGTAGCCCATATTGGTTTTCTTTTATTTTGTTCTTGTGATAACTTATACTGTGCCAAAACTGAAAACTCTTATCTCTGTCTGGTCGGTAATAAAAGCTCATTGTGAACACTATCCACCCTAAAAGATTTTGTGGCTGTACATGAAGAACTCTGATGTTGAATAAATAAGTGTATGTGTGTGCCCCTAGTCATGATGCATCCTAAGTTCATATAATCCTTTCAAGAAATCCAGTTAATCTTTTAACATATTAGTGGAGCATAACCACAGAGGCTTGATACGGTCATAGTAGGGCCCTGCTAAGGAACAGCCAGGTTATTTTGAGTTAGTCTTGACTGGAACAAACTTGCATTCCTTGGGCCATCACTATCCAGCACGTAGGCAGTGTCTTAAAAGATGGAGGATTAATGATTTTTTTTTAACTTATAGTACTTTTTATTTTTTAATGAAAACTTCTCATGCAGGCAGAAGGTAAATTTGGATGTAAGGATTGTTTGAAAGCACGCTCTCTCCCTGGGTATAGCCAGCTTTGCAAGTGTTTTTTTTTTTTTTTTTTTGGGGGGGGGGGGGGGGGGTGGCATGGCGCAGAGGTGGTTCAGGGAGAGAGCCTGTTAAAAATTTACCAGCACACCACTGGGATGCAGGTATCTGGAAAGCACCAAAGGTTTACAACCTGTGGTAACTGACACCAATCCCCCAGGGTGTCAAACATCATCTGTCTGTGGAGATAAATTGCTTCCAAAAGCCTCAGAAAACAGTGGATACAGGCAGATACTTAAGTTTCAGGGCAGACAACACATAGGACCTGCAACTGAGCCCCACTGTTTGATTTGTGGGGGGGAACTACTAAACTAAAAACAAAGGAGAGCTGTTGTTGCCTTGCCAGGCAGATGAAATAGAGTGAGGGGTGGCAGTTGCTGGGAAGGGAGTATTCACACGTGTCCAGAGAGCTTTCTCCATATTGTCTGGGTCTTAGGAAAATAGTCCAGTAGCCTGATTGGGCATAGAGAAAGGTTTTTTTTGATAGGCCCCAAATTACTAACATGTCTACAATTTCATTATTGCATTTCTTCAATAATTTAGGGTATATACACTATCTGGTCCAGGTGATTTTCTACTAGTCAACATTTGTCCTATCACATCTTCCTGATTCACTCTGACCTCGCTCAATTACTCTGAATCATCACCATTTCTGCTATGCTCACCTCCCATCTCCTAATAATTAGAATCAATATGGCAGATAAAGCCATCCAGTCTGCCCATCCACAGCACCTACTATCTCCTCCTCTCCTTAAGTGATCCCACATGCCTGTCCCATGCTTTCTTGAATTCAGATATAGTCTTCACCTCCTCCATAGGGAGGCTATTCCATGCACCCACCAGCTTTTCTGTAAAAATGTATTTTCTTAAGACTATTCCTGAGCCTATAACCTCTTACCTTCATCTTATGCCCTCTCCTTTCAAAGTTTTCCTTCATTTGAACATGGCTCAGCACCTGTACATTAGTGCCACAGCAATAAACATCTGTATCCTATCCCCCCTCTCCTGCCTTACTTCTAGAGTAGCAAGCAAAAACAACAAGATATAAGAACCAATACAAAAATAAGGAAAAAGGTCCCCGTGATTGTAGTATCCTAAAACACTTAAAACAGAAGACACATCAGTCCCTCAAAGTTACGAGTCAGCAGACCTCTCAGGGCACAGCTGTCCCAAAGTCTACAACATTAATGTATGTTCCAATCATTTCTCACTCCAACCTAGCAAACATTTTTATCATAATACCAAACTTTAATATCACATCTATTGAAGACCTGTATCAAAAAAGTATACTGTACAGATTTTAAATATCTTAGCAGGAACTCAGTAATAAATAAAATGTAGCACTGGCAAGCTCAATTTCAAAAGCCAGGACCACCAGACTGGAGACCCTATCCATCCATTGCAGTGCCCGACTAGTGGACAAAGAGAAAACATACAACAGACTGAGGTACAGCCACACCAATCCTCCTCTGGCAGAGGATCTTTTCTGTGGCTAAAGAACCAAATCACCTTAAGTGTTGGTCCCCATTGCCATTAGATCCATCATGGGACAGCCCCCACACGATAGCATCTAAGGCTTCCTGCCTAACTCCATTCAACAGGGTACAGCATGTCTGCTCAAGCAGTCTGCCCGCATAGTCTACCACATGAGCTACCGTGAGATCCTGAAGGCCAAGGCCACCTGCGTGCTCTTGGTGCCCCCCCTTCCACCAGTTCACATATGCCACCACCATGCATTGTCCAAGAGAACCCTGACCACCTTTCCAGTAAAAAAAAAAATCCTGAAAGGCCTGCACAGCAAGAGCAGTGGCTCAGGTTTTCAGCCAGTTGACTTCCAACACCCTTCACTCATCCGGAGACCCTGTGATTGAACCCAATTCCAGAACTGCCAGACTTGCACCCTGAACAAGATGACCTGGTCGAGTCCACTCACCACCGCAGACTGCACACCTGGCTACTCCTTCCCCGTCCCCCTATTGCAGAAGTCCTACATGCAAGTCCTGCAAATGTGACCAGTGAGAGGAGGGCCTGCTACAGAGGACGTGTACCATGTCCCACTGCAACAGCTCCAAACGATGACACCCTGGACCCCAGCACCTTCGAATAATTGCAGGCCTAGGGCGCTCTGAGGGACAGGAGGTGCTAAATTTGATTGTGCAACTTCCAGCTCAAGGAAGAAACACTCTCCCTCTCAGTGTCAAAATGAATTCCCAAATACTCTGGACACTGAGGGCCAGATTCACTAAACTTAACGAGCCATAAACGTGGGTTTTAAACTGGTTCTAGCCAGTTCAACGAGCAAGTAGTAAACCATGCCATGCACCAAAGGGTTCTCCGAGCCATTTTCCAATCACGGTATCAACTAGCAAAAACAGAATGCAAATGAGCAAATTAGTATTGTGTATAAATTGTATTGTAATGAGATGCACTAACGTTTTCAGATTGCCTAATCGTGGTCATTGGGGCTGCACGGGATTTATTCGCCTCTAAAGACTTCTATAAATTTAACAAAAAAAAAATTGGGGGAAAAAAAAACTCTCAAGTGCTCATCAGGGACATCCTTTATGGACGCCCTTCACTCAAAAAAAAAAAACCGAGGATGTAATGTCTTTTTTTTCAACAGGCATTGTTAAAAAAAAAAAAAAAAAAAAAAAACAGGTTATAACAGTCCTGCTGACTGTACAAAGCCATCTTTGGGGGTGGGGGAGGCTTGGAGGTCCCAGCAGCATGTGAACACAGCTCTGCTTGATGCCACCCATGGCCTCAGCCAATCACAGCACGTTTAGCGGACACCAGTGACAGCTAAACACGCTGTGATTGGCTGAGACCTGGAGGTTTTTTTTTTTTTGTCTTGTCCCAAGTGCTCATCAGGGACGCCCTTTTTGGTTTTGTGAAGGACGTCCCTGACGCGCACTTGGACATTTTTTCAAGATTGATGTCCTTCTCAGACATTTTAATCTGTCTCCCCGTTTTTTTTTTTTTTTTTACCCACTTTTACCCTAGACTTGAGTGGAGGACGTCCTTGGCATGCGCAGAGCAGCCAGCATAACGCTTGGCTGCTCTGCGCATGCTCGGCTGGCCGACTGGCTTGTAAGGAAATCCCATGCAAATGAGCTAGCAGCGACCAGCTCATTTGCACACAATTTCCTTGATGCATGCCCGTTTCTTACCGATTCGCTAAGGAATCGGCAAGTGAAGGGCTTTATTTTTTTTAGTGCATCTGGCCCCAAGTGTGGACAAGGTGACAGGGTGGACCACCCACAGCAGATGATCCAACTACTCTGGTGATGGCCTGCTGTGATTTGGCCCAAAAATCAAATTGTCCCTGTACAGATGTACGAGGACACCATCCTTCCACAATGCTGCAGGGCCCTAGTCAACCCAAAAAAAAAGGGAGGGTACAGACATGAAAGTGCTGCCCTAAAACAGCAAAAGGTAGGATCTGCTAGTGGCTTGGACAGATATAACATATTAGCCCATACATATTCCTAACTACATTTTTGCTAATGTTTGTTGCCAGGATTTAGGGGTGGTGTTGGGCATAACCTAAACATTTCAAAGTAGCCACTTGTCACTGATCTATGTCAATTTTCTGGCCCAATAGTATGTAGACATATCCACGTTTGCTTGAAAAATGCAAGGATATGGAATTGTCACTATGTTCTGGTTGTGAAGTTCTATTACTTCTAGTTAGTTAGAAAACACACTAGAAAGAAGCTGGACCTATTGATATCCTATACTAGTGTATAGAAAGAAAAGAAAAAAAAAATCTTCCCTCCTGCACTAGACTACTGTCCAACTAAAACCTAAAAAAGGTACCAACCAAAAGATAGTCACACAGTACCGACTTACAAATCTAATCTTATATTTCATCTCCCACACAAAAAAGGGTCTGCCAATTGAGCAAGCAGAAGTCTACCCACCCAAAACTCAATACTATACTGCACAAATTATGACCTTGGAGGAAGATAAAGTAACAAAATGTTCTGAAGATTTAGTACTATGTGTTTCTCAAGTTGAAGTGCCCAACAACCCTGTTTAAATACTAGTTTTCCTAAATAGTGGTATCCAGCAAATGATCAGATCTTAAACACTCAAAACACAGTATTTTTAGTAATATTTATTGTGTTGAACAGCTTAATTATCTGATCTGCAAATGTGAATTGCAAAGCAA